>NW_025334017.1:40417500-41617500 GCF_019186645.2 Phyllostomus hastatus | reverse complement strand
AATGTATTGATTCCTCTAAGGTCTTTGGGGAATATCCTATTACCCACACTTTCCAGATGAAGAAGAAGCAGAGCCCAAGAAAAGTAAAGTAATATTTCTGGGGGTCACACACCCATTGATCTCCCAGAGAAAATGGTGAGACCCACCCCCCCACGCCCCCCGCACACGCACACACCCTCCCCTACTACAAATAAATCGTGAATCCCACGGGGTAGTCCCAAGTCACATGAAGGTCATAACATCCTCGCAACTTTGCAAAACCATGCAGAAGCTTGAGCCCATGCCTCGTGAGTTTTCTTCCTTCCCCTTTCACCCAAGGAAAATGTGGGACCACCAGCTCTCACAATAGTTAGAGTTGCACCTCCAATTCTGTGTCATTTTCACACAGAAGTAGGAAAAAAACATGGCACCTTAGAGACTAGAACCCATGTTGATTTTCAAAATTGCAGGCAAAATTCATCTTAGGGTAATTTATATCTTTTTGTCATTACCTAGTTTACTTTTCACAGTTGATTAATCAAGTAAATACTTATTTGTGTTAGAAACATAGGAAGTACAGGTATGCCTCAAGAAAAAGAAAATCTACAAACATCTTACAAAGATAAACTTCCTAAGTCCTTTGTAAGACAATGAGTTCGGCACTTGCGTTTTCTTCTCCATACCCCATCTGAGTCTTCAGTAATTCTTTGAGGTTTTGGGATCCAGATCGTTGTTATGACACCATTTTATATATTATAAACACTCTGTGTCCTGAATGAATTTCAGGCTTTCCTTCTGCTTTATAACCATCATGGTGACATTTCAGCTTATCTCTTCTTTAGCTGTATCACTACTCACTGCTAAGCCTGCTCTGCAGTCACTCCCTAGATCTCAGCTCTGACGATCCCGTTTGCAAATGCCTTCAATAACATTTTCCAGGAGGGTTTGTAGATCATTTATTTTGTCTCCTTTGCATCTCCATTGATATCATTGTTTCCTGCGTAGGTAAAGGCTCACTGGATCATATATGTAACATTCCTGGGTCATATCCTTTTCTTCTTTAATCTCTGTGGAGGCTACTAAAATAGCTTCTGGCCTTTAGTGTGCTGAGAAGAAGATGAAGGCTGGGTTAATGTTGATCATTGAAACAACCCATTGTTTCATGTCTGGCTATTCATGGAATTTCTCATTTCTCTTATTAGGCCGATGCTTTCACAAGTCTACACAGATGTGAAGCTCTTATCCTTGGGTTTTCCTAAATAAGAGTCAGTTATTTCTGTCCACCATGAGTTTTCTTTCCCCTCATCTTGGGAATGCTTACTTACCTCACAGGGCTCCACATTTTCCGTCCAATGTTTCTGAAACCTCCACTATTGTTACTCTCACCCTTTCAAGTCTTTGTCTCACTTTCCTACATTTTGGGAGACTTTCTCAGACATGTGACTCTCACCCCTGATATCCCTTCATGCAGCGGGTTATACCAACACTGCCCTTTCTGACTCCAGTGGAGACTTAATCCTGGCCATTGAGCACAGGTTGCCTCGCTCTATCCCATGATCATGCCTCCATCAAATGCTTTGGCCTTTCCCCCTCCAGATCTTACATTCAGACATTCTGCTTCTACATCAGAGACCTGCATGCAGTCTGTGAGGGTGCCGCAGCTTTCCAGAGGGACCATCTAGACTCAAAAATAAGTCCTTCTCAGCATGTGCCTTACTGAAGTTATCCTCCCCGCCCTTTGTGGGGCAAATTTTTTCATTGGCTCCTTCTTGTCATTAATAAGGATACCATTCATTTTATTCAACCTTGGACGGGATGGGGTCGGTGTATCAGTATTTTCTAAATTGAACATATTGGGGTGACATTGGTTAATAAAATTACATATGTTTCAGGTATACAATTCTATAATACATCACCTGTATATCGTATTGCAGGTCAGCATTTTTATTGATTTATTGGGGTGATCCTGGTTAACAAAATTATACAGGTTTCGGGTACATAATTCTACATCATTGCTACACTGTACTGTATGTTCACCACCCCAAGTCAAGTCTCCATTCATCACCATTTATCCCCCCTTTACCTTCTTCCACCTCCCCACACTCCCCCTCCCCCCAGCAATCACCATGCTGTTGTCCATGTCTGTGAGTTTTCTCTCTTTTTTTTTTTTTTTGGTCAATGCCCCCACCCTTCCCACCCAGCGTGCTACCACCAAAAGCTGTCAGGCCAGCTCTCTATTTATGAGTCTATCTCTATTTTGCTTGTTAGTTCAGTTTGTTTATTGGATTCCACATATAAGTGAAATCATATAGTACTTGTCTTTCTCTGACTGGCTTTTATATTTAATATAATCATCTTCAGTTCCATTCATGTTGTTGCAAAAGGTAATATTTCCTTCTTTTTTTTTGCTGAGTAGTATTCCATTGTGTAAATGCACCATAACTTTTTTATCCACTTTTCTTTTGTGTTAGTATTTTTGAAGCCAGGAAGAGTGAGTTGCTCTGTATATTGCCCTGGGAGTCAAATTCTGTTCTCCAACCCACAATTTCTGCTCAAAGACCTCCGTCCAGTTCTTGTCTGCTGGCTGGCTCTCACCTGGAATGCCGTGCATCAACGATGCTTCCTTCTTCCTCAGCCCTCAGACCAGTTTCCAGTTCTCAGGGACAATCTGCACAGGACGGAAACATCCCAGACTCGGACACGCAGGAACAGCCGAGTCTTCAGGCCTCGGCCGCTACCTTCAGAGGTTTGCAGGTCACTTGCCTCCCTGTGGTCACTTCAATCTCTACTTTCTGTCCATGGATTTCCTGCAACTCCAGAACCTGCTTTTATTGGGAGAAGCTGGAGAAAAGGGAGGCAGAGAAAGGAGAAATAGTGCTGTTTATGACAACAACTCCTGATGAGTGGAGTTTTTTATGAAAGAAAGCAAGAGTATGCCATGGTCTGCAAACAAGGTAGGTTCTCCTCAATCCAGATCCTTCTACCCCATAATGGTTATCAGTCACTTCAGATTCTGACGTTGGGCTGCACTACTAGCCTGAGCATCCTGTCTCACCTATGGCCGGCTGCCATTTTGAACTGGAAGTCTGTGGCAGCTTACTTGGAACTTGTCTGATTTCCAAGTAGCTGTTATTGCAAATAGTGTATATGTATCTATATCCAAAAGCTAAAGCCCCTGGTGGCTTACCCCTCTCTATTCTACATAATCTGGTTGAAAAGTTGCTCACAAAACAAGGGGAAAAATGTAACACACTTTAATTTCATTACATTATTTTATTTTATTTTGTTTTTTTTTTGTAAATTTTCTTCACAGACTCTTTCAAACTGAAAGTTTGGTTTTCGCTCAGCATTTCAGCCTCTGCAACTTGTCCCAGCAGGGGCTCCCCACTGCCCTACTCAGTGCCCCAGCCGGGTCTGTGAAGTCCCGTTTGTCACGGCCAGTCATCTCGTCCACAGAATGCACGCCCTGTCTTTCTCACTTGGAGGCCCAGTTTGCTGTGCACAGGAAGGTTCAACTGGAGCCCCACAGTCAGGGCCTAGGGAGGAATGTTACCTCACATGTCCTCAGACCTTCAACTATAAATTCTAGATACCCCTGTTACTTTTCATCCCTTCTAAATTTCACCTCCTTTCCAACTCTGAGCTCTCCATTAGGTTTAGGGGTGGAGAGGGGTGCTCGAGAAAATATAAAATTCATACGACAACGAAAACAAATTCAAACAGTAACTAACATGGTTAGTGTCTGTTCATATTAAGAACAGCATGATAGTTGCACTTGAAGACTCTGGACTGCCCAGGTTCAAATCCCAGCTCTGCTGCTTAATATCTATATGAATTTTGGTGAGTTATTTAATCTCTTTGTACTTTATTTCCTCATCTATAAAATGGGGTAAGAAGAGTACCTACCTCATAGAGTTGTTGTGAGGCTTAAATGAGTTGATATGTTCAAAAGTACTTGAAGAGATAAATGCTCCATACACATTAGATACTAATATCACCCATTGCACGACAAGATTTTTTACGCATATTATTGCTGGGCTCTCCAAACTATTATTTAGTCCTGCTGCTCTCCAGAAATTCTGTCTCAGGTTGCATCACACAAGAGGAATAACAGGAGACAAAGTCAGAGCCTATTACTGAAAGGGTAAGTATACCTTATCACTCCTCCAGAGAGTAGGATTATGTGGCCAGCTCAGTCACAAATGTGGCCTAGGCTCAGGTCCGAAGTGAAGCCATTCATGGCCTAGAAGGGCCAGCACAGGTGGCAGTCCCTAAGCTTATGCATCCATCCCTCTACCGAGACAAAGATGACCGACCTTCCTCTGCCACCCAGGGACTGGCTGAGAATAAGAATGGACATGACCAGCCTAGTAGAGCCCTGTTTACCTTATGCATGGTGGTAAAATGTGCAGAAGGTGTTCACCCTGAATGGGCCATGCTCTGATGGGTACCACCTTCACTTAGGGCAAACGAGAAGCATTTCCTTGTATCTGATCTTCTTCTATGGAGAGGGACAAACCTGCTTTCTGCCCCCCAACATTTTCCCATTAAAATTTCTCCCAGCTCTGTCCATGAGGCATGCTTAACCACACCCTCCAGGAAAGGAAACGGAGGTTCTGAGCATCAGTGTGGGACCAAGATGAGAACCAGTCTGTCCCCAGCCCATGTCCATGATGCTTCCGCCATATCTCACAAGAGCAATGTGCACCTTTGTGCAAGCAAAAGTGAGAATACGTTGGCTCCCTTCAGTCAGCCGCTAAGCCAGGTGCAGAGAACAAGTTCATCAACAGCATGGGAATCTTTAGAGCTTCAAATAGGAGGCTCTGCAGTGTGTCTGGTACAGCGGGGGCCTTCAGATTCTCTGTGTATAAGTACACTTCACTTGTGCTTTCTATTCAAGTGTTAGACACAATCTCCTCACATGCCTGATGGCAAAACTCCAACCAGGATTTTCTCAGGTTTCACTGGGCCTTAGGTTTCCCATCTGTAAAATGGAAATAGTAGTATTGATTTTTCAGAGTGTTGAGATGATTACAATGAATGTGCTGAGTCTCTGTTATATATTGATGTTCAGTTAAGAGATGCTATTCTTATATATTAAGCAAAGGCATCTCCTAGTATTTCCTGATATTTCTAGACTTCCCCTGACCTTGTCCCAATCTGGAGCTTAGACATAGTAGCATCAGGCGATTCAGGGAAGAGAAACGGCAGTAGAAAAAAAAATGTTTTTTTTAATCTCCCCAAGTTTCAACATTGGTTCCAGACATAAATACTACATAATAGATCGGAACTAACTAAACTGTTTCCTTGTCCTGAAATGAAGGAAAGACTCCACGGACAGGAGAATGGAGAGGATAGGGGACTCCTTGAAAGGCGGTCTCATGCCTTGTCACCTAAGTGTCAGGTGAAAATGCCAGGCTAGAACTGACAGATCCCCCAGTATTAGGGCCCATGGAAGAGGGGGCCTTTGTTCTCTTTTCCAGATTGGACCTGAAGAAGTGGCAAGCTCTCACTCACTCAGCATGGTGTGGGAGCAGAAGAAATATTGACCGGGCAGCCAGAAGCAGCCAAGAGCCGGTGGAAAGCCCTGAGAAAGATGTGTGCCTAGCACACGTGAGCCTTGCACAGGGAGCTGGTGAGGCTGCAGCCAGCCGAGCCAAGGGGGCAGGCAAGAGGCGCCAGGGGCCATCACACAGGGGAACCAGGACGCATTGACGGACTTCAGCCCTGAGTGAGGAGACGGCCGTCTTTGGAGGATTTGAGCAAGGGAGTGACACAATACGACAAATGACAAACGGTGTTAAAGGAGCGTGATGGCAGTTGCAGTGAAAGTAGAATTCTGGGGAGGCAGGGAAAGGGGAAAGGCCGCTGGGGACCGACCTTTTACACTGACTTGCACTGAGACGATGGAATGAAGAGGACACACCTGAACGGCTGGGGGTGGACCCCTCCAGCAGACCTTGCGGGATCTCAGAAGAAAACCCACGTGGGTTCAACCAGCAGCTAGAGCTGAGCCCTCACCTCATGCCCCGTATCCTCCGAGTCCAGGGGAACGTTCCAAAAGAGCCATCTGGCCTGCTCAGTGTAGCTAAAAGTAACAAGGCAAGACCACCCCATCAAAGTAGAAGCAAAAAAGGAACACTGATGTATTTTCCACGCTGGGTCAGAGCCAAGAGGTCCCAGCAGAGCTCTCTGTGCTAAGCCTGAGAAAAAGGGGGGAATGGCATTTCAACTATGCAAACACTCTAGAACACAAAAGGGAAAGGAAATACAATCTGCAAAAGCACAATAAAAAAACTCTGTATGGAGTCATTTACACAAGACTCAAAAACAAGATGATGAAGCAATAGGCTGGGATGAAAAGGAAGATTACTGGGTTAAGGAAACAATTGAGGGGCAAAGCAACATCCTGACGGATCAAATAAATAAGTGTCAGCCAGGGAAGGACAGGCTAGGTATGGCTAAAAATTCAAACAATGATAAAAGGAAAAAGCTTGAAAACGTCACAGTATATGCAAAGGAAAAAGATAAACTAAATAAATCAATTAGAGATGATGACAAAGAAGGACTTCAAAGTTGGCTTACATAAAGATCATTTCCATGTCTTAAGGGGAACACCCAAGAACTGGAAGGGTGTTTCAGAGATGTGATTCATCAAGGTTAGGGGTTTTTTAATACTAAAAAAAAGAAAATAGCAAACCTGCATATGGTAAACATTTAATATAGTAGAAAAATATATCATTTACATGGAGACATCAAACATACTCTGATCAACTTTAACTACAGAGAAGACTTCATCTAGACAAAAAAAAAAAAAAAAAAAGGGAGTGAGCAGGGATCACGCAGGCCCCAGATTGCTCCACACTGCTATTTTTCAAAAAGAAATTAGAGTAGTAATACCCACAAAGCCCAAATAAAAGAAAATGGAACTCAAGAATGTTAAAACTGAAGACATTCTTAAACATGAGAGAATCCAGGTACTATGTGAGCCCTTTTGGAAAAAACACTGCAAGACTAATCTAAGCACAAGATGAATTTATCAAACACACACCCCCCTCTAGAGTGAAGAAGTTAAGGTTAAAAGAACTAGAGATGAGAATTAAATCCATTTAAGTAAGTGTAAATAACAGCGCAACAGCAAACATTCTGATTGCTAAAGAGAACACGTCATCAATCATTTTAAGTACAAAATTACAAAAGTAACAACATTCAGGAGGCAAAAGAAAGGAGATGGGAGAAAGTATCAGAGTATGACCTGCTTCACCTTTACAGTAGAAGGTTAATTAGTACAACCTGAAAACTTGAAAGATGTAAGTTAAAAGGAGAAAAATAACTCCGAATTATGTGCTTTCATTAAATTTTTACTTAATCTCACTTAAATATTTGACAAA
The DNA here is from genome assembly GCF_019186645.2 of Phyllostomus hastatus. Taxonomy (NCBI): domain Eukaryota; kingdom Metazoa; phylum Chordata; class Mammalia; order Chiroptera; family Phyllostomidae; genus Phyllostomus; species Phyllostomus hastatus. Next base: position 41,610,130 of record NW_025334017.1, on the reverse strand, counting down.
ATACTATCATTGGCAATGAAGAAAAGAGCGTGATCCAAATTTCTGCAATTCTTTTAGTCTTACTTCAGTTGATTTTTCTTTGGTTACATTTAAGTGGAATTAAGTAAATATTTTTCTTCATTAAGTATGTCTAGTATAATACTAATGAGTGAGTTAGCTATTTAATCTCCCTAAATAGCCTTCCCATTCCCCAACCTTTCTATACACAGGGACATTTGGAATGATGGCTACCAAGGGTTAGTATTGGTTATTTCTCAGGGGTGGAATTTTGGGGTGATCTGTTGCTTTCTTCTTTGTACCTTAAAAATATTTTTTAAAATTATTTTATTGTGCACACGTATCAGTTAATAAGAAAAGGTTATTACATTTAAAAATGTGTATGCATACTTAAGTCTTATATAGTGATAAGTCACTACTTGACAGGGTCCTGAAATCAGAATCATTGCTCAAAAGTAACTGATGTATGGAGGGCTTGCTGTGGGTCAAGTGCTCTGCCAAAGGCCTTCTATAAATAGTGCCATTTTTTTTAAACTTCACAACTTCATGGTCATGTTCCCATTTTCAAGATGAGGCAATTAAATAGTCAAAGGGATGTAAAGTGCAGCACAGGGAATATAGTCAATAATATTATAATAACTGTGTATGAGCCAGATGAGTACTAGTCTTAGCAAGACAATCACTTTGTAAGTTAAATCTATTTCTAGTCACAAGGTTGTACATCTGAAACTAATATAGTATTGTATAACAACTGTCACTGAAATTTTTTTTTTAAATCTGTCTGAGGTCTTTATATAAGGTTTTATAGTCATGAAAAAAAAAGATGAGGAAATAAAAACGCATTTGTGTTAAGTGATGACATCACACACTTCCAAGTGGCTGAGGGGGAGCTCAAATCCATGCTTTCAATCTCAAGCCTACTTATTCATTTATCAGTTGTATACCAAGGCCACACTCTGGCCCACACATTACGTGTGCTCCAGTGTGGCACAATTCCTAGACTTCCTCCTCATGACTAATTTCAAGAATTTCCTCTTTTGATGGCTAAAGAAAAGTGTATGGCAATATTTCATACTGATTCAGGCTCTAAACCATCCCAAAATGGTACATTTATGCAGCTTTCTATTTGTTTTCTCTTTCAAAATGAAATAGCCACTAGTTTTACATATATGCTAAAATATGATTTATTTTATTAAAAAAAAACAAAGTGTACTGAAATTGGAATCAGGGATTTTGTTTATAATTTTTGCAGCTGCATGTTTAAGCTTTGTGTACTTTCTGTGTGTAGCTGTATTTCACAATTTTTTAAAAGCTGTTTGAAAGACTGCTAAATGCAAGCATGATTTACCAGTTTGTTTTACTCAATACATTAAAATTTGAGCTGTGATAAATAGTAAAACAGATTAACTTCAATTATATAAATGTGTATAGGGTTATTTATAATTTACCTATTGCTGTGTGTCAAATTACCCCCCAAATTAGCACCTTAAAACAACAAATATTTATGATCCCACAGACACTGGGTCAGGTGCAGGCACAGCCTATCTGGGTGCCTGTGGCTCACTCTCGCTCACAAAACCAGAGTAAGTGCGTTGACCAGAGGGGGTGCGCAGGTAGGGTTGCAGCCCTCCCTACGCTCAACTGGGAGGAGCTGTGTCCAAACTCACCCACATCTCAGGTCTTCGCTGGCTGTTGATCGGAGTCCTCAGTTACGTTGCCACGTAGATCTCTCAACACGTCTACGCACAAGGTGGCAGTTAGCTTCCCCCAGATGCAGAGAGAAAGAGAGAGCCAAGATCCAAGCCACACTCTTTTTATAACCTAACCTCAGAAGTTATATTCATTTCTGCTTCATTTTATCCATGAGAAGTGAGTCACTCACTTGAGCCCTCACTTACAGAAAGGCTATCACACAGGGTAGAACTAGCTGGTGGTGGTGGGGAGGGGTCATTGGGAGTCATGCTGTAGGCTGCTTACTGTAGGTGGGAGAGCCATGTACCATAATGTCAGCAGCAGTTGCCTCTAGTAGCACGTTGGAATTATGGGTGTTTTTATGTTATTTTATTGCTTCTCTGCTTTTCTGAATGTCCATGATACAGAGGTAGAACAGGTTATAAACACAGGCTCTGGGTTTAAATTCTGCTCTGTCGGGGGGGCTGGATTGGGAGTAAAAAGGAGAAAACTGTATTTGAACAATGATTAAAAAAAATTAAATAAAAAAATTTCTGCTCTGTCACTTACCACCTGGATAAGACATAGCCTAACTCAGCCTAAATTTCTCCAGTGCCTAATTCTTATGATTATTGTGAAGAGCAGTGTGACCTATATGTAAAGTGCTTACATAGTAGTGCATTTTAAGAGCTTATCAAATATGGACAAATTACACTGATACAAAAAAGTATTATCCCATTTATACTTACATTACATTTGCATTAGTAGGACAGGGCTATGAACACATAAAACACAGGAAAAGGAGAGCACATGATGTAAGCAAATGCTACATTTGGCAGAGCAGACCATAAGAAGACAGTAGAATAAAGAGAAACTGGAAGCTGGGCAGTTGTGTAGAGGAATGCATTTCAGAGGAGGTGGGTGGGCTGTGGACAGGCTGAAGGCCAGGTTAGAGGGTCTGAAATCCTGGCCAGTTCATGTACTGAGCGTCCCCTCCACGCCAGCCTCTGAAAATACAGTGTTGCATGAGGCAGAATGTCTGCCTTCAGGAAACTCATAGTCCAGCAGGCATGGATGGCAATAGAGATCCTCTCGAACTATTTGGTGACTTTGGAGATAAGAGTAAGCACTTACTCAACAGCTGTTTATTGAGCACCTATTATGTTTAGCTAAGACAGGGGATACCAGAAATCACTGCCCTCAGAGAGGTCATTACAGGAGATGGGCAACTGAACAGGCAGTCTCGAGACAGTGTAATAAATGCTAAGAGGAGCAGAGCGTCGTTTAAAAGAGGTTGCATGTGCTGAGAGAGCACAGGGGAGCAGAGGTGCAGTTTAGGGACTCGAGGAGGGTTGTGTGGGAATGGTCCTGGCTAAGCTGAAACTATGTCAGTCAAGCCAAGGGTTAGGCGAGGAGAGTTCTGGCAGAAGGAATACGTTAAGGACAGGGTGCTATGATAGCCCAGAGAAAAATGACATGACTGGCAGACAACAGGCTAGAGAGTTTAGACCGCTTCATCAAGACCAGGTTACGGAGCATTCGAAATTGCAGATGACAAAACATGGGGTTCATGTTTAAAATTCACGGACAGCAATGATGTCGTGGAAGTAGATTCTCTGTTTAAGGATGAACTTGTGTTTCTTTCAGAGGAAATATGAATAAGTGGTGAGTTCAGCTGCTGGGGAGCAGATGACCTGGACATCAGAGTTCGCTTGGAGTAGTTTGCCCAAGGTGATTTCCTTAAACCCAGTAACATCTGGGTCAGAAGTCCGTGGTAGCGCATTCTAAGTTCTGCGGAACCCTGTGACACTTGTAGAAACGATTAGTTTCACATGTCACAGAGTGTCACAGAGAAGGCCAGGAAAGAGTATGCTCAAAGCCAATTAAAAATACAAGGACTCAACTGGATCCTCAAAGAAGGAGGAACCAGTGGGGGAGGTGCCAACAAAAGCAGAGTAGAGCCAGAAACAGAATGGGGGAAATTCCTAGTCCCCAGCAAAGTGCAACAACCATCTGATTTTACTATTCCAGAGCAAGGTGACTTTGAACAAATCCCTTAATCTTTTTGACCCAATTTTCACATCTGTGAGATAGGAATAATAACCACTACTTCACAGGACTGCTATAAGGATAAAATGAGATTATCTCCGTGAAAGAACAAAGCACTGTCCAACTGTAAGCTAATTTCACTATTACTATTAGACAGGAAATAGAAGGTGATTGTGAAATGTTTAAATTCCGGAGTCCAAGCTTGGATTCAACTTCCAGTCTTTCAATTACTAGCTGTATGACCTTAAGAAAGTCACTTGACTTCTCTGAATCTCCAACTCTTTATCCATAAAAGGGGAAAAATAATAGTAGCTATTTCATAGAGGTTTTATGAGCACTAAAACAATGCAGGCATGTAACAAACTCTCAGTAAATATCAGCTGTTATTAGCAGCAATCACTGTAATAGCAGCATCAGTAGGAGCAATAGTGTTTCTAGACTCTATGACCCTGATTTTTATAAGATGCACATAGGCCTGGCTGGTGTAGCTCAGTGGATTGAGCTTGGGCTATGAACCAAAGGGTCGCCAGTTTAATTCCTAGTCAGGGCACATGCCTGGGTTGCAGGTCTCAGTGTGGGCCATGTGGGAGGCAACCACACATTGATGTTTCTGTCCCTCTCTTTCTCCCTCCCTTCCTCTCTCTAAATAAATAAGTAAAATCTTTTTAAAAAGTCATCTATAAGAAAATTTAAAAAGCATATATAATTAAAATATTTTTAAAAAGATGCACATGGGGATGGAAAAATAACATATTCATGTAAACAAGATTGAATTAGAACGTCCAAGTAAGTACATGTATTTTGTGATTTTTGGAATCTAGTAGCAAGGTTGCTCGGTCAAATACGAGGAAACAGGCTTGGAGAAGTGACATGAGTTTCTTATGAACACACACCCAGAAATGGCTAAGTAAGGAGTTGGCCTCAAGTTTCCTGCTGCTACATTCAGTGCTTTCTCTGATAAGCTGAGCTGTCTCTGCATGCTGGGTCTGGCACGCTTTAAAGAGGATAATTTGGAGATCATTTCACCAGAAATTTCCCTTAGGTTGAGCTAAAATCAAACTGGATGATAGCAAGACTTGCTGTTGTTTTAAAAAGCTTTGTCTTGTCTGGTTGTCTTTCAGCTTTCTCCTCCAAGAAGAAATTTTCAATTAACCATTAGCTTATGTTGCAAACATTTGGTCTTAAATGTACTCATTCATTCTCGTAGGTGATTAAGGATGATGGGTGTATAAATACACAAGTACATAAATGACAAGCCAAACCGTGTACATATGGTAATTTAATTTTGAGATGAGTACCATGTTTATGCGTTTCTATCAGACCGCCTCCTTTCCAGGAACGTGCAATTTCTTACCCACCGTTTTATCACTGCCAATATACAAGAAAATACCCTAAGTGCAGTCAGTACTAGAGGAAACCATCGATGCCATCCAGATAATTCACAGCTGGGGAAAATAAACAACGAGGTTCTCTCTGGACTCTCAGTCTGGTGAGCCGATGTTCCCGGTGGCATTAATGCTTCACTGTTTAGCGGGCGTCCAGGGGTCTGGAATGTGCCCTAACATTGAAGTAACATTGGTCCTAATGGGAGTATAAGATTTAAGATGAAGTTCTATCATTTGACCGAAAACCGCCAAGAATACTCGTATTTCAGGAACAACCACAGATGATAGAATTTTCAAGTTAGTGAAACAGAGAGAGGGGACACCAAATACAGCTACGTGAGACGAACCAGGGCCAAAGAGGAGAAAGCGCATTTCAGAGAGCGGGGATGGGCTGAAAAATCGAATGTCTCCGTGCAGGGACCTACAGGAAGTTCGGTGCTGATGCAAACGACATGGCGGACAGGGGACAGGGGTGGGCCAAGGCCAGGTTGTGGAGGGTCTTGCGTACTACAAAGAGATAGGCAGACTTTTTCCTGAGGCCGTGGCAGAGATTTTAGGCAGCCTGTCTAGGTGTGCATTTTAGGTAAATCACACCAGTGGAAATGTGGAGAGGAGCTGAAAGTATGGTGTCTTATCTCAACAACAGGCCAGAGCTCTCAGCGTTCTCAGCTCTGCATCTGCTGTTGAGCTTCAGTCACTGACGCTTCCAGACCACCCCTGGAAATCGTCCCTGACCATGATGAGCAGAGTTGAAACGTTAATAGGTTTCTTGGGGCTGAGCGCTAAGAGATGGGAGCCTATCAGGTCTGATGTGAAACTCAAACTGAGACTCTCGTGGCCATACATTCTTGTAGGTCTCTTTGGCACCCCTCAGGGTGCTGGATAGAGCTGAGCTGTTGTACGACTGTGGGTTTTGCAAGCTCGAGCTCCCGAGTTCCTTTCCTCCAGCTGCCCCTCACCAGACCTCACACTGCAACTTCACCCCTCTGTGAAACTCTGGGGTCTGAGGGTTTGAAGTAAAACTGAAAGTGTCAAAAGAACCACAAGTCACCCCTGCTGTTATATTCTTTGTCAACTTCTCCTGCCAAGTATACCCTCTTCTTCTACTGCATGTCTACTTCACAGATGTTGGGTTGACACAGATTCTGGATGCCGCACTGAAAGAATCCGGGCTTAGGGTTCAGGCACTTGCTTTCCGTTTTGATTCTGCAGCTTCCTGACCATCTGATCTGTCAATCCACGCAACATGGTGAGCCTCACTTTTCTCATCTGCAAGATAAGCATTGGCTAGATGCTGCCTGAGGGAGCTTTGAGCACTCCTGTTCCGTGACTCTGAGAACATCCCGTCACTCATTATTGCTCTGGATGCTGAAGAGGAATCAAATAAAACAAGCCACAAGGCCACCATCATGAGAGCCGTAATACTGATAATTGGCAGGTACCCAAATGACGTTTCAGGCAACTGCTCAGGGACATGAAAACCTCCTCAGCTCTGTTGTCTCGTGAGAAAAGAGGCTACAGAAAAAGTACAGTACGGTCTCATTTTCATAAAACAAACATGTATTGCACATTAAAAAAATACACAAAGGACAATCTCATGGTTATCTCTGGTAACACATTTTCTTTTTTTGTTTCTTTTTATGTTCTTATTTTTTTAACAAGAGGTACATGATTTTTACAATAATAAGATTAATTTTCTTGAGCATCATGGACCCATTGACCATTTTTGTATGGAGAATTAATGAAGACTTTGCAGATGATATGATATTTAATTTGGAATGTGATGGTCAAATAGGAGTAATTCATTGCTCGGTAACCCCTCCAGCCACGCATTATCCCGCTATTTTCTTTTGAATACATCGTGCTTTCACACGAGTAAGCACTGACTTCCTCCACTGAAGCGTACTCCGCTGGAAAGCACATGACAATTCTCCTGCCTCCTCTCCAAAAATCCCCCCCGGAATATACAGAGTAAATACACTGGCACTTGTGAGGGGTTGAAATGAGAGGTGCTGATTAACACAACTCTGTGGGCATTTGTGAAAAAAGTCCTGCCTCTGACTTCTCAGTGGCTGAAGCACCAGTCTCCCAAATCTTAGGTCGTAAGTTCACTTTCTGCTTCACTCGGCTTCGCTGTTTTCTTTCGTGGCTTGAACCAAGATCCCAAACAAGGGAATGGCAGTCCTTTCACAGGGGAAGCTGAGTAGAGGCAGGGGAATAAACACAAAGCACAAGAGACCTGACATGTGGACAGATGGTTCTGCCCTATGCACAAGCAAGGCGTCACAGCGGTAGGGAAGAGAGATGGAAGGGATGAAGGAAGGAGTAAAGAAGGGAGACCGCCCACTTCGCTGACCTAAGCTAAAGCAAGGTAAAATCAGCTTGGGAAAAGAACAGTTGTTGGGTGTACTGCACCTCTTTAAATATCACCTATCTACATGCCAACAAAGCCCACGTTTGTGTCTCCAGGCCAGGCGCATGTCCCTAACTCCAGACTAACATGTTCAATTCTCTACTTGATATGTCCACCTGGATACCTAAGCCAACCTCTCAAAGTCAACATGTCCTACACTGAACTCCTGTTCTTTGCTCCCTAAACTTAGGCCATCTGCAGCTTCCCCATCTCAATAGATGACAAGCTCATCTTTCTGGTTGCTCAGGCTAAAATCTAGGAAAAGGTGTCTTTTGTGCTGGTTCTCTCTTTTAGATCCCACATTCAATTTGTCAGGAAGTACCATGGTTCTACCTTCGGAAGATATTAGAATCCAATGACTCCTCACCAACCCCACCACGACCATCTGGTTCAAGCCATCATTATATTTCACCAGTATTACTGCAATAACCTGACTTTCCCTGTCCTTCCTTAACTTCTGATAGTTCCTATAAGCACTACAGCCAAAGTGATCCTCTTGTGACATATATTATTTTATGACCCCCTTCCCACTCAAGGTATTGCACTGGTTCCTTATTTCACTCAAATAAAAGTGCAAGTTTTTGTAGCCAGTGGAGAATAGAGGACTTAATATCTATTGACTTCTACTAGGTTAAGATTCTTTAGTTAATAATCTTATTTAATTCCCCTTAATCTATCAACTTTTCTCCTTTCATTATGTCCTACTCCATTATAAAAAGTGTCACACATAGTAAATGATCATAGTATGTTGACAAACATCCTCATCATTATCATCATCATGACATTCCGAATTCTATCTTTTGAGTCTTCGTTTCAGTTTCCATGGGTCAGGTCATGTTCTTTTTATTCCTTTATTCATACACCAAGGAAAGAGAATTTTGTGCAGCAAGTCTGGAGAGTTAAATTCAGTGGGCAGTAATTGTGTTTCTTCTTTTTAAAAATTGTTACCTATTTGTTCTCCCCATCTGCTCTCTGTAGCCATTCCCAAGGAAATGCTCGGTTCATTGTGTTCCTACCCAATTCCCTTCCCACCCACAATTCAGTTATTCTACTTGCCAATTATCTGTTTCCAAGTGGCTTCTCAAGTCCTTTGTGTAAATGTCAGTATGTTCTAACTCAGCATTATTCCCTAAATGGTTCACATTTGTCCTTGAATACAATTATTTTTCTCCCTTTTCAGAAAGTACTCAGTTTGGTCAGCTATTCAGTCAACATGTACTTGTTTAGCACTCAGTGTAGGCCAGTCCCTACCCAGGAACTGGGGGCAGAGAAAGAGATAGGACACTCGGCCTGTTGTGGTACACCAGTGGGTAAAAATGAGAAGCAAGGTAATTCTGATCTATCCCTAAAATAGAAGTATCTGAACTAGAGGGTTCAATCAATCTCCATTTTACAGATATTAAAACGAAATCCCTGATTTTTTAAGGCAGTTTCCAGTTTTTATGCCAATTATTTTTATCTCAACAGCTTTAACATTTTAAAATGATTGTGTGTCCCTTTAAAAATACTATTTTAAAGCAATTTTAATGTTTCACAATTTTGTTCGTTTAATATTCCAATAGGGCTTCTAATTAGCATGAGGTTGTGTCACTATACTAAATTTATTTCACTCCAGCAACATTAGAAAAACTTGACATTTTGCTGAGCCTATACATTAATCAGAAAACTAAGCATATTTTTTCCATTATAATCTCTACAATATTTTTTTGTGTGGACTCTTGGGAATTCAGGAAGTACAGTTTAGGAAAACTTGCTAAGATGGAAGAATAATGCCAGTGTCAAAACCAGAGCCATGCATCTGATAGTCTGCTCCTGTCTCATGATATATCATTCATTCAACAACCATTCCTTGGCCCTATCTGTGCTCCGGCCACTCTTATATGCACTGTGATACAAAGAGCTACAGAAGCTCCTGGGGAAGAAGGGGGCTGAGAATTGTGGGCGTGTGAGCTGCAAACCATTCAAAGCAGTTAGACCAAGTAGAGGACTAGCGAACAGAGGGATGGAGCAGGTAGGAAGGGATCTCGGATTAAAATTATTTATATTGCATTTCAAGAGACGTGAGAGGCCATTGAGGGTTTCGAATGAGAAAAATGGCATGATCACCTTATGTATCCCCAAGGCAGAAATGTAGAATGTATATTAACATGGGGGAAGAGGTCAGAAACATGTAGACCAAATCAAGACTATTGCAGTAATCTAAGCAAGAATATATAAAGGCTAAGACAGTGGGAAGGGAAGAGATATGATAAATATTTAGGATATTAGGTAGGATTAGAAGGGCAATAAGGATGAGTTATAAATTGTTACATGTGTCTTAACAGTCAATTTATCAGTCACTCCCAGTCTCCTTCTTGAAATCAGTGTTTCATGTTCCACATGACCCTCTACAAGCTGGCTTCAGCTTACGGGACAATGGGTAAACACCTGACCCCCAAATGGGCTAAATTTTATTCCCTGGAAATCTTACAGTAAGACATTGAGACTTAATTCACCAGAAGGTCCTGAAGATTAAGGTTGGTGTTAATGGAGGCTTAAGGGCCAAAGGCATGTTGGACCAGAAACACATAGTTGACTGTGGTATCTAGGGTGGAGAATGGAAATGACTCATAAAGAGGGAAAAAACGAGGAAATATGTCATCCCAGAGGTGGAGCAAGGGAGAGAGGGATGGGGAAGAGAGAGAGAGGGACAGAGACAGAGATGTGGGTAATTGGATCTCTGAATCATAAGAAAACAAATTGGCAATCGTTTTTCTACAAAAGCAGCAAGATTTGCCCATGCCACCTGAAGAAAGTGTGAACAGAACATGGTACTCCATCCACTTCAGAAGAAGAGAACCTGATAAAGAAGATGTCAGGAGGCACTGTGACCCAGGACACTACACGTGGCCCAAGGAAGTTGTGACACATAGTGCTTTAGAAATGTGACAAATCAAAGTTTTTTTTTAAAGAAAGGAAGCCCTCCAGGAACAATTGGGTAACCACAGTCATTAACTTTACACATTAGTTTAGCAGCAGTAAATTGCAACGCCACAGTTTGGGGTTGGAGGTTTTGTAAATAATAGTTGTGGTGAAGGGTTAACAACAAGCGCCATTGAAGAAAAAATTAAAAATGCATTTTTGCTAGTCCTTGTTCAGGTGGACAAAGAGACACAGAAATCAGTAAGACATTTCCCAACCATGGAGAAGCTTATACTCCAGAGATCATGACAATCTAATGCTAAATGTTACAGTGGAAGTGTGACAAACAAACAAACAAACAAAAACAAAAAAACACAGGAATCAAGACAGGGATACTTACACAAGGCAAGGAGAGAGGGAGAAGTATTTTCCAAGGAGAAGGCACGTGATTATTACAGGATAAGCAGATGTTCCCTGGACAACTACAAGTAGAAGAGTATGCATGAAGGAATTATCACACATTTCCTCCTAACAGTATTTCATACACATAGATAATTATTTTAAAACAGAACTTTAGCCCTGGCTGGCGTAGCTCAGTGGATTGAGCGCAGGCTGTGAACCAAAGCATCGCAGGTTCGATTCCCAGTCAGGGCACATGCCTGGGTTGCAGGCCACGCCCCTAGCAACCGCACATTGATGTTTCTCTCTCTCTCTCTTTCTCCCTCCCTTCCCTCTCTAAAAATAAATAAATAAATAAATTTTAAAAATGCTTATTCCATTCAGTGAATTAATGCAAAAGTTTAAAAAAAAACTTTAAGCCTCTTGAAAGTAGGGTCTAAATATTTTTTTATTAATGAGCTAATATTTTCTTACTTTGAGTTGTAACCAGCCTTAATATATCAGGTGGTGCCTTCAGAGTGGTGAGGCCCACACGAGCTTTGGAGTCCAACAGTCTTGCCCACAAGTTGCAGTTCTGACATTTCCTCGTGGTATAATCTTGAGAATGCTGCTAAAATATCTCTTTACCTCAGTGTTCTAAGACAGGGGCTGCTACCTGCTTCATTGGATACTTTTGAGAATGATACCATGTAAAACACACAAAGTGCCTCATGTTCTTCTGGTTAAAACAGAGAATACTCAAAACAAGTTACTTTAGGAAAAGCTTATGCCTTATGTTTCATTATCCAATAAAATCACCTCAAAACTGTAAATAGGTTGATAGATGCAATTCATTCATTCACGCCTTCTTTTTAAAATATTACAGAAAGTTGAGAAAGGAAAATTCCCTACCTCCATGTCCATCCACTTGAACACCCACCTCTCACATTTCTCCAAAGCTCCCTTCCATTCTTATCTCCCTACCTACAATTTAAAACAGACAAATTCTAGCACATTCTACTTATATGTTCTTCAGTTCAGCTAACATTACATACAGATATTTTCTCTTTTGTTATGTTTTTTCTTTTAATTAATACTCAATATTTTTTTTAGTTCTGGCAGGTCATAGTTTACTCAACTTGTGCCCTATGGTTAGCTATTTGAATGATTTATAATCTTATACTTTAAAAAATAGTATTGTATTGCTTTAATTTATTCTACAAGCATTTATTGAGCATCTACTAAGTGCAAGACACAATTTTGCCATGAGGTGTTAAGAAGTTTATTCCAGCGGAAGTTCTGTTTCCAAGTAGTTTTCAGTCTAGTAAAAAAAAAAAAATGGCCAGATCATTAGGTAGATAAATACATGCAAAAGAGGAACTGCATGGGTGCTGTAAGAGATGCCCAGTTACACTTCTAGAACAAGTGGTTCTGCTCGGCTGTGTTCATGATTAGTGGAGCAAAACACAAGGAGATGCACTTGGAAGAGTTGGGGCAGATCATGTAAGTCTTCAACCCCACGTTAAAGATCCTGAACCACTTTCTATGACCGATGCTTTACAATTCTTTGAGGCGCCACAGAATAATGATTAAAATAGCCAAACCCTGACTGGTGTGGCTCAGTGGGCTGGACATCGTCCCACAGACCGAAAGGTCACTGGGTGAATTCCCCACCTGGGCACATGCCTCAGTTGGGGGCCTGGTCCCTGGCTGGGGACAACTGATGGATGTTTCTCTTCCTCTCTTGATCCCTCCCTTCCCCTCTCTCTAAAAATAAATAAAATCTTAAAAAAAATAAGAGGCCAGATCTAACAATAAAAGTTTTGTTAAATAAATTGGGATGTTTACAAATGATGAAATACTGTAAAGCCATTAAAATAAGTGATAGGATAAAAACGAATAGCTTGAAAATGATTTATAATATGATCCACAAAGAAAGTTAAAATCATAAAACAATATATCCAGTATGATCTCAATTTCGTATCAGAAATAAAATGGTGAAAAAAGATGGAAACATTTGCTCAGCAATTTCTTTGCAGTTATTTCAAAGTAGAGGAATTATTAGTGATTTCATAATTTTCTTTGTGCTTGCTTTCTCTTTTTCATTTTTAAATTGAGCACTTAATACATCCCTAATTGTTCAGTATTTGGAATGCTTCCAATTTCCATTATTGGAAGGAATGGCTGGAAGCACATTCTTGTGCATAAATATTTGTACGTGTCTCTGTTAATTCATGTTGAGTAGAATTTTGGGATCGAGAAGTATTCCCACAGGGTGTATATTACTTTATGATTTAAAATTTTAACTTAAAGGGAAAAAAATGGCACTAGAACCAAACTACCTATGTTTCAACGTGAAATGCACCATTTCCTAGAATATCACCTCCAGCAAGTTCCGTTGGTTTTCTATGCCTCAGTTCACTCTTTTTAAGATGAGAATATTAATTGCTCCTTCCCCATGGGGCTATTGTGAAGATTAGATGCATTAATTCCTAAGGGTTTACAACAATGTCTGGGACATCTTGAGAGCTTAACAAATGTAAGAAACCATAAATTTTTATCGATGATAATACAACAAAAAGTTTTCTTATTTTGTTTTTCCCTGGTACATTTTTCAATAATTTCGTGCTTTTCTATGAGGGCAGAATCTCATCCCCTCTAATGAACGCTTTCCTCTCACAATTTCTTCCTATCATCACTGCAGAAAAATGCTCTTTAAAGATCATTCTCAAGTTATAGGATGCACACCATGTCTTCTTCTTCTTGACATGAAAACTTATTTTGACATATTCCTTGAACTATCCAACCATTGCTCACAATGTATTTTGGCATGGAAGTTGGGATGTAAGTTCTACGGTGTCAAAGCCAATTCTGAGAGAACACTGGGATCCCTAAAAGATTTCAAGCTTCGCTTTTCCAGGGACTATTACAGCCCAGACAAGCACTTGTTCCCATCATTTCCCTCTGGGTCCCACTGAGCCATCAGATGAAAAGTGGGAAAAGGGGTCTTCTCTCTAAAGCAGAGGGCACTCCTGCTAGAAGCAATTCCTTCTCACCAGAGAAAGCATCCTTTAATTTTTCTTTAGTTTTTGTAGAATATAATCTTATCACATCAAATATTCTCTTACCCAAAGCCGTATTTGCGAGAGGAGGCTCCTGAAGAATTCAGAAGTATTCTGTATGCCAGCAATAGAAGTGAGTCCTTTTCACAGCCCTTCCTCTTCCCCACTGCACATCTGCATCTGATCAAAGAATACATGTGACTCACAGGAAGGAACTAAGGACTGGAAATCGGGATACCTGGTCTTTAGACTTGCTCTGCTACTAATTATCTGGGTGACCTGTTCTAACAGTTACGGCGCTTCTCTGAACTACAATTTTCTATCCATAGAAATGAGACATGGATCAACTGACATCCAAGGTTCCTTTGGATCCAAACATTCTAACATGTTTTTCCTTACTTTATTATTTCCTTCGAGACTTGGCTCAGAGTTTGGAACGCAATACGGCGTCATTAAATCTTACAACAAAATTCCCCTTAGCGCTTGGAGAGAGAAAGTGAAAATTCACGTGCTAATATTCTCTTGCTTAGCACACGACCCAAATTTATCAGGTACCTCTTATGTGTCAGGTACTGTTACATGGCAGGGACATGTTATGAGCAAAATACAAACCACCTCTGTCTTTTGAAATATATGGGAGATCAGATAATTAAGCAAGTGATGATCATTCAGTTTGATAGGTGCTGTGACCCTGGGATAGCCAGCTTGCAGAGGCTGTAGCATCGAAGCTGGACCAACAGTAGAAAGACACGGAGATGTTGGTTCCTTTAGACCACACTCCCTGGCCCTTCCCAGCTAAGGCAATGGAGATGTTCCTCCTTTGCGCTCCCCTGACACTCTGTGCTCATGGCTGTCCAATCCTGTAATGCATGGCATTGACAGTGTCTATACACACATGTCTACTCCCATTAAACTGCCCAGACCTCAAGAAGAAGGACCATTTTAATTTCATTTTGTGCCTCCACCTACCACCCACCACCCATCTAGCACATAGCACAGGTCTTAATGCAGAGTTGGGGCCCCTAAAATGTTTGTTGACTAGAAATTAAAGTTATCCACTTAAATTTTTAGGAGAACAATGACAGGTGGTAGGATGCAGGATCTAATCAGAGTTAATTCTTTGATTATCTTCAGTCTCATGCGGAGGTGTTTTTTTTTTTTCCTTCCAGCCTATCTGTAATGTCTTCCTTTAAAAAGCCACCAGAAAGCATTGAAGCTGAAAGAGATGCCACTGGCAAAAGGCCTCTGACCTCTCTGCAAAGAGGTGACCACATAAACACACAGAATAATTGGGCATCCCTCTGGCGCTCGCAGGGAGCACAGGAGATCTGAGAGGTCTGGCTGTTATTCTGTAGAACTACCTCAAATGTGCATCCTCTGTTCTTTCCCATCTACACTGAAGACAGGGGGATGCTGGGGGGCCAATCATTCCGTTCCATAGGCACTGTGTGAACACGGGCACAGAAATGTGAGCAAGCGTTGACTCTTCTGTAAACTGTCGAATGACAAGGAGGCAGAGTCCATGTGGCGTGAATCAGGGACTAGAATGGGGCAGGGCAGCCAGATAAGCGAAAGTTCATTGTGATTCATGGACTGTACATTTCACCCTGGGGTGCAAGAGGGGGAAATGACAAATCCGTATAGCATGCAAACACCTTTTTTACAATGAAAAAAATGTGTAAAAGGCAAATGAGCTAACAGTACATAGAAGCCTTCAAAAAACCAAGGCAACACACAAATATAAGTTATGCGTTCCCTCAGGCTAAAGGAAAAAATGAAGCTTCAAATTAAATATTGTTTCTAGGCACATCGTATTTATTCATTTTATTCGTACAGTGATTTATACCTATTTTTATTTGAAACATCCATTATTCCCCCGAAAGCGAGGAGGAGGAGGGTAATACGAAAGTTTGCTGAGCTGAGGGAGAGAAGCAAGTCAAGATCATTCAATTCAAAAGTATTCTGTAATGTAAGAAGTCCAACCCATTTTTTTTTGGCTTAACTCTTCATGCTCATATATCTTTGGGTAAATTTTCATTCATTTCTGTGCTAAGATTAGTGGCTGAATCCAAGTACATTGTGAGTGTTCGCTGGAGAAGTTCCCCTTTTGCTTCTGTTTTGGGTGTAGGCTCTCTGTGGCTGCCATTTTGAGAGTTCTAAAAATAATCTGTAAAGACAGCTGATCCACGAAGAGAAATGTGAGGTGAGGAAGGAATTCAGAGTCAGTAGTTTGAGTTGTTGCAGTTTTCCCTCTTGACTGGGCGGGACACTTAAAGATCCACGTAACAGACATTCTTGTCCAGAGTCTTGCGTGAATTCTCCAGATTCCATTTTTCCATCTGATAAGTGGGGCTCACTTCTGAGACAAGTGACTCAGTGCTCTATCTCAAGTCAGCAACTATGGTGCCCGGACCAAACCCCGGGTGCCACTGGTTTTTGTATGGTCAGAGAGTTAAGGATGATTTGCATTTTTTAATAATTGGGGGGAAATCAAAACTATAACAGTGTTTTGTGAAATGTAAAAATGATATGCAATAAAATTTCACTGTCCATAAATAACATTTTGTGGACGTACGGCCACAACCATTCATTTACCTGTTGTTCTCAATGCTTTCCACTATGTCTTTGTCAGTTCAGCCTGCTACAACACAATACCTTAGACCCGGTGACTTAAACAAGATAAATTTATTTCCCACAGTTCTGGCATCCGGGAATTCCAAGATCAAGGTGCTGGCAGGTGCAGTGTCTAGTAAGACCCCTTCCTCTGGTTCATAGACGGCCGTCTCCTTGTTCTGTCCTCCCATGGTGAACAGCAGAGAGAAATCTAGTCTTTTTCACTTCTTATAGGCTTCACCCTTACGACCTCATCTAAATCTAATTACCTCCTAAAAGCCCTTCCTCCAAATATCATCATGAGGCGGGGTGGTAGGGTTTCAACATATGGATTGGAGGGCGGACACAAACATGTAATGCACAACACAGTGCAACGGCAAAGAGCAGTAGCTGCGACAGGGAGCACATAGCCTACAAAGTCTAACGTGTTTACTCTCTGACCCTTTACAGACAAACAGCCCTATGAATGAACTACTGCACTTACCCATTTAACAGGTGAGGAGACTCAAGCACAGAAAAGGACTTGCTCTGTTTAACTATCACACAGCTAGGGACTGGGTTCAGGATCCACACCACCCAGACAGCTACTCTTACTCCATATAACGCTGTGTTGATCTTCCAAGGTGTCATTCAAAACCCACTGAATGAGTTTGAAGTCCAGTGGCCTCTGAGAAGTCTTTCTCCACTATTTCAACCTCTGTTATAGTAGTCTCCTATCACCCTGGTTTCGCCTTTCTGTGGTTCAGGTTACCCATGGTCTACTGCAATCCAAGGATATTAAATGGAAAATTCCAGAAGTAAACAATCACCAGTTCTAAATCGTACATCCCTCTAAGTAGTGTGATCACCTCTTTGTTTGCATAGTGTATCTATGCTACATACAGTGCAAGTCAGTCCCAAGGAAGATGGAGGTGAAGTAAGGTGAAGTTGGAGAGTTGGAAGCCTGCCCTGTGACCCCACATTGCCTGGCAGAATGTAGCAGCCCATGGGACATGAACTGAAGCACTTTGTGAATTACAAACACCCCTCAGAGGTAACTGATTAGTCCAGTTCTAAAAACTTATATCTTGATATGTTTTGTTCTTCATCCTTTTTAAGTTTTTAGAAAGGTAATATAGTACGTACAGAAAAATTATGAAATACCCCAGCAGGGATGAGAGCAGGAAAGCAGTGAAACCCAGGAGTAGTAAATCATAAGTCATTGAGAGAGTACAACAAAGGAAGTCTATGTGGCTGATTCACATAGAGTTTTCTTTTAATTATCAAATGAGGAACTCTACCAACCTGGGTGGGGATTTCAACTTGAATGGTCTAGCTGAAACTGAGGGGGAAGTGAAAGTCAAAGGAGAGAATGAAATGCTGATTTTGAGTGGAAACCCTACATTATTACAAACTATCTGGGTGGGTTTTCAAACTCCTTAAGATCTGTGTTTCAAGAAAAAAATGTCTCACCGTTTGGTGGGTGGCCATGAAGACATACTGCTTGAGTCTCCTGTGATGGGAAGTACAGCTGCCAGATGCCCCAGCTACGGTCCACTCCTGTGTTTATGTCCAGGCCACACTGCCCTTGGGATGCTCCCCACCAATGACTAAGCACGGTCCAGGTTCCTTTCTGCAGGACACAGAACTGCTCTTGTGGGCAATTTTGGTTCAAGAACTCCCATGGACCTAGCCAAATACCAAAGTTTAGAATGCACTCCAGCCTGAGACATATTCCTTCCTTGCTCCCGCCTCTCCTTTCACATGTGTGAGACCTGCATGCAGGCTGAAGGCTCTCCCCACTCCTACTTCCTCCCTCTTTTTCTTCACAGGTGTTTCCTGCAGCAAAGCTCTCGGGAATCTAGTCCTGTCTTAGAAGGTGCTTCTCTAAAGACCCGAACTTCCACAATAGTCCATTCCGACTTCTAGGTGATCAAGTAAGAGATATTTTTAATATCTCCTCTTACATTTAGTTTAATTTTTATTCAAGGAGTTGGAAAGAACTGATCACAAAAGGAAAATTGTTCTTACTCCTTGATCCAAGGCACTACTAGTGTCTGAAAAGATTCTCAATAATGATAACGATAAAATCCTTCCATCTTTTGCTCTGAAATAACCAGGTAAGTGATATGGGTGGGTCTTTAAAAGCTCACTGTAGAGATCAGGAGTCCCAGGATGGTGAGGTGACTTGCCTGAAGCGATGATTGATGTGTCACTGGACAGGCATGCTAAGGACCAGCGCTGCCCAGTTCCTGGCCTTCCACATCCTCTATGTCCCATGTTATGAAACCCTACGGTTCGCCCCCAACTGCGGGACAGAATCAATTCAAGCAGCCTGAAGTGACCATTTTGAGTGACAGAATCAGACAATCCAACCCAAGGAACCTAATTTTTGCAGAACAAATAGATACCAATTCTCTGGGTGTTTCTTAACCACCTTTAACTGACTGGTTAGAGTTATTTTCAGCAACCAGGAAAACCCAGCAGGTTCTGAATATAATGCCAGTGCCGAGTATGGGGCCGAGAATACAAACAGTGTCTCACAACTACCGCCTGACTATTGTTGGATGGACTGACGTTGTGTCTCCCAAGTGGCACAATCGATTTTTCAAAGACGACAACTACAGCCGTCTCTGTAAAAGGTACTCATTCCAATGGCTGGATGAAGATTAACATGTTGGCAAAAGCAATCAGAGGTAGCATTTACTGTGCCTGTACTTTGTTGCAGATACTGTTGCCCGAACCACCCTCAATTATTGCCCAGTTTTGCAGGTGAGAAAACTGAGGGTTCGAGATATTAAGCAACTTGTCTAGTGTGACACAGCTAATGAGGGACAGAGATCAGATGCAACACAGTTTAGACAGCCACTCCATCAGTCTATCTCCTTCCCAGGGATACTCTAGAATTGAGCAAAGAGGTCCCCGATTTAACCCAACAATGAAGGTAAACAAGGCTGATGTCATGAATAATTCAGAATAATCACTTATTCAAGTAAATTTTTTTTGGCGCTTCATTCAAACTATTATAGATTAACAAAGTGATATCCAAAAAGGGTGTATAGACCTTCTGAGCTATGAGCTAAGTGAAAGAGGTCTATAATTATCTCATTAAATGCTTAATAACAAATACTTCCAAGGTACTTGGTGCATTTAAGCCATTTCTCTTTAAGATTGTCGGAAGATGCCTGTTAGTTTGTTGGCAGTCTAACAGTGGAGCTTGAAAAGCCACTGGAACTGCCCAGAGAGAGAATGAAAGGGAACACTCTGTCTTGATTTCCAGTCTTGCTGGGAATGGGCTGGGCCAGGCCTGTGCATGCAGTATCTGAGTTCCCCGGTAGCCTCACCCACCCTGTGCTTGCCTTGACCACATTCATCAACCCACATCAAAGGCTAAAATTGGACAGTGTGGCAGGTCTCAGTGTTTGGGAAGAGGCATCTTCAGGCGGGAAGAATAGCTCCAGCACTGTCTACATCAGACTTGGAGAAAGGAGTCAACCAGAAGAATAAGTGAGAAAAAAGGCAAGGGAAAGAGCATTCCAGTCGTAATTTAAGCATCCATTGTCTTATGCATTCCCCCCAAATATATATGGAGTGTGTGGTATAGGTCAGGCACTGTATTAGGAAATGGTGAACAGAGCAGACACAGTCTCCAGCCATGAGGGAAGAGATGACCGAGAGACATGGAAGCCCTCCCTACTCAATGCCACATGCCCCTCTCCTTGCTCTGGCACTGGTGGATGTGTCATGATTCTCAGCCAAGCATACTCACCACACTCCCTATACCAGCGACAGGGTTAGGGCTGGGCACGTGACACACTTTGGTCAACGACACACAAAGAAAAGTTAGCAAAGGGATGTCTTGGAAAGATTTCCCTCCCTAATACACAGGGAATCATACGAGGAGGAGCCCTTTTTGCTACCTGCTCTCTTCCTTCTTGTCTGAGACAATGACCTGAGAAGGCATGGCGCTTGGAGCTGAGGCAACCACATTGTAACCATGAGGGGAGACATTGCCCAAACTCTAAGGATGGAAGAACAGAAAGACGTGCAGTGTGTGGGTCCTCAATAGTATTAAAAGATGACACACATCACAGTTCAGCAGCATGTGATCAGCTCAGGCAAGCCTAACTTTTCTGAGGAGTTTTGGGGTGTCATGTTTTGTACATAATTACAGTAAAAACATGAAAACCTACAGTACTCATTTATTCCAGATCTACTTTGCTCTAGGTTACGGGCAAGGTGCTTTTCACAATGTATCTTTTGCATCAGCACAAGAAAGACAACATGATGCTCACAGGAGAAAGGTGAGGCAGCTACCTCATATGTACCCAAACCACCTGAAATTTCTTAATCTCCAGCATCCCTTCTCCTTCTTCTGTTAACAGCACCTCAGTTCGCCATGGGAAACCACATGCCATGCGGTTCTGGATGAATCATCAACTTCAATGTCCTGGCCCCCCTCCCACATGCCTGATGCACGGTAAGGCCTGAAAAACCATCCATGTTCTCCCTAAAGCATGCTTGTCGTGTTCTCTTGAATATACATATATATATATTCAAGATACTTACTGAAGTCATTGAACATATATATATTCAAGATACTCATTGAATTCATTGGGGTGGCACTGGTTAATAAAATAATACATATTTTTTCCCTGGCTGGCGTAGCTCAGTGGATTGAGCACGGGCTGCGAACCAAAGCATCACAGGTTCGATTCCCAGTCAGGGCACATGCCTGGGTTGCAGGCCATGGCCCCCAGCAACCTCACATTGATGTCTCTCTCTCCCTCCCTCTCCCTCCCTTCCCTCTCTAAAAATAAATAAATAAAATCTTAAAAAAACAACAGAAAAGTTGACATTAAAAAAAATACATATTTTTAAAATCTGCTCTCTTCCCAAGACTTGACCAAATTAAAAAAAAAAATAGACCATCTCTTTAATATCTTTCCTAGGAAAGCATTTATTCTAGACAGGTTGACTATATAGCTAAGGCCGTACTTGGGAGACGAGCAGAGTCCCCATCTCCCGAAGGCCAGGTTTGTCGCTGCAGACTAGCTCCGGAGAGATGCGCACAAGTCGGGGGCTAGAGGGAAGAGATGTGGCAGGGCTCTCGCCTCTCACACTCGTCAGGGAAATGCCATCCACAGACACAGACTCTGAGGACACAGATTTCCCTGCCGGGACAATGGTGCCCATCTTTCACATGGAAAAAAAAATGAAGGAATGAGCTTTCCCTAGAAAGTTCAAGAATATTTGCAATCTGTTACTGTAGCTTCCTATAACCTTTTAGATCCACACCACTCGGACCATAGAGTACAGAGGTCAGCAAACTACAACCCAAGGGCCAAATCTGGCCCTTCTTGTTTTTGTACATAAAGTTTTATTGGAACATGGCCATCCCTATTTGGTTACATTATTATCTATGGTCATTTTCGCACTACAATGACAGAGTCCAGTCTTTGTTACAGAGCTCATCTGTCCCACAAACTCTAAAAGATTTATTATCTGGCCCTTCACAGGAAGAGATTGCCACTAACCTAGTTAACAATATCAGCAATTATTATCAGTTATTGAATACTTACATTTATTGCCAAATTTAGGCTACAGGAACTTTGAGGTCAGTACCCAACACCAGTTTTGCAAAAGGAAGTGAGGCTTACAGACTTTTGATAACTTGACAAAAGCAGCATAGACAAAGCAGAGATTCTAGTTCAGACATGCATTTATTTAATGAATATTTATTGAGCAACTACTATGTTCTGGGCATGTGCTAAGTGCAAGGAACACAGTGGTAAAAAATTAAACATTGTAAAGTCTTTTTCCTTGTGATGCTTATGGTGGATGGAGAGATTGGTGTTAAATGGATAATCACACACACACACACACACACACACACACACCCCTACATACCCGGATTAAAGCTCGAGGAGATACAAGTATATATTGAGATGAGGGTGCGAAAAATGACAGTGTCAGAAAATTAGCTCTACTAGCTGATGTTAAGAAATACTGAGCTAACATGAACACATTCGCTCACATCTCTCTACACCCTTCTGGAAGAGGGACAGCCCCTTCCTGGCTTGGGCACACACCCATCTCTCTGCATGTGCCACCTGGGTGACTTCCGTTTTCTTCTAGGTATCTCTAGATGGGCACAGCAGAGATGTGGGGGTGGAGGAGTAGTAACTCCCGGGGTGTTCTTCTCCAGACCACACCGTGACCCTTACTCCACAGGTGACCCCCAAACAACTCCACCCCACTTGAAAATCTTTGCAGACTGCCTTGGCCCTCACACTCTTCTTGAAGAACCATGTTAATAATGACACACTCATAGAATTTCAACTTCCAAAAAGATGTTAGAGACAGGACCTCTCTCTACCCTCACCCATGCCCTTTGTCCCCTTTGGAGAGGCAGCTTCATACAGTGGTTAAGAAGGAAAATTCTGTCCCCAGAATCTTGCATTCAAGTCCTGCTTGCCCAGCTCTGTGACCCTGGACAAGCGACTTAACTTCTTTGTGCCTGTTTTCTGGTGTGTAAAATGGGGAATATACCCATAGTTATATTGTAGGATTATTGTGGTGATTATTTAAGTAAATACACGTAAAGAACTGAACAGTACCTGGCATACAGTGAAGTACTCGAGAAATGTTAGCTTTTCACATTATTTCGTGAATGAGCCCACGTATTCCAGTCAAGTCACATAGGCAGAGGCAGAGTGAGTGATTCCAAACTCCAACCTCCTTTTCTCAATGCTAGAGATGGCCTGGGTCCCAGCCCCCTCCCCACCTGCCTCTCGGGACCCACTGCTGCCCTTGCACTCACCCTGTGGTTCTGGCCTCGTGGCGGGTGTTCTGATTGACAGAAAGGGAGCTGCAGCTGGAGACTGGAATGGAGCACGGCCCAGCAACGGCCAAAGAATGAGAAGAGGAGCTCGACAGGGAAGGACAGGGAGGAAAGGGGACGAGGGCCTGAGCACTCTTCTGAGTGAGGTCAGGGCTGCACTAAAGGAAAGGAACACGCTGGACAAGGGAACCACTCTGCACCCCTTCCAAGAGATATTCTTCAACCGTTTTGTCATCCATTACACATAGGAAAACAGAGAAGGTGGCATCTGCTAGCAGCCTCAGCCTCCCCTGTGTCAACGCAAACACTTCTGCTCTGGTCCAGGTTTGCATGCCTTCCTGACATTAACCACCATCCCTTAGAAACAACTTAATGAGGAATTATTTCCACATCCCCAGCTCCGGTGGTTGGTCAAACATCTCTTCCTATATATAGCCTTCTCACTGAGAGAAGCAATGATAAATGAACTGTTTCCATATCAATACACTTGCAGTGATCTCTTGGTTCCTGTCATGGAGTCAATCCTCTAGAGACTTCCTGGCTGGCCCATCCCTTCATTTGACAGTCATTAGAGTTCTCGACGCACATTGTTCAAGACCAAAGTGAATGGGCCATCACTTCAAAGTAATGTCTGGAACAGTGGAGCTGAGCCAGACTCATACACCAGGAGGAGCAGAAAAATGGCTTTAATTTAAAGGGAATTGGACCTATGCTCCCACTTCCAGCCAGACCCTCTTCCACTTGCTCTGCCAACGGGCCTCTTTGTCCAGCTCTTCTTGGTTTTAGGAAGAAGCAACTATTTAAGACATGAACTGACAGAGAACTAAAGCTGAGACATCAGCACCAGAGACTAGATTTAATCCTGATTTCCAAATGCACTTTCACAGATACTGTATTTCCTCATTCATAAGCTGGGAATAACTAGAACCACTCTACAGATTTCACTGCAACACTTAAGGGAAATAACATTCATAAAGTGCCACACAGCACTTGGCATACTGCAATTGGTCAATAAAATTTAGTGCCCTTTAAATAAATAAAGGATGTAAGAGGATCCAGCAAGCTTGGTTTGCCACAAATCTGCTGAGCAACCAATCAGAAAGAGTTATCCAGCTGAGATTCCTTGAAAACGTTGCTCTCTGCCACCACCAGTCACCTCCCAGCAGCTGGCATCCAGGCGACATGAATCCCTGATGCTCAGGACATCAGACACTGTGTTGGGTGACACAATAGAGTGGGTGAGCTGTATACCTGTGACCTCTCTGAAGACAGTGTTCTTTCTTAAGACTGAACCTCCAGCAGAGTAATGGTCTCAGGGGGTGGGAAATAAAGGGAAGGGGTAGGGAAGATACTAGGTACCAATGGACAAACAATGGGACCTCTCTGTGGCAGCAAACAGCGGAGTAATAGTCCTCTCTCCCTGAGGGTCCCTTTACAGCCATGGGTGTCTTGCTTGCCTGTGAGCCAGCCCTTGGACAAGGCGACAACAATCAATAATGCATGTTTATTGAGCACCTACTATGAGCCAGGCAAACTGCTAAGGGTTCCCCATAGAATAACTTTCTCAAAAATTCCTTCCAATCCTAATAATCCTCATATTACAGGCGAAGAGCTAGCTTCAGAGAGGTTAAATCAATTGCTCAGGGACAGCGTCAAAGTCAGGAATCAAACTCAAGGTCACCCGTTCTACATTGTACAGCTAGTAACATATCAGAGCGCTTACAGTCCAATAAATGGTGACAACAATGACTACGATGACGAGACAGTCATGAGTTTGTGGAACGGTATCATGTAGTCATCCTTGTCTCCTTTCTGCCCTTCACTGAACCCCTCCTCTCATCTTTACCCCCCTCCCCGGACCACCAACCTCCTGTCCTTTTTTCTCCCCCTCATTCCAGGTTATATTTTGGAGATGACTGACAGTTACTGAGGAGAGTTTCTCATGATTCGGAGGGAACTGCTGAAATTTTAAGACTCACCGTACCTCAAAGAGAAAGTGCAGCTGTAACATTCTGTATAAAGAGGTCTAGGTTTGAGTTCATTATTTGTCACTATTTACATAACCTTGGCCAAGTCACTTGACTCCAGTGAGCTTTAGCAGATAAACAATACCTGTCCTACAAACACATCACATTGTTGGAAGGGGGCTGTGATGTCACCTCTTCCTGCCTTCTCCTCTCATCAAATCCTCTCTCTGGGGAGATCTGCTTCTCCTCTGTTCCCCCAGGTGTCGTCCGCAGTCTAAAATGACAACACCTCTTGGAAAAACACCTTCCCAGGACGAAGCTTAGCTAGTGCCCACTGTGTCCTGAGTAAGTCCTTTCCTTCCTCCCAGCACAGCAGAACTATACACTCAAGTCCTCAAACACGACTGGGCACCCACATATGTAAGGACAGGAAGGCTGCCGTGCCCACCTCCAGAGTCTCTGACTCATAGGCATGGGATTAGGGTCAAGACTCCACAATGCTAACCATTTGCTGACTGATGCCAATGTGGCCGGCTGTAGGACCCCTTTGAGAACCACGGGCACTATCCTAGAATGTAACACATATTTGCAGAGTCAGGATTAAGCGCTCAAGCCGCCTCGAGTCAACCCCCAGCTCTTCTGCTTTCCAGCTGTGCGATCCTGAACAAGTTAACCTCTCCAAGCCTCAGGCTCTTCATCTGTACAATGGACATGATAACGATGCGTACTTCACAAGGTCATTGCAAGGAAGAGTGAGCTCCTGATGTAGAGCCTTCAGGAAGTGCTCGGAGTTTGCAAGTTGTTATGACTCAAGGAGTTCTAAAGCCCTTGGTCATTTAACCTGTATCTTCTCACTATGCTATGCTTCTCAACCCCCAGAAAAAAAACATCTGTTGTCATTATTGAATGTGCCTGCATCCCAGAAGCTGCCCAGAGATGAAGTCACGCTTCAGAGCAAACTGGTAATTAGATAATGACAATGAGCCAAATATGCCCGATCCCTGCCTGGGCTGGTGGCTGGGAAAAGTTGAGGCTTCTTAGATTCTCACTTGAGGGGAAGAGCTCAGGGTGTGGCAGCATCAAAAGCTCAGAATTTGGATACAGGCTCCGCTCACTTCTGGGTAACCTTAGACAACTCCAGCGTAACCCCAGAGACTCCGTTTCCTCATCTATTCACAGGGACAATAACATTCGCCTCAGAGGCAATGAGCTGCCAGCTTGTTTTATAAGCTGTGGTCCTCCTGGTTGTGAGAAACCCAGCAGCTACCTAAATATTTGTGTCCATTTCCGTGCCAGGCAATTAAGGTGCCGGCCCCGATAACCTGAGCCCAACCCATGCTCCCTGCCCCCTGGCTGTGCTGCCATCTGGGTTCTGTTACTTAATAAACTCGTTTCTGAGAAAGGCCAGGTCACTCCACTTGGTTCATTCCCTGGCTGGCCTCAGCCTACCGTGTTTCCAGGGAATGCCACCGTTCTATGAACCCAGCCAGCTAGAGGTCACTCCAAGAAAGAAATGTTTAGTAAAGGTTGGGCAGAGTCACGGTCAGCTAAAGCCACAAAACCCACAAGAGACAAAGATTCCTGATAATGCGTCTATTTTCCTTCTTCTCTGTTCCTCCAAGAAGTCAATTTCGCCAGTTACTTGACATGCCTTGAAAGAAAATCCCACAGGAAAGCACCACAGATTGTTTTTATCGTTTTGTTCCATTTCTCCTGTTTGCTTAGGGAGCCTGGTAAATAGCTTTGTACAAACAGAAACCTTTTGAAGTCTATTGAGTTCTCTCCTAGGACACTGACACCTGGATCTTAAGGTCTCTGTGTAGGTGGAGAGAACACTTTGGAATGAAACTTCCTGATCAATGGACATGTAACAAAAACGAGAGGACACCCACTGGCCACTTAGAGCAAATGTTGACTGAGTGCTTCCTGGATGACAGTCACAGCTCTCGGGCACTGGGGACCTAAGAGAAAATGAAGCGTAGTCTCTGTCCTCACCAATCAATACCTAATCAGGGAACACTCTCGATAACACAAATAATTAACTGCAGAGTATTTGTCCAATGAGCACGGACTTTTTTTTAAGACAGATTAGTCAAAGGATGAGTGCAAAGGATGAAGTGTATGAAGATACCCACCTACTTGCTTTCACACCATGTCAGAAGAAATTGTGACTGCACAGACCCAGAAACAAGTGATGGAATGTATTTCTTCCAGTTCTTCTAAATTGCTATTTGTATAGTTATTCATCTGTTCATGCAGGTAACAATGTGCCAGGTATGAGAGATGGAGATGTGAGTAAGTCTAGCGCCCTCTCCTTCAGGACCGTTCAGTCTAGTGGGGACAGGTCATTACCGTTCAGTGATGAGTGGGAAGAAAGCAAGAACAACAAGGTACAAGGGAAACCAGGAGCATACAGCCTGTGCCGGGTGTGTCCGGCAATGTGACTGATGCATACCGATGCCGTTCCCAGAGCTTTGTGCATATCCACACAAACTTCACAACTACCCTGCCACAGTGGGTGATATTATAAGCTCCATTTTACAGGCAGAAAAAATAATCCACACACATATTCGATTGTGTAGTTAGTAAGTACCAGATTTGAAGAGGGAACTCAGGTGGTTTTTAACACTGTATGTTGCTTCTCCAATTAAACTCTACGATGAACATTTACTTAGAGGTTTGGTGACAGCTCAACTTTGCTATCAGCCTATATCATCCTGCCCTACAAAAGCACCCAACTTCTTATCCAATGGAACTTATTCCAGGTGTGAGACTCCAGCAATAGTTTTTCCCAGGATTGGTACCAGAGGGGTTACTGGCCTCTGTGGGCAGTGGCCAGAGAAGCAACTTCATGTACAACAAAGATAATAGGATGGAGGGACAAAAAAAGTCAGGTTCCTACCCAGCTTTGCCTTTCTCTGTGATGTCTGGTAAGTTGCTGGACCTTGGCTTCCCCTTTCAGTTCGGTGGGACATCGACCCCCACCTCAGGTCATGTTTTGAAAGGGTGAGATATAGCCCTGGCTGGCATAGCTCAGTGGATTGAGCGCAGGCTGTGAACCAAAGTGTCGTAGGTTTGATTCCCAGTCAGGGTACATGCCTGGGTTGCAGGCCATGGCCCCCAGCAACCGTACATTGATGTTTCTCTCTCTCTCTCTCTCTCTCTCTCTCTATCTCCCTCCCTCCCCTCTCTAAAAATAAATAAATAAAATCTTAAAAAAAAAAAGAAAAGAAAGGGTGAGATATAAGTGGCTTTTAAGTTGCCATGTGGATGCTTAATTTTTTGATTATCATAATTCATCTTATTATCATCATCGTTGTTGTCATCCTCATCAGAGGCTTGGCCCACGACCACATCAAGGTGTTTTTACTGAGTGTGCATTAGCCTGGGAGATCAGAGTCCCCAGCCCAAGGTCACCTCTTCAGTCACAGCCAAAAGCACTAGAGAAGACAAGGACCTGGCAGCGTTCGGGTCCGGAAGGCAACATCAGCAGAGCCTGCTGACCTAGTGTGAACCAGATACTCTGAATGGGCGCTTTACAAAGACCCACAGGACTTTGCCAGCTTAGAGTTGCCACACTGCCCCACTGCCCTTCACTGAATTACCACACCCAACGCCACCCCAGTGACTCCGTGGGGAGCACCATGCCACCACCATTAGCTAAGGTGCTAATAAATTCTTTATCAGCATCATTGCAGTATTATAGCCTTGTCCCTGCCGTGCTGTGTTTTCAGGTTTCCTTATCTCCCCAGCCCAGTTCACGCAACCCTGCCTCTCTTCATTCTTTCTGCTGCGCTGTCCGGGGAACTGGCTTGTCTTGCCGGCTGCCATGCGCGACCTGGGCTGGCACTCGCCACAGCCTCCGCTCCCATGGATTCTCTGTTTTGTTTGATTTCTAGCCAAAAGCCAGCGACTCCCTGGGTTTCACTCTTGGTTGCTCAAATAAATAAACCTCATGTTCATTTGTTGCCCATTGATTACGATTAAGTGCAGAGATGTTGTAACCGGAAGTAGCGATGTTTTTGTAGGAGCCCACAGTAGCACAGCAGTGGTGTTGGGTTTTGTTTTGCTTTGATGAACTGGGGAGAAGGGGATGCCCCTCTTTTTAACATCCATCATCTCATTTGATTCTCCCAACTGCTTGGCAAAGTAGGAAGGGCAGGAATTATGATGTGTAGCTCATAGGGATGAGGAATCAAAGCTCAGGGAAATTAAATCGCTTGCCCAAGGCCACCCAGCTCAGAAGAAGCTAACTGCAGCTAGAACTCAGTCAACCTGACCCCCAGGTCAGCGAAACTTGGGAGTGGCTCCATTTCCCATTATGTCATCATGTGGGATAATAATAATAATTTACATAATATGTTCTCCTAGACAATTTCTGGGTTATCCAGAAGGCTTTCCATGGAACAGGAGCTGTATAAGATACACTGTAAGAAGAAAAGTCCTGCAAATGAATGAGTGTGACATGCTATATACTACATCCCCCTGTTAGAGATTCATGATATTGATTAGCTTTGAAGGCCTCTGAGGTGTCCTGCTATGCAAGATTTAAAAGTCAAATTCTGATTTGACCCAGAATGGTCTGAACACATTTGACCACGAGGAGGCAAGGGCAGAAGCAGAGAGACCAGGTACCAACAAGCCAGGGAAGAGACTGGGGTGTCTGGGTGAACAGGAAAGGCAGCAGTGGTGAGAAGAAAGTGGATTCTGCACATGTTGCAGAGGCAGAGCCAACCAGAGTTGCTGGGGGATAGGATGTAAGGTGTAAGAAGAAAAAAAAGAGGGGACAAGGAGGCCTTAAAGATGTCAGGTCTGAGCAATGAGATGAAGAGGATGGTCACTACCTACAGGAAGCTCTCCTGGATTAACAACCCCTACGTACCATCATAGCCTCTTACTGCATCAGAGCCCTTGCCTTCAGAGATTGCACATTTGAAGTTTTATCTCTGTTGATAATTTTTTTTATAATAGCTGAGCATATAATTTTTTTTTACTTACTAAAGTCAGCCCTCCATATTGGTGGGTTTTGCATCCATTGATTCAACCAACTGCAGAACAAAAATAGTCTAAAAAATAAAAGGTTATATTGTTGTTAGGTTTAACTACACGTGGACCATGTAGACTTACAGTAGTTGCATCTATAATGAACCTCTGTGGACTTTTTTATTGTCATTATTCCCTAAACAATGCAATATAAAAGTATTATCAGTTATTGTAAGTAATCTAGAGATGATTTACAGTACATAGGAAAATGCATGGGTTATATGCAAATACTATGCGTTGTTTTTTTTTTTAAGGGACTCGAACGTCCACAGATTTTGCTGTCTCTGGCAGATGCCGGAACCCATCCCCCAATGGACACCAAGGGACAACTGTACTATGTCCCCAGTGTCTACGCTATTGCAGGCATTCAATAAAGATCTGCTGAATAAATGAATAAACAGAGGCCTGCAAGCAGTAAATGCTTAACAAACTGTTCCTCCCCTGCTACTAATCAATCTAGCGTGCAAGTTTTCTTAATATTACTGTTGAGAAATATTACTATTGAGAAATATATTACTCAATATAATATAATACTCAGTATAATACTCAATAATATTACTACTAGGTTTCTCAGTTAAGGTTTTCTCAACTTAGTAGACAGCGGGGAGTTGGAGGGAAGTGAGCAAGGAGTGACTGTCAACAAGAAGGAAAGGATGGTCAGAGAACCCAGTCTTAACTGGAGCCCTGTCTTCTCCCTTCTCTGTGTCCAGCTCTTTCAAATCCCATTCCACAGGGGGTAGGATAATGTGATTCCCATCAGCCCTGCACCTTGCGGCCGGTGAGTCTACGTGGCAGCGGTGGCCTGTGTCCTTGGCAACGTGGTGCGAGGTACTGCCCAAGACAGACAGCATCTGATCGGGTGCTCCACCAGCCAGCACAGCTGAAGGCCTTCAGGGACACAGAAAAGGGGGAAGCGATGGGGGCTGGCGCTGCCAGGAATGCTTCCTGAGGGATTTCCTTCCTCCTCCTTTCAAGAGCCTGCACTAACAGATGACGGTATTTGGTGGAGGGGAAAAAAATCACCTTGTTTGGTTTTCGGCAAGACTGCAGTAGAACTTGAACATGTCCCTTTCCGGCTCCCCAAAGACCATTGGGCAAAAGCCCCTCGCTCTTCTAGGCCTCACTACTCTCCGAACCTTGCTTTGCACATCTGAAATTGCCCTTCTTTCCTTGCCCGTTAGGCCTACACGAAAATACACTTCCCATCTGCACCTTTCTTGAACCATTCTCCCTAGAGGCTGCTGCGGGGTTCCTGGAAGTGGGCGGCTTGCATGCCCGGTGGCCTCACCTCAACGCATTGAATAGGTCCACAAGATTTCAGGGGCTCACTCTATGTGAGGGTATTTCCCAGAGAAAGCTGCTAGGCAAGTGAGTTTGGGTTCCAGTTCATTCCTTTTTGTTTTCCACTTGGCTGCCCAGGGTAAACACCCACCCTGAGAGGTTCTCCCCTGGGGCCCATCCACTCTATCACTGCTTGCCTGCCTCGGTGCCCATGTTGCAAGGTCCCCCAGTGCTGAGGCCCTGCTGCTTTCTTTGCCCAGAAGAGGTCACTACTTGATTAAGAAAACGTAGTTTTACCCTAGCCCCCAGCCCCCCCCCCCCGCTGTCATTCAATAAAAAGTTCTTCTCAGTAGTTAATAACCAAAGCCCAAATGGCACTTAATCTTTCCTAATGTTTTCAGCATTGATTTGATTACCATGGGTATTCGGAAAAATATTCATAACACCATGGGGTGATGATCACCACCTCAGTCTTTGCAGAGATCTCAGCATGACCATCATTTTATTTCCTCCTCAAACTGGCCCTCCGCTACTACTTAGCCTAGTTTAGCGATGTGAAGAAGGAAGGACAAAGAGATGAACTAGCTTATATCAAGATTATCCCCAGCAATGACTGGGTGAGGACCCATGTCTCCTGATGACAAGCATTGAAAGAAAGGCATCCGAGTTGCACTGGCTGAGTCTCCTTTCTAAGGCGGGAGCGAAAGGCTGGAACATGGTAAGAAGTTAAAGAGAGAAGTACCACCCCTGTGAAGACAGACACACAGCAGACGGACAGGTGATTTGAAGCCAGCGGCTGAGCTAGAGGGTAGTTGAACATTGTTTCATCTCCAGGATTTGGAAACCAAGCTGCAAAGACAACGGCAGCAGAAAAGCCCACCTAGCCATCATGGGGATGGGATCAAAGATCAGGCCAATGCACCATGCATTCTCTGTCATTGAACGGAGTGCCTGACATATGTAGTATGTCATTCTGAGTTCTTGTTTTCAAGGAACATACGGAGAAAAAATGGGAGTTGGCGGGGAGGTAGTGATTTGCTCAAAGTTTAGCAGAGGCTCCCAGCAATAAGAGGCTGAGAGAACAAGGACCATCACGGTCTAGATGATTAAAGAAGAGGAAGTTCAACCCTGATCTAGAAGGAAGAAGAGAGAATGTAGTTCATGCCATCACCAAAGCTGTCTTTGTTGTGAGTAAATTCTAATTGACCCATTTAGCCTCGGAACATAGATTCGAGCTTCAAAATCCCAGAAACAAAAATCATCCAACCCAGATCGTACATCCAAGAAGCAAGGTCACAGAACCATCCAGTGGGCCGGGCCCTGGGCATCTATCTGTTCCACTCTGGCAGCTAAGACATGACGCGTGAGCCTAAAGGCTCCGGCATTTGTGGCAGGTCAGGGCTCCTACTCTCCGACAAGACTATAAAAGAAGATATTCCTTACCAACAAAAGAGGAGATTGGATGCTGGACAGCTCTGAAACAGAAAGTCTATGATAGCCCACCACAAATGAGTTTGATACCCATCCTTATAAACCCAACAGTTCTTACAAAGAGTCCTAGGAGATGTAGGGTGCTCCAGTATTCATGGTCAATATTGATATCTACATTTCAGAAGCACCAGCATGAATTTAGCTAGGTAATAATATATATATTATTATATATATATTATTGTATATATAATCACATTAATTTTCACCATGGCCCTGCAAGGGGTTTCATTCACTGTATGTCACAGAAGAAGGATCTGACACTTGAAAAGGCAAGGCAACTTTTACAGGCTTACAGAGGTGGTGGTTCGAGGTATGACCCGGAGCTAGATGTGTGTGCCAAGCTGCTGCCCTTTCTGGCATCAGGTACCGTTCTCCCCAGGCCAGGCCATGCAGCCCTGCATGTCCACACGGCTCCGATGGAAAAGGGATAAAGACCCCACGGTGACCTCTGAAGTCACCCTCAGAAATGAAAAGGAAGCAATAAACTACTGAGATGATTCCAACAGCGCATCATTTCCAATGTTTATGTTTCATTATACGGCTCAAACAATACACATCGGAAAGCATTTGTCGAGCAAGATGCCATAGTAGGTCCTATGAAGAATGCAAGAACGTGCATGCCAAAATCTTTCTCCATTTTCAAACATCTTGAAATCTCATTGTCTATCTTCTTGAAAAGGAAACCAGTAATTCAAATTACCATATTTTTCAGACCGTAAGACACACCTAGGTTTTAGAGGAGGAAAACAGAGAAAACATTTTGAAGCAGAAAGTGTGGTAAAATATTTAATAACATAAATAACATAATATTTCACCAATGTAAATGTAAGACCAATGTACACTCAGACTATAAGATGTACCCCCCTTCCCTCCCAAATTGGGGGGCAGGGGGAAAGGTGTGTCTTATAGTCTGAAAAATGCAGTATATTGGTTCAGATATCAAATGACAAGGGTCCTGAGGTGGAGCAGTGAGAGTTTCACAAAAGAGCTAACATCTGAGCTGACCTCACTGAACATCAGGGTTGAATGAGTGAAATGCAGATGTGGGGGGTGGGGGGCCTACCTAGAAGGCGGAATGGTAAGAGCAAAGGTGCAGAGGCGACATGGAGGCTGGTCCAGCTGGAGCCAAGAGCTGATGACCTCCTGTAGTGAACTAAAAGCAGGTTGCGGCCCTGACTGGTGTAGCTCAGTGGATTGAGTGCGGGCTGTGAACCATAGTGTCGTAGGTTCGATTCCCAGTCAGGGCACATGCCTGGGTTGCAGGCCATGACCCCCAGCAACTGCACATTGATGTTTCTCTTTCTCTCTCTCCCTCCCTTCCCTCCCTAAAAATAAATAAATAAAATCTTAAAAAAAAAAGCAGGTTGCATTTTGAATCCTAGGTAAAGGAGTTTCACCTTTCTATAAAAAGTGATGACAGTCTGCCGGACGAACTTAAACTAGTTAGAGACATGTCCAGCATCCACTATAGTTCTTGGAGCCTCGCACATATTTGGTACATGTTTGCTAAGTGAGCGAATGAATGAATATTATGTGTAGGATGTGCT
The DNA here is from genome assembly GCF_019186645.2 of Phyllostomus hastatus. Taxonomy (NCBI): domain Eukaryota; kingdom Metazoa; phylum Chordata; class Mammalia; order Chiroptera; family Phyllostomidae; genus Phyllostomus; species Phyllostomus hastatus. The sequence continues at coordinate 41,575,509 of NW_025334017.1, read as the reverse complement.
GGCATAGGAGGAGGGCTGCAGGGGGGAATCAAGGACACCAATTAGAAGCGTGTTGCAATTGCAGTCTGGGTGATGTAAGCAGAAATAGAAAAACAATGGAAAGCTTGGAAGCAATGAAAACAGATATCAGAAAAAGAAAAGAATATTCAACTTGCAGCATTATTTCCTGAGCAGCATTTCACAGCAAAAACAGGGATGGAGGCGGGGAGGAATCTTCTAACAGCCTCCAGATTCGAGAGTCCATAATGCTATACCAGTGGAGCTCAAGCTGCTTAGCTGTGCCTCTAGAATTCTAGTCAGAAAAAGAAAAGAAGAAGCAGAAATTTAAAAGCAAATTGTAAAAATATAAAAACTAACACATATTAAGATTTGGAGCTAATGTTTTGCCTTTTTGCTTACTGGGTGTTCGATATTCAGTTTACCTGGGGTGAATGAACAAACAGAGAAAGAAGGTTTACTACACCCATTTCACAAACAGGAAAACTGAGGCTCAGAGAAGCCCAACATCTCCCAGTGGCTTGTGGTATTTCCATTGCCTCATGTGGCAGAGAAGAGAGGAGGAGAAAAGAGAGAAATAAGGAGAAAAACACAATCCTAGGAAATCTCTTCGGTAGGTGCATCGGGAAATACGTGGTGGGCTGTACCATGTGGGGACCCTTGGTTGAACCTACACTAAACTCTTCTCTTTGCCACAGGTATGGACACTCATCCACTCACCTGGGAGGATCCGCAGTGATTGACAATCCACTTTCTCTCCTGAGAGTCAGCAGTTTTCTTTTTAAATGCAGAGAGACCACATGTGTGTGGTTGGCATTTTTTAACAAGGCTGTGTCAGGTCAATAAACACCCCTTTCTCCATTTCTTCTCCCTGCAACCTTCACTCATCACATTCCAGCAGGTGCTAGGAAGCCCTCACCCAAGCCAATAAGACCCAGAATTACATAAAGCCACAGTCACTCTCATCAAACGAGGTCTTAGGACTGGGAACAAGTCCCACGGCTTCAATAATTTGGTTTCTTGGCAAGCATTACAAATGCTGAGTTCCCCTCCCTGGCAGTGGCAGAAACATGTGAGAAGTCATGGATGGGTGTTCCTTACGCTCAGCACCCTTCCGCATGACACAGGGTTTACCAACAGGGTGACAGGGATTTCATAAAAGCTTTATGAGCCACAGTCACCTACATAAAGACAGCTGTAACAGAGGCTCAACAGAAAGGTTGGCCAGATTCCTTTCTGTGTTTCCCATATCTTGGGAAGTTCCAACAAGTTATACTTCTTCATTACTATTCATTCTGACCCACTGACTTCTGCCAGAATGTGGAGAATGATCCAGAGGTGGCCTCCATCAAAACTAGCAACATCTTAGAAAGTATTGCCCGAAAAAGTGTGCTTGAGTTTTAAGCATGACCACGAGAGCTGGTCACGCCACAGTAAGAGCTTTTGGGTCGACACCACCTCACCTGTGCTCCTACCTGACTTTTTTCCATTCCCCTGCCAGCACCACCATTTAGCCTCGTTCCCTAAGAAAAACGGCTTCTTTCTGACACCAGAATGCAGTGTTATCAGGAGGTACAAAGACTTATAGATCAGAGCAGCCCAACAGGATGGAGCGGCACACTGGTATACGTGGAAGGGGCCAAGGTCACGCAGTAACATTGCTCCTCTCAACCATCTGGCTAAAGCCCCCAGAGGAGTCGTTCCCTTTGAGCAGATTCCTTTCTTTGCTGTTTACCTTTCTTAGGTGAACCAAGAAGTTTAAAAAAAAAAAAGGAGGGCAAGCATTTTCATGGATTTTTTCTGAGACTTGGTAAAGCCTTTTAGAAGGACTACTAGGCAGTATTTATCAAAAGCCTCACAAAATGCGCACCCTTTAAATCAGAAACTAGCGACTCATTTTATGTTCACAATTTTGTATAAAGATGTCAAAGTATAAAAATGCTCATCACAGTGTTGTTCACAATGAGGAAACACTAGAAACAGCCTGTCTGTCTACAACTCAAGATTTTTCATCCGTAGCATGTTGTTAGGTGTTCTCAAGGGGACTTCATGCCACTGATCTACAAATGGGAAGGACTTGGCCTTGAACACTGTTGGAACAAGCGAGACATTTGAGGCAGGGATCCCTAAGACCACAGACAGACATTCCACGACTGCATCCTCAGAGCAGTGACAACCACATCTTAGCTGTCCTCTCCCTGTGTATCAGAGCAGTGACAACCACCAAGGTGGCTGAAGGGAATGAACTGAGCCTTCACCATGGACTGAGGATGCCTTAAGACCCAGCACGATAACAGTTCTCCCCCTCACTCTCCTCTTTGCTTCTTCTAAGAGCTCCTTTAGCTGGATAACAAACATACACACGCATAGCCCAACCATGCACACCAACGCACATACACTCACACACGTGCACAGCCTCTCCTGAAGCAAATATTATTTTAAAATATTTGAGGGCAGTGACCTGCGGGTCTATTGAACTTGAATTGCCGCAGCAGCAATTTAATTTTCCTTCCAAGCCAAGATCAGATTTGAGTCAATGCTGACGGCCCGGATGCAGTGTCACCGAGTGAGAACTGCATGTAGACTGTGTCCAACTGAGCCCAGGACTCAACTGATCCGTAATCAGGCTTACTAAGAACATGTAGCCTTCTGGGTCCAGTCACTCTGATGTCTGTCTGAGAGTTGTGTCGGGAGCTAATGACAGAAAAAGAGGCCGTGTCATTCAGCTTAATTGGGCAATCATTAGGACTTCCTCCAATAAGGAAAGGAAGCAGGGAGCCTGCAGCTGACCTCCCTGAGGCTGTTAGGGGTCTTGTGCCCAGGAACTACCTTTCGCAGGATAAACAGAGCTGAAGTTGCCTAACTTCCCCTGCCTGATCTAATTAGTAAACGCCTTCAAAGGGACCAAGCTGACTTTTGAGACCAAGTCTGCCACACACACAAGGCAGAGGTGGGCAAATAAATATTTAAAGGGCACATGTGTGTAGGTGGAGCGGGGAGAAGAAAACAGATTAGAAACAGACATGAGTTAACTTTGGGAGTTCTGTTGTGCAACTGTCCTTGCCCTTGCTGCTCTGTGGGCCAAAGTGGCCCCTTCCCCAGGGCTTCTGGGGACCCTGGTTCACTAGACACTCAGCCACCCTGTCTCCAGGAAGAACTACCCCAAGACATGCACTCAACCTGATCAGAGCCCTGGTCACTCAATACCATGATTGTTTTGCCTGTTAGAATTGAACGAGATCTATCTAAGGGAACAGAACGGTATCATTTGGCAAACTCTTATTAACATGCAAGTGACTGCTGAAAGTGTTGTTGTTGTTTTTCTACTCCAACAAGGATTGGACCTAAAGCACTGACTTCAACGATGGCACTTCAGGCGCAACTAGCAGTTACCACCTGTACCTCTGCAGAAGGCCAGCCCTGTCTACAGCATTTCCAGACTCTTCATGCCTTTTCAGTGGCTGGAGATCAATTATCACATCGCTCCCCACCATACTTTGCTGGAACAGCAACTAACAAGACCTCCCGGGTGCCACAAAGACTTTGAAAAAAATCAAAGTACATAGTGCAATGAAGTATAAATGAACTATAACCAGTTCCACCTCCACTGTTAACACTCTGGGAGGACCTGGGGCAGAAGCATTTTCATCACTGGATCTAAACCCAGGAGCTATACTTGGAATTGAAGTTCAACTCCCTGGAGTGGATCAGATGGATAGACCAATATAAACCTCTAAATACATTTGATTGCACATGTGCTGAGGCAGAGTGGGGTGGGGGATGGGTGGAGAATACTGCTCATGGAGCACCTGCTCAAGGCCAGGCATGATGCTGTGCACTGCCCATTCATTACATCACTTAATCCTCATGGCACACTTACAAACTAGGCATTAGTTCCCTCATTTCACAGAGCAAGCTGACAGTTAAGTCTACCAGACGGGCCACGTATACTCCAGTCTGTTTTTGTTTGTGTCGTTTATTGGTTTGATTTTCTTTCTGCTGCTGTACTATATATTTCATCATTCGTTGAGCAAAAATTGTAAGATACTTGAAGTTAAGAACTCGTCTGCCTTCCTTTCACTATATTCACCAACACACAGCTGAGTACTGGACCCATAATCCTTCATCCGTTCACTCAATATACATTTATCAGACATTAGGGATACAGCAGCGAATAAGACCAAAAAGGCACCTGTTACCGTGAAGCTTACATTTTAGCTGAAAGAGACAATCACTCGGTAAAGAGGCATACTAATAAAGACAGGAAGGAAAGGAGGAAAAAAGAGGGGAAGGGAGGAAGTAAGAAAATTATCAAACTCATGAATATCATGCAGAGAACTGGGGTTGAAAGAACTGGGTTGACCAAAAGGTTATTCAGTTTTTTAAGCAAAAGACCTTTTTCATTTTCACCAATAACTTTATTGAACAATGCATTCACCATTTTGTTACATGACCTTCTGGATCTTTTAGGCAACTTCATAATTCCACCTTACCAAAATGTTTTCTCTTTTTGAGCAAAGAGCTGTTCCAGTTATTTTTGCAGTCTTCCAGGGGATTTAATTTTTCCCATTAAAAAAAATTTGTAAAGGCCAAAATAAATGGAAATCTGAAGGTCCAATGCCTGATGAGTACACTGGATGAATTAGAACTTCCCAGCCAAGCTGTACGCTTGGTCATCAAAAAAACATGTTGTCTTGAGTTGTCCTGATGAAAGATTATGTGTTTTCTGTTGACTAATTCTGGATACTTTTCGCTGAGCACTGCTTTCAGTTGGTCTAATTGCAAGCAGTACTTGTTGGAACTGTTTGGTTTTCTGGAAGGACACATAACAGAGGACTGCCTTCCAATCCCACCATCTACACAGCATCACCTTCTCTGGATGAAGACCAGACTTTGGTGTGGTTGCTAGTGGTTCATTTTTGCTTACCCTGCGATCTCTTCCATCCCACATTATGTAACGTGTTCACTTTTCACCACCCATCACAATTTGTTTTATAGACAAAACACTTTTGTTACATTTCAGTAGAGAATTGCATGCAGAAATACCATCAAGAAAGTTTTTTTCACTTAACTTACCTGGAACCCAAACATCAAAGTGATTAATATACTAAGCTGGTGCCAGTGATTTTCAACACTTGATTTGGATGTTTTGAGTGTGTTGGCTCTCTCCGATGTGGTACAACATTGATTGCCCTCAATCAATGTATCAGTGTGGTCGCTATCAGCCTCAACTGATCTACCCGACCATGGAGCATGGTCTAGCGAGATACCTCCAGCAGGAAACTTCACAAACCACTTTTGACATGTTTGATCAGTCACAGCACCTTCTCCATACACTGCACAAATCTTTTTTTTTTTTTGCATGCCAGTTGTGTTTTTACCTTTCTTAAAATAATACAGCATCATATGCCAAAAATATTGCTTATTTTCTTCCATCTTCAATATTAACATGGCTACATAAAAATCCACCAATTTAAATGCACGCTAATATGACAGCTCTCATAATATAATCTGTATTGTTTCAAATGAAGTTAAAGACAACTAAGCGCTAGTGCAGCCATCTTACAGAAAAACAAACAAAAAAACTTTTTGGCCAACCCAATATAATAAAGAGAGGCAGGGTGGCATCCATGGATTGAACATTCAGGACAGAATTCTTGCAGGAGGTGACCTTTACACTGAGATCTGAATGACAAGAAGGAGGAAGCCTTAGAAGGTCAAGGGGAAGAGATTATAGTCAAGTAGACTAGGAAAGCCCTGAAGTGGGAATGAGCTTTAAGGATTCAAAAACTGAGAAAAGGCCAGTGTGGCTTGAGCAGATCAGTGAGTGAAGGGGAGTTACACAAGGTGATGTCATTGGGGTGGGGAGAAGCCAGGTGACAGAGGGTTTTGTAGCCAGGGTTAGACACCCTGAACAAATATTTGTTGATTGAATAAATGCACAGGCCTTGGAACACTGTGAGAATGTTAAGTACCAACTGCCATTCAGGACATTTACAGTTGCATCAGAAAGATGAAAGAAATCCATATCCATTCACTCGAGAAATATTTACTGAGGCCCTAGAGTGTACCAGCCACTGGAGTAGATAAGAGGGAACACCAGGGTGAATAAACCACACTCCGTGCCTTCAACTCGCTCACAGTTTTTTGGAGAGACAAGATCCCAGTACAGAGCAGTGAGTTGTTTGAGGAAGGAAACACTCTGTGAGCACATGGAAAACATCTCAGCCTGAAAAAAAAGTCAAGGGAAGAGTTAAGACAGCGTAGGAATGAAGATAAAAAGTCAAGGAAAAAGTCGAGGCAGCCACGATGAAGAGTTCAGAGACTGGCTGGTCTCCGCAGGCTGGAAAGGTCAGGGAAACTCTGCATAGAGAAGAGTGTCCTTGAGAGGACGTTTAGGAGTGAGTGGAACATGGAGGTAAGAGGGAAGGCTTTCAGGCTGAGTAACCAATGCACACAGGTTTAAATCAAAGGTCAAAACCTAAGCGGGACATTCAAATCTGCCCATAGCGTCTATTGCTCCTAACCAGCACCTTCTCTGCACACACACAGTTACCCCTCCACACTCACCCTTCCTCTGTGCTGAAACACAACAGAAATGACCTGGTAATCATGCTCCAGATTGCTTAGCACCCTAGTCACTCTGAAATGAATGTCTGACCCCCATTCTAAGTAAGAAGACCTAATCACACCATATGTTTCATTTGGGGACAGTTCTTTCCCTCGGCTAAGAGATCCTCCCTTAAATAGAATGGAAGTTTGGGTCCTTAATTCAACTGTTTGTTGATTCTAATTTTAATCTGTAAAGTTATTTGGTCAAATATGACTGGGTAGGAATCAATACTTACACCCCAGGAGCATGTAACAATAAGCATCCGTTTCTCACTCACGACTGGATGGGCTGGCTAGAAAGGCCCTGTTGCACTTTGCAGGCTAGTGGGAGTGGCTCTGCTCCCCACGTCTCTCCTCTCATCCTCCTTGGGGGTTCAGTGGGACAACTGGAGCAGGCTATTATGAGGGTGATGGCAGAAATACTGGAGACTGAGTCCACTACTGGTACTCTTGACTTCTGCCTATGTTTCATTGGCCAAATCAAGTCAGACATGCAAGCTCAATGTCAAAGAAAGTATTCGTGAGGAGAGTACACTCTACCATAAGGCCATGGTGGCAATGAGATAAAAATCACAGCCAATCATTCAGTCTATCACAGAAGTTACAAAGAATTTATCCCACTTCTCCCACTAACCTCAAAAGGTAGAACTTGTGCTCCTACAAACATCCTTACTTCTCAGATTTAGCATCCTTAACTTCTTATCCACCAGGTTTCCAGAACCCTTCCCCTCATGCTGACCCAAACACATTCTTGCTTGTTAACATTTCTAGAAAAGTTTGTCAATCAGATGTGATCATGGTACTGCTATCTTCCCGTGTGGATTTGCCAGTGCAGGACAAGTGGGTGCATCTGTTAGTATGTGATGCCTAATAAACACCCCAAAGCTTAGCTTTTGATTCTGTGGGTCAGCTAGGCAATTTCTCTAGTCTGGGCTGGGTGTGGTTGAACTCATCAGGGCTCACTTATGAGTCTGTAGTTGGGTGGCAGACCGGTTAGATGTTGGTTGCTCTAGAGCAGCTCTGACAAGGATACTGAGGGACTCTCTCTGCATTGTCTGCCTCCCTCCAGAAGGCTAGCCAGGATTGTCCACATGTTGGTATCCGTGGTCCAAGTGTCCAAGCATGGAGGCTGCCTGCTTGAGGAATAGATTCAAAATGATACAACATCCCTTCTACCACATTCTACTGGCCAAAGCAAATCACAGGGCCAACCCTAAATCGAGAAACAGAAAAATAAATTCTACCTAATATGGAAAAAGCTACAAAGTATTCAGCCATTTCGGCAATCCCCTTATGGGCGTATATTATAATGTCTGCTATGAATGCAGGGACTGCATCCAGGCTTACCTTGAGTTCTGCCTTATGCCACACTCTTGACTTAGAGTTAGAAGTCAATTAACAACCTCAAACTTTGAGTCATGAACTATTGTCAAAGAAATTTATATTGTTGATCTTAACCAAAGTATAATCCTTTGCACTCCATTTCGTCTTCATTGTTTCAGCCAGCTTTGATCTTCTCACACCTCTTCTTGTAATAATGTTTTGTATACCTTTTTAAGGAAGCTGTCAAGTTCTGAACATCTTCATGTACTTTTTCACTCTAATTGGTTTCAGTGACCAGTTGTTATCAAGCTGGTCCTGACAGTTAGGGACAGGGATGATCCCATTTTCTAACATTGTTGTTCTATGGCAGCCATCACAGGGCTGGGTGCACAGCTGGTCCTTCGTTATCACGTGAAGTTGCACAAAAAATTAATCAATGGTCAATGCAACACAATCCCAATGAAGTAAATCAATGGCTCTTCCATTCTTTTTTTTCCAGTTAAGTCCTTTTATTTTTAAGATGAAATACTATCTGAAAATCCAACATGAAAGCCAGATAAACATGGAACTACTGTAGCTAGAAGAGGGAGCATTCCTACTCAACTTTAGCTAGAAGAGGCTCTTCCTACTCAACTTCTCCAATCCCAACTTCCGCTCTTCGGAGGCCATGGAACAAAACTATTTGAAAACTATGAAATGAAGCCCACATCTTTCAAACGTTGTTAAACATCACCCTCAATAAGCAATGCACTTCACATAGTGACTCAGAGCACATACACACAAATGACTCAAACAACTGTTTCTCAACACTATTTCACCCTAAGTGCAATCCACTCTATCTTTTGTAGTCTAATCATTTCACTTTTAAGGGTTGGTCATGGACTACTACATTGATTTTACAACCCAGTAAATAGGTCCTCCCCCACAGTTAGAAACCAGTGAACTAGATGACCTCTTGAAGGAGTATTTCAACATTGTTTATTCTCAGGAATGAGGAAAGACTGGTGATGGGCATCCCCCAAAAGAGTGGAAGTTACATTCTAGATAAGCCATAGCGTTGCTCCTCAGAATAACAGAGACCACAGAACCTCATGGACACGAACAAAATCAGTAGATAAGACTTATAAGAAGAGTTTACTGTACAGTGAGACTATCTAAGTTATATTGTACCAATTACAGCCTGCGTTACTTGGGCTTATTGCTTAATCAATCTACACATCAATCATGATCTCCTCTGGTATTTAGGTCTAATATTAATATCTACCCTGCAGGACTGTTAATAGCATTAAATAAGATCATATAAAATGGACTTAACATAGCCAGGAGCACAGCATCAGGCTTCTCTAAACATAATAAGGAAGTAGATGGCTTTCCCCCCTAAAGTAGCAGGCTCAATAATAAGACGTGAGATTGATTGCTCTCTCTGCCCCTGCCCTTATTTTAATACTCGGGGGATCTGAGTTCAAATTCTTATTCTGCTGCTTAACAGCTGTGGCCTTTACAGTGTCTTAGATGACTCATACTTTCTAAGCTTTAAGATCATCAACTGTGTGATGGGAATAACAAAACCTATCTGAGAGAGGTGCTGTGAGGATGGTTGAAATAACAGATGTAAAACACCTGGCATAGTGCCTGCTGCATAGCAAATGCTCAATAAAAAGAAAAGGTAAATATACAGAGAGAGATCCTGATAACACCCTGTTAAAAAAAAAAATCAAAGTACTTTGAAAGCAACTGTTCATATTTTGAAAATAATTGAAGAACATTCAGGTTGGATAAGAAACAGCCAACCACCGCCAAATCACATCGGTTATCTCAGCTATGAGTTAGTCATAGAAAATGGAAAGCCTGAGAAAGAAGTTCCAGCAACAGGAAGTCATGAAACTTATCATTCCTTGATGTGTGTGTGTGTGTGTGTGTGTGTGTGTGTGTGTGTGTGTGTGTGTTGCATCTGTGTGGCTCAGCATACACAACTGTCTTCTGGGTGCCACAAAATGTGTGGGGCTTCATGATAAATAATTAAGGCAAGTCTCTGCCATCAAGAAATCTATATAATGAATCAATATCACAAACTCACTTCTCTTTTCCTGAGTACTTACTCTGCAGCAGGTGTTTTTACACTGTGCCAGGTGTTTCAGACGTCACTTCACCCAATCCTCAGAGCAACCTGACCGAACAGGTTTTGTTATTCCCATTTTACAGCTAAGAATCCTGAGGCCATGAAACTGTCAGGAAGCGGAGCAAGCATGCAAATCCCTATCTCTCTGACTATATGAAAGCTGAAGTCCTCTGCAACTCCCTAGTCCTCCCATGGATTAATAGATGTAGATAAAGATCAATGGATAGAACATAAAATAGCAACTTCATGATGCCTCTACATGTATGTCTTTAAGGGTTCAGAACATGGGCTTCAGATTTTGCCCCAAATTCTTTCTTTACTATGAATAACTCTAAAGTGAGAAAGAGAGAAAGAGAGGGGTAGGCAGGGAGAGAGGGCGAATCAGATGGATATATGATACAAAATAAAGTTTTGTAAATGCACACACACGCCATCACCACCACCACTACCACCATAGACTCAGTGCTGAAAGGTACCTCAGAGAACATCCAGTTCGATCTCCTTACGTTGCAGTTTAGAAAGTCAACACTAGGCGAAAGTGAGAGCACCAGGGCTTTCCTGCCTAAGGTCCCACGGGGAGGGAGAGACAGTCCCCATGAAAAGAGGGAGCATCAGAACCCCCACCCCAGCCCAGCGCTCTTTCCAGAACCCCACCCCAGCCCACCTCCCTGGATAACTGCATCCAACTTTTCCAATGGTTACTCCCCAAATCAAAGGAAATGCCTGGCCCAGATAAGGCAGATTCTGCAGGGAAAAAAGTCTATCTCATTCTGAGATTTTTCTCTGCCTGCTCATTTGCCGGGGTCACCAGAAGGGCAGGGGAATTCTCTCATGTTATGATTCCTGGGTTTCCATACCCAAGAATGCAGGAAGGTTTAAATAAATCAGACTTCAGGCAAGAATTCAGACAGGCTCCCCCACAGGTTCTGTGCTTTTTTTTCCCTAGTGGAGACCATCGGCTGTCCTGTTGCTAAGAGCCGGAGTGGGTGGGAAAAACCAACAGCCATATTTTCAGACTTATCTGCAACACCAGTTGTGCCGCGGCCCCATCCAGGGGTTCGGCTTTCTTAAGAACAGGACGTGACAACCAGACTGATGGAGAGAGTGAGACTACAATTTCTGGAGAAATAAACGGAGTTTTCCTGAACATGTGGTGTCATCCAGCAGAGTCCTGGGTGCTGCCAATTACGGCTCTGATGCAGTGTTTGGGAAAGAGCTGCTGAGTACACATGACTCAACAAAATATTCTGACTTGCGTCCCTGTCTCCTGGGAAGATGCACTCATCGGCACCGACAAGTGCCATGGAGTTGATAAAAGTGCTGGGCTGTGTTTATCATCGAGGAGTTAAAAAGGAATTTTGAAAGCCAGCAGGCGTTGTGGGGAGGTGTTTGAATCACTCCGGGACTTTCCTTTTCGGTTACATTCCAATCGAACAGAACCTTAGCCTGGCGGACTCAATCCATTGCTCAATGTCAAAAACATTCACCTGGAATGTGAGAGATGTGAACTCAGACACCCCCTGCAGTTTCCCTATGCGGCCCAGCCTGCTGCACCACTAGAAACACACCCGTCCCAAGAGCAGAAGCAGCAAAGCCCTGTGGGGCCGGGTCAGCTAGGAGGTGGCACATGTCACAGGAAGGAAGGCAAGGACACAAAAGTGAGGTCTGGACAGCAGTCCCTCCTCAAAGTCTTTGTGCAGATTCACAAGACTCTCTGATGAGCAGAGCAGAGATGGAAAATGAGCCCCTGGGAACAGACCGGTGGATTTTTTTGTTGTTGTTGTTCTTAGAAGAAAGGAAGAATGTGAATTAACTTCCCCCTTCTCTGGGTTTGTACCTGGCAGTTTGAGACAGAAAAAAAAAAAACAAAACCCAAAACAAAAAACAACCCTGCTATAATCCCTTATTTCCAAAAAACTCTAAGAGTGATCTATATGGACATCTAATTGCCTGTTCTGCCCCCTGCCTAGGGACCCTGACCACTTTGGCTTAAATAGTCAAGGTCGCAGTCCTTGACACACTAGTATAAATAAGAACATAACTCAGCATACCCAAAAAGGCCTTTTAGACCTTACAGCATGTCCCAGAGCTCAGTGCCCCAGACAGCAAAGAACTAACAGCTGGCAGAACTTTTGGGGTAACCATACACACATCACATCACTCTTTTCTCCACCTCCAAAACCACTACAGAGATAAGGTGTTGAAAGCAATGCCATCAACAGCAGACACTAATGGAGTCAGGCACAGGGTCTATTTGGAAAATGTACAAGGGTCAGGATACACAGGTTCTAGAAAACTAAAGGCCTCACCTAAATCGAGCAGGCAGATGTTAAGAACATGATGTCTTTGTCCTATTTAACTTTTACAACAGCAATGAGGTATCTACAATACCTTTTCAGACTGACCTGTCTGTAGGACACACTAGTCAAAACAGCCGTGGAAGTCCCTACCCCACAGACGGAGAAACTTACTGCTGAGACAGTGATGACTCCTCAGGCCAGCTGTCACAGATGGTGCAATCTTTCACTCCGGACAGCAATTAGCTGAAACAATGCCAAACCACTGTTGCCCTTCATTGCTAATGGCCCATCCGGGTTTCCAGTTTTGTTTACCAAAAAGACGCTGAGAGGAGCAAGCGAAAGGCTGTGCAAAGACTGTTTTAGAATGATACTGTGTGTCTTTTTGGAAGGCTGAGTGGTGGGCAACAGACCCTAGGCAGGGTGAGATCAAAAGGCAGGGTGTTTCGAATTGAGCTGATTGCCCTTTTAACCCCGGACCTGGGAGGAGGAGGTGGAGGTGGGAGGGGCTAGGAGATGGGATTGCAATAACACAGACTTCAGGGCAGAGCCCATTATTGTTTTGATTCTGAACTGATTGTGGGGCACAGACATTTCAATTAGGGAGGTATCAGGGCGCAGCATCCGGGACACCGGCCACGTTGTCTGTTCACAGTCTGGTGAAGCCTGTGTAACCTCATGCAAGTCATTTCTCCTGCGTGTGACCGAGGGCTGAGTCAAGAGATGGCATTCAAAGCCATGGTTATGATCTCTTAATGGCATTCATAAGTGATCTATCACAAGCCAGGGTTTGGTCATGTTGGCATTGTATCAACAGATAAAGCTGTAAGCCACACTGATATCTAGATTTCTATTTGGAGAATGTAGTAAAAGACTGTGTCCCATTCTCCCTTGCATTTTCGAGAACATAAACTCTAATGCCACCCTCCCAGGAGCTGCCCCTTACACAGAAAGATGCTTTGTCATAGTTTGAAGATCTAGGTGATCACTGCTGAGTTAAACTTTAACGCCATTTCCTGGGCCTTTAGGAAAATAGCCAAAAGAAGACAATCAGCATGGTGTTTCTGACACTTGGCACAGTGCAAAGCATATAGCTGTTGAACGAATCTTTGTGAATCAGCTGAGCTGTTGAGTAAATCAGTGGCTCAGAGGAACCCCACAATTTCTCTCACCCCGCTTCTCCTGGGTTTCCTCTGTCGCACCCCCCACCCCCGGCTTCCCTTCCATGAAATGCCCTTCCCCCAAATTTACCTGGACAACCCCTCTTCCTAGTTTGAAACCCTTCTCAAATATTTACTCTGCTAAAAGCCTGGCCCTGGTGTAGCTCAAAGGACAAGCGGTCACAGGCTCTTTCGTGCCCACACCACACATGGCACACAGCACTGTGCCTGGCACACAGTGTCCCCCGAATACATTCTGATTGGTGAACCAACGAATAAGTAAATGGTCGGTGAGAATACAAACAATTGGAGTAAATCAGTCTATAGCAATTAGGTGACTACTAGGTACAAGGCTCTGTTCCCTGCCTTAGTTAGAATCACATTTCACAGTAAATGTCTTAGGGGAGGTGGGTGGGGGAGAATCTATAAAATGAAAACCTGTGTAGTTTTTGTTGCACCTCAACAATCCCAAAGCATTTGAATGGACCACTCCCCCGCCCCAAATAACATTCTATGAAACTAAGGAGCCAAAAGGAGCATGAACGCCAATATCACCCCTTAAATAGTAACCGTTATCCACCATCATCTCTGAAGGACTTCCACCCACTCTAGAAAATAAAGAAAGCAGAAGCAACTGTCTTCCTCCTTTGGAGACAGCATATGTTCTAATATAATGTTGGTCATTTTCACAAGTACCTTTGACTCATACAGTTTGTCATCCAGACCCATCTTTCCGCCTGGGCCTGTCCTATTTCCCCCTGGAAGAGGAAGGATCATTCCAGCCCAAGCGACCAAGACTCCAGGAGACAGATCTGCTCTAGGGTAATATCATCGCCCAGAACAGAAGCTCCGAGTCACGTGCAGAAGCTTTAACCACGTGCAACAGCTCAGCTGTCCAGAGGTTTCCCAACCACTTCCACTTCGGGAGGCATCTACACTCATTCACCTCCACCCCGGGGCAGCAGAGCTGTGCCGGAACCACCGAGACAGTGGAACCCATTCTTCTCCTGTCCAGCCAGCATGTTCGTTTTCTCATGAACGATATGCGAACATTCAAGCCATAGAACACACATGACCTTGGTGAGGAAGTCTCTATGTCTGACTCTGCATGTTTCAAATTCCTCGTAAGATGCCTAGAAAGATACCTAGGGAAACTTCACTGTGGTTGTCTCTGGAGATGTGGAAGGGGATTGGAACGTAATTATTAAAAGGAATCTTTACTATTTCCTCTATAAGCTCCAGCATAGTTTGATTTTTTCACCACAAACACATTAATTATAAAATGTGAATAATAATAATAACTTTGTTAAAATGAAGAGGAACCAGGTTTCGGGCCACTTGGACCTCCCAAGCTCCCTTTCTCCCTGGCAGCACTGGGGGTCTGGGCCGTGTGATCTCCCCACTCTGTCTTCTCTTGTCCATCCACGTTTCCTGGGTCACTCTGGAGGGAAGGGAAGGCTCCCTGTGCTGGGTGGAGCCTTTCACTCCCATGACCTCATTTTGACCTTCCACCAAATAAAAACTGCTAGCCACATTTGGAGGATGAGAAAATGAAGTTCAGAGAATTTAGTTCGTTTCTCAGGGGTCACACAGTGGGTGAGTGACGAAGGAAGAACTTGAACTCAAATCCATCAGGCACCCGAGCTCCTGCTCCTGAAGCTGTGGTTTGCACTCCATCCCCATGACCATGCCCTTCAGCCTCTGTCAGGAGTCCAGGCCGATGACGTCCTCACTGGACCCGTCCTGGCCGCTCCACTTCCCTATTCTCACATCGGGAGAAGTTACTCTTTGAGTTGAAAAGGAAAATGCAAAGCTCATGTATTTTACTACCCCTGGGGCTTGTGAGGTGAAGTAGGTGTGATTAACGACTTCTCACTACCAAATTATTAGGGCGTATTCTTGGACTTCCTCATAGTCAAGGGTGATTTGAATGCTCAGGTTTGTCATCCACCTGTCTGCTCCATAATAAGTTCGCTCAAGCCTCCCCTAACCCCCCCCCCCAAGATAAAGATAACGCACAACTAGGAGATAGCTAGGACATGGCCAGTATGAAAATGTCTGGGGGTTTTAGTCAAAGCGGGTCCAGAATGAGTCAGCAGGGAGATGTGGATGACAGGAGAACAGACTGTGGCTTAGCAACGCTGAAAGGTCCGAAGTGCCCAGAATGGGGAAAGTAATCTCCTATCCTTTAAGGAGGTCCAGGGCCAGTGCCTTTGTATCTCTGAATCTCCGTTTCCTTCTCTGTAGCATGAGATCATGATTGGGACCATGCAAATCAATTGCTTAACCAGGTACCTGACATAGAGCAAGTTCTCCAAAACCTCAGCCAGTCCCCTTGTTTTCTCAACAATACTAAAAGAGGGTACTATTAATCTACTTATTTTACAAATTATGAAACTTAGGTGACAAAGCTCTCACGTGGCAGAAAATAGACTAACATTAGGTCTGGCTGAGTCTGAAGTCCATTTTCATAACCACTAAACTATACTTCCTCCCCCAATAGAAAATTTAGAACAAGAAGAAAATCCCCCATCATCTCATGACCTACAGATAAACACTTTTACCTTTTAAATACTTTCAGATTTTCTTTCATCCAATTGGATGTCATATATTGGTATTCTATTTTACAGCCTACCTTTCCATTTGCCAAACACCACAACCAGTGTTCCAGGTCAATAAACCCTTATTCCTTTAGTCATTCTTGGTAGCAGCTACTGAGTATTTGTTCATATGGACTGTGGGCATGCTGTTTTCTATCAATCAATCAACCTCCTGTCATTGACTATTTAAGCAGTCACCTTACATTTTTCGCAAGTATAACCAATGCTATTGTAAGCATCCTTGTTGCTTAGTCTTTGTTCTTACTTGTTAGGAGGTACCGAAGCACTGGGACTGGTTCTAGGTTAGTGATTGGGTAGATAATAAGGCTTCCAGTCTCAAAGAGTAGGGAGGGATTGACAGGGATCATCCTATCTAGAGAAGTGAGATCCTCCCCCGCCCTCCACCCCACGAAACAGTGGGGATAGGAGAACTGCCTTCAGTGGCTGGAAAGGTACCTCCAGTGGCAAAATGACTGGACTTTCTCCCAGTAGTCTCCAGCAAGTAGATCCACAGAACAGCAGACTTCTGCTAAACATGCAAAGCACTTTCCCACAAAACTCAGTTGTCAAAGGATATATTAATTAATCTGCCTCAAGAAAGAGTAAGTTCCCCACCCTGTCAAAAGCTCAGTTATATACTGACCTCCCCCACTCTTCAGGGATATTAGAGAAGAAAGCAATTTATCCTGATTTTAGGATTATCTAAATTTTTAAAATCTAAACCCTATCTCTCACTTACTGACTTGCAGTTGAAGTTGGGCACCTTCTAAATGCTAGGTATGTGGCAAAGACCATGTTGTTTAATTCAGAGAACAAAAACATTAAGAGTGGATTGCAGCCCTGGCTGGTGTAGCTCAGTAGATTGAGCGTGGGCTGCGAACCAAAGTGTCGCAGGTTCGATTCCAGTCAGGGCACAGGCCTGGGTTGCAGGCCACGGCCCCCAGCAACTGCACATTGATGTTTCTCTTTCTCTCTTTCTCCTCCCTTCCCTCTCTAAAAATAAATAGATAAATCTTAAAAAAAAAAGAATGGATTGCAAGGAGACAAAAATCTAACTTCCCTCAGTTAACATAGCTAGTAAGTCCTGGGAATTCAAACCTAGATTTTTCTGATACCAAACCCTTGTAGTCACATACAGTGATTAGAAGCCTGGCTTTTGGAGGAAAACAGACCTGGGCTCAAGAATATTCCTTCACGTGTTGGCTGATTAACCTCAGGCAAATGATTCAACCTCTCAGAACCCTAGGTCTCTCATCTATTGCAGCAGGTAATAACAACACTCACTTCTGAGCATGATGGTGATGATTAAAGGAGTTGACTCATGCAAAATGCTCAGCACAGAGCCCAGTGCAGATTTAACTCAATAAATGTTGGGCAGCATTAGCTAGCTGGCATCTGCTGAAAGAAAGGCTTAGAAGGAAAATATTAAAGCTCAAAGGTTTTTATTCAGCAATGTATCCATTCTCCTCTAAAAGGAGCCCACCTGTGCAGATCCATGAAGACCTTTGAGCACCCCGCTTCCCAAAGATGAGGTCTGGAACACTGAATCCCACACTCCATTCATTCATCTATTGCTCGGCCCCAAATTAGGTGCCATGGCTCTTCCTGAATGAGCATGATAGTGGCAGTATCTGGCTTAATGGAGCTTCCAGCTTCCTGGAGGACGGAGATCCTAAAATATGATGATAACTGGTGACGGATTCCCCTGCTACAGGGAAAAGCAAGATGCTACAGAGGCATAATGCCAGGCATCCCACTCTGCAAAGGGGAGCAAGGGTAGCCTTCACAAATGGGTGATATCTCAACTGGACCCTCCCTACAGGAAGAGAAGGCGGTGTCCAAAAGCAAAGTGCCCAGTGAGTAAGGGCCTGGGTGAGAGGTCGAGAGGTCATGATAAGGCTGGAAAGCTCAGCTGGAACTCCTGTAAGAACGCTTAGATTTTCCCTTGAGGGCAATGAGGACTCATGCTTCAGGACTTAAGGCAAGAAGTAATAAGATCAAGAGCAGCAAGCCTGGAGGCAGAAGCTTCTGGGAGATGGCAGCGGTCTCAACAAGAGAATGATAATAGGTCACAGAAAGTGACTGGCTTGGGAAGACTTTGTGAGGAGCTAAAACAAAACCAAGAAATATTTGGGTGTCAGACTCCTTTATCCTTCCTCTTCGGGTCTACCTGCTGGCATTGTAGCAACACGGAAGACCGTCTTGATGAGTAGAGCAGATTTTTCCAATTTCTGGCCCGAAGGTACAGCTCCACACAGGCTGAGCCTTAAGTCAGCGCGGGCGAGGGAAAGGGAAGGGGGGCTGGAAGAATCATCAGGAAAACCAGTTCTAAATAATAATAGGTCGCCTCTGCGTAATAACAGCTTCTGTTTTACACGGCACTTGCACAGACATTATCTCATTTGATTCTCACAGTAAACGGGGAGTCGGAGGGAGGAGGGAAACAGGGCAATTAGCATTAGCCCCCACCCCGTCAAATATGAAAGCTTGTGGCCAGGGAGGTTAAGTGATCTGCCCAAGATTACAAAACCAGTGAGCAGGGGAGCTGGGAATGCCAATTTTATGACTCTACCTTCAGTTACTTGGCTCCCTCTCTTGGAATTACTCCTTGGGGAGTGAGAGCAGTTCTCTCTGCCTCCAGAGAAAGGTAACTAATGAATGTGTGCCCTTAACTCCCAACAACAGGGAAGTCAAGGATGGAAGAAGATTCCTGAGTGGATAGGGCACAAAACGGGATAGTTTTGAAGGTTGTGGGAAGTGAATACGAATAAAAAGAGAAGGTAATCTCAGCAAGTCCCAGGCTGGGGGTGGGCTGGCTGTACAAGAGGCAGAAAAAGACAAGGCCCCATGGCACCGTGTCGGGTGAGGAAAGAAGAGGAAGACTACACACACAGGAGTGGGGGCTGCTGGAGGGGTGAGTCCTTCTACAGTCTGAAAGCCCAGCTAGATGGCAGGAAGCAAAAGCAGACTCCACAGACAGCACCCCCAATCCTGAGTGAGGGCGATCAGGTAAAGAGTTCTTGCTCCTGTGCCTGTCCGTGTCGCCAAAGAGTTGACATGGAGACCTGAGACTCGATCCTGGGACAACTCAGCGAAACCCACAAAGCTGAGACCCGCTCACGTGGCCCCGTCAGCCCTGGGCACGAGTAGCTGACCAGGAAGCCAGGGAAGTTTCCTGTTTCCGGAGCCGTTGAGCTAGGCACCCCAGGGAACCCCAGAAAGGAATTTTGCAAGGATGATCCGCAGCAGCCAACCGGGAGGGAATGGCTTCCCGGGATTCTGCTGAAGACCCGCGTGAGAACGGCCCTGTCATGTCCATCCTGAAGTGGAGAGACTCCGCACACAGGAACCTCAGACCACAGGCATCCCCGGCACTTCCTGCAGGCCCACTGCACCCCATATTCTGTGCAAAACCCTTTGTGCTTAACCCCATTCAGTCCTCATACCACCCTCCACGGCACTGAGGAAACAAGCTCAGAGTGGGTACGCAATCTGCTCAAGGTCACATCGCAACTGAACTGCAGTCCTGAAACACACTAGGAGGGCTGGTAGCTCAGATCCCATATTCTTACCAACCCCCTCCCTCCCTCCCGCCCAAGGCCTGGTGAGTTTGTGTGCTTGAAATAGCATGGCAGGGAGAGGAGAGGAAGGGGCATGGAGCAGGGTGGAAACTGTCTTAAGCCACCACCCTGACTCATTCCCCTTAATAAGCATCTAATGACAGCTGAAGTGCCTGTCGGCGGGTGGGGGGTAGGGGTTTATAGAATAGTACCGTGAAGGGGAATCCAGACTGGTAGTGACTAAGGCATGAATCAGCACGCTGACTTCCAGGTCAACGCAGCTCAGATGCGAGTGGAACGATCCAATGCTGTCTGACAAACTGGGACCCAAAGGGTCCATGTCTCAGTTCCCCGCTTCCATCACCAGCCTTATTTCAAACTGCTCCCTAAGATGCAAACCACCACAGTGTAGCTTTCTTCCAGGTCACTGATACATGGACCTCTGTGTGCCTCAGGTCTCTGCTCCTAAAGTGGTCTCTACTGAGAACACTGCTTCTGTCTTCTCTGCGTTTCTAATTCTGACTTGCAATTCAAAGCCAAACCTGAGTCCCTCTCCTTCCACAAGGTCTGTGTGATCTAGTCTGTTCACTTGTGGGTCCCTTGAATCATTCATTCAGACAACATCCATTAAGCATCTATAATTCCTCGGCACTGGGAGACAAGGGGATACAGTGATAAAAGACTGTCCTTGTCCCTACTGCCTAATAGGAAAGGGAAATACATGGCAATAAAGTGTAATAACAATCACAGCTTGGAGGATGCCTTTGTGTTACAGAAATAATCAACTCTTCTGGGCTATGGAGGGGTGGGGAAGGTTTCCAGAAGGAGGCAGCATCCTGGACATGTTTTGAATGATAAGTGGGACCAATGAAAAGTCCTGTACTAGGAGACAAGAGACCTGAGTTCCAGTCAACACTCCACCTCTGTCTGTGCCGACCTCGAGCAAGGCACCTCGCCTCTTTAGATCTCAGAGCAAGGCACCTCACCTCTTTAGACTTCAGGAGGGGGTCAGACTTACATATCAGTCGATGTCTCTTTGCCTAAGCTCTGATTTCCATATTGCATGACTACCTAACTATTACTCATCCTGCACCTTCTATCACCAGCCCTCTATGTCTTTGCATGTAAAATGGAGATGCTAATAACCAAACCTCAAGACACTAGAAGATTCAGAAGGAGAATGGGAAAGTGCTTTGGAACTGGTAACAGGCTGAGCTCAAGGAAACGACTATGTGGTCTTAGGTCAATTCCTCACTGGATGTCAGCCAAGGAGGCACAGACCTGGGTTCTAGCCTGGATGAGCCCCACGACTGCCTTTGTTTACTGCCTTGAGAGAGTTTTCAGGACTCAGCACCAAGAGTAAGCACCCAGATGGTGCCCAGCAGACAGACTGAACTGAGGAAATGAAGCTAAGAGTCCAGGTGCACAGTGTGGCTATAGCTCCACATTGACACAGCTTCAGAAGTCTGCACCACACACCCATTCTAATGGCCTAAATGAAAAGACTGACTATAGCAAGTGTCGACAAGGATGTGGTGAACTGGGAACTCTCCTACACTGCTGGTGAAAATATAAAATGGTGCAACCACATTGGAAAACAGTTTGATAGCTTCTTAAAAATGTATACATACATCTACAAAGAAAAGCATATGTCCAACAAAGATTTCTACAAGAAAGTTCATAGCAGCTTTGTCTGCCATAACCCTAAATTGGTAGCCAACATGTTCATCAACAGGCAAATGAATATACAAACCATGATATATCCATGCCACAGAATACCACACAGCAATAAAAAGGAATCATTGATGGATATAGGCTTCAACATGGATGAATCTCAAAATAATTATGCTGGTTGAAAGAGGACACACACACAAAGAGTACATTATGATTGATTCTATTCATTTAAGATCCTGGGTGGTGACAATTAATGTGCAGCAACAGAAAGCAGAGCACTGATTGCCTTGGGGATGGGTGGGGGTGAGGCTCACAGGGAGGGGCTGCGGAGAAACTTGGAGTGACTGATATGTTCAGGATCTTGATGGTGGGAGAGTTGGCATGGATGAAAACATACGTCAGAATTTATCAAACTGTACACTTTAAATGTATGCAGCTTATTGTATGTCTATTGTACATGGATAAAGCTGTGTTTATAAAAAAATGAAATCCTGGAATTAGGGACACAGGTATGTAGATGTCAACAATAATGAAATCTTCTCATTTCTGCATAAAATGGGCTCTGGAAGGGCACATTTGCGCGGTGACAGTAATCCTAGGTAAAGTCACATTCAAGCATCTGCTGAGACGCCTCCAGAGATGATGAAATGAGGAAGAAAAGGATATTGGTCAAGAAAGAAAGATGCCTGCCTCTCCCCACTTTACACCCTGTGTGTTTTTACATGGAAATGCCCCATGCATCAGAGTTCATGGAGTAGGAGCAAAGATCTCATTTCAGGAGGTAGCAGCGTAGAACAGAGGCAGGAGTCTGCAACCCAGACGTGCCCAGCTTGGCTTTCCTACCTTGTCAGTGCAGAGTAATGGCATAGAAGAGTGTACCAAGCCTACGTGCGCGCCCTGAAACCTCTTTCCCGAGTGACTGTGTCCAGATTAAGAACCAGAGCCTCATCCTGGCCCCAGGTGCCCTCCTCACCCTCCCTTTCCATCACTGCATCCACCAAACAAACCTCGATTTGACTTCTACTTTCTCCCTCATTAGCTGTGAGATTTTCAGCACGTTTTTCCCTCTACAAAGTGAAGCTAATAATGCTACTTTAACAGGTTTTGTTTATTAAAGAAGAAAATGAGCCCTGGCTGGCATAGCTCAGTGGATTGAGCGTGGGCTGTGAACCAAAGTGTTGCAGGTTCGATTCCCAGTCAGGGTACATGCCTGGGTTGTAAGCCATGACGCCCAGCAACCACACATTGATGTTTCTCTCTCTCTCTCTCTATCTCCCTCCCTTCCCTCTCTAAAAATAAATAAATAAAATCTTTTTTTAAGAAGAAAATGAAATAACATGTTTAAATCACCTAGCACAAGGCCTAACATGTCAGAGGTGGTTTATGCATGGGACTCCACCCCCCCCAAGAAGAAGCTTGGAGGATCTGGACCCCGAGGGGCAAGGGGAACACAGTGGGGGTTGCATCTGTGGCACACGCCTGGGTGAGTCACTCAGCCTTCCTGGGCCTCTGTCTCCTGTCCTGTGCTCTGAATATACCGGATACAACATTGCATCCCTCCAAGGCACCTAGTCCGGGATACAAGGAAGAACATGACATGCGCTCGGCTGTGCAGCTCTGATCAGCTATGAGTGGGGACCCCAGTTTCCATGGAAGAGCATAGATAGATGTGAATGTACATATAGGGAAGCCAGTGCCACCTTCATTGGGCTGCTCATCACAAGCACCAGAAAGCTTCTAAAACCAGAGTGTCCCCACCTCACCTCCCAGATCAGAATCACTGAGAGGCCCCAGAAATGTGTATGTGCTTCCGATGCAAAAGATCTGCAGAGAACCTGTGGGAACCACGGGGGAAGGGGTTTAAATGAAAGTTGTGCTGAGCCCAGGACACACATTTGCAAGTTAATCGTTACTTGTTGAAACACATCTTTGAGATAAATGTGTTTCCTCTTCTTTTGTCTCTTTCCACTAAGATGTGCGCCAAAAACATGCTTTCATTCATTGGGAAGGTCTCGTTATCCGGGCTCCAATCAATCAACTCATTTCTTCTTCCAGATAAGAGCCTGTGTTCTCAGTCCCTCCTGAATGAGGGCTCCAGGGGTGATCCGCCTGGTTTTGATCAGCAGCATCTGATGATGAAGTGGCAAGCCAGTCCCAGCTCCCACAGTGAACAGACAGCCTCCCAGCACTGAGAATAAACTGTTCCGTCAACCAGCAGGCTCCAGGTGCTGGTGACTGTCTACACCAGCGGCCACAGCGATAATGGCAAGCGACACCCATCTCTGGGGATGCCTGTAACAGCCTTCCCAAATAATAATAAGCCCCTGCATCCAATTTCCAGTCCTGATTCATACAGAATAAAGAATAATGATTAATAATAATAATAATAGTAAAGATAGCTAACATTTATAAGGCACTGACTATATATCCAGATACCCCTGGCACTTTGCATATGTTATTTCACTGAATCCCTGTTACATGTTGAATTATTGGTCCCAATTTTTTGTCCCTCTTTTCGCCCTTATCCATGCCCTTGGCCATGGACTTTTTAGCTCTTCTGCCTAGAGGTAAAGTATATTTTTCCGCCCCTTTCACCTCAGACAAGCCTATACTACATCAACCTATGCTCAGATGTTTGAGCAAGAAAAAGTGGTTTTGATCTGAAGTCATTAAGTATTGGGATGATTTGTTACTGAGTAACAGCTGACCAATTCAGTCCCTGAAAACAGAGCTTAGCAAATGAAAGCTCAGGCCTGTTGCCTGTTTTTATAAATAAATCTCTTTGGAACTTAAGAGCTACCCACACATCTCTGTATTATCTGTGGCTGGTTTCATGCTACAACTGCAGAGTAGAGAAGTCACAACAAAGACCACATGATCCACAAAGCCTGAAATATTAGCCATCTCATCTTACAAAAAAAAGTGCTGATCTGTGCCCTGGAACAGGGTTTCTCAAACTTTAGCCTGCATCAGAACCTCCCAGAGAACCTACTGAAACATAGTAGGTCCCAGCCCCAGAATTCGGGGTGTGCAGATCTTAGTGGGGTTTAAGAATTGCATTCGTCACCAGTTCCCAGGGAGATGCCCGGGCTCCTGGTCCCAGTACCACACTTTGAGAACCACTGAATTAGAACAGTGACTCTGACCTCTGGCTGCACCTTAGACTCACCTGGAGAGCTCTTAGGAAATCGTTTCTCAAATCCAGCCTTAGGGATTCTGATTTAATTAGCCTAGTGTGCATTCTCAGGAACTGTTTGGGTTGGGATAACAGAAATACTATGAACTGGTGGCTTAAAAACAATAGACATTAAAAAAAATAGTTCTGGGGGCTGGGAAGTCCAAGATCATGGCTCTGGTAGATTTGGTTTTGATACAGGTCCACTTCTAAAAGGCAAATTTTTGCTACAACCTTGCATAGAAGGAGCTTAATCAGTATTTTCTGAATGAATGAATAACTGGCAGCCATTCTGGTTCCTATAACAAATACCTTTTCTTATTTCACCCCTTCTGTTTAAAGGGACTCAACACGGAGCCTGGAAATAGCAGGCGTAAGCTCTGTCAGCTGGCTGTCCTGGCCCGTCAGCACCCCTCACCCCTGCTGCCCCCAGACTGCCCAGGCTGCAGCCCCTTTGCAGTCATCTGCAGACCGCCGGGCCCCCACTGGCTTGGCCGGGAGTCCGTGGGGACACATGCTTCAGGAGGACTCACACTACCAGGACACATGCGACTTTCTCCTGGCTGGGTTGCTTCTCCGCATCTGCCTGTGTGTGCCTTGGCTTGCAAAGCCTGTGTTTCCAATCTGAGTTGAGCAAGGACTGGAATTCCACAACAGGAGATGCACAGAAGCAGGCCAGTGCCTCCTGCCCTCATTTTCCCTCGTAAGGAGGCAGTGTGAGGAAATGGGAAGTCACCGATTGGACTTCAAAGCCACGCAGCCCCAGTTCATGCCCAGCTATCACCTTTACTTTTCTTCTTTGTGACTTTGGGTAAATCACATAACCTTGATAAGCCCCAAATGTTTCATTTTCTTCAAATAAGATAAAAACACAAACTCATGATCATAATCAGAACCAATATATAGAGAGAGTTGCATGTGGAAGTCTCTTAAAAATTTGATATTATTATTAATTACTTCCTCAAGTTATGCTCCAGCATGTCCTATTTCAGGCAGAATCAGAGACTTGTCCTCGACTGCACTCTCTCTCTAAGTCAAGGGACCACTATTTTAGCCATTATACATACGTACCTCTCATTATACCCTGAGTGTGCCTCCCCCTGCCTCTCCCTTTGAGAGTGTCCTGGCCATCACAAGCACTGACTCAGGAGCTGTCAGCCCGGGATGTTACCCATGTCTCTGTCACTACCAAGCTGGGTGACCTTGAGCAAGCTACCTCTCTTTTGTGTGACTCAGTTTCCTAATCTGCCAAATGGGGGTGACAATGGTACCTGTGACATAAACGCCGTTGATTGGCTGAGCCTCTCCCAACCTCCTTCCCCACTGCTGCCTCCCAAAGGGAGCTGGGAAGACAAATCTCAGAGCTCCCAGACCTCCTGGTAACCTCCTTGTAGTTGGAGGTGGGCGTGGGTGAGTCATTCTGGCCCAAGAGATATAGCAGAAGCTTGGGAAGTGCTAATAGTACATTGTAGTATTCTTATGAAACGCTTAGGCAAAGGCCTGGCAAACGGTGCAAAAATGCTGTGGAATGAACGTAGAAAGGTAGAGACTGTGCATGAGTCAGAATGTGGTAACACTCGAGATGAGCACTGGGGTGGTAGGTGAAGGCTTCGGGGTGGTGGATGGTGCTGGGAGAGACGACAGGATCTGGGAGGCAGGGGTGAGGGTGGCAGCAGGAAGCAGGCTTTGGCCAGAGAGGGAAGAGCACATACTTGGGCACCCTTGAGCACTGGGCCCGGACACCCACACCCTAGGCTGCTTCCAGACCCTCTCAGAAGAAGCCTGTCCCTGGAGGGGAGCCAATGAAAGGGTCAATGCCAGGGACCCACCATTCATCATCGGTCCCATGAATCGGTCTGCACATCACCAGGTTTATAGAGAGAGCATTCCAGTCGCCATAAGTGTGAACGGCGTCTTTCATCTCATGCTGCCTTGTGGCCTGCAGGCCAGACAGGGCAAAATTTTGCGGGAAGCCCCAGGACACAGGGTTGCAAACAGCAAGGTCCCCTGGGTGCCCTGGTGGAGCAAGAATAACCACAGCCCAACTCAGGGGAAAAAGCAAATAACCATGTCTGAAACCCCCTCGTGTCCCCTGTCCCCAGCCGGAGAGCTGCAAGGCCATGTCCCTGACTTCCAATGGCATGGGGGTCATGGATCGAAAATGATGAGAGGGAAACTCCCAGAGACCTGCTCTGGCCAGAGAAACTGCTCCTCATTTCCCTGAATCTGGTGGCTATCTCCCTCTACAGCCGCCAGCCCTCCCCCGCCCCACACCACAAGATAGAAACACTGACACTGGGAGAGAAGTCAGTGAGCATCCAGGGAGGAATTATTCCCCCTGCGGAGTAGCTCTTAGGTGCCCCACCGAGGTGACCAATGACTGTGCAGATGGTGTGTCCGGAGGCTGACGCTGAGCAAGGGTGTTGCTAACCCCAACTTGGAGATGTCTCAAATATGTAAAAGGTTATATTATGCTGGGCACTCAGTAGCCCTTTTGAAGACACGTTTTAAATACCATCGGTGTCCAGTTTCTTGTGGCTTCACCAAGAACACAACCACGGGAGTGTTCTGTCCAAAATGCCACCGGACTATGTCACCTTCCTGTTCGGAACCTGGGGGACTCCATGCTCAGGATGGGATGGAAGGCTGGCCCGCGCGCCCACTGCTTAGCTCCGTCTCATTCTAAGACTAACTTCTATTCCCTAGACACACAGCGATGTCCATGCCTGCTTGCCTCTGCACACACTTTCCCTCATTCAATGATTCATGTCCTCGCTGAGCATTTATTATGCACTTACTGCATGCCTCTGTGGCAGCTACGAAGACACAAGGGCGGATGAAAGGGACTTTGTGATCTCAAAGATCACAGTCTCGAGTATACGAGTTCCCATACCTGGTAGCACATCAGAATCACCCACGGGACTTCTTAAAAGTACAGAGTGAAGACTCGATTCCAACACCCTGCGGTGGGAAGAAGGGAATGAGTCAGCAAGTAACACCGTTACAACAGGAGGGAAAAGCTGAATTCAAATTTCTCTCATTACCTTTCTGGGAATCAATAGGGTGAGCACAGAAAAGCTGGGCTTTGAGGCCGAAACGACTGGTTCAAAACCTGAGCGTCCACATTCTCTGGCTTGCTGGGACATCCCACCTTTGGGTGCGTTGGCTGGTGTCATTCCTCAAAGTCCCCCTTTTCACCCTCAGAAGTGCCTGCGTTTGGATGATAAATGACGTGATCCCCTTGCTCTGACCTTTACCCTTTCCTGAAACTGTGAGAACATGGTGGGAAGGGGGGGGATAGTTGAAACTCCTCAAGCTTCAGTCTCACAGGCTGCATGACAGAAGGAGCAATGCTGTGTGAGAAGCTGTCACTACACAGGGCCTCGCACCAATAACGCCCCTTTTTATTACAAAATCAGAGGCACGTAATTCTGTAACATAACAACATCACACGCAAGCACACCATGTGACATTTTCGGCGAAACGTCCAAATTAAAGCTATAAATTATCACACCCCTATTATTACCCTTCCAACCACGCTCAGCCTGACCTTACCTCTGCCAGACCCTATGTTATTCTTTGCCTTGTCGGAAGGACCCTCATTCTCTCTGCACTATTCCCTGACACGTGAAGTGACACCTTAACGATGAGAACCCATTAAGATGAAAACTAGATTGTGTGTATTTATCTGTGGAGAGGACGGACCTGACTCAGCAAGACAGGGCCTGGGTTGCTGCTGACCAGGATGGCAAAAATATATTGAGAGGCCACGTTATAATGTGTAGACTTCAGTTCAACCTTCTAGAAAGCAGGGCGTTACTTCTCGCCTCAGTTAAATTTTTTTCATAGAGTAGGGCCCAATGCCTCTGATGGACCCAGATGGAGGGAACTGGAAAGTATTTCCATGTCTAGGACCAGGCAGAGGACAGTGACTGACACATTATCTGTCCGGGTGACCACTGGCTCAGTTATGACTCATCAGATGGCGAGAACGACCTGTCTCGGCCCGTCTGAGCAGTGATTCTGCAAGTGATTCACTGATGCCCCCCGGAAAGCCCCCTTGTTAGGTCCTCTTTCTGAGTTCTTCAATTAGCATCGGAGGCCAGAGAGGGCCCGGAGGAGGGAGAGGCAGGCAGATCCGCCAGCTGGATGCAGTGGGTTCCGTCGAGCAGCTGGGAGAGGGGAGGGGGGAGAGGGGAGAGGAGGGAATCCTGGCACAGCTGGCTCACTGGCCAGAAACCCACAAACAGCCAAAGAAAGAAGTTTAATAAAAAACCCTACATAATGTTGGAAATTCCTTAAAATTTCAGAGATCCTTAAGGGTCAAGGATCTCGCCAAGGACAAAAGGAAATGCCAGAGCTTTAAAAAAAAAAAAATCAGAGATCTCTTTGGATGAGGTTGCATGAGTTAACGGCCACAGGAACTTATTGTTTCAAGAGCTAAGGTATCCATCTGAAGATAAAGCGGATCAACACAGACAAGGTACCTGTGAAGTCTGGAGTAAAAGAAAGACCAGGCTGGGAGGTATCCAGCCCCACTTTAGAAAGACAGACTCTGCGGCCGGTAGAATGACTCTGAGTTCTCTGACATGATTACTTTTCCCAAAATATGGTAGGCAAAATAATTATGATATACACACAGGAAGACAAATCATCTTAGTAGTTATATATTCACTCATACCACTTGGACACGAAACCCTGTAGCATCCTTGAATTTTTCTTCGAACAAAATTAAGTGAAACACATTCAGACTTTCCTCAGTCATGCCAGGCCTCCGCACCCATGTGATTTTCCCCACCTGAAGTGTTCTCGGGCCACACTCACCTGCCCAGCTCCTTCTTATCACTCAGGAATCAGTCCTACACCTTTTACTCAGAAAGGCATCTCCTGGCCACCTTGTGAAACACTAGTGTCCCCTCATTGCCCTCCCTCTAGCCTGCTGACTATTCCTGATAAAGCGCCTCCCAGGATCTTGTCCATATCTCGGTTTCCTCATCTGTGCCAGGTCTCTGTTCCCCAGGATGTCAGCTCTATGACAGCGGGAACTCGTCTGATCCTTGCCTCCACCCATCTTGTCCATGGCTTGGCATACAGCAGATGCTTAATAAGTACAGAATGGGGCAAAAGTAGGTTTACCACGGTGAGTATGCAAAACAGAGTTCGTTCTTGTGTTATTATTTATTAGTTATTGTATTATTTTCCATATGAACAACAGTAACCTACTTTTACCCGACCCTGCATTTGGTGAATGAAGAACCATTAAAAGGAATTAGGCCTTCATAATGACATTTTCACACAGGAGGAGAAAAGTGGGAGTTGTGGCTGGAGCGTGGTGAGTCGTGTGTCACCCTGGATGTGGCCATGGGAGGATGTAAAGTGTTTGGTGAGAATAAGACCCCTCTCCACTGCAACAGAGCCAGAGGACTGGGAGTTATGTAGAAATGAACTGTTTGCCTTACGATGGTAAATACAGATTAGACAACATGGTTTAGAACTGAGTCCGAAATAGGCTTCCTGTTCCTTCCTCTTCTGATGGAATTACTCACCCTGTTGCAGCTATAAACTCTGAGCCTTCCTCTTTCTTTCCCTCCTCCATCTCGCCCTCACCCCTTCTATCCCTGCATCGCCCTGACTCAGGACAAGGCCTACCCTAGCAGGCTGATCGCATGGCAAAGGCAGGAGCTGAGAACACATGTGACTCTGAAGAGAGAGAAGAGAAGCAGTAAACGGCCTGGCAGTGCCAGGCTTCGGCCCTGATCCCAGCCTCACCAATCAGAAAAGCCGTTCTTTCATGGGGAAGGGCTGGCCAAGGTAGAAGCTTCCTCCTCAAGTCTTCTGAGATTATAGAAGTGTCTGTGTAGAACACAGGCTAGTGAAGGAATAGTTGGAAAGAGAATGGTTCTCTCTAGAGTAAATAATATCATGCTCATGCATGTGTCATGGGTGAAAGGGAAGTCAAGGATTAGGATAAACAACCACGAGATGCTGGAGGCCGTGGATGATGTCATCAGCCCCTACTTGGATACCCCAGGCCCAAGCATGTATCTCTCCACCTGTCAAATAATAATGGTCAATAAGTGTGTTCTTATCAATGTTGCTGAAAGAATGAAGACTGCATAAACAGTTAAATCCATTAGTGGCCGAGTGAGTAAAATAGGCATTATACCTCAGCCTTTTAAGAATCTGGTTAATACGACTTTAATCTGAAATCCTGGCCACCTTAGCATATATTCATTAAAAAAGTTGATTTTGCAAATATCCAAGGCTGAGAACCAGAACCTTCCCAACAGTCACCCCCCTAACTTTAAGCCACAGTCACCTATCTCGTACATAGGCAACAAACCCCAGCATATCAGCAGTATCTGTGATTTCTATCATCCATGGAAATCACACATAATCTTATATCACATGTCAGCTGTTGCAGGCACTTCACATCTACTTCAAAGTCCCAAGAGCTATTGAACCTCCTAGATCTTATTTAGTGCCTTCATAAAGAAGCATATATATATAATAGTACTTGGGTAGTCAGGCCTCTCAGATGGTTCTTGATGGTCCCCACCCCCGGGTTTTCATGCCCTGTGTAATCTTCTCCTCTGAGTGTGAGCTGAAGCTGTTATAAAGGATACTAAAGCACCTTGCTCACCTCCCTCTCACTCACGTGGCCTGACGAAGCCAGATGCCCGGCAGAGAGAAACTGAGGGCAGCCTCTGGCCAACAATCACTGGGGCAGTAGGACCCTAGTTCACCGTTGCATGAGAAACCAAGCCCTGCTAACAATCTTGTGAGGAGCTTGGAAGAAAATCCATCCCCCTCCATCTCAAGGTGACTACAGCCCTGGCTAACATCTGTGTGCAGCCTCCTGAGTGACTCTGAGCCAGAGGACCCAGCCAAGCCACAGCAGACTCCTGACCACAGAAATGGGGAGATAATAGATGTCTGGTGCTTTAATATGCTCAGTTTCTTACTCAGGAATAGGTAACTAATATGTTACATTAACTACGTATAGTACATATATGCATGTTATATATATGAACAGTTATATACAAGGTCTGTCCAGAAAGTATTCAGCCATGTATTATGAAAAATAAAAACATTTATTGAAGAAGATACAAGACACACTGTACATAGGACAATGATGCCTCAGTCCCCTTCAAAGTAGGGATCTTGGGGCCTCACACAGGTCTCCCAGTGTCTCTTCCCTCTTCAAAATGCTCTGCAAAATCGTTTGCTGGAATCGCCGTCAGCTGCCCTGTCATATTTTCCTGAATCTCACCTCTGGTCTGAAATCTCTTCCCTTCCAAAGGTGATTTTAGTTTTGGGAAAAGCCAGAAGTTGAAGGGTTCCAAATCTGAGCTATTGGGGCCGGGGGGGGGCTGAGTAGCCTGGGTGATTTGATGTTTCACAAAAAAACACAAAAAACTGCATGACGTGATGCAGATTTGTTGCTCTACTTGTTCAGTCATTTTGAATGGTTCAGCCACATGGCACACATGCTCACTCAACGAGTGCCTACCACCCCTTCTGACTAGTACAGTGAAGTCATCATTGTTCACACATATACATTCCAGTCCGCTCTCCTT
This sequence comes from Phyllostomus hastatus, assembly GCF_019186645.2. Taxonomy (NCBI): domain Eukaryota; kingdom Metazoa; phylum Chordata; class Mammalia; order Chiroptera; family Phyllostomidae; genus Phyllostomus; species Phyllostomus hastatus. The sequence goes on along the minus strand of NW_025334017.1, from coordinate 41,543,412 downwards.
GGCTGCCAGGTTACATCGATGTGGCACAAACCATTCTCATTAGGTTAACAATGGCTGGACTTTTTCTGGACAGACCTTGCATGTACTACATATAGCCAAGACAGTGTATATGCATGTGTACATATATAGTGACTGATAACTGTGTTCAGCATAACTGGTTTCCTTTGAAATCTCATGTATTTTTATTTTATACATTTAAGGAGGAGGTCATAGGCTCCACCCATCTGCCAATGTGGTCCATGCCACCCAGAGAAGTTTTGGAGAAGACATAGGTTCCAGAAGGGGCATTAAGTAGTGGCATACATCTGAAGTCACATCCTCCTGAGTTTGCAGGCAGTGAAAGGAAAAAATGAGGAGAACCAGGGAGAGAGATTTGGTTGAGCTGATAGAGTGTCACAGGTTGGGGCAAGTTTTTTTATTAAGATAGCAAAAGGCACCCAAGGAAGACAAGAGAGCAGAAAACCCAAGTAGCAAGTTCGAGTCCAACATCTAAAGGCTGACAGAGCACAGGGCAGGTAGAGAAGCCAGGACTGAAGCCAGGAATGCCAGATCGTGGGAGAAGAAAGCCAACCTGGCTGTGCTATGCAGGGGATCCTGGGAAAGTTGTGTCCCTGGGAGCTTTCGTTCAAGGTATTTAAAGGCAAAGACCAGCAAAGAGAACACAAGCCCATCTGCCATTCAGAGTGAGGACTGCACCTTGTGTGACAGGCATTTGGACAACGCTTTCCTGCACCCATCACCAAAGCCTGCCATCTAATCGACATGCTGAGCTCCTGAGCGGAGGGTGCACGTGTCTTTGTTTCCTTTCTGCCCCAGAGATCACAGCATAAATTTTCAAAACGCAAATGGCTGCTAAGGGACAGTGCTGGGCCTGGGAATCAGAGTTTGAATTAGGCTCAGTCCGCATTTCAAGTGGTTCATGGCCTAAAGAGACAGCCAGATAAAGACAGACATTGACATTAGAAAGCCTTAATTTAAATATGAACTTGCCCTCCCACCAGGTTTGGTGGCTCTCCAAGCCTTACCTTTACACCTTTCGAAGGAAGGTAGTAACACTCATTTCACTGGCTTATGGCACATTAAATGAGATGATGTATTAGAACGGCCTAACATTGTAGAAACGTTGACCTTGCTCCCTATTCTCACACAGCCTCTGGTCTTCTGAGCTCAAAGCCCCAAGGGATTACGTGGGCTCTGATTCTTGTGAAAGCTGTGGCAGCCTTCTGAAGATGGGACTCTCTCCCAACAGGCTTTCTTTCTCACTGCCAGATAATGTTAAAACCACAGGACATGTTCTGTGAGCTCTTGGGGGCAGGGACCATGTGGAGGTCATTTCTGCAACAGAAGAAAATAAGAGACTGCTGCCTTGAAGGAGAGGGTGTTTAGCATCTGACTGATACATGACTGCGATGAGAAATGAGAAATCCTAGAAGGCGCTCCAAGATTCAGTGCAACAGTGCTCTGCAAGGAAGGTCATCATGAGCTGGAGGTCTAGGGCTTTGACTTTGCTCTCAGAAAGGAGGAGGCCTCGCGTGAGTGGAAGGGAACTGACGGCGGTAAGAGGAAGAAGACACAGAAACCTGCGTTCCAGCCGCAGAAGAGTGGCCACCTCTCGGCAGGAAGGAGACGCGTGTGAGGGGGAGGGCCACGGAGGGAATTTCGACGGTCTCTGCCAAGTTTCGCTTTAAAAATAAAAACAAAATACCGGAAGCAATTGTGGCAAAAGGCCAACATGAGTTACACTGGAGTGGCAGGCACAAAGGTGGATGCTCTATTCCTCGTTTCGGAAGTACTTCACTGATAAGAGGAAGTAGAGGCATGTCAGATGGGGTGAAACGGCACGAGCTAGGGGAGAGGAAAGGGGGCATTGGTGACAATGACCGAACAGGGGAGCCCTGGCCAGGAAGACTCCTTTCTCAGACACTATAGGCATACACTGTCCCCAGTGCAGGGGGCAGGAAGAAAGTCAGGAACTGTCCTTGGTTCTTAACCAAAACCACACCGCTGGCCGTTGTTATTTCTGGTTATCCTAGAACTTTGGGGGTTTCTGCTCAATTCCCCAGTGCTTATAGGTTTCCTTGGTAGTCTCTAACATCATTTTTTGAGGCCAATTTTACCCTGCTGCAAAAGAAAAAGAAAAGGAAGGCTAAGAACAGAACCTGAGTATTTCTCAGCCTATTAATAGTATTGACTGTGGATCAAGTTCTTATGCATGCCAGGTGCTATGATAGCGGTTTTTATCCATTGGCTCATACTGTTATTAATTATCCCCATCTTATAGATGTTATTAATTATCTGCCATTTTATCGATGGCAAAGTTGAGATTAAATCAGGTCACAGAAGTTCACAGCCCAGAAATTAGGTGAGCACTCTTTGGCACGTGCAAGGAAGGCCTTACCTCCATGAAGGGAGGCATCTCCATGAAGTCACCGTCTCGATACTCTCTAATTTTCTCTTTCACTTACCGAAGCAGGACTGTCGTGGGACAGACCTGGATGTGCACATCCCCTTTTAATGAGTATTAGCAGTGTGACTATGGCAGAGTCCTTTGACAACATCCCAGCCTCCACCTGCTCGGCTGAGAAGTGGTTATGTCAATGATGTTAGCTATTTCCCAGAGTTGTCATTAGAGAAGAAACAGATGCTGCATGACAACGTAGCCTAGGACAGCAAGATAACTCTGGGGATGATGATGACGATGATGATGACGATGGCTATTATTGACAGAAGGCCGCTGCCTTGCATCAGGCCCTCTGTTAGGACCATGTGTACATTAGCTTCAATCCTCATAAAAGCCCTAGGGAATTGTGTTATCTTCGTTTCAAACATCAGAACAATGAGACTCGGTGAGCCCTTTGTAATGGACTCATCCCTGACAGGAAGGCCTTTGAGAGGCTGGATGGCAGGGCTGCCAGGGAGAAGGTGGCTCCTCTCTAATTCGTCCACAGTCAAGGCAGGTGCTCTGATGAGCGGGAGCTGGAGCCTGGGGCGAGAAGACCTCCCAAGCCAATTCCAAGCCTGGTGGAATCCAATCGGACTCTCCTGATGCCTGGAGGGCAGGTCGCTCCAGCTCTCCCCATCCCTCCTCTCTGTCTCTGGATTAAAAAGCTGTGCTCCAAGCAGGGGAAATCCAGCGCTAAGGAGCTGGGCTCCCTCCTCCCTACTTGGGCAGCAGGGGAAGGGGTGGGAGGGAATTGTGCCAAAAGGTCACAGTGTTCCGGGTCAGCGTGTTCCAACTTTACAGTCAGAGAGCTGCCTGGGTCCAGGCAAGGAAAATGCTGCAGACTGCTCCACCTGCCAGGCCTCCAACAAGCTCCAGCTGGGCCTTGGCCTCCACAGCAGCTGCACACTGCAGGGTGGGCCACACTCACCAGGCATCCCCTTCCCAGCTACAGCAGCACCCTAAGGAACATGTAGCTGCCTTAAAATCACCAAGCACACCATAGCCTCACAGATGTGCCCAGGTTCCTTGTTCCTGTAGCTTCTGAAAGTCAGCCATGCAGGCCTCCACCGCCAAATCCCGCAAGGAAAATAGCATTTCTACATTCTCCTGCTCCCTCTCTTTTCTCCCACTTTACTTATAACTTCTCTGTAATTTGCTCAATCCTGGACTCCCCCCAAATGTTCATTGTGTGCCCATTATACACCTGACATGAGGTCCGATAACAATTTAGGTATAGATATAAAAACATCAATGTTCCTGTCCTTGCAGAGTTTAGAGAGGGGAGGAGACATCCAATAATAAATGAAAGAGTTACTATACAATTAATCATTGTGATGAGGGTATGAAAGAAGGAGAGCGAGGTGCTATGGGAGAGAAGAGCCATAGTGCCGACTGCAAAGAGGAGATCAAGCAAGGTCTTTTCAAGCAGACGACATTGAAGTTGAGAATTAAAGCCACACCAGGAGGCAGGCTTGTAAGGCCAGCTTGAGTGTGGGGTGAAGAGTCTGTCTAGGCAATAGCATGTGCAAAGGTCCTGAGGCAGGAGCAAGAGTAGAATGTTTGAGGAACTGACAATTTAGCATAATGGGTCATTGTGAACCCAAGATTAAACTGTGGGACACTAAAAAATGTGTGAATTCTCAACACATCCATTTTCTCAAGTAGGATCAGAAGAGAATTCAGAGGGTGGGTGCATTTGTGCTGGTTAGTCTGGGAAGATTAGAGGATGAAAAACCAGAAGGAAAATATTCCATTGGCGAGGCATTATAGCACATGTCCATGGTCTCCCAGCAGAAGGGAAAGAGCAGCAACTTGAACCCACAGCTATCTAACCTAAAGGTGCATATTTTTCTAAGTGTCTTCAGCTAGTCCTCCTCACCATTCTTCAAGTCGGTCTAGGGGTACATCTGTCTACAGACAAGAGGAAAAGTTAGAGAAGGAGAGAGGGGAGTCCAAGTCTCTGCCTCTTTTTCTCCTCTCTACCACTGGTTAAACTGGCCCACATGGTGGGCAAGGGGGTCTTTAAACCAAAATGTCACCATCCACACACTGGTGCTTCCTCATGTCCCGGGGCCCAGCACCCAAAACAGGCAGCTGGTTCGGGATGCGCTTACCTCCTGCTGCAAGTGGAGATGCTGGCAGTTTTTACTGCACGAGGCTGTTTTCTGCCACAAATGAGAAGGCTCATGTAAAGGGATCGACACTGTGCCTGGCATATAATTAGGGCCTAAAGGGTGTGAAAGGCTAACAATAATCATCATTGGTAGTTATCACAGTCCTGATGATAGCAGATACCTACCACAGTTCTCGCTCCCCACCTTCCCCTGTGTGGGAGGCCTCTGACAGCACCCAAGGGCACCTGCTAGTTCAGTCTCTGCGTTCAATGTTTGCTGATGCCTCTTTGGCATCCCTCCCCCACCAGAGAATACAGTTTACCCAAGGACTGAGTCTATTTTTGTTTTGGAAGAAGGAAAACAAAGGCGAGTGCCAAAGCATAGACTTCTCTGAAACAAGACAGGGCCCCAGACAAGGCCGTGGCCCTGGCTTTTAGGAATTGGGAGGGAGGTGTGCTCTCCAGTAACCTCTTGATGTAAGATTATAACAGCATCTCTCCTCCTCCATTTGCCAGTCAAGGACTCTTGTCCCTGGCTTTAGCACAAAGGGTCAAGTGCCTCCCTATTTGAGATTTTCTGGCTTCTAACAACATCAGGACATTAGCCTTTGTCCCTGTACTCTGGGCTCCTTCACCCCTCCTTCTGTAACAAGGAGCCTTTCTCCGTGAACTCTTTGATCTTTGAGTATATTATCCAGGACCGCAGGTGGCCGTCGTATATGCACCTTTCAGATAAACCTCTCATTTCTCCCAACCCAACCCAAGCCCACCTTCTTAGTTCATTTTGCATTCAGCAGAATCTTCTTGGGAGTTCAATGTGCCCAGCACGGTGCTAGACACTCAGTGACATACTTGCTGAATAAGACACAATCTGTTTTCTGGGTGTAAGCCAGTCTATAGAGATAAGATTTTAATACAATATGATAAATGCAGTTGGAAAAAAGGAAAGAGATGGCCGTGAACCCTGGAAGAATCCCTGGAAGAATCAAAGAAGGGGCACGGCTCTGTGTGTAGGTTCAGCAGAAGCTGGAGAAGGGGACACCTGATCCAGTCAACAAAGGCAATGGCTACTTTTCACCCACCACTTAGCCACTTGGCTAAGTCGTTCATCTTGTAGATGGTGCTAGCTTCCCCTCAGCTCACCCGTGTTTCTCAGCCATCTCAGCTCTCAGAACGCAGCTCTGTGTGTGCACGTCTCATGATGTGACGCCCAGCCCAGACTCTGAGCTCTCTGAAGGCAGCATCCTGGCCCGCCGTCTTCTCTGTTGCAGCCATGACACCTAACACAGGGCCTGGCACATGGTAGACCCACAGTCAACGCTCAGCGCATTGAATAAAACTTCTTTTGAAAACCTAATACTATAAAGGCTCCATGCTAGATAATGCAACTTAAATGAATATAAATTAAAAAGTAATTAACAAAAGAAGTTGGCAAACGCATATATTGAATGAATGATGCAGAATGTAGAAGTCAGGCAGAGCGTCATGTTCAGTTTGGTTCCATTAAATCCGGTCCAAGAAATAGGAAGTGTGCCTTCCAAAGGAATGTTCTGTGAACAAGAGAAGAGGCAACAATAAGCTAGAAAAAGGAAGCTCTGATGCTCAACATGTTAACCTAGAGGAGAGAATGCAAGGGCCCAGGGTGAAGGTCTATAGAAACTCCAGGCAACGAAGCCTGTGGCCGTGGATGTGAGGCTACGGAAACAACCTGACAGGTGGGTGCTGGAGAGCCAGGGAAGGGCTCTGGGAAGGGAAGGTGACTTCATCCGTCTCAGCAGGTCATAACTGTATTCTCACGGAGAAGTGTGATGAACTAAGAATTAACACGAGCTGGGAGGGTAGTCCTGTTTCAAACCCAGGCTCCACTCCTATTGTGCAACCTTGGGAAACCGTACCGAAGGGGTGAAGCCGAAAAAGAAACTCAGAAATAGATCAGGACATGCCTCATCTCCTGAAAAGAGTGTTCAGGGGTTGGTAAACTATATCATTGCTGCAAATAAAATTTTACTGGAACACAGGCACACCATCCATCTACAGTCTGGCACACAATGGCCAGGCTGGGGAGTCACGACAGAGGTCATCTGACTAGAAAAGTCTCACATAATCACTGTCAGGTCCTCTACAGGAAAAGCTCGCTGCCTTCTTCTAGAGCCTTCCAGAATAAAACCTGATGTCACAGGATGGCAACTCTGCAGGAGAAGAGAAAAAATAAAAACGACTTCCTAATGCACATGTAACAACTTCGGACAGAGGACAAGCCGGTGGGACCGGCCATTTCCCCTAGGCTTAGGGGGTCAAGTTCTATCTCCTGACGTACAGTCAATGACAAGTTTATGGTGGGATAAAGGAGCCTGAGATAGAGATGGAGAAATGCAGATGAGAGAAATGGGTAAACTGAAAAAATGAGAAGAGCTGCGGAGACAAATGAGGAGACAGGTGAAGAGAAACAGAGACGTAGGGGAGAGAGACAGGCAAGAGGAAGGAATGAAGAAAAACATCACCCCACCCTGGCTGGTATGGCTCAATAGATTGAATGCCATCTTGCGAACCAAAAGGTCTCTGGTTCGATTCCCAGTCGGAGCACATGCCTGGGTTGCGGGCTAGGTCCCTAGCTGGGGGTGTGCGAGAGCCAACCAATCGATGTTTCCCTCCCTTTAAAAATAAATAAATAAAATCTGTTTAAAAAAAAAAGAAAAGAAAAACACCATTCCACAGGAGGAACAGGAGATTTAAATTTACATAGAAAATGTATTTGTATATGTGTGTGTAATATTTATCTATCTATCTTTCTTCTGTTCTTTCTGTCTATGCTGGTGGCGCTCTCTGGGTTTTTGACAGAGTGCTAAAAGAAAAATGTCCTCAACACAAAGAAAACTTCTGGGAAGGAAATGTAAGTCATTTCTTCACCCCCAACTGTTCTGAGATACATAATCAGGATGTATTGACCCAAGGGTAACTGTGTTGACAGAGACCAAGACAAAATCAATACGAGGTTTCGACAGCAGAGTTTGCAGAAGGTTCAGTTAAATAATAACGCGTTTCCTACACACTTTAATCAGAAATTTCCCCTACAGGTTTATGAGACTCCTTTCCCAGTCTGTCTCTTTCTGGGCTTATAAAAGTGCTTTTAGAGGATGGCTTACTGACTGCAAATATCATAAATGGAATAGATAAGTTTTTAAGTCCCCCCACACACACAGAAAAACAAAGGTATGTTATGATTTTACAGGCAGGAAGAGGGGCCTATTACCCTAGAAAAGAAAATTCTGGCCTCAGGAGAAGTCACAGTCTCTTGGCAGGGTGCTGTACACCATCACCCAAGACACAGTTGGATGGCTGAGAATCAGAGGCTTGACAGAGCTAGAAAAGACGGCTCAGGAGAAAGAAAAAGAGAGGGAAAGGAAAGAAGGTCCTGCTATGTCATTCTCCACTTCTGCTCTGGAACAATGCAAAAGTACCCGATAAGAATGCAAGCAAAGCAGGATTGGAATTCTGGGCCTGGCACATGGGAGCTGATGGATCATGGGCAAGAAGCTCCTGAAACTCTCTGGGCTTCGCTTGCATTTGGGGAACTACAAATCATTTTCTGTAGCTGCAACAGATAATCCTTGTGGGTATATAACAGGAGACAGTGGTGATGATGACCATACATAACAGCAATAATAACAATAGCTATCGTGTACTGAGTGTTTCATTTGTACCACAACCTGCTCTAAATACCTTAAAAAATAAACTCATTTATTCTCAAGACAATCTTTGGTGAGTTATTACTATCATTACCTCCCTTAGGCAACTGAGGCTCAGAAAGCTACATGTGAAAAAGTCAAACTCTGAGTCCAGAAAACTCAGTTTCAGGGTCTGCACCATACCCACTATGTTCTGTTGCCTCTATAATGAGGCTGGCAGGATAAGCAGGAATTAGACCTTTGCATTAACTTCTTAGGAACTTCATAACAAATTATCGCAAATTGAGTTGTTTAAAACAGCAGAAATTCTTTCTATCACAGGCTGGAGGCCGGAAGGCTGAAATCCAGGTGTGGGCAGGGTCGTGCTCCCTTTGAAGTCTCTAGCTTTGGATCCTTCTTTGCCTCTTCCAAATTCCAGTGGCTCCTGGTAATCCTTCGTTCCCTTGTTTTGTGGATGCATCACTCTAGTCTCTGCCCCCATCCCACCTTCCCTTCTGTTCTGTGAGTCTTTTCTCTTCGTATAAAAACACCATCCACTGGATTGGGGGCCCACTCTCATCCAGTGTGATCTTATCTCAATCCTCAACTAACTGCCTCTGCAAAGATGCTATTTCAAAATAAGGCCACATTCGGAGGTTCCAGGTGGACATGAATTTTGAGGGGACACTACTCAACTCACTACAACCACGAGGCCCATCAGTTCTAACTTTACCTGGCAGGGACTAAAGAAACAAAGAATTAGTATATTTCAGTCAGGGCTCCTTGGGGTATAAGCGATAGAAATTCAGCTGACGCAGGTTAAGCATGAAAGAAATTTGTAAACTCAGGTAACTAAAAAGTGTAGGTATAAAAGAATCTCAGGCGTATCTTCTTCCAGGTGCCCATAGAATGCCTTATCTCAGCGCCTCTCAAATTCAGTTCCTGCCCTGGCTGGTGTAGCTCAGTGAGTTGAGCTTGGGCTGCGAACCAAAGTGTCGCAGGTTCGATTCCCAGTCAGGGTACATGCCTGGGTGGCAGGCCATGGCCCCCAGCAACTGTACATTGATGTTTTTCTCTCTTTCTCTCTCCCTTCCCTCTCTAAAAGTAAATAAATAAAATCTTAAAAAAAAATTCAGTTCCTCTGTGTTGGTTTCCCTGAAGCTGATTCCTCTCAAGAGAGGTCAAGGTGGCCTCCACAGATCCAGAAATAGGATTAAAAGGACAAATAACCAAATCTACATTGCTTTTATTTTTCTCTGTAGTTATTGGTAGAGGGCATTTCCTAGGGATATATCCTATCTTCTCATCAACCCAAAATGAAAAAGAACTTCTTTTCCCCTAAATTTAAAACAGAAATCTTGGGACTGTATCTCAATGGAGCACCCTGAAACACATGACATCCTTTAACCCCTGTAGTCAGATGGGGGCACTCTCATTAGCCTGAGTACATGCCTACCCAACTTGACCACCACTTACATGAGTTAAGTCAGGGGTAGTTCCCCGAAGAGAAATTAAGATGTCTGAGCAGAAGAGAGGCTTGACACCGGGCAGGAAAAACGAATAGATTGCCAATCTTAGATTCAAAAGAAGAAAGTGACAGGGTTGAATAATTTCAGTTTTCAAAAGAAGGCATCCAGGTGCTTTTCATTACACTGAACCTTATATCTCTAAACCAATGTTTTGCAAAGCAAATGGGATCTGGACTCCTATAGCACAATGGTCAGAAGCCCTTTACTCAGCACTGAACTATTCAAAGCGCCTACAGGTTCACCCACCATGTCACCCCAGCAAGACTGACTTCTCCTCGCAGGCATGATTATGATCACTAGTGCCTCTTCGTCTACACCAGCTCAGTTGCACAAAAAGCCCTACTTCAAGAGCTTATATTTTATTTGAAGACATAGCCTCTCTGACTGACATAGGGGACTAACAGGAATGAAATGACAGCAGAGTCCTAAGAATGGACTCAGCTTAGCAGGATGTCTGAAGTAGACAAACACTTCTCCCCACCCTGCATGTCTTAATTTTATTACTTTTCCAGAGTCAAATATAATTAGGAACAGTGGAACAAGAATGAAGCAGTCACAATAAATCCTCCTGCAGATGAGCATTATAAAAACTGGATTAAAAAAAATTGTTTAAAGACCCTGAAAAGCATCCAAAAGCAAAAGAGAGTTTCAACTTGAAAATACACATGCACACCCACACACAAAACTATGAGGAAGAAAAGGTGGGAATTTGTGGTTTCTTGGCCAAAGTGTGCTCCACAACTGTCATGGCTCAAAAATGAAAACCCAGCACCTTTGTGGCCCAGGGTGCCAGATATCAGAATACAGGGCTATGCAAGCAGGTGAAAATTTAAAGAGGAATTTCTGGCAACGAGAGAAGCACAGAAGCAGTGAGATGCAAACACTATTTATAAACTCCTTTCAAACCTGGCGGACGGCTCACCAGTGCATTTATGGGAGAGATGCAAAGGGGCGGCAGAAACCATGCAGCAACCAGAAAGAACTCTGCTTCTTCCAGGCAGTGCTAACATGGGTGGTGGGCTCTGTGAGTTTTCTGTTTTGTTCTGTTTAGCTGAGTGCATTCCTCCTTTTGCACAGCTTGGGTACAAGAAAACCAAAGTCCTATGGGCTTGAAATGTCAGGAAACAGAACCTGAGGTTGGCAGACAAATTAGAAATCAGTGGGGAAACTTGAGAAGAAAAAAAAACTATTGAAAGTGTGTCCTATCGCTGCCCAAATTCTTGGTGAGGAACCAAGTTATGCAGGCATGTGGGAGACCCCCAGGGAACCAGGCTGAAAAAAAGAGCAGTGGAAATCCATTAAAAGGGAGCCATCCAGGCAGGTTAAATGCTTCCTATAACGAAAACCCAATAATCCTCAGAAGAACACAACATAATACAGAATTACTATAATGTATTATCTAGAATGTTCAATTTTCAACCAAAAATTATGACACATGAAAAGAAAGAAAAGGAAATCATACTCAGAAGAAAAAGTAAGGCGATAGAAAATGGCATTACATGGAAAAAGACACTGTCAATATCAGACAAAAATTTCAAAATATGATAGCAGTGAATGATCAAATAAGAAATGAAGGAAACAATCAATGAACATGTTATAGAAAGATAGATCAATAGCAACTATCCAATTCAAACAACAAAGATTTAAATAATGAGGAAATTAGACACAAGCTAAGAGATCTGTGTGACAATACCAAGGTAGATCCAATGTTTATGTAAATAGAATCCAAGAAGAAGCTAAAAGGCAGCAGAAAAGTAATTTGAATAAATAATGACCCCAAACTTCCCAAACTGGGTCTAAAACATAAAAGATCCCCAAAGCTTAAAAAAACACACACACTTACCAGAATAAGTACAAAGAAAGACACTCCTGGAGACACATCATAGTAGAACTTCTGAAAGCCAAAGATAAAGCTAAAATCATGAAAGTGGCCAGAGAAAACAACGCATTCCATTGGAGACTAACAAAAGGCTGACATCTCATCAGAAACTATGGATGCCAGTAGATAATGGAATAATACATTCAAAGTACAACTAGAAGGGGAAAAAAAACCTATCAATCAAGAGTTGCATATCCTATTACTGTCCTTCAAAACCAAAGGTGGAATAAAGACATTTCTTCTTGGTGTCCCTTTACTGCCACAGATCCTTTACTTTCCAAAACACTGCTGTATCGTGTGTCTAATGAAGCTGAATATAAGCCTTTTTTTTCCTTTTACATTCGTGTGACACATTTTATAGCCTCTTACTTTCTCAGATTCAGTTGAATTAGTGGATCCATCGGTATAGACCCAATTTCTAGCATTTTCTTTGTCATTCTCTCCTTTCCCCCTTTCAGACTCTCATTACAGTGTTTTCTGAAGGGCTGCAGAGGTGGTGAAGGACAACTATTTCTTAGTTGTTTACATAGCTCACTAATGGTAGGTTTGTAAGGAGGGTCAGGGAGCTGGTCCTGTCCACATAAACTCAGATCTCCCTCAGCCTGGAAGTAGCCTCAGAAGCCTTTGACCCAATGGCTCACAGTTGAAGAACAAGATTTTAGGTAGTGGCCACTGCTTTCTGTAGGGGAGACAATGTGGACTTGGGAGTCAGAAACCTGACTTTGAAAACTTAGGTCAGCCTCTTACCTGCTATGTGACACTGCTTGAGTTACTTCGGGTCTCTAATCTTCTGTTTTGCCATCTATAACATGTGAGTTAAAATATGCAGGACATCTTGCTACCCTGTCTTGAAGTAGCATATGTAAAACATACATATTTTACTATTTTTTTTACTAATATATTTTATCTCTCCCACCAGAGCATAAATTCCAGGAATTTGGGGACTTTTTTCTATGTCGGATTGCTTAGTTTTTTACTCCATCACCTAGAACAATGGCTATAGTATGATAGGTATTCAATAATTACTGGTTTGAAACAGGCATGTTTACTAAAATAAATGAATGAATTGCCAGCAGAGAGCCTGGGATCCTGTAAAGGCTCAGAAAGTGTTATTTCCCTGCCCCGTTATCCTTTCTGCCACATTCAAGGATATTCACTTGCCAGTTACAGTGAGACTAAGCTCATAGCTCTGGATTCATTCTCATCCCAGTCAAAATAACATGATTATTTGGCTGAGGGAGACAGGAAATGACCAATAGCCACAACTAATGACACAGTCAGTTCCTGGCCAGGGAGACAAAAGAACAGCTTCTGTGCAAAGTAAGCAGCAAGAAGCCACAGGAATGTGAGACACACACATTTTTTAACGATTCTTTTACATGAAGTGACACAGCGTACTTCCAGTTATTCTTTGATAAATTCGATGCTCACCTTACACCACTCATCTGTGATTTAGGCACAATGAATTCAGCTGGCTTCCGTACCCACTTCCTCCAGGACCTGATGCATGTTATAAGTCCTCTGCCCAGAAAACACAAACACACACACACACACACACACACACACACACCATTTTGTATACACTTTTGGGGGTAGAAGGACCCTATCGGTTAGATCCATGGACCATGTGGTCTGAGGCAAAGTGTTCCAGGTCACAAGTGAAAATACCAGGGTGCAGATGAATAAACAACTAGCCAAAGGTCACATGACAAGGTCACTTATAAGAAACAGCTGCAAACTGTCCCCACATTTCCTAATATCAAGTCCAAGGTTATCTTTCTTGCTTAATACTTATTTTGATTTCCATGAGAAGCCACAATGCTTGTAGCATCTCTGATGAGTAAAGTATGCAACTCAGCTAGTTAATATCCATTTGGATGAGAAAAATGCATGAGAAAAAAATATAATGAGACAAAGGCAAACTTAAACTGACCCTCCTCTTAGCTGTGTCATCTTGCATACCTTACTGGGTGTTTCCGAGCTTCTGCTTTCCTTGACTGGAAAACAGAAATTAAGAGTACCTACCTCACGGGGCTGTTGCCAAGGTTGAATAAGATAATGCTTGAGAAGCATCAGCTGTTATTAGGAGTGTGGTAGTACTTTTATCATTTTAAAGCAGTTTTCAAAATGCAAATGCAAGATGTTTTCAGTAATGACAATATCATTGGGGTAAGTGTCCCACTATCCATAGTAATGAGTACAGATGGTTCACATGAACTCTAAGAACCTCTCCAGAATTTAGGAGAAAGGCCGACCTGTGACAACAAATCTCGTAATACTCAGCAGAAAGCGACTGCTTCCATCAGGATAGGCGAAGTCATTCTCCTAGAACAAATAACTCCCCAAGTTTCCAAGGCTTACAACAAGGAAGATTTGTTTCTTATTCACATGCATTTCCTACCATCGGTTTCACCTTGACTCCACTCCAGGACCCACCACGAAGCAGGCTGCCTGGACCACTGCCTGGCACCAGTTCAGAAGATATGACAAACCACATGCTGTCTTCTTCCTGGCAATAACATGCGCTACTTCCACTCACGCACTGGCCAGAGCAAGCCACGTGGCCAGGCTGTATATCCATGCAGTAGTGAACTATAGCCCACCCCCAAGAGATGCAACTAGTGAACGCTAATGCAGCCTACCTAGGTAGATGGGAGCTGCTCTTTATAGAATGGACTGTTCTAAGTAATGGCATGTGACGATGGAGCTGAAACACTCGAGTCCAATGAAAATGATCAGCTGAGAAAATAAGAATCCTCGGGTGACACAGAACCTAGGCCAAGACCAAATCAAAATGATCCCAACCAGGCAGATCTGAAAGAATTTGCTCAGTAGAAAGACCATAGTCTGCACGGAGGCTGGAAAGGGAGCGAGGAGGGCCTAACACATAAATGTCACCCATCACTGCTCAGAAGGGGAAGAGTTCTAATTGTTTGGCAAAAGCATCCTGGTGACCTGGCAAGCATGTTTTGCCATGGTGATTATCTGTAAGAGGGGGTCATAATACATACTTCTTAGGGTGGTCATGGGAACCATTAAATGAAATGATTGTGCTGTACTTAGCACGGTGCCTGGTCCACACTGCGCAATCATTAAATGCCACCTTATAGAGATAGAGATATAAATATAGGTGCAGCGAGAGAGGTAGATGTAGGCATAGATACAGACGCCTTTGACATCACATCCAGGGTCCGGTCCCTGCAGGGCTGTGAGCCTCAGGCCCCAGCTGGATCTGGTACAGTCCTTTGGCATAACATGGCGTGGCCTGGAGCCCTCACATCTGTATGGAGCTTTAACATTTGCTAAATACATTCTCATCCACTTTCCCTATTTAATCCCTGAAGGTCCATAGAACAAGATCCCACAGCTGGTAAGTAGCGTGGCCAAACTCCGACGCCAACTTCATCTGAAGATTTTGGACTTCAAATCCTGTGCTCTTTCTTCAGTGACATCCTGCCTGAAGCAGAGTCCTGGCACCATCTTTGATCTCTCTCTTTCTCACCCTCTCGCTCATTTAAAAGGAACTATTTGAAAAATAATAACACCCAGCTCCTCTACTTTCATTTGGGAGGATGTCTCCCTCTCATCTTTCTGGTGTGTCCAGCCCAGGACATAACTGGCTTTGGGTGGTTTTGGTCCCTTGTTCTGGCTCCATATGTCCCGGCACAGAAGGCTGAGCATGCTTCTCATTGTAACAGGCTTGCACTAATTAGCTGCCTTTGATTTTGCATATGGAGAGAGAATGCAAATGAATGCAAAGCAGTATGCAAATTAGCAATATCCGGGCTCTCCAAAAGAACTAGCTTGCAATACTGATGTCAAACAATGTATATATTTTTAATTTATTTTTAGAGAGAGGGGAAGGGAGGGAGAGAAACATCGATGTACAAGGGAAACATCGATCCATTGCCCATCGCACACCCCCAACTAGGGACCTGGCCTGACACCCAGGCATGTGTCCTGACTGAGAATTCAACCTGGGATCTTTTGGTTTGCAAGATGACACCCAACCCACTGAGCCACACCAGTCAGGGCATAACAATGTATATTAATAGTCCACCTCATTAAGGTATGCGATTTCTTTAAAAGGGCAGGTATCTGGAATAATAGGGACTTGATGTTGAATTTTAAACTTATGATCCTTGACAAGACGTCTGTTGGCCACCATGCTATGTTCTCTAGAGCAGATTTTTGTCAGCAAGAGTTTGTTGAAAAGAGGTGCAGGCTTGCAAATTAAACCATATAGACTGTCGTTCAAAGTCCTCCTCTTTGCCTGGGCAAGCAACTTAGCATAATCTCAGTCTTCCTAGCTGTAAAATGGGGTTAACTGGCCAACTCTTGGCGGCAACTAAATGAGAGAACGTTTCAAGTTACCTGACATACAACAGGTGCTCAGGAATTGCTCACTGCCTTCTCCACTCACTCCTTTCTGCTTTGGGAGACCAAATTAGCAAGTGATCGGGGTAGAAAACCTCCTCTCCTAATCCTTGCTTGCCTTGCGTGGCTTGTCATGCCATTTAATGTGTCTTTCTAGTACAAAGCTGTCCTCAGCCCTGTCATTTTTAATAAAGAATTATGGGACCTCCCAGAGTCTTCCAAAAATGGGTCAGTGACTCTACCCTGCGCCCCAACATAGCACCACTGGAAAGTAGCTGCTAGTCTCACAAAACCTCTTCCATCATCCAGACTGGTGAGATTTAGTTCACTTCCAAGATTTAGTTCAAACCTCACTGTCCTAAGAACCCTTGATGGGGCCCCTGAGGGTCTAGGGGCAGCCTCTGGGCTCCCAGACACCCTGTGGCCCCTCCACAGCAGCAGCCTGGCCTCCCTTCCTCCCTGAATGGACTAGACGTGTGCTATAGACGGGGACTGTTTCTTTGTCATCTTTGTGTCCTGAGCCCATGGAACAGGGCCTGACACAGAGGAGTATGGGAGGGAGAGAAGGAGGGAGGAGGGAGGAGGAAAGGAAAGGAAAGGAAAGGAAAGGAAAGGAGCATCTTGATGTCTTTAGCTAGAGTCAAGCACAACAAAATCCTGCTGAAAATCAGACAAAATCTGGAAATGTGTGAACACCTGAACTCAAGTACCTGGTAAAAGTCCCTTCTTGGCACAACATGAGTCACAAGGACACAAATCTACTCTCAGGCAGAAATCTCACTCCCAGGAAGATTGAGAGGCTGCTCTTCAGGGCCCCGAGTCTCCCAGACCAGCCTCACCCTCTCTGAGTTCAGCATGGGAACATCCTGACCTTAAGGCGGGGGCCCTAAAGTCTGTGCCAGCCGTCCTCAGCCTGAGGCAGAGAGCCGCCAGTGAGCCCCCCCCCCCCGCCCCGCCCCGGGAGAGGGTGCGCGACCACACGTGCGAGTGCAGAACCTCATGCACAGGGCGGCGCACTGGGTGTGCACACAGACCCACCTTCCCGCTACACAAACACACACACGCTTCGAGGCAGACACTTAACACTACTCACAGGCAACTCCGAGGTTAGCGTTCCAAATGCCCAAGCACCGCACTTGAGGATCCTGGTGTTTCTCCAAGTCCGCAGATGGAAAGGGTAAAGGCAGCCCCAGCATGCACGTCCAGGCACTGCCTGTCCAAGCCCATGGCAGGGCCTTGACTCACTCTGGCCTCTTGGGGCTCCACTCTAAGGAACCTCCCATCCTCTCCCAGGGGCTGTTAGTAAATAAACTTCAGGGCCAGGAGGCAGAGGCATCGAGGAGAGCGTGGGGGCACCTAGGGGCAGGATTCTAGTTTCTCATGACCCCACTCTCAGGGAAGTCACTCCCACTTTGCAGGGGAAGAAGCTGGGAGGTGAAATGAGCTGCCCGAAGTCACGCGGACGTGTGGCCACACGCATACGTGTCCCCGGAACTGGAACTGAGACCATTCAACAGCCTCTGTGCCCGGGCCCAAGGTTTCCTCCACTGCTCTGAGCTCTTTGCAAAACAAGCTCTTAGCACAAGTCCAAACATCTAGGTTGAAACCACTCCAACCCTAGAGGATTCTAAGACCCTCTCCACAGGGGTACAAGGGAGGGGCAAGCACAGCCCTTCCCAGGGTGAGATGAAGGGAATCTTTTTTCCTGCTCCATGGAAGGGAGACAGGGCAGAAGAAACTGAGAAGTGGGTGAAGGAGAAAGACAGGAAAGGGAAAAATAGAAAGAGAGAGAGAGAGAAGGGAGGGAGGAAGGGCAAGTATGCAATCCAGCCTAGAGGAAGAGTGGGTTCTCCATGGAAACAAAAGTGCCTGTTTGGCTTAAGATGCCACTGCGGTGGAAAATAGTAAATCACTCTCTACCCAGGAGGCAGGGATGATTGCCGGAGGGCTTGACAGCTGAATTCACAAAACTCCTGTCAATCACTGTAGCTCCTGTGACTCCCACCTATGCCAGGTGCCTCGGGGGCTATTTACAAAAGGCAGGCTTCACACGCCCTCTTTTATCTTAAGCATTTTTTTTAGCCAAATAATACTCAGGGATCGTTTTATCTCTTCCTCCATTCTCTACTGAAGCGAAAAGAAGGGAGAAAAGGAAGGAGGGAGGGACTAGCAGAGGGATTTGGGGAAAACGGGTCCTGCCTTAACACCAGGGAGGAAGGGCCTTCCATGCGGGAGAGGTGCTGGAGGTGGATGGATTTTACTCTGCAGCTCAGCAGCCCTCGCACAAAGCACGAGGAACAGGGAAAGCTACGCAGCCTCTGACTCTCTGACCTGGGACTGAGACGTGGTGATTTACCCCCAGGCCTCCTGAGGTGCTTGCAAAGACTAAACTTATACATGGTGTCTGTGAAAGAACCTGGCGGAGGGTCAGGTGCCTAGCAAGCCTGCTTGAAACTGGATGCCTTCCTTCCGCACTTCGGGTGCCACTGTTGGATAATGACTACCTCAAGAAGCATTTATCATCTGTTTCTGTGGCTCAGGAATTGGGGGGGAGGGGCTTCCCAGGGTGCCTCGCACAGGTGGGCCTCTCTGCCCTGCTGCTTGAGTGTCCTTGCCACATGGCAGCTGGCTTCCCAGAGCCATGATCCAGGAGAAGGCCAGGAGGAAACCAGGAAGGCTTCTGGTCTAGCCTGGGAAGTCACCCACCATCACTTCCTTGAGATTCTGTTTGCTGCAAGTCAGCCCAGCCCACGCTCAAAGGGAAAGAAATGAGTTCCGACCTCTTGACGTGGAGAATGCCAAAAACTTGAGGACACATTTTAAAACCAGCACAGGAGCACGCAGTGATGGTTTTGGACAGCCACGGTCACTGGGGCAGCCCTCCACACTCACCTACCCCTCCTCCTTCCTGCCCGGAAAACCACCAGGATGGGTCTGAAACCTGCCTCAGCCCTTACAGAGTAGAAATATTTACTTAAGGCAAAGTAATATTTGTCAGGAGACAACATCAATGTTTATCCCTTTAACACTTTATAATAACAACCTTTGCCTTTGTAAAAATATTTTATCTTTTCACAGTCCTTATAATTCATTTGATTGCCCCTGACACCACGAGAGGAAGATCTAAGGGGTATTATTATCCCCATTTAACAGATGAGGAAAACTGAGGACCATGAGGCTTAGAATGTCTGCAGTAATAGCTAGTACTTATTTACCACCTCCTATATACTGGGACTGCATTATTTTATTGAGGCTCCTAGGGGTATGGGGGTTGTTCTTAACAGGCATCAACTGCTCAAGATGTATTATTTTGGCTTGCAACACAATTAAAAATAATTACTTTTATTTCAAAGCTTTTACACAGGGCACATGCACACCACATCTCCCTAGCCCCCCTGCCCCATCCTATTTTCGCCAGGCTCACTTGCCTGGCCTCTGAAGGCGTCTGAATTCAGGGCCCTGGTTTGTATGTACCTGTATCTTCAAGGCCATCTGGGAAACTGAGGCTCAAAGAAGCTAAATGACGTGCCATAGGTCACACAGCTGCCAAGCTGCGGCGCCAGGGACCTGACTCAGGTGTGATTCCAAACCCCGCACTGTCCACCGGAAGCATGGAGAAGAGGCCCCAGAAGGGTGCCTTGCGGGCCCCGCCCCCAGGGTGCTGATCCCCGAGCCCAGTCTCAGAGAATCTCCTGGAGTCCCCAGGGTGCCTGCCCACCTGTCACCCCCTGCACTCTCCAGCAGTGGCCACATTCCCAGAGGAAACAATTACCTTCTTCTGAAAAATCAGTCTCTTCTGTGGCACCTACGAAATGCCAACAGTTAACATCTATTGAGGGTTTTCTGTGTGCCGGGGCTGGAGCTAAGGGGCTTCACCTGCATTATCTCACAAGGGCCTCCCAACAGTGCAGGGAGCAGGGCACCCTTACCATTCCCATGTTCCTGATGAGGAAGCTGCGGCTTCCTGTGGGTGGGTGCCCTGAGCTGGGCTCAGGGAGGAAGCTGTTCTGCTGCTCATCTGTGGCCAACGGCTGGTCCGCTGGGGGCCGGCAGCTCCCCGATGGCCTCTCCCACAGAGCCAGTGGTGGGCGCCGGCTGGCTGGCGGTGGGGTCTTTCTCCCTATGAGGCCCCCAGGAAGCTAGGGCAGGCTTCTCACACGTCCGAAGCACTCCGAGAGGGCGAAGGCAGAGGTGACAAGGCCTCTACGACTCACTCCACGCCACTTGTGCCACGATCTGTCGGTCAGAACAAGGCACAAAGCCAGCCCAGGTGAACAGGGGTGGAAAACAGATTCCAGCTCTGGATGCAAAGGGCAGCGAAGGGGCACGACATAGCGGGATGGGAGGATTTGTGTGGCCCCAGGACTATCGGCCACACCTGCCACCACTGCAAATGGTCCCTTCCCTTCCTTCAGACTTCCTGTGCCTTCTGTTTGCTACTGCTGCTGTGACCGGCACAACGTGTAACATCTTTATGACGTCCTATTATGCCTGTCCTTCCAACTGCTTTTTATGCGTAAGATTATGCTTTTGAGATTCATCTATATTTACCACATGTAGCTCCTTCCAGTTCATTCCTACCTAAGACTCTTTGTATAACTTTATTTTGCCTAGTCTCCTGTGGGACGGACATCCAGCTTAGCAGTTTTGTGTTATTACAGACACTGCATTTCTTTTTTGCATATGAGCGTTCTCTGGGGAATATAATTAGGAGTAAAGTTGCTATCGTGTAATACTGCCAAATTACTCTCTAAAGTCAATATAAGCTTTAGCAGAACAAATAGAATTTGAGAGCTTCACAGAGTTGAAAAACTGGGTTCACTTTACATTATGCAATTAGCTGTGTTTTGAAGAACCCTAGCGGTCGGCTTGGGATGAGCCTCCCACCCAATACAGGAATCCTTTCAACGGTGCTCCCAGGAGACAGTCAAACAATCCTCGCTTGAACTCTTCTTGAAAATACACAGGGGAGGCTTGTTGCTTTCACTGTGATTCCCTCTGCAGAGCAAGACTAATTTAGGAAGAATCCTTTCTGTCTGCAGTGCCACCGAAGCCGAGGATGCGTGGACCAAGGGAGAAGGAGCAGGCTATGATGCAGGTGGTGGAGGGGGCTGGGGTAGACCACAGAGGGACCTTTCTGTGCTTTACCCTGGAGGCAGTGGGGGGTCACCCGAGGAACGTGGGCAGGACAGAAGCAAGTTCAGATTTGGTTTTTAAAAAGTCTCTCTACCGCCTGGCTGGTGTAGCTCAGTGGATTGTGCATGGGCTGCGAACCAAAGCATCGCAGGTTCGATTCCCAGTCAGGGCACATGCCTGGGTTGCGGGCCAGGTTCCCCAGTGGGGGCCACATGAGAGGCAACCACACATTGATGTTTCTCTCTTTCGCTTTCTCCCTCCCTTCCCATCTCTAAAAAATATATATATATTAAAAAAAAAGTCACTGTATCTATCTACAAGGTCCAAAATGGAGGCACAAGGACCAAAGAGGAAACACAGTGACCCCCAAACAAAGATGACAATACCCACGTGAAGAGATATTAAGGATGGAGAAAGGAACATGATCCAGTGGTCAAGACCAGAGTCTGGAGTAGGACTGCCACATGGGCCCTGGCCAGCGTGGCTCAGCTGGGTGATTGGCCACGAGCCAAAAGGCCACTGGCTCGATTCTTAGTCAGGGCACGTGCCTGGGTTGCAGGTTCAGTCCCCCACCAGGGCATGTGTGAGAGGCAACCGATGTTTCTCTCTCATATCTATGTTTGTCTCCCTCTCTTTTTTCCTCTCTTCCCCTCGCTCTAAACTAAATATTTTTTCTTAAAAACCTGCTGTGTAACCACCCACGGATGAATAGATAAAGATGTGGTGAGTGTGTGCGATGGAATACTACTCAGCCATAAAAAGACGGAACACTGTTATCTGACAACATGAATGGGTCTTGAGGGTATTACGCTAAGTGAAATAACTGAGATGGAAAAGGACAAATACCATACGATTTCACGCGTGTGGAACATAGGACAAAAGTAACAATTAAACCACAAAACAAAAGACGAACTCACAGATACAG
Organism: Phyllostomus hastatus; assembly: GCF_019186645.2. NCBI lineage: Eukaryota > Metazoa > Chordata > Mammalia > Chiroptera > Phyllostomidae > Phyllostomus > Phyllostomus hastatus. The sequence continues at coordinate 41,521,345 of NW_025334017.1, read as the reverse complement.
ACAACAGAGTGGTAGTTAGCCAAGCGGAAGGGGTGGAGGGCGTGTGGCTTGGGTAAAGGGGGTCAGAATGGCAGTGGAAGGAAACGAGACCTTTGGTGCTAAGAATGCAGTAAAGTATACAGATATTGAAGTCTAATGTTGTACACCTAAAATGAATATAATGTTATTAACCAGTGTCACCTCAATAAATTTAATTTTTAAAAGACTGCCATAAGGTACTTACTTGCCATGCTAACCTCTTGAGCATGTCTTCCTTAATCTGGAAACCAGGAATGATCATTGTACCCATTTCAGAGGGCTGGTATGAAGATAAAAGGAAATCTTATGTTTACAGGGCTTTGAGAATGACTCAGCGTGCGTGCTCAATAAACATCAGCTATTCTTATCGTTGAAGAACTATCGATAAGACTCGGTGACTACAGTAATTATAGTAGATTAAATTGCTATACCTAAGAGATCTAAAAATGCCACACGGTTAAGACACAACAGAATTTTACATCTTCAACCCATGACATGCTGAGATGAGTGTCTCCGATCAGCAGACGGCTCTCCCACATGGTGACTTAGGGCTCCCGGCGGCTCCCTCGTCATGTGGGACCTGGTCGCTCTTTACACCCAGCCCAAGGGTGGGGAGAGAAGCACATTTACTTCTTACAAGCCTTGTGCCTGGGCGTTGGCACAGCACTCCTGTTCTCGCCCCATGGGTGAGAGCCAGTCGCACGGCCCTGAGCGGCTGGGGGGTGCAGCCACTGGCTGAACAGCCATTTCTCTGTCTCAGGCTCTGTCCCAGCTTTGTCACTGTTTCCATTGCAGGCTGAAAAATACTTGTTGTGGGGACTGTCCTGAGCACAGAATGATGCCTGGTAGCACACCCGGCTTCTACCTACCAGATGCTAGTCACACACACACACACACACACACACACACACACACACACACACACAGAGGTCCTGACAAACAAAAATGTCTCCAGACGTTGCCCAATCTCTTCTGCGGGCCAACTTGTCCCTCATTGAGAACCACTGCTCTACAGTGGAAGGGGAGAAAAGACTAAGGGGGCAGCTGGCCACCTCTGTAGCAGAGAGGAAATTCAAGCTGATAGCTTCACTCAATTGCTAGTCTCCACTAGAATGTGCGCTCCCTGAAGGCAGGGGTCATGGGCGTCTTGTTTACGGCGGAACTCCCACCTCTGCCCTTCCCCCACACCTAGAGCAGCACCTGATACCCAGAAGGCACTCGGTACTGGGCCTCGGTGTCAACTAACTGCCTGTGCTCTGTAGACTGTCACGGTTCCAGCATAGTTCCCGTGCTTTCCTCGAAACAAGTACTGTGCTTACATAAAGGATGCTCTCTTTGTTTCAGGAACTATTGATGGTGATGATGATGATGATGATGATGATGATACAAAGCCAGATCCTCAGGAAGAGGTAAATCACATGACATCTGCCCACCTGCCACCCCACCTCTGGAAGTGCTGAGAACCCTGTACCTAAAGGAGAGGGATTCCAGCTCAGGCTGCGGCCCACCCCACCCCACCCCACCCCCACCCCCACCCCACTACTGCTGGTTTCACCTTCTGGAAGGGGCTGCAGAAGCTGAAGTGTTGCAGACCCCCTGCCTTGCCTGGCTCAAGCCCCTGCATTCTCTGAAGGCCTGCTTATGCCAGAGGCAGCCACCCGTGATTTCTCTTTCACTAAGTGAGGCGCCTTAGGGTTTCAATTCCCCCCTTCACTCCTAACGCCCTGTCCCTTCTTTCAAGCACCGCCCCACTCCTGGCTCTGACATCCCTGTCAACACCAGGGCTGGGAAATGCAGTGACTTTTTGCTTGCTGTGGATTAACTTAATGGCTGTATTGATTTCTTGGGTACATCTGCCCCCAAAAGAGCCACAGAGAATCAGCCCCTTGGGTTCTGGAAAGATTAAAAAAAGAAAAGAGGAACAGAGTGGACTTTTTTTCCCTTTGGGAAATAATCACTACAAACAAATTAGTGTTCAAGTCCACGCTCAGAAGCATTTATTACAAGAGACCATGAAGTACAAGCACAGCAGTCTAGGCATGTAATGTGCAATGCAGAAGAAACCAAATGCCGAAATAGCCTGAAAAAGAACCTGCAAGGACTGTTAAAGGGGTAGACCGATTACATATGCAGTGAAAAGACACTTACTAGCTACGTGTAATTAAAATCTAGGAGCCACTATTCCCTCACCTGGAACGTGGAACTAATAACATCTACCTTGCAGGATTATTGTGAAGAATGAGACAACACGTATGAAAATGCCCAGCAAAGCCTTTGCCACATATTAAAATCTCAATGAATATGATTTTTGATTCACAGAGGGGAAGAATATTGTATACTCAAAAACTATGCGTGGTTTTAGGCACGAAAATTGATAAGAAGTAAAAACTGGAACAGCATTGGAACAACCATGTATAAACAGTATTAGAAATAAGAGAAAAATGTGTATAAAATGATGTGCAGTTCCTCCACATAAACAGGCAATAAGCCATGTGCCCTTTAAGGAGGGCACGTGGGATGAAAGCCAGACTCAGCCCTTCCAAACGTCAATACCTGTACCACCACCTGCGTAAGCCCCTCACCAGCACAAAAGATGCTATCCTAACCTGCCCTGGGGACAGCAAACTTCCCACCACACCACCCACAGGAGGCCAAGGAACCAAGCAACTGCAGAAGAGGAGATGGAAAAGGGATAGATCTAGGTCTCCAGCCACTTCACAAAGCAAGCAAGACCAGACCTCAGCTGCCAAAAGTAATCCAGCACATGAAAGAAGAGCTTAAGGGACTGTTGGGGCCAAATGTTGCCACCCACCCTGTTAGACTAGTGGGGCAATTATTTTGATTCCAAATCTTCATCTCCAAGATACTGGCCAATGAGGAAGGGCCCCTCCCTTATTTCCTCCCTTCCTTCTTTCCTCCCTCCCTCCCTCTCTCCTTCCCTCTCTTTCTCCCTCCCTTATTTCCTCCCTTCCTTCTTTCCTCCCTCCCTCCCTCTCTCCTTAACTTCCAGGCACTGATTTAGGGCTGGGGGTCCAGGAGGCCATTACACACTATGAAGTGGGTCAGCAAGCGTGGTCGCTGAGTTCTTGGTGACTCTGGACATGTTCCTAGGGTCACAGGGGCCCTTTTCAGAGAAGAGCCCCACCGGTCATTTTACACTTGGTCAGGCAGGACCAGGAAAAGTCTTCTGGTTCAGAAAGAGGCAAAACGCAGACATGCTGATTAAAGGGGGCCCTCTCCCCAAGGGACCTTCAGGCGATATGAATTCAGAGTGATATGGCTCATGCAAGAGACACAGAGTCCTGGGTGAACACTGACAGTACACTAGGCGCTGGAGACAGACTCTGAAGTGAGTGACATTTGTGCATTCACTCCACAAATATTTATTAAGCTCCTACTACGTCCCACCATAATATTAGGAACTGAGTTCAGAGCAGTCAACCCGAAGGGAAAAGGGGCATTTTTGCTGTGCTCAGGCTCCCAGAGATGGAGAAGAGTAAATGGACGTTTGCCACAGGAGTGGGAAACCCGGCGGGAATGGCCAGCGAGGGCTGACTGGGAGGAGTCTCAGGATGACTATTCATGAGCTCAGCAAAAACCCTGTGAAATAGATGAGCGAACAGGAGGGACAGGGACCTCTAAGCAGAAGGAACATCGAATGTAAAAGCAAAAGCACGTCGACGAGTAAGTAACTTGGTATGGCTAGTATGTGCAAAAATAGCGAGGTCATGACAAGAGGAATGAAAGATGTTTGGCATTTCTTGAGTGTTTTCCATGTGCTTTTGCACTGCTGAAAGGGCTTGAAGTGCGTTACTCCATAAAAAATACACATTATTAGCCCCACTGTACAGACGGGGAAACTGAGGTGTAGAGAAGCTAAGAATTTTCCAAAAGTCACTCGGCCCGCAAGTGTCAGAGCTGGGATTCAAACCAATGCCAGAGTCTTCGCTCTTCACCTCTGGACCGTGGAGAGGGCGTGGCACTTCGCAGGAGGGCTTCCGGACTCGGCCTCGCTGCTAAGGGAGGGGCCAGTAAAGGATGCCACACAGTCTTTGCGCTTGAACTTCTCACACTCTACAAAGAGAGGTAGGCGTGCGCAGAGGCCTGGGAGTCTACACAGGCCTTGACAAGTGCTGGGCCACAGGCACAAAAAGGCATGTCTAGGCTTCTGCTCCAGGGTGAGGGCACGTTGAACAATGACTGATGGATGGAGGCTTCGCGGAGCTGATGTCACTTGAGCTGAATCTGGAGGGAAGAGAGGGAGTTCAGGCAGGTGTCACAGTGTATACAGGCATGAAGGCTGGAAAGCGCAGATGTCTGAGGCAGCTGCACGGGAGCAGCCTGCAGCAGCAGGGCCAGGAGTAGCAGGAGAAGCATCTTTTCCCCTTGGAGCCTCTGCGTGGCCCTAGGTCCAGGGTGCAGGCATTGGAGGAGCAGTAGCCAGAGGTTTACTCAAATGCTGGGGAGGGAGGCCCTGCAGTGCTAAAGATGATGGTGGAAATAAAACTCATGCAAGAAACCACTACATACTCTCTGGGAGTTTTCAAAGTGCTTGACAGCTGTTGAGCTGAGCACCTGGGCCTCTAAAGGGGTAAAGGCTGCTGGCAAAACAAGGGGCTGATGGACACAAGAAATGTCTATTTCCTCTACTCTTTTTTCAGTTTTTAAAGAGCAAAAAAGTCCCATGACACTGGTTAATACAAGAAAGCCCACTGAAAGTACCTGAACCAGAGAAAAGGCAAGAGATGACGCAGGAAATCACCTGAGATCAAATACTAGCCTGTCCTGGACCAGCTGTTGGCTCCTCCTAGAGAAGACTACATTTCCCAGCCTCCCTTGCAGTTAGTTTGAGGCCATGTGATGGAGTTTTGTCCAATGGAGTAGGAGCAAGGTAAAGCCCCCTGCCAGGTTTAGCCCTTTAAAACATCCCATGTGACCCTCTCTGCCTTCTTTGCCCTCACATAGTGACTTTGGATGTCCATATGCTCTAAATGGTGCACAGATGAAGAAGAACCATCTAACCCTAGTAGGACTGTGGCCTGAACAAGAAATACCCTGGATTTGTTAATCTACTGATGCTTTCGGGTTTCTGTCATTTCACAGTGATTCTCCAAGGGGTCTAATAGCATGGTCCACAGACCTGCAGCATCAGCTTCGCCAGAGAACTTGTCTGAAATGCAAATGCTCCAGCCCCACCCCTATGAATCAGAACCTCTGTACACAGGGCCCAGGAATTGTCCTCACGTTAATTGTAAGGTAGCTCAAGTTTGAGAACCACCGGCTTACTCTAATAGGCTACTGGGCAGCCTTTATCTTTGGGTCCTCAGTCACCCGCTTTGTCAAATGCAGGGGACACCTCCCCTTGCTGGGTTCATGGGAGGAGGGTTTGGTGATACTGCATCATGTGATGGGTATAAGAATCTAGCTCAGCCCACACACGGTCAATGTGTAGCCCGGGACCAGAGGCCTTGGGAGAGCCAGAGAAACGGAGGGTGGGACTCCTGCCTGGTGTGGGAAGCTGCCTCAGCGATCCTGCCCCACCAGGATCCAAGCCCGTGTGTAATCCCCTCCAGTGCGGGGGCCGGACCTGCTGACTCACGGCTGACGAAGAGAATACACTACAGCCGAGCTCCCTTCCGGACCCAAGTGGAGAATTCTTTGCCTCTTATAGCTTCTTGGGGTTCCTGGCATTCCTTAGCTGGGGCTGCATTTCTCCAGTCTCCGCCTATGTTTTCACGTGGCCTGTGCCCCTTCTCGGCTCTCCTCTTCCGACTCTTATAAGGACACTTGTCATAGGATTTAGGGCCACCCAGGTAATTCAGGATGATCTCATCTCAAGATCCTTAATGCAATTACATCTGCAAAAACCCTTTTCCAAATGAGCTCACCTTCCCTGGTTCAGGGATGGGGACAGGTCTTTGAGCGCCTTTGCAAAGGCGCAGGGGTGGGGGTTGGGGGGGGAACCATTCAACCACTACACTACCCAAAGACAGGCACAGGTCTAGTGCAACATTAAATTCCCCTCACCAAGGCACCTAAGGTAGCTCTTCACACAAAGTAGGAATCTGACATAAGTCTGTTAACCAGAAAGGCAGCAGAGCATAGGATTTAAGTGACCAGCTTTAGAATTAGTTAAACCTCTATTCATACCTCAGCCACTTACAAATGAGGTGACGTTAGGCAAATCACTTAGCCTCTCTGGACCTCAGTTTCCTCCTGTGAGCATTTTAATAATACCTATCTCGTGGGGTTATTACGAGCAGTAAGTGCAAAGCACCTAACCGTATCTGGCGCTGGTAAGGAAGCCAAGGGCAGACACAGTGCCTGGCATGCAAGGAGTGCTCAGTCAAGGCTGGCTCTTCTGACTAGCAGGTTGATCGTTGGAGTTGCTGTGCTTCCTACGCTCACAAAACCTCCCCAGCCTTTTGCTGTGACTGCCCCAGGGGCCCCTTCCCCGACTCAGAGCCCCTGGGCACCCAGAAGCCCTTCTCTGAGACAGCTGTGGACAAATACCCCAGTCCTGCCCTCCCACCGCAGGCCCCTTCCTTTCCCACCGCTGGGCTCTCCTCCTCCAGCCATGCCTCCCAGAGCAGGGCTGGCAGCAAGCTCAGCTGGGCCCCTCATTGTTATTCCTGGCACGAGGTAATCCTGCCAGCATCCTCGGAGGCCCATAAAAATACCCGCAGTTTGTCTCTCATCGGAGCGGCCCAAAGCCCCGTGGCGTCCTCTGAAAAGATGGTGCTCCCGACTGTGTTCTGGGAGTGGCCACTTCCCAGGATGGTCTGGTATGTGCGAGACGGAGCGAGCGTGGATGAACTGAAATAACCCAGCCCGGGCACTGGCTTGGGAACCACACCCCTCCAGGCTGCCAGGGGGGACACAAGGCTTCTCCCTGGGATGATCTGGAAGTCACACACAAGTCGTTCTGCATTCCCACTGCACTCGTGAGTAGCTGTGTGACTCGGGGCATGTCACTTAACTTCTCTGTGCTTCCGTTTCTCCCTCTCTACAACAAAGCAGACACAATAACGCCTCCTTTGCAGGGTTCCTGGGAGGTCTAAACGGGATGGTATAGGCACAGGCTGGAAGAAAATATCTGTAGCACATACAACTGACAGACGAGCTGTATCTAGAATTGTTAAGAACTCCTGCCTGCAACTCAATAATAAGACGAATAAACCCCTTCCCCAGTGCAGAAAAGATTTAAACTTAAGACACTTCGCAAAAGAAGATATAGACAATATGCACAAGAAAAGGTGCTCAGTGCCATTAACCAGCAGGGAAATGCAAATTATAACAATAAGACATTGATTTTATCCCCACTAAAATGTTCAAAATGAAGAAGACTGTTAATACTGGGTATTGGTGAGGGTGTGGAGCCATTGGAACGCACACTCGTGGTCGGAGTAAAAACATAAATAAAATAACCACTTGGAAAAAACAGCGTGGCAGTTGTTTATAAAGTTAAAAATACTCTTAGCACATAACCTCACAGTTCCACTCCTAGGTGTTTCCCCAAGACATATGTCTGGAAAAAGGCTTGAACGCGTAAGAGCAAAGCAGGCTTATTCGCAATCACCAAATGGCAAAAAACAATCCAAATGGCCATCAGGAGATAAAAGGATAAACAGAGTTCCGTCTATCCAGACAGCGAGACGCTTAGCGATAAAAAGGAACAGCTACTGGCGTGCCATAAACACTCCACAGAGCAAGAGATGCCAGATGTTAAAACGCAAAACTTCCACTCGTAAGTTCTAGAACAGAGAACTGAACCCGGGGTAACAGAAATGAGAGCCGCGGTCGCCTCCGTGTGAGGGCGGGGTAGGAGGGTGAGTGGAAAGAGACGTGAGGCACTTTCTGCGGTCATGACAATGCCCCGCATTCCTGGTTTCGGGTGAGGGGTGCACAAGGGTACACATTTGTCGAAACCCAACTTCGTCCTGAAGATCTTTGCCACGTGCTCTGTGTGGATGGTGTCTCCACGGGAAAGCCGGGACAGGGACCGCTGTGTGTGCAGAACGCACAGCCAGGGGCCAAACTTAGGGGCAGGAGAGTCCAGTCAGCTACTGCCAGAAAACGGTAAGGGCAAGTCAAAAACCATGTAAACTCCCCAGCTCCGTGGTGGCAGTTCAAAACACTACTCTGGACGTCTCTGAGAGCTGGCAAAACTCACCCAAGGGAACCACCCTAAAGCTGAGTCTCCCGTGCCCTGCCCGCACCCTACCCACTGTCTCCTGTAACCGGAGGAATGGAAAAGGTGTGACTGGCTGGATGGGGAGGCTGTTCCTCGGGAGGGTGACAGGTTTACTAGACAACAAAAGTACACGGATGCCTCTGTGGGCCAAACCCCACCTGCTACCTCTGGGGGTTTTAACGATGCCCCACGCAGCCGTGGACAGGAGGCTGGCCTGGCTGTTCATGCGATAAGAAAACTGGCCGAGGCCTAACCTGACCCCTAAACTCCCATCCTACCCAGACCACCTTTCCCCTTACTGGCCCCCGCCTGGAGGGCTCCTCCCGCACCCCTCACTGGCTCCAGGATGTTCCCTCTCTGCCTGATTTGCTGGGGCCTGCGCGGAAGCAAGGAAATGTTGCTCCCAGCAGAGCACCCTGGCTATTCCCCTCTCCCTGGGGCCTCTCAGTTGTCACGGATCTGCAGTGGCCCGGGATCGGCCGGAGTGGCTGCTCACTCTGCCCCCGGGGAGCCTCGCCCGCTACCCGTGAGACTAGACAGGAGCTCCCACCCCAGGGCTCTGACGGTCCGCTCGGCGTGGCTGTCAGACGCCGGAGCCTTCTCCCACCAGCCCCGAGGGCAGCAGCGCAGAGGGGCACAGCCCGTTCCAGCCCTGCAGGCACAGAGCTGCCTGCATTTGTAAGTAAAGTAACTGCCCCCACGTTTTTTAAACAAAGCACTCTGCTCCTGAGGATTCTAGCAACAGAGGAAGGGAGAAATAAGATGTCCCCACCATCCACTACTGCAGACAGCTGCTGGCTGGGAAATAGCCTACATTTTAGATGCAAATCGTACAAAGGCCTTCAGAGGCCTGGGGAGGCCATCTCTGCAGGAGGTGGCAGAGGGGCCACCTTTCTGGCCTTCATCAAATGACTGGTTCAAAAAGGAAGAAAAACAGCTTTTAATGCTATTCCACATTCTCTGTCTTGATCCATTGCAGGGCTTTTTATTTGCTATTTAATGCCGTGCTCCCTCGGGTCCAGGGACGCTTGCGGGTGAGCACAACCCCTCACAGAAACCTGAGGTCTGACCCCATGCCCCTGCCCCCCCCATGCCTGTGCCCAGGTGCCCACCAGAAGCAGGAGGCAGAGGCTAGTTGTAGGGGAGGGGGACACCAGGAATCCATCGAGGGAGGCATGAAGGTGACCAGAGGCAGGACTTTCTTACAAAGCACAAATTCAAAGACAAAGTTATGAAAACTTTCCAAATGGCTATCGGAGACCTTTAAACCCCAAGCATGGGCCTCCCCGCGCCCCTTCTCATTTCTGCCAGCCAACATGGGTTCAAGGTCTTCGCCAAGTTATGTCAGCTTCCCCATTTATTCAATGAGGATGGTGATAGAACCCCCTATGCCAGGCTGATTTGAGAATTCGATGACCTATCCTATTTGCTAACTCTTATGTACGACTGGCTCCATGCCCCACACTGTTTTATGTGCTTTATACATATACACTCATTTAACCCTCAAAACAAGCTGGTAGGCAGGTCGGTACTGTTCCCACTTCACAAAAGAAGACCCTGAGGAGCAGAGAGGTAAAGCAACTTGCCCAAACCCACAGAGCAGGTAAGTGGGTAGGCGGCGGCGCCAGAACTGGAACACATCCACCCAGCTCCAAAGTCGGTGCTTCTGGGCCATGACTGTGCTACAAGTTCAAGGCCCCTACAGGGTGAACAATGGTTATTGTTTCCCTTGGTAAGCCTCACAATGAGCCACAGGTGGGACTTACAGTCATTTGAGATCATTTCAGAGAGGAGAACACAGAAGCTCAGCAAGGTTAAGACACTTGCCCCGGGGACCCCGGCAGGACTGACTCCCGCAGAGGAGAGGGTGCGGGCTGAGGGGGTGAGGAGACGGTGAATACGGGGCCTCTGACAGAGGGGACTGGTACGGATGCCTTCCAGGAAGCCCATGGGCTCTGGGTACCCTGGAAGGCTTGAGATTGACAGGGTAGAAAGCACTGGTGGTCGCAGTCCCAGGGTGCTAACATCTCAGACCAGCAGGGCAGGACAGCAGCACGGAGCTCATCTAATCCCAGTCCTGACTTTATGGTTGGGGGAACCGAGGTTGGAGAAGTGGCCAAGCTGATGGCCCAGAGTCAGAACGCACCATCCCAAGAGCAGAGGACACCCTGGCCAGAGGGCTCGCCAGGTCTGTGGAGTGTCCTGAGCACACACCAAGAATCCCGGGCCCCTAAACCCAACGGTCCAAACCTCTCCCAACAACAGGCTCTGGAGAGCCAGTGACTTGGGAGCCGTGGACATGGCCAAATCTTTATCAAATCAAGCCCCTTGCTACTCATAAGGCAATTTCTAGTTAGGGTGCTCCGGTTATAAGACTTAGGGGGGAAAAAAAACTCTGTCTTTGAAGTCAGGCAGACTAGATTTGATAAGGGCTCTGCCACTTACTGGCTGTGTGACCTTAGACAGAGACTTAACCCTCTGAGGTTTAGTTTCCTCACCAGTCAAATGGCCCTGAAGTAAGATCGCTTCATAGGCAATGCAGATCTCTGGAACAGATGAAATGAAAAGGAAGCTGCGGACTCTAAAACTGCCTGGTGGAAAAGCTGGCACACAGTAGGTGCCCAATAAAGGCTGTTCTGAATCCATCAGAGGACAAACACACATACTGTATGATAAACCCGAGAGACAAGACCACAGGGGGCGGGGGTCCTGATGACAAGAGACAGGGAGGGAACGTTGAGGAGGAGGGTACGTGTAAGGGAACTTACATGTGTGGACTTTTTTTTTTCTCTTCTACTTAAGGTCTTGCTCACCACTTGAGAAAACTCACTTCCGGTTCACGTTCTTAACAAGAAAACACATTGAGGCTAAACAGTACGAGTGGGCCAAGCTTGGAAAGTCCTCACGGGTCTACATGTCTCTCTCGTATGAACTGTCACTCAGGGTAACATGGCTGAGCACTTGATCTGACTCATAGTGCTTGGCGGATTTCCAGGGGAAGCACCCAGGGCAGCCTTCTGACTAGGGGGGTCTTATGACACAGGCAGATGGAAATAAAGAAAGTTGGGGAGTCCTGACGATTCTCCCTGGGCTGCCACGTGCCCATCCAACAAATACTTATTCTTCACCCAACACGGGTGCTCTGTTAGTGACCAAGGACAGACCCGTCACAGACAAGCTGGACACGGCAGAGGACTTGCACTCTACCAGGGGAGCTTTCCATAGAGGACCCCGCCTGGCGGTGAGCCCTGGCTAGAAAAAGAGCAAAAGGAGCCACAGTGTGTAACTAGGGGACCTGGTCACTAAGGGACCTAGTTAGGGCTGGGAGTCCAGGAAGCTCTTCAAGGAGGCGGCATTCAGGGTGAGAATTCAAGGATGACAGGTGGGGGTATGAGTTTCCTGGGGCTGCTGTAATCAAGCGCTGCACTGGGTGGCTTCAAACAACAGGGCTTCCTTCTCTCCCAGTCTGAAGCCTGTAGGGTTACAGCCTTCCTTGTCTCCCCTAGCCTCTGCTGGGTGGTGTGCCAGCAACCTTGGGCAGTCCGTGGTCTGTAGAAACTTCCTTCCAAGCTGTGCCTCCATCTTCCCATGCCTTCTGCCCTGTCTTTTTCCGAAGGATACCGGTCATTGGATTAGCGGCCGCCTTAATCTCCGATGACCTCATCTGAACCACATCACGTCTGCAAAGGCCCTGTTTCCAAATAAGGCCAACTCACAGATACCACAGGTTAGGACCTGAATGTGTCTTTTCTGTGGGGGACCCAATTCTACACACGACAGGGAGCCACACAGGTGGGTGAGCAGCCAGCAAAGCCCTAAGCTGGCGATGGAGCTGCATGGGCAGGAGATGGTCCCTTTGGGGCCAGAAAGAAACCAGCACATCTAGAGGTGGGTTAGGGGGAGGGAAAAGTGGGCCACACTCACCCAGGAGACAGGGGGGAGCTACTGAGGAACGCACCAGCTCCTCACTCTCCGAGAAAGGCCTGCCTTTCTCTGCTCCAGCGGGGGTGGACCTCAAAAAAGGTACAGACGGGCAGAGAGTTGTGGCTGTGGGTGTGTTCATAGTCTGATGCACCTCACCGGTGACCTGCCTGCCCCTCCGAAGAACCAGAAGTGAGGTAGAAATTGCCTGGCAATGATGTGCTCTCTGCTCTGGGAATCCAGATGCTAAATGTGTCCTATTTACTACAGAGGTGCTGCCTGAGCACCTCCTGACAGGCGGCGGGAAAACCAGAAAGAGTCCTCCTTCAAAAAAATATGGCACCTGGGCTGTGTATACAAAACAGACTGTGGTCTTTGAGAGATTTATGAGCTATATACACACAGATTTTATATATCTTGATATATATGCAATATATACCTATATATTCTTGAAATCTTTTTTTAAAAGATTTTATTTATTTATTTTTAGAGAGGGAAGGGAGGGAGAAAGAGAGAGGGAGAAACATCAATGTGTGGTTGCTGGGGGCTGTGGCCTGCAACCCAGGCATGTGCCCTGAGTGGGAATCGAACCTGCGATGCTTTGGTTCGCAGCCCACGCTCAATCCACTGAGCTACTCCAGCCAGGGCGAAATCTTAAAATATGTATATATTTTATCACGATATGTTGGGTTGGCCAAAAAGTTCATTTAGTTTTTTTCCATAAGATGGCTCTAGTAGCGCTTAGTTGTCTTTAACTTCATTTGAAACAATTTTGCTAGATTGCATTGTGACAGCTGTCATATCAGTGTGCATTTAAAAAAAGAAACCAAAATTGGTGAATTTTTATGTAGCCATTTTAGTATTGAAAATGAAAGAAAATACGCAACATTTTCAGCATATTATGCTTTATTGTTTCAAGAAAGGTAAAAATGCAACCGAAACGCAAAGAAAGATCTGCGCGTGTGTGGAGAAGGTGCTGTGACTGATCAAACGTGTCAAAGGTGGTTTGCGAAGTTTCGTGCTGGAGATTTCTCACTGGATGATGCTCTACAGTCGAGTAGACTTGTTGAAGTTGGTAGCAATCAAATCAGGATATTAATTGAGGACAATTAATATTTTACCATGTTGGAGATAGCTAACCTCTTCAAAATATCCAAATCAATAAAGTTATTGGTAAAAATGAGAAAACATGTCTTTGATTTTATGGAAAAAAACATATGGACTTTTTGGCCAACCTAATATGTATATATACAAACACACGCCTATGCACACACACATATATGGCATATTTGTATGCAGGCTGTCTTTGGTCTGAGGTCATTCATTCATTCATTCATTGCACAAATAATTCCGGAAGGCCAGGTGCTGTTGGAGCCTAAGGCAAAAACCTCCGCTCTCCTGGAGCTGACGTTCTACTAGGATGGGGGAGCTAATGGATCAACTCAAACAGTTGTTAAGGAACATTGAAAGGTGCCAAGAACAACAGAGGAAAATAAAGGCAGGAGAGAGATGGGGTGCCACAGAACGTGGGGGGAGCTAAATGCTAAGTGCGGTGGCCAGGGAAGGCCTCGCTGAGATGGTAATGCCTGAGCAGAGACTTGGGAAAGGTGAGGGAGCGGGCAGTGAGGACAGAGTCCAGCAGGTGCAAAACCCTGAGGCCGAGCTGCCTAGAGGGGGTCTGAGAGGTGACGGGGCTGGAGGGTGGGGCACAATGAGCGAGATGGAAAGAACTCGGACGTGATCAGGGGTGGCAAGGGCTGAACCCCTGGGCCTCGGAGTCCATCACAAGGCCCAAGGGTCCTGAAGCAGAGATGTCATGTGCTCTGGCTTCCATTTCAAAGGGTTGCCCTGGCTGTCATTCTGAGAACAGATTATAGAGGAGCAAAGGCAGGTGCAGGGGGACCAGTCTAGGGCTGTTGCAATAACGCAGGCAAGAAATGCTGGTGGCTTGGACCAAGGTCGGGGCAGTGGGTGGTGAGAGGGTGGTGATATTCTGGATATATGTTGAGATGGATAGAACACGATGGGTGAACAATGGGAGTCTAAGGTAGACTGACTCCAAGGCTGTAGACTGAGTGCCTGAAGATATGGGGTCGCCATGAACAAAGACGGAGAAGACAACAAACGGAGGCTTGGAGGGAGAGTGGAAGGGCCCGGTAATGGTTAGACACCCGACTGGAGACGAGGTGGAGGCAGCTGCAGGCACCAGTCTGCAGCCCTGGGAAGAGGGGACATTTGGGACACACACTGGTATGAAGAGGACATAACATCCCTAAGATCAAAGGAGCCCTCAAAGAACTTGTGCAAATAAGGAGAGGAGGTATATGTATGAATCGAGGCCTCAAGGCAAACGCTATGACTCTAAAACACAGGGCCAGGAAGAGGAAAAGCGGCCAGAGAGATGTGGTCAAGGGGAGAGCAGGCAATGCGGACAGTGGGTTCCAGGGAGCCAAGTGAGGGAAGGGCTCCCAGGAGGATTTATTCACTCTCAAAGGCAGTTTAAGGCCAAGTCAAAAAACAGAAACAAACAAAAAACTTTGAAAAACCACCGGAAGGCACTTACATTTTGAAAATGAGGACAAGAGGTCTCCTGACATGCGTGAATTTTCTGTTCTTGCCTCTGGCACCAGACACAATAATTATTTGGTTATCTTAAATGCAAATCTAATTTCAGTTCTTGCCTGTCCTTCTCATTAGATGTCCATTCACTGGTGTGATAGGTGCAATTGTGTTCACTCAAGTTCATGTGTTGAAGCCTCAGTGCCCCAGTACCTCAGAGCTGGACCTCATTGAGAGATAAGGTCTCTAAAGAGGTGATTGAGTGAAAAATGAGATCATTAGGGTGGGGCCCTAATCCACAGCAAGAGAGACACTGGGGATTTAACACACACGGAAAAAGCCGTGTGAGAATGCAGCCACCTTCCAGTCAAAGAGAGAGTCCTCAGGGGAAACCAGACCTGCCGACACCTACACAGATCTTGGCCTTCTAGGCTCCAGACTGTGACCAAATTAAAAAAAAAAAAATTAAGCCACCCTGTCTATGGTATTTTGTAATGGCAGCCCTACCAAACGAATCCTACTGAAATAGATATATTTCATTCTTGTCTTTGCACCTGTGGTACCTAGTGCGAATCATAGCCCCGAAAATCTTTTGGCTTCAGACACGCAGTGATGTAGTAGCTGTGTTCCTTAAGATTAGGTCTGGCTGCCGAACAAGATAGAAATGTATTTCTCTCGTGTACATAAAGTGTAGAGGGAGGGAGTTCAGGACTAGCAGGGAACCCCCCCAGTTTCCCGAATCCTTCAGTCTTGTTGCTCCACATTCTGCTTCACGGTCCAAGACAGCAGTTTAGGTGCCAGCTCATCATTCCACAATCTAGCTAGCAGAACAAAGAAGGGGTGCCACTCCCTCCCTCCCTCGCCTGAAGAATTCCTCAAAGAACACATTCAGCACACCTGTGCTTATATTCCATAGATGAGAAACCAGTCACGTGGCTTAACCTAGCTGCAAGGGAGGCTTGGAGATTTAGTCTTTATTTTGGGCAGCTATGCACCCAGTGAAAAATTGGGGGTTTCATTACTAAAGATAAAAGAAAAATGTAACCCTCCCTGGTACTCTTCCATGGATTCTCCCAGCAGAGAGCTATAATCAACAGTCTCTGGCATTACAGTTCAACTAGCGTTTCCGAGGAGCCTCTTAGCACAGTGTCCTAGAGAGCTGGCTGGAACCCCCTGGTCTAGACCAGGAAGGTGGGGTTTACTCTGCAAATGTGATGTGCCGCCTCCAGAGGTCCCCACTAGGAGCAATGGAAGGCAGGAGGAAACTAAAATAAAAATGGTCTTTGCAGTCTTCCTAAGGGGTGCCGAGGCACAAAAAAAAAAAAAAAGTGTGTGAAGCAGGGAGGACGTTGAGATGAAGCCTCTCTTGTAACAGAGATGAGGTGTGACAGGACCTGTCCCGGGATCAATGGGCCACTTCGCCAGCCTGATGTCGAGAGATGGAGAGATGTTCAGGAAGGTGGGGAGAACCCCTCCCTAGCTGGACATCTTTTTTGAGAGACCTGCCTCTTTCTTACCCACGTCTGGACCTGACCCCTAGCAGGCGGGGACTGCTGTAGCTCTCCAGGCCTGATGGAGGGTCGGTCGTAACCGCTCTTGGGGGCGTCAGCCACGGGGGGTCTGGAAAGCATACTTCCTGCAGCTGGGGCATGTCGGTGCCGCCAGGGTTACACTGCGGAGGCATTCCTGGGACTGCAGGCAACCGCGCCTCACCACAACCGCAGAACACCCTTCTAGGAGGTGGGGAAACACGTCGGGCTACTAGGAGGACCCAGGAAGGACACAGGCTGGTTGGTAGTGAGGCATAAAGAGCTCCGGCCTTGGGGAGCAGCCTGTTGCAAGTCTGCGTCCCACATCTTTTTCTATCAGGGTGACCTTGGGCAGGCCACCTGCCCTCGCTGCATCTCAGTGTCCTCTAACGATGAAAGTGACACCACTGCACGGAAACACCCCTGAGCTACGGACCAGCTCCGGGGCTCTGACTTCAGCTCTGGGAGACTCTGAGTTACTACCACCGCCGACTAGGCAGGCATCCTTTAGCAGGGGTGCCCAACCTTTTGGCATCTCTGTGCCACACTGGAAGAAGAAGAGGTGTCTCGGGCCATACATTAAGTACACTGCGACACATAATCACACACACAAAAATCTCATAATGTTTAAAGTCAATTTACGATTTTGTGTTGGGCCACATTCACAGCCATCCTGGGCTGCATGTGGCCCATGGGCCACAGGTTGCTTTAGGGGAAGGGACACACCTATGCGTCCTTCCCAAAAGCCCTGGCTCCCTATGATAGTCCCTCTTTCTTTTCTCTGCCACATTTTACCAGGGCCCTTGGCCTCAGCGCTCGCCCACCGCTCTGAAACAAACCTTGCCTCCTCTTGTTCCCAAGTCCCAACGACTTCAACGATCGCCTCCCCACTCAGAGGTCAATCCCACCCAGCGGCCAGAGCGACCTTAAAGTGTGAATGACCCACAAAACCCCTTTGTGCCAGTCCGGTGCTCTTAGAGTAACACCAGCTCCCTACCAGAACCCACAAACCAGTGTCACCTGGCTCCCGCCGAGCCCCCAGCCTCACAGCAGGCAGCTTGCTCCCTCCTCACTACCTGTGGTCACACCTGCCTCCTTAAAGTTTCTCGGCTAAGCCAAAGTGTTTCGCATCTCGGGGCCTTTGTCGGATCACCTGCTGCATTCTCCCTGCAGCTGCTCTTTCAGGTCTTTACCTTGACCGTCACCTTGGCAGAGAGGGCTTCGCTGGACGCCCCCTTCTCCGGTGTATCTCCATCTCCTGGCTGGCCTTGACCTAGAGGCCTCCTACACACCCTCCATTCCAAAGAGCCCTTAAAAAGCATCCTTCCTCAGAGGACCCGGAAAGAGCTCACTCGCAACTCTGAATCCCTGGGGGAACATGAGCGAGGGGGCGGAGGGGCGCCGCGTGCAATGCCCAGGGGAGCGGGAGTCTCAGCGAGACAGCTGCGGTGGGTGGGTGGCCAAGTCCCCACTGATGCGCTGGGTGACCCTGGGTAAGCCACTTCGGCTCAGAGCTTTAGTGGCCACGTCTGCGAAACTGTGATGGGCAGCCAGCAGAAGACATTCTCATTATGAAAACGGCCCATCTTCCCCCTATACAGTGATTTCTAGCTGGGCTGGAGGGGCCGCCACTTTCCCATGGGCAGGTCTGTGTGCCCCGGCATCAGGCCTGTGGATGGCAGAGAACGCCCCCCACCTCCCAGGCCTGGACGGGCGGCACCTCCCCTGGTTTCCAGGCCTCTTTGCGCTGCTCTAAACCCGGGGCTTCTCTGCTCCTCCCAGGGTGGGAGTGTCTCAGCCTCAGCCCTGGTGCTGTAGAGGGGTGAAGGCTCAGGACCTGGAGCTGACTGCACCCTTCCCCTGCCCTTGTCCTGCACCAGGAGTCTAACTCTTTCTTGCAGGGGCTGGAGAAGACAGAGAGGAGAGGGGACACCGGGACCGCCCCAGGAAGGGAGGCCCCAGCAGCCCAAAGAGGGTGAAAACTCAGGGCCAGTGCACGGAGAAGTACCCAGATGGATCAGAAAGAGAGCAGAAAGAGAGAAAGAGTGGGGCAGAAAGAGAGAAAGATACCACCGTCCTGCCAATAACCCCATAGGAGACGAGCCATTGGAGGTGGGGTGGGAGGAGGCTGGGCAGCAAGGCACCCGGTCGCCCGCCGGCTGTGGGTCAGAGGAGGGCGACCACTCATGGGGGCGGGGAACGGGCAGTATTTCTGAAGCTCATCCCCACGATGAGGGCCCCGGAATGGGACAGCGCAGGGGCGAGTCCGACCGCTTGAGCTCAGCCACATCCAGAGGCAGAGGGGCGCCCGGTCAAGAGGCCAGGCCGCTTGGGTGTGTGTCCCGGCCCCGGCCCTCGTTAGATGCTCAGGCGAGCGAATTGCCCTCCTTGCCCTCCATGTCCCATCCCTACAGGGGGTGGGGTGGTCACACCTGCCTCCACAATGATAGGAGAAAGGAAATGAGTCTGTGTGCTCGCAGCCTTAGGTGGCGCCTGGCGCACACAGTAGTGGACACCACTGGCTATTATTTGGAGGACAATCTGGGCCAGGAGTTGGCAAACCTTTTCTATAAAGGGCAGAGGCTTCGCTAGCCGTGTGGTCTCTGCTGCATAATCTTTTCGTAGTTGTCAACCCTCTGGAAACGTGAAAGCAGTTCTCAACTCAAGGGCCGTACAAAAACAGACCACGCGGCTGATCTGGGGGAGGGGCCACAGTTTAACGATCCCTGGAGGCCTAGATGTGGCTGGGGGCTGGGGCATCCTGGCTGACTTCCTGCACCTCGTAGGGCTGGGCTAGGGGCTACAGTGGGAGGAGCCCAGGGCACAGGGGGACTAGCAGGCTCGGTGGTGAGGGCCAGAACAGGGGATACCTGGGGGCCTGGGGAGAGGGGCAGGCAGGGCTGCCGTGTGCTCTTGCTCGGAGCCTGCGGCTCACCTGCTGGCATGAAGGGGCATCACAGTCAAAGAGACACACGAGGCTGGAGCCTCTGAGGACAGCAGGCAGCGTGTCACTCACAGGGGCTGACCGTTCATCCTGCCAGCAAACACTGGCGAAGCACTAACTAGTTCTAGGTGTTGTTCCAAGCCATGGACTAGACAGAAGGGACCTGCCTCTTCACCTGGAAGTCCAGGCTGGCTGCCCGCGCCTCTGCCCGTCCAGAGCTGGGCTGCGGGCCCGGTTGCCTGGATACACTCACCTTGGTGCCCTCAGCCTTCAGGAGTTCCTGGGCGGTCCTCTCCTTGGGGCTTGGGACTCTGGGAGCCTGTTTTTCGGTCTCTCGGGAGGGAGAGAAAGAAAAAGAATCTGCTGGCGATGGATGAAGTGGTCACAGAACAACAGCCTAGCCTGTGCTGCTCAGCCAGCAGAGCGGCAGGCAGGGAGCCCTTCAAGGGGGACCTCAGAGTGCTTGCTAACTCCGCTCCATCCAGAACGATCCCAGCCACCACCCCAGGAAGCCGAGGCCCCGAGAGGCCCCTAACTGTGAGTCCTCACCATCAGGGGAGTGTCAGCATAAAGCGGAGACCTTCGACTATTTCTCTCCAAACAGAAACAAAGGATTTCTTGTATTATAAAGGGAGCTGTCTAGTTACTATAAATTGGGCACCTGACGCATTACCTTATCATTGTCGCCATTTTACAGACTGGAAAACTGAGGCTGCGTGAGGCTCACTATGGTGCCTGAGGTCATTCCATTCATAAGAACGGACGAGCGAATCAGAAGCCTATGCACTCAGCACCCCAGACATGTGGACCCCCTCAGGCCCCCTGTCAGCATCCCATCCACTGGTACCATGTGGTGAGTGGTACCTCGGCGGCCATCTTTTTTATCTTGCCTCTCCTCCTATGATGTGCCTAGGTCTAGATTTGTCTCAGGATACAGGGATAGTCCCTAATTAATATACCAGCCAACGATTGGCAGGTGGCTTGAGTTTCTTTTTACAAAGAAATGAAAGTAACACCACCTAACATATGAGAGCTGGGTGTGGGGGGGGGGGTGCGCAGATGGGCCCAGGGAGTGGGAAGGGGGGGTGGTCTGGGGGTGGAGGGGGTTGCCCAGGGAGTGAAAAGGGGGGTAGTCTGCGTGCGGGGGTGACGCACACAGAAAAGCCAGTTCTGACCATGCAGAAGAGTGTCGTGGAATTACAGGATCAAAGGACCGCAAAGCACCTCCGAGAGGGCATCGAGAAAATGTACATCAACCTAGCTTCTCGTTTTCACCTTGTAACTGCCCCGTACACCTGCAGTCGGCGGGGGGAGGATAGAATCCATGGTCACCTGCAGAGAGGGCCACCTTGACGTCCAGAGCAGGAGCCAGAGAGATGGACGGTAAAAAGCCAGAGTGTGTATGTCTTCGGCTTGAAGGCCTCATGTTTCCCTCACAACTGCTCAACTGCACCGCTGTGGCAGGAGACCAGCCCTGGACAATATGTAGATGAATGGGCATAGCTACGTTCCAATAAAACTTTATTTACAAAGCCAGGTGGTGGGCCACAGTTTGCAGATTCCTGGTTTAGAACAGACACTGCAATGTGCCTGTTTAATGCGAATCTACTTTGTGGCAGGCACTCCCCATATTGTAACCTCCTTTCAACAAGAGGTGTTTTCTGTGTGCGTACCAAGGGCCAGGTACTGCTCTAGGCCTTGGGCTTCAGTCAGAAAGAGACAACCTTGAACCCCAACAGGGGAGAGGTGGGGAGGGTAGACGCCACCCCGGGCCTAAAGCTCAGCTACGGGCTGAGCCTGAGCAGAGAGGAGGAGAGATCTGTCCAATTCGTGACCCCCGGCCTTCTCACACCCCTCCTATACCCTGATTCTCACAAACTCGCTAGGGCAGCTCTCAGTGGGGAAACTGAGACCCGCAACGCCTAGCGTGAGGATGCGCCCTCAGTTTCCCTGTGACAAATAACGACAGCATTGGTCGGTAATGATGGCATTGAGGGCTTACAACACGTTCCCACGGGTAATCCTACCTAGCCATTCAACCCTCACAACCTGGTGAAAAGGAACTGTATCTCTTGTAGGTGTGTGTGTATATGTAACCGCACATGTTGTACCGACAAGGAGCCGTAAGCGGAGCGGTCGTCTGTACCGCACCGAGTACAGGCCAGGCTTAAGCGCAGGCTGTTTGTCCTTACTGCACTCTCCCTAGCCCCTGACGGGTTTCACAGGGGCACAGCGAGCTAGCAGGGGAAGGAGGAGAAGAAGGAAAAACAACCGTCTTGGAGACACTGGGCCGCTGGGCGAGGAGCGGCTGAACGAGTGTGCGGGGTGACGTGGAGGCTGGAAGATGGGTCCGCACAAAGGTCAGGCTTTTCCAGAGTGAGAAAGTGGGCTGAAGGGTAGTGGTTCTCTCAACCACGGCGGCGCAGGCTCAGCAGGCTGCCAAGGCGCGTGCTGAACTTGGCCGGCTGTGCGGGCTTGTGTAATCACCGCAGCCCTGCCGGGGCACTCCAGAGCACCACGGCCACCTTCGTACCAGGAAAACAAGCTCATGAGTGCTTGCCCGTCGGAGGAGTAAACAGAGGAGCGAGCGTACTCCAGCCCCCTCCCCCCACCATCCCTCAATGCCCTGCTGGGCTAATAATAAGCACAGTAACCAACATTCAAGGAGCACTTCCACGTCAGGCATGTGTGCTCAGAGCTCTATATGCACCACACCATCTCAGCAGGGCATCGAGCACAGTCCTTGAGTTGGGTGAGAAAGTCATCCCATTTTACAGATGAGGAACCTGAGGCTGAGGACCTTACCTGGGATGGTGGTGCTATCCAGAGGGGAGCTGGGATTGGATCCCAAGCAAAAGAATTCCAGGAGCTGTACCTAGGGCCTCCACTGGGAAGGGAGGCAGCTAGGCATGCGGCAATGGAAACAAAGATCTCGGAGCCTGGGACTTCATGAAATCAGAGCTTAGCTCCTCCACTGCTAGCTGGAGCTGGGTGTCCATGGTCTCACTGGCAGAAGGAGGGCTCCCCACATCCTAGGGTGGCAATGAGGACAGGAGATACAGGAAAAGTGGCTGCAGTAGTTCCCCCACACCCAGTGTCTGTTCTCATAGGGCCTTCAGCCTCCACCACCTCAGAGCACCGCACGGGTCCTCCCTGACCCCCAGGCTCTTCTCCAGCTCCCGTACAGAGTCACTCCACCCTGCTGGGGGGCACTCTCTGCTTGGTGCACTCCCCACTCAGGTTCCCACACCTAACGAAGGCTATACGGAAAGCCCCCCGAGGACCACCAGGGCCCAGGCCTTCCTTCCTCCCTCCCAAACGTTGAAAGCCAGCCTTCAACTTTTCTTTCCTTTTTAAAGATTTTATTTATTTTATTTTTAGAGAGGGAAGGGAGGGAAATAGAGAGAGAGAGAGAAAAACATCAATATGCGGTTGCTGGGGGTCGTGGCCTGCAACCCAGGCATGTACCCTGTATGGGAATCGAACCTGCGACACTTCGGTTTGCAGCCTACACTCAATCCACTGAGCTATGCCAGCCAGGGCTAGCCTTCAACTTTTCTTGGCCCACCTCCCCACAACCCCTGCCATCAGGATATGCCTTCCACCTAGGAAGCAACAGGGGGGCCTCAAAAGGTGGGAAATTCAGTCAGGTCAAGGTGGCTGTCCTCTAGGAGTCTGGGCACACAGTGCAGTGAGGAAAGAGGCAGAAAGCAAGAGCTCACCAAAGGCAGGAGAAGGAGGTCTCCTACAGAGGTGCCTCAGCCTATTTGAAAGTAGAACCCGCCATCCGGCCCTCCTTGGAGATCCAGTTCCACAGACACAGAATGACCGCAGGAAAGCTTTGCTCCCCTTGTCTGGGAAGCGACTCTCCTCTGCTCCACAGACTGCTAGGCCTCCTTCTCCCTGGAGAGCGCCAGAGGTCCGCAGACAGCGCTGCGTCCCAACGCCATTGGTTTCCTTTGCAATCCAGAGTGTTTCATTACTTGTGCGTTCAAGGCATTATCCTGGAAAGGCCTCCATAGCTTCCGGTTGTTAGAAGAATCTATGGCACCCCCAAAAAAAAAAAAAAAAAGGTTCCAAAGCTCAGGCCCTAGGAACTCACAATTTCCTTGCCCTTCATGAGACAATGTCCTCAAGGTCTCTAATAGGGTTACAGACAGCACCTCGTTGCCTCCACCCCTAGCTTCCCTGCGGAAGTCCTGTTTTATCTGCAGGGGTGTGACCGGAGGAACGGGAGAAACCGAGCAAGAATGACTATATTCTGACATACAAACACTTTTCCAATTATGACTCCTACCCTTCTGGGCATAATTGCCTGTTTAATTATGCATTCTTGCTCGTGGCCTGCAAATTCTGAGAAGGCAGGAGAAACGGTGCATCCTTACATCCCAGCTTACATCCTTCTATCCTTATGTCCAGATCCTTATATCTCACCCTTACATCCAGAATAGCAACTAGGATGAGCAAGTCTCAGATAAGTGTTTGCTGAGGGCACGAGGGAAGGAAACTTGCACACGGCTTCTCTTCTCTCCAAGGGAAATTTCCCTTCCTCACGCAAATCCCGGGACATTGTCTCTTGGCCTCAGATGCCTGTTTGGAGTTCTAGGCCATGCCTTTTATTTGGGCCACACAGTGGACAAGCAGGCACTGTGCCTGCCTCCTGGGGTCAGGGGCTGCCGTACCTTCTCACTCACCCAGACTTCTCCCCTCTCCCCTGCTCTGGACGCATTGCAAAGTGAGCACTCTTCCATGCCAGGAAGCGCACCGGGCCTCTCACAGTGGGTCTCTATGGACTATTCCACCCCAAGCCTGCAGAGTACACGGTCTTTTCAGGGGACCACACACGGCCCCAAGAGAGACCATACGCAAAGCCAGAAAACAAGTCTCAAGCCATGTCAAAGGGCTGGAATACACAGAGCACCTTCCCTGAGGCCAGTGGGAAGACATTAGGAGTCAGCAAAGCTAGATGCAGAGGAAATCCCCGGATATTGGAACAGCCTTGCTCAACGCTTGACACAGACTAGGCCCTCCACGATTGTAGTTGCAAGCCTTTCCCCGAAGTCTTTCTCCATCACAGTTTGGACCCCTCGGCTGCAGCTGACAGGGAAGGCCAAGTGCCAGTCCACGGTGGCACCCGCTGCCAGTCCGCACAGTGACCGGGGACGACTAGTCAACCTGGGACCCCCGTCCCGTGCCTCTCACCTTCCCCCAGATCCGCACTCAGGCAGGTAGGTCTCTGCTGTACTGTCAGACAGGGCGCTGCCCCACTGTCCACTCTGAAGCCCAACATTCTCAAGGTGTTAAGCATTTGACTTGGTGACGGACATTGCTCTAGTTACTCAGAAAGTTCTCTGGCAAATGGAATCCAACTTGTCTTGTTTAAGGAGTTTGACTGACACCCCACTGTGGATGAAAAGGGGGCTCTGTTATAAATCTGCTTAAGTCCAGTGGCACAAAGTGATCTCGTGGGTGATCTGGTCATAGATTCCTACTTGGGCAAGTCACAGTGGGTAGTCAAGTCCCAGGTCTACAACTCCTTCAGTAAAGGGTTTGTCTTTGCCTTAAGCCCCGTCCATTGTTTTTGTGCATTTAGGTTAACAGGATTTTGAGATGCCTTGTTATTCAGAAGTGTATCCACACTCAAGGGAGTGCATAATCTTGTTGCCTAGCCTACACCTTGCTCTTACCCACCTCCACGCAATCTTCCTTACTCGTACCCTCTGCCCTTCATTCCAACTGCATAAAAGAAACTGCAAAACTGTCACTCACTGGAGCATTTAAGATCTTGCGTCCTGGCAATGTCCCCAGTTTGGCTCCAATAAAGCCTTATAAAAAAAAATCCCCTATAGGTTTGGACGCTTCTTATATCAACAGCTTGAATTAAAAATAAAGGCTGTGCCTACCATTTTAGAGTTCCCATGAGATCAGCAATAGCATCAACCAGAGAGAAACTCCACCAGCCAAGCCATGCCCGGCGCACGGCGACGGTGGCCCTGACACCCTTGGCATCGAGAAACACGGTGGGATCTGCATTTTCCTTAGAGGTTTGCTTGAGCTTTTCAAGGCTGATGATCCAACCAGTGTTTCTGGTTCACGACATAAATGCACCATTTTGGTGTCGACACCCCACCACCCATCTGAGCTGGGAGGTGGAGGAATCTGTTACAGGCAGGAATGCACATTGTGTAAACAAGAATACTTTCCTGAGACAAAAGTGGTTGTAGCATCATTGTCCTACAAATCAGGGTAAGGCCCACCTATATGAGAATATGGACCCTAATTAAAGCCCGCCTGAAGGAGTTCGTGCACGACAGAGCTCCTCAGAACTCCGTCTGTGGGAGGTTTCTATGGGGACCCCATCGGGAGGGGGGGTCTGAAAAAGCACGATGAGGGCCCACACTGTGGCGTGGCCATACGGGTTCACGTCCGCGTCCCCATCTGCAAACTGGGGATGCTGGAGAAAGAAGACCCCCCCCCGAGGGCGGCTGTGAGAACTAAGTGTTACAAGACACTTAGCAAGTGCCCCCCCAACACCGCCACTCCCCCCCCCACACACACACGCAACAAACCATACAGAACCTTTACTTTGAGATGTGGGCACACACTGAAGTTCACGACAATCCTTGGAAGGAGACAGTAAGGTTATTTCCATTTTGGAGACAAGAAAATTAAAGCCCAGGAGAGGCAAGGAACTTGCCCAAGGACCCAAGCTGTAAGCCAGAGGCAGGGTTCAAATTCGGTCCAACTCCAGAGCCTCAGGATACTTCCAGTTCTAATAGCAGTGACCCAAGGACGGCAATCACCACCAGCATCACCAGGAGGGCCAGCCAAGTGCCCCACGGACACAGTGCCCTGGAGCCAAGGGCAGCCGAGTCACCCTGTGCTAACAGCCTTAAGGTGTCTCATTTGAGCTGGGCGCTGAAAGGTGTTTTGGTTTTCACTAGGAGGAGAAGAAGAGCCTTGCTGAGGGAATACTCACACTGACAAGGGCCAGGAGCTATTCCAAGGAACCCCTGTTCAGGAAGGCTGGAAGGACAACTGTGCTGAGAGCCCTCAGTGTGCGGAAGTGGCAAAGGAACTTACTTCCACGTCTGCAAAAATTCCGATCGGCACAGCGCTATGGGTAAGCGCACACGGCTGCGGCCGGGGGACTAAGTTGACGTAACAAAGCTGTGTGACTCTGAGCAGGAAAGTTAACCTCTCTGGTCCTGAAAGTGCTCACCTAACACTCTGAGTGTTCATGGCACCTGCCATGCAAATGCTTAGTCGCCAGCTGGTTCTGAGGCTTCTTTATGTTTCTGCTTCACAGGATGTGGTCCAGGCCATCTCTGTCATCCTTCTTCTCTGCCCAGGGGCTGACATCTCTCAAGGACCTATTAGTTAATGTCCTTAAAAAGGAGAGACTCAAAAACCACAGAGAAATGGGGCTCTCGGTCAATGACCAGCACCAGAGATGAGTTTCCTCGAAAAAGGACTCATCTGCTCCCAGCCGGATTTAGGGGCCCGACTTCATCCCGCTTGCAAAATACAGTTCTGCTAAGTCAACGTGACATGATGTCATTTGTACCCTAACCATTTGCCAGCCGCCCGAGGAAGGCACTTTCCGTCTGGATCACAAGGTCCCCTGTATTGATCACTATGTTTTGTTGTGTAACGCGGGACAGGAGACCCCAGACTTTCACACAAACCTGCGTTTGCCCTAAGCTCACTTCCTATTCCCCACAAACGCGAACCTTGGGGGGTCTTGTTCTGTGCCTGAGCTTAACTAGGTGTTTATGTTAATCACTCTTTAAAAATCGAAGCTCCTAAGATACCCACCTTTTTAAATTTCAACATCTCCAACACAGGTGTATGTCCCATAACCAGCGGCACTGGGTGTTTCTTTGGAAGCACGTCTTTCTTAGTGGCTCATAGATCAACGGGGAATTGTAGAATTGATGGCATCTTAGATTTGAGGAATTACGGTAAGTATATGCTACAAACCCTGCTAGGCTTGAAAAAGAACTTGGTTTTGAACTAAACCACCACCCCATCAACACAGAGGGTCACCTTGTGAGAAATCTGATGCCCAGAACGTTGAAGATGAGTGTGCTCAATGTGGCCTTGTACGTAAGGGAAAGAGCTAGGGTGGAGTTCTGGTTACTGCCGCTGAGTACAAATGACCGCAAAACTAGCATTGTAAAAGAACAATCGTGTTCTGCTACTCATGTGTTTTCGGTGAGGGATCGGAGGAGGGCTGGGATGAGAGGGGCGGTTGTCCCTCGGGGTTCCCCACTGCCGTATGGTCAAATGTCAGCAGGGCGGCGGTCACTCGAAAGTGCCGATGGTCTAAACAGCCAAGATGGCAGTCCGTGTGGCTGGGAGCTCCGCCGAGACCACAGACCACAGCACCCGTGTCACTTGTGTGCAGCACGACAGTCTCTGTGCTTCCCCAGCAGTGCGCGTGGCCCAAGAAGCCAGGTGGGAGGGAGCTCCGTGACCTTTTGTGGCTCTGCTTCTCGAAGCAGCCACAGGACTCGAGAAAAAGCACAGCGACCCCGTCTCCCAACAAGAATGTCAAGGAACCGGCCCACCCTGCTTTTCTGTTTTTCAACCATCACAGATGAGAACCCTGGTCTGGCTGGTACGGAGACCCCGTGTTTGGGATGGCCTGTCTGGCACCCAGGGGCAAAAATGAGAAAAAGCTCTCATTAAATGCGATGAGGAGGATTTTTCAAGCAAACGCAGGAGAAGCCATCCAGTCACTCTCAGGGTCACTTTCAAAGTAGGCACGTTGGGACGTCCGACCTTGGCCTGGTGCTCGCCGGGAAGTGGACTGGGGGGGAAACTCACCAGGTTCACAAGAGACCTCAGGCTCAGCGCTTTGTCAGACATCCCTTGTCTCTAACCCCAAACAAAGGGCTTTATCTCGTTCAGTATTACTGCGCACAGCGGTTCTGGGACCTCCTGGGTTCTGCGGCTTCTCTAGTGGACAGAACGACGCCTCTTTCCCCACCGAGCTTATCTTCGGGTGGGGAGGCCACACGTCATCTGTGATGACTGCTCTCGGCAAGTCCTAAGGCCTATGGCTAATGACAGCAAATGAGGGCTGGGGGCGCCTGGGTCGGGGCAGGTGGCCGGAGAAGGCCTCTCGGGACACCGCCATCTGAGCGAAGATCTGAGAGGAGCGAGGAAATGACGCAGGCAGGTATGCAGGGGAGAGTGTCCCGTACAAGGGTCACATTCCGCGCTACCTCCCTGAGGCCAGGGATGTGCGGGGATGTTTGACCTGCAGCAGGAAGGCCAGTGCGGGGAGGAGGGGGCGCGGCGAGGGCCTCGAAAAGCGCGATGAGAACTCTGGATTTTATTCTACACGAGAGAGGACCCCACGGGAGGGTTTTCATCGGGAGAGTCCAACGACGTGGTTTGCCGTTGTTAAAGGATCCCCCCGACCGCTTGGAGAGAAAGAAGGGTGCACACTGGAAGGTCAGTTAGTTAGGAGGCAGAAACCCAGGCAAAAGGTGGAGGTGGCTTGGCCTGGACTCCCATTGGTGAAGAAGATGGGGAGAGGGGGGAGGGTGAGTTTTGTAGGAAGATGCCACAGCATTTGCTACTGGACACAGCTACCAGTTAATCCTTTAACCTGGCACAGAAGATAGAGTTCCCCCAAATGCTTGAGTATTGCCCCAGTTTACATCTGATCTCTGCCCTGGCTAGCGTAGCTCAGTGGATTGAGCGTGGGCTGCGAATCAAAGCATCGCAGGTTCGATTCCCAATCAGGGCACATGCCTGGGTTGCAGGCCATGGCCCCCAGCAACTGCACATTGATGTTTCTCTCTTTCTCTCTCCCTCCCTTCCCTCTCTAAAAATAAATAAATAAAAATCTTAAAAAAAAAAAGATTGTTTAAAAAAAAATCTGATCTCTACAGAGGGTGACCGTGTGGGCAGCAGACAGTAAGAGAGATCCAGGTCAAACCGGCGCCTACGCACACTGGCCAGGGGTCTTGTCCCTCATGGCATAAAAGGGCCCCCTCCTTCCCGGCCCCACTCTTCCCACAGTCCCCCTCACTCACACCCCCACCTCCCAGCAAGAAAGATGTGAGCAGATTCAAAAGAATAAGCCACTGGATGGAAAGACCCTTTCAAAAAGTCTGGAAGCTTCTAAAAGGGCTGGCAGGGAGACCCACGCCCATTTGCATGGGCCCCTCGGGTATTCTGGTTCTTCGCTGCATGACACGACTTGGTAGTCACGGCCCCTCCTTTCACAAGTCATTGTTCTCTAAGGAGTCTTTTCTGTCAAAAAGAAACCACCACTGTTACTGCTTTGAGACAGACCTGGGGGGGTGGGGGGTTCATGCTCCATGAGTCTCCATAGTGAAAGGGTCCATGTTCTCTTCAGCGCCACCAGGGGCCCGACGAGCAGATGAAGGTGCACATGGAAACCCGTGATGGTGTGACTATTTTTAATTGTTGGTTTTCTCTCTACAAACACGTGTCAGGCCACTTGCTGTGTGCCAGGCCATGTTCTAATCGTCTTATATGGTGTCCTTTAATGCTCGTAACCATCACAGGAAGTACGTAACACTATTTTCTTTCATTCAATACTCAGTGAGCATTTACTGGGTGCTGTACAGAGGAGGGTACTGAGACACAGAGAAGCTAAGTGACTTGTCGGGGTCCGATAGCTAGCGAGCGACCGAGTCTGCGTGAGAACCCAGAAACTCTGGCTCTGGAATTCGGCTTTTAATCCCCATCCTCAGGCGCCTGACAGAGTGCATCGGTGAAAATCCGTGTATCTCTCAGAAATGCTTTCAGCTGCAAAAACAAAAACAAAAAACAAACAAAGAAAAAAAAACCCCAAAAACAACTCAGCTTAGGGTGGCAAGCACAAGTAGGAACTGTTTCACTAACAAAAGGCCTGGAGGCAGTCTTCCGTCTCGGGCTGGTGGAAGAGCTTCCAGCATACATCCAGGCTTTTCCTGTCTTTTAGGGACATGTCCGCCAATTTAGTCTGTTGCTGAATCACCTCACGTTTGCAAGATGGCTGCTGCGCCTCCAGGTATCATGCCCAAGATCCAGGCAGAAAAAAAATGACAAAATGAACTTCCTCTAATGAGGACCTTCTCTTTTTATGTGAAAGAGGACCCCTGCCTAGCAGGAGTCCCCTAGAACAGAAAACAAAAAACGAGAACACGTATCTGCCACTATCATCGTCACCATTACATTATCTGGTTTAAACCAATCTCCTGAGGCTGAGACTGGGGCCTGTCTTCCCGGAGACCCTCGGCCTCCTCCCTACCGCCTGAACCCCTCCAGACACGACACCCTGGAGAGGCAGCGGCTACTGAGGAGGCAACAGACAGCCTTCGCCACGGTGGGTCGTACTGTCCCCATTTTACCGATGGGGTCCTCCTAGGAGTCATAATGTCAAGACCACAAGGCTGGCAAAATGGCAGGCCAGGATGCTAACCCAGGTCCCTGCAATCCTAAAGCCCATGACTAAAGGGACAGGTGTGCTTTTGACTTCGCCACTAATAGCCGGAGAGCCTCAGGCAAGTTGCTCAACTTCCCCAGTCCTCAATCTTCTTATCTCTAAATTGTGGAGAGTAATGGTGCCTCGCCAGAGGGTGGCTGTGAGGGGAAATGAAATAGTACAGCAGGACCCCTGAAAAACGCAAGTGTGAACCGCACGATCCACCGATACAGAATTTTTCCATGAATACAGATGGTAACTACAAAGGTGTTTTCTCATCTCTTCTTTAAGAACTCCCAGTCTAGTGTCCCCCGAACCCTCTTTCCAAACCGTGACGCAGATAGTGAAAAGGCGTGCCCGCTAAGTGTCGAGAAGTCTGGAAGGACAGGCATAAACTGAAACTGTTGCAACCGCCCTGAGCGCGTGGTCACCCCAAGTCCTCCAGCACACTGCAGCCCCCCGAGGACAGAGACCCCCACAAACCACACACCAACATCTCCCACACACCCCACCCCCACCACCCCCATGCTACGGCACTCAAGGGGCCGGGGAATTAATTTCTGACTCTCCCTCCCACCACACCTTGACAACTTGTTCAAGCATTTCTGAACAAGTCTCTGTGAATCATAGGTCAGGTTGACTCATTTCTTCAAGTGTTTGGGTCGTGAATAAAAAGGGTATTGATCACTTGGAGGAGGACCCAATACAGGGAGCAACAATGCCACCAGCTCAGCATTTATCTGCAATAACGCAAACCAGACTGGCCAGTCTGGTGTTGAAACTGGGTGAGGGGAGGGGGAAATAGGGGCTAAAAAAATGTTCAGTGAGTGAGGGTTAGTAAGTGGAAATGACCTGCTTCTTCTTCTTCTTCTTCTTTTTTTAAACAAATTTAAGGTAGGTACCACACTAATGATGTTCTCTCCATCTCGGAGCTCTGTTTGATTTTGGTGTGTGTGAAAAATGTTCAGGCTAAGCTTTTGGAAGCTCACTTCCAGAGGCTGTGAAGTTTTGTTTTTCCATGTGAGAAAGGGAAAGGAGAGGGGCTACCGCCTTCCCCTTTCCCTTTGAGGGTTGAGCGCCTCCTGCAGAGTGCCCCTTGACCTCATAGAGACCCAGCAGGGCAGGAAGTGGAGGCTGGGAGGGACAGGTGCAGCCACCTGCCCGAGGAGCCTCATCCCTGTAGGGCCGGCCCTGCTCAGCCGGAGAACGCCTAGCCAAGGGGATGTTCAGAAACAGAAGCTCACGGCGAGGGTGCAAAACCCCCGGAGACCTCACGGGGTCACAGCTCCCACGCAGCTTTCACACCCAGTCACCTCGACCTTTCACCTGCAGAACCGCACTGTCTCCAGGCCAACGTGTAATACCAAGGCCAGGGGCCGGCGCTCTCGCCCCACGTGGGAAAGCTCCCCTGGGACCACCGGGGAAACGTGGTGTGAATCAGTACCTGTGACCCTTGCGGTCCTGCCCCTGAAATCAGGGGAATGCACCGTCCACACGACCTCGGGGGGGAAAAGTCCGCCTATGAATCATGGCAGCGCAGAACCTCCTCCGGGCCCCCCCTCGGAACCCACGGAGGGGTCTGGCGTGTGTCACCGGGGGCGAGGGCCGCTGCGTGTTTGTCGTGTAGAGCAGCACGCCCTCGTGGGTTCTGGCGGTCTCTGAGCATGCTTCCTCAGTGCACGAGACGGCCCGTCTGCAGGTGACAAGGTTCAGAAGAGCCAGAGGAAACACTCGTGGGGGAGTGTGATGTTCAAGTGTTCTTTCAGGGAATACTGGGCTACGGTTGGAATCGTGATATTACTAGATGAAACCCAGAGCCGGTCAATGACTCGTTCCAAAACGCACAGCTGGAACACGACAAAACTGAAAGTAGTTCTCAGGTGGCCTCCTCTCTGTCCCCGACTCCACACTGCCCTGTTTAGGACAAAACGGCCACAGAAAACAAAGGAAAAAAATACACACTTTAATTGGATAATAAGGTAATAAGAAAGAAGAGGAAGATCCGAAGGCAAGAGAAGTCCTGGCCAACCATGGACTCTTTCTGACGCTGACTCAGCTAAGAGCTCTGGGCCAGATTTCTATTTCAAAGGGTCGTACTCTATTTTAATTAACATACAATAAAATGTATTTAATTATTTAAAAATAAAACGCTATTTTCATTAACATAAATAAACTGTATTTAGTTAATTAAAATAGAAATGACATTTTAAAAGTATTTTTGAACGGCCCCTTTCCTGTTCTGACGCACAGCGGAAAGCATGCTGATACGGCATTCAGGGTTCCACTCCCAGTGGTGCTGTGTGTGAGCCATATTATTCAGGATTTAAGACCTGAAGAGGCTCCCTGAGCCCATTGTGCAGATGAGAATAATAAGGCCCAGAGAGGGAAAAATGACCAGGGAAACCCAGCCGTCTGTGGACGGAGCCAACGCTGGCTCCAGCATCGCTCACCGCCCAGAGCTGAGGAATTTCCAGTGCGTGGTGCACCTCTCTACCTTCTGCAGACAAGGGAATTCAAGTCCCTCTGGCAACCCGTAGCATTTCACACGGCTCTGTCTACTTGGTTGGCATAATCTCCAAAGCAGCTGGCTAGCTGACCTTGATGAGATGAGTTGTAGTTACCAAAAGAGAACAGTAAGCATGGTTCATTTGTCAACATGTCCATGAGAAGGGAGCCGGAGCTACAATGAGCGTAAAGACAGATTCAGAATGTATTTGGTCGAAATAAAAGGTATGGTACCCACACAACAGTACTATGCACCATATAGCAGTTACAAAGTATAAGACAGTTGACATGGGTAGCCGGGATTCTCTGATACATTGCTAATGGGAAGTTGCAGAACAATCTACTTATCAAAGGCCTAAAAGAACAGTTCCTTCTCTCCCTCTGTCTCTCTCTCTCTCCATAAATGCATTAGAAAGGTCTGCAAGGATGTGCTCCAAAGTGGTGAAAACATAAGCAGAGATATGAGGAAACAAGGAAAGGGGTTGGTAATTAAAAAAAAAGCCATTAGCCTTATTTGGAGAGGTGTCCCCCCCAAGGTGAAAAGATTCATTTACTACTTATGTAATAGATGATTCTTTTTTTAAAAAAAAGAGAATAATAGAGTAATAGAACCATAATAAAAAAGTAATAATACAAAAAAAAGAGAATAATAGAAATAGGACTTTATGCACTTAACTGTTGGAACACCTCCTCTATGCCAGGCACAAAGCAAGGTGAGAACTATGGCCCCTGCCCACAAGGCGCCCCCATTCCAACGGGTGCCGGCAAGGTGTGCCTGTTTGGTGTGTGTACTAAGGCATGTCACCTGTGCTCTGGCGAGAGAAGGAAATCACGCAGCGTAAGAAGAAAGTAATGACTTCCATGTGTCATCGAGACCCAGAGGCGAAAACAGAGTCCCCAGTAACTCTTGCCAAGGCCTGTCATCCTGGAGAAAAAAAAATGACCACCATTTGCAAATGAAAAAACCCTTGGTCATTATATAGGGATTTCAACGATCTGACTTCGGTTATAACTCACCAAGGATTATAGTAGTACCAAGGATAGTTTGCAGTTCCCTCAAATGTCACCCCCACGAACAGAGGGCAATGGTTTTGTCGCTTTTCAAGAGCGCCGACTCC
The DNA here is from genome assembly GCF_019186645.2 of Phyllostomus hastatus. NCBI lineage: Eukaryota > Metazoa > Chordata > Mammalia > Chiroptera > Phyllostomidae > Phyllostomus > Phyllostomus hastatus. The sequence continues at coordinate 41,487,105 of NW_025334017.1, read as the reverse complement.
GGCTGTTTTCATCTGTACCTGCGGTTTACTGTGCGGGGCTAGAAACAGCCTCCACCGAAACTGCTGTTTCGATTGGGATTTCTCCCAGTAACCTTGGAGGAGCCTGCGGCGTGAGAGAAAGGTGGCCGCTCACAGCTCCAGGGAGGAAAAGAGAGGGCGATGGATTAGCATTACCTAAGAGCTCGAAATGGAGTGCAAGGATCTCCTGGTAGAAACTGCTATATAATTAGCCATCGTAATGGAATCCTTTCAAAACCAAGGCAGTTCAACAAGGAGGTTTCATTGAAAATAAAATTTCCAGACCGACTACTCTGTCAAAACCACATTAGATGGAGATAGCTCAGCAGTGGCCGAACCACCAGGAACGTGGTTTCTGTTACCGGAGAGGGGGATGGAGAGGGAGGGGGGTGTTCCCCTTCGTCGGGGGATGACGGCCGTGCTCTCTAACAGTTTTCTCACCTTAAAAAAAAATTATGAAAGATTATGTTCGCACACCTCGCCGGGTGGTCAGGAAGATGCAAGACCACAACGCGCACTGACCGAGCTGACACGTGTCACCCGCACGGCGCACGGGGTGAGCAGGGCAGGACGGGGACCAGCGGCATCCACCTCCCCTGAGAGCTCGCAATTAGTGCAAAATCTCGGCACCACCCAGACCAGGGGAACGAGAATGTGCCTTTAATGAGGGCTCCTGGAGAGGATGAGTGCGTGGCCCAGTTTACGGAAACAGGGCCTCGGGCATCGCTCAGGGGCGTGATTCCTGACCCGGTGACCCACGTGAAGGGAGAGCGATCTAAAGGCCGACTTCGGGAGAAGCAGGTTTCCCGGAGGGTCGCCTGGACTGCTCTCCAGCCGTCTGGCTTCTGGCCTGCAGCAGGGGAATCAGGGCAGAGCCCAGAGTCGTGTCTTCAGAGTGGCCCCTGTCATCGTCACACGGGCCGGGCAATAGGTCCTGTGTGCAGAGAGCACAAGGGCAACAGCTGGTATGAAGCAACTGGGAACAGAGGCCTGGGAACTCGGGAGAAATGGGATAGCACGGCGGGTCACCTCTCTTCCCTGATGAGGGCCTAAGTCACAGGGCGTAAGTGCTGTAAAGCACAACCACCTCACGCGACACAGAAGCAGACGTCACACACATACAGACATGGTGTCCTTGTGCATGCACAGACTGCCTCCAGGACGACAGACAAGGCACTTCTGACCCTGGCTGCCTCCCGGAAGGAAGGCCTGTCGGTGGCCAGGGATGTGGACACGGAGGGAGACACTCCACTTCCACTGCGTATCTTTCTGGACCTTTTGAGCTTTCAACAGTGGGAATGTTTTCCTTGGATGGACAGATGGGAGGGAGGAAGGGAGGCAGAGAGAAAGGAAGGGAGGAAGGAAAGAAAGAAGGAAGGAAGGAGCACATTTACATTTTAAAAAAACAGACATAAACGACAGCGGAGTCTCTTGCTAAGCAGGGCTGGGTGTAAAAGTCACCCCAAGAAATTCAAGGCATGAAACCACCATCTTTTCTCTTAAACCACATACAACCTGCGATCCTTCCTTCAGATGGAGCACTCAGTCTCTCATATCCATTTACATCCCAGAATGCTCAGGTGGCCAAATTCCGTGAGGAACGTCTCGTGTGGCAGAGAGCTGCCTTGTCTGTTTGCCCCTGAACCCAGAGACACCACAGGCATCCCGCTGTCTACAAATCCCAGTGGCTCCCGACTCCAGCCCATGGAACCTCATTAGGCAGGGAAAACCTCTTGCAGAGGATTCTGAAGCCCCGGTTTGCAGAGCCTTCCTGCGACTCAAATGGATTTAGGAGACACAGCACTTACGCATTGTATGAGTGTTTGCACGAGTGGGTTGAGATAAGAGAGAAAATACAGAGTCACACGGGAACCCCTAATTCCGGAATAAGCGGCACCAGCTACGCTCGGTTTATAAAGCGTTCCCTGAATCCTTTCTGCTGGGACAGATAATAGAAATCTGATTTTAAAGACGAGGAGGCTGAGGCCCAAAACGTCTAGGAGTGGAATCAGTGCTGTCCCAGGACACGTCCCTTCTGTCACATCCCCAGTGTCCCCAGGGTCCCCAGTGACCTTCCAGAAATGATCTGCACACCTAACTGGGTGCTGGAAGCCCTTCCCCTGTGTCTTCACAGGTCGGTGGCTGAAGACTCTTTCTTTACAGAAAGTATCTCTGGGTCTTTATTCTACGGATAAGGAGAGGACTGGCAATGCTCCCTTGGGCCCCGCAGCTACTCGTGGTGATGTACAGTTGGGTGGACAAGAGGCCAGCTGTCGGGCCAAAAGCCCTTGGGGTTAAGTTATGTTGCTGCTACTCCTTGCTGCCTGACGTTCTTTTTTGCTGATCTCCCTGTGCCTCTGGTTTCTTCATTTTTTCAAACGGCAATGACAACAGCTAATGTGTATCAGATGTTTTAACCATGTGCGTGCTCTAAGCCAGTGTTACTTTAAGCACTTAATGTTTACAAAGTCCTCTCAGGTATTTGTATCATGCTGTCATTATTCTCCAGGAACCAAAGAGAAAGCTAAGGCACAGGGAGGGGCCGTGACTTTCCCAAGGCCACACAGCCAACGGCTGTCAGAACTGGGTGGTCGGACTGGAGCCTGTGTTTTACCCAAAACACACAAATGCGTTTTACCCAAAACCACTCCCATGGCTGTCAGGAGTGGAGATCGTAGGAATAAATGCTTACTGGGCCACTTGGTACCGAGTAAGTGCTCAATAAATTGTAACTGCTAAGCATCATTGAGCACTTAATTTCTTTGGGTAGGCAGAAACACGAGGGTTACTAGAGTGCGGCTGAGGGAAAGCTGCTCCCCGCAGTGGTCCTGTTCCCTGACAGGTGCTCTGCCCGGCCTGTCCTCAGCAGGCATTCTGAGCAGAGTCACAGTGCGGGCAGCAGCCTTGGTGCCCGGCCCCCTGAGCCTCTGTCTTGACCTTTCCCGTGGGAGCTCACGTGGAAACCTAAGTTGGGGCAGCTGGGGTGGGAACAGGTCTGACGTCTGGCTGACAAGAATGGCAAATTCCAGAATGAGTTGGGCAGATCTGATGCCAGGGTCCTGGTCATGTGCCAGCTGACTCATTGCTTCAGGAGCTCTCTGCAAGTGGCTCATCGCAGATTGGATGGGGGACAGTCCCTTGAACAGGAAGAGGCAACATGTGCGCAAGAAGCTGGCCAAGGTAGAGACCTGGGGTGGAAGACTCTGTTGCTGAGGAAGTCCCCAGCTACTGCTTGCTTTGTCCTTATTCAGACAGTCCCAGCTCTGTTCAGGTCCTGGGCAGGCAACGGTGTTCCTGGAGGAAAGGCGTGGCGGCCACGCGGTCCATTATCTCTGTCAGGGACTGGCTGAAGGAGGACACACGATCCCATCTGGCCTGTAGGACGTAAGGAAAGCCTACTGGGATTTTCTAGGGTGGGTGGGTGGGGGGATGGTCTTCCCTAACAGAAGACAGAGTTTCAGTAAGCAAGACACACCTCCTGTCCTTCCCGGTGTTCTTCCTGCTCAGAATGCTGTTGAGATAAACGGATGTGAGCAGTGCACAGGGGCCTCCCAGAGTTGCCGACCAGTGCCCGAGTGTGGGGGCTACGGGCTGCGTCCCCTCCGCCACATCTGACACCACCAGGTGCTTGGGGGGACGTGGGAAAGCAGGAACTCTGAGCACGACGGTGGCAGCGTGGACACGCACAGTCATTCTGGAAAACAATCTTGGGCACGAGTAACATCAACTGTGACTGTGCACAATGACTCACCCATCTCGGCTAGAGTTTCGCTAACTCTCCCACAGTCCACCCGGGCCCAGGTGCGAAGTGCGCACCGCAGGGCACAGCGTCCGTCCGTGGGTGCCAAGACCAGGCCTGGGCCGAGGGGAGGGTAGAGGCAGCTCCTCTTAGCAGAGGGCACTTTACACAGATGAACAGTCGGCCATCCATATCCCCGGGCCCCGAATTCATGGATCCAACCAACCATGGGTCGAAAGCATATTTTTAAAAAAATGCTGTGCTGTTTCTGACGTGTCCAGGGTGGTTAGGCCTATGATAGTCATGTCTGTACTAAACATGCACACATGTTTTTCTTGCCTTTTTTCCTTAAATAATACAGTATACCGACTACTTATATAGCATTGACGTTGTATTAGGAATTATAAGTAAGCTAGAGATGAGTTAAAGTATATGGGAGGGTGTGCATAGGTTATAGACCAACACTACACCGTCTCCTACAAGGAACTTGAGCATCTGTGGATCTGGGGATCCCGAGTGGATCCTGGAACATTCCCCTGTGGGTGCCAAAGGAAGGCTGTGGCCATGGAGCACAAAGGAAGCCCAGAGAGACAGAGAGGGAGAGGTCTGTAGCAGACACCCATTTGTCTACATGAACAACAAACAGTCAGAAGAACAGCACGGGGGTCAGCACCCAAGCACGGCACACGGCACACATGCCAGGGCGGATCCACGAGGAGATGGATGGGGGTGCAGGACAGAAAAAAGGGAGCAAGGGCTCTTCCAGAGACCCAAGACGATGTGCCTGAGACGGGGGAGGCTCTCCCAACAGAATTCAAAGGGGAAAACCTCAACCAGGTTTGGAGTCAGAAAACTCAGGAACGAATGCTCCCATGAACCTTTCTGGCTGTGGGCCCTTCAGCAGATAATCTGACGGCCTCCCCTTCCCCACAGTGGAAGGCACATACGAGCCCTGGCTGGTGTGGCTCAATGGATTGAGTGCCAGACTGCAAACCAAAGGGTTGCTAGTTCGATTCCCAGTCAGGGCACATGCCTGGGTTGCAGGCCAGGTCCCCAGTAGAGGGCACATGAGAGGCAACCACACACTGATGTTTCTCTCCCTCTCTTTCTCCTTTTCTTCCCCTTTCTCTAAAAATAAATAAATAAAATCTTTAAAAGGAAAAAAAAAGAAAGAAAAGCACATACAAAGAGTGGCCCCGGGTGGCCCTGTGAGCATCCAAGGAGAGTTATGTCGACAGCCTGAGTCTGGGACACAGCAGAGCTTTCGGGTGGCAGGTAAGGACGCAGATCTCTCTTCTGTAAAATGGGGTGATTGCGTGACAATCATTGGGGTGAGTTTTAAATGAGACAGGACATGGGAAGGACAGAAAGCGCAATGATGACCCTGTTTGATCGACACAGGGAAAGAGGCCACGCCCTTCAGGGAGCCCGTGCTTGTACCAGGCGCTGTGCGGGGGTCTCCACAACAGCTCATCACAGTGGGCAGGGCTCACGGAGCCCATGCACAGGGGAGCCGCACTCACCCCTGACCCCGGGGCACCTGCGCCGTCCTGGGCACAGCCTGCGGGACCAGCGGGGATGTCAGGCTGCCCTTACGTGGCAGCCCTCTGGAGGCACACGGGGCCCTGCAAACGCACATATACATTTCTTTTTTAATTCTTCTGTTGCAACAAACAGTTTAAAAAAAAAAACCCTGGATAAGGCAGGTTACCAAAAAGGAAAGAAAAAGCAACTGCCACATGCCCAGGACCCTCCACTGGGCAACAAAATCTTCATTTTCCCAACAAAGAGCACATCTCTCTCACTTTCTGTAACTCCAGGGAGGGCACAAGGCTGTATGTGACGGTCACATCACAATGTGTCACTGCTGTCCTTAAAGTGGCCCCCTCCTCTCTGCCGTGAGCCCTTGTGTCTGGGGAAGACTCAGGGGCACAGGTGCACCACGGATCCCTGGGCGGCGTTTTGTTGCAGGTGGGCCCCCAAGGGCCCCCAGCCTCAGGAAACCCCTTCCTGCACAGCACCGCCTCCTCTTCCCCCGATCGTGCCCCTGAAGTGCACCCCTACCAGAGGGGTACAAGGTCAAAGGGATGCCTTGCTGACTGCTTATAAATAGTTGCCCCGAAAGACCAATCTATGCTGTCACGAGCAGTGGGGAATGTGAGCCAAGCTCCCCACAGATTCTGAGAATGAGGTGCAAACCCCTCAGATGGGCCGGGCGCAGAAGGCAGGGAGGTCCTTGGGTGCCTTTGCTTTGGTTTTCCCCTTCCGCTCCCCAGCCCTGCACCACCAGCCTGCCGATTCCTTAAACGCCCACTTCCCCAGGCCCGTGGTCGCCGAGACACCGTGTGCAGTGAGGACTCACAGCACAAGGCCGTTCTTCCCGTGAAGACCCTGGCTAGGGAGTCAGGATTGCGACAGGAGAAGGAGTGTGGGATAACCGTGGAAGAACAAAGTGGAAGATGACAAGACAAGACAGTCAGAGGCGGATTGAGTGCGGGCAGTGTGAGCTCTGGGTGCAGGACAGCAGGTCACTGTGGCTGCAAAGGACAGTCCTCCGAGAGCCCATTTGGGAAAATGGCCATTGGGGCAGGCGGCAGGTGGGTGGGCAGTATTTAGGACTGGGGGGGGGCGGTGGCCAAAGCCTGCAGTGGGGAGGAGGGGCGCTTGCTCAGTGGCCAGCAAGGAGCCCCTTGATGGTAGAACAGAAAGAAAGCTTCTGGGGGGCCTGGGAGGGGGTGTCAGGTCCAGAATTTTGAGGATCTCGAATGCTGGGAAGGGATGAGTGAAGCCTTCTTGCAGCCAAGGAGAAAGCTTTACGGGAGGCCAGTCTGGGGGCGGCCCTTAGAATGCACTGGAGAAAGAACCCAGTTAGGAGCTCCTCTAAAAGTTACATCTTGGAGGGAGGCAGGAGGTGCCAGAGCTTTCAGATGTCACCTGCTGCATGGCAGACATCACCAGTCCATCAGAGCCCAGATGCTACCTCTGGCCACTCGGGACCCCGGGCAGACCCTACCAATCGCTCCCAGGCGGCAGTTCCAACCTCTTTGCCTTGCAGGGTTGTGTCAGTCAGGAACAGCAATATTACGCTGCACGAACATATATTCTCAAATTTCAGTGGCTTAAAACAGGTAGAATTCATCGCTCACTCAAACCACATGTCCATCACAGTCGGACAGAGATGGCACCCAGAGCTAGCACCACCCAGGCCCGGCCCACAGGGGCACAGCCGGGCACAGGACCGAAGAGAAAGAGAGAGAGTTGCTTGCTGGCATTTTGGCGTGAAGGCCAGGGGCAGCCACCACTGCTACTCACTCCCCGTTGGCCAGAGCCGGTCACAGCGGGCACCAAGCACAGTCCTGACCTCCAGAAGGCACAGAGTCAGGAGAAAATAAAAGGCTTAAATACATCAACTTTCCGGGCATGTGGAATTTATCATTCATTCATTCGACCAGCGACAATGTATTTTAAATTGTCTTGGGACTTTTACTGAGTGTCAAACACCCTAAAGCATTACCATTTCCTTTGGGCCCCTTTAACAACCCTATGAGGCAGGTGTCCTTATTCCCATGTTGCCAAAGAGAAATCTGGAACCCAAGGAGGCAGAGATACCTGGATAGCAAACGACCCTGGCTGCGTGGCCCACGCTCTAAGCCACTGCCGCCACCCTCCCCACCTCCCAGTGATTTGCTCACAGGCCAAGAGAGGAAGGCAGGAATTCTAGAAGCATTAAGGCTCATTGGGTAAGCACGGGGGTTCTGAAGGCAAGCTGCCTGGGCGGGCCTCCTGGCTCTGCACTCCTTAGCCATGTGACCCTGAGCGAGTTACCTTGCTGTGCCTCCGTCTCCTCGTCTGTAAACTGCCATGATGCTAATAGCACCACCAAGCTCAACACGAAGTCGTGACAACCAAGGGCAAAAAAAGGCAGGTAGAGCAAAGGAAGCCATCTCCAGCCCAGCATCAGGAGCCAAGAAAGAAATCCCAGCTCTGACATTAACGCGATCACCTTGCTACTAGAAGGACGTTGTCCAAAGGTCATGGGTCTCTAAACCCGAAGGTCAGAGAATTTCCAATATGCTGCTCAGCCTCCCGGGTGCAGGGGGCTGCTGCATCGCAGGCAGGGAGAGAAGCCGCTTAGCCCTGCCCGAGGCGTGCCCCGCACCCAGCCACTCCTGTTACTTCCTTCCGAGGACGTGGCCCTGTCTGACATGCCTTTCTTGTGCGTGGACCTGTCATCTTGCTTACCGCCTCTCTCCCCCACTCGAACCTCAGCTCTGTATTTGCCTTATTGAGAGCGTCAGCAGACACCTGTGATATCAGTCATGCTGGGGGCAGGGGCTTCACCAGTCTTATTCACTGCTGTTTCCCCGCTGTCTGTGCACAACGCCCAGCGTACAGTAGGTGCTCAGTGTGTGCTGAGACGTCTGCCAGCTGATCACACCTCAGGTGCAGGTGAGCGACTCGGCACTTCTTCCTCTGCAATGGAAGATGCTGAAGACGGACGGGCCTTGTCACGTGCAATGCCTACTGGGTAGTGGTTTCCACCCTGAGACCCCCCACAACCTTTCCCCTCTCCCCTCAGTTTTGAGACGAGCTTGAGGACCCAGGGACCAGAGGGAAGAGAAGTCAATGTGAAAGAGAGATGAGGAGCAGACCATCTCTGGGGGTGTGTTACAAGCCTGTGCACACTGGCGCACACTGGTGCACACTCCATGCCCTATAAATGCTGTGCACTAGTCTGACTCTAACAGAAACTTGACCTTGAGACAGTAATTCTCCTTCTAGGCCTCGGTTTCCCTGTTGGTAAAACCTGAGCATTGAAGAAGAACATTCCTAAGGGCCCTTCCAGATCGCAAGGCTGAAAACAAGCAGTCTTCTAGGGCTTCATTTCTCAGAGCTGGGTCCGGGGTGGGAGGGATTTTCCCAAGCTCTGGAACGCCTGGCGTACAGCGTATCAAATGTATGAAACACCTGTCTGCATCCTGCCTTAGAAGTAATTCCTGTGTGACTGCATACTCGAGCTGCCTCCGACAAGCTGCTCTCGAGTTATATAAATGTGTATTACTTTTGCAGCGTTCCAGCTTTGTTTTCATATTTTGAAACTAGTCATTGTATCTGCTCTCAAAGTTGTTTGTGAAATCCTGAGAGGTCCCAGGCACTGGGCCTCTCCTGCCCTCCTGCCGAGATGCAGGGTGAACACGCCCTTTTCCAGGCCCCACCCAGAGCCCAGGGGGTAGGACGCCTGGTGGGGGAGCTCAGGGATCTGAGTTTTCGCAAGCTTCCCAGGTGATCATTTGCAAACTGAAGTTCGAAAACCACTGCCATAAAAAGAAGCCGAGAACAGGGCAGGGGGGCTGGGAGAAGGCGGACCAGAGGGCACGGGGCACGGCTCCTGTTTTGCATGCCTGCAAATCTCTTCTGCCCACGTGTGCCCAGTCCATCGTAAACAAACTGCAAAACGCTGACTCACCCTCAGCTGGCCCCTCCCCGAGAGACCTGGGAAAAAAAAATCAGCCATACTCACATTCAGCCCCAGATGGCATGCAACTACTCTGACTTGCAGGAATAGAACGTTTCCAGCAGAATGGGCACACGGCTCGAAGATGGAAGCCACCGCTGCCAGGGGCCGAGCTACAGGGAGGAACAGAAATAGCGCCGTCACTTGGACTGTTTGCTGCGATTCGTTCTACCTTTGGTCGGTGATGGATGGCGGATCCCAGCAAGGACCCGTCTCAGCTGATCCAGAGGAGGGAGGTTCTGTTTCATGGTGAGCCAACACTCAAAAGGGCTGCACTTGTGTTCGTGCGTGCACACACACATACACACCCAAACATTACGCATGCAGGTGTATTTAAGCTTCTGCCATGGTTAGGGATGCAGCCCAGACACCAGAAGCCATCTATGTGATGTTGAGTGTGACCCGGTGCCAGGAAGGTACTGGGCTAAAAAAGCAGGTTGGAAGAGAAGGAACGGATAAGAAGGGCCAAATACTGAGCTGGAGTTTTCCAGGGCAAATTTCCCATCCACCCATCCCAGAGAACACTGTCAGTCCCATTGTCCTGGTGAGGAAACCAAGACCTAGAAAAGATCTGTGACTTCCTCGAGGTCCTAGGTTCAAACGCTGAGCTAGCCAACCCCCAAGTTCACATTCAAGGCTTTAGGCCGGCTGCCTTAAAGTTCACAAGCGGTGAGCACAGCATGGGGAGGGGGGTCTGCTGAGAGAGAGGGAAGCCTGCAGAAACTGACCTTGCCAACCACTGAGAGAACCGAAATTATTTCTTCACAATTTAATTCACAAGCAATAAGTGGTCATCAGAAATAATAAATCACAGAAGTCACAGATAAGCAATAAGAAAAAATAAATAAAACGAACCACATGTAATCACATGTTCCCAAAATTGTGTTGTTTCTACTTCTAGGCTTTTTTTTTTTCCTAGCCAAGTTCATGTTTTTCCTAGCCTACAAATAAAATGATGCAATTTTTCGCAATGTATCCAAAACTGTTATGATCTTGCTGTTTGTATGTGGGTAATTGGAGATGTTTGACCAATTCTGATCTGTGAACGTATGTCAAAACCATGACATGTGGTTGCAGATTCTAAAGGGGAGGGAGCAAACCTTTCACTTCTTTTTTGTTTGTTTCTTGCTGTTCATCAGCCACGAATGCATTTCAGAAGGCTTCGAGAGTGTTCTGTCTAAATGCCAGGCTCTGGTGGACCATGCGGCCTTGGGGGAAAAGAAGGGCAAGCTGGCTTCCTCCTCCTCATGGATGAAAACAGAGAGTAAGCTTTGTAGCAACTGAGAAAATGATTTTTTTTTTAAATGTAACAATGCCAAGGGGAAATGCAGCTCTACCATGCACGCAGAAGGGTCTGGGATCAGACCTCCCACAGCACCCCCCCCCCCTCCGCAGGGGACAGCCCTCCGAGTGCCCCTCCCAACACCCCCTGGTTGGGAGAGTGAAAAATAACCTCCTTTTCCTCCCTTTGGTGTTAACGGGGCTCCCTGTGGAGATGCAGTTCATCACATCAATTAAGAGACTTACACTTGGCCTTGCCTGCCAGGCACGGGCCCTCTGTCCAGGGAAAGGTGGGTGAGGTACGTCGTGCCCGTCATGAGATCATTTCTCGTTTTTTAATTTTTTCCTTCTCACCTGTGTTTTTCCTCACTATGTATGTTTTTTTTTTCTTTCAGTCAGGCATAATCAACACATAATGAGAGGTCCAGATCTTAAACGAACAGCTTGGTGAGTTTTGACAAATGCATGTACGAAAAACGCCGAACCACCGAGACGCAAAGAACACGTCCCCCACCCAGAGTGCCCCGGGCCCTTCCCGCCCAGGTCTCTGCTCTCCACCGCCCAGAGGCGGCCTCGCACCAGTGATTGATTGCACATTCTCAGAAAGTCACATAAATGGAATCATGTTCTGTTTGAAGAGGAGTGTGGATGATGGGCAGGAACTGGCAGTGCCTGGTGGGAGTGAAACAATAGTGGAGGTGCCTTGGGAAGCCGTCTGGCAGGTCCTCAAAAAGTTACACGTTGGGCTGCCACATGCCTCCGCAATTCCACTCCGAGGTGCACATACTCAAGGAAAATGGAAATACACACAAAATCTTGTGCGTAAACTTGCAGAGCGGCCTCATTCATAACGACCAACATATGGATGCAGCCCAATGCCCATCAGCTGATGAATGAACCAGTACAATGTGGTGTTCTATCCATGCAATGGAACATTTTCAGGTGTAGAAAGGAATGCTACATAGAAACTACAGACATTGGGGGGAGGGAGAAGAGGGGAAGTTGGGACAACTGCAGGAACACAGACATAACTGAGACATCATGGATGAACCTTGAAAACACCGTGTTAAGTGAAAGAAGCTAGTCACGAAAAACCACAGACTGTGTGATTCCTTTTACATGGAATGTCTAGAATAGGCAAACCCACCGTGGCAGAAAGTAGATTACTGGATGCTCAGGATCGGAGGGTACGATGGGGCTGGGGAGGCAGCAGCTAAAGGGTCCAGATTTTTCTTTTTTGAGGTGGTGACAACGTTGTAAGATTGGTAAATTGTACCGTATTCGAATTAAATCTCAACAAAACTATTTAAAAAAACCAAACATTCAGAATCAACAAAAGCAGAACCAGTTGTGATGCATGGAAAACCATTTCCTTCTGTGGAATTTTAATTGAAGAGTGCTGGGTTTTGTGGCGCAAGACGCACCCCCCGTGCCACCTGAGGAGCATAATTGGTGTCCAACAGGGCTCCTTCCCAGGACAAGGTCATGGGGTTTGCTGCTTTTCCCAGAGGTCCCTGTGCTGTCTCCAGAGTCTAAACTCTTTAAGAGTCTAGGAGCCATTCACCAGATCCGCTCATCCCCCCACCAGTGTTTACGACGTTCACGGTCAGGAGGAAGCACATGGCCATAGCTAGTCTTTCATCGTCTGTCCCTGTGCTCAGGAGCCTGTGCTCTGAAGGCCACGTCGCAGGCCTGTGTGTGTCTGGTCCTGTGGTCAGCAGGGCGCACTGGGAGCCTGGGGAGGGGGAGTGATGGGAGCCCCTTGAGGCAGAAAGGCCAAAAACTCTGAGGCCCCTGGATTGTTTCTGGACCCGGAGTCTACCCTCATGAATGCATGACTTCAGCTCTCTGTGCCTTGTGGCCCTCGCCTGCAAAGGCCAAAAAGCTGCCTTAGAAAAACCATTCAGAGCCCCAGGATTGGGAACCGAACCCCATCTTTACCACTTCCAAGCCCCGTGTGACTTCAGGCCGATTCCTCCACCTCTCTGCACCTCACTCCCCCACGTGCACCGCGGGGGGGTAACCACGAGAACGGCAGTAATATGCAAGGGGAGGTGAGCTCGCACCTGGAATCCAGGAGTCAGCACGCTCCTAGGGGCCCAGGCAGGAAATATGTGAGGCATCGTGGGTCACACCAGCTCTGTCCCAGTTACTCGTCTCCACCATCGCAGCACAGAAGTCAGCACAAACTATGTGTAAAGAAGGGCCATGCTGTGTTCCAATCAAACTTTATTTATGGGCACCAAAATTCCATTTCCTATACTCCTCGTGCATCACAAAATACGGTTCTTCTTTCGAAGGTCAGCACTCGGGACAGTGCCCGGCATAGGCTGAGCACTCCCGAGCACCCGTGCCACATGCCAGGCAACAACGCCCCACGTTAAATTGTGTGCTGTGCCCTCCCAGCGCCATATCCCATTTAAATCTCACCTTCACTGTGCGAGGCGGGTAACGCCAAAACTCCGACCAGAGCTTGAAGCCTCAGGGGAGCAGAGTGGCTGAGCCACAGCTGATGCAGGTCTTCCGTGGGCCCTTGCTTCTGACCACCGCAACATACAGTGCTGGCCGCCCGGACACCACGGGGAACCCCACCCACTCAGGCTCAGCTCCAAACACTATGCATCGTGGTTTAATTAGTCAGAGACACGTGTTACAGAAACCGAGGGCTGGAAGGGGAAGCACGGGGCATCACAGTCCCCGGGGACGGGGTCCTCTGAAAGGGGGACATGTGGGCTGAGAACAGCCATGTGCCTGGTGCTGTTCCACATGCCGAAGGGGAGAGGCTGGAAAGGGTGGTCCATGCAGATTCCCGGCTGCGCAGACTCAGGACATAGTGGTTGGTGGAAGGAGAGACTGGTTAGTGCTTTGGAGGAAAAGAAGTATAGCTGGTGCCCAGATGGGGTGTTCCACGCTCCCCAAGGGGGTCTGACTGGTAACATGGAATCGCTATTTATTCATTCAGCCAAAGCGTCCCGAGGAAGAGTCCGTCGCAAGCCAGGGACCGGGTGATGTCCTGGACGGCGGGGGTAGATGAGGCAGAGAGCTCGCGTTCCACAGGGAAGTGGGCAGGTGCCCACGCCAGGGCACTCAGTGGTCAGCTCTGCCCCCACACCGCACAGGGGCCGTCAGCTTGAGTGCAGCCTCGATGACACTTTATAGGCGCTCAGCTAATGATCTCTCACACAGCAGGACTCCCGGTAGCCACCGTGGGACTGGTGTTTGGGCTTACAGCGAGGCTGGTAACTCCACACGTACACCAAAGTGGGTAGGTAACCTCTCCAGGGTAACCTCTCCAGGTAACCTCGCCGATCTGGGAGGGTCGGCGAAGGTACGGAAAGTGCTCTGCAAGGGTACAGCCCCCCCACACAACTGGGGTAGTTTAATGCCAAGGTCCGAGCCCCTTTCTCCAAGGGCTGACAACCTGGAATTTAAATCATGACGGACGCCGAAGCGTGGGGAGGAGGACATGTGGACGGCTGGAGGCCTGGACAGAGGAAGGCAGCGAGCAGCGTGATTGCAAGCCCCGGAGCCCCGGCCGGACTCACGTCCAACGTGCCGCCCAGCTCGGCCAGCATAGCGCACCGGGCCATGTTTGTGACCCCCAAGGACAGCCTGTATGTTTTAAAGGAGAAAAAATTTTCTCTGCAAGGTTTGTACACCTACGTTAAAGGGAAGCAGGTAGGTTCTAAACTGCCTTTGTAAGAAGGTCCTACAGCCTTGAAAAGAAACCTTATCTACCTCCCTTTGATACAGGAGGAAGAGAAAGGCATCCCAGATAGGTGGGTGCGAGTTTGAATGCTGGGCCCGTGCCCTTTTGTAAATTAATTGCTGCCTCCGAGTGTCGGGGCAGTGATCTCTCTCCTGCTGATGACAGTCAGAGCAATAGATGGACACAGCACAGATACTGGGTACACGGCAGCGGCTTGTTCTCAGTGAGAAGACGACTCAGGGCACTGACAAAGCAATGGGGCCGCATTGCCCAGAAGCTGTGCCTTTTGGGGGAACATCAGCTCGTGTTGGAAGTCGGGGCGGCCCAGGGTGGTCTGGCCACCCAGAGCCAAGCCAGGCCTCAGCTCACCCTGGAAACAGCGAGGCGAGGGCACCGTGTCTCTTTCTCTCTCAGGGACGTGGGAAAGATGAATGTGACCAAAAATCCAAGCGTGAGACGGGCCCGGGCTTGGCGCCCCTGTGAGATGCCGGGTGCGTGTGAGCAGCAAGCACTCGATGTTCCTGGGAGGGGAGAGAGCACGTCTTACGCAGGCGGTGAAGACCGTGCCGCGGGAGGCAGCGGCGGGCAGCCAGGAGGCAGGCCAGCAGCGGAGGCAGTGCACGGGGCTTTCCATCCAATCACCCAGGGCCACCGGCTGGGTGTTCACACTCCAGGTCTGCCCCTCAGTTTCAGTGGGGCAGGGTGGGGCCCTGGGGAAATCTGCTTTTTACTAGGACCCACTGGTACCTCCCAAGGCAGGCGTGGGGACCCTGCTGGGACGGAGAAGGCACCAGGTGCTGGCCTTAGAAGGCCTCGCTTCAAGACCCTGCTGGGCGCCAGCTCTTAGGTCCAACTTAAAACTTCGCTGTGAAACACTGGGACCAGGCCCAGGGCAAGGCAGGCCAGGACTTCCCTGCAGCCTGCAAACATATGTATAGAAAAGGAAATGTCTTTATGAACTATGCACTAAATATATATATACACACACACCCCTATATATACATTTATACACACAAATACAGACGCACTTTAGGTATATGCACATACCTTTGTAAACACACATATTCACGTATACACATGTGTATGTGTATATATGCATGTGTATATATGTACATGTGTATGTGTATCTGTGTACACATACATACCTGCAGGAATGCATATGCGCATGCACACATAGTTCAGTTAACCTTCACACACGCCCTGCCCTAGTACCGATACCACCCCCAACGTCCTGTGGAAGCACCTGGGGCGCGGAGAGAGTAA
Organism: Phyllostomus hastatus; assembly: GCF_019186645.2. NCBI lineage: Eukaryota > Metazoa > Chordata > Mammalia > Chiroptera > Phyllostomidae > Phyllostomus > Phyllostomus hastatus. Next base: position 41,471,580 of record NW_025334017.1, on the reverse strand, counting down.
GAAACTTGCCTAAGGTCACACAGCTCGGCAGAGGCAGAGGCGGGATCCGGAACAAGATAGGCTGGCTCCAGGATTCCTGAGCACACTCCCTGCATTACAGCAGATAACCCCGGACGTTAAGGAGAGTGGAGACAGAGAGTCATAAACACAGAAAGAGACTTGCGCCCCGGGCGGGGGACCGAGTCGGCGATGTTTGCGGAGAATCCCTCCCCCTGCGGTGCAGCTGTTTCTCCAGCTGAAAGTGGATTTCTCCCGCCATTGGATTTGGCTGGGCCACTGCAGTCTGGTGCCGCCACTGAGGCAGCAGACGTGGGAGCGAAGCCACCTTGGCCAGGCGGCCTCAGCAGGGCTGCCTGTGAAGGCGGCCACAACTTCCTCCAGATCTCCCCAAGTGGCGCGGAAGAACCGCCTGGCAGGACTCAGCCACACGACGTGACGAGGAGAAAACAAACAGCCCTCGTCTCAGACCACCAAGGGCCGGGGTGGTTTGTGGTGCAGCACCTTCGAGTGACCGCTCTGGGTGCCTGCGTGGCGGCTTGCAGTCAAGCACCCACGATGCAACAACCAAGAGGACTGGTCGTGCGCTGGGTCAGTGTATTCAGTGCTTTGCATCTATTGTCCTGTTGAGTCTTCACTGCCACCCGCGTAGCAGATCCTCGTATTGTTTCCATTTGCCTGGCAGAGAAACCGAAGCCCAGTGAAGTACGTGAATAACATAAGCGCTGGCAGTTCTTGGATTTGGCCCCCGATCTGACTCATTCTGAAGTCTGCATGTGTTTATCAGGTTTCTCCCGAGAAACAGAACCAACAGGACCATGGCTAAGCCTAGCAGACACCTTCGAGGTGTCACCATCACAGGGCATTTCCCCCACATAGCCGCACCTTCCCAACCCACAGTTATGATCCCCCTTAGGGACCACACAATTAGCAAAATAAAGGAGCACCCCCACTGCAGCCAGAGGCTGTCAGTTAAACTGTGGGTGCCTAAAGCAGGGGGCAAGAGGCTACCAGCCACACTAAAGCCGCTCAGGAATAAACCCAGAGCACAAAGTCAACCAGCACGGCTGAAACCGACCACTGGCGTCTCTGTCAACAGGAGACAGGGCCAGAATGGCAACACGGAACATGCACTGGGAAAGGAGGGAGGATACCACAGCTGGTTGCATACCTGGCTTCACCCACAGACGGCTGTGAGGCCTTGGCCCGCACTTCACCTTGCTGGGCCTCAGTCCCCACGGAAGCTTGGTGATCCCCAAAGAACTGTCAAGTTCTTTCTATGGTTCTCTTTAGCTTCACCTCGGCCTCAGCATGTACTTCTAACAGGGGGAAGGTCCAGCAAACGGCACCCTGCCACTAGAGAGAAACCAGGGGACAGAGTGCGTCACTGACGTCATGACGACGGATCTCCAAGCCCAGGAACCCCTAGACTCTGGGTTCTTCTCCTGCTGCTCAGTGCCACTCTGTCCTCACACCAGACTCTGAATTACCTGTGCAGGAAGTCACACACTCCTGCTACCTCTGGACATACCCTGCAGCCCCCCGGTTCATGAAAGACTCAGACTGGCAAGAAGTTATCACTCTGCCTGGATTTTGTTTCCTTGCCCCCATCAAAGCCAGCTGTTTCCTTCCAATTGGTATCAATCAGGCCAGGAAGTTTCTTTTTCCCTGCAACCCATTGTACGCGGGAAGATCAGAGGGACGAGTCAAATGCAAGGACGGAACCAGCTGGGCATGTGGAGATACGGGCTGGCCGCCCCGGCCTGGCCTTGCCCCTGCCCTCCAGGCCGTCCCCCGAGCTGGGGCTTCTGCCGACCGACAGTGAGGACGACAGGGGACTGGCTCTGATAATTAATCAGGAGCATTATCATCATCCTCAAGAGCCTCTGGTCTGCTCCAAAGTCGGCTAGGAAACTTGACCTCACCCCCTTCCTGTCTTAGAAACCACTGCCGCCTGCCCATCTAGGACTGAGGGATAAAATACGGTCAGGAATCAAGGCCCTGCGGGGGAGCCCCCCCCAGTCGTCAGACGGGACCACCTCTCACGGCCTCTCAGCCCAGAAAGCTGAGGCTGAGGATGTGCACACGGCCATGCCTCAAAGATGCTGCCAGTTCGGGGCCAGACAACTGCAACAAAGCAAGTAGCTCAATACAGTGAGTCAGCATCCTTTTTGATGATGAAGGGGGTCTTGCCCTCAACACCTGTAAAGCACGATAAAGCCAAGCTACCAAAGCTTCCCTCCGTGTCCAAGGAGAAAAGACGAGATCAAAAGTCAAAGAAAGAAGACAGTCGTAGGTTCAAAAGACAGGGACAAGACATGCATACCAGGACCGATGCCCCACATGAGCAGTTCAGGCGACCAGGAGGGACTCACAGGGTGGGGTGACATTGTGGGGGTGGGCCTTACCGAGAGCCACAGTGAGAGGTCAGACTGTCTGTGAGTGGAGAGGGTCATGGTCAAACTGTGCTTTCAGAGTTTGTACTTGACCTTCAGGAGGAGAGATGTGGGGCGGGAAAAGTCAGCACACCCAGAGTGAGGCTCAGGACCAGAGAGGAGGGGGAGAGGAAGGGACACAGGAAGTAGGGTTCACAGGAAGGAAGTAGAGGCTGGAAGGGGTCCAAGGAGAGGGGGAAAAGCACTTCTCCTTCCTTTCCCGATGATAACAGGATTATTATTTGAACGCAGGGCTGGGCAGGGCCAGACTTCCCAAAAATCAGGGAAGGGGAAGAGGCCTGAGCACACGTCCCCAACAGAAGCTGCAGTATCCAAATCGTGTGGTCACTCCAGCCACCTCTGCCCATGCTGGCGCTCCATCCATCAGCAGTGAGCTGTGGCCTCAGACAGGCCCTGGTATAGACCCCGCAGTGCCCCTTTCTGCAGCATCTCACAGCAAAAGAGAGGCACAGAGATCAGTGAGACCCAAAGGTGGTGGTGAAAGACGGCAAGAAAAACGGCATCATCCTCATAGGATGGCTGGAGAAACCAAGGAGCAGAGAGGTTGACCAATTTACCTAATATCACACAGCGGGAGCATGCCAGAGTCAGGATTCAAACACAGGGCCCTCTGTGTAGACCTCACCTGGGTCCGTCAGGGCCCCGGCAGGGAGAAAGCAGAAGAATGAGTGCCCTGACCTTACTCCCACTCTGCCGGCACCTCCCAGACAGAAGCGAGGGAGCACAGGACCTCAGTGTGGCATGCATCCTGTGCATCCATGCAGGTTGGCCTCTTGGGCACAGAGTAGGGCAGAAAAGGATAGGAGGGATCTGGAGGGGGACACAAAGGGTACCCGGCACCTCACCACTCCCACAACGAGACTGGTGGGTATTTGGCCTGAGCTGCCTCTGCTCTGCAGAGCCACCGAGCAGAGGCCCCAGGGCTTGGACTCTGCAGCGAGAGAACCACCTGCTTCTCTGTATTAGTCCAAGGCCCCACCCAGGCAAGTTACGCTTTCATACCAAGCTGGTCCAGCCTCATCATGCTCCTGCCTTTCTTCCTCATTCACACTCCAGAGCCCAGCCCTGAATCTATCTTATGCAAACATCTCAGAATAGCCAACTTCCGACAAAGCAGACTACGGGAAGGGCCCTCTTCAGAGATGAGGGTCAGCTGATGCCTACTGAAGCCCGGACGGCCCACTCCCGGGGCCTAGCCCGCCACCTCGCCCTCCCCACCAGCCCCACGCAGGGAGGCCTGGCTGCCGCTAAAAGAAAGGACTGCTATCTCTGATTCCGCAGGGCCTCTGATAAGAAATGTCATCCCTCACTGGGTAATATTACCCGGCCGATAAAAATCTCTATCAAGCTCAAACATATGGCTGGCTACAGAACACAGAGCCGGGCGGAGCAGGATAATTTATTTGCTTAAGCTGAGAGCCCTGGGCAGCCCAGAGAAGTGCACTGAATACCAGAGTAAGAGCCAAATTATAACCTGTCTGACTTGGAGCTGGGATTTTTCCCTGGGAAGAATGAGGCACCTGAGAACAATAGGAGGACCTCCTCACGCTCTCCCGAGACAGTAAGCACTTTCACCTTCCTCCTTCCCCAAAGGGCACCTTCACTCACGTTCTTGAGTTTAATCCTCACGACAACCTCAAGAGAAGTACTTCTGGCCTCCTTTTACACACCAGGAAACTGAGATTCAGCAAGGTTAAGTAGCAGGGCCAAGGTCACACTGGCAGCCACACCAGAGCGTGGTGGCCCCAAACCCCATCAGGTCCGACTTTGTCTGATCGAAGTCTGATCCCAGCTACGGGGTCTCTCAGTTTGCACAAATAAATTAATCAATTAAGTCAGGTCTGTGCTTTGACTGACAATGTCAGCTACGTGTTATCATCTCAAAGGCCCAATTCAAGCCATTTCCCCCACCTATTTGTGTCTCTGTAACTTGGGGAATAAATGAGGAAGTTATTTGGAGAGGGAGGAGGGACTCTGGGGCTTTCTCTTCAGTGCCACGTCTTTGTGGAGCAGCAGAGAGAAGGAACATATGGACAGAAGATTCCTCCTTCTGCTCACTGGTTCATGCACTCAGCATTCATGCACACGGATGGCTACTGTGTGCCTGGCTCTGGGCTCAGCCTCGGGGATCTCCCTGCACATAGACACACCAGGTCCTGCCCTCAAGGAGCGGCCTATCTCCTAGACTTCCAGGTCAGTAAAGAGGCAGGAACAATGGAATGTGTTCAGTGCAGATGCAGGAAGTACACAGAGGTGGCTGAAGGGGGATCCGTGGCTGTGTGTTAGTGTAGTTGCAGGCACCCGCCCCACACTGTTCTTCTACGCTCTCCTTTTTGTCAGTCTACATTGTTATGGTTGACATTTGTTTTTGATAGTTAGTATGGCCTCGAGGTTGTTCAATATCACTTCATAAGGCCACTAATTCTCTTAAACACTGCACAGAATTCCATTTGGCGGATGCATCACAAATTTAATCGACCAATCCCCCCGTGAGCAGTGTTCTAATTGTGCTGCATCAGGAGGAGGGAAGAGGGGGAGCAGAGAGAATTTTTAGGGCAGTGACACTTCCACACGAGACTACAATGGTGGGTACCTGTCATGATACATTTGCCGTTGAATGTACAACACCAGCATTGAACTCCGATGGAAAGTAGGGTCTCGGGGTGATTGTGATGTGTCTACGTCAATTTCCAGGTGGGACAGATGAACCCCTCCGGTGTGGAATGTTGACAGTGAGGGAGACCGTGCGTGTGTGGGGACGCCAGTATGTGCGAACTCTCTACTTCCCACTCAACTTTTCCGTTAACCTAAACCGCTCTAAAAAATACTACGTAACTTAAAAAAGCAATGGGTCACACACATGTGCGTTTCGCTCTGGAATCTCAGTTGTATTTTTTCCGTTGACCATTCCCACACTCTCCACCCCGAGTTTGGGTCGCAGGTTCCTGCTTTCTTTTTTTTTTTTTTTTTACATATCCAGTCTCGTCATTTGCTATTTCACACAATGATGAGATGAAGATCCAATTCAGATCATCTGCACCTGTGTATGTATGGCTGTACAATAAATTCTAAGAATTCACCCAGCATCTTTTGAACTTGACTTTTCTGCCTTCCTCACCGTAGCAACAGCGATGTCTCGCCACTGTGCCTCAGGCTAGTGGCTCGCGCATGCCCACCTGAAGGAGGCTGTACCCCTAAAGGGGCCTAACTACTCCTGGCTGAGAAACTGCAGGCATTTCCAAAAAAGCACACGAGGAAACAAACGTATCTCCCTCCTAGTCTCCAAAAAACCATTCCTGCCACCCTTGCCTCCTCCGGCCCACGGTGGCTCAGTTCAGGAGTCAAGCTGGACTCTACACAAAGCCCCAACGTCTCTGCGCTCAGGCCGTTCCCAGAACCGGCTGGCTTTCCCCTTTGCCCTCTAGGCCCTGAGATGTTCGGAAGTGCAGAGAGCCCAAGGCTAGAAACAGGCAAATTTCTTGGGAGCTCAGAATTCCTCTATAATCGCAGCCCAAGATTTTAGGAAATCTAACATCTATGAAAACACAATAAATACCAATTATGCAATTGGCCGCCCGAGGTACCTTGGAGGAAAGTATTCATTACAAACAGAACATCCTCCGATTGTCGGCAGATAAAGGGAATGTGTCACCACAGCTGAAATCCAGTGGAGCCTAAGGTAAGAGGGGTCATCTGACATGTCAGAGGTCAGCCATACACTGGAGACAGCATGCTGGGTGCTGAGGGGAGAGCCAATGTGAGCATGACAGAGCCCTCCCCCCAAGGGACTCACGAGCACGGGAGGGGACGGAGGAGCAGGCTGCAACCCAGGTGATCATGGACAACGAGACCGAGAGCTCTGGGGACACAGAAGAAGGCCTCACCGACTCCCTGCACAGGCTAGCGATGAAAGAACAACCCACCTAATGGAGTTTGCCTTTTGCTTACAGGTGCTGCGGGGTGGGGGTGGTCACAGGCTCTCGAGCTGCACAGTGACAGATTAGGTCTGTGCCTCTTCATCATCTTGAAGGATCAACTGGTGGAAGCCACGTGGGAACCAGTGTGCCTCAGTCCCCACGTCATCCTGTAAAGCAACAGGCACGGATGGTGGTTATAATCATGGCCTCCAGAGCCAGCTCTGCGGCTTCAAATCCCAGCTCTGCCCCCATCAACTTGAGCAAGTTATGGATCGACCCCATGTCCAACCTTCTCATCTGTGAAATGGGGATATGACATGAGCAGAGCCTCCCAGTGCTACCGTGTGAGTTGTGTATTGGATGAATTCATGCAAGGAAGGCAATTAGAACAGTGCCTGGCACATGATAAGGGCGTGACAACTTGGGGCACTGCTCCTGTCTCCCTTGCTCCCCGGCTTCCTCTCTTGGTGCTATCGATTGTTCTGAAACGTGCGCTGCTGGGAATCTAAGCAAGGGTGAGCAGGGCCACCTTGACCTTTGCGTTAGGACGGCTGGAACTGCGGTCTGAAAGAGAGTTTGGGGACTGCCACCTTCTCATGAGCTTCCCGACATCCCTGTGAGGGGGGTGATTTAAGACAGTGGTTCTCAACGCTGCTTTGGAGTCATCTGGGGAGATGTTATAACCCAACGCCCAGGCCCCACTCCCGACTAATTAAGTCAGAATCTTTAGGGGGCAGGTCCCAGCAGCAGGATTTTTTAATTCCTCCCGTGATTTCAGTGTTAAACCCAATTCGAGAACAACCGACTGAAGAGTCCAATTCAACAGGCAAGGGAAACACGGTAAAAGGGAAAATGTCACCGCACTGAGCTGTGTCATCCCAGAAGCCACCTGGGTTCCCAGGACACCGTGTGTCACCCACAGGGTAGGTATGGAAATGCCCAGCTGCCCGACGGCATCCAGGGCAGCTGGGACGCCACATGGAGCTAGCAGATTTGGAAGTGCCCTGGGTCATTAAATCGGTGGCATGCCCCTCTCCAGCCTTTTCTGGGACTAGGGAAAGGGAGAGAAAACCAGCAAACACAACCAGGTCGGGGCCGGATCACTTAGGGGCAGACCCGGTGACAGTCCCAGGCTCTCTCGCCAACCAGCTCTGTCACTAGCAGTCCCATCCCTTTGCAGTCTCAGTGTCCCCCATGCTAGACGAGGGACAGGACTGTCACCGATCGGACGAGGTGACCGGTGCACGTCACACCATGAACAGTGCAGCTAAAGTAAAGCACTTTTACTTAACATTTTCTAGGCCTTCACTGGAACATGGACACTTCCGGGCAGAAATGTCCCCCGAAACAAGCGCTGTCACGAGGGGCAGGAGACAAGCAGCTGGGGGGAGCGGGGCACATGGAAGGAAGCCTTCAGCACAGAAGGTCCCAGCGAGGCCGGTGATAGGCCAGGAGGGCAGGGCGCGGCCAGGGCTGCCAGTGCAGACGTTAAGATAGGAAATGTTATCTGGGAACAATGGAGCCACCTTACCGTTGTCCTGGCCTGAATCTGACTGCAGGGGATAAGGCTCCAGGAAACACATCCCGCAGCAGCTGGCCAGAGCGGCCCCGACAAACCGCCGGCCCGTTTGTTTGCCCCTGCACCCTTTCACTCGCGTGGCCTACAAGGGTCCCCCCGCCGAGTGCCCAGAGAGCTAGGGCAGAAGGTGCTGAGATGCACAGCGCTCCATCTGCACCCAGGAGAGGGACAGACAAAGGACATTTAGGTGCAATGCCGTGTGTGAAAGTACAATGACAACAACCACAGTAGAAGCCGCCGCTCACTGAAGGCCGAGTGTGCACCAGGCAGCATGCTTCCTATTTTACATTTAACGTTTCAAACCCTCAGGGTCCCCTCCAAGTCAGAGGACGCACTCCTTTCTACAGGCATGGAAGCGGAGGCTCAGAGAGGCTGATTACTAGGCCTAGATCACACAGCAACGAAGAGGCCGAGCTTGTATTCGAATCCCAGGCAACGCTGCTCCAGTGTGTGGGCTCCCTCCCCACAGCTCACTGCAATAATCCAGAGAGTCACAAGGGAACAAAGCGAAGCATCCTGCCCCGTGTAATGAGGCACAGTCCTCTCATTCAGAGAAAACAGTTCAAAACCGTAACGAGCAAACGAGAAACAAAATTAGACAGGGCGCCCAGCCTGTACTTACTGCCCAATAACTGGTGACTGATTGGAATCCAAATGTAGCTCCGCGCATTTGGGACCTCACAGGCTGGGTTCCGTCGCAGCCTCAGGGTTCACACCTCCCTGGACTTCAGTGTCCTCGTCCAAAACGTGGGGACCGGAAAACCCACCAGAGGACCACTGGGAGGGAGCCCAGATCACCTCAGAGACAATTTCTGCTTTCATGATCCCCAAAGCCCCCACCCAGGGTCTGCAGAAAAAAAAACAAAACAGCAAAGAAAGGGCAACCAGGAGGGAAAGGGGCTTGTTCCAGAAGCTCCTGCAGTGTGGGAAGGGGCATACACAAGGAACTCAATGTCTCCCCCCGCAGCCTGGGCGCTCTTTGGGGAGGGCCACGACTCATGGCAATCCGGGCACCTCCGCTGCCCACAGGCCCGTGCACCACCCCACACTTAACCCTCTCAGGACACACCGCCTTCCCTTTGAGAGCTAGCACTCCGGGCGGGATTCAGGAATTCTGCTCCGAAAAGCTGGGGTGCAACTACACGGGGGTCCCCTGGGACAGGGGCCGGTTGTTGAAAGCATTGTTGGCATTATTATTTTTATTTAATAGTTACTGAGTCCTTGCTATGTTGCAGGCACTGTGCTGGTGTTGCTTGGTTGTTTTGGGTTTTTCTAGGGGGGTGGGGTGAGGGGGCATTGTTTTGCCAGCAGGGAGGCATTAATGGTTTAAATTAGAAAACAGGCTGTGGGTGCCGGCTGACCAGCTGCCTGCTGGTAGCGGGGTGATCTTGAGCGGTTTCTCTACCCTTCCGTGCCTGAGTCTGAGCCTGGAGACTCATCCATTCAACAAACATGGACTAGGTACCTACCCAGGTTCCAGGGAATAAGCATTAAAACAAAATTAACAGAAATCTCTGCATTTGTGGAGTTTAGCAGGGGTCAGGGGACAAAGGGTCAACAAACAAATAAACAAGTGGGTCAGAAGGTGATGTGTTGTCAGATCAACAAAAAGAAAAGGACATGAGAGGGAGACGGGGCCCTGAGGTGGGTACTGTTTGCACAGGGTGGCCAGGAAAGGCCTCCGAGATAAGGAGATGGTGCGTATGTACCTGATTTACTGAGCGCTTACTATGTGCCAGGCGCCGTTCCAGGATGAGGTTAGATGTTTCCCGGGGAAAGCTCATTTCACCCTCTCCGACATCCCCAGAAGGAGGACAGGATACCTCTCCGTTTCCCACAGGACGGACTGTGGCATGCCCAGGTGACCCAGGCTGTGCAGAACACCGCAGCCCACGCAGGGCGCCGGACTCTGAAGCCCAGGCTGCACACTCACTTTCCACGCCCAGCGCTGCACTCGCTGGCGAGTGGCGCTCTGTAGGTCACCGCTGGGACCACTGTCCAGACGACCCCAGGAGAGGGAGCAGCGCGTGTGGAGGACGAGAGGAGAGGGAGGCACAGACAGGCACGGCTCCCGGCCGGCACCGAATGCACGCCGTCGGCCCCCCAAATGCACACTGACCACAGGCCCTTCTCCCTCTCTGGATCTGTCTCCGGCATACAAACCACCTTCACTCCCGGTTCACCCCTCTCCACTCCATCGCCTCGAAGGAAGAAGACCTGAGGTTCTGTACCCATTTCAGACTGACTTCTGATCTGCACCTTTGCTCATGGTTCTGCGCTCTCCCGTCCCAGAGGACAATGCCACCCCTTCCAGGACGCGAGAGCACACACCCTTCCCACAGCCACCATTCAAGAGCCGGCCTTGGTGTCTTTCTGTGCCGCCCACAGCCTCCAGCAGAGGGGAAAGAGGAGGGTGGGCAGCCGGTGCAAGTCCAGGAAGGTCCCAGGCAGCAGACGAGATAATATTGGTCCAAAGGCTGACGACTCCTCTGGACGGTCAGCTTCTGCCTCAGGGGTGCTTAACCTCCAAAGGCCAGACCCAGCTCCTCCAGAGAGACTGTTGTTGTAGGACCTACTTCTGGGGGTCACTGTACCGGGCTCCTTCTCTGGCCTCCCACTGGCTGGAGCTCCTAGAGCCGAGGCCTCTGGGTTCTGCCCCACCCACCCAGCCTCCGCAGGGACAGCAGGCCTGATGAGGGGACCCCGGGATGGGCGGCTGCAAGGGAAGGAGAAAAGGAAGATGGAAGAAAGATGGGGGAGGAGGGAGACATGGAGTGCCAGTGAGTGAAAAAAGAAATCCTACGACGTCAGGGGAAATAGAAATAAAGGGAGGGAACAGATAAAAGCAAAATGTCCATTAATATGGAATGGTTGAAAGAAAAACGTGGAATACTACACAGCAGTTTAAAAATAATGTACGTGTACACATACACACAAAAGGTCTACAAGACACATTGTTGAGTGGAAAGTGAATGTGTTAAAATGAGTGATTCCCTCCCCCTAGCCCCAAATGCCACAGCCCGTGAGCCAGGTTGCCGGGCTGGTGGCCGGGCCTGGGGGCAGATCTCACGGAGATGAGCTGACTAGCCCGTGGCCGCGGGCTGACACTGCTGCCCACGGGGACAGGAGGCCATGTGCTACCTCTGGGTCTCCAGGCGACAGCCATTTGTGACCTGGCTTCCTGTTTGGCTTTGCTCCCCAGTTCTCTGAAAACACCAGTACTGTACACGGACCACAGTTCTTTAATCTACACGACCCAGTCGTAAAAAAGAAGGCAATCCTACCCTTTGCAACGGCATGGATGGACTTGGAGAGTATTACGCTGAGTGAAATAATCCAGTCAGAGAAAGACAAATAGTTTATGATTTCATTCGTAGGTGGAATCTAATGAACAAAATAAACTAACAAGCAGACTCATAGACACAAAGCACAGACTGACAGCTGTCAGAGGGGAGGTGTGGGGGCTGGATGAAAAAGGTGAAGGAATTAAGCAAAAAAAAAAAAAAAAAAAAGAAAAGAAAAAAGAAAATACGTATAGACACAACAGTATAGTGATCACCAGAGGGCAAGGTGGGTGGGGGGGGCGGGGCAGAATAGGGTACCGGAGGGACAAATGGTGATGGAAGGAGACATGACCTGGGGTGGTGAACACACAATATACATATGATGTGTTACAGAGTTGCATACCCAAAACACGTATTTTATTAACCAATGTCACCCCAATACATTCAATTAAAATTTTAAGATTAATTAGTAAAAAAAATACCTGTACTGATTTCAAGACAAAAGAAATCAAATGAGCTCCCCTCATCTCCTGGCCCCCGACTTGTGACGGCCCATGAAGAACAACACAGTCGCACCAATGGCCCACGAAAGGCCTGTGGGCTCCATCCGGCTACTGGTGTCCCCCAGGGCATGCTGTAAATATTTCTGAACCCATTGCCCACCTCTAAAACATTACAGTACAAGTCCACATACGAACTGGGCAGCACTGGTCCCACATAACACAACAGCTGGCTGGATGTGAGGGAGGGCTGGCCCCTTTTTCAGGGAGAGCCCTCTCCCCCTGGCCGCAGTCCCACCCCTCAGAGACCACCTCACCCAAACTCAGAGAGGGGAGGAGGCTTGGCCACGGTCATAGGGAAATCCAGGGGCTTCCACCAGCCAGGCTACTGCCTGCTAGGCTACACCTCTTCTTGTTTAGAACCAATCACAGCTTTAGGAAGTAGACAAGTTATCTGACATTGGCTGGAACAAAGCTCTAGCCAATGGACCGAGGGTCACCCTGGATCCAGAGCAAAATCCATCTCAGGCAGAAGCCACGCCTCCTACGACAGAGTGGCCCAAACACATGGCACCAAAATTAGCCCAGGTCCAGTCAGCAGGTCAACTCTTGCTCAATGTTATCCTTTGCTTCATGATTTCCACATCCAGAGAAACAATACTTCCCTAAAAATCAATTGTCCCCAGCAACCCACCTACACAGTTCTTGGAAAATATGGGTTCAACACTCCGTCTCGCAGAGAAAACAAGGAACAAGGGTGAGGGGAATTCATCACGGTGATCCTGCACTTTTCATTCTTCACACCAAGTGTCTGTCAAGCCACTAAGTTCAGTGACCCTGTCCCTTGGGGCCGCAGAACTACTTTTACCAACAATGGCCGGTAAGAAGGCTCCACCTATTTTAATAAATAGGATTACTCAGTATCAAGAGACACTAAATGGCTTCAAGGGGCTGGAGGTTATGGAAACTGAAAATGGCCTGGAAGGAAGATACTGGAACAATCCATTTCTGACATAGGAGAAGGAATGGCTGGACGCCAATCTGCTGCCCAGAACGCCGGAGGCGCCGAGATACAGGAAAGGCAAAACATCGGTCACACAGATACGTGGCTCCATTGGGATCATTTCCCAAACTCCAAGAACAAATGAGGAGATAGATGGCTCTGGTTTTAAGAAGAGACAGTGTCCAGTAAAGGGATGTCTGACACATAGTGAATGCTCAGTAAATCTCTCTCTCTCTCTTTCTCTCTCTCTCTCTCTCTCTCTCTCTCTCTCTCTCTCTCTCTCTCTCTCTCTCACACACACACACACACACACACACACAGTTTTGGAATCTCTTGTGTTGAAGAACCCCACGGACTGCTCCTCTCTGTCCACACTTGCCCTTCTGGTGATCACACCCAGCGTCAAGGCTTAAGTAGCATGCCTGACAAACATTTATTCCTTAATTCACAATCTGCAGGGTGGGCCGGCCGGCTGAAGACCCAGGGAAGAGTTGATGTTACAACTCACGTCTGAAGGCAGTCTGCTTGCAGAATTCCCACCTCCTGCGGGGACCCCAGTCTTTCCCCTCGAGGTCTTCAGTGGATTGGATGAGGCCCACCCACATTGCAGAGGGCAATCTGATCCACTCAGAGTTTACTGATGTAAATGTGAATTTTGTCCAAAGATATACCTTCACAGTGATATCCAGCCTGGGGTTTCACCAAACGTCTGGATACTGTGGCCTAGCCAAGTTGACACGTAAAATGAACCTTTGCATTCCAAAGCGGTATGTCCAGTTGCTCCCTGAATGTCTTCACTTGGATCTCTGACACACAGCTCAAACAGCATGATTCTAACCCTACCCACAGAAAAAAAAAAAAAACGCTCCCCTTGCTGATTGTTCATATGAATAAATGAAAACTACAGTCTCTGCTTCTTCAGGGTAAAGCCTTGGAATCGGCCTTTCTCCTATGGCCCCTATCCAGCCCACAGCAAATTCTACCTTCACCATATGTTCATATCTGATCACTTCTCACGATCTCCGGCCAGGCCACCATCACCTCCTCCCTGGATTCCTGCAGTCCCTTGGGTTACTGCAACAGCTTCCTACCTGGTCTACCTGTTTCCCTCTTTGCCACTTCCAGTTCATTTCCAGCACAGCAGCTAGACTGATCTGGGTACAAGGCAAGTCTGATCTTCCCAGAAGCCTTCAGTAGCCCCATCTCAACAGGGAAAGGGCCAACGTCCCTACCATGACATCCTCTGAGCCATTTCGTCCCTGCGTCTGTCCTGCTCTTGGCGGCTAAGACTGCCTTTCCCCACAGGGGGTGTGCGGCTATCTCCCACTGCCCAGGTGGGGCATTTCCTAAAGCCCAGCCAGCACCCACAGAGGCCTTATGAGCCAAGCAATGACGATGAAGACATCCGGGCATCAAGCTGAGCACCAAGAGAGCAAGGATGGGGGAGGGAGGCTCTGGCAGGCATTAACTAAACCAGAGGCGGGCACAGGCGGGGATGTGTATCTTTGAAAATTCCCTAAAGCAGCTGGTGTGGATGTTCTCCTACTGGATTTTAAAAGGAAAAAGAATTATTTGGCTGCCCGGTAAGGAGAGCGGGAGAAGGGAAGGGAGAAAGGAGGAGAGGGGAGACCCATGCAGGTGCACGGCCACCTTTAGCAGCTTGCCACTGAACGGTCACCATTTCACACACCCAATGCTGGCGGAATCCAGAGAACAAAGACAGAAAGGAGGCACGGTGCATGATCGTGGCGGGAGGAAGAGAGCCTCGGTGGCCAAGAGGAGGGGCAGGCACACAACGCCAAGCAGACTGCGCGGCAAAGGGGAGCTGATTCTGGCTCCCCACCCTCCCCCGTCCCTCTCCTCCCTTTGATGGGACCTGGGTGCAAAGGCTACACTCACCGTGAGGCCCCTTCTGTGTCTGAGGCCCAAGACTTCTGGGGAGGGAGAGAGGAACTGCCCTCCTCTCTCCCGCAGAACAGTAAGTCACAGGGCACTTGCTTCATCAGCGAGGCCAAGCCCCAGGTCCCTGCAGCGGCTCCTCTCCCTGTGCCTAGAGAGACCAGCCCTCACCACTTCTCAGAAACACCACTCAGGTGGCAGGACTCAGCCCGCTACATGGTCTTCGGAGCAATGGAGAATCTGTCCCTGCCTGAGGGGAATCGGGCCCTGTCAATGAACCCAGGGAATGGTCCTGGAGGCCGCCAAGAAAGGCTGAGCAGGATGGCAGGGCTGGCCAGAGGGTGACCTGACATTTACAGGGACCACCCCTCCAGCCCATGCACACGCCACACCTCTCTCAGCCCTCCGCGCTGCCGGAAATTCGGTGGTTTCTGTCTTAGCCTCCCGCTGTCTGCTGCGTGCTCCACTTGGCTACGGTCCCCATTTAGACAGCGGCCGCACCCAGGGAAGTGCCGGGCACGTGACAGGCCCTGTGTGAGTACGTGTTGAATAATGCTGCTGCTCAGAGCTGACCGAGGAGAAGACGGGATGGCGGCTGCCAGAGAAATCTGGAACACCGAGGAGCCTTCCAAGGACACTGGATGCAAACGCTTGATTTCAGACAGCAAAGTGAAAGCGTATGCCAGTGAGCCCAGCTGGGCCTTGGGACTCCTCGCTAGGGGCCTCAGGCTATTGTTTCAACCAGCTGAAAAGCCTACCGGGAGTTGCCCTGTCCACTTCAATGAGGCCGCAGGGTGAGGCCTCTAAAACCTGCTTGATGGGGACCAGAACGGTGTCCACGACCCGGTGACAAAGTGCAGAAACCCCAACTGGCAGGTGTTTGAAAGAAAGAAAGTGAAGAAATGAATACGTAAATGAAGTGTGTTCAGCTAAAAAGCCCTAGCAAGGAGGGAGAGCCAATACAAGGGATGTATTCAACCAGTTTTATTTTGCACCTGCTATAAGCCAGGAACCGTGCTGGGCAGTCGAGACAAAACAGTGAGCAAAGCAGACGTTGTCCCCACCAAGTAAGTAGGGGAGAGGGCCATGAACTAGATAACCAAGCAATTCAATTGTTCGTAACCATGGCTCAATCATATGGAGGAAAAGCACAGAGTTCGAACACAGCTAGTGATGGGAACTTCAAAGTGACCATTTTAAGGATCTAGAACACTGTACCAGGTGGATAATCCTATTTATTTAGCCATTCCCCAATTACCTTTTATTATCATAATGGAAGTGACACTGAAATAGCGGGGAGTGAAGCATGATGATATCTATAATTTACTTGAAAATATGTTGAAAAGGGCCTGCAAACCAACGGATCACCAGTTCAATTCCCAGTCAGGGCACATGCCTGGGTTGTGGGCCAGGTCCCCAGAAGTGGGTGCATGAGAGGCAACCACACACTGATGTTTCTCTCCCTCTTTTTCCCCTTCCTTTCCCCTCTCTCTAAAAATAAATAAATAAACTATTTTTTAAAAAAAAATTTTGAAAAAAAAGATTAGGTAAATAAAGCAAATATTTAAAATTGTTCAAACTAGTATTGGGAACATATGGGTATACTATACTCTCTCCTTTCCTGGATGTTAGGAGTTTTCCACAATCAAAATTTTTAAAAAAAACATGATTTAGTAGACATTGTCACAAAATAGTTCTGTTTTCTTCCTCTGAATTGCCCCCTTAGGATAGAACTGAGAAATGAGGTAACGGCATGAAAACATAGACTCTGCCAAGGCCGTCCTTGCACGCTGAGCCAGCGGACTCCATCACGTCGGGGCCGCAGGGCCCCTGCTCCAGCCACTGAGCCACGTGGGCTCCTTGTCGCTGCAGAGGAAGGTCGCTGACGCTCACTGCAGAACAGGGCGAAGACACCGTGTGTGAGTTTCCGGCTGCTGTGCTAACAAACTATAATGAACTTCATGTCTAAAAACAACACAAACTTGTTCTCTGACAGATCCTTACGTCAGAAGTTCCACATAAGTCTAAAGAAGGAAGCTGTCAGTAGGGCTGGTTCCTTCTGGAGGCTGCACGGGAGAGGACGTTCCTTGCCCCTTCTGCTCCTAGAGGCCGCGGGCATCCCTTGGCTCCTGGCTGCATCGCCCCAGTCCTTGCTTCTGTGGTCACTTCACCTCTCAGGTCATCACAGCTCCCTCCACAACCTCCCTCTTATAAAGTGATATAAAAGTGGGCCCACCTGGATAACCCAGGAGATTCTCCCTATCCCAAGACCCTTAATTGAATCATATCGGTGAAGTCCCTCTGGAAGCTGACAGTAACAGGTTCCAGGGGTGAGGTTATGGGGGACTCACATCAAGCCATACCTACAGGTCATTGTGTCTGTGTCCTGCACTGTGTGTCACTCACCATGATAGCTCCAGCCTATAGCATGGTGCCCACTAGACAGTAAGTGCCCTATAAATGCAAAAGAGGAACAAGCAGGGGAGGAGTCCAAGGTAGGAACACAATCTTAAAGGTCTTCTTCCATCATCCCCGAGCCCCCCAATAGGTATGGGAGCAGAGAAGGCTCCACGAGCAGACAGGCGTCGACTGGGAATGCTTAGCCATCGCAAGGCGTCAGCCCCTTATTGGCTCGAGGATGGAAGCGCCCAGGGTGGCGTGCCCCATGTGTTCCCACAGTTGCTGCTGTCCAAGCTGCAGGCCAGCAAGCTGCAGATGGCTCCCAGCCTGCGATTCCCTGGGACCAGGCAGGGCCGGGGCAGCTGGCGGGTTTGCCGCTGTGTCTGAGGAAGGCACTTTCCTGCAAGAGAGTAAACTCAACCAGAGAAGCCTCCAAATAACTATGTCCTTGCCACAGATGCTTTCCTTGCCCCCACCCCCACCCCAGAGACAGTAAGGATGACTCCTTTTCAGGAAAAGATGATCCGAATAACAGCTGCTGCTCATGCCAGGGCTTTGCAAACATCCTCTTTATTCTCTCCAACAAAGTGGGCAAAGTAAACATTGCTGTGTTTATTTTACAGGTGGGGAAACTGAGGCAGGGGCAGCAGCAACTTACTCAAAGTCACCAGCTGGGACAAGACAAAGCAGGGATTCAAACTGGAGTCCAACAAACTCTAAGACTGGACTCTTCAACTTGGACACCCATTTGCCAAGCATGAAGGTCAAATTGTGTGTCCGGAGCCACAGGCTTTGCCTACAGATGGTGCTGGGCACAACGGGCAGGTGTCCCAGCTTCCGAGCCAGAGCTGAGAGATCTGAAGCCCAAGGTCTCTGCTCAGCCGAGATCATGCCGATTGACACGAGATGACTTCTGCGCGTGCTCGGCACTGTGGTAGGTACTGGGGTCACCGAGATAAACAAAGGAGCCACCATGGATACCTCCAAAGGCAGATAAACCAGAACTGCACTTGTAAGTGCTCTCTGGGCCAGCACACAGCCCTGGAGGTGCAGCGGTCCTACACAGAGAGCAGCAACACCCGCTGGGGCGAGGAGAGGCTCAAGGACAAGGGGCTCTGTGTCCAGGTACAGAAGGATGAACAGGAGTTTTCCAGGAGGAAGAGAACACCAGTGCTCGCAGAGGGAAGGGCACCCTCTTTATAAACCTTTAGTTCACTAGGTAAATAAGGAAATAGCTGGGTCGATGCTTGACACAGAATAAATGTGGCGAGGAGGAGGGGAGAGAGGAGGAGCGGGAGAAAGAGAAGAAAAAGGATCTCTTATTTCTGTCTCCCCCACTCAAGGCTCTGCATTTTGCTTTCATCAGGCCATAGGTGCAGGTGATACACCTTTAAGCTCACAGCTCAGCAGAGATGGGGAGGTGCGTCAGCCAGTTGGCTGCTCAGCCTTCCAAATCTGGCCACCCAGCAGTCAGTCACCTTCAGACGTGTCTTCTGGGCCTGGGAAAGCTCACAACGTGTGCAGAAAGGGGCCGAAGGCAAGCGAGTGGAGACTGGGCTCCTTAGGGAACAGCCTCTGAGATAGAGGCCAAAGACTGGACTTGGCATTGTTACTCCTTGGGGCTCTGCCACGGGGGAAGAGGGGCAGAGCAGGGGGAGAAACAGCTCCAACCACACGACGAGGAACTCCCGACTTTGAGGCCACTTTCAAAACCAGAGCCCTGACTCAGGGTTCATCCTCGAGACTGGGCCGTTCTCCGCGCAGCCGAGGCCCCAGCCTGTGCACTGTGGCTGGTTCATGGCAGATGGGCCCCACTGGTCCATGACGTTGACACTGCAGGGGCCCCTTTTCCCAAGGCTCCTGGGGTCACAAAGGAGTCCTCGGCTGTCTTCAGACCTCGACCACCCAGAGGAAGCCCGTGGGAAACCAATGGTCCTGCCCTGCCCTGGGAAGAGGAGGTCACCCTCTTTCCGTCTCCCAGCCCAGCCCCCAAGAAGCCCTGCATGGAAGAACTGGCTGTAAGTGTCCCCTAAGCCAAACCTGGTGCAGGTTGGGGCTTCCCTCCCGCACACCCCATGCACGGGAAACAGGCAGATGACGTTCCAAGGCTGAACCAGGGCCAGGCTGGGCAACCTTGGGAAAGTGCCCAAGACCCACGAGGCCTCAAAAACCGTAGTCCTGACCCCTGTATGTAAAGTGCCTACATTCAACTGGTGCTTGCTGCCTGTGAACCTCTTTCCGCTTTCTCACATCGTCATTATTTTTAAGTAAGGATGACAGCAACGTTTAGAGGAGCCTGAGGGACACCTGAGACGACATCATCCACCTGTCACAGGGTCCCGATTCTTCACCCCCTAGTTGCGTCCTCACCCTCTGCCAGGTCCCCTCCCACGCTGACCCTGGGATAAGCCGCTTCCCTTGCTTTCACCAGTGGGGTGCTAGCAATGAGAGGCAGGCAAAAGCTTGGAAGGCCTTGCTTGGTGGGTGTGCTCTTGCTTGTGCCCTCCGCCCTCACCGTGAGAAGTGCATTCCCCAGCTGGTCCGCTGGTCCCAAGAGATGAAACAGGCACAGGACAGAGCCGAGACACCCCAGCCATGCCAGATGAACTAGATCAGCCAAAGGCTTCCAAGCCCCAGACAGAGGGCAATGCAGCCAGGATCAGCAGAGCCGCTTGGCCAATCATCCCAGATGCACGAACAGTAAATGCTTATTATTGAAAGCTACTGAGACCTTGGTGCTGCCTGTTACTCAGCATTACCGAGGCAACAAAGCCTTGATACAATCTGTATGCAGATAGTAATAACAGCATGGAGCTCCCAGGGTTACTGTACAGAGGAAATGAGATAAACAAGTACCTGCACTCAGTGAATAGGAGCAATGATCCCACCATCCTCATCCTCGCAGGAGGGTCTGAGGTTGCAAGAGCTTAGGGCAACTGCCCCAAGGGGAGCAGCCCAACATCCAAGGGGGCCACAGGGGTGAGGCGACCTCGCCACCTTCCGCCCACCGCAGCCCCGGCTCCCGCTCTCTGCTGGGCCCGACGTGTAGTGAGGCAGAGGATCCAGCAGCCCTGTGCGCTCCACCACGGGCCTGGACGTGTGGGCCAGGATGGCCCCCTCCCCGTCTGCTCCTCCTGCCTCCAGACACAGGGCTCCTGTGTCTTTGGCCCTCCCCTCTGGCTCAGTGTCCCCGGACCTCAAAATCGCCCCTCCCAGATTTGCCGAGGATCAGAGGTGAAAGTGAGTTTGTAAGTCCAGCAACTCGAGGTCCCTATACGAAAGGAAGGCACATGTCCCTTCCCCGCTCCTCCATCGCCATCACCACCATCACCATCAAAATCACTGTCATCACCATCAAAACCCAGAGAGAAACACTACCCGAGAGCAGGGGGAAGAAGTGGGCGGCAAGGCGGTGATACGCATGCGCTCCACAACCAGAGGGCTGGGTCTGCATTTCAAACTGGCTGTTTAGGAGCTGCGTGACCTTGGGGAAGCTACTTAACGTCTCTGAGCTTCGGTTTTCTCATCTGGGAGATGAAAGTGCGACCTACCTCATAATGTCATCCTAAAGGTTAAATGAGTACATACATGCAAAGCAATTAGAACGGTGTTTGGCTCGAAATAAATGCTAAGTGTGCATCAGCTGCCGCTGCCGTGACTACTGTTGTTATTGTTGTTAGACTACCACGTAGCAGGCCCTTTAAGCATCTCAACTCATCTAATGCTCACAAGGGCTCCAAGAGTTTGCTCTCATAAAACCCACTTTACACAGGAGAAAGCTGTGGCTTGGAGAGGCCAAGGGACTTCCCAAGCTTTGAGGATAATGCCGTGTCCATGACTCCAGGGGCAACAAAACGTGCAGGCCATCACGAGGCCCAGAATGCTCCCGGACGCCCTCCCCACCCTTACCGACAACCAGGAAACAGGGCGATAAGCTCCCGGGCAGTTCCTGGGTCGTTTTCATTTCATTTGTGCAGCTTTATGAACCTTTTGTCTTCCACAATTCCCCTGGCTGGGCAGGCAGCCCCTGTGGGCATCCAAGGCCCTGCTGGCAGCAGACACAAGGGAGCAGCAGCTCCCGGGCCCCCTCCCCTGCCAGCTACCAGACACCCGACACGCAGCCCGGGAGACTCACAGAAAGGAGGTGCCTGGCCTCCTAACGGCTCCAGGTGTTACCTAAACCTCAGCCATTAGGTCTGCTCCAGGAGAGCCCAGGTGTGCCAACACCAGGTGTGGCAGGCAGGGGCTGATGTCCAAGTCGTTCCTGGACCAATGGCGGTAGGTGGATCTCTCACAACCGGATGGGTCCAGGGACCTGATCAGAGTTCAGGTCCTGTGGTGACAGAGTTTAGGACAGCTCGTGGGGAGGGTGCTGCCTCGAACCCAGGATGGATTCGAGGTCCCTGTCTCTCCAGTTCGGCTTTCACTTGCAGGGAGCCTGCTCTGAGCCAGTGGGACACAGGCCTGGCCTGAGGAGTACACAAGCCAGCGAGGGGGCCCCGTGGGGAGACGCGGTGGGTGCAGGGAAGAGGTCTGAGCAAGAAGAAAAGCGATCAAAAGGGAAATGGACGCAGCTTCCTTCTTTCACTCCGTCTCTGTGAAGAGCGCCCACCTCGTGGTCAGTGCCCTAGAAACAATGGAGACTCAGCAAGACGCAGTCCCCGTTCTCATAAAACTCGGATTCTTGTGAAACCTGCCCCGGGGAACCGCAGAGACCTTCCTGGAGAAGTGTCGGGGGTCAGCTATGCCCCAAGCAGCTGGGCAACCTTGTGGGACTTACTCTGCTTCTCAGTGGGTCAACTTCCTCCTCTGGGAAGTGGGTCGGCACGTTTGTATCATGACATACCACGTGGCCTTTATATGTAGACAAATGTCTTAACAGGAGAGAAGTACGCCTTATGCTAAATGGCAAAAGCTCTTAACAGACACTTTACCTTCTCAAATACATGTACACGTATGCAAGAATGTGTGTGTGTATGAATTGTTTAATATAAACAGTAGTTTCTAAGCTGGCCCTTTCAGTGTGTATGTGTCCTAGCCTGCTTGGGACGGAGGGGCTCAAACAACAGAGTTTATTTCTTGCCATCCTAGAGGCCGGGGTGTCCAAGGTCAAGGTGCTAGCCAGTTCAGTTCCTGAGGACATGAATTTTGGCTTGTAGACAGCCATCCACTCCCTATTATCTTCGAATGACCTTTCCTCTTTGCTCTCATGCAAATGGAGCTCTGGCCTCTCTCTCTCCTTATAAGGTCACTAATCTCATCAGGGGGGCCCCACCCTCATAACATCATCTAACCCTAATCACCCCCCAAAGACCCCACTTCCAATATATTAGGGTTTCCACCTGTGAACCCAGAGGAGACAAGTGTTCAGGCTCTCACTGCATGTGCGTGTGCACCTGGCGACACGTATCTGAACAGGAGATGACAAGTGGTTTTTCATTTTTCCTCTCACTTATCTGAATTTCCTAAATTGTGCACGGACCCTGTATTTTAAGGTTATGACATAAGAACAGAAGACCCCCTCATTCACACATGGAGTTTTGATAGGAGTCACAGCAGCTGTCGCCCAGTGGTGCGAGGGCCAAGGCCGGAACTCCGCAGGCTGAGCAGGGCTCCCAGCGCTCCGATGCTCCGAGCAACTCCAGCGACAGCCCCACACGCTGATCACGAGCTCCGGCAGCCAGTGATCAAATGCCCACAATGCGCTAACCCACAGCATCTGCTTCCTCCTCACTGGACAGCCGTGAACCGGGTCCGCCGTTCTCCCAGCTCACAGAAGAGGAAACGGAGGCACGAAGCAGGGAAGTCCCACAGCTGGAGATGGCAGAGGGAGGCGCTGGACACCAGAGCCGAGGCCTGTGCTCCTGTCCCCGTCCCTGTCCCATCCTGCCTCTCCGTAGAGAGTGCAGAACCCAGCCAGGCCCTTGCTGCTACATCCTCCGCCGTGGGACCAAAGGCGGCGTCCTGCACAGGGGGCTGCACCACAGGGGACGCATGAGAAAGGCCTCCGGGCTGTGGGAACAGCCCAGCCGGCGGCCCTGGATGCATGTCCATGAGGGCAAAGTGAACATCTTGGCGTCTCCGTCCCCGTGGGCACGGGCCCTGGAAAAGCCAGGTCCGGGGAGCCGGCAAGGCGGGAAGTGGCTGCCAGGCCCTGGCACCGGCCCCAGCCTCCGTGCACTCGGCCAGCTCTGTTGGCCAACTGTCAAGGCTTCAAAGGGGTGTGCGGAGCGAGCTGGGGGGCCGGGCTGGACTGGTCTGCCTGAAACTGAGATGAGGGAACAAAAGGAGGCCGTTGTGGGCTGGTTTGGCGGGAGCCCGCGGCGGGACGGAGGGCGGGAAGGGGAGGCTGCAGGGGGAGGGCTGCGGGGAGCGGGGCAAGGTGCGGGCACCCTGGGCAGCCGGCAGGTGTGGCCCTCTGCACAAGGAGGCACCTGAGGCTGGGGAAGGCTGTGGCTTGGCAGGTGGCACGGGCTGGCACATGGCAGCCCCTTGTGTCTGTCAGAAATCCAAAGGAGTCAGTCGGGAGTCTATACATTTCAGGACATTCATCCCTTTGTTTCTCCACTCAGCCGCCAAGAACTAGGACCCACTGTGGGTCCGACACCTGGGGGCAGCGGGGGCCAGCCGTGAGCCAGAGCAACAGAGGCCCTCCCCAGGATGAAGACAGGGCAGAGCCTCGTCCCGTGGCACAGGGGCCTCCAGACCGATGCCCGCGCTTCCCTCCAGACTCTGTCATTGACTGCGACCTTGGGCATGTGACCTACCCCTGAGCCTCAGTGCCTGGAGGGTTCAGTAAATGACACTGGCCAGCAAGCACATCAGCACGTTGGCAGCGGGGTAAGCCTACAACATAGGATCCTGTCCCCAGCAAAATGCTCTTCCAACTTCATGCGGCCAGCTCCCAGGGGAATCACCGCCATGTGGGACGGGAGCCTGGCACCTTCTAAGTGCTGGACCGGGGGGTGGGGTGGGGTGGGAGGGTGTCATTGTTGCAGGAGAGCACAAAGGGGATGGTGGGGGAAAGCGACCGTCACGTAACTTGAGGGACAACACACAGCTTGCCCTGGGCCACACAAGCAGGGCTGGAACCCAGATCCCACCAATTTGCAGGCCCAACTTGCACCCAGCTCCAAAGGCAGTCACATCTGTCCCCTCCACTGAGGGTCTCGTGTTCTTCCTGGAGATGACAGCCACGCATACATGGGACCCAGGGCAGGCAGTGGGGGAATGCACAGCATCTTGTGAGCAAGGGCCATGCCAGGAGGCCCACAGGAGAGCTTGAGGTCAGGGACCAGGAGGGACCAAAGAGCAAGGGGAGGGACCAGGAGGTGGCAGGAGGGGAGCCTCAGAGCACAGGCCTGGGGTCAGGGGCCTGGACTCCACTCCAAGCTCTGCCACCCCTTCCTGGGCAAGGGCCCGTCACATCACCTCGAACGACTTCTCAGTTGGTAAGTGAGGGCACTGGAGCCAGGGGCCCCCCAGCTCAGTCCATTCCCACCACGCGCCCACGACTCTGGACTGGAGCGCCGCTGGGAGGAGAAGGCTGCAAGAAGGCTGCTGTCGGAGCCTTTCCCTCCGGAGGAGGAGCAGAGCACCAGGCAGCTCTGGGTGCCCCCAGGGCCCTCCCGGGAGGTGCGCCAGCTCCTGCCCCCCACCGACCTAGCACAGCTGGTCTCAGCAGGAGGTCGTGTGGCCTGAGGAGAGCAAGGCCAAGGCACCGGAGGCCACCTTTGGTCCCCGCTTCCTGTGGAACTCGGGGAGAGCCATTTCACCTCCGGGGACCCCGGCTTCTGCAGTGTAATATGGGGCCAAATTCGACCTGTCTCAAAGATCGACACCACGTGCGGGTGAGCCAGAGCCAGAGCCAAAGGCAGCTCATGGACCTGTTCGTTCCGTTGCGGACACTCTGACCTTGTTTGAACACAAACCCCAGAGAGAAGCCCACGTGTTCCTGAATGTCTGCAAGCACCAGGGAATGAACGAGAAGGGAGTCCGGGTTTGTAGAGGGGAGACCTGGCTTCCGGTCTCTGCTCAGATGCCTCTTCTACCTGCAGGCACTGGGCGAGTCACTCCGCCTCTCTTGGCCTCAGTTGACTCGCCTGTGAAATGGGGCCATTGGTACCGTTTCATTCCCAGGGTGTGGGAGGCCCACACGGGTGAGCTAGTGTGTGCGAAAGTGCTTTGCACGCCACGAAGCTCTCACACACAGGTTACTGTAGAGCTCTGTCTTAGGGAGGCAGGAATCCCCTGGGTGCAAGAGAGGCCTTATAGCCCGTCTCTCATGTGGTTCTAACAGGAAGGAGCTGTACTGAAACTCAGGGTGGATTTCACTCCTTCCTCATGTCCTATTAAAGGCAGATGGTGTGTCGCTGGAGGTTCTGGCCCGAACTCCAGCAAACACTTCCTGACGTGGCGAAGAGGTGGGGAAGGGTGTGCGGCAGGATGTTTGGAGGTGCCACCGAGGGGGCACCTCTACCCCCAGGGCTGAAGGTGCTTGACGTGGAGCTCCTGGGCCCCTTGCCAGCGTTTGTTCCGTGCACGCTAGCCAGGCGGCCTGCCTTTCCCCCCCGCCCCGGGGTTACCTTAGGTGCTAGTGAGATTATTACCTGCTTGTCAGGTAGCTGAGAGAGGGCGGTACAGAGAGGGCGAAAGACAGCTCCTCGGAGAAGGTGCCAGCCCCAGCAGCTGGCCCCCGAGGCCGGGAACGCCCAGGGCCCAAGAGAAAGCATCTTGCTTCCTCTCCGGACCCGCTGAGCAAACACGGGAGGATGGCAGGTGCCCGAGGCGGCTGGCCAAGCAGGGCTTCTGCCCGCCGCTCGCTCCGCCTCCTGCCCAGCCAGCGCCAGCCTGAGCCAAGGCCCAGTAACCTTCCTGGCCTGGCCCTGCTCTGAGCTGGCAGGTGGGAGGACAGGCACGTCAGTACTCAAATGGGGGATTCCCTCCACAGCTCCTCGGCGGGGTGGAAGCAGCATCTATCTCCCAGGGGCTCTGGGGTTGCAGAGTGCTCTGGGCTGCTTATTTTAAGGAGCTGATGTGGAGACCAGAAAACTTACCAACAAGGAATCAGTGACGCCCACCGATCCATGCTATCCCAACCAGCCTCGCCAAGGAAGGGCCTTGGAAGGCATGTCACATAACCTGGTCAAACGGTGTAACCCTGGACCAGCCACACCCCTCCTCCTGGGGGAACCTGCCTGGGTGTCCGCTGAGGTCCCTGGAGGGTGTGATGGGCTTTCAAAGAAGCTGTCCCGCTGGCGGGAAGCCCTGCCCTAAGAGCTCGTGTTCCTCCCTACTCAGCTGCACCCCCAGTCATGCACTGGGTGCCTCTGAGGGAAGGGCTTTCACGGTTCAGCTGGAAAGGGCGATTTCTCCTTTGCAGCGAGGACCAAATGAGAATGGCCAAAAACTACTGCATGGAGAGCATGTGCCCAAAATATGGGGTCGGGCCTTCATGTAGCTCCCCTATGGTCCGTTCTGAAACCAGTATCAGTGTCAAACTGTTCCCTGCCCCCCCAGCCCCGCTGAAGGAACACAGATAACAGGCTTGCCTTGCGGGTTAAGACCCAAGTTATTCAGTAGATCAGCAGAAACTACAGTTCTGTTCAAAGCTAGGACTTCAGCTACTCCACTCCCCAACACACATGCACACACATGCAGACTTTCTCTCTCTCCCATTCGCTGCCTCACTCACTCTGTACTTGTCCAACAAACGGCACCTCTGCTGTAACAGAAAACCCAGTGGATGGGGATAAGCAGCCATCCCAGCTGAACAGAGAGATGTTCATGAGCAGAGGAAGCAGGCAAGGTCAGGTGCTGAGTGCATTCACAGAGGGGCTACCAGATTTGTCCTTGTTGGCCAATCACTCAACAAAAGGGACCTGATATAGCAAACAATACACTGAGGGCCAGGTAACCCCCGCCTTGGAGAATTCAAGTCATCAAATAGTTATTCTTGATATTCCCATTGCATTTATCACTTAAAAATGCCATGTAACAACAAAACCTCAGCGGCACAAGCACTAAGTGTCCATGCACTTGGGTGGCCAGGCAGGCAGCTCAGATGATCTTGGCTGGGCTCACTCAGGGGTCTAGGAGTGGCTGGCGGTCAGCTGGTCTAGGCTGGTCTCCCTCGGAGGATTAGAGCACCATCGTTATGTTCTATGTGTCTCTCATCCTTCTCCGGGAGCCGGAACGCTAGCTCAGAACGTCCTTCTCTTGGTGACGGCGGAAGTCCAACAGTGCAAATGGAAATGCTTTGTCAAAGTTCTGCTTGCAATGTGTCTGTTAATGCCCCCGTGGACAAAGCAAGTCCTGTACTCCAGTCCAGCATCAGAGAAGCAGGGAGCGGCTGAAGAGCCGGGGCCATGTCATCAGTTCACCACGCCACACTGTGGAGGGAAAAGGGAGGTTTGTATAATTCTGTCACTTACACAAAGTTACTGAGCCAAATGCTCTAGACAGGATTTGAACTCAGGCCACTTGGACGGTGCTAAGTCCTGTGCCTAAGGCGTAGGCACAAAGGAGAGACGGCGATCACATGGGACACCAGCAAAGTGAACCTGATACCAGACTGGGCCCTGCCAGGGAATATTTCCGTGCACTTTGGGTCCGGACGGCCTTTGTGAATGCAGGGACACACCCACCACGGCCAAGAACTGACATGGGTTCTGGCCATCCAACGCTCTCCTTTACCCAATGAGATCAAGGAGCGATGAGTTAAGTAGCTGGAATCAACCGGCAGCCCTACTTGGGAGAGGGGGCCTGAATGAAGCAGTTCCACAGAAAGGAATGCAATCCTCCCTGTGTTTCAAGCATCACAAATCCCTGGATAAAAGTCAAGCAAAGGCTCCCAGTCAATTGGTCTACCCGCTTTTCATCCCCACCCGCAAAGTCCTTCTTTCACTGGGACAGGAGGGCGTGCAGTAAGCCGCCTCTGCGCAGGGGCTGCAGCTCTGCTGTCCCTCGTGGGCCGAGACTAGGGATCCACGCTGATATCCGGCATCAGACTCAGTGGTTCGGGGCTGGGGCCAGGGGCCGATATTTTTAACAAATGCCCCAGATGACTCAAATACAAGCCTCCCCAGATCACATTTTGAACCCCTTCTGCCCGAGATGGATGAAAGGGCACAGGTATCAAATCACTGTGTGCCCTGCAGAGATCATGCTAGTGGGGCAACAGGCTCATAAAAACACATGTGCACACACGGGCCCATGTGCACACTCACGCATGTACACAGGCAGAGACGAGGGCCTGGAACAACAGTGGCTAACTTCCCACTTCCCGTGGCAAGCCTTCTTTTAAGCCTGTATGCACACATGATCACATCTAAGCCTCCCAATAATTTTGTGAGGCAGGGGACACTTTTATTGCCATGTTTCAGAGGAGGAAAATCAGGCCCAGAGAAGTCCGATATCCACCCAAGTTCCAGAGCTAGTGAGCCGGGAGGCCCAGATGCAGCAGCGGACACTCCGACTCCGGAGCCCAGGTGCCCTGCTGGACGGGCTGCCCGCCGCCAGAAGCTCGGCCTCCCCCACGGCGTGCCCTTGTAAAGAGAGCAAACTTGCTGAACTTGCCTTGTGGTCTCGGTTAAGCAAAACTGCTGAGATCATTAACACTTTCGCAGAAGCCTTCTCAATGGGGAATGGCTTGGTTATATTACCTCATTTTTTCTGCTCGCTTTCTCAAGCCGGCTTCCACCATTCCCTGTCCACCACCATCTGCAGGCAGCGAGGGACTGAGGGCATGTTGGGTGGGGGGGGCATGAGGAAGGTGGCTTCCCCTGGATCTACCATGTGCACCCAGGTGAGGGGCCTGCCCTCCTCACACAGCCCTGCTGGGGCTACACCCTCCCCTTTTGCAGACAAAAAAACTGACAGAGCCTCAGAGAGGTTAAGCAACTCACGCACAGCCACATAGCCAGTCCAAGGCCCAGCCCTGTATTCAAACTTCAGTCTTGTCTAATCTAGAGCCCGAGGTCTCGCCTCTTCTAAAATGTGACTCACGCGCCTGTGTCAAGGCTCTGGGGGGTTCGAAGAAAATGTCAACACCCAGGCTCAAGAATGTGATGACCGTCTTTACTGGAGGGAAAGGAAGTTCCTGTATAGTTATTAAAAGTCACGAAGAGGGGCGGGGGTAGCACTGGGAATAGGAAATATGCAGCGTCCCAGCAGAGGGGGCGTTCTGGGGCCGAGGAGATGCACACTCCGGGTGGGGTGGGCCTGCCTACAGCCACCAATGCCAGGGCCACCACGGAGGCTCCCTCCCGGGCTGGGCGCTGGCTCTGTAGGCAACCCACTGTGGACGTGGCTTCTGAGGATGGGGGTGGGCCTGCAGCCAGCAGCCAGCAGCCAGCAGGACAGACACTTTGGCAAACTTCCCTAAGATGGAATACGGAAAGATTTTTTCCCCTCCCTACCCCATGTTTCTCTGGCTTAGAGAAAAATAGTAGGAAAAAAACAAAGGAAGGAAGGAAGGGAGGGAGAGAGGGAGGGAGGGAGGGAAAAAGGGCCTCCCTACCTGAACAGACGATAATAACTCACAAACAGAAAATCCACAGACCAAAAATGAAATTCTAAGGAGACTATCACCACTGCTGACTCGGGCCTGTGCAAAGTAGCTCAAGCGGACTTGACCATCGTCCGTCTGGTGTGGCAACAGTGGGGTGTTGGGGGCCAGGTCAGGGGTCCCGCTTGTGGCAGAAGAAATCCCCGCCTGGAAGGAGGAGTCCCGGGGCCCTGAGTCTTCTGCACCCAAGGGGCTTCAGTGACATTGACTTTAGACTTGGGTCATTTCACTTCGGAAGAATCTGCAACATAGGAATCCTCCTTGTCACCAGCCTCCAGTCTCTCCGAGGGGAACGTCTGGGAAACAGTGAAGTCCTGTGCACGTGTGAAATGTTAAAAGGAGCAACGAGCAAGGAACCAGGGCAATAACGCTCGTGATCCTCACCCAGGGGTGGAGCGCTGTTCTCCCTCTGCTGAGTGGGACACATGGCAGCTGTGGAGGGAGGCTTAACAGGCACAGCGCCAGAGGCTCTAGAGCCAGACTGCCTAGGCGGGAAATGGGGCTCTACTCCGGACTAGCTGGGTGACCTTGAGTTACTCACTTAACCTCTCTGTGCCCCAGTTTCCTCATTCATCAACGGTAGTGACTAACAGTTCCCACTTCAGAGCACCATTGTAAGGATTAAATGATCTGGTCCATGGGGATCAATATGTATTAGCTGTTATTCCAAAACTGGTAATATAATACTATATCAAAAATAGTAAAGTACTATTCACCAAGGTTTCGGCCATCTTTGAACGGAACACACGCAGCTCCTACAAACAGAAATGTCGTTGCAGAAGGAATGTACTAAAAATACTTGAGATATCTGAAGATCTTAGCGGCATCCACTTTTAAGTCATTCAAAATAAACCCACTGAATAATCATTTAAGAGGCATTTTTATGAGCAACTGTAGGCAATACGCCTCATATGGTAAATCGTTCCCAATGTTCCGTGGCTTCTCTCCTTCATTCCGCCACCCCGTGACTAGGCTGCGAGCACGGGTGACGGGTGTCACTGTGGCAAGGCACTGGGGGAGGAAGGGAGGAAGGGAGGGGGCCCTAAAAGCAACTACAGTCTGACGGGGACTTGTGCATCACACCTATAAATGACCATACCTCTGGGACTCCATGAGGGCTGCCGGAACGAGATGGCCCTAGAGGAACGGTAGAGCTGCAAGGCGTGGAGCAGGCAGGGCCGACTGTGTACAAGGGGGCGAGGGCAGAAGGCAAAAGCCCAGAGGGAGTCCTGAGAAACGCAGCTGCAGAGGCAGGCTCCCATCCCAACCGAGGACTCGGAATTCTTGGCTGAAGGGTTTGCACTGGATTCAGTGGGAACGGGAGAACCACAGATGCCTGTACCCCAGGAGCAAGTGATGCAGGCAAAGTGAGCTTCAGGAAGGTGTGTCTTGGCGCAGGGTGGAGGATGGTGGAGACAGGGCAGGCGTGGAGGTGGGGAGACCCCTTAGGAAGCAACCACAGCATCCAGGAAGACTGACATGGGGAGCTAAACCCCACAACCTGGTGGTAAAATCCACTGAGTGATGACTACAGATGCCACAGGAGATGAACTGTTTGGAAGACGGTGAAATCACTTCACTCAGGAGAATGAAAAGCTGGGTGGGGATGTGTCAAAAAAGAGACACTTTGTCCCCCTACCCCACCCCCCTCACCCGTGGTTACACCTTCCATGGTTTCAGTTACCTGTGGCCAACTGTGGTCCAAAAATATTCAATGGAAGATCTCAGAAAGAAACAATGCGTAAGTTTTGAATGGCACGTCACTCTGAGTAGAACGATGAAATCTCCCGCTGTGCCTCTCCATCCTGCCCCGGATGTGAATCATCCCTTTGTCCTGTATCTCTCCACACTGTACACTCTCCCTGCCCATTAGTCTCCCAGTCACTCGGGTTATCAGGTCAGCTGTCACAGTGTTGCAGCGTTTGTCCACGTGACCCTTATTTTACTGCATGATGTCCCCAAAGCACACGAGCGGCGATGCTGGCAATTCGGATACGCCAAAGAGATGCCCGCGAGTGCTTCCTTTGAGTGAAAAGGTGAGAGTTCCTAACTTCATAAGGCATGGTGTCACCTCACACCATCCTGAGAAGGGTGGGTATAATACAGTTAGATAGAGGAGAGAAGCCACATTCACATGACTTTCATTACAGTGCACTGTCACAATCATCTATTGTGTTATTAGTTATTATTAACTTCCTCCTGTGTCTAACTTACAAATTAAGCTTTATTGTAGGTGTGTCTGTCTAGGCAAAAGCAGAGTGCATAGAGGGATCAGTGGGTTCTACAGTCTCAGGCATCTGCTGGAGGTCTTGGAACGCGTGCCCCGTGGGTGAGGGGCTCCATGACATTCTCAGCCAGAACCTGAGTCCCCAACCACTGTCGGTTTTCTGCAGCTGCTGGAACCAATCACGGCATTTAGAAGTTTCAACAGCACGCACTCTTGGATTTCCCCACAGTTCCATAGGTCAGAAGCGAGAGGTGGCTCGGCTGGCTCCCTGCCCCAGACCGCACAGGCTGGACGCAAGGTGTCAGCTGCGTGGGCTCTAACCAGGGGGTGTGGGCGGGACCCACCAGTTCATCCATTCATGCCCTTGGCCAAATTGAGTTCCCTGTATTGTAGGATTCAGGTCCGTTTCTTTGCTGGCAGTCAGCTGGGGGCCACCCTTAGACAGTAGAGGCCTCCCTCCAGTCTCACATGTGGACGCCTACGTTTCAGAAACAGTACCCACACCCCAGCTCCTTCTGATCCCTGGAATCTCTCTGCCCCTCTGTATAAACCTTAACTACACCTGCAAAGTCCCTTCACCATGCGGAGTCACCTTTTCACAGGCATCACCCCAGAGATTCGGGTGTGGACATTGGGGGGTGGTGAACATTGTGGGGGGGTGCATTCTGCCTACCAGAGCTTTTTTGCATCTCCACAGGAAGCTGGTAGACACCTCACGATAAGTAACAAGGGGGGGCGAGCACAGTCGTGGATGGCAGCCCTGCGTCCTAAGGAATCCTGTAGAGGCACTTGGCCCAGCCTGGTGGGGGGCGCGGGGGGCGGGGCGGAGCACAGGGGACAGGGAGACGTCAGGAGAGGGTTCCCAAAGGCAAAGCGAGATGATCTAACAGACCCTGAGCACCAGCTGCAGTGAAGGGAGCTGCTCAGCCCTCAGATGATCGGAGTAGCACGTCTAGAAGAGGCCAGGAACTCGAATAAACCCCGAGGACACATGCCAAGCCTGACGTGTGGACACTGTTGCGGCAGCCAGCCACCTGGCACGCGAAGAACCGCTGTCACTGCCCCCGCCCCCCCCCGCAGGGGTGATTCTGCCCTTTACAAGAACCTTCCGGAAACAACACGGTGGACCTCCATGGAAACCCTATCATGTGAAGGCAGGGAGCGGCGTGAATCTGCAGGTGCCGGCCTGGGCAGGGGTCTGTGACACAGGAAATGAAAATGACATGCTGACTCATGTAGGTAGCAGGTTACCAATTTCCCAAAAGAAAAAAGAGAGCAATCGCTTGTGAGCACACGCTGGTTTCCAAAAGCTAATTGTTAAATAAGTCAAGAATTCAGCTACTGGTTTTTAAACCTTTGGTGGCCTGAAATCGGCCATGGTGGGATGTCACCACAGAAATCCACAGACCTACAATTTGGGGCTTTTCTTCCATCCTGAGAGGTGGAACAGTACACCCCACTGGGTTGCACGAGTTCCCCTACAACCGGGACTATTATCTCAGGAAGAGGCGGGATGGGTTTCACAGTGGTGTCGGTCAGCTCCCTCCCTTATATTATCGTTTCAATCGGTGCACGGCTTTTCATTATTTTCCAGATATAAAAAATACTGAACATAACACAAAGGCCAGCCTGCCGTGGTGCCCATTTCCAAGGCTCTCTGCCCTACAGGCGACGGCAGCATCCTGAGCACCGCACCTGCCCCCAGCTGGGCCAGGTCCAGCATGCTCTGACGTTCCGGATGGGAACCTCCGCCCCACCGCAGGCTGCCGGTCACTGACCACACTGCTGGGAACCGGCAGCCCAGGCCAGACGACTGAAGTTCTCCCAAGGTCCTCCCAGGAGGCGGGGCACGCCTCCTTTGGGAAAAGAGTTTCATCAGCTGCAGACTGAGACGCAGACCTCAAGCCTCATCTGCTACCATCATTATGAATCATATACATGGATGGTCAAGGAACGGGAGAGCCAGCTCTTGCCCTTGTGATGTCAGATCCAGAGGGTTTTAATGGGGTGCTGGGGGCTGGGGAGGAGGCCCCTATACCACACACAGCAACACCAACCACCCACCCAGCCAATGGGAGGCTTTCTCATTCTTAATGCCCTGGGTAGCACACTCATCATAGGCCACGCAGCACAGGTCTGAGAAGGTGGGCTCCTGCCCAGTAGGCTGGATGGAGGCCAGTTCATAGACCAGCTGAGCCTCCCCCAAGCAGGCACTCCCTGAGTTACCCTGCTCTCACTGCCTCTCCACCCGGAGAACAGCTCAGTATCTTCCCTCTGGCGTTTCTCCAGCGTGTCAGCCCAGGGCCACACTGCCAGGGGCTTCCAGGAGCCTCACGGTAGAGACAGAGGCCCAGACGGACAGCTGCCCACCTCTTCGAGAGAAACTCCGGGCTGACCCCCAGCCCGGCTGCCTGGCACAGAACAGCTGGTCACGGCATGACTGCTGATCTGCGAGCCATTTCAATTCTCTGAACTTTTATCGCATTTTTGTCTTTCCGTATTATGTCACCATGCCACATTAACAGTGTGCCTCCTGCCCTCCTGTTTCATAAGGCAGTCCTTTCTAACCACCGCTGTGCTATTTAAATGGCGGGATAACCCATACCCTGCACTTGCTGCAGCTCCTGCAACAACCACTCCCGCATGCTCTGACGCTGGAGCTATTTCTGATTTTTCACTTATATTATGAATACCACTACAGCCAACATCTTTGTGTGTAAGCACAGCAGGATTCTGAGAAGTAACTCTGAAATACGCCTCCCTGTTTTCAGTTGTCACAAACCCCCAGAATAGGCACAGGTCGGTCACACACACGGCATCATCCCTGACATGGGGAAACGAGAACCCCGGAGATGGAGCTCCTGTCTGACGGGCAACAGGCTGAGGATGGCTGTCACCATAAAGGAGGGAGTACATGTCTGGGTCTACTGACTGAGCTGAAAACCTAAGGAGGAGGCAGCTAACATAATTCTTACTCTATCATGAACCAGACAGCTGGAGAGTCGGGGTCTCATGAACCTGCCCATCCCCTCTCTTACCATCCCCTGGAATGCTGGGACACGGTCCCTCTCGCATGGCCCAGGAGCTGGCCATATGCAAAGTTTGGAAAAATGGCAGTCTGGGAGCTGGATCTAGGGTCAAGGACTTCATCGGGACCGGGACCTTGGATTTGAGGCCAGCTGAGTTTGCGCTGACTCCCTCAGTCTTTTGACCGGCTAAGCCTCCGTTTTTCCATCTACAGGCAGGTGAGGTGATAGCCAGCTGATGTCTGAAGTCCCCTTTCTACGAGGTTCTGAAGCCCACGTAGATGGAAGGGAGCTGCCAACCCAAGAAAGGCAGGTGCCTCCTCTCACCTGGACTGGGGTCGTCGGTCGTTCAGATCCCGCACAGCGCCGGAGCTCTGATTCTGGAAATTTCCACTGTCTAGCCAAGGTAACTGCATTGCATGTTACCTTGTGGACAAACATGCCCGGTTCTCCCAGCAGAATGCAAGTGAAGCGACTATATACCACTCGCAGGACAAGGCACTTAAGATGCGGGTTCACCTTCTCTACCCTTTTTTTCCCCTCGGCCAGCGGGCTGGATTTCAAGGTCCTTGAAAGATGGCAGACCAACAACATGGAAGAGGCCTGTCTTCCAGTGCATAAGGAAGCACCACCCACTGACCAGTACCCATTCCCCTTGGGGTATTTTCTGAGTAAGAAATCGACTTCAAATCTTTTGTGCTGAGTTACTCAATATTGAGGTTTTATGCGTTCCAGCACCTAAAGTTCCTTGAATGAAACTGTCCCACCCTATTATTGTTGATGGTAGAGGAGGAAACTGAGAGGCCAAGCGGTAGATAAAACTCAACAGAATTACACTACCAGGAAGGTGCTGCTTCCCACTAGTTCCTCGTACAGTTTGTCGAGTCCACGGTCTTTCCGTAGTGCCCAGCTACTGCCACGCTCAGAGTGCTTCACGTGCTCTGAGAGTCCAGGTGAACAGGGTTCAGGGGGGACATATTCGGAAAAGCACAAAAGTACTCCAGACATTACCACACTGCACTTGCCATCCGCTCTCCCATCCTGTCCACTGTCCTTTTTCTTAGCCAGACTCAGTCCATCCAGAAATCAATTTCCCACAGAAACGGAGAAAGCAAATATAGTAGCGGACATCACTACCTGTTCTCAAAGCCTTCTCATTACTTTGAAAGGAATAAAAATAAATAAGTAAATAAATCCTCTCCACCCCCCGGGTCCCTACCTGCTGGTCCATTCATTCTGAGCACCACCCACAGCCAGACGTGGCCAGACGGCTTCACAGAAGCCAGAGAAGTTACCAGAAATGAGTCCTGGGTTTGACAATGGGGCCAAAAGTGCAGCTGGGGTATTTCAAGGTCCTCACTTCCCTGCTTGTAATTAGTCAGCTTCCAGCAATGGTGAGATCTGAGGACATCACAGAACACTGACCTTCTTGGGCAGCTCTAATGGGACAGCACCGACCACAAGACCCTAGGTGGTGGGCATTGACTGACAGCTTCAAATCACTAGGCACCCTTCCACTCAGAGATGGGAAAAGACAGCCTGTCCAGCTACTCTCTGTGCATTCACCTTACACCTACTGTGGGTCACCTGGAAAAACTAGGTTTAATGACACTCATAGACACGTTTATTTCAGGTGCACACATTTTCAGGGGCCCTCTACCCTTGGGGGTCCCATTCCTCTCGGGACCAACAGCTATCACAGCAGTCGTACTGGTCTGCACTGATGCGTGCTCATAGCCTTCGGCTGTCTTTCCCGAAGGCTGTGAGCATGTCTGTCAAGGTCTTCTCACCTGTGTGATCCATTTAACACAGATTCTTGGGATGTGTTGCCTGAACTGAGTTGAGCCAAAGGAAGGCTAGGAGGGAGGGAGGGAATATAAGAATGAACAAAACACATTGCCCGAGCCCCAGGCAATGATGGTGGATAAATATTGAGGGTAGATAGGTAAGTAATTACAGAATTTCTGAAAACCTTGTCATTTCTTTTATCCTACTTATTGAAAGATGGTTATTATTGTTATCAAAAGATTGAATTTTTTTCCCTTCTTTCCCATCATTTGGTTGAAAAAAAAAACAGTATTTCTGTTAATGAAATCAGCAGACATCTCGTATTTTATATGCTTTTGAGCTCTGTGACTTAATATTGGTATACTTCATTATTAGCCTATGTCATTTGATAAAATGCTGGTATGTATGAATAGTAGTTCAACCACATATTTATAATGTCTGGGACTATGTGGCTATGATTTGTTGGGAGAAATAATTTGGCACTGGTGACTAGCCTGCAAAAACCTAGTGCAAGAGCTTCACTATCTAAGTGAATGATGAAATTAAAAAAAAAAAAGAGCTTGCACCAACCTTAGCTTCCGTGTCCTAGATAAACCTGGCTGTGGATGTCAGGCCCCAGCCCACACTTACCACCCAAACCTCACGAGACAACCTACTGGAAGGAAGAAGGCCACAATGCATGAGAGTGCTCAGTGCCTTGCCCAGTACAACAAGGACTCAATAAAGACACACCTATATTCTATTTTTATTATTATCACCACCATTATCATCATTACTGAGGATACCACCCATGGAGATGCCATGGCAAAATAAGGCAAAGAACTTAGAAAGCAACAATTGGGCCCAGCACTTAGGCACTACAAGAGGTGATGGGGCGGTCCAGGGAGCACCAGGAAGCGGGGACCCGTTCGGGAGAATGAACCCCTAGGGGACTCAGGAGCATGGAGCAGAAGGCGGACAGTCCCTTCAGGGGCTAACTCAGCAGTGAGCGCACGAAGGCCTGCGGGAAGAACATTACCTGGCGGTGAGGAAGTGAAAGTGGCCAATGTTCGTAAACTCCAGACCCGCGGCACCTCCTTCAAGAGACGTTCGGTTTGTTCCTACTTTCCCCTTCTTAGATCAAGGAGCATCTGCTCTGAAGCGGGAACACAGGCCTATATATAAAACTAAACCCACCTACATGAAAATTTACATTAACGACAAAAGCCGAGTTGTCATTAAAAATTCCTGAGAGGAACGGATGACGGTTCACTAATTAATTGGGTTCAGCGCTATCAAGCACCACTTAACGAGGGAGTGCTCCTTAGAGGAGCAAATGTGGTGACTGTCACTTGGCTTCTTTCTAATTTGCACTCCTCTGGGGAGACCACCAGGCTACCCGCTTAGGAAGAAAGCCCTCCCTAATGTTTGCAAAGGTGAACAGTTGCCAGCTTCCTCAGATAAAGGGAAGATGAGTCAGCTGAGGTCACTGTCAACCAGCAGGAACCACAGGCCACCTTTGTGTCTGCAGCTACCAGGCTTGAAGCATCAGAGGCAGGGATATGGAGAGTGGAGGACAAAAACCGGGTGAGTTCCCAGGGGGTAAGAACATTCTCATGGTACTGCCTGGGCAGGAAAACACGACAGAAACGGAGCTGAAGACATCAGAACTAAACACACAAGCCGGAAGCACAGCTACACACAGAAACCACAGGCTCATCACTTTCCCACTATAGCATTAAAACCCACTTTTTGTTTTCAGAAAATTACAAAGTAAAATCTCCCACTTTTTCAGGTCTTCCAACCACATTTCCCAGAAATGTCTGTTAGCAGGAAGTGCATACCTTTCACAGAAGTTCTCCCATGCATAGAGAAATACGCGTGTGTGCCGCCTAAATTTGACAAAAGTGGGCCAATTCTATACTAAACGTACTACAACTGTTCTTCCTCCATTAACTGACTATGGTCTGTCCAGAAGGCATCTAGCCATGTACTATGAAAAATAGAGTCATTTATTGAAGAAGAGACAAGATACAAGAAACTCTGTACATAGGACAATGACACCTCGGTCCCCTTCAAATCTGATGCAGATTTGTTGCTCTATTTGCTCAGTCATCTTGAATACGATGGTCACACGGTACACAAGCTCACTCAATAGCATCTACCACCCCCACTGACTAGTACAGTGAAGCTCCTGTTGTTCACGCATGTGCATTCCAGTCCACTCTCCTTGGCTGCCAGGTTACACTGATGTCACGCACACCATTTTTGTTATATTAACAATGATTGGACTTTTTCTGGACATTCATATATATATATATATATGTGTGTGTGTGTGTCTGCATACATATATGTATGTACATATATGTATATTCATATACGCATGTATACATACATACGCACAATTTCTTGTTTGTGTTTAAAATGCCCTACTTTTCTTTTTGAAATAATTTCACACTCACAAAAGGAGTTAAAAATACACTGAATCCCCATGGCCATGCAATCTCCCAATATTGCTATCTCGTATAATCACACTACAATTATCAAATTTAATCAGGAAATTAACATTAATAATACACACGAAGGCCTGTATTCGTACAAAACACACAAAATTTAAGACATTATAGAACAAAGAAATAAAGTAAACACGAATAGAAGTTGTAACATTTTCTTGCACCCTGTTGTGGGTTGAACTGTAGCCTCTGAAACAGACGTACTGAAGTGCTCACCTCAGTACCTGTGCACGTGACCTTATTAGGAAATTGGGTCTTTGCAGAGTCATCGAGTGAAGACAAAGTCCTTGGATCAGGGTGGACCGCATCCTTACAAGAAGAGAGACATCTGGACACAGACGCACAGAAAAGGAGGCCTGTGAGGATGGGAGGGGAGACTGGTGTGATGGAGTACGAGCTAAGGCAGGTCTAGGACTGCCAGCCGCCGCCACCTGAAGTGTGGACAGAGGAAGGGAAGGGCTCTGCCTTAGCATTCGCAGACGGAATGCAGCCTCGGTGACACCCTGTCGTCAGGCTTCCGGCTGCCAGAACTGTGGGAGAAGTGATTTCTGTTGTTTTTAGCCACGCCGTTCGTGGCACATCATTCCAGCAGCCTGGCAAACCAATGCAAACCCCAATGCATCGGCACCGCCCCCGTGCAACGGGGAAGGCGCAGCCAAAGGCCTGTTTCTGATACAGCGGGACCATCATGGTGACCGTCATCACTGAGCACTCCCGAGGAATGTCACGATGTGTAACATCACACCGCGAGAAACACCGAGTTTCAGCCTTGGAGTGACGAGAAGACTGGCAGGAAGGGGAGTTCAGACGAGGACACGGTGGTCAGACACCAGGGGGGAAATCACAGCGGCAGAGCTGTTTTTGTTCCGCAGACACACTCTGCAGCGGGCCGCAGCCGTGGTGAGTGTGAAGTGTGACAGGGAGCATGCCCGAGGGCAGCTTCTGCAGCATGCGGGTGCAGAGGAAACTCCCCAAGAAGCACGCGGCCCACGCTTTCTCTCCTGCCAGCCTCACTTCCCCCTGTCAGCGTGGCCCAAGTTTATTTTGACAAGGCTGTCGTTTCCACCCACATGGGCGCACACCCCTGC
This sequence comes from Phyllostomus hastatus, assembly GCF_019186645.2. NCBI lineage: Eukaryota > Metazoa > Chordata > Mammalia > Chiroptera > Phyllostomidae > Phyllostomus > Phyllostomus hastatus. The sequence continues at coordinate 41,431,356 of NW_025334017.1, read as the reverse complement.
TGACACCCAGGAGCCCAGCCCACCCTGGGGACCAGTATTCATTGTGGAAAACCCAAAGTATCACCTCCATGAGTGGCAGATGAGCCCCCCGGGGCACACCCTTGCTTGTGGGCAGGCGGGGAGTGTAAGACGACACAGGGCTTCCCGGCAGGGGCTGCAGGTGGGCGGTGGGACAGCAGCCCCGGGGGCCTTGAAACAACTAGCTTGGAAAACCTGTGTCAAGCTCCATTGAGCAAAGGAGACCAGGCTAGGAAATGCTTTCACAGGCAGAATTTCAGATAAGGAGGAACCATTTACTGAAAAGGCAGAAGGGGGTCCCGAGGGATGCGAGACGCGGTGGTCCGCACCCAGCGAGCACGTCCCTTTAGGGAATGGGGTGTGCGGTGAGGTTATCAGAACCGAGAAACCTGGTGGACCCTGCAGAGTCCCGGCTGGAAATGTCATCTCTGCGAGCAGCCAGTGAAGCTGGGTCCCAGGGGGTGGGACCAAAAACCCCTGCAAACCGGAAGCCACTGCCGCTTTGGGGGCCAAGGGCTGCCGCCAGGGGAAGGAGTGCTGCCATAGTGACCATGCCGGGAACAGGAGGCAAATCAGAAGGAGCAAGGCTCCCCTTCTCCCCCAGCTCCCAGTCTCCCTTGGAGGCACAGCTGTGGCCTCCCAGGGCCAGCAGCCCTTCCGGACCACAGGGAGTGGCCACAGACTAGCCACCGCACCCTTCCTTTACACTAGCCAGGCACTAACCCTGGGCGATCAGACAGGACACTGGCCATGTGTCCGGGCTCCTCACCAGCCTCGCATGCCTTCCAGATCCCCACCAACCCCTGCAGTCTACCCATCAGGCCCACATCATTTACTTATAGTGCCTGCATGGCCCCTGTGGACAACTGAGTGAGACGCCTGGGCAAAGGGGATGCAAGGTAGGGGATCCTGCATCGTATGTGAACTTCATTCGCACTCAGTGCACATCAGGTTCCAGAAGACATGTGTCTCGTCCACCCCATTAATCCCCCCACAAACTCCAAGGCGGAGTGGAGGAGCCACTCCCTCAGATGAGGGGCCAGTTCATGCAAGGCACTGCCCAGGTGATGTCTATTTGGGAACCACAGACAAGCACAGAATTTTTTAAAGGGTGGGTGAACTTCTGATGGGGTAAGCCCAGGGGACTCCAGGAGTGTGGGGCGGGGGAGACAGTAGGTAGTTGGGTTGACATGGGAAAGAGGACAGTAGGGAAGCCCCCCCGCCACCCACCCCCCGCCGGGAGGAGAGACGGGCCAAGAGGCCAGGAAGGGCACACAGGCCTGGGACCACGACAGCCCTCCAGTCTGCAAGCACTTCAGGGCCGCACACGTTTCTGAGTGTCTGTCCAAGGGCATCCGACTCCTCCTGACTGCTGCTCCTGAGACCACACTGCCCACGGGCCCAGTCCAGCGTTCTCAGAGTCCTCAGTGTCCTGCTGTGTTCAGCCCACATGGACTTTCATGCTTTGCCATTCACTACCTCCTCTTGGCAACCAACGTGAGCGAAAAAACAGGTCTAGTCAAAAGTGTGTGGAGGGTGTCACGGGATTAGAGCTGGATATCAGCAGGGACTCATGGTTAGCGTGATACAGCTACAGAAGAATACCTATGGAGATATGTTTACATATGCGTATTATACACATGGGTTAGCACACATACACATAGTTCATTGTTCTGTCGGTTGAGAGGCCTAGAAAAATGATACCCCAGGAACAATGAGCACAACTAGCACCAATATCTTGGCTTCTAAAACCATTTGGCGATAAAACAAACCAGAGCTCCCTGGAGAAACAAGACAATTTAAGTCTGGGGAAGGTAATAATACTCAAGATGAGCTGGGAGCATCTTACAGTGCCAGAAAGCTAAGAAATGCTAAAAAGGAAAAAAACCCACAATGATGAGGGCATATCAAAAGGAGACCAGAGCCAACTGAAATTGTGCTCAATGGGCAAAGCTGGAAAAACCTGAGCTTTGTAAGTAAGTAGAGTCGTATTGGATTGTAATCCAAAGTATATGATACATATTCATGGGTTCATAAGTAAATGCATGGGGGAGAAGAGAGAAATCTCACTCGGACGAGAATTGTAAATAGTGTATGTAGATTCTCAAGTCAAGGGGAGCACAACCCCCCATAAGTGTGGGGTGTACATGGTGACATCCTTCCATGCACATGGTCAGGGTGACCAGGGCAGGGAGGGAGAAATCTGACAGACAGAACCACAGCCAGGTAACCAAGGTGGACGTCAGCAGTGATCAGACACGATGACAGTGGAGGGCATTGGTACCATGGGAGGGAAACAGCGCTTTGCCCCCGTGCTCTTCTCCCCAAACACCCCCCCCCCCCCCCGCAGGACGAGAAGAGCATCGGACAAATGCAAAGAGGGGGAATTCTACAAAATACGAGACTGGAACTCCTCAACACGGTCAAGGTCATCAAAAACAAGGGGTATCTGGGCAACTGTCGCAACCAAGAGGAACCTCAGGAGACCCAGTGACTAAATGTCATGCAGTGTGCTGGGTGGGACCCTGGAACAGAAAAGGGCATCAGGTGAAAACGAAGGAAATCTGTAAAAAGTATGAACTGTAGTGAGTAACAGTGTTAGCAATACTGGTCATTAATTACAACAAATGTGCCACCCTGATTTAAGACATCAGTAGTAGGGAACACTACACGGGAGGGTGTGTGGAACCATTCTAGACAATTTTTCACAATTTTTCAGTAACATCTAGAACTGTTCTAAAGCAAAGTTTGTTTAAAAACTGTGTGGAAGGCGTGTGTAGCAGAGTGGAAGTGTAGGAGGTACAGGGAGGCAACGGTGACATCTGGGACACTTTCTCCAGTTTGCTCCTCATGGTGACTCTTAAACTGTTCCCAGTGAACTCATTCTAGCAGCCCACACATGAAATTGGCATCCATGTGCAATGTATGAGCAGGGAGGGACCGTGGTAGCCTTCCAGTCCCCTGCTTTCAATCATAGCTGGGGAAAACGGCATGCAAAGACCCAAAGCAAATGGATAATGAATGTGTCAGCTCAGCACCCACTGGCAAGGCACCTTAGCTGCGCGTCTTTGAGGATTCATAGACCATAATGCCACTGGGTCCTCAGAGAAGCCTGCTCTGCAGAGGGGGGATCTGAGGCTCAGCGCACTAAGAGCCTTCTTCCAGTGCAGGGCTGGCAAGTGGCAAAAGCAGGGACCTGGGCTCATGGCTCCTTCCCAGGGCCCTGCGCAGTGCCACCCCCCCACCCCCACCCCCACCCCACGGCCAGTCACTTTCCCAATTTCCTCCCGTTCCAGCGGGGGCAGGGTTGATACGCAGGGAAGAAGGGAGCTCAGGGAGGATGGCAGTTAAAGTGGGTTTTCTCTTTCTTTTTCCTTTTCTTATTTCTATTTTTATGGAATGTTCCCTTAACCCAGTGCTTTTAAAGCACCCCCCTCCCCCCCACACACACACACACGGCCCATCTCATTTCTCACAAGCATGCAGCCAGGGTACCTGGGCTCTGCAACGGCACAGAAATGCTGTATGAGCCTTTGGGGCCAAACATCATACCTTGCCAGGCCAGGTCGCCAGGTCAGTTTTCTAGTTTTACGGTTTCATCTTTGGAGGGAAAAAAATTCTCAGGATGCCTCGCCTCCCACCAATGGGTATTTTCATCATAAAGGTACCTACTGTGACCAGCTCTGGGAGAATGATGAAAGCGGGGAGAAAGGGGGCTTGGAGCAGGAGAGGGTGAATTCCAGCAGACCGGTCATCACTCAGCAGCGACGGGAGCTGCGCCTTGGCTGGGCAGGGCTTCTCAAAGCCGCCATACCCCAGAAGGAGCCCCCCTGTGCACCACATGGGGCTCTGTCCTGTATTTCATTGCATCGGAGAGAACCTGGAGCCCAAGCTGGGAGGTCACCCGAAGGGACGAGGAGGCGTCTCGGGATGATGGTAAGAGGCATTCAGAAACACACGCCAGGATGGAGTGTCCTGGGATATATAGCATTTGCTTCAGTTTAGCAAGTGGTCCTCTCATTGGTAAAAGCTTTTAAATGTTAGCCTTGAGTTTTAAAAAAGAAAAAAGAAAGAGAACTGGAAATGATGTACAAGCACATTGCACTAGTAAGTGCTTCACACACATTCGGGACAAAGATTCCTTCCTCTGCTACGGTGGGTACATTAGTCCATCTCTAGCCTCTGCTATGCTCTGAAGAGTAAATGAGATAATGAATGTAAAGTGCTGGGAACACCATGAAAAATACATCTGAGCTACTACGATTTCTACTATTACTACTGGTAGAGTCATCGCCATACTAGTACCCACCACTACCCATGTTCCTGTAAGGACCATACTTTATGAGTGGTGCCTAATAGTACTTGCTAGAATTTCCAACCTTAGCTATGCTGGGAGGCAAATGGGCAGACCGACGGATAGAATGCACAAATGAGTGGAGATAGAATGCACAAATGAGTGGAGAATGATCTTCAAAGCAGGCAATCAGGAGTCCTGAGCTGTCTCTTTCCCGGAGCCCCATGCTATGACCACAGGGTGTTCAGTAAAGACCCAATTTTGTCTGAACAAGGAAGACTGCAAACCATCCATAGGGCCCAGCATAGGAAACCCCTGAAAGTCAGGATCCAGACAAAACAGGCCAACAGTAGCTCTTGCGGTTACTCGATTCAAGCGCCTTGTTTTAAAGATGGGGTGGTGAAGGTTAAAAGTATCAGTCGACACTCACACTCAAAGAGCGGCTTTGGGGCCAAGGCCATCAAACTGCCCCACGTGGCCTGCACCATGCACCCTCTGTGTTTGTGGGCTCGGGCTACAGAGCAAAATATCAGAGGCTGCACAGCTCACGCAGCAGACATCTATTTTCCCACAGTTCTGGAGGCTAGATCAAGTTCCAGCTGATGAAGTTTCCAGTGAGAGCTCTCTTCCTGGTTTGCAGACAGACACTCTCTTGCTGTGTCCTCACATGGCACAGAGAGGATGGGGGGGAGAGAGAGAGAGAGAGAGAGAGACAGAGAGAGAGAGAGAGAAAGAGGTTGCTCTGTGGTGTCTCTTCTTACAAGGATGACCACTAGTGCTGTCAGTTAGATCGGGGCCCTACCCTTGTGTTAGGGACTCCACATGTGAATCTGGGATGGGAGATGGCGGGGCACAAACATTCAGTCTGCAACACTGTGCAAACACAGTTGTTTGAATACACGGTCTCCCCCCGCATCTGCTCTGCTGTCTCCCCACAGCGGGCACGGCACCTGGCTCAGAGTGGGGAAGTGGCAGCGGACAGGGAGGAAGGGAACTGCCACCGCATGCCAGTCGTCCGCCCATCAGCCCGCCGGAGCTGGGGAGGTGGGCGGGGGGAGGCAGACCCCAAGCCAGGCGGGCAGCACGGCCCATTATCAGCAGATCCGTTCCCCGAGGAGGCACTGGAGACAGGCAGATCCTCATCCTCAGAAAAAAACAAACAGAATTGGGAGAGAGGAAAGGGAGGTAACAGAGAAAAAAGAAGAGAGGAGAGGGAGAGAGACGGATGGAACAGTGAGGAGGAGCGAGGAGCGAGAGTCCAGATGTGTCTGTGATAAGGGTGAGGCGGGTGCAAGTCTGGGTGCCCGGATCACCGGCTAGCAGCGAGGTCTCATCAATGCCACCGCTCTGAGTGTCCAATCCACTCATCTGTGAAGTGCGGTGTCTTAGCTCAGGCCGCTAGAAGGAGATATCAGAGACTGGGCAGCTTCAACAGCAGCAGCTTATTTCCCTCCGTTCTGGAGGCTGGAAGTACCAGGTCATGGTGCCAGCAGAGTCAGTTCCTGGTTTGCAGAAAGCCGTCTCCTATGGCCTCTGATGGTGGAGACCGGAGAGAAGCTGCTCTCTGGTGTCTCTTCTTATAAAGTCATTAATCCCGTCATGGGGGCTCTACCCTCATGACCTTGACCTAGTCACCTCCCAAAGGCTCCACCTCCTAGTACCGTCACATTGGGGACCAGGTTTCAGCCTATGAATTTGCAGGAGACACACACACACACACGCGACACATAGAAACAGGGAGCCATAAAGCCAGTTTGTCTCGGGATTTTCTCCGGAGCAAGAATGGGGACTTTTCTCTGCTGTATTCCAGCGGCTGCACACCGTGGTACATGGCAGCTGGAATACAGTCATGAACTACAAGAAAAAAGAAAGAACGAGAAAGAAAGAACTTTATAAACTTAAAGTGCTCAGTAGGCAGTGGGTCTATGTTTCTCCCAAAGCAGACGGAGGCTTGAAGTTCTTTCTGAATGTCTCTGCCTTGCTAGCCCGAACTCGGGGCCCTACAGTTCAGTCAGTCCAAGAACGCCTGGCCTGAGCTCGTCCTGGGCGCCCGTCATGGTGCCCAACACTGGGGCGAGGGCCAGAACAAGACCCAGAGCCTTCCCTCAAGGTATTCCCAGTCCAGGGAGAAGCCAGAGGCTGCTTCTGACAACAGAACGAAGCCTGCTGGGGAGATAAGGGGAGATGAAGGTTCCGAAGTCCAGCCTTTAACATTAGCATAATAACTTCAGTCATAACAACAGTGGCCCTCATTCATTGTGTGGCCAGCTGCTGGACAAGTGGGACAGGAAGAAACCCAGCAACGGTTTCGTATTCGGTGGTGACTCGGCCACCGCCCCCTGCTCTGCATGAGCTCATGGTAAGCACTGCTGAGGAAGCTCAGTGTCCTCTGGTGTGACCGATTTTATCAGAAGAAACAAAATTAGGCACACTTTCCTCTAGACTTACATATTTCTCTGCAATTGCTCTCATGTGTAGACATTAATTATGCTGCCTACGCTGCTAAAAATAAACTCCCAGTCAAATGCAATGAGCCCAAAACCTCAATATGAAACCACAAAAAGGAGCAATAACAAAATGAGCCAATACTAGAGGTGTATTAAAGAGACATTTCCGCTTCAAGTGCAGAGCTCTGAGTGGGCTGCAGGATTTTTTGTGTCAAGGACGCTGAATATAGGAAGCAACCTTTACGCACGTACCTGTGGCTAAAGACCAGGGCTGGCCCCTGGCCCCAGCTGGCAGAAGGCGTCAGACACCCTCTGACCAAGGGCCAGAGGGGCAGCTACACAGGAGCCAAGACATGCTCCCAGGGGAGGCAGGGTCAGGAGAAGGGTCGAAGAGCAAGGTGGGGGTCAAGGGGAAGAAGTCAACCTCCTGTGCCCATCCAAGGAGGGCCCTGGATGATAGAGTAACACTGAGAAGGCTGGGACCCAGACAGGTAAGCAGGTGGAAGAGGGGAGACCGGTCCATTCTGCAGCTGAGAAAAGAGAGCTTGGAAAGCAGTAAAGGACTTGCCCGGGGTCACGGGGGAGTGGGAAGTGGTGCTGGAGTGGAATCCAGGTTACCAGTACCTCTGCTCCATAGCGGGGGGTGTCAAATGGCCCAGGCTCATGCACGAGAAAGGTGCAGGCGCCCTGCTATTGGCGTGCAGCCCAGGTGAGCTGATTTCTGGGCAGAGATGCAGGGGGACAGGCTCCCAATGGGAGAGCCATGCCCTTCAGACAAGAAGAGCCACAGGCACAAGGACAAATGCTTGGCTCAGTGTCACAGCCCTCGTCACAGACCGGCCTTGCCCCAGAAGTGCTCTGGACTGTGCAGCTCTGAATCCCAGGCCCTGCCCCTGCTCCGCCTGCTACCACAGCTGAATTCTAGGGACATTCCTCTCCCGTCATCCTCAGACAGACCGGCCAAGTCTCTCCTCCGTTCACAGAATGCAGGTCACCCTGCCCACTTCTGCGGCCACAGCATCCAGAGACAGCTCTTGAAGCTTTCAGATCCTCTGCCGCAGTGACTATGGTCCCATCTGCCCTTTCTCCCCAGTGGGAACAGCTATGCCAGCCTTCCTGGTGCTACAGGCAGTGGTGATCCCGGGCTGTTGTAGGTCTGCATCTGCTCCGGCTCCCAAAGCCCACTGTCCAGGTTGGGAGCATGGGCTTCAGGACCCGCTGAGTGTCTCAAGGCCAAAAAAGGGTGTGCGCAGCCTGTGCACAGGAAGTCCTGTCAGCTGTTCACTGCGGAAGCGTTCTGACACCAGAAGCGGGAAATCAGATACTGAAACGTACGGGATTGGGGAATGCGTGCACAGAGGTGTAGAGAAGGCTAGAAAGGCTTCGTAATTGCTAAACTGCTCAGCTCCTAGCAGGGTTTATTCGCATGCATCTCCCAAGGGTCTGAAGGGGCTGCACCCAGGCCTCCCACACACCTGGTGAGCTTGGGGTGTACTGTGTGTGCACCAGGCCCCTGACCTCGTCTGAAGGGCGCGGTCTCACGCTCTCCACCCCTGTGTGCCCTGAGATGACACGAACACCCACCCCATGAGCCCAGTTCTCTGCTCCCCTCCCGGTTCCGCCGTCCCTGGCTTCCTTCTCACCAGTCCACCTTCCTCCCCCACGTTTCTGTCCGTGCATCATTTTCAAATTTGTGGGAGGCATCATTCTCCTTTTTTCACGCTCTTTAGTCTTCTCACCATCTCCTTAAAAAGAATCGCGACTGGCCTCATCCACTACTCTAAATCTTCCGAAACGCCCTTCTTTCCGTTCTCTCTCCAAGCACTCTCTTTCCCTGTCTATTCCCTCCTTTCCCATGACTCATTCATTTGTTCTTTCATTGTGCACAACGGGAGGCCCAACCCTGGGGTGTGCACCCCTGTGAGAGAGTCCTGGCTGGAACAAGCTCACCAGCCACGGGGGCGCAGGCAGGGGAGAGGAAAGCAACCACCTGGAGCAGGCCCGAAATCCCTGGCTGCAGCCGGGAGGAGGGAGAAAGCGACCGTGCTCAGAGTGAGGGTCCGCACACCACATGCAACGTGATTCACAGGCTTTGGCCAAGCCGATGTGGCGGCAGGTGAAAGGCAGAGAGAAGAGCAGACCGAGGACTTCAAAATACCCTGCTGCACGTTAGGACCTCTAAAAGGTATAATCAATGAATTAAAAAAGAAAGAAAGAGAAAAAAACCCTCTCATTTTGGTGCATTTCCTCCTCGCTGCCAAGCACCACGCTGAGCTCCTTATCTCCACTGTCTCTTGTGATACCCACAACATCCTCCTGAGGCAGGCGCTAATAAGGTCCCTATTTCACGAATGAGGACACCGAGGCTTGGAGACGCTGAGCGACTGGCCTAAGGGGAAGCAGGTAGCCAAGCCAGAAGAAGCTGAGGCTGCCTGGAGCCCTCCGCCTTTCTGCCTCAGCCTCCGCCTCCGGCAGCCTCAGACCTCTGGGCCTGGAGCCACCAGCTGTTCCGGAAGGTGGGGAGGGAGGAACCGATCACCTTCTAGATGCCCCCAAAGGCATCCTGACCTAATCACTAACCCCCGGAGCACTCTCCCATGTCTCCGCGGTCCAGCCTCCACCAGCCGTAACAGGACAGCTGGGGCACCCTACCCGGCCAGGAGGACAGGAATGGGGGACTCCCCTGGCTGGACAGAAGGAGACAGAGCTCCAGAGGCACAAGACACGAATGGCTGAAGAGCCCAACCAGGCGTGTCAGGATGAGGTGACAGGAAGCCGAGGTCCCGAGCACCGTGGACCAGCCAAGGAAGCCCAGCGGAGATGTGAAGAACCGCAACCCCAGGTGTGTTGCGCGAGATCGCCAGTTCCAAAAGCCATTTTTAGTCCCCTAAGGCTTAAAAGGAAAAATCCCCTTACCTGAATTGTCCAGATCTCAAGGCATTACAATTTCAGTTCAGGGAAGGCCAGTTCTCACATCCCTCCGGAGTGTTGAATGGACACGTGTTGGGTTTTTCTTTTTTTCCCCAGATTAAAGGCACCTACATTCCAGGTAACAGGATTCTGGAAATATGTAAGAAAAGGACAGAGAATTATTAGTATCAATGCCCACAAGGGAGATTCCACTAATTTAAATAGTAAGTACCTATTTACTATGTGCTAAATGACAAGCAGCAAAGAGCAGGCATTTACTGAGCAACTATGATGTGTCTGGGACTGTGATAGCTATTTAAATGCATGAGGCCATGCAATCCTATGAGATTGGTTTTGATAGCTCTCCATGTTTCAGGAATCAAATAAGAGGCTAGGCCAGACAGGATGGTCAGACCTTCTGACTCCCAAACCCTCACCCATCTATCCCCTTCCCCTTCCCCACCAAAGCTTGCGTGCATGCGTCAGATTCCAGGAATTCTGGCTAGAGGGCAATGAGACACCTTCCTAATCACTTCGTTCTGAGAATGGCTGGTCCCTGGTGCCTAAGGCGTGGGGATTGTGTAAACCCTGGGAGCTGCAGCAGCTTAACTTCCCTGCAATTTGTATTTGTGCCCTGCACTGTCATCCCGTAACACACAATCAAGTGAAAATCATGAATTACTCAGGGGCCGCCCCCCCTCAAAAAGTCACCAGGGATTCTTATCCTAACCGATCGTCGAGGCAGCTAATGAGGTGGCCAGAAGGGGTAAGGCAGTGTGGGGAACGGGGTGAGAGGGCCACCCCTGGTCTTACAAGTTCTGGGAGGACCACCTGAGATACCCCAGAGCAGGACCAATGCTCAGAGGGGCGAGCTCAGACACCGACTGCCTCTCCTTCAAGGGATGCAGTGGCACCCCAGAATTTCACACTACCACCTCACAACGGAGTGATCCTTCCAGGCCTCCCTCCCCCCACAAACCCCACCGGATCTTGGAAGCCAAATCATTAAGAAGATGGAACTCCGTGAACACAGACTCAGAAGAAAGAAGACTGATCAGTTCTGAAGGGGAATCTGCCCTCAATTCTGGAAACAGCTAGGGGGAAATCCTTGCCCTTGCCCCAAGGACAGGGGCCAGGTGGCTTGAATTCCCCACCATCAATCCCCTCTCTCCTCCAGGAAAAGCTGGCCATAATTTGCTTCTCTGAGGCTGTCTGGTTGTCCTGTGCCTCCCTTGGACGTGTCAGTGTCACAGGGGTCCGACCACAGTTCCTCCCTTCAAGCACTGTTAGTTGGATCCATCCATCCAGTGCTCCTCCTTCCTTCCGAGGACCAGTTCCCAGCAGGAGAGAGGGCGGATTCCCCCTCACTCGGAGAAGTCCCCTTGGCTGACAGCATGCTCAGAAAGATGCCCTCCTCCGCACACCCAGCCTCCCATGCTTCTTGGGCACTTTGCCTGGGAAGGAGAGGTGCTTGTTCCTTATTGTCAAAATGCATTGGCTTTATTACCCCAAAGGGCGGCCGCCCAGCCTCCCAGTTGACTGGGGACTCTTTGTCAGGCTTCCTGAGTTAGCACCACAGATCTACTGAAAACGTCTTTTTTTGGAGCCTGAGCAAGCTACTTCCTGAGCCTCAGTTTCTCATCTTCAAGGTTTGTTCTTAAAGCAAGAACCTCTGCAGGGCTGAGCATGCAGCCTGGCTCATGAACACTTAGAAACATGGGTGATTACGTAGACAGACCACTTAAGCAAGTGCGGGGCCTTAACTTCTTAGTCTCCTCCCAATAAGGCAGGCAATAAGGGCTCGCCTCTACCTTTCTCCCCACGATGACTCAGGCAGCAGAGGGGCTCAGTACACGGGCACAGGGAGCAAGTGAAGCCGATGAGAATGGACAGAAAAGCCTGGAGTTCGAGTCCAAGGGTCTCAGCTCTAGGCCTGACATGACCCCCTTACCATCTCCCAGGCATGCCCTGTGAGATCGTGCATGCAAGCTGTGCTCTATACGCTGTAAGGGCTAGAGAAACGTAACGAATCCTAACAACAGCGCCATGGTCCTCCATACAGGACGCTTTGCTGAGGAATATCCTCAGGGACTTCGCTGAGCACCCACTGTGACCCCAGTAGGTCTGGCCAGAGGAGAAGCTTCAACCCCACGTTACAAACGCAGAAACTAAAGCTCAGAGGGGCTGCAGCGGCTGCCCGACACCAAACAAATACACGGCTGAAACACTGGCTTGCGAGCTCACCCCTCCTCCTTGTAAAGTCAGCTGTTGCCAAAAAAGAACCTCCTTCTGAGGCAGCCAAACTGATTAATGTTTTTAATTAATGTTTTAAACTATGGAGCGATGTTGCATGGAAATGAGGGAAGTAAAATTTCTAAGTCCCTCCCAGCAGTGGGCCCAGCCAGAGGCTCGCTGCCTAAGTGCAGGGGGTTTGGTGGGGGGGAGCATGGCGGGGGGTGGGCAGTTCTGGGCCGGCCAGGATGGTCAGAGCGCAGCAGTCGCAGCCGCACTTCAATGCGCCGAGCCTGGCAGCAGCAGGCTCACTTCCCGCCCGCAGAGCCAAGCCAGGGGAGAAGGAGGCTGGCCTAGCACAGACAGGACTAGCTCCTCAGGACCTGGCCAGCCCAGCAGAGGAGGGAGCCGGGTGCGGGCAGCCACACAGCACATGTCCATGCCTGAGCCTGAAGGTGAGGTGGCTGCAGCTCCTAGGTCCTCCTGCCTGACATGCTGTCCCAAGGACAGGACAGTCGCTGTTCGGTGGTTGACACACACACCCTGCCCTTGCACCTGAACCAGGGGACCACGGGCTCTCTCAGGATGCTGACGGCACTTCCCAGCACTGCGTTCTGATGAGTGAGGAGCCAGAGTGCCTGCGACAGGTAGACCCCGGACCACCAGGGTCCCCGGAGGTGAGAGACAGATGGGGGCCCAGACACGGGCATCCTTGGCCATCATGCTCAGGGATCTTCCTCGTTCTGCCAGAGAATTCCCAGTGTGTCACATCTCAGAGCAGCGACTCCTCTCCACGACCCGAAAGACAGGGCACAGAATGTGACGGACAGATTGAATAATTAATCACCAGCTCTGCAGCAAGCAAGGCCGCCTCATCCCCAGGGCAGTGGCTTTGAATGCCACCTAAATGCTGCATAGGCGGTGGGGCCAATTGGGCACAGCCGGCAGCCAGGACCAGCCACCCACAGGCAGGGGCCCTGGGCTGCTGGGCAGAAGAGAGGGAGCCCACCATCAAATGAATGGCCACAGGGGATTCCTGACCTGACAGTCATTAAAATGCCAATTGCTTGCTGCAAACAGACCACGGAGGTGGATTGGATGGAGGCGCATGCCCAGGGGCAGAGGGCAGACTGGACCACCAGGAAGACCCCCAGAGGAGCGCCAGCCTTGAAATGTGTTCATTCCCCCTGAGAAAGCCCTGGGAAAGGACAAACACACAGGAGGGTCAGCAAAGCCCGGCTCACACGCTTGCCTGACTAGGGGATCCAGCAAACTCAAGTGCACAGGTAACATGTGCAGACTCAGCACACACATTGCCCAGGACAGGGCTAGTCCCTGCCAGTTGGCAGCTGTGCACCCTGGGCAGCCCATTCAACCTCTCTGATCGTCATCCGTGCGGCACGGCTGGTCTGAGCAGCTACCTTCCAGGAGCGGGGTGAGGACGCTTGCTTATTGGCACAATGCCTGGCTCACAGGGAGTGCCTGATCCGTACTTTGTGATTCTCGGGGGCTACTTGCTGCCGTTATTCCTACTGAGGGGCAAGCAGATTAGATAATACTGGGTTTGAACCCCAGCTCTGCCATTGCCTGGGAATGTGACCACAGAGAGACCAACCGTTTGACCTCCTTGTGCCTTAGTGTGCTCCCATGCAAAATGTGGGTGTGGCCACCAGCCACACTGGAGCACCGAGGATCACAGGACACATAAGAAAACAAGAGGCACAGGGTGAGCTTTCGAGATGAAGAACCCACCTCCAACTGAGAGACATTCTACAAAACAACTGGCCTGGACTCTTCAAAAATGTCAAGGTCAAGAACAGCTGAGGAGCTGTTCCAGGATAAGGAGCCATGGCCACTAAGTACAGCGGTGATCTGGAAGCAGGAAAATCCCCAAGGACATTACTGGGACAACCGGTGAAATGGTGTGTGGCCTGTGGATTAGATAAGACAATTGTAGCAGTGCTCAATATCCTGGGTTTGAAGGTATTTAGGGATAAAAGGGCACATCTGCAACTTATTGTGAAATGGCTCGGGAAAAAGTATGTGCATGTATGGATGTGTGTAGGCATGTGTGTGCACACGCATGTGGGAGAGTGAGTTGACCACTGGTGAATGTGGGTGCACAGCGCTTTGCATCATCCCTGTCATTATTTCTGCCGGTTTGAAACCCTATCCAGATCCAAGGTGACCCAGAGCTGAGGAGCAGGACGAGAAGAACAGGCGTAAGGGGCTGAGTATCCGCCATCCACGCGAGCCAAAACACAAGCCTTTCTCACAAAAGCGTGTCACCCTATGTAGAAACGTGATGATTTATTGTGTAGAAAACTACAAAGGATAAAACTGAAATTTAATTTGAACCACCACCCCTCCCCGCCAAGAAAAAGACAGACAAATGGATGGCTCCCTCTATTCCTGTGCCCCAGAACCGGGCTCGGACGGCCCACGCCCTTGCCAGCCATCAAGCGGGGCGCCAGGGGAGGCACCGGGGAGGAGGGCAGAGGCAGCAGGGATAAAGGCCGCCAAGGCTGGTGTTCACGATGTGCCAGGCAGTACTGGGAGAGATGCCTGCATCTCCAGCCATTTCCATCCTCCCAAGAACCCTGGAGGCGAATGCTACTGCTATTCCCATTTCACGCTGCAAGAAACAGAGACTAGAGGCATGCTGTTGCCTGGCTTTTCATCCAGAAGACGGGTGATCTGGAATTTGAGCCCTGGGATTTTCACAGGCGAAAGGGAAGCAGGCACTGTGGGCCCACGGAGCAGCCAGCACTAAGACCCGACTTTCCCCTGATGCCGAGGCCCCCAAGCCCAGCACGGCTGAGGTCTCGATGCAGTGGAAAGCTGTGGGGTGCTGAGACCTCCCCCACTCCCTGCCCTGTGTTCCCTCACCAGGGCCACCAGCACTGCAGAGAAGCCGCTCAGCACTTGTTTACAGATGCACTCACGGGCATACACCGTCTTTTCAAAGGAGTTCAACAGTGTGTGGACGATATTTGGGAGACCCAACAGCTAGAGGACGCCGGTGTCATTGGGGAGGAGAAACAGGGTTCTGGGGACAGGGAGGGGTAGGAGTCGTCACTGAAAACTCTTTCATCCCTTCTGGGTGTTTCCTATGAATGTCTTGCCTATTCAAAAAATTTTGTTTTGTTTTTTTAATATAAAGAAGGAAAAACGAACGGACCCAGTGACTGTGTGAGTCTGCTCTGATTGTGAAGCAGCGAGCCATCCATGCCACGCACTGCTAAGGACCCGGTTCCCGTCTGTCTCTCCACATCCTCCTGCTTTGCAAGTTGGAAAGACCCAGAAGCAGCATCCCCCATCCTCCTGGAGGGTGCCAGACATGGTCACCATGGGACCAGCCCGTAAGTCCCTGAGAGGCCAGAGTGACTCTTGCAGGAACACGGGAAAGCCGGCCGAAGTGCAGACACGCCTCATTTGCACTTCACACTGACTGTGCTGCTTCAAACTGAAGATGAGACACCCCCCACCCCAGCAAAAAGGTATTCACTTACTGAAGGCTCGGAGGATGATGAACGCTTTTTTAGCAATAAAGCATTTTTTAATTAAGATACGCACATTGTTTTTTAGGGCATTATGCTACCGCGCATTTAATAGACTACAGTAGCGAGTGAACATAGCTAAATTCGTGTGACCCGCTTTATTGGGATGCTGGCTTTGCCGCCGTGGCCCTGAACTGCACCAGAAGGGTCTCCGAGCTGTTCCTGTGATCCTCACCCAGTTCTCCGGCCCTAGTGTGTGCAGGAACTGCGCATGCTCTCAGCCCCCAGACAACCCAGGAGGAGGGCGGGGATGCTTATCATCCCCATTGTAGAGCTCGGGAACCAAAGGCATTACGTGGTTAGGGAAGTGCTCATACTCTAAAGACGACAGAAGTCTAGCTCCAAAAACTGGGCTCCTGAACCCTACACTTCCCCCAGGAGGGACAGTGAGGAGCCACCACCGTCCCGTGAAGAAAGGACTTGGAGTTGGAGATTCCCAGGCTCCTGGCCACGCTCCACTCAAACGCGGCACGAGAGGGCCGGCATTCAGCAGCACCGCCCCGCGTGCGGACCGAGGGAGTTAACACATATGAACAGCGCTGTGTAAACCGTGAAGGGCGGTGAAAGCCCTCCCATCCAAACAGAGGGTGCGGTGGCAGCGGTGGGGGGAAGGCGGCTTCTGGAGAGGCCACCTCCCCCGGCGGCTTTCCCTGAAGCAGGGAAGCATTTCACCTCCACCTCCAACTTTCCTTTTCGTGCCTGCCCTTACGTTCGGTTCAACTTTCCCTCACAAACATCCTCCCACCTCCCCCTCCCACCCCAACCTGTCGCATTATTAAGTCAACCCCAAACACCTCCCTTCCTGCCAGCACAGGTCTTGTCACCTAGAACATCAAAGCCACGGCTTTCGGTAAAAACCTCTCAGATCTAAAAACAACCTGCCACACGCCAACCTGCGTGGCACCTTCTGGGTGACCCAGCCGGCTGGGTGAAAACAGCGAACTATACGGGAAAACACTCTGTGGAGAATCAAACACCTGCCCTTCTCTCCAAGTTCAGGGCCCTGGGTGGCCTAACAAGTCCCTTCCCCACCACTCAGGGCTTCACACAGAGGAGGGGGATTGCATCCCGCATTGCTAGGTCTCTTTCAGATCTAGAGATCACTGATGCCATCTCCTCTCTGCAAAGAGTCTCTACTTCCTGAACTGCAATGACAGCTCATTTAAATACGGGGTGGGGGGAGCATGTGTTTGCATAGATTGCTTAGGCTCTGGGCTGTAGTTTTGGGTGACTCAGAAAGGAGAAAATGTATAGTTTTCCCACAGCTCAAAGGAGTGGTGCCTCCATCTCCAATTACTCAAATGATGTGAAGTCACCGGGCCAATGGGACCCCTGGGGAAGTTCCAGGCTACGGGGAGTTCAAACGTCAGCGAGCTTAAGTTAAGCAGGGAATTTCCCATAGCGGACAGGTGTACCAACAGGTGGGCTAGATGGAGATTCCCCTCCCCAAGAAAACTATCCCTTACCCATTCACTCTCCATCTCATTAAGCCATCTCCTCAGGAGCGCAGGAAGCTATGCCCAGAACAGGCGCAGGGCCAACTGTCCAGGAAGTCACACCCCCAGAATGAGACACCTCTTCCAGGAAGTCAATGTTAAACCACCAACCATCCCAAACCCCCTAGATGATAGAAGCTCAAAAAAAAAATCATTGCTAAAATAGGAAGTATTTATTGAATGACTTAATCATGCTGCTTCTGTAAAGCTTAGGTACCCCTCCCCCCAAATACAGGGGTGCCTATTGTAGGCTCGTACTGGGGATGAAACAGTGATGGAAGCAGACATACCCATCTGGCCATCGTCCAGAGCAGTGGCTGAAAGTGCTGGCGAGTGATGACCTTCAAGGCAATTACCTCGCTCAAGATCGCATATCCTTCCAGGAGGGCCCACGTAAAATGAATGGGCCCACCCTCATCTCAATCCTGGACAATTCTGAAGGGCCATCCCAGCTCTGGGGCTCCCATGGGGTCTGCGGAGGCCTATGCGGGGACAATGTCACAGTGCAACTTCTCCCTCAGCCCAGCCCCGATTTCTTCCCCCTCGGTTTCACAGCCGTTGATCCCAAGTGCATCACTTAAGAAGCATCCCGCCTGCTAATCTCCATCTCAGCATCTGTCTGCCAGGGAGCCCAACCTGCATCAGGAAGGTTCTTATGCCTGACGCTCAGGCTCTGAGCTGCCAGGACGAAGGCTCTAGGATCTGGATGGGAAACAGACCCTTTCTAGATGAGAGCTGCTTCCTTGTTGCGCTCTACTTGACAATGAGGCTGCAGCCTGAGTTCAAGGCCATGATCAGTGAATGAGAGCTGGGAAGCAGCAAACACCTGTAGTCGTGTCTATGTGTGGAACAGTCCTGGGTCATTTTCCTCATTTTTGTTCCCTTAGCACCTGTACAGGAAATGACCTTAAGAAAACATCTACTGAATAACCAGATGATGAATGGGCCGATGGACAAACACATGAAGAAGTCACACCCAAAGCAGCCAGACAATAAATGAAAGGCAATGATGAGCAGGTACAGGTTAAATTATGGGACTTACGTAAAGTGATGAAGATGACAGAAGGTGACCTGTGATCAGCACAGGAAACAAGAGAAGTGAGACATCGGCATTAGCAAACTCCGCTCATCCGATGCGGAGTAAATAACACCCTCGTCACGGACAGCCCAGGGATGGAAGGGGAGAAGCCATCCGGAACCGCAACATCCGTCACCGCAACAGCCGTCACCATGAATGTGGGCTGTGATGCTCCCATTACCAGCAGAGGCAGCAGTTGACAGGAGGTCCTGAGTGTCGTACTGTAGTTTGGGGACTACAGCCTATAGTGATGGAAGCCATTGGGGTCCTGGAACAGAGGTGCTAAGTGACAGCTGGTCACCTAAGCTTCAGAACTGATGGAAGATTTCCTGAATCATCCATCCCGCAAGTTGTTGGCAGCTGCTTCGAACCCCATGCCCCTGAAGCAGGGGACAACTTGGGGATGTGTCCAGAACCTTCATTCTGAGAAGGCAGTCCCAGGGGCAGAACCAACACTGGAAAGCCCCAGACCCTGGCCTCAGTCCCCCTAAAAAAATGTGTGTACCCTGGATGTCCTCCTCACTCGGGCACCCACCCCACCCACTAAGTGTCCTCACTGCTGAGGTCCAGGGACGTGGGAGTGCTGAGCGAAAGGGAAAGAGCTAGGAGCCTGGAGTTTGTGCAAACAAGCGTAAGTGACGAGGGTGACGGGACAGGGATGAAGTTTACCCGGAAAAATTATGAAACAAATGATGTCACTGTTAAGCAGTGTACAGTGTATTCTGAAAAAAACAGATACCTTTGGCCTATTACTGCTCATCCCTGAACAGGGAGCTTCTCCAAGGCCAAGTGCTGAGGCCATCAGAGGTGGTAGGCAGGGGTCACAACTCACAGCACCAGCCTCCAGGGCCGGGAAGGATGGCTGGGGGTCAGGAGGAAGGCACAAGTCACAGGGAGGCAGTCCTGCCTAGAGTTTGAGCAGACCGCCTCTGCTACTGCGAGCAACCTGGGCTGGATTGGAGGCTCCACCACTTCCTTCCTGCGCAACCTGCGCTAGGAGAGCCACCTCCCTGAGCCCCGGCCTACCAGCGCGCCAGGAGGAACTGATGCGGGGCCGCCTATACAGAGCACCTGCGGAGCAGAGGCTGGCGCTATTTCATCTGAGGTCCCAGGTATAAAAGCCATCCAGGGCTCCCCTTTCCAACTGCTCAAGAGTGTCCTGTGAGGTCCCTCCTGGACACTCGATGGAGTTGGGGTGGGGACAGCAGGGGGATGAAAGCCTGTTTTAACTCAAACGGTTCTCCTTAAACTGTTATCTGTCTAAGGCCTGCGCGTAGATTTCAGTTAGGCCCCAGGGCTTGAGGGCTTTGAGAGAGTATGATAGTGTCAAACGTTCATCCTTTTAGTTTAATAAAGGGAAAAATAAAGCCTCCAGAAACCACACAGCAGGTTGGCGGCACAGAAGATGCAGCTGAGACCCCCAACTCACACACAGGTCATCATTTCAAAGGCTGGAGTCGCTGGGCACCTACCCTGAGGTCTAATGCTCGGGGGGATGAGACTTCTACACTGTGGGCGAGTGGTGATCCCAGTTCCTTGGTACCCCAAGTGGAAGTCCACAAGTGCTTGCTTCCAAAGCCTGGTTCAAAGAGCAAAAAGGGATGTCCAATGGGGAATGCAATCCAGGCAGAGGGGGCGTGACCCCTCTACTTCCCTGATGATGCCCAGTCTTCCCTGGATGACTTCCCAGAGCTGGGCTGGGGCTGAACGAGGGGCCCTTGAGGCACGAAGGGGAATCAGTCCACAAACATCAAGAGCACAAGAGGAGTAACTAAGGGGGAGAAATTGGTCCCTTCCTTGTCACGAAGTCGCAGTTCCCAGATAACCCCCGTGGGTCCTGTCCAAATTTATGCTTGGGTCTCTATCTGCCCACAATGTGGACCCATCCAAGCAGTGACATGACTCCTCCCAGGCAGGGAGGACAGAGGAAGGACAAGACTTTTCACAAGTGAAAATGCTCTAAAGTGCCCTGGCTGGTATAGCTCAGTGGATTGAGCGTGGGCTGCGAACCAAAGCATCGCAGGTTCGATTCCCAGTCAGGGTACATGCCTGGGTTGCAGGCCATGACCCCCAGCAACTGCACATTAATGTTTCTCTCTCTCTCTCTTTCTCCCTCCATTCCCTCTCTAAAAATAAATAAAATCTTGAAAAAAAAAAAAAGAAAATGCTCTAAAGTGACCGCAGGCAACTGTCAGGCCGAGAATCAGCACAGGCAGAGGAAGGAAACCGTAGCATCGCAGCACAGATCAATCCTACAGAGATCGCTGGTGACGGCCAATCACCTCCAGCCAACTCGGTGCCGGGCACCGGTGGGCTTTCTGTGTGCTCACTAACCCTGAAGGACAGCTATATTGTCCCCAAGTGACAGATGGGTAAAATGAGGCTCAGAGAGTCCCCAAGACACGGCTAGATTTGAACGCGTACTATGTGCAGTGTCCTGTGTGCCTAGCAAGACCTGCACCACCAAGTCCTTTCCCCAAGTCCCTGCTGCTTCCCCAGACGCACACCCTTCTGTTTCTAAGGGCATTAGTGTGGTGAAGGTCAACTTTATTCAACCAGGAAGACACCGACCACCCAGCATGGGAGGGGTGCAAGCAACACCAATGCCGCCATCAGACGGTCCATACAGGGGAGTCCTGTTCAGACAAGGATGGGAAGTCATGACCTCTGAGGTTTCCCTAAGATTCTGTAAGTCTAAACCGAAATTCCAATTATTCCCCTTGAGTTGAATTAAAGGCATTTCTACAGATCATAAGATGTAAGCCTCTGTCTTCCTTAGGGACAACAAGGCTCTTTATATCCATCCTGGCTTCTCCCCATTAGCCTCAGCCACCCTGAGGAGGAAAGTTCCAGCTTGGGGGGTGGGGGGCACGGTGGGGAGGGGCCAGGCAAAGACTCCAAGGCACCCGATGACAGACAGGACAAGTTAAACAGGGCGAGAGGAGGCTCCGACCCCACAGGATGTGGTGAGTTGGAGCAGCACAAGAAAATCAGAGAAAGCTATCTAGAAACACAAACAGCACTGCCAGAAAGGAGATTTAAAAGGAACCTGCAGGGACTTTTCTTCTCTTCCTTTTTGTTGTACAGCTAGGAAGCCCCAAAATAGGTGAGAGAGTTCACATCTCAGAGCTTTCCGAGGAAAAATCCTGACTTGTTCACCAGACAAACCCAGGGGGACAGGCGCTGAGGCTGAGGTCATGAGGACTCCAAGAGCCAGCCCCGCCTCCACATGCAGACGTGAGCCAGGAGCCGGCTGCGCCCTCCCGGCCTGCAGACACGGGCCAGTGTGCCCTGGAGCCTTCCACACAAAGGCCTGCTTTTGCAGCTCCCTCATTTTAAGTCGAGGCCCAGTTGCAACTGGCTCAACTTGAAGATGTCCGTGTGGAAGGTAACGAACCTGGCTGGCGCCAAAACCAGCATTCCCAAAGAGAGTCGGTAAACAAGCAGATGAAAAATAAAATTTGGTCTCATTAAGGATAAAAAAAATGTATACATTTAAACAGGAGATTATTTGCATCTATTGAATTATCATTTTTAAGCTAATTATGCACAGGGTTGATGGGGCTGCGGTGAAACTGGCCTATGCAGGGGTGGATGGTGGCAGCATAAACAACCTTGTTTGAAAATAATTTGTTAATGTGGGTCAAGAGTCATACAACTGTGCCTTTTGACTCAATACTTTGTCTGCGGAGCATGTGTCTGAAGGGTTTCCCAAGAAGAGAGGAGTAACGTGCACAGAGATGTTCCCAGTACCAGTAAGTATTACAGCAAATTACTAGGAAACAATTTAGGGTGACAGAGAGCTGGCTCAGCGTATGATTTACTGACCTGATGAACCATTACGTGCTCTTTAAAAATGATCATTAATAAGGTGTTTTAACAAAATGGAAAAATGCTTAGGATTTAATGGCAGATAAAAGATCACATACTGTCCCCTATACCTAGGCCTACATGGAAAGACAAGTTAATGTATGGGCAGGCACATGAGGTATCTGAAAACAATTTGATTGGTTGGTTGGCGGGGTGGGGGGGGGCATCACTGAGTTCATTTTCTCATCCATTCCCATTCTGTGTATCCAAGAAATGACAACCATCTTGATGATGACGCCAATGATGATGATGATGAAGGTGATGAAGATGACCATGGTTTTTTATTGGTAAAACTTCAATAGAGTCTGGAAAAAAATGGGCAGAACTCTAGGGCAGTAGAAACAGAACTCAGCCTGAGAAATGATCAAAAGCTCTAGAGGCGTTTGAAGATCAAGGCCAAGGACTGTGATCACTAGTCAGAGGACGGAAAACGCAGTCACCCCTGGGTCCTGCATGAGCGACGTCAGCCGGCCTCCGGGGCCCCGCGGGGCATCCGGCGGTATCAGATCATCTCAGCTGTGAGACTCGGCCCTCCTCCTCCCCAGCACGCCCACGGCGCTCAGACAGGAACAGAAAAACCCAGTCTGTGCGTATTTAAATGCCCCCCTCCGAAAACATGAAACTCTGCTGAGAGGCCTGGAGAAAATGTAAATACTGATTTTCCTAAACGAGTCTCTTTCAAAAAGGCAACTCGGTCAGTTTCCACACGTGGTGCCTGGGGTCACATGGAACTTTCATTTTCTATAGGGGGAACCCAGATGGGATTTCCAGAGTGGACAGAAACCCTAACACACAGCTGTCCCCACGGGCAGCCCGGGAAGGGGCAGTCGAATCAGGGGTCAACACTGTGGATTCCCACGTGACCTGTCTGGACTCCATCGCTACCAGCTCTAGCTTTGGGCATGACAGTTCACCCCCGTGGCCTCAGTTTTTGCATCCATGACATGGGCACGTTACAGACCCTTCCTCGTGGGGGTGTGGTGAGGATGACGAGAAATGTGTACGCTCAGCACAGCCCCCTGAGCTATGGGGGCAGCTATGGGCCCTCCCAGACTGGTGGCTCCCTCCCTGACTCTCATGCCTAGTCTCCCTGTCTGGTCTGATCGATTTGCCTCCTGGGTTTCTAGGCAGCACCGGCGCACTCGGCGAGGATAGGGCTCACGTGCAAATGACCGGAAGCAGCTCAATCCCGGCTCACTTTAGGGTCACCTGGTTGTTTCAAAAAGCACAGGTGCTCAGCCGCTCCCAGCAGTTGTGTCTGGCTCTCTGGGGGATTGCGGCGAGGAGCCCTGGCACTGATATTTCTTAAAGCCGATTCCACTGTGCCCCTGCCTGGGGCACCTCTGACCCAGGCCAGAAGCGCCAGTCATTTCTCCGCCAGACCCCCAAGCTCAAGAGAGTGTGAGGCAGCCTTAACTGATTTGGGCCATAGTTCAACAGTCCCTTTGGAAGTCAAGAGCTCTCGCAGTGACTGGCAAATGGTGAGGGGTTCCCCCTCTGTCTTCCCTCCTGCTCAGCCCAGTGACTTCCTGCAAAGCAGTAAAGCAGGCCAAATGGAGTGACCTGCCCCCCAGAGGCCACCAGGAAGCACCTTGGCCAACACGGGCAGTAACACGGGCGTGCCCAGGGTGAACACAAGTCCCGGGGGCCGTCCCTGCCCAGCCCCGACCTCCTTCGCACCTACGAAATGAATGCACAGAATCACTCCTGTGAGCCTGAGCACCTGCAGACCCCGCTCTGCGAGTGGGTACAACCTCCCCGGCAGGGCTGCTGGGGCTGAGATGCCGTGTGCCTAGTGCCTGGTCCCTCCCAAAAACAGGCTCTCATCCAAAGTGGCAGTCGCTGGGCTTGGTGTGAAGTTCCACCGAAGGGAGACATGGGGAACTCCTCTTCCTCCCAGCACATGAGCTTCCAGGCCTTGCTGAATTTATAAACTGGTAATTCTAGGCTCTCTCCAGTCTGGGAAAGCCCGCGCCTCAGGACAGGATGGGATTCCTGTCTACATTACTCTCCTAGGGCTGCCATTGCAAAGTACCGTGGACTAGGCAGCTGAAAACAACAGAAATCTATTTGCTCACAGTTCTGGAGGCTGGAAGTCCCAAACCAAGGTGTCGGCAGGGCTGCGCTCTCTTGGGAAGCTGCGGGGAAGAACCCTAGCTCGCCTGTCTCCCAGCTTCTGGTTTGCTGGCAGTGCTAGGCGTTCAGAGCTTCCTTCCGTGTGTGTGTGTGATGTGTGTGTGTGATGTGTGTGTGTCTCCTTTCTCTTATAAAAATACCACTCATGGGGTGTTGAGCCTGCCCCCCTCCAGTATGACCTCATCTTTAACTTGATGACTTCTGCAAAGACCCTATTTCAGAATGAGGTCACACTCACAGGTATGGGGGTTAGGACTTGAACATACCTCTTGGGGGTACACGAGCCAACCCTGGGTGTCCGCAGGACCTTCCACGTGGTTCTGACAGACCCAGAACGTGTCCCCAGCGGCCGCTTGGAAAACCCAGTGCAATCTGTGTGGCCCAGCAGCCCACCCACCCACCCACATTCCTCCAGCTCCCCTGTGCAGGGCACAGTTGCTTTGTTCATGAACATGAACAAAGCAGGAGGGTGCAGAGAATGGCCAGGCCGTGCAAGGTCAGAGGACTCCAGGGCCTTTGACCCCAAGGAGCCCTCACAGGAAGCACCCAAGCATACCACAGGCATCAATAAATGGGAGTTGTAGCAAACCGACCAGACCGACCTTTCCAGTCCATAAACGAGGCCTGCCTGTGTGCTCAGATACTTTTCAGTGGCCTGCTGTGAGGCCCTGGGCAAATTACGGAGCCCCTGGTAGTGAGGCCACGTCCTCATCTGGGTCCACACGCCTGTGATGAAAAGGAGTCTTGGAGAATTCAGCACACTTTTCCTTTCCGTCTTTAAGGCAAGAGGAGGGCTGACCAGGTAACCTGTCCCCTCCTTCGGGGATGTGTCAAAGGAGGCTGGACAGATGTGGCGTGAGTCCTCCCTGAGGTGGCCTTGCTCTCGGCAGGGCCACGGAGCACACTCTGGGCCCAGCTGGATCACGCCTTGTACTAGGGGCTGGACAGGCACGTAGGACCCTGCGGTTCTGTCCAGAAAAGACACCGGATGAAGAGTATCCCACCTTCTCAAGACACCTCCTACCCTAGCCTCTGTCCTTTACGTTCCGTCCCACCAACAGTGTATTGCGAGCCTACTCTGCGCACCAAACTGGGCGCTGGGGATGGGGTACGAGGGGAGCAGACGAACGAAGGCCCAACATTCACAGCACTGATCCCAGCACCCTCCCCTCCCTCTACTTTTTCTCCAAGCCCCCTCCTGCCACCGGGGAGTGGACTCCCTCCTTCCAGTTCATTCCTGAGCTTTGACTAGAGGCCCCAGGTCTGTTTTCTCTTCAGAGAAAGGCCCTGCCCTCCTCCTGACCTCTCGCTGTGTCCCAGTGGCTGACGCCCATTCCTGTAAAAAGCATGCAGACTATAATCAGCCCACAGCCATGTCCCAGGAGCCACTGGAAACACTCCTTACCCGGGGAGCTGTCAGTCAGTTAGTCCTCCAGAGCTGGCGTCAGCGGCCCACTGTGGGGATTGGCTTCTGGAGATGAGGGGCGGGAGCTCAGGGCCCGCACAGCCAGCCAGCATACCTGCTGTAGCCCAGGGACCTATACTGGAGCAAAGGATCTGAGCAAGTCCCAGGGAGAGAAAGGGAGAAGACACTCTCGTGTCCCCACCAGCAGGCTCTCCCTGCTGTGAGACTAAAAGAAACAAGTGGTTTCCACAGAAGTCCCTCCTACACCCCACTATGGCCTGAACTTGACTTTCATGTCCCACCTGAACCAAGCCCAGATGAGCTGGTGCCAATGAGCAGGTGCAGTCCCGAGCCCCACCTGGAGCTTGATCACTGGATCAGCATTGCCAGCCAGCCTGCCCTGAACTGCCAGTACCAAGCTCAGAACCAGGCAACTCGTGAGAGGCACAAACTGAGAAGCTGAAAACGCCAGGAGGCCCCCAGAACTCCAGGCCTGAGCTGTCCAGTGGGGTGGCCCCATGTGGCTATTTAAATTTTAAAAAATGAAAATGAATTCACATTGAAACTATCTCCCCATTGCAAGTGCTCAATAGGCCATCTGTGGCTAGAGGCAAATGCATAGTCCTGGGCAGGGTCAGGACCCAGACACTACACCCCCAAAGGAAGCTCTACACTGCACACCGGGGGCTTTCTTGGGATGTCCGGGAGGGTGACAAGATCTGCCCCACTCCTTCTATGCCCCAGTGGACGCCCAGCTTCCCAGAGGTGTGGTGGGAAATACTTCCCCAGGGAGAGAGGGCTCATTGCTTAGAAATGAAGAAATGCACAGCAGGTTAGAGACCTGAGGCCCAGGTGCAGCTCTGCCACTTACTGGGTGTGTGACCTCAAGCAACTCATGTCACCTGTGAATGCCTCCACTTGCTCAGCCTCTTTTGGCACCTTTTAGGACCATTGAGTGACTCAAACCCTAAACAGCCCAACACCATAAAGTGGTGACATTAAATTAAAAAAACACAAAACCCTACTGTTAAAGTTTGCATTCTCCAAGATGCTATTATTATCCTGCTTTTCTCATTATGAAAACACCAGCTAAACCGAACCACCAGAATTTAATGGGCCTCTTCGTAATGAAATTTAATTTAATACAAACCAAGCAAGCTACCCTCCCGGCAAGCCTGCAAAACCCCTGGAACTGGAATTGCAATTAGTCTATTTATTGTGACATTGTCTCTGGCGAGGTTTCCAGCGTTGACTCTGCAGTAACATCAGGGTGATCTCTCCAAAATGCAAATCCAATGACTTCGCTTCCTCCCTCCTCCCCTAAAGGAGGCATTGCCAAGCAGACACAATGGAAGCTGTTCAGCACCTAAGCACAGATACCCGAGGTGACCCTGAGTAGCCTGCTCTTGCCTTGCTCTATGCCCCGCCCCAGATGCAGCTGACCCTTCCTGTTCCCATGCTCGGCCCCTCCCTGCTGTATCCACCTGAGCAGCACCTTCCCATTTGGGCTCAAAATCTAGAACAGGCATCGCACGTTTGGGGAAGTGCTCCCACTTTACAGCCACGGGACCCTGGCCCCGCCCTCCTTGGAGACCGCTCAGTGAAAGCTCCCAGTGGCACTGTCTGTCTCACCAGTGGGCTCCTCGAGGCTCCTCACCTAGCTCAGGGCCTGGCACAGTGGAGACTTCTTGTTGGGGGGATCTCCAGTGAAATGATCTCCAGTGAAATGAACAAAGCTCATTATGTAGACACAATGGAAAGGCAATCACCAGCAGAGACTCGGACACTCAGCTCAAAAGGGGACGAAGGCAGCCGGGGGAACCACCTTCTGTAGATGACCCTAACTGCATGCGTGCTGCACCCGAGGCATCAGAGAGCAGGGAGGAGGAAAAGGATGGGCCCCTGGAACCCAGGACACCCCCCAAGGGGTGAGCAGAACCTCACCTTCAGCAGCATCCCCCAGACTTTGCCAGGAAGATGCCATCTTCCCTGGTGACAAATGTGCTTGTTACCCCCAACTTTCTATAGCAGTGCTGGTGCCCTTAGGGGTTCCAATGGGACTGCCCCCCCAAAAAAGATACATCCCCTGAAACCTCTGAATATGACCTCATTTGGACAAAGGGTCTCTGCAGAAATAGTTGAGGATCTGGAAATGGGACCATCCTGGATTGGGATGGGCTCTAAATCTAACGGCAGGGGTTCCGGTAAGAGAAGCAGGGCGGACACAGAGAAAGCCAGGTGAAGACAGGAGAGAGCTGAGGGATGCAGCCACAAGCCAAGGAACAACTGCCGCTGCCAGAAGCTAAAAGAAACAAAAATGATTTCCCTCTAAAGCCTTCAGAGGAAGCACAACCTTGCCAACACCCCCCGCTTCCACATTCTGGCCTCCAGACCGTGACGGGATACATTTCTGGGGTGTTCAGCCACCTCGTCCATAGTCACTGCTCTGGCAGCCACACAAAACTGATGCAGGACCTTTGTCCCTGGTGTGGAGGAGACAGGTGAGCACTCAAGAGGGAGGTCCGAAGCCCGCTGGGGCCCGGTGCTTCCCACGAACCTCAGTCATGCAGTTCCGGTCCCAATGGTGCACCAGGCTGTGGGCTGTCGTACCCTGCAAGCTGAGAACAAGACTGGCGCATGAAAGGCAGAACCCAAAAATATTTCTAAGCAAATAAACTGCCGGCCTCATGTTCTAACATCAAGGAGCAGGCTCACCGTGTTGGAAAAGGCACGGAAGTGTGGGAAGGGTAGCTGGGAGAAAGAGGCTCCTAGAAGATGCTGCTGCCCCAGGACCTGGCATGGGTGCACCCTTCTTAGTGCCCCCTTCCCCGCCCCGTCGGCCTGTCCCATGCTCATCCGGCTCCTCACACCTGCCCCTGCAAGCGCTCTGGCCGCGTTTCCCTCCCCCGGCTGTGCGCTCCCTGCCAGTCAGCCGGCCCTCCACCCGAGTGTCCAGAAGAGTAAATAATCCCAGGACTGGAAAGAGAGACTCCAAAGATATTTTTAATCCAGCTGCTCACTCCAAAGTGAGGGTCAGAAAAGCAAAATGAACTGCCAGGATCGGGCCCCAGGGCACCCAGGCCCGAGGTCCCTGGGCTCTGCGCCCGGCCCACATCCGGCCCAACGTGAACTCTGGCTGCATCAGCACCCTCCCCCAACAGACCGCTCCCTGACGTGTCCCCGTGCCTAAAATCGTGTCTGGCACACAGTAGGTGCATGGTCTATATTTGTTGAATGAACATTTGGGAAATGAACCCAGAACTCTCAGAGCAAGCGTAGTCAACGTCGCTCATAATATTGTAAAAACCTGCTCCAAAGGGGGCTGCCTTCTGAGTAGAAAAATAAAAATGTATCCAAGGGCAATAATTCCCTCTGGGTTTGTACTTCGGGGAACTTCTCTGCCACACTTTCCCTCTGAGGAGGCAGGAAGGGGTGAGAGGAGCGGGGACTGAAAGCTTTCCAATAACAACCATCCTGCAAAGAACAGCATTCATCCACCCACCACACATTTACCAGGTCTCGGCAGGTCCGGGCACTGAGAAAGGCACAGGGACCCAGAGAAGGCAATGTCTGCCGCTGCCTGCGTGGACCGCATACCTGGCAGGGACAGCGGCAGGCAGGCAGGCAGGTGCCCCATCCCACCTGTCACTGACCAGGAACACTGCTGTCCACCTCTTCTCTGGGCTGCTTCCTTCCTTAGCCACCTCGAGTCCACGCTGCGGGACGCTCTGTGTGTTTAGGGTAACCTGTGCCCCCAACATAGCACATGGACCCTCTGCCGTGTTACCTGATTCCCACCTAAATCTCCCCGCCCAGGAGACCCGAAGTTCCCTAAGAGAAAAGAGCGCCCTGCCTACTTCTGCAGTCCCGCAGTGCAGCGCAGGGCCCCAGTGCAGGCTGGGTTAAACTGTGGCAGGAGGAGGAGCAGCCTGCATTTTGAAGTATCCTAGAAATACGATACTTCAAACAATGCCAGGCCCATCCGGTTTAAAAAAAAAAAAGAAACGGAAGCGATGATCTGCGCCTCAGTTTCTGCATCTGCGAAGTGGAGACAGACTCCAGGACAAGGGCGGACAGGAAGGAAGTGCCCGAGCCCTCCGGCGATAACCGCTCTCCGCTCCTCCTGCAGCGGCAGCTCACTGGCTTCCCTATCAGGGCGCATCCATCCAGCAGGCTCCGGCGTGATAGGCCCTGCCGCACAGATCCTATCGCCCACCAACTGACCTCGAGAGCATCCTTATTGGTAGCGCCCACCTCCAGGAAGGTCCGACCCCTAACTTCTCTGGGTAATCCTTTCATTGTGGGCCTGCCACCCACCCCATCTTATCTGCAAGGTCCCCAAGCTGTTGTCTTTCCAGGAAGGGTGTCTCCTATCTAAGGACCTCCAGGAGGCACAGGGAAGGGAGCACCCCCAAGGCCTGACCCCGGTCCCCGCTGCAGGCCTGCCAGCCCCTCGCTGTGTGGCTGGGGACCAAGCAACCCCTCTCTCAGGGGCTCAGTTTCCCCCGCGTACCCCAATATACAAGGAATGGGGTGGCTCAGGGACCCTCGAGCTTGGAAATAATAATAATAACAATAATATATTTATTATTTATTATTATTATTTATCAGTAATAACAATAACAATAATAGTTATTGTTTATTAGTAATAACAACAATAATAATATATTTATTGTTTATTATTGTTTATTATTATTATTATTATTATTATTTCCAAGCTCAAGGGTCCTTGAGCCACCCCCTTCCTTGTACAGAGGGGTATGTGGGGGAAATAATAATAAAAATATATTATTTATAATTAATATAAGAATCTATTATTTATTATATTCTTTATTATTATTTATAATAACAAATATATTATTGTTGCTATTATTATTATTATTATTATTATTATTATTTCCAGGGCTGGGTTGGACAAGCTAAACTGCTATCACTACAGCCTACATTTATCTGTTCTACAAAAGAGGGGAGCTGTCAAGCAGAACGAAATCAGGGATGTTTCCAGGAATTCGGTACCTCGGGTTTGCTGCATTTGACAAAATCACCAAGGTCAGGATCACCCATTTCTCAGCCCTTCCGAGAACTGCTCACTGCATGTGGGGAAAACCGGAGTGGGGCAGACATCCCCCAGGAAGGCAAGCATTAGGGTGGGTGAGTGAACGTCAGTCCCCCGCTCCCGGGAACCGAGGCCCCTGCAAGAATCTGCAGGGGCCTCTCTGTCTGTTGGTCTGGGGGCAGCAGGGAAGAGGTTGAGCCGGTTGACCTCAGTCCTAACCCCCTCCATCCATTCCCCATCTGACTCGTTCTCAGCCTCCTTGACCTTCACAGGCTGGGCGGCTTTAGCAGAGAACACCTGTGACATCCTAAGGCAGTGCCTGCCACAGAGCAGGTGTGCACACCCTCCCTCTCCTCCTTCAGGAATGCGCAGTGAGCGGAGTCCTTTGGGTGCCGGCACGGGTCTTTTAACTTCTGTATCTTCAGAATCTACGCACATTTGGGAGACAGCCACTGAACACAGTCACTGAAGACACGCTGAGGAAAGGCGTGAATAAGATGAAAACACAGGCAGGAAGGCATCTGGGGACTGATGTGACCTTCCCTCAAATGGCTGATCACTCAGGAGATGTCCCCGCTTCCCACCTGCTCGTCCTCGTTTGGAGCCTCAGAGGGGCCCACCCACCCCACGCAGCAGGACACTCAGACTTAAGGGGACGTGTAGGAGCAGAGCACCGCTGCCTCCAGTCCTAGCGCTGCACTGGGACTGCCAGCTGGGTGGGCATGCACCACCTCCCGAGCCCTCCGAGTCCCCCTCCCAGGGAGTCGTGCGGATGCCGTGAGTTAACGCGCATGATGTTTCAGAACTGGGCCTACAGCTGCACGATAACTCAATGAGATGGTATGCAGTCACAGTTCTGGAGTCAGTGAGCAACGGAAGTCACTCGTCCTCCATTCTAGATCACAGAGGTCAAGATACACTTGAACTCTGGGCTTGCAATCCTAAATCCTTGGTCAAATCCTGGCTGTCACCCATGGGGCTTTGGGCACGTGACTTTCCCTCTTGGGGCCTCCAGTTCCTCCTCTGGAAAAGAGACCTATATAAAAACCTGCTCTGTATCTCCCAGAGGACAGGATTAAATGAAACAAAAAGCACAGAGCTTGCTAAGGTGGGGACCATAGGTACTAAATAGTTATTTAAATGAATGAATTAGAAGCTCCCCCACCCCAAAATCAGCCAACCAGCCACTCAGTGTGTTCCTGATCCCTCGCCCACGCCCCTCACCTCACCTCCAGGCACCCCCTGCCCCATTAGGTGCACTCAGCTTTGATCACCCAGCTGGGCCTCTGGTGCCAGGGAATTAGAAACGGTGGCCAGGGTCTGAGAGCACATGCACCCATGGGTGGCAGAGCTGCCCCCGCCCTGGGGCCTTGCCCTCTGGAACAAGGAGCAGCAGGTAACCTGGGCACCACATCCCAGACCCTGCCGAACCCTCCCTGCCTGGGACACTGCCTACCTGTGTGCGACTTTAGGGATCACAGTGGCATCAGCTGTACAACACAAGCTGCCACTCTTGGAACAAGACAAGCGCTGACTTGACTACATAGCAGAGCATGGGCAACAAAGCCAGACTGCCACGTGAAAGCTGTGTGCCCTTGGACAAATGCGTCAACCTCTCTGGGCCCCCATTTACTGAGCTATATAAAGGGGGATATGAGATCGCTAGCACCTGCCTCTGAGGGTTTGTGTGAAAACGAGTTCATTTCTGGACAGTGCCGGTGGCAGCTGTGTTGCTATATGGGTGAGCTATCCTCACGCTTAGACGAGGACGAGAGATCCGAGAAGGCATCTGTGGGAGAGGTGGCGAGGGGGTCAGGGAAAAAGCATCGAGGCTTGGTGTTCCCTGGTCATTCCCTGGACATTCACTGGGCTCTGGAAAGGGAGCTGTGGCATCTCGGGAGAGAGGTGGCTGCAGCACCAGAAGATCAGAGGGAAGGGAAGGAGGCTGGGAGAGGAGGCGGGGCCACAAGGCACCCACCACGGTCGCCACGCCCAGCATTACCCCATTGTAAAAGCATGACAGCATATTCTTATCCCTGTTTCATAGATGAGGCTCAGAGAGGCTGGACAGCTTGCCTGCAGTGCACAGAATATGAGGTTTGGGGCCATGTAAGTTCCAGGCACCCTCTCCTGTACTAGGGGGAGGGGGGCCTTGGAAGGAGTGGGCTCTGTGACCCTCAGCAAGGCTCCTGAGTCTCTGTCCCTTCTCCTGTAAAATGGAGATGGTGGTCCTCCTGGGCTGCAGAGGAGATATTCCAAACCACCCCGACACCTGAGTCCAAGGAGGCGACCATATCACAGACTGCCGCTGTATGCTTTCCTAGTGCTTGGGAGCAGGGTGTGGATTCTGCCGCCCCAAAACTGTGCAACTTTGGGCAAGTTACTTGATATCTCTGAACTTGGGCGTCCACATTTGCAAAATACAGGTGACAGTAACAATTAAGGTAAGATAAACAGTGGTTGGAAAAGCTCTTCGAAAAACATTAAAACACCATGCAAGGTAGGCCAGTAATCCTGGTTAATTTCTATACAGAGGAATAAAAAGTAATAATGGTGACGATGATAATAATAGTGCCCACCGTGAGGATAGGGCCTGTGAAATGACTATTCCTTTAAAAAGCCAACTGAATAAACAAGAACAAATGTCTCCAAAAAGGTGGGTTCAGCTCAGGTTCAAAGCGGACCCTGTATTCATCTTTTTTGCAAAGAAATGTGGAACTGGGTGAAAAAATTAAACTGAAGGGCTGTGTCTTCCCTTTGTCAGGCAAGATGGAAGAGGCAGTGGCCCCTTCCTCTCCCACAATGCCCTGCCTGTCCCTACGGTCTGGAAAGACAGACCAGGCTGTGTCCAGGGTAAACCCAGTGACCTGCTGCTCCCACCCTGCCTGCCTACAGACGGCCTTTGATGGTGCTACATGGGGCAGGGGTGGCCCACTCCCGGCCACAGCCATTGCTCCAGCCTGCCAGTCGGGCCCAGCACTGTCCTACCTGGGGGGCAGCACTAGGGCTCGCCCTGGAGAAGCTGGGTGCTGGGGCCAAAGCCAGAGTCCCCCCACTTGCACATGGGATCCAAACATCCTTCTCATATTCCATCTTAACACGCTGTAATCACCATCTCTGTAAAGCGGTGGTACGGTGCAGTGGGTCAATTCACAGCTCTGCAGCCCACCTACCCAGGCTCACATCTGGCCCTTGCGCAACTCGCTGGTACCCTGGGCAAGTTACTAAGCCTCTTGGAGCTTGGATTTTCGTCTGCAACATAGAGATTATGATAATTTCTTGTGCACAATTCTAAAATCTAAGAAGCTCTAGAGATCAGCATTTTGGGGTCATTTTGAAACTTGACCTGCACTAGCATGAGGCTGTTTATTGATTTTATGTATCCCGCTTAGTATGAAATTAATATATTTCCCTGTAAAACGCTTAGGGCTTGGTGGATGGCACTGGCCCAAACACACGGCGTGCGAGTCTGCGCGGGCTGCGCTAACAAACTGCCACAGACTGAGTGGCTTGAACAATAGAAATTTACTTTCTCACAGTTCTGGAGGCGGGAAGATCGAGGTGCCAGGAGATTCGGTTTCTCCCACGGCCTCTCTCCTCGGCTTGCAGACGGCCGCCTTCCCACGGCGTCCTCATGTGGCCCTTCCTCTCGGGCACATACCCCTGGCAGCTCTGTGTGTCCAGATTTCCTCCTGAGGACACCAGTCAGAGTGGACTGGGGCCGCCCTGATGGCCTCATTCTAACTGAATCAGCTCTTTAAAGGCCCCGCCTCCAAATACAGACACAATCTGAGGGGCTGGCATTTCAGGCTTCAACACACCAATGGGGTGGGAGGGTGTAGCTCAGCCACAACACACAGTATGGTATGTGCACTGCGTTGCCTTCCTAGAAATCCCAAAGCATCATAAGTTCAGAAACTCATTGCAGAATGTTTCGAATAAGGGATGGAGGACCTGGGGAGCTGTCTCCATGCGGTCATGCTGAGGACAGAATGCGCCAACACACATAAAGCGCTGGCCCAGGCCACCATGTGACTCTTCCCACTGGGAGGGGCTCTGTGGGGCCAGAGGACCCAGCACAGGGACAAGCAGGTGCACGCTGAGTCTGAGGCTCCGCGGATGCACAAGCACCACTGGATAGTAGCTCACCGAAAAATGGCTCCACGAGTTATAACACAGGCATCGCCACGCCTCGGGCATCTCTGAGAATGATTCCCAAAGAATGTTCTGAGGCTCACAGGCAGGCTAAGAGTGACAGATGGTCACCTTGACCTCCAAAGGCAAGCTTCTGCTCACAGGAGAGAATGATCTAGAAAACGCAGCCATGATGCACGACCAGATAAAAAACACAACTTGGGAGCAGACCTTGCCTGCCACTCCGCGCCTTGTGATGCTGCTGACCTCCCCAACCTGAGCCTCAGTTGCCTCCCCTGAACATGGGGACCTACGTGCATCTTGCTTCATGGGATGGCTGGGAGGTTGAAAGGAGCCCATGGGTCAAAAAGGCTTAGCACCCATCGGCACCCCCACATGTCTTCCTTCTAGGAGGGCAGGTTAACAGAAAATTGGCAGGTCTTCAAGATGCAGAGGAAGCAGCAAATAGCAAGTGTAAGGAAACAAGAGGGCTGGAAGGAGGGGACGGGCTTTGCAGCCCAGGGACATTTCTGCTGCGTAAGCTAGAACCACAGCGTGCGTTCACACAGCCTCGGAGCTCCGGGAGCTCAAAGGGCTTTAACAGACGTGATCTCACTGGGATTTTTTTTATTAGCTTCTAAGGCAGGTTAACAGGTTCCTGCATCTCTGCTGAGGCAGTGAAACTGCGGGCTCCCCCAGCCGCCCCTGACACACAGAGGCGGGGCGGGGGAGGGGGAGACTTTCTGAGCCCGCCTGGGCGGCAGAGACACAAGATCTGCTTCTTGATCTACAATCTGTCATGAGCCAGACATCTCAAAAGGAAATTAATTTTTAAAACATAAATTTCCTAGAGCAACCTTAAAAAAATTCTGTATTTGTTTTTCTAAGAAGACAAGAGGGACGGAAGTGGAATGGGGGGGGGGGGGCGGTGGCGGTGGTCAGAATCCTGGGTGTGTTTCCCAGTCTGTGAAAGGGAGCAAGCGCTCTGCCCGGAGGGCTGAGCAGAGGAGGACCAGCTGGGCCCTGACTGCCCAGGAGGGGTGCTGCCCCCGCCGCCGCTGCTGCTGCTGCTGCTGCTGCTGCTGCTGCTGCCGCTGCTGCTGTCACTGCACTCCTTGTTTCACACCTTTCCCCCTCTCCTTCTAGCAGTCTTTGAGATGTCAGCCCCACCCTGGGGTACTATCTTCCTTTTGATTATTCTAAGACCGGCTTGAACTCCACCCACTAGCCTCGCCTGGGCTTCCTCCTTGCAGCCCTGCTCCCAGGGCCACTGCAAGGGCTCAGGGGCAGGGACCTTCTCAGTCCCGGATGTTTCTGTGCAGGGAGCCCCTTGCTTTGGGATCACTGAGCTCAGGCAGCTATGGTGTCTTCGGGTGGGAAGGGCCAGGGCCAGCTTCCAGGCAAATACTTCCCCTCCCTGCAGAAGCCTCAGTTCCCCCTTCAGTGGAATGGGGGCTTATATTCCCATGTGATTACTCAACTGAATGAGATCACGTCTATGAAATATTTCAGAAGCCGTGAAAGTGCTGAGCAAGTGATAACCACCCATGCTCCTCCCGCCACCACTGAGGGAGAGTGCTCCTGCTGGTCACCGGGAAAGACAGGTAGGGAGGAGGGACTGGACACGAGGGGGCCACTGGCAGGGCCTGGTCCCGAGGCTGCACCCCGAGCCTCGGCTGGACGTGAAGCACGCACAGAGGCAGCGCGGAGCCCTGGGGACGGCTGGAGCTCTGGATGGGGCCGCCAGGCCAGCTCACAGTCCCTGCGGTTCCACACGACTCCGTGGCCAAGGCCTCACCAGCTGGCCACACACACAAACCTGGGGCCCCAGAAACGCCTGGCGCTCCCACTGCCCGTCTGGAAAACAGGCACGATAAGAACCGCACGTGCTGCGGGGTCTCTAGGAGTTAACCAGGTGCCTGGCACACAGCAGCACCTGGTCAAGGTGAGCTACTTCCTGTCGTTAGTGTTCACCTGGCAGAGCTGGCATCTTTGTCATAAGAGGGAAATTTGGGGACACCTGCCCCAGACATTTATTGAGAGGATTCACTGGAAAGATGCATTAGAAGTGCTCAGTATGGTGTCTGACCCATACGAAGTGCTCAATAAACGAGAGCTCTAATGATTTCAGTCGGAGGAAAAGTCTACGCATGAAGCATTTCCAGGAACCCGGGCTGTCAGGGGAGAGGCCTGGCCTCACCCTGAACAAGGCGCATCTCCCTGGCCAGTGACTAAGGCCGGCACCCGGCAGGATTTGGCTGCTTCGGCAGGGTGGGGTTGGGCCGAGGCCTGGGCTGGCCTGCATTCCGGGTGATGCATTTTTACCGTAAGGCCTGGGTCACTCCAGAGCCAGCACAGGCTGCGCCCTCCCTGCAGCCGGACACTCACTGGTCAGTGATGAGAGATGCTTTGTGAAAGAGCGGGCGTTCCAGGACCCTAGCAACTCCGAACAGTGAGGAGGACAGAGCTGGGTAGGGAAGGACAGGTTCACAGGTGCGTGTCCTTTAATAAAAGCCACCGTCTATTTGCTTAGCCATCTGAGGCAGGTCTGGGTGCCAGGCTGAGTCCTGGGACAGGAGCCAAAATCAATTAAAACCAGCAGTGAGTGGGGGGAGGATGAATAGTGAGAGGAGGCCGAGGGCGGCAGCAGCGAAGGAGGGGCTGGGACCCAAACAAGGAGACAGAGAAGAGAGACACACAGTCAGACAGACACACACACACAGCTCCCGAGGTCCACATGGCCCAGACGCCGTGCAGAAACGTCAGTTCTGGTCGCAGGGGGTCTCCCTTCAACAGGCCTGAAAGGCACATGCATTTATATACACCGTCTCATGGGAGCAGGAGCAGGGACAATACAGGGACCCTGAGTGTGAGCTCTAGTCACCAAAGAGGGTCCAGACGCTAGGCTGGCCCCCTCCTTGCTGAGAAAACACAGCAGAGGAAGCATTTAGAAAGTACAGACTAGAGGATTCCAGGACAAAAGAACTGGGAAAGGGCTTGTTCGGGACTGTATTCTCGCCCAGATTATTTCAATAACGGCCTTTGGAAAACTGTAACCGTTTCTTTGCTACGACTAGCTTCAGGTGCCATCCCGTGCCCAGTTCCTTGCCAACAAGGGAGTAAGGGGGCAGACAGGAAAACCCAGACACCAGTGGCTTTGAACTCGTTCAACCCAGCTGTGGGACTTTGCGTGGGCTAAGTCTCCTCGCGTGCCAATTGAGGGAGAGACCCACCGAGCTGCTGTGAGGTAAAAAAGCCTGGGTACCTGCCACGTGACAGGACGTCAAGGACAGACCACCGCTTGTCATGAACAGGAGACGCGTCATGTAAAGGCGATCCTGGGTTCCCCTTGGCAAGGCCACTCTGAAACCATCTTAATAAATATGTATCGTGTAAATGAAGGGAATCATGACCAGAGCTTGCTGCTTGGAGAAAGCTGAGGAAAAAAGAGCTCAAGAATAAGGTGACAAGGTCAGAGGGAGGGAATCACGATCCTGAGTCAAAGGCGGGTTATCCGGTACTACGAGGAGGAAGCTGGGACCGGCTTTACTGGGATTCTTGAAATTCCAGCAACGTGGCACCAACCGCAGACACTTCGGATAAAAGAAAGGCACCGAGGCCAAACTCTGATCCCTGCGCACTGGCTCTGTGCACAGACTGCCAATCTGCACTGAGTTTTCCTGTCTCACACAGGGAGATAATAACCTTCCCTGCCTTATTTGCACAAAGCACTTAACAAGACTGTCAAACACACAGTGAATGCTCAATATATGGGCACTGGGTTGTTTTACTTTTAATTTGCACGTAATATTATTGCCACCATCCTACCACAGCCTCTTTTCTTTCCTCTTCTTAGGAATCAGCACTTTCTCGGAGATACATGGCATCTCGCAAACCAATAAAGATGACCACGCTTCCCTTCTATTGTGCGTGACAAGGTTACCTGTAAACACCTGGGAGACTTCAAGATGCTCCCACAGAGTTGAGTTCAACTTCCCACAAGCCCTTAACCCTTTGCTGTGTTCTCTCACTAGACTACAACCCCCCCCGAAAAACAGCAAGCATATCTGTTTGCTTGCCGTTATATCCCTGACACTTAGTGTAGTGTCTAACTTACATTAGGGACTCCATAAAATTGATGGAATCACTGGTACATAATAATTGCTCGACAAGTCTCAGTGAACACCTGGTAGCAGAAAGGCTAATCACCACGTTCTTCTCTCCGTGTACATCCAGCCGCCAAACCCAGGAAACGGTGGGCCTGCGCCCAGGCAGACCAGCAGCCACTCAGCCTGAAGGGGCGGGCGGCCAGGTCTGCACCAGCATCCCAGCCGGCACTGCCTCCGCGGAATGCTCTGCTCGCCTGGACACACCTCAGCACACATTCACGTGTGTTGCAAACTCTTTCTCCTTTCCAAGCGACGATGAGGTTTGGGAGCTTCAGGCCTTGAGTGCCGAGAGAGATGAGGCCAAGGACCTCACCGGCGTCTCCCTGGGCCACGGAGCTGGCAGAGGGCAGCAGGAACCCTGGAAGCCCACCCGGAACCCAGGCCTCCGGCTTCTACATCCGGCACCAGATAAAATGCTCAGTGGCTGTTGGGTAAAGGGGGAAAAACTGAATAAATGGAAGTAACTGATAGTTTCTCAAAGAATTCAGAACTCTCTTTGGCTAAATGGCAGAGAAACCTACTTTGTAGTAGGTCCAAAACTTACACTCCTCGGCAACAAAGCTGACTTGGAAAGGAGAATCATTTCAGACCATGACAGGTGAGCCCAGGGGGTGGAGCCGGGCGGGAGGGATGGGAGGATTCGGGCTGCCTCTGGGGTTTCTCCCCACACGTGGGTATGTGCACATGGACAGGGGCGCGGCCCCCTCGCCATCAGGGATCCCACCAGAAACTGCATCTCACCAGCAGAAGGACAAAGAGGTGGGAATCGGAAGTACTGAAGGGGGGTGAGAAGGTGAGGAAAACGGGACTCGTGGGCACAGCAAGTGGGAGTGCGAGTGGGCGTGGCCGTTCACCGGCCTCAAAGGCAGCAATGTGGGGTCGGAGTGTAAACCCTAGAGGGGCACATACGTGTGCCCACAGGGCATGAGGCTGTCCTCGCAGCACTGCCTATAAAATGGGAAAAAGAGAAGGAAAGAGGGAGGGAGAGAGGGAGGGAAGGAGGGAGGGAGCGAGGGAGGAAGGAAGGAGGGAGGGAGGGAGGGAGGGAGGGAGGGGAAAGAAAAGGGATTCAGGGCAGCATTTATCAGCAGGGGAGGAAGGATGCCCAGCCTTGAGAAATGCTCCAAAACTGTTCATTGCTGATCCTCTCCTGACCTGACCTCGCCACCGGGCACTCCCTTGTCCACTCCAGTTCATTTTCCTGTGTTGTCAGCCTACTGCTCTGCCCTCCAGGGGGAAATGGAACGCAAACGGAGGAAAACAGAGCGCCAGACTCCCCGGAAGGCTCCTCCGTGTCTTTGCCCAGGAGAGGCTCCCATTACAATGGGGCCTGGACCTCAGCCACGAGCCCAGGGAGGGGAGAAGCTGATTTCATCCCATTTAACCCAATTTGCCCTGCCCAGAAGGTGGCTAATGAGCAGCCTGCGCCCTCAGAGTCATCGATACCACTTTCCAAATCAAGTTACCAAATTGGTCTTAAAACTGCCTCCAAGGGGCCAGGCCGACTGTTACCAGGGAGGCATCCTGCTGGCCATCTGGCCCCGGTTCCTGTGGCAACGTCTCCTTCTCTGCATTGGCGGCGGGGGGCAAGCGAGCTGCCTTTGTCTCCATTTGGGGTCTCTCCTTCCCCTGGATGCCAGATCCCCCAGAACGGGACTCAGGTCCCCATAGCAAACATGGGCCAGTTGTGACAGAGAGAGCCCAGAATGACAGGACCAGGTGAGAACCATGCCACGGGTGCAGCTCCAGCAGGTCAGGGGACCTGCAAAGCCAAAGGGGGAAGAAGAAATTCCCCCACTCAGCTGCACCCAAATCCCAGGAAAGTTTCCCAAATAAGCCACCCTGGCGCTAGGGAGGCAGAAGTCCAGTAGAGAACGGGACAACCCAGTCTAGATGGCCACCCCGAACAAGAGCAATGGCAAGCAGTTTCTATCCATGTTGTCACTGAAGCTTCCCAATACCCTGTGAGGTCTGTCCTCTTGTTGTCCCCATTTCACAGACAATGAAACTGAGGTTATCGAAGCAAAAAGCGAACCCAAGCCTTCTTCCAACCCCAGTCCACCCTCAGCCTCAAAGGCACAACGGCTTTATCCCCCGAGATCGCGATGACTTCCATTCCCTCCTCTATAATGAAACGTAAAGACAGTCCAAGGAATGTTGCCCAAGAGCCAAATATGCTTTCCTTTAGATGTTTTTTGTGACCAGCCCTAAATACGGCACCTCCTTTTGACGGAGAGCCGATGGAATGCGAGGCACTGGACCATCTTATCTTCCATCGCAGGAAAGTCCTGAAGGGCACGGAATTATTCTCTGTCTTCTGCGGGGGAGAGGAAGGTGGCTCCAACATGTTGAGTAACAGGCTCAAGGTCGCACAGCGAGAAGGAAGAATGCTCATCCTGTGCATTTGGCATACAATTTTCTTTAAACACTTACTCCGGTAGGTACCCTTTTCCCCAAACCGGCTGTGCTCAGACTCAGCAGAAGACACTGCGTCAACTCTCCGCATTGAGGAGACACAGCAGCTCTATCTCTAGACCAGGGGTCCTCGGCAAAGGGTGATTCTGCCTCCCCCCCAAGGGGACATTCCGCGCTGTGTGGACACCTTTTGGATTGTCACAACTAGGGACTAGGTGGGGGAGGCTGCGAAACATTCTACAACGAAAGCCCACAGGGTGAATTACCGAGGCTCAGAAACCTGCTCTCGAACCTTCGCCTGTCTCTGCAGCTTCCTCGTGATCTTTATTTCATACAAAGAACTTCTTGATTACTCAATACAATAAAGTGGTACTTACTGATTAGCATGAAAACTTAACACAGATCACTCTTAAGGCTAATGTGTCCCACTGACGCCTCTCAAAGAGTCGGCCAGAGAGGAGACCTGGGCTTAGAGTCAATGCATGAAATAAGGAAGCTCAGATCACTGGAGATATGTGCTCCCGTGTCCCACCCCATGCCGGACCTAGGGGCGGTGCCAACGAGAAGGAAAACTCTATGTGAAATGCCAGACTCAAGTGCGTTCTCCCCAGGGGAACATGGGTCACGTCACACAGCCCCTGGATGGGCTGGGAAGGCCATCAGCATGTTATTCCAGGGACATGTCTAGTTCCTCAAGCCCAGCGCCCCACAACATCACTCTCTCTTCCCTCAGAACCTCAAGAGAGGGTCTCCAGGCAGAATAAAATAAGAGCAGGGGGGGTCAAATCACAGGGCTGGCAGAGAAGGCCCCGAGTCATGCTTGGTTCCCAACAACAGTGACCACGGGTGAGATGGCCGCTTATAGAATCTCACTGCTGGGCTCCGCAGCTTTGCTCTGACCTCATCAAGGGGCAGCCCAGAACCTACACAGCACCCGGGGGAGAACCGATGCCCAGATTCAGAGCAGGATTTAATTCCAGCAGCACTTCTCCGGCGACGGACAAAAAAGCCAGAGGCTCTGATACTTGAAGCAATCTGCATGAGAAGTGGCCACCTGGGAAGACAAGTCAGGATTTAAACCCTGCTCTGCTCCAAACTCATCCCTGGGTCACTGTCACTAATTTTGGGGATCTGAAGAAAGTCCTGTATGCTCCCTGGACCTCAGTTTCACTACCTGCAGAATGGGTAACCACATTCACCAAGGGGGCTTTTAATTGTGTCTTAGGGAGAAGGCAAGTGCCACCAGCTTTGAGGCACAAAGATGTAAATGAGGCACTTTCTCTCTACTTGCTGACTAATCACATACGAGAGAAGAAGTATTCATGAGAAGTGGTTATGGGTTAAGACAGAATCTTTGGTTAGAGGCAGACGAACTGGGGAGGAACTGCCATCCCTGTCACTTTAAGCAGGTCACACGGACTCTCAGAGACCCCACCCACATCCGTCAACACAGATGAGTCCTCACAAATGTGGAGCTGGTGAGGGAAAGTGTCCAGCCCAAGGGCACTGTGTGAGTCTGTTAAGAACTCTGGGAGTTACAGAGTTGGGGACACAGAGCCACACCCTAAGGGCAGACAAAAGTCTGTGGGTGTGCTGCAGAGGCCTGGGACTTCAGCTGCCCTTGGGAAGGGGGTCACAGTGTCCTGACCCCCAAACATGGGTCCAAAAGGGTGGCTCCCTCCATACCTGGCTCCAAGAGCAAGAAGGCCAAGAAAGTCAAGGAAATCAGTCCCTGGAGAAACAGGAGGGACTACCACTTCCTAGCGGGACAAGTCCAGCCCTAAGGCCATGTTCCAGAGCTGGGCTGGCACTGGACCAGGGGCCTGGCACAGGAAAGGGGCACTTCCGGGCCAGCCAGACTCTGGGGCAGGGAATGACAGCAGAGAGCAAAAGGAAAACACTCATTCCCCCAAATCATGGTGACTAAAAGGTGTATCAGGATGCTCGCATAAACACTGTAATACCAGAACAGGAATAAGAGTGACTTTTCAAGACTAATACTCAACAACAGGAAACTAGAACAGTAGTGAGCCAGCTGAAGAGAACATGCTATTTCCACCACTAGAAAAAAACAACAGTGGACATTCACTGGAGACTTACTCTCCGCTAGCTACGATTAGATTGACCTCTGACAGGTTAACGGGTGAATACTGGCAATTTCACAGGGCTCAGCCGAATACTTTAAGCACCTGACATGGACCAAGTGACCTAATCTGTACAGCCAACCTTACGGTATGGTGGGCAGCATTACCCTTCCCTCCAAAAAGAAAGAGATACCCCACATCCTCATGCCCAGAACCTGTTACTATGTCATTGCCCATGACAAAGGGAATGCTGCCATGTGATTCAGTTAAGGACCTCGAGGAGGGGATTATTCTAGATTATCAAGGTGGGCCTAATCTAATCATACTAGCACCAACATCCAAACACCTTTCAGGGCTGGGATGGGACAGTTAAGAAAGAAGAAGACTTCAGAAGCAAAAAAAGGGACTAGACCTGCTATTGCTGGGTTTGACCATGGAGGGACACAGCTGCCAAAGGAGGCATGTGGGCAGCTTCTTGAAACTGGATACAGCTCTCAGCAGATCGCCAGCAAGAAAAGAGGGACCTCAGTCCTGCACCCACAAGGAACTGAATCCCACCAACGACTGGCATGAGCAAGGACTCTGACGTTCCCCTCAAGTCTCCAGAAAGGCATGCAGCCTGCAGACACCTGGATCTCAGCCCAGGGGAACCTGTGTCAACTTCTGCCCTAAAACGCTGCCTGGTAATAAATGTGTGTTGTGTAAGCACCATGTCTATGTCAACGTGTTATGGCAGCCATGGAAAACTAATTCGCTGAGTAAAAAGCATTCACAGCCATAGCTGGAGGACAGATGAGATGATCCAAGCTGTCCCGAGGCCACGCAGACAGCAAGGGGCTGAGCTGGGACCTGAGGGCAGTAGGAGGGCTTCGGGCACCT
This sequence comes from Phyllostomus hastatus, assembly GCF_019186645.2. Classification (NCBI taxonomy): domain Eukaryota; kingdom Metazoa; phylum Chordata; class Mammalia; order Chiroptera; family Phyllostomidae; genus Phyllostomus; species Phyllostomus hastatus. The sequence continues at coordinate 41,387,173 of NW_025334017.1, read as the reverse complement.
CTGCCCTCCCCCACACCCCCACCACCACCACTTTGTTCTACAGTCTCATGGCACAATGGTTCTAAATCAACTTCCCAGAGGGCAACGCAGAGGCTGGACTTGGACTTACTCTACCTGGAGTTGGATGATTTTAAACACAGTTATTTCAAATACTTGAAATGAATAAAAAGAATAAAATAGTATAATTGCAACTTGTCTCAGGAAAACTAAGGAAGAGTTCTGTTTTGCCTGGCCCTGGGTAATGGCAGCAAAAGTATGAGCCCGGAGAGACAGAAGTATTTTCACAACAGTTGATAAGGGACTGCTTCCCCAAGAAGACAGTTCTTATCCCACTATCTGGGCCTGTCCCCTGGGGCCACGTCCCCCTACCACACACCTCAGACCTCCCCAGAAGGCAGGGTCAGACGGGGTCCAGCCAGGAAGCGCCCGGGCCCTGGCGCCACACATCCCAGTGAATCCAGCCTAAATATTTTGAATAGCACCCTCGGGGAGATGGAGCGAGAGGGGAAAACAGTGGTTCCAGCAGGCAGGTGTCCTTGGACTTATTTAAATAAGAGGGAAGACTCTCCTGCCTAGGGCCTCTGAGATCGGGGACATGTGTGGGAAATGTACAGACGCTTCAATTCGGCCTTGGGCCTGTCTCCACCATTTCTTACTAGCACGTGGCCTTGGGCAAGCCATGCAATGCCTCACAATCTTAGGGTCCTTCCAGGTAAAGTATGAACACCAAGAGGGCCACCCGCCATGCAGCTTAGAGGAGAGAACCTGTGAATTCAGCCCCCGTTTAATAAGACCAGTCATGACGGCTGGTATGGGCCATGGGGCCAAGAACACCTGGGCACCTCCAGACAAGGCTCAGCGATGGCTGTGAGTGCTTTGGGGAGTACAGTATCCCCAGGGTCTCGGGGGCTTCAGGAGACTCCCACGTGGCTCAGCCTGATGCCTCTGAATGTGGTCTTTCTCCCACCAGCTCATCCCACTGGGTCACCCCCTGCTCACCTCTGGGGTTTTCTATGGTTTCCCCCACCCACGGAGCATTTGCTGGTGCACCATCCCTGCCCAGATCAGAGTGCAGAGTCACAAGGCAGACGGGGAGGGCACCGCACAAACCCTCTAGCAGGGAACTCTGAGCACGTGTTGGTTAAATGAGAAGGAACGGGAGGGAAGAATCAGCGAGAAGCTGAAACAGACCCAGCCCTTCCTCCTAGGTAACCACGAAGCCTTGGAAGAGACAAACATAAAGCAGGAGACCCCCTAGAACAACCCTACAGTCGCTCTAACTGAGAGAGAAATAAAAGACCAGAAAAGAGAAAGAGCTTCTACCCAATCACACAGCCCCAAGCCACTGAATCCCGCCCAGCCTCAGTTTCCTCATCTATCAAATGGGCATGATGCACACCCTGTCTACTCTCCATGAGGAGGGGTTGCTCAAGGGAGATGCATGATGGGAAAGTCCTCTATGATCTAGGAGGTGTGTTCTGTGATGACAGCACCACCCAACACCTGCCACGTGGGGACCCCAGGATGAAATGACAAAATGCAACGAACTCAAGATACTGCACATTAGTCAAAGCAGCCTGAGATTTTCATTCCTTTCCAGGGAAGCTTAAACTTTCCCCAGTTACGCAGTTTGGGGGACAGATGGCCTTGTCTTGGAAAGGTATCATCTTTTAAAAACACTTTAAGAAAAAAAATAATCAGACCCCCAAAGGAATCTCATATTCAACCTATTGGTGTAATCGTGTGCTGCTGGGAAACATGGCCACGGGGTAAAGCTTTCGGCTCCCACCACACGCCCCTCCAGCCTCCAGGGCATCTCCCGTCCACCCTGCACAACGTGGTGCAGCACCCAGGAGCACAGGATGGCTGCGGCTGTCCGAAACAAGTACGCCTCCTCTTCGGCCACGAGGAAACATGGTGTGACTCAGGCTTCTCCACCCCAGGACGAGACTTCCTCAGCGGCCACTCACACTCGGTCACTGTCATCTCCTCTCAGTCCCAGCTGGTCAACCAAGGGCAGCACCACTTCTGGATGAGGGTGGAGGGCCACACTGAACCTGGACCCCCACACTCGCCCACCCCTACACAAAGATACAGTCACTCTCCAAATGGGGCTGCTCCTTGTAACACCCCTGGGAGGTCACCTGAGGAGGTTACAAAGCCAAGGACGCCAGGGGCTGCCATGTGGTGTGACAGAGGCTGCACTTGAAAGACTAGAGTAAGAGCCCAGAGAGGAAGAACGGAGAGAACGGAACCGCAGGACTGATCCAAACGGGCTCAGAGCTGGACAGAGCATGTAAAAAAAGGGTCATCGTTTGGAGTGACAGAACTTCCTGAGTTCAAACGCCAGCACTGTGGCTTTCTCAGTAACACTAAAAATGTCTCTCTCTCGCAGTGTCAGGTTAGAACCAAAAATAACAATGAACTTGCAGGACGCTGAGAAAGGAAACAATGGATCACGCAGCCGAGAGCCTCAAGGTTTGCACTCAAGGACCTGTCACTTCCCTGGTCCCTGTTGTCACAGTGCATCCAGTTGACTTGTAGAGGCCACCTGGGTGCCCGTAACAAAGTGGCTGAACGGGATGACTGAAGATTATCACCAAGCAAATGATTCGGACCGCCAGCCCACGTGGGCTGTGACTCGATCTGGATTTAAATCGGGGACAGGCGTCAGATAACAGCGGTCGTCTTCCTGATCTGCAAGTTCTTTTTTGTGCAAAGCCCTCCCAGTGTGTGTGTATGAATGTCAATGAAGTTGTACTTCAGCTGGTCCCTCTCATCCAGAAAATCCAACCAGCGGGCAAGCAGGGTTCCAGAAGGCACAGGCTGCTCTGTGCACAGTGGCGCACAGAGGCAGGAGCTGAGGCAGGTCGCAAAGAAGGCTGTGCTGCCAGGCAGGGCTGAGGAGCAAAGACCTGCCCAGGCTTTGCTGGGGCGGGGTGGGGGAGGCTCTACTCAAAGGTGACAGGAGGAAGGGAGGGAGGAAGCAGTCTTGCCCTGCACACTGCAGGTGCTCAGCTGTGCTCACTGCCTGCTGTGGCCTCTGAGGATGGACACTCTGGGGCCAGGGCACTGGGCGCCTGGCCTGTGCCAAGGGCAGGAAAGAGACGCAGACCCGCCAGCAAGCCCGGTTCAGAGCTCGACAGTGTCGAGGCACCATAGGAAGTCAGGGGCCGCACCCAGCACGGCCTTCCTCATTTCTGAGAAAGACCATCAAAGCAAAGCCAAGGCGGTTGCCAGGGTGGGGAGCTCCCCCTCACAGAGCAGAGGTCCAGCTGGGCACGGCAGCACTTCGCTCGTGCTCAGAAGAGGCACCGTCTGCCCAGTGCTCATCCGAGACCACGGCTCCCTCAGACCCCCGCCACACTCACTCAGCCACCGGGCCACCCCTGACAAGGTGCTCCCTCCTGGGCCAACTGTGCCCACTGACACCTCAGAACCACTCAGCTTCCAATCTGTCACTCTGGCTTTGGTCAAAGCTGCCAGCATGAGCATAGTAGCCAAGATCGTTAGAGCACGCTGCACACGGTCCTAAACCCTCCACAGACGACCTGGTGCTGTCTTGTTCGCTATGACTCATAGGAGTGAGTGCTATTACCATCCCGTTTTACAGGCGAGAAAACTGAGGTTTGGCACGTCTAAGCAACCTCCACCAGAAACCCGTGCTCTGTGCCACTGGGCCCTGTACCCCGGACCCCTGCGTTTCAATGTGACTCTGACATTCACCAACTGTGTCACCTGGGACAAGATGCTCCGCCCCTCTGGGGCTTTACTTCCTCCTCTGCAACTGGGAACCATCACCACACCTGCTTCATATTGAGTCTTAGAACTGATGAATGAAAGTGCCCACTCCAGGGTGCAGCACAGAGCAGCTACTAAAATTGGTCACCTTTCGATCGGTGTGTGGGAGAGGTGAGACAAACACACAGACAGATGGACAGGCTGACTGGCCTGGCTCCTTTAAGAAGGGAACAAATGGACCATCAGGCACAAAGAGCAGAGAGACACACCTTACGACACCCACTGCTATGGGGAGCCAGCCAGCAAACCAATCATGCTGTTTTCTCTGTTCCCCAGCGAAGTGGGGCCTAAAAGAGCGGAGAACTCAGGAGAACCTGGCAGGACACGAGAGCCTCCAGGGACAGCAAGGAGAGCAACACAAAACTGTCGAGCGTTGCTCTTACCCGACCGCCCCTGGCCCCAGGAGTGACAAGGCAGAGAAGGCATACACAGTCCCCAATAAGCAGTCCCGGCCCAGCTTCAGGGCCGCCAATAACTCCCTGCAGCCTCAGGAGCTCCCCAGCACCTCAAGGCAGATCCGAATCCCAAGAAACCAAGTCACGGTCCTGTTCAAAAGCTGCAAAGGGAACTTATGAACAACAGTCAGAAATAAGGAGGGGCTGTGCTGGGTGACAGGGGCGGTCTGGGATCATCCAGAGCCCAGACCTTTCTGGAGACGGGGAGGCATGGAGTGAAGGGTTCGAGTGGCCCAGTATCTTAGTGGGCGCCACCCTGCACCCCGTCAGATTGGTGGACTAATAAAGAGGACGAAGGGGTGGTCTTGTTTACAGCCCTTTGCCAAGGCAGGTACCTGGGGCAAAGTAGGTGCTGAATAAATTTTTGTTAAGTGAGTGCCTGAGTAGGCTCCTGCCCCCCAAAAACTGCCCCGTGCAGTTCTGCCACTCAGTGACATGCCCAATGGGAGATGAAGCTTCCCTGCCCCTCTGCAGCCACACTCAGCAGCAGCCAAGGCTGGTGCAGAGGCAGCCCACCAACATGCAGTGGAGCAGGCTCAGCTCTGGTCCCTGCAGCCCAGGCTCAGTCTGGTGACTCACATGGTGACTTGTGGGCAACAGGAGGCTCGGGAGCACCGACGCCAGACTGCCAGCTTGCTCTGGCCTGGCCCCTTGCTGAGGGCTTCGCGTGCCCCTCTCGGTGGGTCCTCCTACCTCGTGAGACACAGATAACCATTCACATTTCAGGGATGAACAGCCCAGGACTCTGCGAAGCTAAGCAGACAAGTTAAGGTCACTCATCTAGAAAGTAAAAGAGGCAGGATTCACATTCAGCTCTGCCCATCCTCCAAGTCCAGGATCATAGGTCGAGCTGGAAGTATGGCCACACCCAGGCCCAGAGAGAGCAGCAAGCAAATTGAAACAGAACCCCCTCCATCTTGGAGTGACCACACACTGGGCAAAGGTCTCCAGGATCTGCCCCCACCACACCCAGGAAGACCTCCCCTGTCCCACCTGGCACAACAGCACCAGCCCCTGACTGGTCTCCCTGTCTCCAGGCCACCCCACACTCACACGGACTCTCAGTGGGAAAGCAGGATCAGGGCTGTCTCCTTCCAAACCCAGGACTCGGTAGCACCCAGCACACAAGCGGCACTTAAATATTTGTGACCTTGAATTACACAACGGATCAAGTCCCATCTACAAAATGGGAATAACAATATGAACTTCCAGGATGTTGGGAAAATAACTCATGAAAACAACTGCTCACTAAGGTCCATAGTGTTATAAATATATTGCTGATTCCCACCAACCTTTATGGTTGACAAACAGAAAGAAAAATTAATGTGTGAATAACTTAGCACAAGACTCCACATGCACTGGGGAATATATACATGTACCCATGTGTGTGCATGTCTGTGCATGTATGGAGTGTCTGTGCGAGTATGCATGAGGTATCACTAACAGAGACAGAAATGTTGTATGTGGTTGTTTTCTAATTGACAATGGGAGAAGGGACTCAGGTGCAGCTCGAGAAGCTGGAGCTTGATATCCGCCAGGTCAACGGCCCACAGCCAGCTCATCTGCAGACACTGCACCAGAGTCCTCCAGACAGACAGACAGTGATGTGCCCACGGCGGGCTGCCGCTCCGCCGCTCAGTGGGGAGATTGATGAGCTGGGGCTGGACAGGAGGAAGCAGGGATGATCTCCTCCAGAGCTCACCTTTGAAATCTTACCGATGGGACAGAGAGAAAACACGTGCAATGGAAGTTTTTGCATGCCCTACACGGTCCCCACTCCCTTCACATGATCCATCTCACACGGAGCCTTCCTGATCCTTTCCCACCATGCCTTCCTTCATCCCAAGGCCGGGAGAGGGCCGAGAGGACGGAGGCACCCAAGTTGGATATGTGGTGCTGTGCATGCCTGTTAGGATCAGAGGAGGGGTGAAAATACAGTCCGAGCTGCCTGCCTGGACCCCACCCGCACCCTGGGGTCTCCTCGCACCTGTGGCTGGACCCCCCAATTGCAGCAAGTGCTACAAGAGCGGCAGGAGGGCTATGCGTGCACCCCACTCCAAGCAAAGATGCAGCCCCTGCTCCCAACGCCTCTTCCCTGCAACAGCCCCCCACAGTGAAGTTCCCAGGAATGGGGAGAACATTCACCAGAGGAAGCGCGGGGATGTGGAGGGAGGAGGAAACGGGCCGACCGGCCCTGCCAAGTTTTCCAGAGGAAATGAGTAACCCGTTGTTAGGCAGTTACACATCGCCAAGCGAGGAAGTGGCATTGTCTGGGGACCAGCCGAGGACCTTACATAACAGGCACCCCCCTCACACGCTGGTCATGGCCGTATTTGGGGATCAGCATAAACATCGGACAAGCACTCTCTCCTGTGTAAACACTGGCTTTATTTGGGTGGTGGAGAGAGGTCTGGGCCGGAGTCTCCGCTGGCTCGGTGCTAAGAATTAAATTGACACAGTCTCCGAAGCTCACATCAGTTCTCATCGGCTCCCTTCTAAAGAGTGGCCGTGTGGCTCAGCGGTTAAGCCCAGGCTCAGGAGCCAGGCTGCCGGCTGCCACCTCCACTGCTTACCAGCTATGTGACCTGGGCAAGTTGTTCAATCACTCTGTGCTTCAGCTGCCTGATCTGCAGAACAGGGAAATACCTGCACCTGAGTCCCAGCCTGGCTGAGCAAGAACAGGGGCATCAGACACACACGGTGCTCAGAACAGTGCTTCATACAAAATAAACTTTCAGTGATGTTCCAGGCAGGGTGCTGGGGACCGACACCATGCTGCTCCCACCTCTCAAGGTGGCTCACACAGTAACAGTGAACTAAAGGGTCCCGGGGGCCTGTGGCACAGTCTAGGCAGGGTCCGGTGGCTGCAGGAAGGAGGAGCAGAGCGGTCACTTCCCCCAGACACCTTAGAAACAAAAATGGACAAGGACCTCCCTCGAAGAAGCCGGCAGAAAAGGGAGGCACAGAAAAGAAGAAAGGCAAAGTTTTTACCGGAGACATACGAAGACACTAGCAGAGGTTAACACAATCCTAAAATTCATACCAATTCGACCGACACAGTCGTGGCCCAAGATCAGGGCAGAGAGAAGATGCCAAAGGGTGTCGGCTGTCCGTGGGGTCCGTGGGTGACCCCCTGCTCTGCACGTGCGGCCACGTCGCCGTGAAAGGGAGGAACCTGTGAGACCCAAACCCTGGTACCTGCTGGTGCCAGCTAGGGGCCCTGCAGCCACCGTGTCCCCTCCTACTCGCCACAGCCACTTAAGGAAGACCCTGTCAAGTGTTCCCATGCACACACACGTGCACACACACACACACCCTTCAGGATGAAAGGTAAGGAAACGGGGGCACAGAGGTCAAGTCCCCGGTTAAAGCACATTTGTTTAAAGGGTCAGAATTCAAACCTGAGTCTGGTTTACTCTCCATTAAAGGGATTCTCCCCCTTCACTGGTTGGTTAGTTGAATTATTATTATTATTACTATGAATTTTGTTTAGAGTTCCTTTTTTATTGAGATGTAACTGATATAACACTGTATTAGTTTTAAGTACACAATACAATGATTTGATATATGTGTATGTAGTAAAATTATCACCACGGTAAGTCTAGTTAACATCCATCAGCATACATAGTTACAATTTCTTAAAATCTGGAGCGTGAATTATTATTGTTAAATACAATCACAAACTCAGAGCAAAGTTGAAAGTACAGTGCAAATCCTTTTTCCTTACGCTGCGTGGGAGCAAAGGGCTGGTTGGTGCCCCATCCCCCCAGCACACTTAGCAAAGGCAGAACATTCTACCAGCACATCTGGAAGTTGGCACCGGCGTGCAACTAACATCTAATTCTTATACCCGGTCCACGTTTCCCCAGTTGTCCCCAACCAAGCTAGCTGTCGCCACCCTTCCCTCTCCTTCCGTCCGTGGCCATTCCTCAGTCACTGCTGAACTCTCATGACCTCGACACTTCGGCTACAGGGCCATAGCTTTGAAGCACGTCGCTCCATTTGGGTTCGTCCGATATTTTCTCACGATCACATCCACGACACGCGTCTTCATTAGCTTGGGTTTTGCAGGGCGAGGTACAGAGATGGCTTCATTGCAAAGCAAGAGGTGGCAGGAGGGTTTCGGGGCAAACGTCAAACGTCTAGGTCAGCGGCGGCGATGACAAGCTCCACGCAATCATCTCTCATGGGCGGGGCGGGGGGGGGGGGGGCGGGGTCTGAGTTTACGCCGGAGGGAGGGGCCAGGCCGTCCGCAGTCTGCACACGGCGACACCGCTGAGCAGAGAGACGCTGGCACTGTTCACTCGTGCCAGCTTTGCTTACAAATAAAAAAACATTTTTAAAATAGAAAAACCTCAGAGTTCAGCTTAAAAAGACCTTTCATGCGGTGCCAGGCCTCTCCCTCCCCACTCCCCCCGCCTCCTGGCCTGTCACAAAGTACAATACACATGTTTATCTTGCTTCTGAGAAGGGGGATATTAAAATACTTGAGGATTTTCCCCTCCTAACCCTGGCATGCCGGCTCCCACCGGCTGCACGGCCACATATAATGGAGTGCAAAAAGCAGCAATTATGGCTTTTGCAAACACAGGGAACTTTCCTGAGGTTGGAAGTCACATCACTTGAAAGGCTGACTTTCTTCAAACTTCCAGGAACAGAGTGGCCCAGAGCCCGTCTATTTAAAGGTCAGCCGAGCCCTGCTGGATTTGGAGGGCTGCCGCGGACACAAGCTTATTCTCGGCCCCCGTCCGCGGCCACCGCGGCGGGCCGGCTGTGAGCAGCACTGTGTCCCGAACAAAGGGGAGAGAGGGAGCGCGGGGGCCAGAGGCAGGGCCAGAGAGAGATGGGAGACTGGACGGAACCCATCTGCCTCCCCCTTGTCCACTGCGTCCATGGGGGGGGGGACGGCGGGGCCAGCAGTAGGGGCTGGTGGCCAACAGGGTGACCTGCTCACACATCTCAGAATCAAGTCTAGGTCCCAGTTTTCAGGGATGTGATGCTTCCTTATGTCTCCCTGTGAACTCAGCTCTCTGGGTCCACCCCCTGGAGACGCCGACCGTGGACAGGTGGCCGGAGATGGCCCCTGTACCCTCTTGCTGAGGTCGCCAGAGGGGCAACAGCCTGCCTCACCCAGCAACCACACACAAAACCTTTTGAAAGTGTGTAACGCTTAGCTTGGTGTTCGCTTGTACAGCTCTGCGTTTATATAAACTCATACGCTTGTTCTGTGTATGAATACAGAACTGCCCAACTGCCAGCCGATTCAGAGGTGCCAAGTACCCAGAAAACCCTGCTGACAGAGCACCTATAATGTGCACGGGCCCCTGTGGGTGGGCGGTTGGCTCAGCTCCCCACCCCGACATCACCTAGCTAGCGGCGGACAGAGCCAGAATTCCAATGCCCCCCGGTCTGACCGCAGACACACTCTCCTTCATCGTCAGACCCTGCACACACCCCCCATGTTCATGAAGTCGGCAGTGCAGTAAAGGACAGACCCCACGCTATCCGACCAGTAGGCCTCTGCTGGGACGTACTGATCCTTCCTGCCAGGCACCTGAGAGGGCTTCCAGGAGGAGGTGACCTTTGACTATTGCCACTGATGGAGCTCAGCGAGAAAAGGAAGAGCAACCCAGGAAGAAAGTACAATGTGAAGCCAGGAGGCCCCCAAAGGCCTGGATGGATGGTCATAACTGGCTGTCACGGCTGAAGTCCCGAGTGGGCGAGAGAGGCCAGGAGTCCCTTGGGACCGTCCATGGTCTCTATGCACTGAGCATCAACTGGATGACAGTCACTGTACTACCTCGGCCACCCAAGTGATCCTGACCCTGAAAATAATGTCAAGAAACAGGTGACCAGGGCAGTCTCCAGGTAAGTCACCATTACTGGCTTCCTGACTACCAGGTGGCAGGGCTTGGGACCCCAGGGCCATCTGGTCCCAAGGCTAGTGAGCCTCCCATGTGTCTTTCCAAGTGTCCTTTCCCTTCTGCTGAGGGCACTGCAGACACAGGAAAGGGTGCTCCGGGAGAATGAAGGGAGGGAAGAAAGGAAGCGGAGGGGGCGGGAGGGAGGAAGGAGGGGAGCCGTGCCAGGACTGTGATTCAGTGCAGACCTTCTTGAGTGACCGATCAGCCTGAAAAGGCTTTGAAACCAAAAGCAACAAAACGAAACACCCAGCGGGCCAAGCCAGGAAGCTGGAGCGGAGACTCTCCAAAGCTACACGTCACCAGAGGGGACCCAGGAAAGGGGCTTTGTTACCAGAGAGTGTCTTAGCCCGTGCTCCTTAGACGGACCCTGAGCTGGGAATTCTCCTTTGCATGATTATAGGGAAGTCTTTTGAGGAGAAAGGAAGTGAGGGGCACAGGACAGGCGGTGGCGGGGGCGGGGGGGGGGGGGTATTCAGCAAGGACATGGTCTCAGCTGGACACAAGCCTCAGCTTCTGTACCCCTGAGTCAGCAGGGCCAGGGGAGGGGGTGAGCAACTTCCTGCATGAGGCAGCAAACCCCCAGAGAGGGGGGCCGCCGTAAAGGTTAGCAGCTGGTGGTGGTGAGTGTGCTGTTCTGGTAATGGGGACCTCAGGCAGAACACGGGCAGCGTCCACTGCAATTACTCATCATGAGTGACTAGGGGGTGACCCCGAATGATAACAGCCCCATTTTTTTGTTGACGTTTCCTGCAGCGCCGGGCTGCCTACGCCAGGGACAGGGCTGGGCCTGAGTCAGCCTCTCAAATGAGTGCTGGCAACATCTGGGCCTGTGAGGGACACAGCCGGGAAAAGCACTACCCTGGGGACGACGGAGCCAGACAGAGGCTCATGTCTGGTGGGAAGTGAGACCAGAAGGACGCTTGGGGGAGTCACATCTCTTCTCTGCCCCCGTCCGCCACAGAGAGCCAATGCAAACAGAATGTCCCATTCTCCCACGCCCCCCCCCCAAAAAAAAACCTAACAGAATGGCCTGTGATAAAAGTATAGATTTGCCCAAGAGATTATACCTAATCGGATGTTCGCCACGAATTACCAGATGGACCAACTACAGTGCTTGGCATACAGCTAGTGCCAAATAAAAGCTGAGTGACTTGTCAGCTGTACACATTTTCACCTCTACCGTGTTACCCTTCTAGACCTGTCCCTGAGCGGCGGAGACTCACGTGTGAGCGGGTTTTGCCTTAGTCACATGATGCTGGACCTGCCACATCTTGCTCTGTCGGCTCAAGGGTTTCACCGCCTCCGCGTGTGCATCAGCAGGTGGACGGGTGCACAGGACGGGGTCTAGCCACACAAAGGACTTTTACTCAGTCATAAAAAGGAACTAGGTATCGATACAAGGACAAGTTTCATGGGTAACACTCGGACACCTCATGCTAAGTGAAGTAAGCCAGGCACGAAAGACCACGTACAACATGCATCCACTTATGGGCACTGTCCAGAAGAAGACAGAGCCACCGAGACGGACAGTAGTCAACTAGTGGTTTCCTGGGGCTGGGGAGTTGTGGGGGGACAGGGAGGACAGCTGATGGGTACAGGGTTTCTTTTGGGGGGGTGATAAAAATCCGTCCTGAAACAGATTATAGAGATAAAATCACTCACTGTAGATGGGTATTCTGGGGTAGATGCATTCTATCTCGATTGAGCTATTAGTTAAAAGCAGGAGCTTTACTGTCACATGAAGGAAGGACAGTAGCACAGCTCACGATGGATCCCAGCCATGGCTGGTAGCTTTGAGAATAAATACAGCGTGCTCCATCTGAACAATTCCATGAACACACAGACCCGTGTCTCCAGGCACAGCCCCCCAAAGCAGAGAAGACACTACCAAAACCCAAAAGACTTTCAGGAGAGCTGCTGGCCCACGACCTCCCCCGAACGCCTCACCGTCCGCCACCACAACAGAGGGGCCACGCGGCGGACAGCCAGAAACTCTTATTTTGTCTCCTGCCCCGGGCGAGCCCTAAACAGTGGGAGTTAAATATTTATAAAGCAGTCACTGTTTGTTTAAAGTCCGATCTGCACTTGCGAGGCCTGATGCAGGGAGATGCTGAAGTGACAGCTGATTACACAACCCAGGGACGCGCCGCGCAAAGGCGCCTGACAGTTCCCAGGGCTCCGGCCTCACCTTCTCCCTTTGCTTCGCAGCCCAGCTACTTCCTCCTCGTCTTCCTCATCCCCACACCCACTGAAGAAGACAAAAGAGCCCTCTTCACCAACAGCCTCAGGTCTCCTTGCTCATAACATCATGTGAGGGTTCCTAGGAGAGTGGGGTGCTGTGGGGAGAGGTCTTCCTTCAGAGTCCCCACCGCACAGAAAGGGGGGCCTCCAAATTGGGGTGGGGAGGGACGCACGGTGGACGAGGAATGCCCAGCCATCCTCCTCCTGTTTGTGCCATTTACCAGTGCTGGGCCCCAACCTGAGCATCGGACCTGCGGCTTCCACCTGCTCTGCCTCGGGGTCCCCCATGCAGATGACGAAAAGGCCCACCTGCTTCACAGAGTCGCATGTGAGTGAATGAGATGGCCCCTGCAGGCATCTAGCAACGTGTCACCTGCTTCCAATTCCTAGCTCCCCTGTGACTCAGCCGTGACCGTGGGCAATTCCGGTCACTTGTCCCAGCCCTCTTCCGTGGCCTTATCAGCACACAAAAATAAATGAGGAAAGACCTGTTGTTAAGTGACAGAACACTGCCAGAAACACTCATCAGGGCCTATCAGTGCTGCTGGTAAACCCTGGTGGGGTGAGGGGGCTGCCGTAATGCTTCCCCTGATCCCCCATGACTCCTCTGATGGCCGGGACACCTCTGAGACTGGCTGAGGCTCAGAGACTGTGTGTGTTCTGCTGCCCTGGGAACAGCTTGGCCCCATGCTCCACCCCGTCTTCCCCAGGCATGCTCGGAACTCCCGCCCATTCTGCTCCACCAGAACGTCCACGAGCAAAGGCAGAGGGAAGGCCCTAGAGAAGTAAGGACAGGACCCCGCCCAACCCTGCAGGCCCCCTCCCTTCTTCCCACCACGTGGGCAGCCCGGAGCCCCAGACACACAGCTAAGCGGGTAAGGGCTCCTTTCCCAGGGGCTCTCCCCGCGAGGTGAGCTGAACCAGTGAAGGGATCTCTGAGGACTGCAGAGGCCGAGGGAAGGGAGGAGCTCAGAGAGGTGCAGCTAAGGCGGAGAAGGGGGACCAGCCGGAGCAAAGACCAGGACATGGAACCGTGTGGGAAAGAGGACCCAGAAAAAAAACATTCGGAGCCACTTAAAATAAGGCCCAGATCTTCAGAGGAAGTAGGGCATGTGTGTGCCATGGGCAGGGGGGAATTCATCTTGAAAACACCAACAACCCCCTCCCCCTTGCTTCTGATTCCCAGCTCTATCCCCCACTGGGCTGTGACCGTGAGCCACTCACATCACTTGTCCTAATCCTCCTTGGGGGAATTTATCTTGAAAAAATTTGTAAAATATTTTATATTCAGAAATTAATAATTTATCAGTCATATACTACACATGCATAATATATAAATTATAAATATAAAATAAGGTTTGTCCGCCTCATACTTAAATCTGTGGCTGTCATTTCAAACGAGGCCCTAGGTGTTCGGGGACACACGGAGAATGAAGCTAACGCCTAGGCTTCTCCCTGCCCATGTTCTCTCTCTGCCTCTCTCTGCCTCTCTCTCTCTCTCACACACACACACACACCCTTCCCTCCTCATCATTAAAAGGATCATTTTACAAAAGACCTTTCAGGGCATCACTAATTTTCCCAAGGCCCCTCTTAATTTTTTTTTATCGCTTTCTTTTGATTTGCTGAAAGGGTCCTCATCTTTTCTTCCCCTTCTCTTCTTCTATCACTGGTCTGATCCCGCCCGAGTGCCCCGGTCTTCCCACAGCTGTATGTACTCAGAGTCCCTTCCTGCTTCTCTCTCCCCTGGAGCACAGGGGCAGTGAGGACCCACGCTCACCCTCCTGTTCCATCCACCACTGCTTTCCTCCCACGGGGACGTGAGGTCCCACGAGGGCAGGGGCTTGCTTGGTCCACTTGCTCGCCACTCCCTGCATCACCCTCCCCCCACCCCCGGCGTTGGGCACCCCCTCAGTGCCTGGCTCACAGGAGGTGCTGGTAAGTGCAGGGGATTCAAGCAAAGCACCTTCCCTGGGGTCAGGAAACCCCACAGCGTAGGCAAGGCACACAATTTCTGGCATTTGACCTTCCGTGCAGAGAACAGCCTGTTACCTAGCCCCACCCCCGTCACGCCACTGAAAAAGTGGGCAAGCACAACAAACAGGAGACGCTTCAGTATTCCATCAGAGTCGCACGTCTATTAGCCAATCAAAGGCCAGGTCTCTCTTTGGCCCACTGGCTGGAGATGCAATTTGTCTTTCCACTCATTTACATGCTCTCAGTTCAATGTCTACAATTTGTAATTTCCATGTCTTTAACGTACAGCTGACTGTTGAATAACCCGGGAGTTAGAGGTGCCAACACCCCCAGCTAAAAATCTACATACAACCCTGGACTCCCCCTAAACTACTTGTCCCTGGGGTCCACGGGGCACTGGTTCCAGGAGCCTCCACAACTTCTGAAATCTGTGGATGCTCTCGTCCCCTGTGCCCACAGGCAAAGCCAGCCCTCCGTGTCTGCAGGTTACAGGCACGGCTGGGTAACAGGATAGGCGTCTAGTTCTAAAAACCCACCTGCACAGGGACCCCACCCTTCAAACCCATGTTGTAAATGCTCCTTGTACGTTAACAATTTTTCCTTCTATTTTTTTTTTTTTGCAGCTGTTTTGCCCCTAAGTGATTTGGTGACAACTTGTTAGCAAATCAATGTTATCTGCTTTTTCCAAAGTACGAAATGTAGTTTTCACTCAACACCCTCTTTTTATACTCAATTTTCATCAGTGTATGTAATATTTAATTACCAATACAACGAACATTTGGTAAAAGCCTTCTGGGAACACCAGTATCAATAACTAACATTTAATGGGTGTTTACCACGTGCCAGGAAACACTCTTCTGAGCCTCTCCATGTATTAGCTCATATAATGATCCTAATCACCCAGGAAGGTAGGCATTCGTATCAGTCGGACTTTACATCTACAGCATACTGGCACAGAGAGGTTATTTAAGGTGCCCAAGGTCACACAGCTAGCTAGACGGGAGCGGAACAAAGCTTTGAATCCGAGGGAGCCTGGGGACCTGCTCGGTTTGCTGCACAGAGAGAAGGGGCATCATCCGTGCGCGCAGCGAGGTCAGTGAAGAGTGTCTGCAGTTCTTGCCTGAGACTGACAGAGGTTTACAACGTCTGGCAATTAGTAAATGACTGATGGTCGTCGGATGTGGGTGGGCTGGATGTTAGCAATGGGTTTATCAGCAGGTATTTTCACTTTATGATGGCTTTTGCTCCCCTGTGCAATCTGTCTGCAGGGACGCAGACACGGAGCACCTTAACTCTGTGTGGCTGCACCACGACCTGCTGGTGGGGGAGAGTGAGTGGTGAAGCTGGGCTCAGAGGTACAAGCAGAGGTGTCAGAGCAAGGGGTTTGGATTTACCCCGTCCAGAGACGCTCTTCTGTCCAGCGGTGGCCTGCCGCCTGCGCCTGACCAGTGGCAGGAGAAGGAGGGAATCCCCAAACTGCCGGTGTGCACGACGGTCAGTGCAGCGGACAAGGAGAGAAACCCGAGATCAGGATGGTGGGCTCACAGGGGAGGCCTTGGGGGCTTTCCTGCCACTTTCTGACCTTCCTAGAGACCCAGAACGCCCACACTGCTAGGTCTGGAAAGGCTGACCCATACCTGAAACAGGTAAGGCCCAGAAAGTTTGAAGGCCCTGAACAGACTCTCTCCAGGCAGAGTGGAGATAAAGCATCTGACCTCCAGGCTCCCGGTTCAGTGTCCCGTCTACCACCCTGTACCACAATCTGCAACAGTGCCTGGAAAGTCGCCACTCGGGGGCGGGGCAGACCCCCCCAATTTCACAGAATGGGGGAGAAGCACTCAGCCTCCAAAGGGTGAAACCCAGACACACTGAAACATTGTCACTGAACAAACACCCTTCCAGCTCTTCCTCGGAAGAGGAAATGGCTTTGCCACCTGAATCCCTTCCACGAAGCAGACGTCACCTCCCTATTTCTTGAAAGAACTGGCATCAAAGAGGACCATTCAGCTCCTTGAGATGCTGAGATGGTGCCATGCTAGCATGGGCATGCTCTACAGCAGCCCAGGTGCTGCCCGAGGTGCGGTGGCAGGTGGCTTTACGAACTACACACACATGCAAACGCTCCCTTAGGCTGCACTGCTCCCAGCTTAAAAACAGCCCCGTTCCTGTCCCCCACATACAGCCATGCCACAAGGGCGGGGACACTAGCATACACTCAACGTGTCCTACGCACGGGCTGTATATTACTTCGTCTAAATGCATCCTTAAACAGGAGCCAGGGAAACCAACATCCCCCAGCCAGGGAAGTGGCTAACCAGTGGAGGAGACTCAAAAGGGACTTGGCATCTCCCTTTGTCAACCTGAAAGCTGTCGTCGTCTGTGAGAGGGCCCCTCCGAGGGCCCCTCTGAGAGTCAGGACCCACAGAGCTAGGAGAAAGCACCCATGATGCAGAAAAACATGAGAACCACCAACATCATCTTCCAGTGGCAGTGAGTACCCCGTCAACAGAGGTATTCAAGGGCTGACTGAACAGACAGATGGTCAGGACGCTATAAACAGAGGTTCAGCTTATCTTATGGGTGTTAGGGCGGGACTGCAGCAGGGATTCTGCGAATGAATCAAGTCTGAAGCACTTGCTGGCTCTGTTACTAATGTACATGGGAAAGGTTGTACGACCTAGTTTGAGGAACTAAACTTACGTAACCTAACTCTATCCAAACACATACACACACACACATACACTGCAAAGTTAGACGAGCTACATGGATGGCACAAGCAAAGTCTCCTTTCTTCATTGGGCCATCTGCTTGTCATTTATGGAGAGCCTATTCTGTGGTGGATACTGTATGAGAGCGCAGGTAAATAATGCAAGCCTCCAGATCCAGTGCCCTAGTGCCTGAAGTGCAGTGGGTCAAGTTCATCCCCTAGTTTAGAAGACAAGGAACATTCCCCAGGGCCTACTGGGCTCCAGACAGTGCATAAAATAAGCTGTGAAGGCCACGGGAGTTGGTGGGGATATCCCCCCTGACGAAAGGGGACGTAGAACAGAACACGTTCACTCGGTCCGTGGAGACGCCAGCACCCCAATCCAGCCAGCCCCGCCCCAGCCCAGAGGGCACCCTCTTTCCGGGACACCAGGGTGCCGCAGTGTAAAATCTGACACCCAAGGAAAGCCGCTTTGCCAGGAAAGTCAGAATGTGCCCGCTGCCTCCGCTCCTCCATCCAGACCTTCCAGGGCCATTCTACGGTTTCCCTGATATTTCACCGCCAGCCCCCGGTCGGTTCCGTTCCGGTGACTCTGCCCACCCCACACGCAGGCCCAAGGCGCCCGGCTTTGAGAGCGCAGATGAAAGGCCACGCTGCCGTGCGCACGAGGTCCGAACAAATGCCAACTGCTTTCATCAGGAAAACCCCAAATTACCCACTTCTACACACAGTCTTTCATCTCCCACGGGGCAAGCAGAGGCTGCTTATTAGAAGAGCGGCTTTGTCCACCATCTCCCTGGCGGGGGAAGGCGCAAATGCCAGCGTCACCCTCGGAATCACTGCACGGGCCCCACTCTGCCCTTTGCCGCAGGATGCTGACTGACCGGACAGAGAGGGGGTCTGTCCAGCCGGCCGCCACCACTGCACGGAGTGGGCGCTGCCAACAGACCGGCCGTCCCCAGGCCTGGAGCTGCCAGAGCACTGGGCCAGCCAAGCCACCGCCGTGCGCCTCCCACACACACGGCCTGCGGCCCCAGGAAACAGAGGTTTGGGATGGCAGGCAGGCATGGGCCGGAGAGCTGACCAGCCCTCTCTGTCCTCCTCGTCTTTCCTTTCTCTCTCTGCTCTCCAGCAAAGCGAGCAATTGAGAACTTCCCAGCACAGATTCTGGCATCAAAGGGGGCCTCTGAGGTCCTGGGCATTGCTCCCCCGCAAGCAGGACAAGCCTGTCCTGATGTCGTCGAGGAAGGCAGACCATAGTCCTCTTCAAAGGGACCTGCAGGAGCAGCAGCCCACCGCTCCCGGGTTCTGCACCCCAGCACTGGTTACATTTCTTTTTCCACTGTTCGTCCAGTATCCATGTGCCACTCACGACTGTGAGCTCTTTAAACCAGGGACCCTGGTTTAATCTCCTCTGTGACTTAGTATAATGCCTGGTCCAGAAGGGCTGCTTAGTAAATGTGGGTGGGTGGGGGGAGAGATGGATGAATGGGTGGGTAGGGAATGGGTAAGTGGACAGAGGGAAGGTGGACAGATGGCCGGAAGTACAGGCGGGAAAACGGGAACGAGACACAGAAAAGGTTGCAATTAGGGACCACCAAACACACCCACCACTATACCTGCCAGAATCATGGGACTTTGAGACCAAAAAGCCTTGCGAGATCCTGTCTCACCCCCGCCCCTTAGTTTGCAGTTGTGACAACTAAGACTCCGACTAGAGGTGCCTTGCCCAAGGTCACGTGACTGAGGGTGAGCGGCTCCACAGTACCACCCAGGGCTTTTGGCAGCCTCGGTTAGACAGAATAAAATGGGAACCATCCCGCTGTCAGAATCGAAATGATGCCGGTCCTCCCCTGACCTGTGCACCCAGAGAGAGGCATGGCTTCAGCGGGATGGAATCGGGACGAAGAGGCGGATAGGGAGGAAGGAATGCAGGTCTCTCGTGTTGTAAGGCAAGCTGAGGGTGACAGCCCAACCGACTTCTACCACAAGGGCCAGTCCCCCTGCCCCTGAATCACAGGACTCTTCAGCAGGAGGGAGGAGTGGAGCGGACTGAGTGTCTTCCTTTATTCCGTCTACCTGCAAAACGAATTCCTGCTGCTAGGAAGGGAAAAGCAGCCAAAACCCAGACACCAGCGTGAAATCACCCATCTCCAGCTTGTTCATGGAGAACACAGACAAATCAATGGACAATATTTTCTGATGGCCTACTGTGTGTTCAGTCCTGAGCCAAGCGTACACGGGACAATCAGAAGTCCGAAATCTGGACCAAGCCCACAATTCGGGCGTCGACTGTCCCACTGCTCACTGACTCTCTTGGTCTCGTAAGGGATCAGGGCTGAGCACTGGCTGCAGGTCCCTCTGCTGGATTTTGGAGTCTGGGTCTCTTCTCTGCTGAGTGTGTAAGAAGTCTGAGCTTTATTCAAGGACTGATCACCCCCATCACTCGTGTCTAGTCTCTGCGGTGCTTTTTTATTCTCAAAGCACTTCCCTGATGTGGACGCATTCCATCCGACCAACAACCAGCAACCCACCCAGAGCACGGGTGTCCCCATGCTCTCTCACTGCGCATTTAGGGAAACTGAGGTACAGGGAGTTTAAGAGACTCACCTGAGGTCACCCAGCAGAATGGTGACTCAAACTCTCGTCTTCGGCTTTCTTTCTGCTACAACGCTTTTCCTCCCTGTGAGGAACGTGAGGAGTCTGTGCTGGGAAAGACCCTCTCGGGCAGCTGCCAAAGTGACCCAGACCGCGGAGGACGTGGGTACGTGCAAAGTAAAGGGCAGGCGTCTCATGGAAGAACAAGAGCTGAGCTCCTTGGAGTCTGTACGGTGCACCCACGGGGCTTAACGCAGCTCCTGACACGAGCCGAGAATCTGAGGCAAAGCAAAACTAAGCCTTCTGTGCTGCTGAGGAGGAGGACAGGAAAGCGACCAGGTCGGCATCAGGCAGACCCCCTGTGCCACTGCTGTCTGTGCCCTGAGGCCCCACCTTCTCATCTGTGAAATGGGAATGATGGGGCCGGATCCATCTCCACAGAATTCAGTGGGGTCAAGTGTCAAGAGCCTTTCTTTCCTCGTCTCTCACAAAGGGGCCAATCGACCTTCTCCCCCGGGAGGGCCACGGGACAGCACAGGGGACACGTCAGCGCCAGAAGGCGGGCTGTCCTTCCCGTGGTGGAGTGCCACAACCCACAGAGTGCTCGCCTGCAGGAGCTCAGCAGCCTGTCCCACGCGACCGCGGACTTGCTGAGCAATCTTCAGCAGAGGACTTAACTGCTCTGAGCCCCCGTGCCCTGGTCTGTGAGACGGAGTGCTGCTGACACAGCACCTACCATATAGGGTAGTTGTGAGCATTACACGAGTTAACACCTATAAACCACTTAGAAGATGCCTGGCGCACGCTCAGCAATTCAGCTAGCTGTGATGCTCGTACACCTTCAGTACAGCAAGCAGTCCCTCCCTAGTCTAAACTGCCCCTGCTCCAAATGCTCCAACTGCAAGGACCTGAGGAAACGGGGGTCCTCTCAGGGAAGGGGAGACACAGCCCAAAGATTCCCCTAACGAGGGGCGCTCAAATCCAGGTCTCCCCCAAAAGCCAGTTAAGCCCTAACCCCCTCCCCATCCGCTACCTCCCGGCCCTGAGCCGCACCCATTCTTTATCCAGCGCGAAACCAGCACCACCCGAAAACCTGCGGTGAGGTTCGGTTAAAACAGTTAATGGTAAGGAAGGCCACTCTTTCTGTCTTCGCCTAAGATAAGAGGAGTCAGAGGCCCGAAAGGAGCCAGGATGTCACCCGCAGCCCTGACCTCTGGCCACACCAGAGGAGCCCAACGTCCCCAAGCAGCACAAGCGTGCCCCAGATGCAGCCGGGGTTAAGCTCTGGTTCTGGAGCTGTGCCTTTGAGCAAGTTTCTCAGTCTCCCTGGGCCTCAGTTTCCTCCCCTGTAAAATGGGGAAAGCACAGGGGTTGTAGTGCAGGGTAAGGACCAAGGAGCCCCACACAGAGCCTGGTGCGTGGCAGCCTGTTCCCGGTGGCCATGGTCTCCTCCAGGGACGCTGCAGTTCGTGGCAGCCGGAGTGACCATTCTGGGTGAATCCTAGCTCCGGGCTTGGCCCTGCGGGGACTTTGCAAAGGCGGCAGGTTAAGTGCTGGGGGTAGAGCAGCGGCCCCTTGGCTCTGCTGTGCAGGTAGGCGAGACCGTGCTCAGAAGCACTGGGCTGCAGCCTCCCGGGCATCTCCCGACACAGGCGCACCTGGACCCGCGCAAATGACAGGCCGGCCGAAGCGATGTCCAGAATGAAGGAACGTGGCTGTCACGAAGGAATGTGGCAGCTATCAAGGGGAGCTGGGCACAGGCTGCAAACAAAAGGGGGAGGTCACCCCCAGTTCTGGGAGTCCTGCTGGTCCGGCCTCCTCTGCGCCACTGGGTGGTTCAGCACAGGTGGAAGGAGAGGGGTGTCAGGGGCCAGCCTGCTCCAGGCTCTCTGAGCCCAGGCCTGGAACTGGGGAATTGCGGGGGGCCGGAGTAAAGCTCACGTCCCCATTACTTCCCAGAATCCTCTTCAACTGCAGTGCTTCGGTCAGAGCTTCTGCAAGCAAGCATGACCCAGCCCTCCCTCCTTCCCCCTCCATCTCCCTCTCTCTCATCACTACAGGTGAGGCGGATGGCGCTTCCACCTACAACCCAAGGCCCCTCTCCTCAGACTCTAGGCAGCCAGGAAGCCAGCAGCCACGCTGAGATCCATCTCAAGAGTCCAGACCACGGGAATGTCTAGCCAGCAGTCCCACCATGGGTTAGAAACTGAACACGGAGCCCTAAAGGACAGATGGACGCAAGTGTGGGCACAAGTGATGAGGACCAGCGCCCCAGACCACCCATCGTCCTGACGACATGAAGCCCAGGGCTCCCGAAACGACTGTGTGTAGAAGACTGAGATTTGGTCGTATTCCGTGGGGCTGGCTACAGGTCGCCTGGACACAGTACCCAGAAGAAAGGGAAAGGGCAAATTCCAAAAAGATGACGCAGCCACAAAAACCAAGGCAGAGAATGGTATGAGGGACGCACGGCCACGGGGCAAGTACAACGGAATTTCCTCCTTAGTTCCGGGAAGGCGTGGGACCCAACCCCCCTCGAGGGAGGCCGCTGGAGCCAATGAATGAGGCTCTTGTTCGTGGTCGGGAGAGGAGGAGCTCGACGAGGAAGGAGCGGAGTATACACTGCTGCCTTGCTCCTCCTCAGCTACCGCCCCTCTGTCCCCCAACCCCCTTCACCATCTCCTCATTTCCTTAGCTTGGAGAATCCAAAACCTGCAATCACTACGGTGATGACGTAGAAAACAGGGTCTTCGGTGATCACTTTGTGGAAAAATATAAAGGTCCCACATTGTCTTTCTGCAGCCCACGCTTCCTGACCTAAGGCATGGACATCTAAGTCACTGTGTAATAAACCAGGAATCTGTCCCCAAAACAATACACTCTGAATTGCTTGTGGTTTATTTTTCCTCTCTGCCAGCCCTGCCCACTTCTCCCCCCTCCCCCATGGCCACAGACCAACATGCGCCCAGCAAGCCAATAGCACTGGGGTATGACTTCCTGTCATCCCCCACTGTGCTGGCCACTGGATTATGACTTCCGGAGACACTGCAGGGGACCAAGGAATGTAAATATAGCCGATGAGTGTCATTTCCATCAGACTAAAGACCCGGCCTCCCGCAGGCCCCGCTCTGTCCATCTGGGCCCAGAGTCCTGGCAGTAAGTGCAATGGGTTTGGACATTTTCTAGGGTAGGGAGCAGGCAGCCTGCGGAACATGGTCAGGAGTCCCGGGGAAGCCTGGAATCCTAGCTGAGACCTTACACGCCTATCAGGTGAGAGAGTCAGAGTTTACCCCTTGGGGTGCTGGGGGATTATTTAAGTTTTGGCATATGGTTGGCATGCAGTAAAGGAAGAAATACACAGGCGCCATGCCATCAACAGTGCCCTGTGACATCTGGCAGAACGGACAGGAGCAAGACTGCAGCGTACCCCCAAAACATAACAAAAGCCCTGGCTCTTCCAGGAAGCATAACCAAGTCCCCGCTCTCCCCACCCCCACCTTGCCACTCTCATCGCAACACCCAGGACATCAGATGTGTCCACAGCCACTTCTCACCCACTCATCCCACCAAAGGGTCCACTAGGTAGAGCCTGAATCTCCCCCAAATTCCCCTTTCACCAGTGCCTTTGTTGCTATCTAACCACTTATCATTCTCAGGAAGATGAGAAATGCCAGGGCTGTCTGAACTCAAAATGCAATGTTAGCTGGAAACCTCAAAGCCATGTGGAGGCATTTATCTTGGTGCTAACTAGAGAGCAAGCGAAACCCCAGGAATGGCCTAATTAACCCTGCAAGCAGCAGCTGGGCATTTTTTCTGGTCTCGCTCTCAAGCCTTTTGCAGGAAAGGCCGAACCCAGGTGGTCATTAGGTTGGTCCGTGAAGGCGGGGTGAGGAGGGCATCTGGCAGAAGGGCCCGGCCCATCCTGAGAGCCACGGCAAAGTGCCTGTGGGATGTCGGCCAGCTCCTGACCTTCTCTGGTCCACGGGAGGTCACTTGCACCGTGGTGCCAGGATGACGATGGCCAGGATTCACGGAATCCGTGGTGCGGGCTGGGTGCTGCGCTAAATGCTTCATTGGAGCATCTCCTTTAAACCTCGAAACCTCTCGCACGGAGGCCGTCTCAGTCTGCTGAGGCTGCTGTAACAAATACCAGACACGGTGGCCTCAGACAGACAGTTATTTCTCACGGTTCTGCACACCAGGGTGCCAGCAGACCCCGTGCTTGGTGAGGGCCTGCTTCTTGGCTGGCAGACAGCCGTCTCCTCCCTGTGGGCTGTCTCCTCCCTGTGTGCTCCTGGACCTTCCCTTGCTGTGCATGCATTAAGGTCTCTGTCTTTCTCTGTACAAGGACACTCATCCCCAGGGCCACCCTCACAGCCTCATCTCACCTAATGACCTCCAAAAGGCCCCACCTCCAAATCCCACTGCATGCAGGGTTAGGGTTGTATTACCCAATACCACTGTCAAGGGAGGCTGGCCACAGAAGAGCACTCGTCCCTCGGGGGTCTCCGTGCTGCACTGGGGGTGGGGGTTACGGTCAAACACAGCATTTGGACCAAGGTCTCTCCTGGCACCAGTGCCCGCAAAACCAGATTACCCAGGAAAGAAACCCTCAAACCCCCATATGACAGCCACAAGGCAAAGTACTGCCGACACCCTCTCCTCTTCTCTTCCCTACGTCACACCCAAGCTGCCCATGGGCACCGACTCCAGTGTCCCTCCACTGCCCGTGGCCTCACGCACGCCCTGCACGCAGCTGGAGCCAAACACGCACGTGACGACTGACGACACTTCACCGGCTGTCGAGTGGCTTCGCTGTCCTGCTAGACGGGGTCTCACAGGTGAGGTGACAGCCCCTGCGGTCTGCCCAGGAGCTGGACGGTCAGTGATGAAACCAGGAAAGTCCCTGACCACCCAGGACCTGCCGGTCCTCCTACTCACACTGTTACTGTCGTTGTTGCAAAGGTTACTGGGGGAGGGGGTGCTCCTCAGTGGAGGGTCACAGACTTCTTTCAACACCCTATATATACATTCCCATACATTCCGAATGTTCTGCAAAGTCCTCGTAATTGTTTTATCATCAGGGAAAACACTCACTTCAGAGGAAAAAGAGGCAATTTCAGAGTATACACACAATTACTTTCCCACTGCCAAACCCAGATTTTCCATGTCTAGTCTTATGTTTTTAAGACGAAAACAACTCTCAGGCCTGTGTTTGTTTGATGCCCTCTTAGGTTCTCTTGCTCCTCCCGGCTCCCCCACAACACCGGCCCTCTCCCGGTCACTCCCTCCGCAGGCCGTTTCTGCACAGCCCGCTGCCGACCCACCTGCTCCACTCGCAGGCTCCCGTGCTGCAGGCTTTGCTGGAAACCCCCACTCCTGGCCGAGACTGGCTTCTGCAGTGGTCATGGTGACTCTCCGCCCCCCACCATGGGGACATGAGTGGCTGAGGTCCTCAGTAAGGGTGGGGCGGGATTCTACCCCAGCCCCAAGCTCTCAACCCAGACCCCTCACCCCCATTCCCCCCTGCCATATGCTCCTCAGCTCTCCACGCAGCACCAGCTCAGCCTCCTCCAGCTCCCCCACACTCCACCCAGCAATGGTCCCTGGGACCTTTAGAACCAGCCTAGTGCCATCCACCCACGCAGGCTCAGATGCTCCGGTTGACCCTTCACGGTTATCCTTCAGCATCAGTTTCTCTGCCCCACGCCCACAGATTGTTCTCTCTGCTGACCAAGCGCTGCTTCAGCAGAGGGCCCCTCGGCCCGGCTCCTTCTGCACCCGGCCTGACTCCGGTCCTGCCCTTGGTGCTTGCCTCACCAGCCCCCAGAATTCACCCCATTCAAGCATGCAATGAGCTGGCACTGGTGCCCAGCACTGCCCACCCAGCCTACAAATACAGCAGCCGGCATCACTCCCCCACCTTCAAGTTCACAGGCTCACAGGGAGACACCTCAGTAGCCAGCTCATTCCAACGGGTCAGCAGTGTGGCAACCTCTGGCAAGACTGCAAGTGTGCGTGCATTCCCTGTGCACTGTGCCCCTGGGGGCACCCACACATGCCCCCGGGGACGTGTGCAAGGAAGCTCACCCCGGCAGTGTTTACGACAGCAAAATCCTGGAAACAACCCAAAATCCACCGCGAGGGGCATGAAGGAACAAACAGGGCAGTGGCATCACCCAGTGCACTCAATGCACAATGAGCAGAGCCAGTGTCGCGGTCACCACACACCTCCGTTACGTCACCTGCATCATAATCTTTAAACACGCAAAATGGTGTAACAAGTGGCCTCCAAACAGATTTGTAATAAAGGTGCAAGACCATGACCTAGTACAGCCCAAGTGTGGGGAAGCAGCACTTCTACGATAGGAAGAAAGTGGAATGGGAGCATAGGGTTCACAGACTTCACTTTATCATTTTTTTTTTTTACTTTTAAATTTCTTCAGAAGCAATGATGCAAAGCCGACACGCCACATCCTTTAACATTTGTTAAATAAGGGTTAAATGACCCTTTGCAGCTTCTTGTTTTCCATTTCCGATCTCGAGGATTTGCATTATGCAAAGAAATGGCCCCAAAACCCGACCATAGGTTCTGCAGGCCCATCTGAGTGAAGGACAGAGGAAATCAGAGAGCTGGGAATGCTCACAAATGGCCCCGAGCTCTGCCACTGCACAGGAAGGCGGGCGCCTGCGTCTTGAACACGCCTCAGCAGCCTGCTGCTGCCTGGCCTCAACCCTGAGCGGGGGGCTGGCCCCCATCCCCGAGGCCCCCATCACACTCCCTCACTGAGAATTCTGCCGCAGCCATCCTGCCTGGCTCCTAGAAGCCAGCGCAGTCCAGCCCTTGGGCACTTTCCCAGAGGTGACTCATTTGGTCCTCTCCACAAGCACGTGAGCGGGAGACACCAGGCAAGGACCGCCATCTCATTGAAATACGAGCTGGGGCCTCAGAGAAGTCCCAGGAATTGCCGGAGCTGACTCAATAACAGGAAAACAGGAGAGTCACAAACGCAATGACTTGCAAGTCTGACTTAGATGCAGGGTTTACTCTGTGTCAAGTTCAGAGGCCAGAACTCAAGACGGCCAGATTTCTTGCCTCAGTCGATTTAATTTTCACAATAACCTGGGTTCGAAGAAGAGTAAATAAAGGCCCAGAGAAGCCAAGCATCCTACTTAAGGTCACACAGCCGGGACCCCCTGGATTTTCCCCCAACAACCTCTCATTTCCTCAACAGGAAAACCCTTTTTCATGAAGAACATGAGCATCCTTTGAATATGCAACCGAGTCTGCCCGGCCCCAGGTGAGCTGAAAGCTGGGAGCTGGTCCCGCTAATGTTTATTTGTTTATGTCATCGCCTCCAGCTAAACCCAGTCCAGGGCTTCTGAGTGACTCAGAAACCTCACCACCAGCAGCTGCTCTTTAGTTAGAGCCAGATAAGCCTCCAGGGGGAGGGTCAGGTCAGGGCAGTTCCTGGTAATCGGGGGAGCTGGGGAGCGGAGCCCCTCTCCTCACAACGCCCACCCCACTGGATGGGTGGCATTGATGGTGACAGATAGAGGGGAGGGAAAGCCCCCTGCCCCCAGCAACTGACCTGCAAAAGGACTTGGACAACACAAAGAAAGGAGACAAAGCCTGCCCACCCCTATCGCAGGAAATAACCAACTTCCCAGGGAGGAGACAGGTGAGAGAGCACCCAGGACAGACAGAAACACACACTTGCACAGGCCTTTGCCAGGAACGGCCTAGGAGCCCGGGGCAGAGGGTGTACTTGAAACTATAGCAGGCCCCAAAAGCCCGGGATCTTTACCCAGCCCTGACGGAAGAGCCTCTTGGGTCCTAAGGTCAGAATAAATGAAAAAAAGATTTGGTTTTTGTTTGTTGGTTGAAGGCAACTGGGTCTTCTTTCAAACCTCTCCCCCAGCCCTTTATTCGGCCCCTCCTTTGGAAAGCTGAGGGTCATCCCCCCACTGGTTTCCATGTTCTCCCCTTCTCCCAAGATGGCCTGCCTTGTCCGCCTGGGTTGTCCCCTGTGCCTTTCTCGGGTTAACCAGGCACCTTAGGGCAGAGGCTCAGACTCTCCCACCCTGGCCCGGGCTTCCGGCCACCACCCTGCCCCACTACCAAGAGAGTTCCGTGTGCAGAGTTGCCATAAATCTTCAATGGCTTCCAAACTCACTGAGGGATAAAAGGGGGTTGGAGAAGGGTAGGAGGTCAAGCAGAGACCCTCCTGGAATCTGCTCCCTTCATTAACTTTGGAATTCCGCGGGCCAGTGTTTTCTCAAGACTTCTGACACTGGGCACTCACCCGGGAGGAGGGGGCTGCAATCCCCACACCCTGGGGCTCCAGATGGAAAAGCAGGGCCTCAGCCTCCTGCGCGGAGGGAGGGCGGGAGGAGGCCAGCAGCCACCAGCAGCCACAAGGCCCCCCTGGAGAGAACCGACACTTAGGGAGCATATAGTAGCTGGCCACACTAGGGGAAGGACTGGAGATTCAGGGGCATTATGGTCCTGACTCTGTAGACAAAGCACACGCAGCTCCGAGAGGTTTAGGAACCCATGTAAGGTCACCCGGCTACGAAACAGCAAAGCTTCAAAACATCGATGTGTTTTGCTCCCACGGGGGTCCCCGGGTCCCCTGGAGTTTGCACAGGGTCCCCATGAGACAAGGGCTATGACTCAGTCTCCAGGCTGAGTCTGAAGATTGAGGGTGCTCAGTGATAGCCACGCAGTCACTCCCTGGCCAGTGTTTATGGATGCCCAGATGTGCCTGGTTAACCTTCCAACCTGGCGAGGTGCCTGCACCCCAACCCCCTATTTATGTGCAGAGAAGCAGGTCCAGAGAGACCTGAAAAGCTGCCAGGCTTGTCCCTGGAGAAGGCAGAGAGGCTGGTGTGTGCTCCAATCGGTCCACCTTCGCCCCCCTACTCCGACTTAGCCAATGCTCAGACTGTGTGATGACGAGGCTGTGCTCTGAAGGCCACACTCTTCCAACAACGGTGTCCCTGGGGAAGTGTCCCGGCGCTCCCACAAGAAGTGTCTCAAGGGAGAAGAGAAAGTAAGCAGTTTCCCCACCAATGAGGGTAGAAAGGTCCAGAGGAAAAAGGGAATCTGCCTGGGGTCGCACAGCCCCTGGGGGCCAAGGCAGGAGAAAGGGCTGCATCTCGAGGCTCCAGGCAGGTTGGGCCAGTGGCTGTGGAAACAGAAGGAGCTGTTTTCAAATCCTGCCTGTGTGCCCCGGGGAGACCTGCTTTGCCTCTCTGTGCTCCAGTTACTTCAACACTAAAAAAGAACCCCATGAAATAGGGCCTACCCCACCAGTCTGTTCTGGGCTTGGAACGGAATAATGTCTGCTGACTGCCCTGCACAGAGATCAGCTTAACAAACAGTGATTACTCCTCCCTCACTGTCCAGAGGGGGCGCCCGTGCAGACACGGGGCCGGCAGAAAGGAGGGGGAGTGGGAGTCCCATTTCTCGCTGTGCCTTCTGGTGCCCAAGCCCACCCTGGCCCTCCTGGGAGGAGCAGGAGATAACCAGGACCACCACAACAGGGTTGTTCTAGGGAGTAACCGATAACAGGAGAAAATCCAGGGCTGTGGGCCATGCGATAAGCGAGGGTGCAGCGGCCACAGTGGGAGTGAGGGGGGAGATGGCAAGAAGAGGTGCCGGAGCCCTGCAAGGGCAGAAGCGGAAGGGGCAGTGCTGGGCCTCGGTGTCCCCCGCTCACTTGTCCAGCAGAGCTGCTCCCGACCCCAGGACAGGCCCGCCCACCCCTGCAGGCCCAGCTAATGCACCAGCCTTCCACAACTCCCCACACCCGCAACAGCATTGCTTGCATAGCTCCTCTCCCTGACCTGCTTGACCAAAGAGCAATGAGCATAGCGACCACCACTCTGGGCTGCACACTGCCACTCACCCAAGGGCAGGGGCTCCCGGACGACCAGGAGCCTCCAGGGCTGGACTGTGATGCCAACCCCACTGCATTCCCGGGCCTAGCATGGTGCCTGCCCCCATCACCCAGTGGGGGACCGAAGTCTTATGCAAAGTCTGTCTCTCCAGGACAACAAAGAGGGCACCCAGTTCTAAGGGCCCCAAGAGCATCTCACAGCTGGCAGTACTCAACACACACTCACACATACAAACACACACACCCCCTTCTTGGCTTCCTGCTCCGCCTTCTCTTGCATGAATAACCTTGGGAAAGTTACATGGCCTCCCAAGGCCTCAAAGTTCTCAACTGGAAAATGGGCACACCATCATCCACCGAGTGGGACTGTCGGGCCGGTTTTACAGACACTCCAGAGGAAAGTGTTTCCCTTTTGTCTTTCCTTCTCAGGGAAGCCACTGAAAGGAAACCACAAAGAGTGGTTCACTGTGATGCAATGCATAAGATGCCTACTATGTATTTAGCCTGTGAGCAAGATAAACATGTTTCCCGACCTCAGCGAGATGACTTTTGAGCGTGGGGGAAAGACAAGAAATCAGACACCTTGCATCGGTGGGTGTACTCTCACAGCTCACCCAGGAGCTACAAGTCGAACATGGTGGGATAACCAGAGGACCGTCATTTCCGTTAGGAGGTCAGGGAAAGGCCTTCTGAGCAATGCCACCAGCATGAGGGGGCCTGGGGATCCAATCAAAGTTGAACTCCAGGCCTCACCCCAAGTGTAGTCTTGGCAGCCCAGTGCCAGGTGGCCCCTGATGACCTGAAAGCCCTTGGACACTGGTTGTTTGAACTGCCACTCTCCTGTGGATAGCCCAACACCAAGACAACATCCCTGGGAGCCACCAGCCTCGCAGCTGCCAAGTCAGGACATGGGGGGCCAGTCCTCCTGCTTGTCAACAGCAGAGCCATGCCATAAGCCTTCATTGCCAAGTTCAAGTCCAGCTGTCCTCCCTCACCTGCTACTCAGCTGCCACTCAGCCTTCCCACGGGCTCCAAGGACTGTGGCCTTTGAGCAACTGTCCATGCCAACTGGCAGTGCCCAGTCCAAAGTCCAGCACAGTCCAGCCCAGCCCCCCGGCTCTGCTCAGAAAGGCTCTAAAGGCCCAAGTGACACCTACTTTCCCAGAAAGCTTTCCCCCAAGCAACAGTGAGCCCCCCACCATGTGCCCAGTGCCTGCTGAGTGCCAGGCCCGATGCTGCGATCGACACCATTCCTGGGAAGTATGACATTACTTCACTCTCATGGGATAGAGAAGGGCGAGGAGTCCCGAAGTCATTTCCCCGGAGTCACCCAGGAGGTACACCTGAGAGACTGAAACCCAGGTCCTTAGGCTCCAGAGCCACCCTGCTGCCATCTGCCCGTGTCTAACTCTAAGCACAGAGCCAAGGAACTGCCCCCTAATGCCACCTTCCCTCCTTACTCTCTGGTGTCTCACTTCGCTAACGGTCCTCTCTCAGTTCACCCTTTCTGCAGCAGCAGACACTGTACGCGCCAGGCACTGGGCTCCGTCTCAGAGACACAGAGCCACGCAGAACAGGCCTTGGCCTTCGAGGTGCTTGCGGTCTGCGAGATGGAGGCAGACCCAAAACCCAGGAAAACCAATGAAGCTGCTGAATACGATGACACACGTCAGCAAAGGAAACACTGGTGGCTCCCAGGATGCACCTCTCTTTTTCCATCTGTCTCCCACAAGGGCTAGCACCAAGCCAGACACACGGGGTTAGCTCATTAAATGCCAGCTCCTTCTGAGGGCCAGCCACATCAAGTGACCTACCCCAGCCAGGCCAGAGTCACCTGTAAAGCCCAAGCGCGTGCCTGGCAGGCACATAGGAGCTGCGTGCACCTGAGACACGAGGCAGGACTTACGTTTCCTAGGGAGCCCCCACGGGGGCCTGGAAAGACCCGACCAAACATTCCTGTCCGAGGTAAGAGCTCAGCCTGCACAGGAAGCTGTGGTCCTCCATCCCCCTCGAGCATCCGGGCTGCAGGAATCCACAAAGCACTCCGCGGGGACCTTGCTTCCCACCACCTTCGGCATCCAGAAACGTGCCGGGTGTGCGTAATTCCAGGGAAGGTTCCTGCACCGGCGTGATTCCCCAGGCAGCTGAATATCATTGTAAATCCACACGGCTCAGGAAATCCTTGAAGGACGCTCCATGCAGTGGACAGGGATGGCCATCAGTCCGGAAGGGTGTCCTTTTCATTCCTTTCTGGTCATAAGATCAGGCCTGGGCATGGGGAAAAAAAATCTCATTATAATCATGAACCCAGAGCAGTAGTTGGTCATTCTCCTTTCTTTATATTTGTCCCTAATATACTTAGAGGGGAGCTCTCTAAAAATGACACCCTATAGCTCTGATCCCCAAATGGAGGTAAGGCGACAGACCAAGGACCTCCGGGGCAATGCCACCTCCGTGGGCACCAGATTTCTCAGAAGGGGGTCTTTCTAACTGCACGGGGCTCCTCAGAACTACCCTGGCAGGACAGAGGGGGCTGAGGTACGTCCATTATAACAATGAGGAAAGTTCCAGAAAGCGCAGATGACTGGCTTAGGGACTTAAGAGCTCAGCCAGACCTGCCACAGAGCTCTGCAAGGCTGAGAGGTCCAGACAGTGAGCGGAGGGGGTTTGGGGTCAGCTGGTAGGAAGTCATTCTTTGTTTTGTTTCTTTTTAAAGACTGCCGCAAAGCGCTGGCCCTGGCGCGGCTCCAAGCCTTGTCCTGCACTGAGAGGTTGCTCAGGGCGGGCCTGGGGCCTGTTCCCTTTTTCATTCATCCATTCATTCATCCAGCAATGATTGAGCACCTACTAGGTACTATTCAGCTCTGTCAAGGTACTTTTGCTTCCCAACCCAGGGCACTGCAATTATTACAGGGATAAATGAAGAACAAGTGGACCCACAAGGCACAGGCTGGAGGCCTACCAGTCATCACCAGCCACCCGCTGATAACAATAACTGCCCTTCTCGGAGTGCCTGTGACTCACCCTGCTAAGCGTCCTGGCCACCATCGGACACAAACTCCGAGCCGCCCTGGAACTTCTGCCTATTTTCCAGGTGAGGGAACGGGGCACAGACAGCTCACTTCCTGGCTCCGAACCAGTGGCAGCAGAGCTGGGATCTGAGGCCGGTCTGCCTCCCGAGTCTGCACCCCGCCCCCCATCCACCCACCTCCTTACCAGTGAGAGATGCCTGCCCCGGCCTCGGAACCTAAGCCTTATAACCAGGCATTGCACACACACAGAGTCTTCATTCAAGCTTCACAACACCCCCACGTATTAGAAACTCTCCTTACCCCAGTTTTAGAGAGGAGGAACAGGAGACCCAGACAAGGTCAGCAAGTTGCCCGAGATCACCCAGCTAGAAAATCACAGAACAGAATTGGAAATCGGGCGGTCTAGCCCCAAAGCCTATGAGCTCGACCATTATACCAACCGTCATCAATAGCGATTTGCTGCGATAACAAATTTTCAAATACTCAGTGGGATAAAACACCACAAATGTGTGATCCTACAGTTCTGGAGGTCAGGAAGCCGACACAGCTCTTACTGAGCTAAAATCGAGGTGCCGGCCGGCCTGTTCCCTCTGGAGGCTCCGAGAGAAACTGTTCCCCTGCCTTTTCCAGCTTCCAGAGGCTGCTCTCGGGTGCCTCAGCTTGGGCCCCCTTCCTCCACCTTCTAATACAGCAACACAGCATCTCTCTGACCTGCCTCCACCCTCACGTCTCCTTCAGGAACCTTCTGCCTCCCTCTTCCACCACTGAGAACCTCTGTGACCCCCTTGGGCCCACCCAGATGACCCAAAACCACCTCTCCACCTGAGAGACACGAACCTAAACCGTGTCTGCAAATTCCCCTTACACACGTAAGATAACCTGTTCGCAGGGGCTGGCCACCAGGACAGGGACATCTTTGGGAGCCCATTGCTCTCGGCAGCCACCCCAGGGGTCACAGGGTGGGCTCCCCTTAGCCCAAGTAAACCCACCTGACATAGCTCTGAGGCCCAAGAGAAGACGAGTTCAAAAGCAAGCTTACATGTTTAACGTCAGCTCTAAGAGAAAGTACAGTGTACGGGTTCAAACATTCAAGTTTGAGGTCAAAGCACCGAATTTACTAGCCAGGTTCCTCTGGGGAAACACGTTTAGCTTCCTCAACTGTAGAATGGGGGCAAATCGAATCTACTGCACAAAACGGCTGTGAGGTCACGGAATGTAATCAACACGAAGCCCTGGGCACGTTGCCGGACACAGAGTGGGAGCTCGAGTAGCCGTCCGCAGCCCCAGCAGCAGGAGCCACCAGGCCAGGATGGCCTCACTGCAGAGAGTCAGGCCTGGAGCCCCAGCAGCAGCCAGGGGCTGCCTGCAGCAGGCAGGGGGTAGGGGCTTACCACGCTGGCCCCAGCTCCTGGCAGCAGAGAGAATGGGGGACACAGTCTGTTACATATTTACTGAGGCCACCAGGCAGGTCTGAATCCAAGTTCGTTTTGCCGGGGTCGGGTCCATCACAGCTCTGTCACCTGGGGGAGCACTGGGACATGCTCTGTTGGGTATTAGTGCAGCAAAGCGGCAATCCCCAACCAAGGCCAGGCGGCGAGCCCTGAGGTTCGGGCCAGGGGGTGGCCCGCCACGGGCTCCGCCTGCCAGAGCGCAGGATGCAGCACGCCACACACGGCGTCCACGGTCACCGAAGGGAACCCTCGCTCGAGAAGCACTTTCCACTGCGGTGGTATGGGATTCCTGTCGGGTCATGTGCTCCTTCTGTCATGGACTGGCCGAAATAACAAAGACAGACCACACCAGAACTGGTTTTGACGTGGAACTGGCATTCTTATACACGCGGACGGACAGGCATTCTGAAGACAGACAAACAACCGCTTGGGGAGAGTGTTCTGCACTGGCCCCTGAAGCCGGACACGAGCACACCCCGTGACCGGGCAGGTCCGCTGCTGGGGATAAACTCCCAGACATGTTCGCCAGGAGTCACGTCCTACCTAGCGGGTTCACAGCAGCGCTCACCACGCGAACCAGCCAAGCACGGGGACCTACATGAATGCGCATCCGCAGCAGCACGGGTTTTAAAAACGCACACCCCACCGACACCACAGAGCGAGAAGGATGACCGACCACTGCACACGACGTAGAATACATCTCGCAAACCGACGCGTGAGTGAGAGGAGACAGGCGCCAGGGAGCGCATGTGACGCTGTTTATAGGAAATCCACAGGCAGGTCGCACTAATCTATGCTGTGAGCCGTCAGGACGAGGTCTCGCTGAGCAAAGCAGGAAGGGACAGAGGGTGACAGGGGCAGGAGGGGGCTCCTGACATGCTGCTCATGTTCTATTTATCCAGGTGGCAATGATGCAGACGTGTGCGGTTTGAGACACGGGTGCTCCTTTTATGCATGACCCCTCAATAACATGCTGGTTAACGCTGGTTTTTTCCCCTAATCTCTCCAGTGAGCATATGTTGCAGGAATACTGTGGGCTCTGCGGCACACACCCCTCAGGGCTGGGGAACGGGCACCTCCCAGGTTCCCCTGGTCCTCGGTCTCTGGCCCCTGTGCCTGCCAAGTGCCGAGGGGGCTACTTCGCCTGGTGGTACTGAATTCGACACAGAGTTGCCCCACGAGAAAATACAGCTCTCCCCCTATTCTCTCAGCTGAGTGTCTCACTCCTCCGCTTCCTGGGCAGGACCAAACACGTCATTTCCTTGACCCTGCCTGTGCCGTATTTCAGAAAAGCAAGGTGCCTCTCTTCCCTACCCAACTCCAAGAGAGCATCTTTGCCCACCAACATCTCCTAAGTGTGGGGTTCACAGGGGATGCTCTGGTCACCGGAAGACTTAAGGTGTCCTGGGCAGGCAGAGCCTGGTAAATAGGGCACGAGGCAGCGACACAGAAGCGAGGTCTGGAAAGCCCCAACACAGCTCGTTGTGGTGGGCGGGGGTGGGGGGGTGGGGGAGGCACAGAGCACGTCCCCAGGTGCGGTACGTGTCGTCCCCTCTCCATGCTGCTCTGTCTTCTGGCGTCTGTGTGTGTTTTCTCTTTCTTTCCGCCTCTTGCAGCAGCACCCGTCATCACGTTGTTAATTTTAGTGCAGGCCGGAGTCAGCAGTTTGCTGCTGTCACACCTCGGGGAGCGAGCTGGCCGCGGGAAGCCGCGCTGGCAGTGGGGATGATGAAGCATTTCTCGGAGGCAAGAGTTGGGTCGGTAACCTCCTCCCCACCTCTGCTGGCCTCACTTTCTCTTTCCTTCAGGCTGCTTCAACACCAATGCCACAAAAGAGGTGTTGACTTCATCTTCTTCTGACGGGGGGGAGGGTTGCTCTAGCTGTGCCTTCACTTGATTTCTCTGTGATGCCCCGAGGTCTGGAGTCTGCCTGGCCTGGGAAGATAAATGAAGGTGGGTGCCCCGGGAAAGTGGCCACCGTCCTCCTGCTGACAGACTCTATTTTGGCTTCATCGGAGTTTCTACCCAGTGGGTGCTGGGACAGCTCGGCTCTGCTGAGGTGGAATCCCCGAGCACATGCCCCTCTCATGCTCACTGATTCCTCATCCAGGAGATGCGGGGACGAGGTTGAGTTTGGGCACTGAACAATCTAGGTGTGCATCCCAGGGCTGCAGTCAGCTGCTGAGTTTTAGGGTCTTTGGAAGTGCTTCCTCATCTGTTTAATAAAAACCAGCCATTAAAATCCATGTCCTTTCGGGCTCATTGTAGATAAGAAACTGGATAGAAACCGCTCGACCCACAGACCTGCCCACGGTGGGCTCACGACTCACGCAGAGAGCATCAGCATCAGCCTCGGTAACAGCCCTGGCCAGCTACTATTGTAGCGATGGCCGCCAGTTAGGCTCAGGGGGAGTCTGCTCACTAATGAGGGTCGGACTATCCCCTGCACTATGGGCCTATCCAGGAGATGACAAGGGGGTCTCCATAGAGTGAGCCCCCCGTGGCCAGGCACCTTGCCCTGCATGGTGTCACGGAGCCCTGCTTTACAGCTCTGCAAGCTACACTGACTACAGCCCCTCTGGGGCCAGACTCCCGAAGCCCTGCACGGCACCTGAGAACTCAACAGATGCTCAGTAAAGGTAGGCTGGAATAGGGAGCAATTAACCACAGCTACGTACTGAGCACTCCCTTTGTCAGACATGGTGCTAGGAGCTGGAAGTCACATCCACCCAGGAAGACAGGATCCCTGCCTACAGGAAGCTCCCGGACTATACCAAGAGTACCCGAGAACCAAACCCGCAGAAGGTGCATGTCCACCATCAGGTGCATGGGTGACGTCCAGGTTCCCACAGCAGGGTGGCCGGAGTGGGACAGAAGAGAGGCCGGACCACACTGTGAGAGGCCCCAGCCCAACAGAGCATGAGAAACCTTAGAAACAAAAAGTCTGGTTCCATTTCACTACCAGAAAACTGGGAAAGGAAGCTCAGAGGGGTGAAGTGACGTGCCCAAGGTAGCCCAGCTATAAGCCCTGCAGGACGAAGAACGAGAAGCAAAGCTGTAGTGAGAGTGGACGGGGGACGCCATGCCTGGGAGAGGAACGGGTCCTTCCTCTGGCCGGTGTGGGGGCGCCGTCAGCGGAAGGCTACGTGACCAGAGGTCTGGCCCCTCTGGGCTTGCTCCAGGAGCGCTGGTTGTCTAAGTCCTGTAACCTCGACAGGTGTGAGGTCTGAACGCACTTTCAGACGAGGACACTGGAGCACAGCAAGCTGCACGCTCACAGCCACGCGGGCGGCCGGAGACAGAGCGGAGATGTGAGCCCAGGCCCTCAGTTTCTCAGCCTTTTAGCTTGACCCCTAGGCTGTCCTGCCTTAGGAGGACAGGGCAGTGAGAAAGACTAGGGGGCAGGGTGATAGGATAAGAAGGTTCTGGAAGCCAGAGATGGGGAGAGCAGTAGCTTGGTTGCTGGAAAACTCGATGAACAGAGACCCTCAACACCATCCTCTGCCACAGGGACCAAAACGGCCCCACCCCAACGACCTGTCTGTGGCCACAAGCCTCGCTCCCTTTCCTGCATTATGTCCCCCGTGCCGCCCATGACACGCTTCTTTCCAGTGGCTTCTGGTCAGAGTAGGAAGAATGTCCAGCTGTGGCCTGGAGCCGTGACATCATGTCCCCCAGGCTCAGGGCTGGCGTGACAGGAGCAGGGAGGTGCGTCTCCCCAAGTAACTGCCCCGGCTGCCTCTCCCCTCCTGCAGGCGAGACGACAAGTGCTCCTGGAGAAACTGGGCGCCGTGTCCAGGTGGAATGCGGGCACGTCTCACAAACCGTCCCGCAGTGCCACCAGGCCCGAGGCCCCCACAGCTACGGGAACACAGGTGTCTTCAGGACAGGTCCCTGGGGTGACCTCACCAGGCTGACCTCAGAAGAACAGCAGAAGTAAGTTTAAGAGAGAGTAAGAGGCTGGCAGACTGGACGGCCAGGACCCGGGAGGGAGTGGCCGACTGCACCTTAGGAACCAGCCGACCGACCCGAGGTGGGAACGCCCCTGAACAGCGGTGAAACCACCATGAGCGTCGGTCCTCGGCACCAGCATCCATTCTGCAAGGCGGGTCCTGCCCGGCACGGTTAGGGGGAAGCTTCAGGGTAACCCACGCATGCCCTTCCTTCCACCTAGTGGGCCCTCCGGAACAGCAGCCCTTCCGTTCGGTCAGCGTGTCATCATTCTACTCGACAGCCTAAATGGGACTAAGATACTGAAATGAGCCCAGAAAAGTCATGGACAAGGTCCTTTTACAGATGAGAAGCCTTAAATGTGTTGTTGTTGTTGT
Source organism: Phyllostomus hastatus (assembly GCF_019186645.2). Taxonomy (NCBI): domain Eukaryota; kingdom Metazoa; phylum Chordata; class Mammalia; order Chiroptera; family Phyllostomidae; genus Phyllostomus; species Phyllostomus hastatus. The sequence goes on along the minus strand of NW_025334017.1, from coordinate 41,348,754 downwards.
TTTCATTTTAATTCCTTTTGTTTACTTGGGCCCACGAAATCCTTGAGGGAAAGGTCAGCAAAGATCCAAATGTCAATCCAATTCCCATGACAAAAGGGACAAGTGGCCTGGAACGGAGCCATCAAACAGTGACTCAAGGAGACAGTTCTTCGCAGAGCAGGAGGACCTACCCTTGAAGACTCAGGGAAGTTCCAGGGCGTGCCTGTTCTCCAGGGAAGGAACTCTGAAGGAGACTCAACTCACACAGGGCCCTGCCTGCAAAGAACTTCACATCTCCTTAAAGAAAGGGGTCCGTGAGAAGGTAGGTCCACGTCAGGACCACGCCAACAGGATGTAGTGGGCACGCTCCAGGACTCGGGCAGCTCCACGTGGATCAGCGCAGGTTTCATGGACAGATCGTAGGGCCCCTGAGAGGTATGTAAGTTGGTAAGAAGGAAAAGGGTGCTCAGAGTAGGAGGGGGTGATGCTCAAAATAAGGAGGAAGATGAGATACAGCATTTATTGATCACCTGTCACAGAAGAGGCCCCTTGGAAATCCCCCCCAATTAATCCCCATTAATGCTCATACCCCAGAGTCAGGTCTCTTTCCGCAAAATGACAGAAGCAGTACGGAAAAGGTAACCTCGCCCAAGGTCATACAGGTAGCAAGGGGCAGACGAAAACCCAGGCCCATCAGATTGCAAGGCTCCTCACGGTCCTTCGTCGCACCAAACCCCCGCCTCGCGTGGGGATCTGGGCCGTGTTCTGAGCACCCTGAGCTCCCACTCTCAGGGGAGGGGGTGCGGCAGAGTTGGCTCCGCCAAGCAACCCACTGCACCTGCCCTGCCCTGCATCCCACAGCTCCACACGTCCCATAATCACCACCTTTGTTCCGACTCCTCTTTAAACCTGCATTAGCTGGGCTTCCGGGAGGTCACGCTCCTGACTTCGGAATGCACTTCTGACTTTCATGGAAACAGGTCTTTGCTTCAAGTCACACAGGCACCTTTCACTGAGTAAACTGCTGGCAGCAATCTCCCTTGCCCACGGGACCCTGAGTAAATCCAAGGTGGAGGGGGTGGGGCAGGAGGACGGGGTGAGGGAGCAAAACCCAACAGACTGGGAGCAAAGCGCAGAGAGGTGCCACCACTGGGCTCTCTGCCACCCCCCCGCCCATGTGCTCACAGAAGGAAAGGAGTGGTTTCAAACGCCCAGCGGGGATCTGGAGAAGCCTGGAGGCTCACCCTCTCCTCCACCCTCCTCTCCTCCTTCCCCCGTGATCAGAAGGCAGCTCCACTATGGCCCATCCAGCAGCACATGAGGGGGGTCAGGAGAGGAAAAGAGTGCATGGGCAGTACACATATCATCCAGGGAGAGAAAGGAGAAAAAGAGAGAAAAGGTAAAAATAAAAAAAAATGTAAAAGCAGCAGGAATCTTAATTAAAAACATGTCAGGACAGCAGTTGAGAAAGGAACCCTGACTTGGGGAACTTGAGTCTCCAGAGCTCCGTGGGAATGTGGTGACCTGTGTGCATGTATGTGTGTGTGTGTGTGTGTGTGTCTTTCTCACACACACACACAGCCATTCGGGGTATGCATGTGTGTGAATCGCTCCATAGTTACCGAGAGCAGTGATGGTGCAAATTACAGCACTAGGCTTACAGAACGATCCCAGGCCCAGAGGGCCTCGCCCCTCAGTGTGCCAGAGACTCACCCAGAGTCTTGTTACAACCAAGATCCCCAAGGCCCACCCACTGCAATGCAGGTCTGCAGGCCTGTGGTGGGGTCCACCCAACAGGCGGTGATGATGCCGGCATGCCCAGAACTCGCTGGAGAAACCCTGTTCCTAGGGGCAGGCTGCTTCCTTTTCAACGCGGACATAAAGTGACTGTGAGTAGTTGTTGCTGGGAGAAGGGTGGGGGGCCATGACCCGCTCTTACTGAGAGCGCCACCCATCTGTGCCAGCTTCACACCAGGCTCGTGTGGGTCAGGGTCTCGCTCAGTCACTAGACGCGTTCAGGGAGTGAACAGCTAAGGCTCCCCAGAGTGGTTTGTGCAAAGTCACCTAACTAGGAAGCAGCAGCCCTTGGAACTTTCCCAGGGCTCCAAAGGTAGGCAAAGAAGGAAAGGAAAAAAATGCACTCTAAAAGCAGACAATGTGGAGAGGTTCAGACGGGAGGGAGGAAACGAAACGGAACAAAAGAAAAGGGAAATCAATTACTGAGCACCTATTACCTGCCACACTTGTATTCCTCCCCACAGGCTCCAGGGAGCATGCAGCCTCAGGGCACCCCCCACCCGAGGCCCTACAAATCGTAACATTGGGAGGAGACACAGATCTCAGATGGGGACAAGGGGGATGACATTGGGAGGAGACACAGATCTCAGATGGGGCAAAGGGGGCTGTACAGCTCTCGACACACGCTGTCACTTCCTGCTTTCTCTGCTCGAAACACACAGGCACCTGCATGGTCGTGCCCAGCGCAACACGCACAGTGGGGAGCACAGAGCACCCCAGCAGAAGGCGGGGGAGGACGAAGACCCTCCTTTGGGGATGAGCAGGGTCACAGCACACAACTCATCACACGGCTTCTCTGTCTCAGACCGGCAGGACCCTATTCACCGAGAACCTACAGTGTGTCCGTCCGCCCCGGTGCTTGGGGAGAAAGGGATCGGCATTGCCTAACACCCTTGCTCTTCTCACTTTTGATGTGAGTCCACGTCAACACGAGAAACGTCCAAATCTACAAGAATTTTTTACGGGTTTCTTTGAGCAAAACAGATGACAATTGCCAGGAAACAAAAATCTCAATGGATTGAGAAAATGTTCTGGAAAGGGGCCGCTTTACCACTTATTTTGTGCATCAGAAAGGACAAGGCATAAGGGGGTTTGCCTGAAACCCACTGGTGACAGAGCAGGGAGGCAGGAGACAGCGAAACCAGAGAAATCTGTGGGATTGGATGAAAAGCAAAGGAAACAGACATGCACTTCTTTTACGCAGGCGGGTACGAGAGGCCCAACAGTTAATATCCTAACAGTAACAATGAGGGGCTGGAGGTCTCGGCTCTGGCACTGTGGGTGTGATTTGAGGGGTGGCGGGAAAGAGGGGTAATCACTTTGATATTTCAAAGGTATATGACCAGGTATGATATCGTAGCCAAAAAAAAAAAACACAATAGGCAAGCTCAGCTAAGGTAAAGATTGACCTTTGTCAAGGAAGATACCAGCCTAGCACATCACCGCCCGCCATGACCCACTTTTAGTTAGAAAGTTTTCATTTCAGACCATCCCAGGTGGTTATTTTTGGTGGCTGAGTTTGTAAGGCCACCACGCCGGCCTCCCCTGCCCTTATCAGGTTTAGTATAGGGTCCCTTTTTATCCACATCCCATACCACAGAGCTTAATATCAAATGAAGAGACTTGAATAATTAACACTTGACAGCACTGACATCATTCTGTTATGTAACAACGAAGAAGGAGAATGCCAGCCCATGACTTACCGATGACTGCCTCAATAATTCATCGTAATGTGCAACAGACAACTTGCAAACTTGTTGAGTCATTCACTGGCCCCCGCCCTGAGCCTGCCTCCCGGGCTCTGGTCACTGTACTCTCTGCCATCCTCACTGTCGTAGGCTGCTCCCTGTGAACCTCAGGCCACCAGAAACCGCCCCCTCACTCAAAGTATGCGCTGAGCTCCCGGCAGTGTGGATGGGCGTGTCTGGGGGAATTTTAACTCATTCTTACAGTTTATTACACTCTTCAAAAGTAAAGAGGCGGCATGAAAGAAAAAGTGTATATATATATGAAAAGGAAGGAGAACCAGGATGCAAAAGTCTATGGGCAGGATCACTCAGGAAAATGTTATTGACCCAAATGGTGGGAGACTAGTTGAATAAACTACGACACAGCTAAACCATGAAATGCTCTCTACATGGTCAGTCTCGGGTAGGGGAACTGACATTTTTAATTTTCTCTTGTTAGAGTGGAGAGGCCACAGACCCTGGGGAGGTGCTGCCCGCTCTTCCCCAAGAAGGGGCCCTGTGACCCCCTCCCACCACCTAACCCCTGTGTCCTATTAGCGCAGCCTCACAGGACTGCTGTGCGGTCACATGAAATGAGTTAGCACTCGCAAAGGCCTTGGGACGGTTGCCTAGTTCAGGAGAAGTGCTGTATAATTCTTCATCGTACAAAACGAGTATTTAGTTTATGATAAGATAAATACAAATTATTTGAAAAGTCAAGGTACAAAACTCTTGGTGCACAAGGACAGAAAGGATCACAGAAACCCCATATAATGACGCCAGGACTGCGTTGCTGCCTTTTCTTATATTTTCCTTTTATAATGGTTCCTGGTGGGTTTTCTGCCCTCAGTAAAGGCAGAGTTCAGATTCACCAGGAATCAGCACACAGACATTTTTTGAGAGGGCGACGCATGGGTGACCTAGGACCTCTGACACATTGACACCCACAAGGGGTGACAGTTCTGAGGATTTGGTTTCAGGTTTCAGGACTCCCTAGTCCCCTTCCCTAGATACACCCGCACTCACACATGTCCAGGCACCTACCCGACCCTGCCCCACTGCCCGCCAGCACACCTGTTTGAAGAACAGCCTCACAGGCTGGCCTCAAAGATCACTTCTCACCGGGAGCCCAGGCCAACCCCCCACCCCCACTACCCACCCAGCATCCTGGCCATTGTCAGAGAGGATGGACATGCAGGGACCTGAGTGCTGGCTCAGCAGCGCCTGCCCCTCCAGGGACATCCTCTGGGCCACCTGAAGCAGGCAGGCCCTAGAAGCATCGGCTCATTGTTATTCCTGCCAGGTGTCTGCAGGGTGGCCAAACCCAGGGTGTTGCAGGGAAATGGGCACAGCAAGGTCAGAGATGCCGCCTCCACAGAATTCCTCACCTCCCACCCTGCTGCCTGGTGAGAGTGAGTGGGGGTGTTCCTGGTGGATGGAGGAGCGGATGGGTCGGGAATGCACAGAAAAGGGGGGCCAGGCTGCGGTCTGGGTCCCCCTGCAACCTCCCCAGCAAGTGAGCCCTCCCCAGCAAGGTCCCTGACAACTTGACCTTGGCTAAAGCCAGACACAAGCCTGGGCCACACCCCCAGCTGTTCTCCAGCATGATGGGTGGCTGAGCTCGCAAAGGCCATGGGCAGTGACGAGGAGGACGTCGGAGGGCAGCAGAGCCAGGCGGAGGCGAAATCCATTGGGTGGGACTTCGCCCCGCAGGTGAGCAGTCAGTACTTGGCCCAGGTACCTGTCGGGCCCACCTGATGACCACAAGGGGAGCTGTCCTGGCTGGAGTTGATGAGGCTCTTTTTTAGGGAATTGCTAGGGGTGGATTTGTTTCTGTTGAACGGCATGGGGAGACACAACAGGAGGGTAGAATCGTAGGGCAGTGTCTGTACCACCAGAGATAAGCATATTTGGGGTGAGGCAGAGTAGGCATATTTTGAATTCTTAAATGAAATAAAATACTTATAACTGAGCCACACACAAAGTTCAAAATCAAGCACGTGCACAGAAAAGAAAGAAAACCCAGGAAATGAACAGTGGCAGCTATTGGGACCCCAGACACGAAGGGTGGAGGGGACAGAAACCTCCCTGATGGGATTAGACTCGGGCGAGGCAGAAGGAACACGTTAGAAACACTTAAGAACAGGACATCAGTGACACAGATCTCCCTGGACTGACCCCTGACTCAGACACAAGAGGAGGGACCCCTCTTGCAGGATCGAGTCTCGGCTACCCACTGCAACGTTTAAGGTCCCCACTGCCCAGCCCAGGCCTCGTCTCCCCAGCCTGTCCCCCAGATCCCTTACTTGCAGAGGGGTGGGGCCAACCAGGAGGTCACAGGGGCACCGAATCTGTGCTTTTGCTGCTGCCTCTTCTGTTACCCCAGACCATCTACTGTACGCCCGGCCCAGACCAGGCAGCCGGGCCTCTGTGCATTCCCAGGCCACTCCCGGGGCCTTCCTCCCCTGCCGCGCACGGCAGAGCCTTCTCCTCCCTCCCCCACCCCAACTCACCCACCCTGTCCGGGTCTCTGTTCCTGTTAGCGGAATCTAGCAGGTGGCTGAGTATGCAGGGGCCTTCCCCACTGAGCTGCAAACACCTAAGGGCAGGACCTGCCTCTTACCTGCTTTTCTACCTCCACCATCTTACATTACTATAGAAGCTGGAACAGAGTCGATCCTGAGCAAATGTTTGTTGTTGAACTAGGGAGGTGGATGGGTAAAGGGAAGGGCGGATGAATGGATGGGTTTAATGAGGCTTTCATGTCATTCTGTGCAGTGAATCCAAACCTTACACACACACAGACAGTCATGTACAGTATTAGTGCAATACCCCCCCACACACACAATGTATCTCCTCCTAGAACGGCCCCAGGCCCCAGGAAGATGAACCTCAGGGCTCCATGGTGGCATATGCTCCTAGCGAAGTGTGCAGCACCTGCAGAGATTTAGAGAACGGGAGGAGAAGTGCTTTCACCTCTTTGGACCTAAGTCTTCTTCACCTGTAATAACACAGGTGTCTGTCTGTACAGAATAGAACAGCACCAGTCTGCCCCAGGAATGCCTGTGTTCACCAGCAACTAACTGAGCTTCCAGCATGAGCTAAGGTCTCAGCAGCTGCCTCGGACCCTGCTTTACACCCCCTAGCCACCCCGACCTCAGGGAATGGCAGGCTTCTCTCACCCTGTCCCCCCACCCCACGCTCGCCCAGCCTGAACAGGGGTCCTCCTCTGTGCAGGACCCTCCTTTATTCTCCTGCCTACCTCTAGGGCTCCCAGGCGGCCCCTGCCAGGTGCCATATGAGGCGGGGGTGGGAGCAGACCCAGAGGGAAGGCCAGGAGGGCCCAGTGCTTCCACTCCGGTAGTGGAGCAGACAGGGCCAGCATCACCCCGCTCCAGCCCCACTGCTGCCTGATACCCCATTCCTGTGGGGCGGGGCAGAAAGAGGACAGGGGTGAGGGCAGGGCCACATGCCTTGCACAGGCAGTGCATGAGGCCCCTGTCAGCAAAAGCTGGGACCTGTGTCTGGGAAAGATCGAGAAGGTGCTGAGCTCTGAGCTGGGGCACAGCCAGCATGCCAGACGAGCTCATCACCGAAGGCTAATGTGTACTTTCAAAGTGCTCCCAAGATGCTTACGGAAATGCCGAACACCAGCAGACCAGTAATTACAACTTAAAACAGCAGGGAGGGAGGGAGAGGGAGGAGTCCTAACCCCTAATGCACCCTTACACCATCCTTCCCAGGCCGCCCCAGCCCAAAGCTGGGCTGTCAGAGGGACAGGTGATGGGCACTTGGCATGGACATGGGACCTTTTATCGCAGGGTCTCAGAACACCTGGCTTCTCAAGCCTTCCCTGCCAGGTCGCCAGGCAGACCTCGGCGGCCCTGGTCACCGGGATCGCATCCAAATGAGAGGTTGCCTGCCAGTGCCACACCCAAGAGAACACCTCTGCCGCTCCCACTTCCCGTGGTGCGTGACACCAAGTGTGGCCACCACACGCTCAATCCACTGCACTCCCAGGGCAGCAGGAGCGAACGGCCACAAGCTCAGCACCGTCGAAGCACACGAGTCTGCGGTCTTACAGTCCTGGTGGGGGGAAAGTCTAAAAGGCTCTCTCGGACGGTCGGCAGGGCCCCGTTCCTTCCTAGATGCTCTGAAGGACCCCTGATTCCTCTCCTTTCCACCTTCTGGAGGCCACTCACAGTCCCTGGTTCACGGTTCCTTCCTCAGTCCTCAAAGCCAGCAAGGGCACTTCTCCCAGCACATCGCTCTCTTTCTCCTCTTTTGCCTCCATCCTCCACTTTTAAGGACCGTTGTGAGGACAGGGGGCACACCAGAAAATCCAGGGTCATCTCCCTATCCTAAGGTCAGCCTTCAATCCACTACACCCTTAAATCCACTACACGCTTAATACCTCTTGGCCACAAAACGGTGACAGTCACACGTTCCAGGGATTCAGATGTGAACGTCTCTCAGGGGGCCATGACTCTGCCAACCACATCCACATTTACCCCAGGCCCCAGGCTGTGGCTCAAGACCCACAAAGTCCCCAGCAAAGCAGCCCCCAGATGGGTACCTACCACGACCCCCTGGAGAAAGCCCAGCCAGCCCTGCTTCAAGTGGCTCCCGGGCAGTGCTGACCTCCCCCAAACCCCGGGGGTCTTCCCCCAGCCTTAGGTTCAGCAGCCCCCCTCCTCCGTGCCCACCTCACAGACGAGGAGATCGGGGCAAGAGACTCGCTCAGATGCCGCCGCCCTAGGCCGTGGTCTGGGATTGGCCCGTGGGTCTCCACACCCGCATGCTCTCCACCGCCACACGGGGACCCCGAGAACTCAGACTGGCTCTGAACAGGCGCATTTAGCCTCCTGGTTTCGCCCCTTCCAGCACAGGGTGGCCTCTGGTGGGCGGGAGGAACTCCAACTTGAGTTCTCACCGACTTTGCAGAGAATTTCCCAAATGTTAGACATTTTCCGTCTAACTCGACCTATGTCGATTATGAACACAGGGACTGGGGCGAAGGGAAGAAAACCAACGTGCGCTGAGCACTCGCTGAGTGACGGAACAGTCGTCCAGCCATTGAGTTCGCCCACAGACCCTGAGAGCGGGGCTAAGGCCTCCGCTCTACCAGCAGCAGGCTGGGTCTTGGAGAGCTCAGCAGCCTGCCCAAACTCACGCAGCAGGGGTTGCCAGCAGGCTGTCTCCGCTCCGCCACCAGGCCTCCCCCATCGCTGCCCACCCAGGAACCCAGCTTTCCAATCCACAGGGAAGTTACCTGACCACTGTGTACACTTTGTCTCCCTCCCCACTGCCAGCGCAAACACCCCCCCCCCCCACCTGCGGCTTCTCCTCCTGCCAGCAGGATGGGCCCTGGAGTGGAGGAACCAGAGTTGTCAGTGGGTTTCACACCTCGGCCTGTGATGAAGGAAGCTTCCTTCCCCCTTGCACGACACGCCCAGGGAAGCCAGGGAGGCCACACAAGGTGCAGGGTGTGGGTGCAGCCAAGCAGAGGGCGCAACAAGCTGCACGGGGCGCTCACCTGGAAGCCGGTCCCAACCTTTCCCCTAGATCCCTCTCTGTCCTCACTGAGCCAAAATAACCCGGAATGACGGAGGCCAGCGGGGCTCGGGCACAAGGCCCTGCCGCGCCAGCCAACTCAGCTCCGCTCACCCAGGCACCAAAGCAAAGCCCTGACCACAGGCGCAAAGTGTCCTGGGAGATCCGGGGCAAAGGTACGCACACACACCTGGGTCAAGTCCCAGATTGGCCATTTCCTAGCTGGGTGGCCTTAGACAAGTCACTTTACCACCCTGGGCATTCACTTCCAAGCCCAGCAGTAAGGGTCAGGGTAACACACGAGGTGCAATGAGAGACGTGGTCTCTGCCCTAAAGAAGGTTCAAGTCCAACGAGAAGCAGACAAATGTTCAGAGGGGCATCCACTAAATTAGAAACTGCGGCTGATGCCGGGAAGAAAAAGTCCATTTAACTGCTCTCCCTGCTGCCCCTCCCCACCCCTCTCTCTCCCCATCCCCCCCGCCCCCAGCAGTTAATCTGCCCGTTCTGGGAGGAGGTCTCTGAAGAGCTGCCACTTAGAGCTCTGACACCTGGAAATAAGCAGAATTCTGCATGTGCTCTTGAGGAAAGAAAGGGAGGGGAAAAGAAGTGCCTAGGCCGATACTATCAAGCGGGGGACATTTAAAATGGGCAACTGCCCAGGTCCATAAACCAGGTCCCACATTTACTTGCAAAGCAGGATTTTGCTGCCACAGTCAGATGCCGATTTGCAGGGCAAAGTCCCCCACAGAAATGGAGGTGCGAGAGCCCGCAAGAGCATGCCTAACAAAGAGTCCCACCGGGCTGCCCACTCCCTCCCACCTGCAACATTCACAGGTTAATCAGAACAGACCCTACAAATCCGTGGGTGAAAAATCTGCTCGCACCCCAAAGGGAACGATCAAGCACAAAAGGCAAACAGGCGGCGCACACGAAAAGCTGGCCAATCACACCGGAAGTCAGGGAAAGGCAACCAGAATCCAGTTTGGTCTTGGGGGACTCCCCTGCCACGGAGCTCCACTCCCACTGGGGACTGGCAGTCGTGGGAACGCTGACACGTTGGGAAGCCCACTCAGCAACTCCTGCCGGCGCTGTCTGTGGAGCGGCCGCTGGTGAAATATTCCTCAAAAGAAATCTCCGACAGAATGTCTCGAGACTGTATAAACGTCTCACGTCTTTCTAGGGAGCTCTGCCAAGGAAACCGCCAGAGACAGGTGAAAAAAAAAGGGTTGTGCGTTATCACAGGCAAATGCAGAAGGCACTCTGAGTGGCCAGTAGGGCAGACGTGGCTGGTGACAGCGAGGACAACCGTACCGCAGCAGCCTGCATGCACCCAGCGTGAGCTGTCCTGGGTGAGGCCCCCTGCAAAGGAGAAACTAGTTACAGGGCGCCTTTCTTGTACAGGTGTGTGACGACACCTGGGGAAGCAGCTGGAAACACGTCTTCCAAACTTTGAATGACACCGGGAAAGGGTGATGATACAATGTTAAGCGAGCAAAGTCAAGACCATCTGGAAGCAGGAAGCAGAATGTCAAAAATAGCTATAGCGGAGGGTCAGAGTTAGAAGTGACCTGTGTTTTCCACTTTGTTTTGCTTTTACTTTCTTCTGCTTTTCTTTTATTTTCTGCCTGTCTTTTCCAACATTTCTACCAATAAGCATGCTCGGGGGGGGTGGGGAGGGGGCAGAAGAAAATTGTGGCTTGCCTATTAAGTTCCCCGAATTCTGGGACTGGGGCCCAAGCGAGGCTGGACCTGAAGGGGGAGACTCAGAACCGTTCCACCAGGTCACGACCCACTTCCCACCCCCCGGCCACCCACGTGCCCCTCGCGGCAGCTGCTTCCTAACCAGGCCCATGACTAGCGCTGTGGACGAAAGCATGATGCCACAGAAACTCGCCTCTGGAAAGGACAGCAAAGGAAGCGAACTGATCGTGACCGGGGACACACTACGTGCTGAGCACTGGGATGACAAGGCCACTAAGATTTAGTGAGTTTTCTGCAGTGGGGCCTCTGGCCTCAGACCATCGACCCCTTCCAGTCCTACTAGTTCAAGGTCTCAGGATCTCCATGCTCACCTCTACCTCCTCTCCCTGGTCGCCCCTGGCCTCACACTCCAAGTGATCCTCCAAGACTCAATTCAAGCAATTCTTCAGTGAAACATTCCCTGGGGCACCCAAGATGAACCCTCAGCCCCCTCCATGCTCCAGGGCGCCCTGTTAACACTTGCATGCTAGCACCCAGTAAACTGTGCTAACACGACTTAATTACATGCTTGGCTTTGCAGCAGAATATGAACTCCTTCAGAGCAGAGACCTTGCTGGCACTTATCTATCTGTGCATCTCCACAGCCAGCACAGCGCCCAGTGCACCACAGGTCGGCAATGACGATCAGACGGCTGGATGAAACAATGGCCAGATAAAAGCGTGCTTAGATGGAAGAGTTACTGGGTGGGAGGCTGGTAGGGTGGGAGGCTGGTTGGGTGGAAGGACGGATGGGTGCAGGGAAACACAGAAGGACGGCTGGGAGAAGAACGTGTGGAAGCATGGAAGGGAGCAGAGGAAAGAAGTCCAGATGGGGGACAGATGGAGAGAGAAGCACGGGCGAAAGGAAATCACGTGGCGAAGTCACGAGGAAGAGGTGAGGTAAAGGAGCCCCCAGGCAACACAACAGCGGCAGGCAGAGGAGAAAGGAGGCTGTGTGAGATGCCCACGGTGACACCCCAAAGTTCACATCTTGACTGTGGGTCTTTGACAGCCATTGTGCACACATTTCAATAGGAAGGGTCCCCTGCCAGGCGCTTCTCTGCCCTTGAGAAGAGCTCCACATTAGGAGGGAAAGCAACCGCCACGTGGCAACGTGATGAACGGGAGACTGAACCTCAGGAGCTAGCACGTCATTATCGATTCCTCCTCCCTACCGAGACTACCTGTCAGCAGGCAACCCCCCTGGTGGGCTGCTCCCCAAGGCCCTGCCCCGGCTCCCGAACTCCCAGAAACCCGTTCCCTAAATGCTCCAATCCGGGTTTCCCTGCCCTCTGCAGGTGCCCTTGGGGAGCAGCTGTTCCCAGTCCCATACTGCACCCCAGCGCCCACACCTGGGAACCAATTCCGCCAGGAGGAGCCCTGCTTCCAGCAGCGCCAACATCCAGCCCCAGAACCTGCTCCTCTTCTCCTCTCCTGGCAACCAGGCCCCTTCGCAGGGCGGCCCGGAGGAGGTTCCAGTAAGTCGCCCTGCCCAGATCCACACACACTGTTCCCTGCAGTCCCTCAGGCACCTCCAGTTCTCGTCAGTGCTGGCAGCTGCCAGCCGGGCACGGGGCCTCGCCTGAAAGGGAGAGTTTCACCAACCAGCTTGGACGGCAGCATTCTTCCTGGGGCTCACCACACCCAGAAAATACAGCCTTTAGGACGGGGAAATGACACATTTAAGTGGGGGGAAGAGAAAGCGATGTCCCCTCAGGACTCGTGACTCAGCACCTCCCTGCTTGTAGGGACAAAGACAAAAGTGGAAGAAAGCCTTCCCCTTACCAAGCCCTTCATACATGAGAGTCTTCCTCAATGACCTTTGACCCAGATGGCACCACGTCCATTTTACAGATAAAGGAACTGAGGCTAGGGCAGGCGAAACAACTAGCAGGCCCAAGGTCAACCCCAGATCTGACCTTGCACTGACTCCTCCGGATTCAGCACTGCCTCATGTGTGTGCAGCCCAGGGAGAAAGCACACAGAGGACGAACAGGACCCAGCAGGAGTCAGACCTGCGTGAACAGTCTGTGGGCCAGCAGTGGACCTCTCTGTGCCAACTTCACAGCTCCTTCTGCACTAGGACCTGCGCTCTGCTGGCCCTGCAGGTATTGAGAAGTCGGCCCAAGGTAGCAGTACAAAGAAAGCAAGCTTGAAAGACAGAGACTGGAGTCCAAATTCTGACTCTGCCGCTGCGTGGCTGGGAGCGAGCAGCTTAACCTACATTTCAGGGCACAGCCTGTGCCATCCTGCGTGGCAGGAGCTGGCCATCCAGTATAGGTGGGTTGTAACTCTTTCCTCCACGTTGTAATAAGAAGCCACCCTGGGCCACTCCTTGTGTTCTAAGGATGCCGTCGGGGTGCTGGAGAGCCAAGCCACCAACTGAAATGATCCAAAATGAAACAGCCCACTTAGTATGCACAGCATAACAACATTGGGAGGGGAAAAAAAAATACTCCGTTTTCCTCTCATTTAAGTGCCACTAAAAATGACCCTTCGGGTGTAGCAACTAGAGAAGTGACAGGAGCGCCAGGTCATGGCACTGCTCGATGGTAGGTTTCATTGGAAACAACAGTGCTGGCCGCCTTCCCTGGGCCAGCCACAGTCCTAGAAACCTGGGTCTCCCCATCCTCCCCCGACAGAAGGCTGGCCGCCCTGACACTCTCAGCCAGAACCGGAAACCCCACCTCAACGTCTGGCTTTGCTGCCGGGATTCAACACCCCTCCCTTCACTCCTGTACCTGCTGCCGGAGGTGACCTCAGGCCACACGGAGACCTCGCGGCCATCTCGTTGGCGCGCAGCTGGAGCCTTCCGGAGTTTTACTCACTCGAGATAATAACTGAGTTCAGAACCATCAGACCTTTCTATAGGCTGACAGCCCTCAGAAGGCTCTGAACGTTAAACTCTGTTATCTCAGTCTCTTCCATCCAAACCCACGTTTCCTCTTTTCTCGACCTGGAGCTTAACTTCATCAGAGTCCACCATACAGTGCAATCCGTGGCATATTCGCAAAGCACCGAAATTTTCAATCATAGAAAACACACCATGATTTAACATTCATTCACTCACTGATTCACTTGATAAGCATTTATGGAACACCCACTGTATACCCAGCAATACAAGGGGTGGGAGAGTAGGGAACACAATGGGAAAAAAGCAACGAACTTCAAGTCTGAAAAAATGGACCTCGACCCCTGTGTGTCTCTCACTCACTGAGAGTCCCTAGGGAAAAGGACTACCTTCTCTTCTAGGCGATGTCACCAAGAGTCTACAACGAGTCATGTGCACCTCAGCATCCCCGTACCCAGCACAATGTACACATAGGGCAGGTGCCCTCTGACGGTATTAGGCTAAACCGTACTCATGAGCCTCAGTCATTGCATCTGGCAAATGGGACGACACCAGGACGGGAGGTTTGCATGAAATTAAGTGTGTGGCAGCTCCAGCACATCTCAGCGGGAGCTTGGTGGGCTATTGGAGGGCGATGGAATTTTCCCCATGGACAATTAAAAGCACATGTCCTGGGGCTCCAAACTCTTGGCCTACATGCTGGCCTTGTCCCTCACTAGCTACACGACCTTGAACAAGCGACTGTGTGTCTCTAAGCCCTCATTTCTTCACCTGGTAAGTGGCATAATGACAGTCAAGTCCCCGTTAGGTTTTTGTTGAAGAGTCACTATGTTACTGCAAGGAAGCACTTTAGCACAGGCCCGGCACACGGAGAGTGCCTGCGTCCGCCACAGAGACCCACCCCTGCTTCCGAGTCACCGCACGCACCAGCTAAGCCTCGCACACCTTCTCCATCACAGCCCTCTCTGTCCCTCGCTCTGCATCGAGAGTCAAGAGCAGGCATACGAAATTCTTTTTTTTTTTAATTAATTAATTTATTTTTTAGGGAGGGAAGGGAAGGAAAAAGAGAGAGAGAGGGAGAAACATCAGTGTATGGTTGCTGAGGGTCATGGCCTGCAACCCTGGCATGTGCCCTGACTGGGAATCAAACCTGCGACACTTTGGTTCACAGCCCGCACTCAATCCACTGAGCTATGCCAACCAGGACACCATACGAAATTCTTCACTTCCAAGAAAGGAGGTGTAGCCACTCCTATCTTCCTAGAAACACACAGCCCTGGTTTCTACTTTTGGTAGAAAGGTGGACATAAGATATATTTCACATCTCTCTTTTCTAAAAGAAGAACAACAGGATAAGCAGGAATATCAAAGCCAACTGCCACGGGGCCTCCTTGAGGCGCTTGGGGAGGGTGGGATCCTGGGAAATGGACGGAGACCACGCCAAGGGGTCAACTGCCCCATTTCCTCACACTAGGCCCCGTCTCCAGTGCACCTCCCAGGCACAAACCCTCAGGGGTCTTCACTGCCCAGGCCTCCAGCTGCTTTCTCTGTCCCTGTGGCTGAGGTCCACCTCCCGGGCTGGCCCTTGGAGCTCAGCAGGCTAGCTGGCTCAATGCACCCGTCACAGCAGGACTGCTCTTAATAGTCTGCTTCCTGCAGGGCTGACAGCTGCCTTCCTTAGGGAAGACTCCAGCAGCCAAGGGGCATCCGAGAGAAGGAACAAAGAAAAGGAAGAGAGAGCATGAAGAAAACAAACAAACAAACCTGAATCTGAGAGTCTAATATAGTGACCTGAGGTCTGGGGTTAAATCTCAGACATGCCCCTTTCTGGCTCTGTGACTACGAGCAAGTGTCTTCTCTGACTAAACCTTCAGTTTCTTCAACTGTGAAATGGGTGCAAGGACAGCATCCCATGTTAACACACAGAGGTTATTTCTGCACCTGCTCCCTCACAGTAACAGAGGTGGGTTTCCAAGGTCATTTCAAGACACTCACAAAATACGCCAGACATGGGAAGTTTATGGGTCCCTCCCGTGGCCCTGGCAGGGCAGGAGACCCAGCCCTGTTCCCCTGGGACCGTGCCTGGTTGTTCCAGCCCCGGCTTGCTTAATCTGCCCACGCTCCTTTCCTCTAAGCCAGCTCCTGACTTGAGTTAAAAACTTGGATTCTGGATTTCAAAGGGACCCAGGGGATCCCTACAAGGCCAAACTGGAACAGGACTATAAAATAATCAGGGTACAAGGGGTCTCAGGGTAGCCGGTGGCAGAGGGTCAAATGACAATTCGGGCCCAGGAGGGTCCCACAAAGGGCTCCCTATGGAGGACAGGGCTGCCCTGGTGACTCAGAGGCCACACTGCGGGGCAATGACTCAGCACCCCAGCACAGGGCCAGGCAGGCGAGCACCCGAGAACTGCCTCCTGAAACGGGGGGTCCCGTGCCAAGCAGGCCTGGACCGAGTCAGCCGGAAGGAATGTCTCCCGCCCACCCACCTGTGCCCACTGCTGGCGACTCACGCGGCTGGCATCCTGGCTGTGGCATGTGACAGATCTGTCACTGCGCCAGGGTAAACAGGCAGGAGCAGGAGTCCTGCTTCCTGGCCTCGGGTGAGGTCAGGCCTCAGAGGGCGACTGGGATGGGAGGAGAATGGGCAGCCCCCCCCCCCACAGGAAATGGCCGGAATGCCAACATGGGGGGTCTCCGGGGAGGAGCAATGACAGAAAAGGGCAGGGCAGCAGCGCACCCCTGGGGGGCTGGAGGAGCCTGAGAGGCAAATTTCTCTATAGATATTCAGAGACTTCGTCTGCATTTCGCCTCGCCCCTCCCTCCCTCCCTGGATTCCTCTCTTCTGGTCCTCTTCCTCTGCGTTTCCTCTCCCCCCCATCTGTCCTCTCCCTCTCCCATTCATGTTCAGAGAGCCCTGCACGACGGCCTCCCCAGCTCCCAGGGCCACGCCACCCCCCTGCGGAGCGCCTCTGCCACAACCAGCGCCCCCAGGGACTCACCGTGCCTCCTCTCACCCTCACAGCAGCCGTGCTGAGGGTCAGGCACTGCACTGGTCACCAACATGTGAACGTGTTTAACACTCCCGCCCTTTCAGACAGGCACTGCTGGGATTCCCTATGTCACAAATGAGCACACGGAGGCCGGGGGGAGTTGCTGTCATACTAAAGATCACACGGCGGGACTCCAAACCAGGCAGGCTGGCACCAGAGCCCATTCGAGAACCACGAACCGTCACTGACTGTCTGTCCCAAACCTCCCAAGCGAGGGAACCAGGGGCAGAGCAGAATCCAGATGACTTGTCCAAGGGCCCTGTGGTTACTCATGCCTGAGTGTCTCTCCCACGGGCCGCTGGGCTCCCGGCCCCTTGCGACACAACGCAGTTCATGCGCTGCGGTTCCGTGCTGTCTCCCAGCCCTGCCAGAAGCTACAGATCCGCGCTCCGCCGGCTGCAGTCACCGAGGCTTCCGCATGGGACAGCATGCACACAAAGTAAACACACTTCGTCACAGCAATTACCGCCGTGACTCAGCCCCAAGAATTATAAAGCCAGAAATCAGGGCTGCTTCCCTGATACCTCGGAGCCTGGGTCTCTGGGCAACCCAAATCCCCAGATGGTCGGCCAAACGGGAGCCCCGCTCCAGGCAGTCCTTGGACAGCGCTGGCTGAGCGAGCTACACCTGGAGATCGAGATGAGCCCTCGCCCAGGAGACTTGGAGAACTTCCCACGCAGGAGGGCAGGAGTAGACTTCATCACGGCCCAGCGGATGCGGGCTGGAGGGATGGGATGGACCCCTCTGGTTACGCCAGTCCCCAGCAGCACAGGGGACAGAGCACCACAAGCCCACGAAGCCCCCTGTGCCTGACCACACCGCTGCATGCAGACACCGTGGTCCAGAACGCCTAATCGCCTGACTCGGGGTGAAGGGAATCTCTCTGCCTCCTGACCCTGGTCCGAATTCACCCTCCTACAAGGCTGAGGAGGAACGACTCCTGACCTTCACTCCCAGGCCTGAGTCCTTTCACGAGAGACGGGAAAGGTCAGGTCCAGAGAGGCGATCTGCTCTGAATCAGACCACCATGGACGGAATGCCTGTCACGCGTCAGGTACGGCATCTGCGTACATCACCTCACCTGATTCCAACCAGAAGCCTTTAGGTACGTACTCTCTCCCCCGTCTGGTGAACAGACGAGGGCCAGGATGAGGTCTGAAGGGGCTCGGAAACCAGGTCACACAGCTGGGAACCGAGTTTGGATTCGCAGTGGCGGGCTGCCCAGCTCCGTGGGCCTCCCTCTTCCACACAACCACAGCGTGCCCCAAAGAAAGGGGGGAATCCACCACAGCAGGGTGCCCACCCCCAAACACGCCCTCGACACCCGCACATACAGAGGAGGCGACCGGGACAAGTTAGTCAGCAAATTGTTCTCAACGCCCTTATTCACCTCCCACCCCAATAGGAGTTGTGTATTTAAAATTTAGAAGAGATTTCCCCGCTTGTTCTTGGAATCATCTTGATTTCTTCTGCATTCTTGTCTTACTATCCCATTCTCTGTAACAGCATTTCCTTAATTTAAGAAAAAAGGACTATGACCACCCCCCCACTCCCACGCACCCCCCCGCCCCGCCCCCAGCCACCCTGGTGAGAGTCTACACAAGAGACCAAAGGACAAAATGCAGTCATGGGTGTTCCGTTGCTCAATCCCACGTGCAGACACTGATCACGTGCTTCGAAAACTGCCATGAGCTCCCCAAAGATCAGGCAAACTGCCTGTTCTCCACATCTGCAAAGCCGGCTCTGCCCCGGTGCGCGCCACGGCCGTGCGCCCTGGGAAACACTGCAGAGCTGTGTGACCTACGTGACGTCGCTGGGTTCTACTGCTAGCGGTCTTTCCCCGGGTCCCTGAACCAGGGGGCAGGGACACACCGTCCCCTAAAGCTTTACAAAGATGCACCTCCAATGGGCCTGAGCACCAAGCAGGCTTCCGACGTTGTACCAGGGAAACCACAGAGATTAAACGTCTATTGGACAAATGTTTCCTTTTCAATCCAGACGGCGACTCCCCAGTTATCTATTCTGTAAACCGGACGTCTGGCCATCAGGCTCTCTTGGGGGGGCGGGGGGAGGCACGCCTTTGCTGGACAGCCCTTCAGAGAGGTCTGCAGTCTCGGAGAACCCACAGAGCCGCGAGAGCCCCTGGCCCCCATGTCCACAGGCACACACCCAAGGACACGCAGAGCCTTTTTTTCTCTCTTCTTATCTTCAGGTGTTCCTGTTTCTTCCTCTAGCCCCTTGACCTGCCTGGCCAGAGCAGCCTGGAGCTGATGACAAAGGCGCCTCTTGGGGAAGGCAGGGCCCTGGAAGTTTTTGTAGGATTCCTCCTTTATCTGACAGATAACCAATCTCTCTACTTCCCGAAGGCCTTCTTCTGAGAACTGGGCCGGGATGCAAGTTCTGCCTTCTCCTAAATCCACTCCAAGGATTCCAGCCTCAGGGGGTCCCAGGAGCCTTTCCACCCGTGGCGTACTCCCACTCCATCCCAAACTGCCTGGACCCCACTACAGAGACGCTCGGAGTATAAAGGTCTTCTGAGGTCTAAGGCCAAGAGCAGAAAACAGCGTGGCTGTAGCCTTGGCCCGGCTTTGCCGGGCTAAAACCTCCCCAGCGTCCCCAGGTCCCAGAAGTTATCAGCCACCTGCTCTCCAGCTCCCCTGCCCTTGTCCTTGGAAACCTCCTTAGGGACCACACACCTGCTACAGAGACAGGGCAGCTCCCAGCAACCACCCAATCAGCCAGCCAGGTTGGTGCAGGAAATGAGACCAGTGGCCAGCCCTTTCTAGCAACTCGGCATCGCCCACAGGGGCCCCTCGGACCTGAGCCCCCCGCTGTGTCTCCAACCCTACCCCCTGCAAAGTGGCCCCCGCTCCCACACTGCGCTAGAACTTCACTCCCCTTCTCTCGTCCCGGCAACATCCCCGAGGGCCTCTCCATGCTTGCCTCCTGCCACCCTCTCTGCCAAGCTGTGCCACACCCGGGTCCCCCCACCACGTGCCCGCTGCAGGCCCCTGGGCCCATCCGTGACCTCTCCGACCCTCAGTCTTCTCTCTCATTTGTAAGACGGAAATAACTCCTAGGCTACTGGCAGAACCAAATGAGGCCGAAAGCTTTTTCTACTTATATTTAAATAAACTTACTCTTTTTTAATTAAAAACATTACAGAAAAAGTATGACTATAACACAGAGAAGTCCCACACGACATACACCCAACTTCACCTACGGTTATCGTTTTATATTAGTTTGGGACATACCTTACAAATAATACATTGCTGTTGATACATTATTATGAGCTGAAGCCTGTACTTGACTCGGATTATCTTGGTCCTTCCCGAATGTCCTTCTTCCTCCGCCCCAGGATCCCACCTTGCACCGAGTTGCTGTGTCTCCTCCGGCTCCCCTCGGCTGGGGCGGTTTCTCAGGCTCTCCCTGTATCTGGTGGCCTTGCCGGCTTTGAAAGGTGCTGATGCAGTGTTTTGTAAATGTCCCTTGGCTGGAATTTGAACAAGTCGTGTTGCTAGTACACACTCTTGATACGATGTGACAAAAATGACACTTAACCTCTGTGGTTTTCCTGCCCAAAACCTATAACCCCAGTCTAATCATGAGAAGGTCATGATTTTTAAACATTAAATGTGTGACAGGTCACACATTCTCGGTGACTCAACATTCAAATGGTCCCCCGAGACACGCAATCCAGTCACCTGTCTGTCCCATCCCGTCCCCCCTCCACCTGGTCTCCCCACAACACACCGGTTACCGTGGGTGTTGGTTCCTGGTGCCCCAGAATTTGGGCAAATACAAACCCTTCCTCCCATCCACACGCGCACACTGCTCACACAAAAGGTGACATGCCATACTCACTAGTCTACACTTTGCTTTTCTCTCACTATGTGTCGACACCTGCCGCTGTCACGCACACAGAAATTCCTTCTTCTTTCCCACGTCTGGTCCACTGGACGAGGAGGGGCCCCCACTGCCTGAGCCAGCCTGCGACCCACAGGTGATGGATTTGCCCCAAACCTCTCACTGCTGTGGAGACACCGCTGTGACTGACCTTGTGCATCGTTCGCTTCACACACGTGCCTGCAGGTGGGGAAGATACCTCGGCGTGACATTGCTGGGTCAAGGGCACGTGTGTCTACGGTGTAGACAGAGAAGGCCGCGTATCTTCCCGAAACTCTGTGCCAACTCGCATTCCCCTCAAAACATATTTCCCCCTGGCTGGCGCAGCTCAGTGGATTGAGCACGGGCTGCAAACCAAAGTGTTGCAGGTTCGATTCCCAGTCAGGGCACATGCCTGGGTTGCAGGCCATGGCCCCCAGCAACTGCACATTGATGTTTCTCTCTCTCTCTCTCTCTCTCTCAAAATAAATAAATAAAATCTTTTAAAAAAAATCATTGGTTCAATATTAAAAAAAAAACACATGTTCTCCCACAGCTGTGCCAACAACAAAGTACATCGCCAACTTGCACAGCACATGATCTTCCCAGGAAAGAGTGGCATTTCTGATCTGTGTTTTTCTCTTTTTGAGTGGGTCGATCGCCTTATATGTAAGGGCCATCCGGGATTCCTTTCCTATGGACTGCCGTCACAGCGCGGAGAGCTACTTGATGCATGTACATTAGCTTCCCCCTGGGCCGTGGTCTGGGCCCTGGGCGCACTGCCCGCACACATGGGGCTCGGGTCACGGGAGGGGAGCAGCAGCCGGAGGAAGCTCGCAGTGAGGACGCATGGGTGAGAGCGTGAACCCTCTGAGGGGGGTGGGGGAACGTGCTAAAAAGACGAAGGGATTCAGAAGTCCACGCTGGCAGATATAACACAGTCAGGGGAATGTGACCTGCAGCCTGGGGAAAATCGTCAGTAATTTTACTGGCCCTGGCAAGGTAGCTCAGTCGGTTAGAGCGCTGTCCCGAGACACTAAGGTTGCAGGTTCCATCACTGGTCGGGGCACATACAACAATCAGTCAATGAACACGTAAAGAAGCAGAACAACAAACTGGTGCTTCTCTCTATCTGACTAAAATCAATAAATTAAATGATAATAATAATATTGTAATAACCATGTATGGTACTGGGTGGGTATTAGACTTATCGGGGGAGCACTTCATAAGTTATAAAAATGTCTAAACACTATGCTGTAGACCTGAAACTAATACGATACCCAATGTCAACTGCAATCGAAAATTAAAATAAAAAAGAAAAGCATTGGAACTATTCTAGAAAGGAAAGGCTCGGCTGTGGCTAGAGGCACAGCAAAGGAGTCACGTCCAGAAGGTGGGACTCCGCCACAGCCTCTGAGTACTACCTGCAACGTGGGCAGAGGGGCGGGGAGGAGCTCACGGGGAAGCGGCCGCACAGAGGCCCAGGTTCCAAGCAGACCCGTGGGAACAGAACACTGTGGGGTCTCCTTAAAGGGCAGGTGAGACCAGAGGCAGCAGGGCAGGGGTGCCAACCAAGGCCTCGAACACCAAGCCACAGGGCTGGATCGCCCCTCGGAGAGGGGAACTTCCCAATCTCACTTTCTTTCCTGACATTCCACAGACAATTTTTTTTGAGTCCTCCCCCGAGGATATATGTACCGATTTTAAAGAAAGAGAAGCCCTGGCTGGTGTGGTTCGGTGGATGGAATGCCGGCCTGAGAATCAAAAGGGTGACCGGCTGAATTCCTAGTCTAGGGCAGGTGTCTGGGTTGTAGGCCAGGTCCCCAGTGGGGGGCACACAAGAGGCAACCGCACATGGATGTTTCTCTCCCTCCCCCTCTATAAAGATAAAAATAAATAAATAAAATTCTTTAAAAAATAATTTTAAAAAAATAAAGAGGAAAACCCTGCCACTTCGATTGGTTTCTTTCTGTACATGCCCTGACCTGGGGTTGAACCTGCAACCTAGGTATTCACCGTGACCGGGTTTCGAACTTGAAACTTTGGTGTAGGGGATGATGCTGCAATTAACTGAGCCACCCAGCCAGGGCTTCCACAGACATTTTGAGGCCAGTTACTTTGGTTTTTTAAAGATTTTATTTATTTATTTTGAGAGAGAGGGGGAGGGGGAAAGAGAGGGAGAGAAACACTGCTGTGTGAGAGAAACATCCATCAGCTGCCTCTCATATGTGCTCTGATCTGGGACCAAAGCCGCAACCCAGGCAGTGCCCTGACTGGGAATAGAACTGGCAACCTTTGGCTTTGCAGGTGGATACCCAACCAAGTGAGCCACATCGGTCAGGGCTTTGTTTGCTTTTGTGACCATTTAGTTCACTAGTTCTTCAAGCTTCAAATCACCTGAAGAACCTCTACAAGCATGCTTCTCAGTCCTGAGTGGAGTCAAAGGTGTGTACAGAACAATGGCTTCTAGGTGGGTGATTTTCCTGGAAACCTCTAAAATAAAAAGACCACTGGCCCCGAGGCTGATGGGGGTCCAGGGCAGCCCTGCCCGGGCTCCCAGAGAGAACTGGGCTTTTCAGAAGCTCGGGTTGGATGGGAAGGTGAAGCAGCTTCCACAAACAGGAGTGTGACCTTTCCTCAAGTTTTATTCTGGACTGAGAAGCGCTGGTGCAAAAAAACATGTCCACTTTGGAAATCTCTTGCATCTCTGCCAGGCCTGGAGGCTGTGGATGGGGAAATGGAACATTCTATTCTGCAAACAGCTCAGGTCTACTGAGAATTCTTCCCAAGACCAGCGATAACCTGCACAGCACATCTGTATATCTGATGTAGGATCTGTGCTCCTGCCAGCTTCCAGAGCGCTCAGGGTCACACCACTTGCATAACCTCATCCAGTATATGGCAGATGGCAAAACTGAGCTGGCTATGTGTGTGTGCGTAGGTTCCAGGGCTAGCTACGCTCTTGAATTTGTAGACTTGGTACCTTTGTGCCTCTGCTCCCCTCCCTGCCAGCACTTCTACCTGGGCTAGGTTCTCAAATGCTTCTAAACCTCCTCCACCTTCCCGCTCTCACCCTCTCAATTCTAACCCAGCCAGCCCACTGAACAGGTAATCTTGTCTTGACGCCTGCCTGCTCAAAAGTCCTGAGGGTCTCTCTTTTCCCTTGAGACTCAAAACCACACTCTTCGCTGAGGCCACTCATGGGTCAGTAGGGCCAGCCTTATACACCTCCCCAAGCTCGGTTCCCACCAGCCCTCACTCTGACCATCAGCTGCAAAGAAACGATCCAGCTCAGCATCCACAACGAAGCCTTTACTTTTGGCCTCCCTGCTGCCATCCCTCCCAACAATATGCTCCCCGACACTCTCATCAATTCTAATTCCACCTCCTTTAAGAAACCCTCCCCACTGCTGCGACCAACACCCCACACCAAGAGAGCACCTGCTAGGTTCCAGGCACTGTTCCAGGCAGTGAGCTGCATATTAAAACACAGGTTCATCCCCAAGAAGTTCAGGCTAGTGGACGAGGCAGAGACTCTGATGCAAGAGGATGAGAATGACTAGGAGGACTTCCTGGAGGAGGTGACAACTGAGTTGCATCTTTAAGAACCAAAGGGAATTACAGGTTGCGGGAGGGCCACAAGGCTTGTAGAAGCATGGGAGGAGAGCTCAGTGTGGAAGGCCTGGTGGGCAAGGGAGAGAGGGAAACAAGCCATATGTGCAGCGTAAGCACCAAAGAGCAGTCTCAGTTCTCCCCCCGCGACTCCACACTTATTATTTCAGACGCAGCATGAGGCTGCAAGCAGGACTGCTTTCCCTGGGCAGCTTTCTTATTCACGGGGGCACCGAATTCAGCTAACTAATGCAAATAGAGCCTTTTCATAATGTCGACATGCATCAATAATTCAGAGGCTAGGAAGCTCCCCCAAACGACCCATGAAGAGTATCAAGAGCCCCCTGCCTGCGTTTAGCAGCTTCAGAAGACGTGGCCCGAGGGGCAGTGCTCTGGGGAAAACAGGGCTTCCGTTAAGGAACCCGGACCACGTTCCACATGAGCACCTAGTCTGCCCAAAAGACGAGGATTCCAGCCTCATATAGGAGAGCAAGTGTCACTCACAAATTGTTTGATTTAAAACAACAGCTGGCCTGTGTCAGACCCTTCCAACCACATCTCCTGTTTTCATCCTGACAGCAACCCTGAGTGGTGGGCAGGGTCCCACCTGCCACGGCTGCAGACCAGGAAGCTGGGTTTCTCACTCGGGGACTTGCAGATGTCAGAAGGTTCCAGAGAGAGGATCCTAACCTGGCCCTCTCGCCCTCTGATGCTTGCTGGAACTGAGCAGGCCACCTCGTCCAGCTCTGCTCCATACCCAGTGGAGGACTGAGGGGTTCCATGACTTGCTGGTGACCGAGCAGGAGGGCTCAAGACCCTGCTGTCCTAAGATTGATGAATCAGCTGGAGGACAAACCAGATGTCATCTGCAGCAAGATGAGGGGGCCGCTCATGCACGCAGGTCTCTGCAGGCCCCGCTGGGACCTCTCTGGAAGCAGGGGGCAGGTGACTTTCTGGGGGGCTGGGGCTGGGACCCGCACACTGTGCCTCAGAGACCCTGCCGTCCCGCAAAGAGTCCAGAACTTCTTCAGGAGTGGGGCGTGAGCGGACTCCGCACAGAGTCCCACCAGAGGACCAAACAGCTCTTCAGCTTTCGTCCTAAACCCCCAGAATGGAGAAAAGGTGATAGAAAAGGCATAAAATTCCAAGGAGGTAAACGTGAGCATCTCCCACAAAAGTTTAAAGGGCCAAACAACTTTACAAATTCCAAATAAAAATAAAATAATAGAACAAAAATAAATGAATAGATAGTCGAGTAATACTAATACACTTTATAGAAAAAACACACAAATGCACTGATGTGCCTTTGCAAATAGAAACGCAGTACACGTCGCTTCGGCCAGGCGATGGGTGTGCATTATCACCATGGAGCACTCAGGGTCTGAAAGACTAGGTCTGGATCCCCCACAATCCCACCTCAGGCACAGTGTTTAGTCTCTTGCCTTCAATTCTGACCTCCTATCAAATGGGGCCGGTAGTACCTGCCTGGTCAGTGAAATGGGTAAGCTCTAATTCTGAGTGAAAATGGAATTTACTGAGCATATGCTTTGTGCCAGGCACCTTGCCTCACCACCAACAGCTCTCTGATGGATATCATCCCCATTTCACAGCAGTGCAGACTGGGGCTGAGGGGTGTGAAGCAGTTTGCCCCAAACCATCCGTTCCCAGAGCGAGCTTTGGGGGAGACCAAGGTGAAAAAGAGGACTCCTGCCTCCAAAGTGTTTCCAGCCTCCTCGGTCACAAGGGTACAACCGGACAGAACCGCACGTTGTCTGAGCCCCAGCCCTGCTCCTCACTTGCTACAACACTCCACATGGACCCAGAACCCACCAGTGTGCCCCCTGCCCCTGGGCGTCCTGGGAGAACCAGCTCACAGTCTGGCCTGAGAGGATGACGTTTCATGTCCTGGCTGGGTGGGACCAGTTCGCTGCCAACCGCTTTGGGGAACGCAACCAGATGAGAAAGCCTTTGTGTGCCCTGCTCTGCCAGGCCAGGGCTGTCCCACCCAGGTGTGGCCGGCGCAGGGAGCCCACGACCTTTGCCCCTTCGGCGGAGCCTGTCTTTCGGCATCCCGCACTATTTTAAGGCCTTCTGAGGTCCAAACAGGATCCAGGGCTCACCAGGGACAGTCTGTAAAAGTTTTCCACTGGAACAAATATCCCAGCGCCGTAACTCAAAGCGGGACTTTACAATGGGATCTGATTATCAAGAGTTCCAGAATATCCTCTTTTGAGACGCACTGCTCCTTTCTCTTTCCTGTCATTTAGGGCTGGCAGGCCCATGGCACGTAGACCGGGCGCAGGCCTCCTCCAGAGAGGGCTGGGGGAGAAGGGCCTTTTCCTCTCCTGGGGTTGGCTTTGGGGTCTCAGCACGAATCTTAAGGGGACTCTGAACACGCCCACTGTACAGAAAGCTGTTATCCTGACGGGAGCGTCTTTGTTTAAAGCCATCTTCCCCAACCCTCCCCCTAGCTTCCCGCTTCCTTCCCCATGAAGCCCGAAGGCCACATGGGGTGTGGACCCTTCGCCCCTCAGGCCTCGCCACCTGCCCCCGCCTCACCTTTCACCCCCGTCCTGCCACGTGAACCTCCTCACTCTCGGGGCTCTTCTCCTGGTACCCCCCTCCCACCAACTCCAGTCCCAGCTCTGCCCCTCCCCACCCCACTCTGCACCCGGCTTAGACACCCAGGGGCTCCATCAGTGGCCCCTGATGCACTGGCTGTCCGCTGAGCTCAGCCTAGGGGAGGCGCCGGCAGCAGGTCAGAGTGCAAAGGGAGGAAGAGGTCAGGGTGAGAATTGTGGGACTCTCTCCAGGCAGCAGGGGCTGGGTCCCTCCACACCACAGCCCCGCCAAGTAGCCCTTTCTCTGCACCCCACCCCCCAGGGCCCCAAGGTTGGACTTGCATGGTGCCCCATGTTGGTTCCTTCACCCTCCCACACCTCTGTCCACGGCCCCTTCATTATACCCTCCTCAGCGGAGCCACTGGGACCCTGACACATCCAAGCCCTTCGTGACTGGCCTGGGTATCTCCTGCCCTCTGCCCTCCCAGCCACACTGCCTGGCTCCTTCCTCAACTTCACCCACATCTCCAAGCCCCTGCCCCCAGCAAGACCGCTCTCTGTCTCATTTTTCTTCCCAATACCAACTACCCCCTCACATACTCTAACTCCCTCCCCCTCCAGACTGAAGCTCCATCAAAGCACAAATGTTGTTTTGCTTGCTGTTACGTTCCCAGAGCCTAGGGCAAGGCCACATGAGTGCTCTGCATAAACTTGTTGCATAAACTTGTTAACAGACGTTTAGAAGATAGAGCTCAACAGCTATGGCCATCACAGGACCAGCGAGCACTCACTGAGTGCCCACCGCAAGCCAGGTTCTCTTCTAGATGCTGGGAATGTGCAGTGGCCAGCACAACAACACACCAGCCCCCTGCAAAAGAGCATCTTCCAGTTCGGGCCTGCCCAGACCCACCCTGCCTCGGAGGGTCCGTGTCCTACCTGGAGCCTAAATGTTGCCGTAGGTGAGCTAGCTGAGTGCAAACACTCACCCCGCCTGACTGTAAGAGCCTTCCTGGCGTCTGCACGTACAATCCTACTCTCTCAGGCCACCTGCACCTCCAGGAGCCAGCTGACATCAGATGTTTGCAAATAAACATGGGTGGTCATGTGACTGCGAGTGGGACCTTTGGAAACTCTGTCCCCTGTGCTGGCTTGAAATGATGACCGGGAGGCAACGTGACCGTCTGGGGTCACACCCCTGCTTAGCTACTCACCAGCTGCGTGACCTTGGGCTTAGTACTGGATATCTCTGAGGCTTCAGTTTCCTTATCTGTAAAGCGGAAAGAATCATCCTTAGTTTTTCCAGGGCCACCATGAAGACTCAATAGTCTGCATGTAAAAAAGCCAGGCACAAAGCAAAAATGCACGAAGGGAAAAAAGGGAAGCTATCATTATGTCTCTGAAGAGCAAATGCTGGGGTGAGTTTACGATGCATCATTTTTAATAGCACATGTATGTTGTTAGGGCATTTGGTCATCCCTCAGAACCTGTTTCTGTATCCTTTTGGGTGTATAGTTCATGACTTTGAGAAACTTGCTTTTTAAAGAAAAAGATAACTTGTCTCTCCTGGGAGGTGTCGCCCATCTGTGTACACAGGAGACGTTGCGATTGAAAGCACGTTGGTATTAGATGAAGGTGACAGCGTTGTATACCTGTGTGGTGTTAAATAAATGCCAGAATTTCAGGAACTTAACGTTTGGCCCCATTACAGTCCCACTATAAAACCATTTGTGGAGCACATTGCTCCAGGTTTAATTCTCACTTGCGCTACATGTCCATCCATGGAGGGTGCCCTGGGGGTTCTGCTCAGCCCCATCCTCCGCATCCTCAAGGAGCAGCTGCCACCTGGACCCCCCGCGACCTGCTGTGCAGCTGCGGGGAAACCATGCTGTGCTGAGCTTAAAGCTCCCACCAGAAAGAGACACGCCTCTGCGCACAATTCACTGGCCAGGGCACATCCCATGGCCTGGCCTCGTTTTAACAGAAAAGACCATGTCCCCTCCCACAGGAAGGGGAGCAGCCTGTTATAGGAGTCCCTTCGTATTTCTCTTTTAACCCCCTCACCCAGCACAGTGTCTGACAAACCGTTAAGACGCTCAGGAATATTCCTTGAACAAATGACCGAACCTATCTTTGCACTTAACCTTCAGAGCCTGTTCATGACACCTGTAAGAAAAGCAGCCAATCCTTGGCATAGTAACCAAGCATTTAAGCTCCCAGCCTAGGTAGCCTCAGTCCCTGGGTTCAAATCCCAGCTCTGCCTTTTATTTATTATCTGGGTGATCTTGGTCAGAGTTAGTCAGCTGCTCTGTGCCTCGGCCTCTTCATCTGTAACACAGGGATGGTAGTAAAAGTACTCAGAACGTAGGGCTATTATGGGGATGAAGTGAGTCAACTGATGGAAAGCACTTAGAACAGTGTGTGGCAGTTAGTAAATCTCAATAAACACAAGCTATTACTATGACTATTACACAAGTCAGATCTTTCCCGACCCCACTTTTTCTAAATTATATGTATCGGGGTGATATAATAGTTAACAAGATTATATAAGTTGCAGTGGTACAGTTCTATACTACATCACCTGCATATTGCACTGTGTGTTCACCACCCAAAGTTGAGTCTCCTTCTGTCACCATATTTGAACCCCTTTAACCTCCTCAACCTCCCCTTGACCCCGTACGGCTGGAGCCGAGTCACGTGCTTCCGCTCTCCCACAGTCCTCCAGACGACAAACCTGCAAGCGACACGTTCTCAACACGTTCAGAATGTGGGTCACGTTACCGGCATCTGCCTACAGCCTCCCAGGACAAAAGCTTCGGAAAGAACTACCCTCCAGCAAATTGAGATGCCGGATGGAATTAAATTTATAGTGCATGTACATACATATTTTTTAAATTCATAAACAGCCACACCCCTTTCAAAACACATCAACTAGCCACAAAATATCCAAAACAAACTAAGTCAAGGAAGCAATAAACGGACCCACCCTATCTGGCCACCAAGGTGGTAAGTGCTGGGGCAGGGTTTGAATTTGGGCCGGATCAAGTCCCCGCCCTGAGCCCCCCTCTTCTGTGAAGCCGGAGGCTGTACTCCCCCTCCCCAGCGGATCGCTCTATCAGAAGAGGAAGGAACAACCATTTCTGGCTCACACACCAAGGGGCTCAGTCAATACTACTGCTCTTTTCCTTTAATAAAACAAACTCTTTGACATGGATAACCCAGGAAATTATTCAGGAATAATACATGCTAAACATACCCACTGCCTCCTAAAACCAATAAATCAAGGGAATTGGTAAAAAAAAAAAGTCCAAATTCCAAGAGCAATGGCTCCTAAAGCCAGTATGAAGTTTCTAAACTCCCTAATTTCCGGTGTTCGAAAAACAATACTTCAATGGTAAAATGTCCGTCGCAGTCACTCAAAAATGTGCACTATGTGGTTCAGCCTTGACCCAACCCTCTGTAGTCTGTATTTGAGCATCCACTTATTTTTCACTCCCTCAAGAATACTTATTAACCCCCCACTAAGTGTCAGACAACACAAAGAGCAGGAATAACAAAGTCACAACTTTTATCCTCTAGGGGAAGAGCCGTACCAAAAACAAGAAGCGAAATACACAATAATATTTTTACAGACCATGATCAGTGCCTCATTGGGAATCAACAGTGGCCAGTGATTCCAAGTCCTGGAGGTCGGGGAAGGGGCCTATCAGATGGGGTTGTCCGAGGAGGTGATGGAAGTTGGGATGAGGAGGAACCATAGTGCTGGGGCAACAGTGTTCTGGGGGCAGGGCAGCAAGTGCAAAGGCCCTGTGGCATGTAGAGTAGGGCATCCGGGAACTAACCAAAGACCAGGGGCCTGGGTGGGAGGGCGACTTGATGAGGCTGGGAGACAGGCAGGGGCCAGGCTGCTCAGGGTTTCCTAAGAGTGGGGAGCGGCCCACCCTTGGGAAGGGTGGAAGCAGGCGATGTTCTAGGACCCTGCCAGTTAACGTCTGTAGGTAGAGTGGGTCGTGCGGGGGCTGCAGCTCAGGCAGAGGGACAGTTAGGCAGATGCTGCGTATGGGCAGTGGAGAACAATGGTGGCCTACACTGGGGTGGTGGCATGGGAGGCAGAGAGGAGGGAACTCTGGATGGGGAGTGGATCAGACTATGGAACTCAAAATGAGACATGGGCTCTTACCTTTGGTGTCCCCTGTGACCTTGCTAGAGACACATTTCTCATGCCGCACCCTGGAGCTCTGGGTGTGGGGCCGGACACCTGGGTTCTAACAAGGCTTCCGCTGACAGGCACTAAAGTAGGAGAGGCAATAGACTAGATAACTGATAATATTAACTGACACAAAAATGTGTCCTCTGGAAACTGCCTCCAGATCCCTCTGGGGACCAGGAGGTCCAAACCACTGCTACCAAGATACTGAGATCTACCAGGTATAGTTTCTAGAAAAGAACTGCCAGTGGGGTTAATGCCCACTCACCGTGGGTGCGGCCAACCTGCCAGCCTCTGGGGGGCCAGAGGGGAGGTCAGGGGGGAGGAGGGGCTCCCAAACCCATTCAGAAGACCGTAGGCCATCCTGCTGAGTCCTGGGGCAGGACTGGCCTGAGGCAGAAAGGATTACGGAATGCCTGCTATTGACCAACACCGGCCTGAGGAGCCTGACGCATCCTTCAACAATCCCTGTGGCCCTAGCCCATCTGTCCCCTGTGGGGCCCAGGGAACTGCATGTAACTAGCAAACAGCAGAGCCAGGACTTGTGTGTGGGCAGCACAAAGAACAATGCGTTTCACAGGTACTGGGGTCAGCCTTATCTCACAAACTCTGGGGCATTCCATTTTCTCCTTATTCCCCTCCACCTAAGCGACCCTCATCATCCAAGGTGACACAGCAGAGCAGAGACGTGGGTCCAAAGTGGCCGGGAGGACAAACGAGGAATCACAGAACCTACAACGCACCTTCTCTCCGCTTGCTTGGCCACCACCCCAACCTGGGCACTGTTGCTCGCACTTGTAATAAAGCACTATGGTCTCCCCACAGCCACCCCTCTCCACAGCCAGCTGCTCCGTCCCATGCTGCCTGCTCTCCAACCCCCAACCCAAACCCCACCCCCACCCCACTCACCCTCTGCCTTCTGGCCCTCCTTCTGTTCCTCAAACAGCCAGTCTCGTTCCCATCGTATCTGAGACATGTCTCTCCATACCTCCGATACATGACAATCATAAAAACACTAAATGCTGCCATCGGCTGGGACATTACCTATAATAATATACTACATATTAGTAGCATCCGTACTAGGGTGAATAATGTCCCCCCCCCAAAATCTATGCGTCCCCAGAGTCCCAGAATGTGACCCATTTTGGAAATAGGGTCTTTGCAGACCTATTTGTTAGGACGAGGTCACACTGGAGTAGGGCAGGTCCGAAATCCAGGGACTGGTGTCCTTCTCGGAGATGACACAGGGAGAAGACCCCGTGACGAGAGAGGCAGAAACCAGAATGATGCAACTCCAAGCCAAGGAATGCCAAGAACACCCAGCAACCACCAGGAGCTGGAAGAGAGAAGGAACAAGTCTTCCCTAGAGCCCTTGGAGAGGGCGTGGCCTGCCGACACCTTGATCCCCAACGCCTAGCCTCTGGAACTGGACAGAATAAATATCAGTGGCTGTAAGCCACCGGGTTCACGCCAATTGGGTAGGGCAGCCCTGGGAAAACGAATACAGCATCTTATAAATATGCTCCCCAGGCCGTGCCCCAACCCTACAAACGGTGAGTTCTTGCTCTCGCCCTACAGATGGGTAACAGATGACCTTGGCTCAAGTTCACACAGCTCGTGAGCGGCAAAGCTGAGATCCAAACCTAGTCGGACTCCAGAAGGAGAGCTCTTTACGTCGGGCTGAGCGGTCACCCTCTTTTTATAGAATGAATGCAAAACTTTTTTTAAAAGAAAAAAAAAAAAAGGAGGCCTGAGAAACAACACCTGAAAGCCTTGCTAGCTTAAAAGGCCTCTGGCAGCTCTTCTCCTCAAAGGGGTGGGTTCTGGGAGGCCCTGGTTACCAGGGGGAGAGCAATTGGCTACCAACCACTTCTGAGAACAAACTTAAATGCAGGAGGAGGCTTAATTCCGCGGCTGCAACACAATTTTATTTTTCTGCGGGGACCACCCCCTCCGTCTCCTATATATGTATATTTAAAAGGTTTCATTATATGCAATAATTATTTTTTACTCATCACAGAGCCCTTTGTAGTCCCTGACCTGAATCATCGTTATTATACTTGGCTCCGATGCTAACGAGCTCACCTTCTGAACAGGCATTCTGGGCAAAAGATCCAAAAAATCTTTTAACCGGTTGAGGCACAGAAACTTGGAATGGCATCTGGTGTGTAATTATTTTTAACAGGAAAAAAAATAGCCCATCTTGTCAGCTTTCCATTTTGGGCGAAGACAAATTGGCCACAAGCGCCTACATAAAAGGGTGAGTCTGGTAGCACATGCATCATCCTTTCGCTAATTCCCTGCGCTCAATCAGGATGAATGCGGCCATTCACTCTCTGCGGAGGGACTGTCCTGAATGTCCCTCTCTCCCCGGGCTAAACGGGAGACTGGGCCTATCTTGGCTCCCAAAGCCACCGCGTGGATAGGTTTCACCCAAGTTTTCTAAAGCTTCCATGAAAACAGGGCTTGTTTGCTTTATCATTTAAATTTCAACATGCACCCCTGGCCAAGGAGAAATGCAAACACCGCAGGACTCGGCTGCCCTGCGGAAAAGAGGAGGAGCCACCAGGCTCCACTGTCCCAGAGGAGAAAAATCCAAGGCCCCCACTTCGTGGGTGCTGCCGCGTATTCTTCTGTTATTACTGTTGCGGGGGTGGAGGTGGTTGTCTTTATCAATAAGACGTCCTACCTCCCAGAATCCTACAGAGAATCTCGAACGTCACACACTGCTCTGGGCCCCTGTTCCCTTCCTCTGTGACGAGGAACTAGAGCAACAGTAAGAAGCCCTTGGCCTGAGGTTCACTTTGAGAACGAAGAGGAGGCAGCTGGCTAGCTCTGCTGGGTTCTGCTGACATGTGCCCACGTGGGAATGACCAGAAAACACTGAAACTTTTTTTTTTAAGAATGTATTTATTTGTCTTAGAGAGAAGAGAGAAAAAAGAGGGTGAGAAACAGCAATATGGGAGAGAAACATCAATCGGTTGCGCGGTTTGTACCTGCGCCAGCCGACTGGGAACGGAACCTGCAGTCCTGGCATGTGCCCGGGAATCGAACTGGCAACCTCTGGATCCATGGGACGACACTCCTATCAACTGACCCACACCAGCCAGGGCAGCACTGGGACTTCTTAGGCACAGTTTTCTCTCCAATAAAGTGGACAATCCAAAAACTGAGAAGACATACCACACCCCCTTGACCACCCCCACAAACTGATCCCACATTGGGATCAATATGGCTATTTTCATGTTAAAGGGAAAAACAGAAAGTGAGCCTATAAACACTTCTGTGTTTCCTGAATTAGTCCCATGGTTTAAAAAAAAAAAAAAAAAAAGGAGCTGCTGACTACTAAACCTGATGACTTCTCAAGAGCAGAGTGAGCACCCTGGCTCACCTGCTGGGCCAATGGGGCCGGGGGAAGTGACCGAGGATGAAGATCACAGGCTCTCAGAGGGAGGCACAGAGGGGTCTCTGGCCTCCTGCCCCTCTCCGGCACTGTGGCTACAGAGCAACATACTCCTTTAGGACTCAACTCACGTGACCCCTGAGATGCACAGTCTAGGGCGGGGCAGGTTGTCCGCCCTCTGCGTCAGGAAGAAAGAGAAAAGGACATTTTTCCAGAGAGCTGCCAGCTCCACACACGGCACCTGGGGGAGCGGCTCAACCTTGCTGTGCAAGCACAGTGGCCCTGACATTCCTGGAACCGGCTGCATAGGCTCTTCCCTCTGCACCTGGGAGCTCCTGGACTGGGCAGGGGGCTGCAGGGCGGGCAGCGGAGAGCTCCAGCCTTGAGCCTGCTCAGTCAGGCCCAGGGCTCCCCATATAGGCCATCCTAGAGGGCAGAAGAGAGGTGGTCAGCTGCCCGGGGACCAGGATGTAGGTGTCTGGGACTCAGCACTCAGGCTGGTAGATTCCAGAAGGTAGGAAGAGAGGCCAGCAAGGAGTTGGGAGACCATCTAAGTGAATGTAAGATAGACCTCTGTTCTGGGATTCGGGGTTCAGACAGGCAGCTATAAAACAGATAGCGATTTCTGAATACTCCTAGGGCTTCTTACTAATGCAGGAGAAAGCCTGCAGGCTGGGTGGGTTTTTAAGAATTTGTTTCGTACTGATTGCAGAAATACATGCACGTGGTAAAATTTTCCAACAGGATGAAAAAAGGAACAGAGTCAATGCTAAGCGTCCCTCATGCCCTTAGAACATCCCCAGTCAGCCCTTTAGTGGAAACCACTATTCCCATTTGTGCATCCTTTCAGATCTAGTGTGTGTGTGTGTGTGTGTGTGCGCGCTCGCACATGTATGTGCATCTGCGTCTGCACTTCCTTTTACACAAGAGTGGAAAGAGTGAGAAAATTCCAAAAGAATTCACTACTCAACATCTGGAACCTGTCTTTGTCATCCATCAAACGACAAGCTTGGATAAGGCCCCTTCTGACCTTGTAGAGTTCATGCTACAAACCTACCTGCCAAAAGCCACTGGCAACCAGCTTGGGAAGCTAACCCGGAGGACGGTTTGAGTCAACCCAGGGGAACTGTGGAGTCAGCTGGAGGGCACCAGTGCCAACAAGTAACCTTTACTGAGCCCTCCCCCCAGGACCAGGCGCTGGGCCAAGCCAGTTACGGGTGCCATCGCCGGCAACCTTCACAACCCCCTTCAGAGGTCAGGCCTGCTATTAGTGTGAGTCCATTTTACAGGAGAGGAATCTGAGGTCCGAGGGCAAAGCAACGTGTCCGAGACCCCGTGCTGGGAAGCGGTAGGTAAGTAGGATGCAAGCGCACTTCTCTCGTGTTCATCATATTGAGGGACGCACAGGGCAGGGGAGGAGCTGCAAGCCTATGGCATCTTCATCCCCCGTGAGCCACAGGGACTGCAAGGATCACACATGCAGCCAGCTCTGTCAGGGACAGAACCCAAAGCCTCTGGTTTTACATCCAAGACTCACGCCTTCGACTTCCACTCAAGCGTCCCCAAGAGTGGAATTCGGCCATGCCCTCCTTCGTAGTCAAGTTTCTATGAGCGCGTTTCACCCTCCAGCAACCCTAAAGGAGGGGGCATGATCAGCCCGTAAGCCGTGGGAAAACAAGGCTGACAGAGGCTGAGGGACCTTCCAAAGTCTCCTAAGTGAGACAGCGACGGGTCCTCGGGCTCAGGCAGGATTCTCCGCACTCGGCCACGGCAAACCGCAGGGCATGCGCTGCACTGCCGTCCTACAAAGCTGCTCCCGCTTTCTAAGCAGCAAAGGGCAGTATGTGCATGAACCTCAAATCGTAATGAGAATCGGCGCCACACGCTAACCAGCCATCCCTTTCTCTTCAACAGGACCTACAGCGCCAGAAACCCACCTAACAAGACGGCAACTCCACCCTGGGAGATGTCGGCCATCACCGCGCAGCTGCCGCTGGGCAAAGCCAAACGGGAAAGCGACTTCCCAAAATGCATCAAGAGCCTTAACAATGTCTAGAACCTTTGACTTGCTCATTGCACTTCCAAAAATCTATCCTACGGAAATCTGAAAAATGAAAATAGGTTAATCTGTACATGTGCATACACACACAAACACACTTATCTCAGCCTTAATTATGACAGAAAAATACAAGACATATTTGTAATACTCAAAATTACTGGCCAAATTGGGAAGATGACAAACCATCATCGCAGTGGGATATTACAAGGTTACATTGCATTAAAAATGATACTTAAAAGCCTCTTTTAATACCATGAGGAAATATACTTTACTTGTATTCACAGAAAAATCCAGTAAAGTTATTGACATTAGTTCACCTTGAATTTAAAAGAAAAACATGCAAAGAAAAAACAAAAGAAAATACAAAATAAGTATTGCTATGATTTTCTTTCTCATACTCTTAACATTTCCCAAATAGTCTACAAAGAAAACTATTCTTATAAAAATAAGCATTACTTGAAAGAAATGATGACCCATGTTCCTAGATAAAACAAGCAACAGGTGGAATAGGAGATGGAGAAGAATTTATTGAGTTTTCAGATCATGTTCCTAAAAAGTTACATGACCCTGACAAATAAGGGAGCAAACATGGAAAGAAACTGATGGGGAAATCCAGTGAAAAGGGGCTCAAAGCCAGAAAAGCCATGGGCAGCAAAGGTAAGAAGACTCGGGACCCACTTACACTGCTGTAAGTCCATAGTAACCACTGCCCTGGGGCGCAGGGGTCGGGGGTCCCCAACAGAGTGATCTGAGAAACTGGGCAAGGGGCCTGGATGGATCGGAATGCGGTGGGCAGGGGGATGATGATGCAAAATCCCCGAGCAAACAGCCAGCCGTCCAGAAAGGAAACATCATCTACTGCTTGGATGTGCAGGGAAGGCCGCTGGCAGGCATAATCACGTACAGGCTTTCCCCCAGCGTTTCCACTTGTAGCATGAATCCTGCAGGTTAAACACAGAAGTCCTAACTATGGACGTGGGAGAGAATGAGAATGCTACCTGCCTTGCCGACGTGAAAATATAGATGCCAGAGAAAGGGGGGTGGGAGAGGGGAGAGCCGGCGGGCTGGTGTCTCCGCAGCAAGCGTGAGTCACAGGACACTGGGGAGGGCCCAGATTCAAGGTCTGCGTCACTGGAGCCTCTTATTTAGAGACACTGACCTACCCCCACCCACTACCCCTCTTCACTCTGGGAAGAGGACTGAAGGCAGGCCGGGAGGGGCGGGGCATCTGGCTCTTCCACGTCAGTCTGTCCCATTTGATGTTTAAAAAATATTTTATTGTTCTTGTTACTACCGTTGTCCCCCCTGTTCTCCCTTCATCCCCTCCACCCCCCTATTTGATTTTTCAATGTGCATATATTATTTTAAGTAAAAGCCTAATTCTATTAAAAAGGCATTCGACTCCAAATTCAAACAGGCGATTAAACAGGAGCTTCCTACTTTTTTTTTGCTCGCATCTCTCTCTCTTTAATACGTTTCAAAAGCTGTGTCCAAATCAAGTGGACTATCAGCCAGCGGGACAGGCTGGCAGCCTGCTGGGACCAAGCTTTCTCGACAGCCAGGCCCAATCCCAAATCCCCGCCAAGCTGAAGCAGCTTTTAAATGCCTCCCACTCATGCAGGCAGGCTGGGCAGGGATGCCAGCGGCGAGTCACATCACACAAGCCACTTTGAGCATCAAGACTTCTGACTATAGCCCTCGCCAGGTAGCTCCGTTGGTTAGAGTGCTGTCCTACTACGCCGCGGTTGTGGGTTCGATCCCCAGTCGGGGCACATACAAAGATCAATGAATGAATGCATAAGGAAGTGGAACAATTAATTAATGTCTCTCTCTCTCAAATCAACCAATCTATCAATCCATCAGTCAATAAGGCTTCCAACTGTAACAGAAAAAAAAAATACTACATGGGCTTTAATTTATTTATTTTTAAAGGTTTTATGTAGCCATCCTTAGACAGAGGGGAATTGGAGGGAGAAAGAGGGGGAGAAACATTAATCAGTTGTTTCTTGTACGCACCCTTATCGGGGACTGAACCCAAAATCAGGCATGTTCCCCGACCAGGAATTGACCAGTAGTAACCTTTTGCTTTTCGGGACCACACCCAACCAGCTAATCCCCTCTATAGCCCAAGGACAACTTGGGCTCTTAAAAGTGTTCCTCCTTTACTTGGTCTTCCTGACACAGGCTCCTTGCCCCTCTCCAATGCAACCTCTTCAAAGCAGGCAGGCCCTGACCCCCAGACCCAGTCCCGCCACTTGGGCTCCAAGCGCTCCCTCGGCTCTCCACGAGCACCTCCAGGGTGGGCTCCATGCCCAGCTCCCAGCCTCCTTTAACTTCGGGTCCCTTCCCACCACTGCCATCTGCTCAGGAAAACAGCTGCCACCTGCGCCTCGGAGGTGCTGTTCCATCTCCCGTCCAGCCATCGCAGGCGGCGTTTCCACTTCTCAGATTCAGTCCCAGCCCTTCCTCCGTGGGCATGTTCCTTCGCTGGCCCAGACAGACTTAACACCCTCTACTAATCACTGCTTTTATACTCCGCTTCTTCCCCTTTCTGGTTTCCCTGCAAAGACTGGGCCCTTCCATCTCGCTGTCTCCAGGTCCTAAGACACAGCCACTGTGAGAACAGTGATAAAACCAAGACTCTTGGTTCTTAACAAGGGTCGGACAGTTTTCCAAGCCCTTTATATGCACTATTTCATGTAACCCTTATGACGACTCCATGAAGTATCATTACAACGTTCACTTTACAGGTATAACAACTGAAGCTCAGAGAAGTTAAACAGCTTAATCAATGCACACAATTAGTTATGGGCAGAGCCAGGATCCAAACTCAGGCATCGGATCCAGGCCTGGAGGGTCTGCCACATAGGTTCTACGGGTTGTTGCACCACACAACTTGGAAGCCGGCCACTGGCGTCACAGGCTGGCTTGGCACCATCCAATAGAAATATAGTGCAAGACATATATATATATATATATATATAGATCTTTGTAATATTAAATTTTCTAGTAGCTCCATTAAAAATAATAAAAAGGCCCTGCCTGGTGGCTCAGTTGGTTGGAGTGTTGTCCCGTACACCAAAATGTTGGTGGTTCAATCCCCGTTCAGGGTGTGTATGGGAAGCAACTGGCCCATGTTTCTCTCTTTCTCTCTTCAATCCATCTCTCTCTATCTCAAATCAATAAACAGATCTCAGGTAAGAGGAGGAGGAGAAGAAGGAGGAGAAGGGGAGGAGAAGGAAGAAGAAGAAGAGGAAGAAGAAGGAGGAGGAGAAGAGGAAGGAGAAGGAGAGGAAGAAGAGGAAGAAGGAGGAGGAGAAGAAGAAGGAGAAGAAGAAGGAGAAGAAGAAGGGGAGGAGGAGGAAGAAGAGGAAGAAGAAGAGGAAGAAGAAGAGGAAGAAAGAAAAACAAGAAAGAAGAAAGAAGGAGGAGGAGGAGAAACAGGTGAAATTAATTTTAATAATGTTGTTCATCTGCCCTGGCTGGTGTGGCTCAGTGGATTGAGCCCCGGCCTGCAAACCGAAAGGTCGCTGGTTTGACTCCCAGTCAGGGCACACGCCTGAGTTGTGGGCTGGGTCCCCGGTTGGGGGAGTAGGGGAAACAAAGGGTCGATGTATCTGTCACACATTGATGTCTCTCTCCCTCTGTTTCTCCCTTCCTTCCCTTCTCTCTAAAAATAAATAAAATCTTTACAAAAATAATGTAGCTTATCTAACGTACCCAAATTTTATCATGTCAAAGTGTAATCAATATAAACAGTTATTAAATACATTTTTCATTCTCTTTTTTGTACTAAGGCTTAGAAATCCAGTGTGCATTATACACTCATGCACACTTCAATTTGACTTTTCCGCATCTCAAGTGTTCAACAGACACATACCAACTGGACAATTCAGGCCCAGCTGCAGCCTGAACACACCCCAACTCCTCTGGGCCTCCATATCGCTGCGTTAAAGGTAAGAATTGTGCAGCGTTATTTACAAGAAACAACATGTAAGGTAACGCAGGTATCTACCCAGCGTAGACAAACAGATAAAGAAGGGGTGGTACATATACACTATGGAATATTTTAAGCCATTAAAAAAGAATGAAATCTTGCTCTTTGCAACAACATGAATGAACCTAGAGGGTGTCATACCAAGCAAAATGGACAGAGAAAGACAAATACTATATGATTTCACTTATATGTAGAATCTTTAAAAAAAACAAATGAATAAACAAAACAGGAACAGACT
The DNA here is from genome assembly GCF_019186645.2 of Phyllostomus hastatus. Classification (NCBI taxonomy): domain Eukaryota; kingdom Metazoa; phylum Chordata; class Mammalia; order Chiroptera; family Phyllostomidae; genus Phyllostomus; species Phyllostomus hastatus. The sequence goes on along the minus strand of NW_025334017.1, from coordinate 41,308,094 downwards.
CATAGACACAGAGAACAAGCTGATGGTTGTTAAAGGGCAGGGAATGGGGAGATGAGTAAGAAAAAAATTTTTAATATTAAATTCATTTTTAAATGTGAGGATAAACGTATTCTGTCTGTCTTCTTTCATTACCAGGCACAGTTTCACAACCTTTCATGAATCGTAAGAGCTCACATCTGCAGAGTTCCAGTTGGGTTATACCGGACAACAGTTCTTCCTCCATTGCTTAAAAAAAAATGCCCCCAGAAACTGAGGCTCAGAGAAGTCACCTGCTCAGCCCTGAGTCATACAGCCTGCTTACAAATCCAGGTCACTTGTCTTCACTTACTGCTTGCTAAGGGCTTTGCTCAGGCCACCCTAGCCCACGGGTGTCTTCTTCCCTAAGGGAAATAACACATCTCCCCTGGGGACACAGGCAAGTCATTGGAATTTAATGAACTGTCTGTGCATCACCTTTTAAAGACATGCAGTCCTGCACCCTGCTCCTACTCCTGGGCAGGGGAACATCTGGAGGTCTAAACTGCTCAACAGCTGGGACACATTCTCACCCTTAAAAAGCATAATTTATTACTCCAACAGTGAAAACTACACTGTCAACCTAGGGGGTGGAGGGTGTGACTTGGCAGCTGTCAGTTTCTTGGCCGGGAGGGAGCGCGTGTTTCCCTGGGGCCCCCTGACCTACGAGGGTAGATGGACCAAACCTGCCGCTATCCCCCGCTCTCGGACTGAGTCCCAGCCCTAGCAGCGGGGTCCCTTCCCCACCGCCAGTCAGGTCTGCAGGAGGGGCTATGACTGGATGTGAACCTCCGTTTCTCAACAACACAGGGATTGAACCCCAAGCCAGCTGAACTGGGGGCTCGGGACAAAAGCCATGGCAGCAACCACATCACAAACATCTCTAAAAAGGGCAGAGTTCCAAATCCCAAGATCTAGCTCCCCTCAACCACCCGCCCCCCATTAGAGCTGTCCTCAGATAGAAGTGTCAATCCAGTGACATCCCAGTAGGTGAGAGAATGGGGATCACCTTGGAGCCGCCAAATGGGACCCGACTTGGTCTGCAGCGCAAGAACAAAGGAGCGTCTGAGATCTGATCCCACTTCCGCCACCGCAGCTTGGGGAACTTCCGCTCACTGCCTGGTGCTCTCCCGAGGACTGGGCAGGGCTGACATTAGTGAACTTCTCCCTAGTGCCCCGAGCTCTTCCTCATTGCTCATCTCAGTCACCCACCCATAGCCCTGAGGCAAACAGAGATCACCTGCAGACAGGGCTGTTGACCAGTGAAGACACAAAGATCCTCAAATCCGGTTAATGTGCTTTTCAACTCCTGGCTCCAGCCCAGCTACTACCCAGTCCACATATTCTGCTTCCTTTGCAGGCTGCAGGGCTCACAAGGGCTTATTTACTTTTGTGCCTCATGACTAGCCTATAAATTACGTCTACTCTTTTACAGATACCAGCAGAATATCATGAACTAATTGTTGACGCTATATGAAATCCACTCACCAATTTTGTCACACCGCAAATGTTTGCTAGTTATTTCTTTTTCAAGAAGCACAACTCCTGAAGAAGCCTTTGAAAGGGGTGCGATAAGTTGGAATGTCCAGGGCGGGGGCACTCCGACCCCCGAGATGCTGTTGACCTCAGCATGAGCAAGGACATGCCTGCCCTCGGTGGATCTCTGCCAGAGACCAGAGTGCTGGGTGTTCCCCGCCAGTTCTGGGACGCGAGGTAAGGGCATCAGCTGAGGGAGCTGCGGAGAGGATGCAGGATGCACAGGATGGCACATGCAAGAGCTGAACGGAGACACCAGCCCTGGGGTAAACATTGGCCACTGGAATCCAGAGGATAAAGGCTCGAGGCAGTTTGGCCGCTGGTCAGGACAAGCACTCGGCCACTTGTGGCTGGATGGCCCTGGCTGAGTTTCGTACAACGTCCAAGCCTCGTACCAAAAGCACAGGCAACAAAAGGAACACTAGGTGAAGTGGACTTCATCAACATTAAAAACACCTCTGCACGCCCTGGCCACTGAGGCTCAGTTGGTTGGAGCATCGTCCCATAACCCAAAGGTTTTGGTTTTGATTCCCAGTCAGGGCACATACCTACATTGCGGTGGTTTGATCCCCAGTCCAGGAGCATACACAAAGCAACCAATCAATGTTTCTCTCTCTCTCTCTCTTCCTCTCTCCCTTCCTCTCTCTCTAAAAAGCAATGAAAAAATGTCCTCAGGCGAAGATAAAAATTAATTAATTAATTAATTAAAATAAAAACACCTAGGCGTCAAAGGACACTTGCAAGAGAGTGAAAACAAACCCACAGACTGGGACAAATATTTGCATATCATACACCTGGAAAGGGGTGAATCTCCAGACTATGTAAAGAACTCTTACAAGTCAACAACAACAACAACAAAAAACACTCTCCAAAGAAGACATACGAGTAGCCCGTGAGCCACGTGCAAAGACGTTCAGCACCACTGACCACTAGCAAAATTCAAATCAAAACCACTCTACGAGATACCACTGCACACTTCTTCGGATGGCTACTATTTTTTAAAAATAAGTAATGTAGAGAATATAACAAGTGTTGGCGCGGATGTGGAGAAATGGGAACTCTCGTGCCTGGCCGGCGGGAATGTAAAACGGCGCAGCTGCCGTGAAAAAACAGTCTCGCAGTTTCCCCCCAAAAAATCAGACACGGAATTACCATGCGCGTACCATTCAATTATAGCTATTAATAATACCAAATCCCTCCACTGTGGTGCATTATCATCTCAGGGCATTTTTGCTCTTTCTCTGAATGTGTCAAAGGCAAAAAGGCTGGATCTTCCAGACCATGTAATCCATGGACCTTCTCTGGTACCCATCCCCCCCACCCCCCGGGGCCTCACACAGTTCCCCAAACAGCCACGCCCTTATTGGCTTTCTCCTCCACTATCCTCAGAAAGATAACAGGATGGAAGTGCCGCTCCAAATGGGCTGGGCTTTCTCACCAGGGGAGCTGATTCTTTTGTTTCTTTAAGCAATTTTACCATGAGAGCTCAAGGTCAATGAAGAGAAACTGAACGCGTCTCCGGGCCCCAAAGCCAGGGGTAATGGCTAACCCACTGAGAGGCAAAAGTCGGGGAGCTGGCCAGAAACCACAGCTCCACGGCTGCCTACGAGCCCACCAACACCTTCCCAGCCCTGCAGAATACAGAAGGGCTGGCTTCCTTAAAAAAATTTTTAAAAAATCCTACGTGTGTTGGGGGGCGGGCAGGACACAGAGGGAAGGGGGAAAGGAGAAGAACAGTCCAGAATCTCAGAAAGGATGACTTTCCCAGGCACACCCAGCCAGTCCCAAACACACGCAAGGGACCCAAGCGGCGATCCGGAACAACACGATGTGCAAACAGTGCTGAGGGGGAAATGTTAATGCTGCATCCGCCAGAAGTCATTGCTCAGGTGAGGCATTCCAGCCAGAAAAGACTTCAGCAGGGAGCACCCCCCACGACAGACCGGCTCCTCGCTGGGCGCCAGGGGCACAGGAAAGGGGTCCGGTCGAGAGGAGTCTGTGCAGTGGGAGACAGCCATAAGCAGGGGCTGCAGGCTGCTGGCCCCTGGGGCCACATCTAGCTCTCCCGTGTTTTGTTTGGCCTGTGAGTGTTCTTTAAGAATCTGAATTGAAACATTTGAAAATCAGGAGAGTACCATTTAAAAAAAAACAAAAACAAAAACAGGTATCTGGCTTGTATTTAAAAATAAGAGGAAGCTTTAGCAACAAGGGATCGAACTTCTGGCACGGGTTAAGGGGCAGAGGGGGTGGGGGCTGCACCTAAGAGCAGCTGCCCCCTCCAGAAAGGGGGCAGGTTGTTTGTCAGTCCACACACTTCCTGCTGCACTCTCTTGGGCCCACCTGGGGCATTTACATAATCGGCTCATGCTCCAAAACAGAAGAGCTTGCAAGCCTTGACAAGCACCCAGGGCTGCAACACAATGCAAGGGGGTGTGAACTGTGATCACTGAGACCGGAGTGCTTGGAGGGGGTGGTCGCATGAGGCTAGGGAGGAAGAAGGAATGCTTCCTGGAGGAGGTGACCCCGAAGCTGAGACACAAAGCGTACATAAGAGTTAGTTAGGAGAGCAAGTGGAAAAGAGGTGGAAAGCTGTCCCATTTCCCTGACTGGCCACTTCCCTCCCCATGGGAAACATGAATGTTAGAAATGAATCTGCAAATGCCAGTGCTCTGGAGGAACCACAGCATCCAAACCTTCAACATGATTCAAGCCCCATGTTCAGCAGCTGTCTCTGATTAGACACGCCACCTTACTGATCCAGGCCAGAGATGCCCGAGGGCGAAGGGGTATACTCTGCCTTTAGGGTCAGTGAGCACTGGGTCCTTACTTATCTCAGCTTTGCTATTCTTGCTGTCTCAGCCATTCAACCAATGCTTACTGAGGGCCTATGATGAAGCAGGTACCTGAACCGATACCTGGCCATGGAAGACATTAAAAGCTATTAGGTCCCTGAGTTTCAGGATCCAGTTTGCCCCTCCAAGAGCTCGCTCTCTCTGGTCAGAAGGAAGGCAGGAGTAGGAGCAGGAAGACATCCAGGACCTGTGGGGGGTGGGGGTGGGGTGCTCCCAGAGGGGGGTTCTGGCACCTGTGATGCCAGGCCTTACTGCTGGGGCCAAGATGCGATAGTTGCACGTCACGGTCAAGGGTGTCAGCAATCCTTCATGTATAAAAGGTGAAAACCTCCATGTACTAAGGCATGGCTGCCAAGACAATTTCCATATATGTTACAGTTACTGAAACAGTGATTTCCTATTGACCTCAGCACCCCTTGATTTTAAAAACAAAACGAAACACACTCGCCCCTCAAAAAACCTTCCCTTTTCCTTTTTCATGGAATAAGTATGTGGGGAATGCATCTGATTGAGAAAGCATGTGTGGAATGTCTAGAGAAATGATAGGGAAGAGAGCCTGCCTTTGGCCTACCTCGAGGCCTGGGAGGGGGCCCAAAGGGACTCAGGCCGGCCAGGAACTCTGCACAGTGCAAAGGGAGGGCCTTTCTCCACCCCAAGTGCAAGTCTGGGAAGCTGTCTCCTCTGAAGTGTCCTGAGGCAAAGGCAGCCCTGCGGTGGGAGGAGAGGATGTGATGACAATGGGGAGCTCAGCCCGAGGGAGGAAGCCATGGGGCCCTGGTGCCCGGGATGAAAACCAGGCCAGGGCATTCTGGCCTCGGCCTCCTGGGCTTTTCATGGACCAAGTGCAATCGTCTGTTTTGTAAAGAGCAAGGCACCACAAGGACTGGCCATCTCTCTCTGTGGGAGGACTGGCTACAGTGATCCCAAGACTGCCGCTGGCCCAGCTGGATGAATCATTACTTAAGTGGGGCTGTGGAATAAACCCCGTCACAATAAAGGCCGGAAGAGGCCTCTGTTCCTACTGCGGCTCTGCCATAAATTCCAGGGGACTTTCCACACAGAGGGCCTTTTCTTCTTCCTGCGTCCTTCTGAAAAAATGGAAGACGCCAAGTGTCCAGAAAGCGAGGAACTGGTGCACTCGCAGCTACATTAACCAGCATGTTCTTTAGACTCCAGGCCGGCACACTACATGTGGACTGATGTCTCTGAAATGCCTCTCTCCTGCCCCTGCTCACCCCCTCCCAAGCTCCCCATGGCCTGCCGGGTCGAGTCCAAGCACCTCTGCTGGGTTGGGAAGGCCCCTGGCTACCTCTTTAGTCCCACCTGGAATCCTTCCCGCCCTGCCCTCCAAGCAGAAATCCTTTCTCTCTCCAAAATAAATTCTGAGTCCATCCTCTTCTCTCGTTCTCCACAGCTAGGGCCAGGGCTCAGGTCCCTATCCTTGAAGGCCACAATACAGGCTCCAAAACGGCTTCCAACTTTCAAATTCACCATCCAATCCATTGTCTCCCCAACAAAAAGGTCAATCAAATCAGGCCCCACCCACTTAGCAGTTTCTAAAGGCTACGCATTTTGCCTAGGGCCCTCCAGGACCAGGGACCTGCCCACCCTGGACCCCATCCTGTGTCTCTGGTCCCTGGACTTTCTCTCCACGCCACCCACAGGAGTCTCTTGATAATAGGAACACCCCACACTTTTTCCTGTCTTGGGTCCTTCCCTCAAACTACATTTAAAAACAATTTTAAGAACCTAGAATTTACAACCACGAACATGTTGTCATCTGTGCTACCAGTCTGTCATCCTTTTCGTACATTTCAAAATGTGTAAGTGATACATGCGTCCACACTGTCCTTGTAAAAAGCATTAAAGAGAGCCCTGACTAGTGTGGCTCAGTTGGTTGGGTGTCATCCCACAACGCGAAAGTTCGCTGGGTCGACTTCCGGTCAAAGCACATGTCTGGGTGGTAGGTTGTGTCCCTGTTTGGAGCGTGTGCAAGAGGCAACCAACCACCAATGTTTCTCTTTCACATCCATGTTTCTCTCCCTCTCTCCCTCCTTTCCCCCTCTCTAAAAATAAATAAAATTTTTTAAAAAGTGACCTTTGACCATCACCACCAGCCCTATTCTCTCCTCCCTGTCCTGATGATGACAATGAGTTTGACCTAGATCCTTCCAGCCCATTTTTCAAGGTTTGTACCCATCTCTAGCAGTAACACAGTAATCCAGCATGAGCTGTGAATTCTCAAGTTCACCCAGGAGCAGGCTGCACAGATGTTTCCAATTTTATTGAATGCTGCCAACTGGTCCCTCCAGCTCGCTAGCTGAGTGGGGGATCCTCTCACCCAGCCTCGCCAAGACCTGAGTCAGACTTCCTATTTTTGGCACTTTTTAAACTATGAAAGTGTATCCCTTGGAAACAACCCAAATGCCCTTCAACTGAAAGATGGGTAAAGAAACAGTGGAGTAGCCATAGCACGGACCGTACTCTGCCATCAAAACGACAAACACCGATGTCTGCCACAGCACTGAAGAATCATGCCTGATGCTACGTGCGAGAAACCAGACTGAAAGGACTTCGAGGTCTAGGATTGATTCCATTTATATGAACAAGGCAAGATGGCCAGGCCAGAAAACAAGCTGGGGTTGTCAGGAGTGGGGGGAGGAGATGGGCTACGAAACGCAGGAGGAAACTCTGGGGGGTGACGGAGCTGGGTGACCGGCGACCGTGATGATCACACAACCGTGTTACACAGCCGTGTGCACTTCTCACAACGCCACGCACCGTGCACGAGGAAGGGGGTGTTCCGGTGCGTGTACCTCAGACCTCAGTGTGCCGGAGTTTATGAGCGAGACCCAGGATCTTGTCACACGCCCCCTGCAACACGCTTTCTTCTTTGGAGAGCCGCTGGCCCACGCCTTTTACCCACTCTGCTGGTAGAGGTGGCGGCTGTTTGGTGCTGGCTTCCGGGAACCCTTTATTCTTGGTTAGTATGGCCTTTGTTTGCTTAGAAGTGCCTTTTTTCTTTAGTATGTAGTTCCATGTATCACTAATTTCCTCTTATGTATGCTTTTCTTCCCTCTCCAGTTAACTTCTCCCAAGTCTTCATGTCTCAATCCAATGCAGGATGTAAGCGTTAATCCCTTCACTCCAAGTACACTATCCACTCACATTATTCCAGCTCGTATTCTTTCCCAGTCCTTACAATGATGTTATCTTTGTGTCGGTTTGCTTCTTTGCCTCCCCACTAAATAGTGAGCTCCTTCAGAACTGGTTGCAAATCTGTTTTGATCAATGCTGAATACCTTAGACCTAAAACGGTGTTGGGCATATAACAGGCATTCCACAAATAGCTGCTGAATAAATGAAAGGAAAGAAAAAAGTCATACTTTTTCTTTATGCATATGACACATACGTAAACATGTGTCTAGCAGGTATAAACTATACTCTACATAAATGTTAATGGCATGTCAGTTTATCATGGACAGCAACAAACATCACGCATCTCACCAAAAAATACAGCTTCAGTGTAAACCTCTTGAGCCACAATATTTACGTAAAACTTTTAAACTATTGGGAGGTTCCGATGCAATAGTCCTAGTCTTGGGGATTGATCATAAAAAATGAACTGAAAAACAGAACACCTGACATATATAAACAATCTGTTATGAGCTAAGCATCCAAATCAAAAGAATGATTACGTAAACAATAAGTGGTCAATGAACTGATTAATAAAATAGTATCTACCCTATAAAAACAGCATGGACACAGTACATGTAATAATATTCACAAATGCTTCTAACTTGATGATAACTAAGGAAAGCCAGGATTCAAACACATACGCCATAATTACAGCACCCTTTTTAAAGCAACAATAAAGATAAAACTGGTTGCATTTAACTCAAGAAGTAATATTTATCTTTTTTATAGACATTTTCCGCAGAATTTTAAAGAGAAACTTGTATTTCTTCCATCTGAGGAAAGATCATTTATATTCACCTAGTCACAGTTCTGTCTACCAAGAGCCAGGTATCTCCAGCTTAGGTGCCCCCCACCAGAGGCCTGCCCGCCTCTGTCGTCCTTCTGAATGGAAAACTGGGAAGCTACTCCTCAGTTACCATCATTGGAAAGGGCCCCGAATGCGCAGGGCATTTGAAGGAAACGGCTCCTGCCTAGTCTTCAAGGCTCTTGAGAGTCCTCTACCCTGCCGACCCCACCTGGCGGCCCTGCCTCTCCCACCTCAGCCACGGTCGGTCCCGAGGTGCAGCGCCCTCACCTCTCTGTTCCCTGTGTGCAAGGCCGTTACTGAGACCAGAGACCCCTCACCTATTTCCCTTCTGGGTGGGAATTCTTAGCTTCAGCATACCTGCATGTCTGGAGCCCCATTTCCCCCATTTCCCCTCCATCCTAGTAGCTACCAGCCATCTGGCCACAGTGGGAGCTTCTTGAAGACAGGGACAGTGTCTCGTTCACTGCAGGATCCACCGTGACTGGCAGCCTGTCACTCATTCGATTCCCTGAATGCCCATCACGACCCAGGCCTTGTCCTAGAGCTGCACCATCCAGGAGAAATAGGTGTGAGCCACAAGTACTTTTGGATTTTCTGGTAGCCACATTAAAAAAATAAATAAATAAAAGTTAAAAGAAACAGGTGAAATTAAATGTAAGGAAATATCATATTTAACCTAACAGAGCCATCATTTCAACAGCAAAGGATGTGTTTCATTTCAACAGTAAAGGATGTGTTCAAGACTTCTTTCACATTGTTTTTCTGGTACAAAGTTTCTGAGACCCAGTGTATGTTTTACATGTATGCTATATCCCCAGACTGGCCTCAAGACCAAGTGCTGGGTGGCCACACGAGGCTAGGGGCTACCACCTCGGACAGTGCAGTTTTAGATGCTTGGGGACACAGCAGCAAGGAGTCCAGACGCCCATGATGTGTCCACCGCTACCAGCCTAGACCAGCCCCTGCGTTACGGGCAGGTTTGCCCCTGATGCTTCCGACTCGGATGTAGTTTCTTCTCAACCCAGCAGCCAGACGGGTCATGTCAAAAGCTAACTCAGATCAAATCGCCCTTCTGTTTAAAACCCTCAGCGGCTCTTCACTTCGCTAAGCACAAGATAATGTCTTCAGAGAGGCCTGAAGAAGACTTCCAGGAAAGCCCGGCCACACTCGGCCCGGTTTGCCCTTCTGCCTCTGTCTGCCTCGCCCCAGCCACTCCCGCCCAGTCCTCTCCTTCTGCTCCGCTCCCGCCCTCCCTCTCACAGGCTCACTCCGGGGCTCGGCCCCTAGCCTGGCTCTCCCTGGGGCCCGAGGCACCATCCTCCACCCTAACTCCTCCACCTCCGAGAAGGCGGCTCCAGTGTCGGCTTCTCAGAGGAGCCTGCCCTGACCAGCCGACCTCACACGGCAGCCCACCCAGCCCCGCAGAGCCTGCCCCTGCTCTACTCATCCCCACGGAATGAACGGATGACCCCCTCATGCGCTCTTACTGTCCTTGTTCGTTAGGTCTCCTGCTCCTTATCCGTCCATCCCAGCTATAACAGGAGCAACACTAGCACAGAAATCTCGGAATCGTATGTTCTCTTCTGCATCCCCAGCACCAAGACCCGTGCTTGGCACCGAGCAAGCACACGATACGTATTTGTTTAATTAATGAAAATAAATGAATGGATTGCTGGAAGTCCTCAGCCTTGTAAGGTTTACAGTTCAGTGGGAGAAGACAGACATCTGGAATACCAAGTAATGGCAAATACTGCCTTAGTTTGTGCGAACTGCCATAAAAAAAAATACCGTAGGCAAAGCAGCTTAAAGAACAGGAATTTCTTTCTCATACTTCTAGAAGCTGGGAAATCCAAGCTCAAGGTTGTGATCGATCAGGCCTGGGCCAGGGAAGCTCTCTTCCTGGCTAGGAAGCAGCCACCTTCTTTTACTTGGTCCTCAAGGAAAGGAGAAAGCTCTCTTACACTCTTATCACAAGGACCCCACCCTCATGATCTCGTCTCTCCCCAGTCACCTCCCAAAGGCCCAGTCTCCAAATACCATCACATTAGAAGTTAGGCTTCAGCACAGGAATTTTGGAAGGACACAAACATTCAGTCTATAACAAGTATAATGGGAAATAAAATAAAATAAAACTCAGCAAAGGAAGTGGGAGAAAGGGGAGGTTGCTGCCTTGTGAGGCAGCCACCAAAGGAAAATGATAATCATAATAACAACAAATATAGCAATTAGCATGTATATAAAAACTACCACATGCCAGGCCCTGCACTGAGCACCTATTAACACAGAAGTGCCAGGGAGAAAGCACTGGAGCAGATGTCGTTTTTGCCTGCAGTACCTCTATCCTGTCCCTGCTCCTTCTGGGGACCACCCTGTCCCCCACTACAAGGCTTGGACTAGACGGAAGCTTCAGGAGGACAGGGATTTTTTTGTCTCTTTTGCATCTGCCACATCTAGAAAGCCTGGCACATAGCAACTGCTCAGTAAATGAATGAATCCATCAATGGATCAACCCTGAACAGAATGGCAAACATCGATTAGGGCTCACTTACCAGGAAAAGGGCGTCTGAAGAATAATAAATAATAACCATTGCTTTTTTTTCTATCTTACTCAAGAGCTCACTTCCTCTGTGCTAAGTGCTTTGCACCATCCCTGGGAGGGAGAAACTGCTCTCCCTGGGCAGCAGCTGAGGAAATGGATGCACAGAGAGCTGAAGCAACCTGCAAAGGCAGGGCCATAGGATGCGTGCACTGATCCCTGTCCTGTCTGAGCCCTGCTCCTGCAGCTCTCCTGACTTCTCACGTCTTCCTTCCTTCCATTAGCCAGCAGTCCTTTCAGATGCCACCTTGACACACTGAAGTGTATTCAGAAACCACCACTCCAAGCAGCCACAGGAAGTAACAAACCCCTATAATTATAACAGTAATATTAGCTAATTGTGCCGACTGCTTACCATGAGCCCAGGCTCCCTGCTAACCGCCTGCTGTCCTTCCCCTAGTTCCTCCTCACAGCAACCTGTGAAGCTGGTGCTCTATCACCCCCCACTACAGGGACGACGAGGGAACCGAGGGGAAGCAACTTGTCCCAAAGCAACCCAGATCAATACTGACCTTAGTTGTCCCCAGATGCCTTCTGCTGGTTTCTTCCTCTTTCTTCAGTGTCCTTTTCTTGAGGACAAACCCTCCATGTCCCACCATGTCAGCTGTAGACTGATCACCACTTGTTTCCTTGCAAAAAAAGCAGTTCCGAAAGCCACGCAGTTCAACACAGTACCAGAGCTGTGTTAGCCACCAAACTGCTGAAGATGACTACCCCACTTCCCCCCCGCTGGCCGCTGCTCTCAATAAGCTCATGGTCCTCGCAGACACAGACAACAGTATGGCGATTACCAGGGGGAAAGTAGGGTGGGAGGAAGTAGACGCAGGCCAAAGGGGAATAAATAAATGGTGATGGAAGGAGACATGACTTGGGGTGGTGAACACACAATACAAAATACACATGATGTATTACAGAATTGTACCCCTGAAACCTATGTAATTGTATTAACCAATGTCACCCCAATAAATTCAATTTTAGAAATTAAAAAAACATACAGAAATTCACGGTCAACAAGGGAAAAGAGGCAGGCGAACAAATAATACTGCTGATCAGATCACCCATCAGGCACCAGCTAAACAACACCCCATATACCCCGCAAAAAAGTAAGAGAAAATAAAAGAAAGTCCATTCAGAATTCTGCAATTTAAAGATGACTGTGAGACCTGATCAGGTAGCTCGGTTGCTTAAAGCATCATCCCAATATGCCAAAGTTGCAGGTTCGATCCCCAGTCAGGGCACATGACAACAATCAACCAATGAGTGCAAACATATGTGGAACAACCAATCGATGTCTGTCTGTCTCTTTCTCGCACATGCACACGCTCTCTCTACCCCTTCATCTCTCTCTCAGAAAAAAAAAAAAATTAAAATTAAAAGATCGATCAACAAAAAATAAATAAAATAGAATAAATTAAAATAAATTAAAAAATGACTGAGACCACTGTGTTTTATGACCCAGAACTGTTTGTGGTTTTAATGATAGAGCTGAGAGAGGGGCCACCACACACAATCGTTGTATTGTTAGGGTCCCTGCTGGACCTAAACACACCCGGGATGGAGGCAGGTACTCAGAACAGGTGGGGGGTGGGGATGGGGGTGACGTGATCATTTACAAAAAGAAAGATCTTAGCTCCCTCCCTGTGAAGGTTCATAAGAATAAAATGCTGGTTACTAAAATGCTAGAATAGGATGCCCGGAGGTAGCACTTTACAAGTGCATGTAAGATTCTGCACCAAGACTGAGGCTTCTGACCTCTACCCATGGCTCCTGCCGGGGCCCCAGAGGCCCTCTTTCCCAGACCCCCAGCCCAGAATGCTCCCCCACAGTGAAGCCCCTGCCCAAGCTTGGTCTCACAGCTGGCAGCCTGCCCCTCCGAGGCTGAACAGACAGGCAGCCAGAGCATGTGGTGTCTTCTGAAAGGTGCTGGGGCTTCTATCTCTGCCTGAGAGAGGTGGGGAGAGGGCACCACACACCCAATCCTGTGGCTCCAGGCCCAGAGGCAGCCTTTGTTCTGAATGTCACTGTCCTCCGACTTCTGGGAGTGGGCCCAGGGAATTGGGCGGTCCTGGTCCAAACCCAGGTGACTCTGTGTGACCTGGGGGGACATTTTTAACCTCTCTGAGCTGTGGGTTCCTGGTCTGCAAAATAGCAAAAACAATAAGCCAATACACAGGACTGTTGGGAGGGTCAATGATAACACATCTAAAGCATTTAGAGCAGAGGTGGGCCCGCAATGAGAACTCATCACTGCTAGACATTTTCATGTATCTGCCTCGTGGGGTTGTAGGGAGCATAAAGTACAAACAACATACTAGGCGTGATACACAATTTCAATATTATTACACAAACTACCATTATTGTCACTGCTACTATTAATGACTAGTACTGTTACTAGTTACTTGGGGCCAGAAAAGCAGAAGAGACAGAGGAGGCAACCATCAAAGAATGCATTTTAGCAGTGTTATCCTTAAGACCTAGAATTTCTGAGGTTTTCAGGGGACGGTGTAGACGTGACCATCAGTGGGGCTCATTAACGGTCAGAAATGTTCCAGATGATTGCTCTGTTCCCATCTTGGGTCAGGGTGCCCTGCAGACACTGGGTGTACAAAGATGGGGTTCTTGGTCTCTTGTAGATATCACATACCAGCATCAGGAGAGAGAAAAAAAAACCAAAACAGAAACTAGGGCCAGTGCCGTGTCTATACCCAACTATGAAAGGAAATACAAAATAAAAAGCCCGAGTGACCAGGAGGACATCTGACATCACAGACACACACTGTGAAGCAGGCAGGCCGATGGCTACCTCTCCAAGGAATAGAGACCTGCCTCAGCAACTAGACTCACTTCCCCAGGAAAGAGTCAACCTGCCTTCGGTCTGCCCACATTCAGGGCCACTCACACAAGGAGGGAGAAAGAGGTGTCTCATCGCCCACGAGATCCCTTCACTGAGCCGTCCGGGCACATTGTCCATCCCGGGCAGGCAGAGCCCGGCCGGCCAGTCTTCCTGCCATGTGGCAGAATAAAAGCTGAAAGCACAAGGGACTGACTGGATGTGGATGGTGGCAGTCACCAGGTCTCCAGACCAGCAATCCCACAAACCATCGGGGGTCAGATATTCCAGAACCGAGAAACCAGTTCCCTCTTTCCAGCCCAGAAAAGCTGCAGCCAAGAAGGGAAGAGCACATCCGATAGCATGGGAGAGCAGGAAAGGGGAGAGAAAAAAAAATCCATCAGAAAAAGAAACTGATTTCTTTTCACCGTTCAAGAGAAGCCTGGTTTATGCCAAATTCTGCACTCGAAGTAGATACAGCAACAGTAACAACAGAAAGTCACCCTTCACAATGGGACTGCATCACAAATGGCCACTGGGTTCGGTGGATACAGCCTCAGGGTGGGCACTGGACCCACCCAGCCTTTCCATCCCCAGACAGACTCACGTGGAATCCCAGCCAGGCCCTCTTGCCAGTGCCTGAGACCACGAGGCAGTCCTCAACTCCAAGATGTCTCTCTTCTCACATAGTGGAGACCGGGCCACGAGGCTCTGCCCAGCCAGGGGGTTCGGTTTTCTTCCTGCCGCTTCCAGAAAGGCTTTTCTCCTAACAAATCTTTCAGGAAGTTCCACCCTGGGTTCGGAGGGTCCATGCAAACCCCTACACCACTGGTTGAAGCCTTAGAAAGATGCACTGTGACCACAGGACTGTGACAAATGAACAAGTCCCAACTTGTCAGCACCAGTATGCAAAATAGGCCTGCACCTATAACAAACGGCAAAGCTGATACAGTCCCCAAGTCCCCAAGGCCTCCGCCCACCCACCCCACACAAACAGGCGGTTCTCCATGGTTTCCTCCAACAACAAAACAGCTCCAGGGTCGGGACTAGCTGAGGTGGGGTGATGAGCAGAGGGGGCTGCCAGCCTCTCTGGAAAACGTTAAGACCTGTAGGAACCACCAAAACCTCGCCCTCTTCTCCCTAAAAACTCCCTCATCTTCTAGAAGGGCCTGAAGCCAGGGGCTTGAGGAACGAGAAGCATCTTCCCTGGCAGCAGGCTATCAGGAAAATTCGTGGTGTATCCACGCACCGGACACATGCAGCCGCATGGCCGCCCTTCCTGAAAGTCTACACCGACCACAAACACTGGCATAAATAAGAGCCATTAGTGGAGGGAGGGTAAACCTCATTAAATCAACAGCCCATCCAAAAAGAATTACCATCATTAGGCTGTCTGGGGCCCCCAGCAAATCTGGAAATGCAATGCAAAAGTTTCAAAGAACAGACTTGCTGAGCGTTTGGAAATCACCTTGGGGGTGGGGGAGGAGAAGGTGGCCAAAGGATGGAGGGAGTATCCTGTGGGTCACGGACTTCCAGTTTCACCAGAGGGGCCTCCGAAGCGCATCTGCGACCCCAGGCCGGTACTGATTGGAGATGGTCTATTTTTAGAGATGAGGCAATAGACCCTTGATCAAGTGCACAAAACCCAGAATTAGCTCTACGTACAGGGCATCTGATATACCCAAATGCCTGTCTGGAGTCTGGTGATGAGGAAAGTGCACGATTAGCACACACAAATATGAATCCGAAGCCCCTTCCTCGGCCCAGCTACTCACGGAGCATCCCTATCCACAAGCGCCCCCCCCCCCCCACAAGCTCACGAGTTTCCAGAAACGCAGAGGACAGAATTCTAACTTACTGGAAGGTGGATCCAAGCCATGTCACCGGGGCCGCCAACATCCTTTCCGCGTGGAGCTCCACTCCGGGGGGGTGCCGAGGGGTACCAGGGCCCATCCTCGCTCCCGGCCCCTGCTGTTCCTCCGGGTCCAGGCCGCCCAGAGCGCGCACAGCCCAAGGGCCCATGTGCTCGGCGGCCGCACGCGCTCGGCCCGGTGGAGAGCGGGGCCGGCGGGAGGTCCGTGACGTCACAGTTCGCGCTCTGGGGCCGCGGGGGGAGGGGAAGCGCGCGCCACCCAGCCCGCCGCGTGCGTGCGGGAGCGCCCGCACCCCAGTGCACCGGGTCCTCTGGGCTTTTCTCTGCCCGGCCCGCCGTCCCGAGAGCCCCTCCGCCTGTCGCCCGGGCCACGCCGGCCACCGAGCCGCTGAGAGCCGCGTGCAGGCGGGGCGGGCCTGGTCCACCGCGGACCCGGAGGGCGCAGGGGAGGGTGCGCTCCGAGCCGGGATGTGGTCCCGGCGTCTCTGGTCCCAGGGCCCAGCGAGGCAGCGCCAACTCCACGGGGATGCCCGCTAGCTGGTGCCGGGAGCTTTCCGCAGTCCTACTCTCCTCTCCTCCCCACCCCCTGCGTCCTGGAGTCAGGGAGCCTTCCCACTTGCCAGATGGGGGAAGGAGAGTTTAGTGACTTAGAAGGACCGAGATGCTCTGAGACGGGAACACTTTGTGCACCGGATCCTTGGCTTATCTCCGTCCTTAGCGATCTGAGTGCCTCTTTGGGTACCGCTCAGCATCCGCGGGTCTGGGGAGAGGGGCGCACGCACCTTGCCGCCTCCTCGGACATCTCCAGCTGTCCCCAAGGTCTGAGGTTGACAAACCTGTGCAGAGGGCTGTTTGGATGCGCTGCTCCCTCCACTCGAGAATATTAAAGTAGAACCTTCAATCCACGATAGTCTCCCCAAAGGAACAAGGGGACGCCGGCCTCCCACGTGGGATGTGCTTATCCTGCTCTCCCGACCTAAGCCCCGGGACAGGGCTGAAGCAAGCAGCTCCTCGGTTCAGTTTACCATTTGTTGAGCACTCACAGGGAGCCAGGTGCCCTTCCAGGCGATGGGGAGGAGGGACTGAAAGCCGAGTTAGACACAGACCTTAGAAGGAGGTCACAGTCCTGTGAAAAGATGGACACTCAAGTGGGCGAAGCGAAGGCCGCCCCCCCCCACCCCGCCCCTACCCAGCGCCCTAGCATAAATGCTAGGGTGTATCCCCGCCCCTCCCCCAAGTGTTTCATCCAACCCAGGGGTCCTTGGCCCCTCCCTCCCTTTTCTGTCACATTCAATTTCTCCAATTCTGATGGCTTCTTCCCAGCCTGAAAGGTTTTCCTCTCTTGAAAACCGTTTGCCTGCTACACGCATTCATTTATCACCTCAAACCATTTGTTTTGTGTTCAGCTCCCTCCCTCCAAGGGGCTGGACAGGTGTTCACTACGGTTGTTGAATCTGCACCAACCTAGGGCGCTGCCTACAGCTGTGAGAACTTAGCCCTTCCACTGCTTAAAAGCTCTCAGGAGCTCTCAAGGGCTGTCCCCTGGGGGAAGAAGACTGGTGTCCTGCGGGATGCCCACAGGTCAGAGGCCCAGCTTTCAATGACAACCTCTCTGGACCCTGGGTCCCTAGCCCCCACTACATACCGGATCCTTCCTGCGAGCTGCCTGTGCCAGAGCCTCTTCTGGCTGAAAAGACACCCTGACCCAGGAGTCACTCAACCTTGACTTTGACTCTGCTTGCCCTCTCTGGAATCCTCCTGCACCAATCTCAGATTCACATTTTTTCCTTTTAGGAAAATACACTTTAAAATGAAAAAAGAAAAGTTTTTTTTCCATAAAAAATACAAAGAAGATATCTGAATATCCCTATCATCGAAAATTGATGATCAATTACATTTTGGTATATCTGCTTCCAATTGTTTTTTTTAAATCATTTGCTACAATATATGCACATTGTAAAAAAATCAACACTAAGCAGGAAAATACAGAAAATCAAAGAAAATCAAATTGTTATCAATCAGAAATAACTCATGAATATTAGATAAATCCCAGACATCTTTTTAGGCATATATGTGAGATAGAAATATATCTATTTATCTATATATGTGTATGGATCATGAATATTAGATAAATCCCAGATATCTTTTTAGGCATATATATCACAGAAATATATATACACACATGTATTATCCACATGTATGGATGAATGCAGGGTTGGCAGATAGGAAAAATAAATTTATTTTAAAATATCGGCCCTTCATAGTTGCTATTTTTAAAGCTAAGACATTTCATTTTCTTTTAGTAGAAGAAAAGGCAGCTACCCTGAAGCTGGAGGAATTGTTAAACGTTAAGTATTTTTTTTTTTACCACGCTTTCCTAAACAGTTCTGGAAAGGCTCAGGAAAGAGGTGATGAAGAAGAGAGTGAAGCCACGGGTTTGACTGGGAGAGGTCTGTACTGCAGGGAGCAGCTCACTCCCCGCTGTGACATTAGCGTCTCCTTGCTCATCCCCTCGGGTCACCCCCACATCTGTTAGTCCTGTGGTTGTTTTTCCATCGCCACCCTCCACTCTGTGTCTGCGATCCCCGTGCTTACTTGGTACTGGGTCTCTAATTAAATTATTTAATTCTCACGGCCAGTCCTTCCCTTTTCTGCATCTGCTTCCTTATCTACAAAATCCACTCATGCATTTATCACGCTTGCACCAGGCACAGACTAGCCCCCGATTTTTCTCCGTGGACAATAGGACAGGGGAGGTCCCTGCTCTGGGCAACTCTAAAGGTTACTTTGAGTAAGAAGAGGCAGGCGATAAGCCAGTCGGTAAGGTAGTTTCCACGGTGAGTGATAAAAGCTATTGAGAGGGCAAATCCGGGTGAAGAGCTAGAGAGGGAGCGGGCAGGAGGGGAACCAAGTCCAGATAATCTGGCCGAGAAGAAGCCGGCCCTGCCCTGCACACTGGAGAGAGTGTTCCAAGCCAACGGATCATCAAGGGCAAAGGCCTGCAGGCACATGAAAACAAGATCATCAATCATTTCTCAAAGGCTCCCTGAGTTGGACAGGCAAACAGTGGCAGTCGTCGTTTTTCTACAGGGACAGGAGTCACGTGTCTTCAGCTGGCCATTGTATGCCCCACACCAGCTCGGTAAATATGTGTAGAGACAATGAGTGAATGAATGAATGAACATCCTGGATCTCGTGATAGCGGAAGGAGAGAGGAAAGGCGCCAGGTGCAGCAGGCTGCGAAGGCTCCCCAGGGGAAGTGGAGACGGAGCTGAACGAAACTTAAATAGATTGGGGTTCGCCAGTTTGACAGAAAGGAGAATGGGGCATATGAGCAAAGAAAATGACACAGATGCTTGTGGAGGTTGAAAAACCATAAGCCATTCAGTGTGGATAGAGTATAAATCACTGCTGGCAAAGTGGTGAAGGGTAGACCAGACGCTGAGAGGCCTTTAATTCTGTGCTGAGCGATTTAGCACTTGCCCTAAAGAAAGAAAAGAAACCTCTGAGGGACCTATGAGCAGGACCAAGACTGGAGCTGTCTTGCTTAGTAGCTTAGTAGAAAAATCGCGTTAGCTGTCATGCACAGAACGGATTTCAGGGGGGACCTGACAAAAAGCAAGGAGACCCATTAGGAAGTGGTGGCAGAAATCCTGCTGAGAACCAGTAAACAGCCTGGACCCTGGAAGCTGCCTCGAATGGAGAGAGAGAGGTGACTGCAAAGAACGTTGGGAAAACAAACCCACCAGCTAACAAGTCCAGGGTAGGAGGGAGGGAGGGAGGGAGAGGGAGGGAGGGAGGAATCAAGGGTGAGGGCCAGGTTTTTGGTTCATGCAGGTGGGGGACATGCAGGGAAGATGCTGATACGGGCAGAGAACTGGGTGCACTTGGTGGTGGCCTGGTAGAGTTGCACAAACCTTTGGGCCTTCCAAGTGAAGTTCAGGAGGCAGGTGGCACTAGGTGTCCCACGTCGACGGGAGGGGTCTCAGCTGAAGTTGTCAGTTTAGCAGTCACCAACATATAGAGCAGTGGTTGATGCATTGGTCTCATGCACTCAGGCAGGGAGTCTGCTTACATGACTGAGGATCGAACTCTGAGGAATGAACATTTATGGGGAAGAAAGAGGCAGAGGCTGCTTATGTTCAGAATGTTCTCTGAAAAATCTCTGATTTGAAACTCAGTCCTCCGCTTGCTGCCTGACCTTAATGGTCCT
Organism: Phyllostomus hastatus; assembly: GCF_019186645.2. Classification (NCBI taxonomy): domain Eukaryota; kingdom Metazoa; phylum Chordata; class Mammalia; order Chiroptera; family Phyllostomidae; genus Phyllostomus; species Phyllostomus hastatus. Next base: position 41,288,173 of record NW_025334017.1, on the reverse strand, counting down.
AACAGCAGTTAGGACGGGCCTCACCACTACTGAGGCACCAAACTTCTGAGTGTGCCTCTTCCCAAGGTCCATCCAGTGACTAGGGCTTACAGATCCACCACCCACCCTTCTTCCTTCTCCAAGTCATCACTCTGGACTCCTTCCCTCTGAATTCTGCAACAACCTAACTGGTCCCTCTGACTTCAAATTTTTTCACTCTGATAGCCTCTAAAACCTCTCTCCGGGTTTACCTCACAAAGGCATGGGTTTCTCTTTTCCCACCCTAGCCTCTTGATATCTAACTGTTCCATCTCATTAGCCTTTTCTTTTCTCCCAACGTGTCCTTCTTAAGGGCCTAGCTGTGTTCTGTCCTTTGCAGCTCAGCCCCAGTCTCTCCTCCTCCGTGAGCAGTTCACAGAATATTCTAGGCTGCATGCCATTTTCCTGGTAGAGGTCATGGTTGCGTTGGCACCAGCCCCACCTGGCAACCTCCAGTAGTTACTGAGTAAGCCTCGCCTTACTCTTCAGCCTCTGAATAGGCCTCAGGTGGAGACTGTGTTATAACCCTCGCTCCTCAGGTCAGAGAGGAAAGCTGAGGCCTGGAAAGCTTGCTGGTTTTGATGAAGATAACCAGCAAGTGGCAGAACCGGGACTCGACGACACCTAGTCCATTACCTTGGTCCCCTACAGCTCACCTGCCGGGACGGGTTGTATTTCAAGTAGCAGACACAGAGAAAGCTGACCTTGATGAACACTTCTGCAATATATAAGTGTATCCAATCAACACCTTGCCTACCTCAAATTTACATAATATTATATGTCAATGATATCTCAATAAAAGGACAAGTGACTAAAAAAAAAACTCTTCCTCTTTCCTGAACTTCATAGATTTGTTTATATCACATTTCAATCACGCAAGCCCCAGCAGACTCTGTGCCTGTATCTCTGAGATAATAAATAATCAATAAAGTTGAAGTTGAAATACATACTTATTATATTCCCTCTGGAGAAGCAGTATTCTTATGAGTTAGCAAAGAATATACACATTGGAATCAGACAAATCTCAGTGTGTTTGTGTTAGCTAGGCATCCTTGGGCAAATCCCTTCAGATGTCCTTGCCTCCATTTGCTCTTCTGTAAAATGGGTCCCATAAGGTTGCTTACGTCGCAGAATGGTTGTGAGAACAGGTGTAGTCGTTTCTCTCTCCCCGAACACAGACGGTTTCCAATTAGTTCTTTATTAGGTAGACAGCTGACATGGGAATCCTGGAACAGGAGTCTTCGTGGGGACCTCTAATGCCTTCTGCAGGTTCTATGTCCTCCCATGGGACTGTGGGGTCAGTGAGAAGGAGGACTTTTGAAACGCTGCCCACTGACACATTTTTCTTTGGAAAAGTTTTACTTGAGAGCTTGTACATGACCTTGTACTCCCAAGCAAGGTGTTCTTTTTCTTGGCAGAGAAGCATTTCAGTTCAATGAGATAGAAATAGAGAGAGAAGAAACAGGAAGGAAAGAAGGAGGGAAGGAAGGAAGGGAGGAAGGGAGGAAAGAAGGAAGAGGAAGGAAAGGGAAGGGAAAGGGAAAGGAAAGAAGAAGTGCATCACACTTTTGTTCTAATTGCATGTTGAATTATTACCAAGAGTGAATACTCACATATGTGTCTATTGGCTCACTGCACTTTTTTAATGAACACATTTCACTCTGGCCCATTGCCCATTATTCTCGGGAAGTGTTCTTTCACTTTTTGGTATTCATTCCCAAAATTAAGTTCCTTTTCTTCTTTTCTTCCTTTTGTCCTTAAGCTCCTTCCATTTTTTTCTTTTTTCAAAAGCAGCTTGCTACAAAAAAATTAGAAAATATATCACCGCCTAGAAATAGCCATTTGTTAACTCTGGGCTATATATTTTTCTATATACTTTATGCATACACACACACACATAAACACATGTACACACACATATACTTTTCATCAGGAAAATAGAATGAAACAATATACATTATTTGTAGTCTACTCATGTCACTTAGTAATACATCACAATTGTCTTTCCACAACACTACATATATTTCTACAACATTATTTTTTAATAGTTCTCTAGCATTCCATTGTAAGTGTCTCTCATATTTTACGCAAACAGTACCTTATTGCTGGCAATTCATCTCACTTGCAAATTTTCATTATTAAACACAGTGCTGCTACACACATCCTTGTGACTAAATCTTTGCATATGTCCTTAACGATTTCCTTCGGGTAAATTCTCAGAAGTGACTTATGGGATATTAACACTTTGTTTGCCATATCAGTTGCACATATTGCTTCCTGATCTCTGACTTGCCTTTTCTTTTTGTTTATTCAGGGATGTTTTATAAATATGCTTTAATCTCAATAAGCTCATATTTACTAGTCCTGGAATTTGTGACACATTCCCATGGTTTCTATATTCAAAAGTCATTTTTCAGCCTGAAATCGCATGTAGTAGGGCACATTTAGGGCAATTGCATGTTGTAGGGCAATCGCATGTAGTAGGGACCTGCAGTAGGGCACATTTTACAATAGTTGACCCCTTAAGACCCACTCCAGCTAATAGTAAAATTAAGCCTAGAATGTCATTCCACCTCTCTTGCTAGTAATCAATTCAGGAACACATGGGCTGATGTGATTCTGGACAACAGCCTGTGAAAGGAAGGCTATTGAAGAACCACAGCGAAAAATTAACCCTAAGCAAGAGATGCCAGAAGACATTGTATCTCTTCTCAGCTAAAAAAAAGAAAAGTGAAAAAAGAAAAGAATACATTTCTTTGTTGTTTAAGACAGTGGTTCCCCTTAGAAGCGTTTTCATCGGCAGGTAACAGAAAATCCACTCAAAGTCGTTTAAACAAATAAGGGCTTATATTTCCCACTAACCAACCATCTCAAGACCACTCGACATTGGTGCAGCGGCTCAGGTGTAGCTACCAGGGAGCTGTTGCAGCCTGAAGCGTCACCTCCATGGTTCAAGCAGAGAAATGTGCACAGAATGGCATCAACCAAAATGACCCCTTTTGCCAGACAAAGCAAATGTCTTCCCTGCAGCCTTTGGTGGGCATCCAGTCTCGCTGGCCAGAGCTGTCATGTGGCCTCTGCTATTTCCAAGTGAAGCTGCAATCGCAGCTACTTGGGTTTTGGAACCTCGGCAGCAAAGGCAGCTGAGCAGGAAGGAATTCAGAGCTGTGCTGTGTGAACCAGCAGGCTGTGTCTGCCTCGGCCAGTTTGGGCTGAGGTTTCTGATATTTAGAGAGCATCTTAAATGGAAGGCCTGAGTTTTGTTTTGTTTGTTTTGTTTTGTTTTTCTTCTAGTTGTGTTAACAGTGTCCTTTTTCACTTCTAAACATCCTAATCTATTTGAAATTTAGCTTATGGAATTCTGGAACTTTCCTCATGGATGCCTAGGAGTATGCAAACACACAGAGACACAGCAAATCCTGCCAAACATTCTGAGTGTTGCTGTTCAGAAGCGGGTGCTGGGAAGTCCCGTCCCCGGGGTTCCTGGGGTCCGGAGGACTTACGAAGACCTGTTGCTGAATTCTGTCCTGGACAGGACGATGCGGCATCTGAGGTCAGAGCATAACCCTCTTGAGTCTGAAGCTGTAGGGTCTATTCCCTAACACCCAAGTTAGCAAGTTTGCAGCACTGAAACATTTCTGTTTTATATCTGGAGCTTCTACCGGTAGGCCGAGTCAGATGCCTCCCACAGGAAGGGGGCTCTTCAAAAGACCCCTGACCGTAGTGGCTCAGTTGGTTGGGCGTCATCTCGCAAATCGAAAAGACACCGGTTTGATTCCCGGTCAGGGCAAGTACGAGAGGCAGCAAATCAATGTTTCTCTCCCTCTCTTTCACCCTGTCCTTTCCCTCTCTCTAAAAATAAAATAGAATGAAGTAAGATGAGGCACTGGATTTGAGACACTGGAAATGACTCCAAGGGATAGAGGTGACTGCAAGGGGGAAAATGTAGCTGATTCTATCAAGTACATAATCTCCCTCTGCTACAGTATGTGTACCTAGGTATATACTTTATGTATATATTTTCACTAAAACAACAACAACAAAAACTCAAAGCAGGACACAGTGATGCAAGGCGTGGGCTTTGGGCCACAGAGAACAGAGTGAAGATCCGCAGCGAACTTTCACCAGAAATCTGTGTCTCAGGTTCCTTATCTGCGCAGTGAAAAGAATAACACCTACAGCAGGCCACGCTGGTGGAGATCTGATCAGAGATGAGATCAGTTCGGGGAGGTCGGCTCTGTCCTTCCGTGTAATGCAGCTGCCCAGCTGGCGTGCAGCATTTTTAGCTTCTTGATAGCACATCTGAGTATCTTCTTAACAGCACAGCTTTAAGGTATTTCCTTATTGTCACACTGTGCTCATTGGCCGTCCCCAGCCCTCCTCGCAGGAATGTGAGCCCCAAGGAGAGATCTTGTCTGTCTCTTTCATCTCTGTATCCTTAGTGCCTAGTACGTAGCAGTTGCTCAGTAAAACTTGTTAAATATTTATAGACTGAGTGTGGAAACTAAGGGGTGGTCTCCCAACATGGTAAGGGCTGAGTAAATGTTAGTTCCCTTCTACTCTTCTCCAATACCCCAGCAATAAGCTTTTTTGGAATAAGACCCATTCTCAGCATCAAAAACAGGGTCCTGGATCCAGCTTTGTGGGTGCAGAGCTGTGTAAAGTGAATTTCCCTCTCTGCACTGCTGTTCTTTTACCTTATCTGAATAGGGAGAGGGTCCAAGGGAATGATCACTCTCAGGCTGCAGCTTTGGAACCCTGAAGGGTGTGCAGCCTTATACATAGCAAAGACCACACGTGACATCTCACTTCTCCTGCCGGAGGAGAGAGGACACCGACAGGAACCTCGCCTTGATGAATGGCCACACTGTGGTGGCTAAAATTCTCCAACCCCATGCCCTATCGATGTGTGGGCTCTGAGAAATGAGACTGACCCAAGTTCACATAGCTAGTTACAGGCCGAACCAGGACTAGAACTAGGCCTCGTAACCTCTAATGTCTCTTTCCTCTCTTGCATATGTCTCCAAGGTACGTCTTCATTTTTTCTAGATGAACTCCTGCCTTCTATCTGCATGCTTGGTCTCAACCCATTGGAGTGGGTAGATGCCATTTCTCTGTTTGGGGACACGGCTAAGGGAAGTTAGAGGAGTGGTCTCGTGTGACTCTAACGACTTGATTCATGGAGGAACATTAACAGGTCTCCTGTTGGTACGTGTTGTCACTTCCCACCATGTTTTCTTGGCTGCTTGTCCAGACCTGATTCCCGGACTCACCCTCTCCTTGTGATTTGGATGGGCTCCTCTAGGCTCTGGCCACCCAAACATGTAGACTCAGTGGTCTCTCAGGCTCAAGAGTTCCCAGAGAAGCAGAATCTTTTCCTTACAACGTCGTACTTTTTTGTGCCTGAGCCTCGGGTCACACCAAGTTACCTGGCGTCGCCTTGTCTTTCCCAACCTGCTGAACACCAGCCATCGATGCTGCGTGGTCATGACACTGAATCCGGAGCCAACGTCGTCTGGCTTCAACCTGTTTTCGCCATTCTCCAGACACATGGTCGAAAATAACGTATTCAATGCACAGATCCTCAGCCAGCTACTATGCATGTATTTAAAAGAGAACAACAATGCCCATTTCACAGGGTTATACAGGGGGCTAAATGAGGCAGTGCGGGTGTGGGTTGTGATACAGTGATTGAGAGCTAGTAAGCTCTTACTGAACATTTGTTAAGAATTGTTAGTACTTAAACCCTCGGCTTGTACCCATCTGTGTCAGTATTTCTTGGGTTTCATTTGTCAATGAAAGGAACAAACCCAATACAGAAAATGACAAAGTTTCTCTTCTTGACCAAATTCTAGCCCGGTTCCTCTGAGCCTTATTCTCGATTCAACCTTGGCCTATAAAGACTTGAACAAACACTAACATAGTTTCTAACAGCTCAAGGCCACATTCCTAGGGTGACCCTAGCCCCCCTTAAAGTGCCTGCCTGAGAAAATTCAAGGCTGCCCGAAGAATTAAGTGTTCCGGCCAACACCTGAAGATAAGGCCCCTGTCTCCCAGCCTCTGGGGGAAGGGAGGACCCTAACTTTGATAAACACCAGTTAGCAAACCCAGATGGATTCCACATGGACCAACACCCCCTTCCCAGTTTTAAAATAATTTTTTTCTCTTCCCTGACTCTACTGAGCTCCTCCCTGCTCCTTCCTTCTCCCTTTAAACACCAGTCACCTCTGCACAAGTTGGAATGGGGACTCAGTGCCTTCCCCTAAGGGGTCAGTAGTCACAGGACAAAATCTGTTTTCACTGCTTTAACTGTTTTCACAGCTCTGGGCTAATGACAGCTCATCCTCCTTTATAGGTAGCTTGCAGGCTGCCCTGGGGTTACCATTCCAATCAGCCTGAAAGGGAAAGGAGCACAGAGGAATGCGACAAAAGGGATTCCCATCACATGCACCCATTGTCCTTCTGCCAGAACCCGGGGACACCCTGAGTGCCCAGAGAAAGGAGAAGGACTTGGTGTACGGCTGGTGGCCTCTGGCACCCATTCTAACCAACTCCATCTTACCCCTAGCTAACGCTCCTCTCCTGCCTTTGTCGTTGAAGTTTTTCCCTAACATTCTAAATGTTGTAGCCTCACAACGTCCTCACATGCCAGGGTACTTAGTCAGCTTTTGGGCAGCAACGAATATCCCCCAAGTGTCAGTGGCTGGAACTTATTTTCTTGCTGGTGTGCAGTCTGTGTGTGGCTGTGCACAGCTTGGTTCCGTGGGTCTGCTCCGTCTGCCTCTGAGCTGATGGACAAGCCCATGTAGGGGGCAAGTTCCCACAGCGCGTGTGAGAGCAGGGGAGACACTTGCAAACCCAGCACATGTGCTTAAAGGTCCTGCTCACGCCTGACAAATGTCACATCCATTCACAGTCTACTGGTCAGTTTAACACGGCTAAACCCAAAATCAATGGACACAGAAGTATGTTCTCCCGACAGGGAAGCAGGGCAAGGTGGGAAGAGAGTGCATGATGGTGAACAAACAGTTCAATGTATCAACCTCTCAGTGCCAGAGTCTGCACTGAGGACGGAACCAATGAAGGGAGGGGCAACAGTAGGTTTACAGCTGTGAGTACGTGAAACACGGAGTTCGTTCTTGCAATGTTACTTATTATTATTGCATCATTTTCCATACAAACAACTGCAACCCTACTTTTGCCCCGCCCTGTTTTATTTCATGAATCCCAACTTCGCATTTGAGAAAATGGGTTTCGGAGAGGTGAAAACTTTCCCGAGTTCTTCCCACGGCCGGTAAGCGACAGAGCCAAGGTTCAACCCCAGGTCTGTTGGACTCTAAAGCCCTTGTCCTTTTTCTGACCCCCGTCTTCCTAGAGTCAAATCGCGAGAAGAATTGCTCCGTTTCTTTGTGAGTTCATTTCTTTTTCCAGAAACCAGAGCAAACACATCCCTGAGTCATGATATCCTCAGTCTCTCCTGTCTTCTCCATGTGAGTCTAGAGTTCATGATTCCTTCGTGAATTCACCAAGGTGCCATCCTATGTTTAAGGTGACGACCTCCTCCATAAAGCCAGACCTGATCCCCGAAGACAGACTGTGGTCCTCTGGGTCGCCTTGTGCCTCATACGGACCCCCAGTCTGGCAATCACCATATTGCTTTCCGTTTGCCTGTCTGTTTTTATTTATTACAATGATGTTCCTTAAAGGCCTTTTAAAAATATGTTTGGGGGATGGTCATACATCCCTTTGAGGGAAATAATGAAGATTATGAGTCCTCCACCTTGAGAAAATATACTGGTGCACATCTACATGAGCGTGTGCCCACGATTTTGTGAGTCCGTGGATTCCCAATTAACAATATCTGTCATGGGCTGTAGGCTACAGGATCCACATTCTTGTATTTTCATATCCTTTACACCTAGCACAGATCTTGGAACCAAAAACAAGTCCTTAGTGCATGTTAGTGCCTGGCTGAATAAGTGGATGGGTGAACTAAGGAGAAACTATAGCAAAGCTTACAGAGAGCTTCTCATGTGCCAGACACTGTGCTGAGTGATTTTTGTGAGTGACCACATTGAAGTCTCACGGCAACCTATGAGGGAAACACTATTATTATTTTCATTTTATTGAAGAGGAAAGCAAAGCACCCAAAGCTTCAGTGGTTTATTCAAGCTTACTCAGCTCGTTTTAGAGCCCATAATTGTAACCACTAGGTTTTAAGAAAAATGAGGCAAAACACTTTAGAACATTTTAGTGGGTTTTTTTTTTAATTTAGAAGTAACTGATATTTTTGGAGGACCTACTAAGTACCAGGTATTATGCTAGGTGTCTCCAGATCTAACTTGCGACTGATGTCCCCTTTCCCCTAGTTTCCCAAAGTATCCAAGTACGATGGAAGATCTTAGGAGCTCTTGCCCCACTGTGAGGTTCAGGTTGAGCAATTCTTGATCCAGAACCAGAAGCACAGGTTCTGTTAAAAGAAAGCATTTCCTTATAAATAGCCAAGATTAATGGGGTTGGTTTATCACCTTTTTAAATGGATTGACATCAACCCTAAATATCATAGGCTGGTCGGACTGGCCCATCTGGTACAAAGTCTTTGATGTCTTCCCCAGCTCAGTTTATCTAGAGCAAACAAAACCATGCGCCCATCTGTCATTGCTCCAAACACAAAGAAAGTGATTGCTTTTAAATTGTCCTCGTGGAATTTCCCAGCTACTGGGAAAATGACACACAATAAAGATAGCAGTGGTGGTTAAAAGTGCCAGGAAAGAGAAGGTGGGTACTGTTCCTATCGTGTTCTTGGATTAGACACTTGCTGCCTCTGGCTCTCAGTTTTTCATCAGTGAAATGAGAAAACTTCTCAGGCGATCTCTAGAGAGTTTTAAAGCCCTGATAACCTGTGCGTCCACAGATGTATTTAGCACGGAGGCTCAGCAAAGGGTCCAAAAGCTGTCAAGAAAGAGGTGGGAAATAGACTTTTCTTTGTGTTGATATTCATTCAGCAAATGTAGATCAAGCACAGTTCTCCGCATCGAGCACGCAGCAGTGAAGAAAACAGAAAAACATTCCTGCCTTCATGGAGCTTGCACTCTGTGGAGAGAGGAAGACAGTAACAAAGAAAGTGAATGATGTGTTAGAAGGTGATGAATACTACAGAAAAAAAAAAACAAAGCAGAGCAGAGGGTTGAGATGGGTTGAATTGGGACCCCTCCTCAATTTCATAAGTTGGAGTCCTAATCCCCAGCACTTCAAATCGTGGCCTTGTTTGGAAACAGAGTCATAGCAGATGTATTAGTTTGACTGAGAGCAAGTTGTAATGGAGTAGGATGGGCCCTGATCCCATGACTGGTGTCATTAAAAAGGGGGCATTTGGCCACAGACACATACACAAGGAGAAGGCCCATGTGAACATAAACACGAAGATCAGCACGATGCATCTACAATCCAAGGAAGTCCAAGGGTTCCTGGTGACACCAGAAGCTCAGAAGAGCAAGGCATGGCCCTACGGACACCTTGATCTTGGATCTCTAGCCTCCAGAACTCTGAGACCATAAACTTCTGTTGTTGAAGCCACCTGCTTGGTGGTACTCCATTATAGTAGCAGCTCTAGCAAACTAACACAGGGGTCTTGCACATTTAAATAAGGAAGACCTCACAGAGAAGGGAACATTACTTAAAGTCTTAAAGGAGGTGAGGGAGTGGGTCATGTGAATATCTGGGGTAAGAGCATTTCGGGCAGGAGGAAAAGCAACTGCAAAGGCCCTGAGACAGGCCTTTTAGTAATTTACCTTTCCTGTCATTTTAGTTAATAAAGCTTTCTGATATACAGAAAAGTAAAACATGATAATATAGATCCATCATGTAGATTCATTAATTATCAACATTTGACATAATTGCTTACTTTTGATCACTGATCTATTTGCAGGAAATTATAGATATAACTCTTCTTTAATCCCTTCAATGTATCAGCAGCATGAATCTTATCCAAACAAGGACATTCTATTAACTAAATATCATATCCACACCTACAAAAATTAAATAATAACCCCATATTTAAATGTTCCCAGTTGTTCCTTAAACAACTCATGGCTTTGTGTGTGTCCATGTGTGTGACCCAATCAAGGACAAGGTCATAAGTCTCTTCTATCTGTAACAATAATCCCTGCCTTCCTTTTTTCTTGACTTTGGTTTTTTGAAGAGGTCAAGGCAATTATTTTATGCAATTTCCTGTATAATAGATTTTTTTGGCAGGGAGAGACAGGGGGAATCTTTGTCTAGCAAGAGCCAGGCTAGTCTACAAAGACTAATATGTCTACAAATGCTTTGGATTTACTTTTTGTAAATCAATGCAACATCTGTCAAAATGACGTTTTAGTTGGGTGGATTCACAGGCAAATGGGAGAACTGAGTTCTAGTCTAGTGGTTCTCTAATGAAGACAACTTTACCCCTCGGGAGACGTTTGGCAATGTCTAGAGGCATTTTTTGCTGTCACAGATAAGGAGGAGGATGCTGCCAGCATTTGGCAGGCAGAGGCCAGGGACCCTTCTAACCATCCTACGACGCACAGGACAGCCCTTTGCAGCAAAGAATGGTCTGAATCAAAATGCCAATTGTGTTGCGGTTGAGAAACCCTGGTGTAATCTACAACTCTGACATCAACTTGCTCTATGACCTTGGGCAAAGGCCGCCCTGCCTCTGGGTCCTTTTTCATGGTTCTTTCAAAATCCACCCAATGGACTCAGACAGAGGCAAGTTCTGTTCTACTCTTAGCGACTCTACAGATGAGACTGAGTGGCTCAGGAACATTAAAGCCAAAATCCGCTGTGTGACTGACAGTAGTAGGTCAGATTCACATCCTGTCTTTTCGATACATCCTCTTTGGGGCCAAGCCATACAGGTCAGTTTGGAAAGACCCAACCACAAGACAAGTGGGCTGTGGCTAAACAATGCAATACAGTGTTGCCCATTTCTAGTACTTTCCATGATTGACCCAATAAGTAGGTTATGAACTTGTAAAAAAGAAGAATGGTGGGGAAAGCAAAATACCAGGACAGACACACTCTATTATTCGTGTGAGGTGGGAAAAAGTGATTAGATAACTGCCACATGGATAATAATAATTTGGAAGTCACTCAGCCCTGAACACCTGTTGAAGCTCTGCCCTGAGATCCCAACTACCCTCAGTTCCATGGCCACGTGTCAACCAGCCACTGTGAATCGAGAACCTACTGTGAGCCAGGTACTCTACTGTCCATTTAAGCATATATTATTCATTCAATTTTTACATTCTTACAACTCTGTGGCAGAACGTACTTTCTAAATATAACCCCAGCAAAATCTGCCATCCGATCATCCGCCACTTCCCCCATCAGGAGGTAGAGTCAGTGTTCCCCAGTGCTTGGATCCAGATGGGCTTGGGGCTTAAATGGAAGTGACACTCTACGACTTCTGGGGCTAGGTCATAGAAAGCAGTACACCTTCCTCCTGGAGCTCTCGGAACACCCACTCCTAGAACGGAGCCGCCATGTTGCATAATAATACAAGAAGCAGACAACAGTCCATGTGGGAGAGACGCAAGAATCCCAGACCATAAATCCCAATGAAGCTCCCAGCTGATAGATGGCACCAGCCCACTCAGCAGTCACGTGAGCGCGCCATCCTGGAAACACGTACGCCCACAGCCATCTCAGCTCCCACTGCCTTGAGGGGAGATGAGCTGTCCCCGCTGGGGGCTGCCGAAGTGCAGATGCATGAACCAAATAAACGATTTTTGCTGTCTTAAGGCATTTGGGTTTATAATACAGAAATATCCACCTGGTAGTAATGTCAATGTACAGGTATAGATGTCTTATTTCACAATGGGAAATGCTGAGTTTCAGAGCAGAAAAACCAGAATTCAAATTTGGGTCTACCTGGTCCCAATCCGTGGGCCCTTAACCACGTGGTACTGCCCAATGAAAATGAGATATTGCTCTCTGCTACAAGGGGCATAGACCCCAGTTGGGAAAATGACACCCAAATTTATACATTACTTAAAAAAAATTAAAGTCAAATGGCCTGTGGACAGATAATATCAACCTCGGGAAATTACCCTGCAGAAAAAAATCCAAGCGGACATGTCATGGGCACCAACAACAAAAGTTCTGAAAGACTTTAAATGCCCCATAATTGGAAATGGTTGATAAAATGTAATGCAGCTAATAAAAAATATATAACTACGAACACCAGGTGACAAGTTGTAAAAATGATGGCGAAATCATATTAAATGACAAAAGTAAACCCCCAAATGAAATGTGAGCCAAGCTCATGACAACGTAAAGAGCAGAGAGGGAAATCGTGTTTATTTAACTTCTCCGAAGTCCCTGGCACCGTATGTATTATTCTTTAATTTCAGCTTTCTACAACTCTAGGAGGAAGTGTTATTATCGTTGTTTTACAGATCAGGGCACCAAGGCTCAAACGAATGTTAAGTAATTTGCACAAAATCAAATAGCTGATACGTGGCTGGGAGAGGGAGGGGAGGGTGGGGAATTAAGGGAAGAGAAGATGAGAGCAGATAGAACAGCACAAATGAGGTCAAAAAATAAAAATAAAAGAGATTTGATGAGGTCAAATGCTTATTTTGGCCATGGGTTGCATTGACTTCTTTCAGCAGAAGCAGACTTGCTTTTCCGACTATGGTTTCCTTACGTTCATTAAAATCAGCGAGCACCTATTTAGCAGCTGCTGAGCCAGCACTGTGCCAAGCCCTTGGGGTAGAGAGATGAATACGACCCTGGTGCTGGCCCAAGGGAACTCCTGGTTATTTCTGGGGAGACTCCAGGATGTCTATGGGCATGTGGACAGGTGGATGAAGGAGACCCGTGATTGTGAACAATGTTCTGACACCGTGGGAAAAGTGGAGAGTCCATGGACTGTAAGTTCTTAGGGCTCTATTCCCTGCTTTGTCTTATGTGACCTAGAATTTTTCCAAGAAAAAGCTCTTTGAAAACACAGGGTTGCAAAATAAATGGTCAAGCATGCAATACATAGACACTGCTGTCAGGATGCTCCCTAGGGAAGAGAAAGGGCACAATGGAAGGCTCACAGTTTATGGAAGACTCTTCATACACAGAGGTATGGTAACCAGCCTCCAGAGTGGTCCTCGTGATCCTTGTCTTGTATTCACAGCCTCACATGGTCCCCTCCATGCAGAGTAGAGTTGTCTTCTGTGACTCAGTAAGATATTGCAGAAAGGAATGCATGTGACCTCTGAGGCTGAGCCCTAGCAGATAATGTGGCTTCTGCCTTGCTCCCCTTTGGAGTACTCGCACTGGGAGAAGTCATATGGCATGTCATGAGGACATGCAGGCAGCCCTGTGGAGGGGCCCATGTGACCAGGAGCTGAGACTCACTGACAGTAAGCACTGCCTAAGCCTCCAGCCGACTGCAGCTGGGGCTCACAACTGCACTGTCTTGAGTGACCTTTGCCAACGCCACTCACTCACCAAGATGTCCTTAAAATCGGAACCACAGACATTTTTTGAGATGATAAGTGTTTATTGTTCTTTCAAGCCCCTACATCTATAGGTACCTTGTTACACAGCAACAGATAACTGATACAACAACCTCATAACTGTTGGGGGCTTTCTAAAAGCAAGAGTTTCAAGCTAATACCTTGCTTTTTCTTCTCTAAAACAGAAAGTATTTTTATTATTTTCTTTTGTTCTATTTCTGTTATTATAAGTTTATGCCTGCTTGTTGCAAGCAACTGGGAACATTCAGAAAAGTGCGACAAAGGAAAAGCAATTTCCCTGTGATCTACAATGGAGGGGCAACTATTGGTAACACACGTGTCCTTACAAGTTCTCACGCACGTATGAACACTCATCTTAAATTTTTATTTATTGTGCTTCATTCTCATGCACAAGGTGAAAACTTCAATACAAAAAGATATTCAGTGACGTCGTATTCTCACGCAGACTCCATCCCTCCCCTACACATACAGTTCCACTCAAGAATCAACCTCTACATTCAGGCTCTTGGATATCTACCAGGGGTGTTCTTTGCATATGTAATAATATCATCTATACGATAAGCTGATATCTCAGTAAATAGAGATCTATTGTATCACTTTCAATGTCTATACTTACTACAACATATGGCTAGGTTGTAATTACTCCACAGATTCCATATGGACAGACATTAGATTGCTTTAAATTTTTCAGTGTTTTAAAGAATGTCTCAGGGAGTGTCTCCATGCATATATCATTTTGCTTGCTTGTCTGGTTATTTTCTTTGGATGAATTTCGGTTAAGCGGAATTGTTGAGCCCAAGTACATGCGTTTTAAAATTCCCTCATCCATAGTAGGTGACAGACATTAGATGTTATTATCTTTAATTTGTAGACCAGGAAACTGAGAACCAGAGAGGTAAAGTGACTTCTCTCAAGTCACACAGCTTGTCCATGGCAGAGCTGGCATTCCAACCCACATTTTGGAGCCTGAGTCTCACCGCTCCCTCTACTAGGGCAAAGGCCTCAGGGGCAGATACGGGATATCCATAAGAAGAAAAGACTCAAAGAAAAGCAAATGACTGTCCCTTTCTCTTAAGCCAGACTCCTGTGTCCTTGCTTCCTCCTGTGAGCTGCAGGCAGGGAGGAACCCACCATCCCTTCTGGTAACTTGAAAATTACCTAGCAGAAGGGGGTGGGGAGTCGCAAGAATTGGAGCACAATGTAGAATCAACAGTTTGCTGGAAATGGTGAAAATGACCAGAATTTCAACATCGAGAAGTAATGAAAGATGTGTTCTGAAGTCATATATCACCAGAATAGTTATTCTTTTGGATTTTTCCATTACTGTGGATATGGCAGCTGTGAAACCTGCCTGGTGGCCTATTGACTCTGGGTTGGACGGGGGGGAAGATGGGGCTCCCAGCACCAGTGAGGTGGGGAGTCGAGTTTAGGCTACTGCCTAAATCATGGGGCCGTAATAATTGTAAGCTTTGTCATCCTGAAGGAAACGGGATGAACTCTCCACTTCTCACCCATCCCTTCTTCACTTCCTCCGAGAGGCGATGTGTTTTCACGGGAAGAACCTGGGTTTTGGTGTTGAGGTCCTGGGCTATAATCATGATATAATGTTAGAGACGGACCTAACACCAAAGCCCTGGGTTTTCGTTTTCTCACCTGTGAAATGGGTACATTAGTACCAACCTCTCAGTGAAGAGCTCATGGAACCATGCCCATGGGAGAGCTTCACAGATGAGAGGTACGTGCTCAGTAAATATGACTTTCTTCTCTTTTTCTTTCCCCTCCTGAAGGGGGTCTTATTAGCCAAGTCGTAGTCTCTATTACCTTAGAAAAGGCAATTCCAAAGGTTCCTGGATTACCAGTTTTCTCCGGGCTTAAAAGAGAAAGAGACAAAGCAAATCAAGCAATGATCCCTTTCATATTTGCATGTGTGCAAATCTCATGAGAGGTTGTGTGTGTTGTACGCATGCACACTCACACCCCTCACAGCACACACAAAGCAGCCACCAGCCCGAATTTCCCTTTAGACAGATCTGAGCAAATGACTTAGGTAATCACACTGGAAATAAAACATAACATGCAAGTCCTAATTAAAGTTATGCCCTAAGATAGCCTGTAAATTATAGGTTTTCCCAAAGACAGGATCAGAGCGCATTTATCTGCACTCGTGCTGTAGGCTGATAACAAATTGTCCTGTTCGCAGGCACAGAGTGGAGGAGGACTTGACTAGACTCTGAATGAGCCTCGTTAAGTGGAAACTCAGTCCACATTCTGCCTACAGCTAGCAGGCTCCGATCCAGAACTCCACACACTGCGGCTTTGTTTGGGGACGGCTGAGGCTTTTCGAGAGCTTTCCTCCGAGCAGCGCTCTATGGAACCTGTGCCCAGCGCCTTCATCCTGCAGTATTTCTTAATATCAACATCGACTTTGAAAGAACACACTTAGACAGGCTCTGTTCTCTTCTGGGAAAATGGCCTCAGCTGTTCAGCAACACAGTGTGGTTCCTGGAGGCCACGCTGACTACTCCGTGGGGGCGATGTGTGGCCTGGGAGAGACAAGCTCCTGTGACTGCCGATGGCCCATGTTTATTTGCTGGGGGAGCTTCGTGGGTAGGGGACCTGGGGTCACACAGGCCCAGCACTCACAAGTGCCCGCATTTAGGAAAATGTTCTGCTGTAGCTGTCTTGAAATTCTTAATACTATTGGAATAAGAGGCCCTGCATTTTCATTTTGCGCCGGGCCCTGCAAATTAGGTGGCCAATCCTGTTGACCCCTCTCTGGCTTTGCACATGCTGTTCCCTGCCTGGAATGCTTTTCCCACATTTCCTGCCCGGGCAATCGCTAGGTTTTCTCTTCTTCTTTCCTTCCTTCCTCCTGCCTTTTCCTTCCTTCCTTCCTTCCTTTCTTTCTTTCCTTCTTTCTTTCTTTCTTTCTTTCTTTCTTTCTTTCTTTCTTTCTTTCTCTTTCTCTCTTTCTCTCTCTCTCTCTCTCTCTCTCTCTCTCTCTCTCTCTCTCTCTCTCTCTTTCCTTTTTTTTTTGTAAACAGCTGGTGAGTCCCTGCTTTGAGCTCTACCTTGTGCCAGGGGACAGAACATCTAGGGTTGGGAAGACAGAAACAGTCCTTATTCTCATGGAGTTTATAGCCTGGTGAAGGAGGTAGACAAAGAAAATAACAAGGAAACAAAAAAAAATATCGGTTTCAAATTATGCTCATTGTTAGGAAGGACACAAACAGAGTGTTTAAAAAAGAATCACAATAATGAGGGCAGGTGGCAGAGGGCCAGGGGTGTCGGATCAAGGCTCCACCAAACCATCTCCTTACTCTCCACCCCCAGAAGAGCCCAGTCTGTGCCTCGTTCCTCATTCATTTCTCTGTTATTGTGCTGGCCACACTTCGCAGCAATGATCTGTTCTCACGTCCACCGCTCTACTGGAGCATGAGCTCTGAGCTGTGTGAGGACTATACCCTAAGCATTTTGTCTCCCCAAACTCTCTGTGAGCACTTAATAAACACAATGATTTCAGACGCTTTTTTACTCCCCAACAGTGGTTCTCAGAGGGAGTGAAGGGGCGATTTTGCCTCCCCGTTTCCCTATGACAGACATTTGGCCATGTCCGGAAGCACTTTTGATTGACGTGACCTGAGGCGGAGGGGACAGCTACTGGCATCTACCGGGTAGAAACCAGAGATGCTTACTGCAAACCATCCTACAATATATAGGCCGGGCCCCATGATAGAAAATGATCCCTCCCCAAATGTCAACAGTGCTCTACGCTCATACAAAATTACATAGATAAGTAATATTTTAAACACATCGACTGGTATAACCTACCTCCTGCTTTCCAGCAGGACCACACTAAGGAGATTTTTCTTCAGGAAACCCCCCAGAGGCAGCCCCACAGCTGTTCCTGGGACTCATCCCAGGGTCCCCCAGCCCTGAAGTTCCACCCTCTGTTTCTCACTGTGCTTCCACGGACTGATGTATATGAATGGAGTTCCTCAGCAAGCACTGGGCAGCTGTGGCTTCTGTTTTTCTATCCCTTTCTCCCCAGCTTCCCTCTGACCTGAGGTTCTCCTGATGCAGCTAAAATCCATTTCCTCAGCTGCAGTTATTTTCTGAACTCATCGGGTCACCCAGGAACATGATTGAGCAAGTTTAAGAGCAAACAGCAACTCCAGGGGTTTTGAGTTGGGGAAGGAAGGAAGTAAACTTTGGTAAGAGCACTCATTAAGGGCCAAGCTACTTTCCCCAATATAATCCACAACCTGAGGTTTCAAAGGACATACTTTTACCAATCAGAGCTGCAGTCTGGCTAGGGGAGAATTCCCTTCCAGGGCCGTTCCCATGGCTCTTGACAGGCCTCAGGTCCTCGCTGACTGTCAGCTGGAGATGTCAGCTCCTGGCCACGTGGGCCTCTCCATGATGCAGCCCCAAGGTACGACATCCGGCTTTCCACAGAATGAGCACTCTAGAGGAGAGTGCCAGAAAGTGGTCCAGATGGGGACGCAGTCTTTGATTGACCCAACCTCAGAAGAGACATCCCATCACTTTTGTGTTTATTATAAGTGAGTCATGAGGTCCAGCCCACACCTGGGGAGAAGAATGACACAGGTGGTGGACACCAAGAGGCTCCGGATCTTTGGGGGCCATGGTGCCTATCACCATGAAATACAGTGTCAGAGAGGCTTCTGTCAAACCCTAGTTTCACCACCAGTTGTTGCTGACCTTGGCCATGGAGTTCAGCCTGCCTACATTTCCTCATACATGGAAGGGCAGTTGTAACAGGATGTGCCCTGCTGGATGGACATAACATAATATTCCATTATGAACGTGTTGGGCCCGGCAGGTGGGAAACACTGTCGGAGCTTCCATTTGCTGTTTGTATCCTATCTCCTCTCCTTTCCCTTCCTTGGACCCTGTGCAGGCCCTTGGCTATATTAGAAAATGATGACCCTCTTAATAATGTAAAAGTATTGGCAAACTATTGGATACGTGCTGTTGTACGCACTCACCATTCTGTGGAGAGTCTCAGGGTCAGAGAGGACTGAACATACCATCTAATCCACTGACTGATCTGCTCTGTGACTGTCAGCCTTCTTTTCCTCCTCCCCACTGGCCTGGCTGTCTCAGCCATCCGTCAGGATATTCTCTGAAACTGGGTCTTCCCTGCAAAGCCAGGACCCTCGGTGCCCTTGTCCATTCCGTGTGTTCATGCTGCCCTAGCTGCTCGGCCCGTGGCAGCTCCTGCCCGTCTCTCTCCTGCGTGCTCTGGGCGTGGCTGCTGGGCACCAGGCAAGTTTAATTACTACCGACTTCCTCCTTGTCTGCCTGCCCGCCTCTCGTCCGCTAGCTTCTGATACTCTTGTTGGCACCTCATCCTGAGCAGAACCAATATTCTGAATACTGAGCGGATGCTCACACCACCTGGTGAGGTCATTGTAGCTTGTAGTGACCCCAGAATTTGACAGTCTGGGGAGTGGAGTTCAGGTACATAGTGGGGTTTGGTGCAGGACCGGGCATATCTTCTCCTTGGCAATACCCATTGTGCCCCTTCTTTTATGTGGTTAATCATTACTTTTCCAGCTTATGTAACATGCTCCTCCCACAACTTCAAGTCAACCTTCCCAACCAAATTGCCTCCCACAAATGCAATTTTATATGGACATATTAGAGATGGTGGAGAGAGGAAAGTGAGTGGGAAGTTATCTTATGCTTTCTTCATGAGAACATACTTAACAACTTCTTATTCATTTAGGCATTTACCCCACAGTTTATACTGAGCATCTTCTATGTGCCAGGCACATCGCAGGTTCTGAAGATACAGTGGGGAACAATAAAGAAGACATGGTTTTTATCTGCAAAATACTGGCAGCGTGAAAAAGGCCACTGGCTCCAAGAATTACATGGTCCCTGGACGAAGAATCAGCCAGACTTCCAGTTCAGGTCTGACCCCATCAGTGCTGACCTGGATGTGTTTCCTTTAGTGGGTATTCGTCTAGCCTCCCTGTTGTCTCCCTTTGGATCACAACGGATTTGGAGGGATTTAGATTTTGTCAAATCTAAAATCAGCTCCCCCTAGCAAGAATAAAGAAGCAGTAGTTGAGTTTTACCCCAGGCACGGGGATGCAAAGACAAATGAATCCAGTCCCTGTTTCCGGGAGCTCATAGTCTGGAAGAGAACATTACAATTTATTGTGGTCAGTGCAAGGTCAAGGTCAAGGTCACCTCGACTCTACAGCTTCCCAAGCTGGGGTAGAGATACCAGTAGAGAAATATGACATAATTTTAGGCGGCACACATATTTTTAGTGGGAATAAATTATGTCAGTGTATTTCTAGTGAGCATGAGGAAAAAAATATATACCTGACATCTCAATCTCGTGTTCAATGTTTCCATTTCCATTCATTCATTCATTCATTCGTTCAACAAATACATAATGATGATTACTCTGTTCTAGCCTCTGAGTATCCAGAAAAGAACAAACAGCCGAAAAATCCCTGTTCTCATAGAATTTACATTAAACTCAAATAAATGATTTAAATCTTAAAATGAGGTGATTTGAAGAAGGCACAGATATGCCAGCCCTGCTGTTTCTTCAATGGGTAAGCTTAGACCCGTTTCTTCACCTCTTTGTGCCTCAGTGTTCTTATCTGCAAAATAGGAATAACAATAGTCCTTTTTTCACTAGGGTTTTTCTGGCCCTTGTGTAAGTTGACAGTGTGAAATGCACACAGTGGCTGGAATACAGGAAGCCCCATGTAACTGCTTACCCATTTTTCTTTTCTTTTAAGCCCAGGATAACAATGTTGAAAATGAAGCCCTTATTCAGTCCTGGGAAGCTCTGCCTCAGACATCTTCCCTGGAACAGCAGGAGACCTAGTGAAAGTGCCTATTTCTAGGCTCCACCCCAGAGTCCCGACTTAGGAGACTTGGGGCAGGACCCAAGCCCCTCCCTCTCGTTACCCTGGGAGAGAATCATCAACCATCAGGGGCTGATTCAGGGTTCAGATAAGGACTCCTGCAGGGTGCGGTCAGCTGCAGAAATGACGTCCTGGGTGCTGTGGTGCCCTGAAGGCCAGCGTAGTTGGGTTCAGGGGAAGGTGTTCTGCAGAGACAACAGCAGGTGCAAAGAGGCAGAACAGAACAGGTTTGCTCACGAAAGCGCAAGACGTTTACCAGGGTTGGGGTGTCCGGTATGTGAGGTTGTTGGTTGACTCTGATTGAGGACACACTGTGGCTTGTCGTCCCCAGCCCTTGGAGCATGCTGAATCAAGTTCCCTGGAAACCTGCCAACAAGGAGTTTTTTTTTGTTTCGTTTTTTTTTTGCATTGTGAGAAGTTTGCATTTTAAGGCTTAAGTTATTGCACCCAGAAGCCCAAAGCAGCTGCTATGAGAAAAACTGATTCCAAGAGAATTTTTTTTTATCACGATCTGCAGGCTGTCACTTTGTCTGCAGGATTCCCTTTTAGCAGCAACCCCCTACCCACAATGATTTCAGAGGAGACAGGGAAGTGGGAAGAGTCTGTTTCCACCCTTTAAAGAAAATGACAGCTCTTACTCAATGGCCTTAAATGTTTTCTGGAAGCTTGGCTGGGAAGCTGTGCATCGAAATAGAATCACCCAGGGTCCCTTTCATACCCTGGAATGTGACGAAGAGAAAGTACTATGGAATCTGACGGACAGGTTCAAATTCTGACTCCACCCTGACCTAGCTGCATGACCTTGGGCAGAGTACCCAGTTGCTCAGGGCCTCAGTAGTCCCGTCTGTTTGGTGGGAATGATGTCAAGAACAAGCGGCACGGTGTGCGCCAAGGGGTTGGCGCGCTGCCTGGCACAAACTGAGAGCTCATTAAGTGACAACTTGCTATGAATTTTTAATCAGAAAAAGTGAACCAGCATCCAGAAACTAAAGAAAGAGGAAGAAGACACAGGCGGCACTTACAAGGGGGAAATTTTTCACTTGGACTTCTGCAGAATAAAAAAAAAAAATCGGAAGGGTGTGTGGCTAAGGGAGGATATTGGAGTAAGGGCTGAGAGTTTAGTTCAGCTTTCAGGGGCATGCTGATGGCCTTGCACCCTAAAAGCACAGAGTAAAGAATTGCTTGGATGGGGCAAGGGAAACAGAGGCAGCTGAGTGAGATGGGGGTTCCTCACCTCAAGAATGCATGGGGGTTTACACACAGCTCCCCTGAGTGCTTGTCAGCCCGGCCATTTGTGGCTGGGAGGAGGAAGGAAAGAGAAAAGACGACGAGGGTGGTAAGGCAGCGGGAAGAGAAAGCCATGCGAAAGGGGAAGGAAGATGCTTGGGAGTGGCTTGCTGTGCAGAGGGCTGGAAGCACAGAGAGCTGAGCTCATGGCTGCCCTCGCTCAGGTCTGCTCCCTGAGCGGGACCAACCAGGATTACAGAGGGCCTACTGTGTGCATCCCCATATTAGGCACTGAGGGCAGAGGGAGTCTACGCACAGATCTATGCGAATAGATAAATGTACTTACCCTTCTGCACTGGACTGAATAATGTCGCTCACAATTCGTGTCTGCCAGGAAACTCAGGACGTGACCTTGTTTGCACATAGGATTTTTGCAGATGGAGTTAGTTAGGAAGAGGCCATCCTGGTTTAGAGTGGGTCTTACATCCACTGACTGGTACCCTCCTAATAAGAGGAAGAGGAGACACAGAAATACATACAAACACAGGGAAGAAAGCCATGTGAAGACAAGGCAGAGACGGGAGTGATTCATATACAAGCCAAATAATGCCAAGGACTTCCGGCCTCGCCAGAAGCTGGGAAGAGGTGAAGACGGACCTCCTTCCAAAGGAGCGTGGACCTGCCAGCACCTGTGAGAATACATTTCTGATGTTATAAGCCACTCAGTTTGGGGTGATTTGCCGTGGTAGCCCTAGGAGACTAACACGCCATGCTAAGAGAAACATGGAATGCAGGCACTCCTCATTTGCAAGGTACCGTGACAACAGAAACTTGTCCATGTAAGAATCACGTCCTCACTTTGCATCTTCTGGCTAACCAAGGTCTAGTTTCAGTTATCATGGAACCGCGCAAAGAAGGACTTCCTGAACACACACACACAAGACCCTGGAAAAGCACAGACAGCTTATAATCAGAGAATAATTAATAAAGAGCGGTCCGACGTGAGTAAAAGAAGATTTCGAAGCTGCAGAACTGACTGCCATTCATTGGGAGAGACATCCCAGTACAAGTGAGTACTGATCGCAGTTTTGAAAGGCTGGGAGGGTGTGGCCACTCAGAACAGCCGTATGGGGAGAGGCTGGGTGCCTCCAGCATTTCTCGCGGGGCTGCAGCTCTGACACCGCCCTTCGTTTGCTCCGAGGTCTCGCTCTGCCTGAGGCTAAGGGTCCCCACCTGAGACAGGGTGGCCGAACACCCCAGCGGGCCTGAGGACACCCAGACCCAGTCATTCACAGAAATCCAGCAGCGCCCTTGACTTCCGGAGGTGTCTTGGTTCCTTTTCTACATTTCCAATATAAAATGCTTCATTAAATGTTCTCAAACAACAACTTGTCAAAAGATTCTGATCCTTGCCTCTGCGATCTCGGGGGCAGGGCCTCTGACTGAGAACCACTTGGACAGGGTGTGTCTCCAGATAACCCAGCGCAGCGTTTTAGAGCAAAGCCAACTGGGTTATACCTGAGGCCCACCAGCTAGTAGCTATGGGACCTTGACACGTCACTTTCCACACCTCCATCTCCGAGGGCCACTTTTAAACTTAGTGTCATGGAGCTAATAATAGTGCATGACCCATACACAGAATCGCTGAGGTGGTTAAATGGTACATGTGATACTCTCGTAACAACACCTGCCACAAAATAATGATTTCTCAAATGGAGTTTTCATTTGTTCTTTTTTAAAGCTAAGACTTACGTGTAAAGTGTGTCGAATTTATTTGGGTCTGACAGGAGGAAGTACCTCTAGACGCTGAGAGTGGAGACACAGCAGCATCCAGACATCCGACTCTCAGGTTGGTTGGTGGGCCTGAAGCTCCATACAAATTATCCCTAAAGGTAGATAATCAAAGAACAAAATAGGCAGCCTCTGAGATGGTGAAATGCGACTCAGATGTTACTGCCTAGGACTTGATAGTGTTTCTACCTTGTGGTGGCTTTTAGTTTCTGTCTCTTTGCTGTTTGGGGCTGGGGGAGGGGGGGGCGGGGAAGGTGGTGGTTGTCTCGCCCCCAGAACAAGGCAGTGTGATATCGTGGAGCAAACTTGAGGAATGCTCAGTCAGTCATTCAGGGCTTTTTAGCTGCAAGAAATAGAAACACCCACTGGCTAATTGAACCCTAAACAGGACGCTGGAGAGTTCCCAGAACTGACGAAGATCTGGGCAGCCAGGACTGAGACAGGCCTGGCACAGGTCACTCCAACTGGCTGGAGAGCTGACAACTCAGTCTCGCCAGGGACAGTGACGAGAAAGAACGTGTGTGCTCCTCGAATGTTCTATCCTTCCGTCACTCCGGTTAAGTCTCAAAGTCCTGGGAGAAAAATCAGCAAGACTGCCCAGAGGGGCTAAGAGGAAGTTCCAAAAGGAGGTGGGGGTAACTTAGCCAGCAAGAAGGAAAGGAAGCCTGCAGCCCCAAAGCCTTCGGGGCTCCCTAAAAGTGGGCCGAAAGCCTCGAATGACAATCCCAACCTGCTCCTGAATGTCCATATGCGATGTCCACAGCCTTTCCCCTGCCTGGACCTCAGCATGTTAATTTGCAAAACGAGCTGGTCGGCCCTCATGATGCGAGGGGCCTCTCCATCCAGAATGTTCTCTAGTCCCTGGCGGCTCCCACTGCCCTCCTGCCCCACTCGCTCACGTTTGAACCGCCCACCCTGACAGTCACAAGTGACGGATTTCCTCAGGTCGGACCCAAGTTTCTAAAAATGGCCGGTGAAAGAGGCCTGCTGGAGGTCTTTTATGGTGATTTTTCAAGTTTATCGTGGAAAAGGCAGCCGCCCCGAAGCCTGGCAGGAGATTTGTGAGGTGAGGGAAATGACAGCCCAGGTTGTTAGGAAGAGACAGGGGGGTCTGGCGAACCCAGATTCGGAAGCCTGTCTGTCCTGGGGAACTGGGGTGTCCGTCAGGGGCCGCGGCATGGAGATGTGGCTGCATTCTGGGCGCTGGGTTGCTGCAGGCCTCGGGGAGGCCCCCAGGCTCCCGGAGCGCGTCTGTAGGGCTTTACCTGGGGCCTTCCCATGTCACAGAGCTTACTTTGTTCCAAGTTCAAAGCAGCTGAAACAGCCTTGAAAATGTCAGTATGGGGGCAGCAGGGCAGGGGTGAGCGATGGGGAAAAAAGGCAGGACAATGTCACTGAACAATGATACATTGAAAAAAGGTTGGTATCAGAGTAACCCACTGTACTTCTTAAATTTGTACAAGATGACGTGTCAGGTTTATTCAGTAATTTTTTAAAAAAATGTCCGACTGGCACAAATCATGGTTTTTGAGGCTGCAGAACATTCTAAAAGATCATAGAGGTCTGATAGGCAGGTAAGGAATTGGGCTGGGCTTGGATTCCCTGTCTTCCACTTCTTCACGGAGCAACCTTGGGTGATTTCCTTAAGGTTTTTCTGAGTCCCTTTTCTCATCTGTAAAATGGTCAGAATCATGGTTACCTATTCAGCTGGTTGTCAGAAGATTCAAGTGGAAAATGTGTGTGAAGTACTTTGCACAGTACGGGGCCCATAGAAAATACTTGATAAATATCATTGTTGTTATGCTTAGTTTTATTATTCCCATGATCTCTCAGTTGCAAAGAACATAATATTTACAATTTCTTGGTCTGGCCTTACCGATCCATGTAGCCGACAAAGGTATGGGATACAGTGGGAACAGACAATGGCCGTGCAGAGAGAATCAGGTGTCCTAATCTCCGTACTGTGACTTTTGCCTTGGCTACAACCCAAGGCTACGGGTTGGTGCCGCCGTGATCAGTGCATTCAGACAAACACGGTAGGAATGATGTAAACTTTCCCACTGTAGAGTCTGTCTTTAATCATTTAGTCATCCCAACCATTTATTGTCTTTAAACTAATTTTTTAAATTTATTAATTGATTTTAGAGAGGGGGAGAGAGAGAAAGAGAGATGGTTTTGTTGTTCCACTTATTTATGCATTCATTGGTTGCTTCTTCTGCTATGTGCTGTGACTGGGGGTCAAACCCACAACCTTGGCACATGGGGATGATGCTCTAACCAACTGAGCTACCGAGCCAGGGCCCAACCCCTTTCTTGAGGCCCCTCGGTGGTCTGGCTTGGGGTCCACCCTAAGGATGTTCTTCTCTTTTCCTTCCTGCTCCTTCTCCTCTGTTTTCCTCTCGGATCCCCGAGTGAGTGTCTTTCTCTCTCCCACACCAGGTCCCAGGCTCTTTGGTTTGACTGACTCCTGTCCATTCTCTGTGTCTGGGTTGAACACCTTCCCTGAGGTCCTAGGCTGTCCGATGACCCCGTTAGACTTGCTTTTCCTCACCCCACCACTTTAGGTCCTTCAGTTTAGTTAACTGTTTGTGTAAATACTTTTTCAATGTCACCGGAGAAGTTGGAGCAAAAAGACCTGGGCGTCAGGATGTGGAGGACCTTGAAGGGGTAGGATGTCTTTGGACTTCACCTGCAGGGCTGCAGGACCCTGATGGAAGGTTTTAAGCAGGGGGAAGGCGTGCTCCCCTGTGTGGTTCAGACAGATCCCTGGGTGGCAGTGATGGAGAGAGCAGTGGTGCTGGAATATTTTCCAGCTGTTGGGGCCCAGCTCCTGAGATTCTGATTCAGAGGGACAGTGGTAGCCACCCCTTATCTGCAGAGGGTGTGTTCTGAGACCCCTCCGGTGGATGCCTGAAACCACAGACAGCACCCAACGTTCACCTTTTCTCTTAAAGGAAGCAATTGCCAGCGTCTCTTTGGTGTAACCAAATTCCCAGCATCACTACTCATGACGTTTGGGGCCTTTATTAAGTAAAATGATGGTGTTTTGAACACAAGCACTGTGATACCATGACAGCCAATCTGATAACCTAGCCGGCTAAGTGACTAATGGGTGGGGATTGCAGCGTGGATCTGCTGGAAAAAGGAATGACTCATGTCCCTGTTAGGACAGTGAGATTTTATCACGCTGCTCGGAATGGTGAGTGAGCAACGTAAAACTTATCAATTATTTATTTCTCTTTTTTTTTTCGTTTAGTATTTTGGGGTCACAGTTGACCACGGGTAAATGAAAACTGTGGCAATGGAAACCTCAGACTGCTGTATGTGTTTGTCGTTGTAACAAATTCACAGGTGATATTGATGCTGGCGATCCAGGAATCGCTCTGTGGGAACTCCTGGTAAAGGTATTGCAGGAAGGCAGGGGGCTGGGGAAATGTATGGGCAGCTGTTTCAAGTGAAAGATTCAAGGAAGCGAATGGAGAGTTACCGTCCTGGGTTGATGGGGCTGCTGTCCCGCTGGGGAGGAAGCGTAGCCTGGAAGATGTTGCCTATTGCTTAGTCCCATGCACCATTCCCCGCACTTCCTGTTGCACCTCTTGCTGCTTTTGACACCTCGGATAGGGCTTCCTTCCTTTGGTTAGGCCACTTTCTCCTAGCTTCCCTCCATCCCACTGACACTGTTTTTTCCTTCGTTCCTCTTCCAGCATTTCCCAGGCTCCAATCCTGATTCATTTTC
Organism: Phyllostomus hastatus; assembly: GCF_019186645.2. NCBI lineage: Eukaryota > Metazoa > Chordata > Mammalia > Chiroptera > Phyllostomidae > Phyllostomus > Phyllostomus hastatus. The sequence goes on along the minus strand of NW_025334017.1, from coordinate 41,260,961 downwards.
CCTGGGGGGAAATTGGGGGAAAACGGTGGGCGGGGGGGGGGGGTCTTCAGCAGCCCTCAGAACTTCAACTCTCTCCTGCTACATAGTAAACACTCAAAAGTGTTTGTAAAATAACTTAGAGTCCATCCGCTGATTTTCTCTGTTCCTCAGTGGTCCACAGGTCTAGGACCTTATCTATTGCCTCTGTCTTAATATTTCTTCCCAGAACAGAGTGGCCACACAGTAGGTGCTCAATAAATATTTATGAACAAATGGATAATTCCTTCACCATTTTGTTAGCTCTGTAAATGCAGGCAAATTACTTAATCTCTCCAAGTTTCAAACTCTTTATGTGGACAATGGGTTTAGAAATATAATTGACCTCCTAAGAGTTGCTTTGAGGATGAAATAAGATAATGCATGTAAAGTGTTTAGCCCATAGTAAACATTGTCTACTATTACTGTAGTTTTTATTGTTGGTACTCCTGTGACTTTGGGAGAGCTATTGAATTTGTCTGAACTTCATTATTGTCCTTTTCCACAATTACTCTCCTGCCGGGCTGTTGTGAGGGTAAGGCAGACAGTAGGTGTGTAATAAAGGCTAATTGTCTCTCCCCAAGCTGTCCCCTTCCCTACCCCTAGAGACCCCTGACTGCACTGGAGTGTTTTATCTCTTGATGGGCTGACAGGGCGACAATGGGTAGAAAGTGCTGGGGGTTGTGGCTGAGCTCCCAGGCATTATTTAGAAACAAAGAACATTCCTTTTAACCTCCTAAGATCTACATCCCATTAACACTTGTTCTCTTTAACTGTGTCTTCCTAAAAAGATTAGCATAGGCTGATAGGGAAAGAGAGAAAATTAAAAACAAAATGTGAAATCAACTCAGTCGTTGAGAGTCACCTCAAACCAGGTTGGCAAAGCAAACATTCCTGGATATTTCTTCTAAATTTGGAGCTAGTCTGAATTTTCCCCAGGAGGGTCTAGAAGAGAGAAAGATTATTGCCTCAGCTTTCATGGTGGGTGGTAGAGTCTTTTTAGTTTTACTCTGTTTTTTCTAAATGGCTCCCTGTTCTCATCCTGTTAGCTTGCTTCTACCCTCCTCTGAAATAGGCCTGTCGTGGTCTATAACCTCGAAGGAGGAGCCTTTTGTAAAACTACCAGTGCATTTGTAGCGTTGGGGGACATCCGTCAGCATTTTCTAGCCCAAGTGTTATTTATTGTTGGGAAGAAATATTTCAGGAGGCCTTAGCGTGTCTACTACAAAATTATTATTGACGGACCCAATCATAGGGTATTGCAAACCAGCCCCAGAAAACCCCCGAACACATCGTTTTCGTCCTCTTTCCCGAGCTTTTGCGCCAGAGTTTGTCTTAAAGACCAGCGGAGAACTCTGCATACACATCCCAGCTGTGAGGAACCCAAGCGTTAGGCTGGGATTGTGAACATTCTGTTCATTTAAACATTTGATAAGTTTTATAATCTGGATTTCCTTTTTTGCTTCCAAAGGGAAGCATGGAATAACATTTCCTTCCTCTTTACACATTCCATCCCTAAGAAACCCCACCCCAGGAATCCTGTAGGAGGGGCCCTAATTCCTGCAGACCCCTAGGTAAAAGCCACACTCACTATCAGCTTCTTCCTTCTGGTGTAGTCCAGCTGAATTGCATGCTCCTCCCCCTCCCTCTCCAATTCTTGTTTTTCGGTTTTTTTTTTGTTTTTTGTTTTTTTTTTTAGCCTACAAAATGGATTACACAATGGCATAGACTCTGGGGACTCTCTAGATTGGCTCGGAGGGCCCGTTTGGGTCGGGGTCAAGATCAACCTGGCTTTATGGGAAGACTGTTCCTTGGCTACCTAAATCTAAGATGAGAGCCAAAGAGGTTTTTGGAATGGTGCCCCTTCCATCCCCACAGCCAGGCTCTGCATCCCTGAAGTTGTTTCCTGAACCTCTGAAATGGGGGGTTGTTTTCCTAGTGAGGAACACTCTGGGGTTTTGTGGGCTTGCCCGGATTTAGTGATTCAAACTAACACCTTCTGGCTTCCCAAGTGAGTCACTGCAGGGCTGCTGCCCAGCCACAAAAGGGCAAAGAGTAAACTGTTTGAGACCGCCCCTGCCCTACCGTGACACTGCGAACCACACAACTTCTATGGATTCCACCTGCCTTTGACTTTAGGATATAGGGTGGGACAACTTGAAGCACTTAGAACCCAAAATAAAAGATCAAGAAAAAGACATAAAGGGCTTGATTAAATTATTGTAGGGGCCAGAGCCAAAGACGGTAATTACCTATTGATTTATGGGCGGTGGTGAATTAAAATCTCGTAGAGGACAGAAATCTGAAGATCTCTTGTGAGGCTGAGACAATGAGATAATTAGAACAGTGATAGTAGCTTCCTTTTCCCTATGTGGTCCACGTTCAAGTTTCTGGCTCAGGCTGTAGGTTTTCAAAGGCTCCTAATTAATAATATCTACATTCAAAAATGCCTTTTCATGTCCCAGGGATGAGCATGTGTCATAATTGTCCATGTGTGAAAGAAGTTGAGAGTCTGTTGTTTTCAAAATAATGACTCACACGACAAAGAGTAATTATACTTTATTTTATGACCTGCACAGTAGCAGTTCTAAACTGGCTGCTTCCCCAGAGCAACTGGCGAATCTCAACGAGTGGCTAAGGTAGGAGGCAATACGAGTTCTGGACGTCTCAACGTGAAAGGAAAAACTAAACAATGACCTACAAAGTAACACAAACAACGGGGACCTGACGTCCGACAGGGCCTGCCTGTTGAAATGAAAGACACAGAACCCACGAGATGGGTGGCTCCTGTTCAAGCGAGTGGCACATCAATTCCTTGGGGCCTCTTTGCGGAGTGGTGGAGCAGTTAAAGAGCGGGTCGCCTGGGTTTGAATCCCAGCTCTACTCTTCATTGTCGGTGGAGCTTGGCCACATGGATGAGACTTTCTGTGCCTCAGTTTCCCTTTCTATTGTGAGGAAATCAACAGCACCTCTTCCTTCACAGGGTTGCTGTGGTGTTGGCTGAGGAAAATACTTAGAAGAATGCCTGGCTCCCAGGTAGTAGGGTATGGTTAGGACAGAGCAGTCCTTCAGGCCCTCAGCCCAAAGCCTTCTTGATCCCCACGTTTTCAGATAAGCGAAGACAGGAATGAAGAGTTGAGTGTTTTTCAGCAAAGGTGGGACTTGGATGCTGCCTTTTTATCATCGGTGCAGCCTCAGAGAAGCCACATCACCTCTCTGAACTTCTGTTATTTCTTTGCTTGTAAAATTAAGGTTAACAGCCTGCCCCCCAGAGCTTCTCTGGGGCTTACGAGATAACCGGTGCAGAGGGTCTGGCAGCTGGTAGGATTGGGCAAGCAGCAAACTGCGGTTTCTACTCTTCCTCCCCCACCTACTCTTTCGCTGGGCAGAGCCCTGGGTTTGCATGGAATCGGGGAATGACACGGGTTAACAAAAGAGAGGGTTTCTCCTTCATTCTCCTCCCTACCCCCCAGCCCTCAACCCACACCCCTTGCATACTTAACTGCTATCTGTAGTCTCTAGCACCCCTGTGCCTCTTTCTGCCTCACCCAGCTCACCAGCTTACTGCTCTTCCATTCTGTCAAGTATCAACTCTGGCCCTGCTGGCCTTTTATCACTGACCTCCAGGAAGCATCTTATAACCCCGATAAGTTAAAGACCTTAAGGCCCCCAGACCCATTTTAACAAAGCCCTTGTCCCTTCGTAAATAACTTCTTTTCCCATCTTTGTAACTCCCTCCTTCAAGGGCCAAATTCTGTTAATTTGTCATTGATGAAAAAGAGAATGAAACAAAGAAGAAACAAAACACTCACAAACTTAAGATTTGGCTCCATTATATATTTGCCAGATATTTTATTTTTTTCTAAAAACAATAAAAAAAATCAATTTTAAAAAGGAAAATGTATTTAAATAAAAAAATTATGGTTTATAATACACATACAAGTTTGTAATCTTGTATAACTACTTATAAACGTTTTATTAAAGTTATTTACATTTGATGGTCGTATTTACAAAGGAAATTTTAAGATTCTTTCTTAAAAAACAATTCTTAAATACAAATTTGTTAAAGGGCAGGGGGGAAAGAAAAGATGGCAAGCATAAAAAAAGTTCTTTTATGCCCAATGTTCCATTTGAGGCAGTTTACATTATGGCCACGCCTTTCAGTCCTAAGACCCAGCCACGGTTGTGCGGTTGCACTATACCATGCATGTGGAAGGAAAAAAAAAAAAGTCCAGACATATAATAAATTCTGCCTTTTTGTCAGAAGGAACCTTTTTCCTTACTTTCTCTTAGCAACAACTGAGAAGTCATAAGTGATTCTAGTTCCTCCCTCCAATAGGTCAACCTTTATGCACAAGAGTTCCGTAGCTGTTCGAGTTTGTGTTTCAACTGTTCCCGTCGTTTCCGCAATACGTCCTTTTCCGAAATGAGCTTTTGCTCCTCTGCTTGGATGGCCAGGATGTAGGCGGTGGCTTTCTTAAGGATGACTACCTTGGGGGCTTTTTCGTTGTTTTCCAACTCCGGGATCTGGTCGCGCAGGGCGAAAAAGCTGCGCTTCAGCTCATTCCTCCGCTGGCGCTCCAGGACGTTGTGCGTCCGCCTCTTGTCGTTCTCCTCCGTGTCCGAGGACCTGGGGCTGGAGCATTTGCGGTTGTTGCTGATCTGTTTCAGGACTCTGCCACTGTCCAACTTGGCCCTCTTGGCGGGAGGATAGTCCTTCCTCGTGGATGGGGGTGCCGCGTAATTGTGCTGATGGGTAGACACGTGGCATCGCTTAAGGACCAGTGGGCTGTGAGGAGGTTTGCTGTGACTTCTGGCCGAGGGTGACCCCGATTCTGACCTTTTGGCAGGGGGCTGCCTCTTTTCCACAGAGACAACATCAATTTCCTCGTCTTCCTGTTCTTCCTCTTTAAGAAAGGAAATAGAAATCACCCGGTTAGCAACATTTCCTTAAATTATCAATGACTACATTACACTAATGCTCTATAAAATATAAGATATTATTATAGGAGGAAGGACCCTGGCACAAAATTAACCAATCACCCTGGCTCTCCCCCCCACGAAGGCAGAATGACAGCTGGATTCATGGCACAGGCCAGAAAATTACAATTTACCAGGATACAATTTCGGTGCCAGTTCTTACCTAAGACTTAATGAGGCTTTGGACACACCCAAAGCACATCGCATTCCCAAGCACCTCCTATTTTTAAGGGACTTTACCAAGAACCCTTCAGATGTTGCAAAGGATAGCTGCAAGTTTCTTGGTAAGACTTTAGCAACTCCCTACTTTACTGGAAGTGCGGGGGGAAAAAAACATCTTGCAGCTTTGCCAGAGTCCTAGGGGGTGGGGGAAGGAAGAAAAGTCCAATTTTGGAAAGAATTTGCTTGTAAGTTTTTGAGAGAGGGTGAAGAGAGCCTAACCTCCCAGCTCCCTCACTCACTCTTGAGTGCACTGGCACTCCTTTGCACCCTCGGGCGGGAGGCTCCCCTGCCCGCCTCTGTCCACAGCCCCCCTTCCGTGCAGAAGACCCGCAGTGGGTTCCACTCCAACACTTCTCAAAAAGGAAGAGGGAGGTACTTCCTTCTCTCAAAGAGATCCATCCTCCCTTAATCTCATCCACCCTACTCCCTTCCCGGTAGAGCAATTAAAATGCTTCAGAAAGGTAAGAGGGAATGGATTAAGTTGCAAGATAAATCAGGAAGATTTAAAATCCAAACGAAATTCCTAAGGGGTGGGAAGGTAAGGAAGGCGCTGGCTACTAGGGCGGTCCTAAGGGGAAGGGGTGGGAGGGAAGAGTCAAGCCCAGTGCTTCTGGGACTCTGGAGTTTGCAGATCGCTCCAGATCAGCGATTTCTTCCCCAAACCCAAGAAACGAGAAAAGACGGTGTCAAATGAAGTGGCCAGCAGAATTAGCGGCCAATGAGAGTAAGAAAGAAAAAAAAGACAGCCAGCCCGCCCGTCCCCTTTGTCAGGGGTCCAGCTTACCAGAGTCGCTGCTGGTGGTGGGTGGTGTGTCTTCGTGGTGGGCCAGGGGCTCGGGGGTGGCCCGTGGGGAGGAGGAAGCGGAGGAGAGCAGCGAGTCCGAGGACGGAGAGAAGGCGGTGGAGTCAGGGGAGGCGCAGGGCTTGGGCGAGCTGCTGTCGTTGAGGGGGTAGGGGAAGACCACGGAGGGGTCGATGCATTCGGAGGCTGCGGCGCTCAGGTCCTGCAGGTAGAGGCTGGAGGTGGAGCAGGCGCCGTGCCCTCGGGCGGGGCTGCGGCTGCCGCCGTCTTTCCGCGCCGCCTGGTAGGAGGCCAGCTTCTCGGAGACCAGCTTGGCGGCGGCAGAGAAGCCGCTCCACATACAGTCCTGGATGATGATGTTTTTGATAAACGTCTCGTCGTCCGGGTCGCAGATGAAGCTCTGGTTCACCATGTCTCCTCCCAGCAGCTCGGTGACCATCTCCAGCTGGTCTGCGGTGGAAAAGCTGCCGCCGCCGCCGCCGTCATCGACATCCCTGGGGGAGAAGGATGCGAACGCAACGTAGGAGGGCGAGCAGAGCCCGGAGCGGCGGCTGGGCGACAGGGGCGGGGTGGGCAGCAGCTCGAACTTCTTCCAAATATCTTCGCTGGGCGCGGGGGGCTGCAGCTCGCTCTGCTGCTGTTGGTGGTAGAAGTTCTCTTCCTCGTCGCAGAAGAAGTAGGGCTGCATGGAGTCGTAGTCGAGGTCATAGTTCCTGCTGGCGAAGCTGACGTTGAGGGGCATCGCGGCAGCCTGCTGAAGGGGGCACACAAAGGGGGGCAATTATTAAGTTAAGGGGGGGTCTAGGTGGTGGTGCGCCTCAACCCTGCGCAGCGCGCGCCACAGGCACGAACCACTCCCCTTCCAGCGGTATCCCCAAAATGGGCCAGTGGCGAGAAGGGCGGGTGCCAAAAGGACACCCCTGAACCCCCTTGTTGGGACCTCCTATCTCGGACACATACTTGGTGAGCCAGCCGCGGAGCGCCAGCGGGACTTCGGTCCCCCAGGAGCCCAGAGCGCAAAGCCTAGGACTCGGCGCCGCCGGAGCAGCAGCAGCAGCAGCCGCAGAGCAATCGAAATCGGCTTTGGCCTCGAAAAGAGGCCGGGAGAGGCGCTGCGGCGGGAGCGGCTGCGCCCCTTCTCGCTCGCACCCTCGCCGCGCTCCTTTCCCCGCGGGCGCCACCGCCCCTCCCAGCCTCCTTCTCCATCCCCACCCTTACGGCGCCCCCTCTCGTCTTTGCCGGCTTTTCTTCTTTTTCCTCGCCGGCTGGGGCGGCGAGTTCGGCCCCGGCCCTTAACACCCCCCTCCCCAAATAAAAGGGGAGGTATTGGAGAATAATAGGGGCACCTCCCTGCAACACCCAATACGGCTACGCAACTGCGCCAGAGCCCCAGCTGCGATTCCGCGCCCGGAGCGGGGGCGCCCTTCCCTTCACCCGCGTAGGATAGCAGCTGTTCTGAAAAAGCCCGCAGCCCGGCTCCCGGCGGTCCCCTCCACATCTAAGGGGCGCGGGGACACCGAGGCGGCGGGGGAGCCAAGGCTGAGCGCGGCGGAGATCTGCCCTCGTTTTTTTTTTTTTCTAAATCAAGGAATCCAGGAGGTTCGGGCACATCCCTGTTCCAGCCTTCCCTCTCCACCTCCCTGCCCCTCTGCAACACCAAGTCCTAACACCTCGGTACACCAAGGTCTTTTAATTATACTCTTCTTTTTAGAAGCCAAATACCAACTTCTGAAAAGAAGCAGGGGACGGGTTGGAAACGCCAGAGGAATCGGCGGGCTCGCCGCGCCGCAGTGTCTCCGGCTGTCAGGAATGTGGTCAAAAAAGCTGAAATTTAAATGTCCTTTCGGAGACTGGGGAGAAGTGGGAGGCTGCGCGAGTTCTCCAGATCACACCGAAGGATACGCAGCCCTTCCTCCTAGGAGCTCAAGATGCAAAGGTCTTTCTGCCCAACACGAAGCATAGCGACCCCTCCCTCCCTCCAACCCCCCTCCCCCGGAAAAAGCCTCAAAGCAATTAATGCAATAAAGCAGGAATGTCCAACCGGCCGGACTCGGCGTCAATATCCATCGGCAAAAATCTCCAAAGGCTTGTTTGAAATACGCGTTCCCGTTTTCTCTTGCATTCCACGCTCCCATCTTGATCAGGCACTGTACCCCACCCCGAACTACCCCAACTACTCTGCTAAGTGTCAACAGTACAGGATTGGGAGAAAAGACACCCCAAATCCGGTATGGGACTCATCGCGTCCATAAAGCGGCAGGAAAATAAATAAGTAAAAGACAAATAGATCTGGGTGCTTACCGGGTTTCCCACTATCCGAAGGAAATCCAGCGTCCAAAAGCGGCCAGGGGCGCCTTTCAGGGGAGCGGGTCGTCGTCCGCAGCGGGGAGAAGAGTCTCCGCAAATAGACAGAAGAGCCTCTCCGCGTCCGGAGAGCGCGTCCTCCTCGGCTGTTGTATAAGTTCCAGGGGGAAAGTGCCCGCCCGCTGCAAGGGGCAAAGTTTCCTGGATGGGGCGAGGGTTGCGGATCGCCGGCAGGGGTCGGCTGGAAGGGCCGAGAGGAGGTGGCTGGGCCGGAGGCGGAGGAGCCCCCCTTTCACTCCGATCTCCCAGCCCCGGGCGCTCCGAGCGCGCTAGTAGACTCGCCCGGCTCGCTCGGCTCACCCCGGCGGGTCCGCCCGCTCGCTCCCTCTGCCTCTCGTTCGTATTACTACAGCAAGTCAGATAGCCGGACTTATATCGGTTCCTTCACCCTGTCCTTTTCCCGCCAAGCCTCGGACTAGCCCTGCCCTTCGCGAGGCGGGGATGGGGGGGCGGGTGGGAGGGTAGGAAGGCGGCAGGCGCGACGCGTGAAAGGCGGTGGTAGCAGCCGCCGCCGCGAGAAGCGCAGCTGGGGGGTCCTGCGGCTCGCAGACCCTCGCCTATAAAGGACCGGTGGGCGGGATCGCGAGAGAGGATCTTTTTACAGCCCCCCGCCCCAACCTCTGGGAAACCGGGAGGGGCGCCTGGGCCGAAGGAGGGGCGGGGGAGGAGACTCAGCCTTGGCGCCTGGTACTCTTGGGCTGGGAGCAGTCAGATATTACGAGGCAGGTCGGAGCACTAATTACACTGCGCTCGCCTACCATTTTGCGCCGGCTCGAGCCGGGTCCCTTTCTCTCTGCTGTTCTGGCGCACCACTCGGCGTGGCAGGCCGCTCGCTGGTCCTGCGTGTTTAAATCGTCGCAGGCGGAACAGCTGAGCTCCCTACACTGAGAATACACTGTGTACTCGCGGCCACGCTACTCACGTCCCGGGCGGCTGCGGGCGTTTTGCTAAGGCTGGGGAAAGGGCAGCGTTTGGAATAAATGCTATGAAGAGAGGCGGAAAGAAAGGGTATTATTTATGGTTGTGCGCTGAGTGTGAGGGAGGGGGTATAAGCGTGGATGGGGATAAGTGATGAGAGCTGAGAAATGATGCCTGAAATTATTAAAAGAACTCCGCAAAGCACTGCCACGTATACTTGGAGAGCGCATTATGAATAAACACCCATTGCACTGGTGGGGGGGGGGTGTTATGCTTTGTGTGTGTCTAGTTATCTCGATTGGGCACCTTCTGCCAGAAGGACTCCCCCAATTTGCTGCCAAGGCAGCAGACCCCCCTCCGCGCCCCTCCCGAGCAGACCTACCCAGTACGCGTTAATCTATGAGATCTTTCTGCGCGTTCGGCGCTGGAATAAGGGTGATGCTTAGGAGTTGTAGATGCGCGCTGCGGGCTTCCCTCCTCCCGCTCTCTGCGGGTGTGTACCCCCCCTCCCCCCGCTGCGACGTCCCATCGAATCCCTGCGCCTCTTGGAGTTCCAGTGCCGCAGCCAGTTTTCAGAAAAATCCTATTTGCGCCAGTAGCTCGGGTTTACACCAGCCTGGGGCTCCCAGGTTTCAGGAAAATCAAAGGCTTTAGATGGGAGAATATTGGAGAGGAGTAGAGAGAACCGCGGGACGGGACTCCCCAGAAGGGGGAGATGAAGCGAGCTTGGGGTCCCTGTCCGGGGTCCCAGCAGAGACCCCGGTGAAGAAAACCGTTAACTCCTTCCTCCTTGGACAAACCGGACCTTGAACTTCTTTGCTGGTCTTTTTTTTTTTTTTTCCTTTACTAGTGGAACCATGATCAACATGAAAAAAATGCCCCGATTCTGATCAAAGGAGAGGATACAAGTATTACTTCTGTGCCTTTTGGGGTGGTGTTCTTGATAAAAAAAAAAATTGGCCGAGTTTCAGGCACTAATTTCCTAGTTCACTGACCCTAAATTTTTGTTCTGAACGCCATAGTGAAAGTTTCTCTGTATACTCAGCGTACAAGCTATTTACATTTCACGTGCACTTCAACCCAGAATGTTGCCCAACACGACATATGATTTATTCTCTGCCTGAAGGAACCTATACTTAATATTTAACGCATATTCTCTCAGGATTTGCGACTTTGCATTATTCTAGGGCATTAAAAACGAAGGGCATTTTCCCATGCCTGCACCTTCACCCAAAGGCATTGAAAGTTTTCCACTTCTTACCCCCGCTGCTCCGTATCCCAAAAGAAAGAAGAGAAACAAACAAACAAACAAACAAACAAACAAACAAACAAAAAACCTCGGGGCGGGCGTGCGTATGTAATGTGCTAGTGTTCAAGGTAAATTATTAGCCGTTGAGTTTGCAGCTCAGCGTCCGATTGTTGAATGAGTAGTAACTTCCTCCAACTCAAGCGTCCAGCACAATTCAGCTTTAAGGATTGCAAATTGCTCCAGCCTCCAGGCCTTTGCCGCAAACGCCCGGAGCGACCGGATCCCAGTTCATGGTTTTGCTGCAAAGCCGGCTTCTCTCGCCCCCACCTCTGGGGCTGCACTCGCTGGGGTTTGCGAAAGTAAAGTAAGTGTGCCCTCTACTGGCAACTGAGATTACCACGCCCGGCTGGCCGCTGAGGGCAGAGGGCAGGGTGGGGGGCAGGGGCATCCGGCTCTGGAGCTCAAGAGTTAGAGTGGACGTAAGTATCCCAAAGCTCCTTAAAAATCAGTTTCCAGCCATCTCTTCAGGATTCCTTCAAGTCGACTGCAAAGGGGAGGCAGGAAGAGGAATTCTTGGAGGGAAAAATGGTTCAGAGGCGGTCATTCAGCCACAGGAGCGGTGGTGAAAACAAACCCATCCCTACTTACTGAAACAATGGACATCACCCTATGGAAAACTCATGATATTTACGGCAAATGTGAAGTAATTAACAAGTACACGTGCAGGAAAATAATACCAGCAGAACTGTGATGTTGCAAAGCAAGCTTTTGCCTACAGTCTTAGAAAGCCATCATCTCCTAACTACCAAATTTTAAAGCAGGACACTGGGCTTATTGTGGAAGGGGAGGCTCCATGGAAAGTGAGGGGTACTTGGCTTTGCTTATTACTAATTTTTTTAAAACATGGGCCTGGTGAGTGATAGCTAGACGTTTGGATGGGGGTGGCACATTTGAGATTTCGTGGAAAACAGCGTGAAGGATTTTAATTTTTAAAAAAAGTTTTTATACTTAAAAGACTGGGCAATGCTGTTCCAAGGAAACGTGGAAGGAATTTACAAAGCATATTTAGGAGGTGCAAATACTTCAGGTGGGCTTTTGTGGGACAAGGAGGATGCTTGAGAGTGTCTGATCACCTAGATATCTCCTCAGGAAATTTGGCAACAGGGGGTCCTTCCTGGAAGGGCCCTCTTAGGGCGATTTCCCAGGAATCTGGCACTTTTGGCATTGCTCTCCTGGAGGCTGAAGAGACTGCTTTCTACAGTGGAAAGAAACAAAAGCAAAAACACCCCCCACCAACCAGCCAACCCAAGGACAACCACCAAGGTTGGTCTAGCTTGACTTCACAGCGTAGTTTCTGAACATTGCTAAAGATGGCAGATATGCCCCATCTTGAGGTCTGAACACTGAATTACGCCAGCCCTTGCGTAGGGCGTGCGAACCCCAGGAGATGGGCTGCTGGTGGATGGGGCTCTCTCTCTCGTGCTCTTTCTCCGCCAGGCTGCTGACACCCCCTGCGGAGTCACTTTCAAGGAACGGCTCGGGGTGTTTCGTGTTCTCAGACAATGTAGGGACCACCTCATTTCATGACGGAGGAAACGGAAAGTCAGATCTCGACCAAGTTAAGGGACGTGACTATCTTTTTTTTTTTTTTTTTAAAGAAAATGTTAAGCACCAACTAGACCTAAAATAGACATGTGTTGAGTTAAGGAGTGGCTGAGGTGATTACCAGATGACCCAAGTGATCCATGGTTCCCGGAAAGGCGAAATTGGAAATAAAAGAATAAAGGATTAAAAAAAACAAAAAACAACACCTCAAAGAGTTTCTAATCCTGATCACCCAGAGATAGCTGCTGGAATGTATCTATCTCTTCAGGAGACTTTTTAAGGGACAACTTGGGTCTTCTACTTCTTTTTGGAAGTCAGTGGAAGGTGTCTGTTGACGGGACAATCCTGGTTTGCTGGTCTAGGCTTTGACGCTCCTTTGTTTTCAGTGCTGTTTGGTTTCCGAGAAGAGGCAGGTCTTCGGCAGGGCAGCTGTGGTATCAGCCACAGGGTGGGGACTCCAGGTAAACAGCCCAGAGGACTGCCCCATGGGGGGTTGTCTCCACAGCCTCACCAGCCAGAAGCACTCGTTCACATTATGCCGTGTTCTCCCACGACCGTCCTGTCCCTCTCACACTTAGGGGAAAAAGCGATGCAGAAAGAATGAGCAATTTGACCAAACTTTCTCTTTTCTTTCCAGAGACACGGGTGAGGTTCAGAATGTGTGACTTGTATATCACAACACCGGTCCCCACCCCCAGCCCCTTCTTTGACTGTCTCTTCCCCAACCCCTCGGGAAGTTTCCTACAGAGTTGGTCTTGGGCAGATAACAGCAGTGACTAATAGGGAAGAAACTGCACCCCAGTGATCAAGAAGCTAGCTCCAAGGTGGGGGAGAGGCAGAGCACCCCTCAGGATGGTTGGGCTATTACCTGAAATCTCCTTCAAGTCACGTGGGGCCGGTGAAGGAGGGAGGCAGGCGAGGACAGGGAATGATAAATACCTATCTCCTGCAGCAGAAAGATCATTGGAAAGCAGGGCTGTGAGATGAAAAACCGAGCTAGCCAGGGAATATTAAAGGAAGGGAAGTTTGCACAAGCATTTTAATGCCAACCATGTGTCCCAGTGCGAGGAACCCAGGGACGCTCTTACGCAGAGAAGAAAAGGAAATTCGGCATCACTAATTCATAGGCATGATAAGGAAAAGTGAGTTAAGAAAATCTGAGTGCACTTTTAAAAAATGCATCTATTTAGAGTGCTGTCTCCTCCCCTTCACTTGCTTCTAGTATACTGCATCAATGAAAGCAGCTGAGAAGGAAAAAAAAATCAGTAGATTTTTAAACACAAAACCCTAGAGCCTACACTTCCTGGGTTTCATTGAGTGTGTGCTTGGTCGCTTTCTAATCCACTGGCGTCCAGACCTCAGACCCTGGCAGAGGGTCCTAGGCTAGATCCAGTAGACCTTAGTCTCAGCTGGGCATCCTCCTTTTCCTCCTGAGTCCTTCGCTGTGAACCACCTTACTTTGTAGCTTCGAGAGAAGACAGATGGTTCCTTTGTTTCGTCTCTTCAAAGGCCCGGTTAGTTGTTCTGTAAATGCCCAAACCAAGCCAATCTTAGAAGTTCCCACACGTTTGCTCACTTGGCCCGTCTTTGCTCTGGTGCTTTTGGGTAGCTCTGTCCCCAGGACGGGCCCTGGTTGGGCTGGAGATGGAGATGACTGGGAAGGAGATACTTCTGCTTTTCCATTGCGACCTTCATGTGGAAGCCAGTGGGAAAAGGAGCCTGTGTCTTTTACGGACTTGCAGAATCCCCAGTGAAGGCCTCTGTCATCCTGAGAGTAGCTCATCTTTGATTGTCTTCCTGCTTCAATGGCCTGTACCACCCGTAACTCCTTTTCAGTGGGTTTCATGGCAGAAGGAGGTTTCTCGAAGGTACCTAGTGACTGTCCATCACCGAGGCCAATGGCCTCGTTCCCAGTTCCCGTTTTCCTGCTTGACTTTGCAGCCGTCAGGGAAACTGATAATGAGAAGGGAGTGAAGAAAATCTGAGTGCATGTGTTTAGAATGTTGTCTCCCATCCCTTTTGGAAATGATCGCTCTTTAAAAAAAGTTATTTATTTGTTTATTTATTTATTTATTTATTTACTTGAGAGAGGGGGAGGGAGGGAGAAAGAGAGGAAGAGAAACATTGATCGGCCACCTCGGTTGCCTCTCCCGAGGCTGACCGAACCCACAACCCAGGCATGTGCCCTGATGGGGAATCAAACTGGCTGGCTACCTTCAGCTTTGCAGGTCGATATCCAACCCATTGAGCCGCATTGATCAGGGCACAATGATTGCTCTTCTGAATCTTGTCAATCAGTGGTTCTCAGCTAGAGGTGATTTTGGCCCTGGGGGACACTGGCCAATGGCGGGAGACATTTGAAGTTGTTTCAAAGGGGTGAGGCTTGCTGCTGGGACCTCGAGGGTAGAGGCCAGGGATGCTGCAGCTCCATGTCCCCAAACAGCTCCGCATCAGAAAGCCATCAGGCCCAGTAGTTGGGTGGAGAGTCTCTGGTATTGCTCTACGTTCTAGCAACGCGATTTCCCCATTTCCAGCTTGTGCTGCTATTTCCCTGGTTGGCTCTCCTTCCTCCTTTGCCCACCACACGCAGCTGCTAGAAGCGTCCTGCCATTGATTCCTAATAGCTCCTCGTCTCCACTTAACCTTGCACTCGGATGACCTTTCCTCTTCCCTGAAAATTCCTCAGTGGCTTCCGAAGCTGAAACTGAGGCGCCATATCGTGCGCTCAGCATTCCAGGCCCGACTGCATCTGGTCTCCGCCTCACCCTGCTCCCCACAAACTTGCGCTTCAGAGAAACAGGTCTGTGTGTGGCCACTCTGAGTAACACGCCAGTCCTCACCTCAGCACCTCTGCTCGGGCGGTTCCTCCAGTCGTACTGCTTCTTCTTGATTTGTCTACAAATCTGCCGCCTTTCCTTCAGGACCCAGCAAAAGCCCCATTTTTTCCCATGGACTCTTCCTTTACGGCCCTGGCCCCGGGCCATCTTACAGAGTCATGCGAGTGTGGCGCGTGAAGCAGTCACGGAGAGCATTTATTAAGCTGCTCTGAGTCATGAACGTTTGTTCTCTGGGTGGGATGCAGGGGGTCCCTGGCTAAACTGGGCTAACCGTGGCCTTTTCTCGCCGTCAGAGAAGGAGCCCCCTTGCCCCTTCTCCGCGAGAGTATAAACGTCACAAGGGCAGGGATCAAGCCTGGCCCATAGTAATTACTCAATTAATCCTTTCAGAGAGGATGAGCACAGTTTCGCCCTCCCGTGGGTGAAGGAACGAAGCCAGTGGGTAGACCTTCTCCGTTACTTTCTGGCTATATCAGAATCTTGTCTACGAGCAGGGCATGGGGAATCAGCTTGCTTGGGGGCCTGTTCTGTCATCAACACTTGCTGAATGAGACAAGCCACAAGAGCTCTCTGATGCTCTCCTCCAAAATGGGACTCCCATAATCACGGCATCTATCTTATTGAAGATCTTGCAGAAACGAGATAACACATTTGATACAGAGCTCGGTGGCTGGCCCCCTGCACAGCACATGTTAGCAATTGTTAGCACAGGCCCTTCCTTTAGCAGACAATTATATTTTGAGCTACTTAAAGTTTAATAGTAGGTCCTCCACCTAGAGACCCCTGATATCTGTGTCCTCTGTCACTGCGTCAAGCATGAAAAGGGGAGGACCAACACACGTTTGTCACTGGCGCGATGAGAAGGGGAGGCCTGGCACCAGAGAGCTCGTGTAATGTTTGGTGACCAGGAATCTCATCCCACACCTCTCCTGTCTCCAGCTGCTCCAGGGCTGACCCACTATTCCAAGTGCTTACTATTTCATAGCCCCTGTTCATCCAGAAAAAGCAACATTCTGGAAGCGCTGGAAGGCACAATTCTGCATTGTTCCTATTTAATAAAAATCAAGACATGACGTTAGAATTTCCCTTCTTTGACTGAGTTCACGCGCTATCCGGCGGCTGACCACCAGGGTGTGGTCCCAGAAGACACAGAGTCCCAGGCAATACGTTGGTTCTTGGCTGGACAAGCTGTTTTCTTGCCCTGGTGAGCTGACCTAGACCTTGGAAAGATGTTTCCTCCAAAGCATAGGCCAACACCAATGTGTACAAATGCAGGCGCAGAGACTCTAACTGCTAACCCACAAGGGTTGCACACCCAGAGGCCTCGGGGACCCAGCGGGAATTGTAAACGAGGCACATAATGGGGAGGGGTGCGGACTGAGACAAACTGGAGAGTATTTGCCTGTGTAGCCGCTACTCGGCACCTGCCCATATTGCCCTTCGATATGGGGCCAGTGACGGCGCACTTCCAATGTCTCAGGGAAGGTGAAAATCAAAGCTTTAAAATGTTGGCAACCAATTCAAAAAATTATGTGTAGAAGCCAAACATGCTTGTGGGGGTAGGTTCGGCCCTCAGCTGCCCGCCCCCCCCCTCCCCGGGGTCACTGATTTGGGTCTTGGGAACCCAGTGTTCTCCTCCGGGACTTGTCCAGATGCCTGCCCCTCCCCTTGAGGGTCTTAGCCATTTCCTCATCCTTTTGTGATTGGCTGTCAGACAGCTGCCTGCTGTTGTGGGCTTCCACGTCCCAGTCCTTGACCAGAAGCGTCTGGGGTCAGGATGGCTCGTGTCTTACTGTGGGTGAAAAAAGGGGTTTATGGAAAGTCACCTCATGGGGTGATCTGAGCATAAATTCCTTACAGAGCAGGTTGTGGTGGGTAGTGTCCCCCGTCCCCGGGGCCTATAACTTCTTCAGTGAAAGGTTTTTAGCCAGCCCTGTGCATTGTTCTTGTGCATCCAGGTTAACACACCTTAGAAATACCAGAAGTGATATCCCACGCAGGGGGCAGTAACCCTCAAGAGAGCACGTAGTTTTGTTAACTGTCCTGTAATCCAATCCCCACCTTGCTCTCTCCCGTCTTCCTGTCCCTCCTTGATCTTGAATGCATCAAAGAAGCTGCAACACTGTTATTCTCCACAGCATTTGAGATCTTGCTCCCCAGCATACACAGTCAGTTTGTCTCAACACAAAAATTCTCCGCAGGCTTGGATGTTTTTTATGTTGATGTCACATCTGCACGTGTCACAAGAGCCTTCGTGTTCGGGGTGCCGTCGATGGAGCCTGTGGTTTCTAGGGCCCAGCACAGGGCCCGGCACGTGGTAAGCTCTTGGTAAAGGCTTACTGAATGAATGATATTAGGGGGAGCTTCCAAGCGAAAGGCACACCCAGCCCAGCCCAGGTTTTTTTGTTTTGTTTTATTTTATTTTATTTTAATTTTATTTTTTAATTACAGTTTGTATTCAGTATTATTCTGTGTTAGTTTTAGGTGTACAGTATAGTGATTAGACAATCATATACTTGACACAGTGATCCCCTGGCCCTGTACACAGTTATTACAATATTACTGACTATATTCTCTATGCCCCCAGTTTTAATCAAAAGAGAGAGAAGCTTTGAGAATTCCCCCTTGCTCGCATCCCACCAACGGACAGGGCCTTGCTCACGTGACCTTGATGACAGGCTAGGCCCTGAGCTGGATGCGGGGAAGGGATAAGGATTGGAGACAGCCCAGAGGAGTAAAACGGGACTCAGACCAAACTGCACAACAGTTAAAACAGCGCCCCCTGCAGTTCCCTTTCTTCCCGATTTTGTAGTCCCTCCCAGAGGAGAACCCGACCTGAACCGAGGAGAGGGAGGGAGGTGACAGACTGTGAGGACAGGACTTGGGCCAGGGGGAAGGAAGAGTGGGTAAGAGGATGAGGGTGTGGGGGGAGCTCCTAGTGTCAGAGTTTTCAAGTGGAAAGTGATCACCTGTTATTCGGCCATCAAATTAGTAAAATAGGTTGTGCCCATTTTCACAAAAATGGACTAGAATAAAAAAAAATCAAAGTTATCAAAACATATTCCTGATTAATTAATATGAATTTCATGAATCCTCCCTCTCTCTCTTTCTCTCTGTGTGTTTGAACTTGGCCATGATATGAAACGCATCTCTAGCCGTGATTTAAAGATGTCAGAAGACCCCTGCACAGGCGAAAGCACACAGCTTTGCAGTCCCACCAGCTGTGGCAGTCCTGCGGGGCCCGGTAGGCCCAGGCTGATATTCCGGCACTGACTTTCAATGATGTGGAGCCTTGGAGAGATCGTGTCCCCGAAGCAGGCCTCGGTTTCCCCATCTGTAGAAAACGGTGACAATCATAACTGCTCTTGAGAGTGGTCCTGAAGATTAAATTGGAGCATAAGCCCTCAGTGCCTGTTTTGTTGTTGTCAGGATTAGCAGCGTTCTTTATCTCATAGCTGCTGGTTTCTTTGTTTTTCTCAGATTGATGCCCTTGCCTACCTCCGAGGATCCTGTAAGGACTTTGGGAGAAAATGCACGTTAAGCTCCAAGCTCTGGGCCTTCGTTGGCATCTTGGTGGGCATCCATGTAGCATAGGATAGGTCTTCCTGCATGTGTCACCATGAGGTCCCTGCAGCCAGCCTCCAGTCTGCAAAACTAAATGGACTCCTCTCTGTGCCCCTCAGTCCGAGGGAGCGGGAATACCAGTGCCTTCGGGAACCCTTGCCTGCTGCCCGTGGGCCGTCTTGGAATTGTCACCCCTTGCAGCATCTCCGCGGGGAGGGAGGTGAGGGAGCGTGGATGTTGGGAACTGGCCAGGGGACTTTACAGGTACAACAAAGAACCTTTTAAAAGGACTGATTTGGTAATAGGCAGAGGGGAATTCCGTGGATAAATAATAATTTATGCAAGGGATGCCATCTGCTTCCCTGTTGAAGCATTAGTGCGTAATTGCAGGCTCGAGTCCCTTCCCATGCCTGGCCCTTTACCTTTCAACTCCCCAAATAATTAGAGTGACACCCACTTCCCCCGCCCCCAGGATGACTGGGTTGGGAGGGGAGGCCTGGGTGCATGGCTTGAATGTTGGCTGCGGACAGTTTGCCACAAAATTGAAATAATTAATTCCAATGTATTAGAGGATTAAACACTAAATAAGAACGTATTGAAATTCTGGCCAGTCTATCTGAGTGTTGTGCTGGAAATTAGTAAAAACTGGCTTCATCGGAGATACGTACTTGTAAATTAACTTTGGTCCTCGCATAGGGTCTCTGTTCTAGGTTTCTCTGATTAGAGTGGGAATGCAAACCTCTGGTCTCCGAATCCTTCTCCACGCCACCCCACCCCACCCTTGCTTGGGCATCTACGAGAATGTCTGGGGACTCTCTGTTTATGTGTGAATTCTCCTGTCTCTCTTTGCAGCTGGGATACATTCTGGTGGAGGGGGTGAGGGGTACACCTGGCTTTTGGGAGGACGGTGAGGTAGAGGCCTGGGGACCATACTGAGATCACGCCAAAGTCCTTAGAACACAGGCAGCAGACTGGCCCGAGGCCCCAAAGCCGCTTGCCGGTACGCTGGCTCGGACGCAGGGTTTGACCTTCTCAGTGTTCGGGACATTTTAGAATCGGTGCCGACACTTAAAAAGTCAATATATTTTACATAAAAATCTGACCTCCTGCCTTCCCCTGAAGAACCAGCTTTAATAATCCTGGGCTTGCATTCCAGTGGGTGGAGGCTGAGCATCAATCAGTCAACCATTTCCGAAGGGAGGGACTCAAACTTCTCAGTGTGTCCTGGGCTCCACCGCTCCCTTAGGCTGGGCCCACTCAACTCAGTGATGGCCCTTTCCTGGCCACTGTCTGGTCCTTGGGGGCTGTTGAGTTTACCATCTTTCATTTATAACATTTCCTACAAATAGAAATTTCTCTGCTTATAAGAAAAATGTCATCCTGAGAAAAAAGGTACTTACTGAGTAATATCGATACTAGCTAACATAAAGCACATACTATGCATCCATGTGCCTGACATTATTTATTTGTTTACTTATTTCTGTCCTCACTGGTAGACATTTTTTATTGCTTTTTTTAGAGAGAGAAGAAGGAGAGAAGAAGAGAGAGAGAGAAACATTGATCTGAGAGAGAAGCATTGATTGGGTGTCTTCCCTATGCACTCAGACCAGGGACCATACGGGCCCAGACCAGGGATTGAACCTGCAACCCAGGCATGTGTCCTGACTGGGAATCAAACTCACAACCTTCCAGTTACAGGATGCTGCTGCAACCAGCTGAGCCACGCCAGCCAGGGCCCCTATTTATTTTGAAATAGCAGCTTTATTTAGATAAAATTCACACGCCCAGAGATGTCAAGAACATGGTTCAGTGGTTTTTAGTATATCACAGGGTTATGCAACTATCGCCACAGTCACTTTTAGGACATTTTCACCACTCTTGAAATTTCCATCACCCTCTGCCCATGGACCATCCCTCTCCCCTGGACACCCCAGTCCTAGGCCATTGCTAGTCTCCTTTCTGTCTCTGCAGACTTGCTTATTTTAGCCATTTCATAACAGTAGAGTCATACCGTATGTGGTCCTTTGTGACAGTCTCTTTTCAAGATCCATTCATGTAGCAGCATGTATCAGTGCTCCATTTTTTTAAGTTGCTGAATCATATTCCATTGCATGGATATATCATGGTTTATTGATCTCTTCGCCCACTGATGGACATGTAGCTTGTTGCCACATTTTACTATTAGGAATAATCCTGCTTCAAACATTTCTGTACAAACATTTGCATGGACATGCTTTTATTTCTTTTGGGTCTGTGTTTTGTGTACAAAAATGAATAGAAATGATGGATCACATGATAACTCTATGGTTAACCATTTTAGGAACTTCTAAACTGTTTTCCAAAGCGGCTGCACCATTTTATGTTACTACCAACAATGTATAAAGGTTCTGATTTCTCCACATTCTCACCAACACTTATCTGTCTTTTTGTTATAGTCCTGTCAATGGGTATGAAGTGTTATCTGATTGTGGTTTCGATTTGCATTTCCCTGGTGGCTAATGGTATTGAGCATCTTTCCCTGTGCTTGTTGGCCATTTGCCAGCCCTATTTTAAATGCATATGTGTAGTAGCTCTTTGCTCCACAATAACCTTGTGTGATAAGTACTAATATTACCAGCCTTCCCTATCACACGCCAAGTTCAGACTTCTGGTTGCAAACTTTCTTTCCGGAGAATGAAATCAATCCTTATTACGTACAAGGAAACCTGAGCTCCTGATTCTGGTTAGGCATGTAAACATCAAAGAAAGACTGTCCGATATGTAGTTTGCACTTAATAGCCAGTGCCTAAGCAATTCCTATTTATCACACCTTTCTTGATTCAGGGACTTGGCATGTGCTGTTTCCTCTTGAGGAGTACTTCCCTGGCTAACTTCCGCTCCTCTTCTAGATGCTCCAGGAGGCTTCTCTGGCCCTCCATCCTAAACCTGGACACAGTGTTCTCACAGCCCTGTGGACTTACCACGATAACATGCGTTCACTAGTGCCTTCATAGTTTTCATCTTTCTTTTAAACCAAAGATTTTGCTTTCTGCACTTGCTTCAAATGTACATTTGTAGTCTGCCTTTTCTTTTCATTCAACACTGTAGTACACAAGTTGTTGGCATAAATGAAAACATGATTTTAGGTGGCTACAAAATATTCTATTCAGTGATTATAAAATAGCTCATATGACTATTTTTTTTAAAAAAGTGGTTGAATCATTCCATTGCTGTGTTATGGTAAATACCACTGCTATGAACATCTTGATCATAAAGCTTTATTCCATATTTAGGAATAGTTCCTTCAGGCAGAGTCTGAGCAGTGAAACCACTGTGTCAGAGGCACGGGTGAGGCCGGGGTATGTGCTGCTAAAGCCCTGGCAGAAAGATGTTGCTGTAAGACGGACCCACATATACATGACAGCGCCAGCAATGAGCTTATTATCATTCTAAAAGAATCTTTGCTTTAATCGGCATTTCTCTGATGAACAGTGGGGACAAATCTAATAATTGCACACACGATGGAAGCATATCTTAATTGATAGCCCCATTAAAATGATAGATACGACATCACGGGTACATTTTCTCGAAGGAACCCAAGAAAGACTGAACGAGAACATTTGCTGGTGAGGATAAGAGAACGAGTGGCCCGAACCGCCTCAATAAAACTGCTGATAGTGGGATTTGCAGATAAGGCAGAAGGACATCTGGCTGGACTATATAACTCCGCAGCTCATTTTCTGCGCCTTATCAGGACACAGGCCTGCTCCCCTGTAAACGGCGGCTACACCTGGCAGTGCAATAAAGAGATCTGCACGTTGCAGGTGGACAGGAAGAGCTGCCGGAGACAGCTCCCGGTGCGGGTGACAGAGTGGGAGATAGAGAACGTTGTGATTGGAAGAGCCCAGTGAGCAGTGGGAAGGCAAGAGTTTCCACGCGTTTTATTTTAGTTTAACTTATTGGGGGAATAGTTTATTTCTGTGTGAAATCTCAACGTGGAACTGGGTGTGGGAGTGGCAGACAGAGGCAGGGGGACCATTTGGTCTGCTCTCTCATTCACAAGGGGCCCTGAGATGTTGGCCATGGTCTCCAGATGTTACAGAAGCAATCCCAGAGACATGCTGAAATGATGAAGGAAGATTTCATTCTTTGACTTTCCTCCAAGCACTTGATGGTACATGTATTAATCACTCAGTCCTTGAAGCAACCCAGTCTGATGGATACGGTTCTTGTTTACATCTGGCAGAGGGGGTTAAAGACTTTGCCTGGGATCAAACAGTTCGTGAAGGGTAGAGCACGGATTCAAACCCAGGCCTTTTGAAGAGGGCAGGACAGAGACTTTCAAATCGAAGAGAACAAGCTACTGATTAAATGATCAAAAGACTAGTCACTTAGAAAATGTGGTCCATTGTGGTAGATCTGATATTTTTTTAAGCTACATTTTTATTGAAAATAACGTTAGCCGACCTTGGGTCCCTGAATGATATCAATCAAATCAAGCAGTTTAAAAAAAGGCAGAAGACATGGCTGTCACAAACGTCAAACAGACCCTCATTGAGTTAATTGAGGGTCAGAATATGAAGAAAGAAATGGACGTGTTTATTAACAGTCCATTTACTTGTAGATTGTCACATTCAGAATTTAGGAAGTGGGGAGTGTGGTGGTTAGAGAACACAGGGCCTCAGGTTCAAATTCTGCTGACCCTGCTCTATAAGTCGGGACTATTCAGACTCTGTGAGTCTCAGTCTTCTCATCTTTAAAATGGGGATAATGACAGTACCTACCGCATAGAGTTCTTGGGAGAACTAAACAAGAGCATACACACAATGTACTTCTATCGTCTGGCACGTCATAAGTGCTCAATAATTGTTAACTGTTAATATTTATTCATTCTTTGTTTCAACCAATGTCTGCTTAGCCCCACCTGTACTCCACTGGGTTAATGGAAATGTTTTGGATGGCCCAGGAAAGACACAAGGTAAAATTTGGAAGCCAACGGTTTTAGCTACAAAAACCCCTTTGCTGTGAAATGTGTTGACACGTAAACAGTTTTGGGAGATGGGATTGCGTAACTTACTGAAGCAGAGGCGTAGACCAAGAGAAAGGAGTGGACGCAGGGTCTAATGGACAAACAGACTCAGAAGCACCCAGATGCGAGGACTTCCTGCCACAGACGTGAATTGTGCTCCTTTTGGCTGCCTACGATGAACAAAACAAAGCAACAAAAAATCTAGTGCTTCACTGGTCCTTAGGGTCAAAACAGGGATCTCTGTCACAGAAAGCAACGCTTAGAACTTGTCTTTGGGAAATTGGTTAAATCTGAGTTAACTGAGTTGGAAAGACTTGGGCCATAAAACAAGGTGCCCGCACCAGCAGATCACCTTCTGTGAACAAGTCACCCAAATGTGACGCCAGAGCTCAAGCACAGGTTCTGTCCCCAGAGCGATGCTATTTCTGCAATGAAAAAAAAAGGCGAAGAGTTGAATGGAGGCCACGGAGCCAATCACAACCCTTTTAACTTCAAACAAGACATTTTGCTAAGTAATAATTAAAAAAAACTGGGATTTGGAACTGAAATCATCATATAAATGGCTGTTCTTCATGAAGCATGTGCCATGTGCTAAATTCTGCATCAAGTGCTTGGTAACATCAGTTTTTCATTTTATTAAATTTTTTAAAAACAAATTTTAAAAAATTTGTTTTTTTTAAGTAGTTTTCGGTTCACAGAATAGTTGAGAAGAAGGTCTAGACATTTCCCATATACTCCCATCCCCCACACACCCACAGCCCCCCTCATTATCAACTACACTCACCAAAATGGTACATTTTCTACCAAGGATGAAGTTACACTGGCAGAGTATCATCACCCACTGTTTATAGTTTGCCTTGGGAGTCACTCTTGGCCTTGTATTTTCTATGAATTTAGACGAATGCATAATGACACATACCCATCATGATGGTACCATTCAGAGTATTTTCACTGTCCTAAAAATCCTACGTTCCGCATATTTATCCACCCCCATGCCTCCCCCCACAACCACTGATGTTTTCACTATCTCCGTAATGTCATATAGTTGGAATCACACACTATGTAGCCTTTTCAGACTGGCTGTCTTTAAAGGTCCCTTCATGTCCTTTCATGGCTTCGCAGCTCATTTCTTTTGAACACCGAATAACATTCCACTGCCTGGATGTACCACCATTTATTTACGCATTCACCTACTAAAGGACATCTTGGTTTCTTCTGCATGTTGGCAATCGTCAAGAAAGCTGCTACAGACATCTGCGTGCAGGTTTTCATGTGGACGTAACTTTCCAGCTCCTTTGGGTACATACCAAGGAACTCGAGGACCATTATTTATTTTATTTTCGTTCTTTCAGCAGCTCTGTGGTATGACCGTCCTTATCCCCATTTTACAGATGAGAAACCTGGGGCTGAGAAAAGTCATGACTTACCCTCAAGGCACACAGCGAAGAGTGGGAATCAGACTAGATAAGACAGGGACTTTGTTGTTGACATGATTGATGCCCTGGGGTCAGAAGCCGGTGCTACTCCCAGCTTTGTCCAGAGAGTTGGGATGCCCTTGACCTCCTGTAAAATAACACTGTGTGTTCTACTGCCTCACACTGCTCTTGTCAAATGCCATCCTGGGCACAAAAACACTTTGGATTTCTGAGGTTTCCCATTAGCACTGGGGACAGGTCACTTCGACTCTCCAGGTTTCACTTTTTGCATTTGTGCCATAAAAGCATGGGGCTGGCTGCGTGGAACTCCCTTCCAGCTGGAAAGTGTAGAATTCTGCATGTTCACACCTCCACTGGTTTCTCAGTGGTAAATTGGAGACACTGGCTATCAGGGGTGAGGGGAAAGCTATAAATGCTTCCACTTGAGCTTCGGGGTTGAATAATATTGGTAATTTCAAAGCCTTATTATCTTACTCCCTAATGTTTTGCTTCTAAACAACTGTAGTTCTTGAGGGAGGGGGATTAGAATAACAGCGCTGGAAAGACTTCCACTGGGGAAGCCGAAGGGTATTTGGAGTTTTTAATTTAGAACCTGAGCGACCAAGTGCTGCTTCGAGTTTTTCCCTGGGGCGCCCAAGTTTCCATCGAACACTATCCAGCGTTTTGGAATCGAGCCTGCCAGTAAGTGGGGGCTGGGTGGTGAGGGAGAACACAGCAAGGGGTGGGGACAGTACACTATAGTTGCCAGCTTGGGCTCGGGGTCCAACTTGGTTCGAATGCCTTTTCTCTCACTCCATAGCTCTGTGACCCCAAGCTCTCCATACCTGGCTCAGCAAGAATGGTTAACTGTCTCCTAACTGGGTGTCTTAAGGAAAAAGATGTTAAGCCTGAAGTCTGGTGCCTAGATAACTGTTGTTGAAGTCCTACTCTGCAGGGGATGATCTGGCTGAGATGAGGAAGTGCTATATAAGAGCTATCTACTATTGCATAAGAAGCCGCCCCCAAACGCCATGTCTTACAGAGTAACTGTGCAGCGGAGAAACCTGGAGAACACTGGTTTCACCAAGTGTCAAGATTAGCATCACCTGGAGTCACCAAAGAACGCTGCGAAGAATTGCTTGACCTGCTTTGAACACCAAGTAAGAATCAAATGTTTATGTTAAACCACTTAGACTTAAAGGTTTATTTATTTCTGCAGCATAGCTTAGCCTATCCTGACTAATAAAAGCCTGCGTTTCTCCTCTGCTGGCAGAGATGTACTGAAACAAGACAGTCATTGCTTATATTCATCTACTTTCCAATTCCTGGGTTTCAGTCTTTGCCTTGCAATTACTTTGAAACAACAGACCTGGCTCAAATCCCAGCTCTAAGTCACTGGGTAATCTTAGGCAAGTCGCTTTATATTTCTGAACCTTAGTTACTTCACTGAAAAAAAAAGGAAAATTATTGGGCTTATTGGAAGGTTCCAGGAACTTTGCCTGTAGAACTTTGAGCAAACTACTATAGAACTTTCAGCAAACTACCCATCTTGTCAAATTTCAATTTCCTCATCCATAGGAAAAAGATAATAATTTTTGCTACCTCTCAAAGTTGCCCGAAGGCTTAGGGAAGAAAAGGTAAAGAACCCAGCCCTGTGATCAGCCCAGTTAGACACTTAGTATACTTTCTTCTCTTTCTCCCTTTCTCACCTTCTGAGATCTCCTGCTTTGCCTTCCATTCTCGATTGATTTTCTTTCCTTTCCCAGGCTATACTCAGATGCAGAATATTGTTTCTTTTAAAAAAACAAACTTGGACTCTTTTATGGTGGGTTTGGTGTCATGGATTGAGAATAAACTTTTCATAATAATCAGGAAAAATGTGTATGTAGGTATGAAGCTATTTACGGCTGCAGGAGTGGAGGGCAAAGTTGAGTCCACACCTGAAGAACATACTTAAATACACTGATAAGGACGGAAGGATCTAATCATTTGTCTTGAAGAAAACTGCCACAGTCCAGCTGATAAAGGCACCTATTGAGAACAATGGAAATCTCAGCCACTTATTTGCAGCCAAACAAGAACAACTTCGGGGAGCTTGAAGGTGAGAAGTCATTTAAGCAGGAACTCAGAAGGCCGGATTCCTTGAGAAAGAGCACATTTGTAACAAGGTTTCACCCCCCAAGCCCTTCTCTATACAGCTTGGGCACTTATAAAACAAAGAGTTTAAAATGGGAGTCCTCGGTGTCTGCGCCAGGTGGGGGGCAGGGTGCAGACAAGGAGGACACAAAACAACCCCGGATCATGACAAATTTGGTTTCTGTACAGATGCCTTCTTTCCTTTCCTTTTTCATTACTTCTGCTTGAACTCTGTGGTTTTCCTTGGAGAGACTGGCGCCCCCGAAGGGGGGTAGAAAGAACCAATTGACTGTTCTTAAAACAAAACAAAACCCAACAAAGACCCTTTCTTCCTCAAGCGCTATTCCCATGGAAAGTAAAAAGTGAGCCCACTTGGAATTACCTGACTACAAAACAATGCCACTTTTATGAAAGAGAGTTAGTTTTTCACTCACCCAGTTTAAAACATGGCTCCACAGAAATTGCTGAAGTCTTCAAAAAGAGCATGGTCCTCCGATTAGAGACCGCGGCAGAGAAATTTAAGGCTAAAAGGAATATTTTTTTTTGAGTGAACCAAAAACAGAGGTTTAGAAGGGAGCCGCTCTCCTTGAATTATGTTCCTAGTAAGATACGCTGTTCAGATACCCACTGGTGAGCAAAGAGACCTTGTCCGACAGCCTTTCTCCAGTGTTCTGGAAGGGAGCAGTGGGTTCGGCTCTCGGGATATTTTAAACCAGCCAACATTTTTTTTTTAAAGCACATTTAGGTTTGTTTTTCGGTTCTACACAGCGTATATTGAATAAAAGCACATCTGTGTTGAGATGCTCGTGTTTCGTTTGCCGACTTTCTCTCTGAAAAAGGCCCATCACCTCTGCACTCAGGATGAGCAGGGAGATACCGTGGTGGCGCCTGGGAAAGGGATTCTGTCCCATCTGAGTGAGGGGAGCAAGGGATTTGTTTCTGTAGTTAATTCAGGTATGAAGCATCTGTGAAAACTCTCCCCGGTTCTTTCATTCTGCAGCTCGGGGTCCCCCCAGAATATGGTCACCCCAGGAAGGCACTGAAGGCTCAGCTCCCAGAGCTGCCAGAAGGTACAGAGTAGGAGCTGGGAACCTTGGTGCTGGGGCTGAGTGCGGCTCATCCCCTCCTCTGGGCACTCATGCCACCTGTTGTTTTCAGCAGACATGTCTTCTCCGTGAGAAAGCAGTGGGATAGGTCATGGTGGGAGATCTGACTAAGGTGTGTAGGAAATAGAATTTTATTTTATTTTATTTTTAAAAGATTTTATTTATTTATTTTTAGAGAGGGGAAAGGGAGGGAGACAGAAAGGGAGAGAAACATCAATGTGTGGTTGCCTCTCATGTGCCCCTTACTGGGGACCTGGCCTGCAACCCAGGCATGTGCCCTGACTGGGAATCGAACCAGCGACCCTTTGATTTACAGGCCGGCACTCAATCCACTGAGCGATACCAGTCAGGGCAGAAATAGTATTAGAAAAACAAACAAACAAAATAAATAAATAGCTAGACTTTGAAGAACTCCAGCTCATTGTTAAAAGGATTCAAACAGACAGTAGGTTCATTGGGGACAAAGACAGGGACATGTTCACCATTTTCTGAGCCAAGCACAGGCGGGTGGAGTTAAAATGACTGTTGGCGGGATGGGGATCAGATACCACATGTCCTAAACACTGTGGCAGACAGATCCACTCAACATAAAGCGGAACTTGGGCGGCAGGAGAGTTTGTCCTTCTCCATTGCCTCAAGATGAACACAAAGGATGTTAAAAAGAACTTTATTACTCATCCCAGTGGGGAAATGGCCAGGAGAAATAAATAACCAGTATGGGCGTTGGCATAGTTTGGGAATAGCCATGATCTCTGCGTTAGAGGCATAACCTCGCTTGGTGCACTCAGCAGATCTTGTGTTTTTTATACATTGAAGGTGAGATCCGTCCACCAGCAAAAAGATTACGACTCACTGAAGGCTCAGAAGATGATTAGCATTTTTTAGCAGTAAAGTATTTTTAAATTAAGGCATGTACATTATTTTTTTAGACAGTGCTATTGCACACTCAGTAGGCTACAGTAAAGTATAACTATAACTCATATGCACTGGGAAACCAAAATATGTGTGACTCCCTTTATTGCGATATTTGCTTTATCGCGGCAGTCTGGAGCTGAACTCGGCAATATGTCCAAAATGTACCTGTACATGTTCCGGTTCCTCCACTCAGAGCATTCTGTCCGACTGAGCTTCTTCTAGCGTAGAGGCCAGCAGTGTGATTCCTATATGATTGGCATTTGTCGAGATCTCCAGGCTAAGCGACACCCGTTCCTTTGTCTCCTTCCCTGTACTTTGCCTCCCACAGCACAATTATCACTAAGCAGTAATTCTCCCATTTATGCAGAAACTGTGTATGTACTCCTGGTATCTACGCCAAGCAAAGTGTTGGGCAACGGTGGTCCAGGGATGAGTGGGACACGACTTTTAGCCCCGAAGACACTCACAAAGTAAGAGGGAGAAATACCCATGTAGAAACAATTATGAACACAAAATGGTAAGTGCTATGAGTGGGGGTTAGAACAGAGCACAGGCTAGCCCGAAGGTGTTGGCAACTAACCTGGGCCTTGGTGATTCTTTCCTCCTTGTGTTGTCTTTATCCCAGGTGGAGGGACAGTGTAAAAAAAGTGTCAGCGAAAAAATGTGTGACCCTGACCAGTGAGACTCAATTGGTTGGATGTCCTCCTCTAAAGTAAAAGGACGCCGGATTGATTTCTGGTCAGGGCACAAGCCTAGGTTGCAGGTTCAGTCCCCAGTAGGGGCACATACGAGAGGTAACCAATCTATGTTTCTCTCTGTCATCAGTATTTCTTTCCCTCTCTTTCTCCCCCTCTCTCTAAAATGAATGAGCATGTCCTTGGGTGAAGATTTAAAAATATTTAAAAATCAATTAATCAATCAATCCACTCCAGGGTCCTATTTTTCCCCATGGCCCTAGGAGAGAACTCATACAGGCTGCAGGATTTTTCTGGTCCCTCTTCATTTTATCATCAAACAGCATCTCAGTGGAGGAATGGAAAGGTCTCATCCAGTATCACTCAAAATCGATTAAAGTTGAGGCTTGCCTTCCTGTGGTTAAGGAAGGGGTAGAGTTGGCCTCTTCGGTCCTTTGCTGCTTCCCTGTCCCCGTCTCACTACCCAAGGCTCTGAGCCTCCAGTGTTGGAATTCAGGGAAGGAGTGGGCAGAGGTGAGGAGATTTTCACAGGGCTGTCTCTGGCATGGGGATTGCACTGCCACATGGACCCTTCACATCCTTTCCGCCCAATGTTTACTCCATCCCTTATTTATCAACCAGCTGCAGAAGGAGTGACCTGAAAACACAAGTTGTTCTTTTTGTGTGTGTGTGTGCCCCATGGTGCCATTGCTGTCACCCTGCTGGATGCCAGAGGAACCTGCTCAGGCATTCTGATGTGTGCACAGTGGATGGGGAACCCCATGAGGGCATTGCTTGACCTATGGGGGTGGCACTTGGAGGGAAAATGCTCCCCTTTCACATGTCTCAGAAGGTTGGTACCGAGGAGTGTCCCGCAAAGCTCTGGGAGGGTCCCTAGTGAGAGGGAGCCCTGGCTGCCCACAGAAAAATGAGCTCAATAATTCAATTGAGGGCCAGCTTTTCCTCCTCCCTGCTGTCATCTTCCTGGATGCTCACTTTTCTGTCCAGTGGTCATTTCCCAAAACAAACTACTGGCATGCAAGCCTTTGCCTTAAGCTATGCTTTTTGGATGAACTCAGGCTGAGAGGTTGTGAGTAAACCCTCCTGTAGTTGCTTCCATGGGTTCTTCAGGGAGCACTCCATGGTGGGGGGGGGGGGAAATCTCTTCTCCACATTCCAGACTGGGCAAGCACATCTTTATTTTCAAGGATGAGTATCTTCTTCCTTAGCCTCTAGTCAGAACTGTCTACCTCGTTTGTGAGGCCCAGTGCAAAAATGAAAACATTGGGCTTTTGGCTCAAAAAGAAATTAAGAATTTCAAGATGACAGTAGCGGAGCATTCAGACCTAAGTGTGGGGCCCTTCTGAGACCAGGGCTCGTTATACACACCACACTTCCAGTCTAAGATAACTCCCCAGCACGGCTCTTTCACAGAGAGCTCACATCTGGTCCATGGGGCAGCCCCCTCCTCTGCTAACGCTTGCTGACTCCACCGCTTCAGCCAGCCCTTTCCTCTTTAGATTTCTCAGCACAAGTCACACACAGTGCACTGAATGTTCACAGTAGCCAGTCTTCATGATGTCCCCTGTGATCCTAGCCTTCCCGCGCAGAATCAGGGGTGACCTACGGGATCAATAGAACACAGCAGAAGTGACAGCGTAACTTTCAATGGTAGGTCATAAGAAGTGTTGTAGCTTTGGTCCCTTGAGTTGCTCTCTCTGGGGAAAGTCAGGTACCATACCATCAGGATGCTGAAGAAGTTCTATGCAGATAACACAATGAAGAACTGGCCAAAGGCCAGCACCAACTGGCCAGTTATGTGAGTGAACCAGCTTGGACTGGGTCCTGCAGTCCCTATCAAGATTTTGGATGAAGCATTCCTGGTGACATTTGACTGCACCGTCATGAGAGCTCAAGACAGTGCTGGCCAGCTGGGCTGCTCCAGAATTTCTCATTCAGAGAAACGTGAGAAATCATGGATCATTACCCACTAAGCTTTGGGATGACATGCCATGCAGCAAAGCATAACTACCATGGTAACAGAAAGCAAGTCCCCTTTAGGTGGCAGAGCTTTCTTCAAAGAAATCCTCTGCAAGCATCCTCTCTCAGTCTCTATACTTCCTATGGACCGGACCTGGTCACTTCTAGGAGAGAGACTATTTATGAGATCGTCCTGGGTCCTGAACGAGAGGGTTACCTGGAGGAACCAACTAACCCAAGAAGACAAAAGCTGTAGTTTTCTGGGTGGCAATGATCCTTTTAATACACTCAATTTTTGTATGAGAGACATAAACAATTAATGTATAAATCTTTGCCACCTATTCTGATTTTCTTTTGCATCTTGTTCAGAGACCTCATTTTGGAACATGCCTCAGCTTCCGTTTTCATCTCCGGTTATATTTTCTTTACCTAACTTCAATATCAATGGGACCAATGTCTTGGTTAAGACATTCCCCTCCTTCATATCCTCATTGATACCATCTCTGTGAATTGGTTTTGGGATAGTTCTGCATTGCAGAACTTTATTGATTTAGTGTAACAACATCTTTACCACAGCCAGGTTGGGTAGCCATGGCCTTAGAAAAGCAAGAAGTCCAAAACAGAAGGAATATTCATTATAAAACAGAAGTCTGGAAGCCTGCCAATGTTCTGGGCAAAACCTTTTAGCCAGAAAACTCAAATCCCCGAGTAAAATTGCATGCATAAAATTCCAAAAAGTCTTGTCTCAGAGAAAGAGGGGATGGGGGAGGGGGGGGAGAAAGAAAATCTTGTCTGTAGTTTTGACCTAATTCTGCTAATAAAGAATTTATTACTAAGGACCAGACAATTTATTTAGCATCGAATCACAGACTTATTTCTACCCAACAAGAAGCTGGGATTTGTTGGGGCATTTGGGGAACTAAAGTTCCAGTGATCAATCTTCCTCGAACAATCGATGTGACTCATGGGAACATGTCTGACCTCCCTGTGCCTCAGTCTCTTCCTCTGTGTGAGTCTGAGAATATCTGTTGACCAGGGAGAAAATATCACAGGGCTTTGAAGTGCTGTACACACTTTACTTATTTGAAGTTTCATTATTATCTTGTCTTTTATATTTAGAACCGTTTTCTGGAAGAGGGGAGAGAAAATGGCTTATATGACATTATAAAAACATTAAAAGTCAAATAAAAAAAACAAGCCAATGCGTGATGACTGTTAAGCAAGTTTCTGTTAATTGAATCATATTTCCCCACTGATTTGCATAAAGACTGAGGGCATGGGGCTCGCAACGAAGCAAAATCACACTCAGAAGTGTAGAAGATCTTTAAGCAGTTATTTAAAATACCGAGAATAGGCCAGAAATAGGACTGTAACGTGACCGTGGAGGAAAGGCCAGGAGTAGGAAGCTGTACATTTAGGTTGCGTGCCCTTAGATGACCAGGGGATCTTCCCAGCTCTGAAGGAAGTGAAGTCCTTCCTTTTATTCTGGGAAAAAGATTTTCCTGGGTACGGGAGGTACATAGACGTGTATGAGCCAGGGTTGGGTTGGGAGAACAAAAGCTACCCTGTGGATTGCAGGGAATAAGGCCTTTACTAAGAGGAATCAGGGGCATGTGTCAGTACTGGACGGCTGGCCGAAGGAGCAAAGATCAGGGACACTACCGTGGGTGGTCTCAACCTGAGTACCCACACACAGTCTCCTGAGCTCTGATTTTCAAGAATGTCTGAGAAGCTCCCATCCAAAGTGAGACTATGGCAAGAAGAATGGATGGTTCGCAGGGCTCCTCTGGGAAGGGGCACAGGCCTGCCTGCTGCTACTGCCTCCGAAGCAAAGAGTACTCCCCACGCTCCCCTGTGCCTCCCAGATCTAGTCCGGTCCTCTAACCGGGCAACTGTCACCGGAACACCCTCTCATTGGCCAGCCCTCACTGGGAAGTCTCTCATTGGCCACCCAGTCTCTCCCTGGGAACCGCGCCGGGCATGGCATTCTGGGAAATGAGCCCCGCTTCTTCCGAGTGCTGCAAAGGAGAACTTAGATGGGAGCAGAAGATGCTGAAACGACAGCAGACAATTCAGTACAAGGAAGGGATGCTGTTCCCCGGGCTAGCACTACCCCTTGGCATCTCAGTGAACCCGCCAGCAATTTTAAGAACAAGGTATCATTCATTTTATAATCTTTTTTTTATTGTTTTAAAGTAAAGGATAAAAATGAGGCCCAGAAAAGTGAAGTAACTGGCCTAGGGTGGTCAGACAACTGGTTCAAAGATGGGTCTATATAAGGGAAAATCCCAAGTTCATTTGCTATTCGATACATCTAGAGTAGTGGTTTAAACTGTAGCTGTGTCAGAATCACCTAAGGAATCATCCCACGCCCGGAGTTTCTGAGTCAAAAGGGCTGGGGGTGGGGAGCCTAAGATTTGCATTGGGAACAGGTTCCCAGGGGATGCTGCTGCTGGTGCAGGGACCACACTTGGAGAACTCTAGGGCAGGGAGGTGATCCTATTCCTAATTACAATCTCCTGGTGCTCAGGACCAGGCAGATCCTACAAAATACCAAATTTGCTTTAATTATTTTGACTGCCCTTGCATATGGTTCCTATCAAATAGCATAAATACCACGCTTGGCTTTGTGTGTGCGCATGCATTTTAGCCATATAACCTTAGCAGGTAATCACTCCGCTAAATGGAAATGGATAGGCTTCTGTTTCTGTGTGCCACCTTATTCAGAAACCAAGGAAATACCTGGTACTGTGCATATTTTCCTGATTGAGCCAGAATACCAAATTAACCTTTGGAGTTGATGATTTATTTATTTCATTGTGCGTTTTTAAAAAGTAGCATTTGATAAGTAAATGGCCCAAATCTTACTTTGGCATTCATGGAAGTAGCATTAGTCTTGATGAATTATTTGCTTATTCATTGAATATGTAATTTAATTCTATAGAAATTGCTTGGCAATTTAGCATGCATTAATGAGCGGGTACTGTCTCATAGCTTAATGAACCTGTCACCTTTTTAAGGTAAGGGAAGTGTTTAAGAAATTAAGAATAGACTGGGAAGAAGACTGTTCAGAAATTCAAAAGAGTTAACCAACCTCTATGATCCCTGTCAGGTTCAGATATACAGATTTCAAACAGTCAGGTCAATACCGGGCTGGGGGGGGGGGGGGGGTAGTGGCTTTTTCTGAAGAGTCAGAAAGACCTGAAAGTGAAACCAAGTAATGTCTTCAAGTATCTAGAGAGTGCTGGGCTGTCACTGAATCTCTGGGGGTCCTCCCCTGACAAATAGAGGGTTCTTACACTTATCTTACAGGATTACAGTAAAGATTAGATGAGATAATAAGTGGGTGAAAAGGTTCTGAAGTGAGGTTGATGTCAACAAATTATTATGATTATTGTAGTATTATAATGCTAACAATAATTTCCCCTCTTTCCTCCTTTCTTTCCTTACTTTTCCCTCCCTCACTCTCTCCTTCCTTCCTCTTGCCTATCCTTCCTTTATTCATTTACTAAATGAACTTTTCTTCCCCCCCAATTTCTTCTTTAACTTTTAAAATTTTCTTTTACATTTACTGGTTTATTGTAAAGGATGCCACTCAGGAACAGCCAAGTGGAAGAGACGCACAAGGTAAGGTGTGGTTGTGTGTCATTGAACTTTTGTGCCTCCCCGGGCACAGCACCCTCCCAGCACTTGCATGTGCTCACCAACTCAGAAGCTCCTCAATGAACACTTCTTTCCAGAATCTGAGATGACCCACTGTCTGGTCCAGAAGGCTCAGCTGTTCTGAATCGTTCTGCCTTCCTATCCACATTACCCTGTCTCCCAACTCTGTGCACATTGTTTTCGTTTGTGTCCGATTCCTCCTTAGCCTTCAGGAAGTAACCAGAGCATCACCTGCCCTGTGAAGCATGCTGTGGTCATCTCCCCCTCCATCAGCCTTCAGGGCGGTGGCCTGCACCCTCTTCCATCTCAGTGCCACCTCTCTTGGGGTGCAATTGTCTGTATTCATGTCCGTATCCTTCAAACATGGCAGCTCCTTAAGGAAATGACTGTGATTTTCATATTCATGACCTTAGTACTTGGCCCAAGGAAAATAGTTGGTAAATACACTTTTTTTAATGCTGCCCGCCCCCCTCTCCCACAGTGAACATACTGGTTAGGGTGAGGTGAGCAAGGTACGTGGGAAAAAATATTTAAAGAAGTGCTCACTCCCAGGGCACTTCTGTTCAACACTCTGAGTTGCTGAAAACATCAGACACTCCAACTATACTCATTGCCCAAGAGAGAGTTTTTCTTGGCATCTGTGCTTTTCAATTTCAATATTAATTTTTTTCATTCACAAACTTCCAAGAGCTGGCATTGTATTATCATGTCTGAACTAATGCTCCAATTTGCTGAGTGGCTGTTATGCCCTGTGCTGGCTACTGGGAATACAAAGAGGTAGGCATGATGGACAACGCCCATTTTCGGTCTCACCTCAGCTCTCATGGAACTCTTGTAGGGATGAAGATGATGAGGGGCAGAGTATGCCCAGACAGTTGTACTTAAATGGCTGCAATACAAAAAGAAGTTCTGTGAGAATGCTGAAAGCAACATGCTATGAGGATCAGGAGTTGACTTCTGGGTGGGAGGATGGATAGAACCTGTGAAGGAATGACATCTGATTTTTGATGTTAACATCGTCCGTGGTGCTGGAGCCTCTCCCAGATCCCCTTTCCTGGGTCCAGCTGTGGGGGTGGTTGGCTCCTCAGGCCAACAGCTGCACTGTTCTCTAGGAGATTGTCCCTCTCCCTGAGATGCCTGGGAAGTCACACTTCCTCTCCATGCTAGCTATGCTCTTTCCTCGTGGGTGGCTCACCCCTGTGGGTGGCTGATGGGTATCTTGCCTCAAAGGGGGCAGTTTTGAGATGATACTCACATTCTAGGGTTCTCCATGGTCTCAGGCTTGGACTAGATTTCAGTAGCAGTCACACTTTGCTTAGCTCTCCCCTTGCTTCCTCCTCACCCTCTCCTCCCTCCAGGTTTCTCTCCAAAGCACTTTCCCAACAAGCCACATAGGCAAGCAGCCCCATCTTGGGGAATTTTTGAGGGATTCACAGTTAAGACAAAACAAACAAACAAATGAACAATAGTAACAACAGTGCTATTACTAATAACATAATACCAGGAACTTTGGATGTTTTTATTTATTTAATTCCTATAAAACCCTGTGGGTTGTTATCCCCATTTTGCAGATGAGGAAACTGAGGGCCAGAGTTGGGAGAGGTCCTTTGGCCATGTTTACACCATTGCTAAGCTGGGAGTGGTGACAGAGAAGCTGGGATGACCTGCCCACCGACTTCCAAAAGATGAGGTTGTATGCATACAATGCTGTTTTTAGGGGGCTCCTGAGGTGCAGCCCACCCCGCATTATTTCAGTCTCCTATCCCAGTGGGTTATGACTATGCCCAGTGGATTACTTTGCCTTTCTGTCAGGAATAACATGGCAGACAAAAGAAGCAGAAGGAAAAACAGATGAACATTTGCAACGTGAAAAGATCTGCCCTGTCACTTGCAAGATGTAGTCAGCTCGGCCAGGCTTTGTCACAAATCTCACTGCCATTGGCCACTTACTTCTCCTAGGAGCAGCAGAAAGGCCTTTGTTACTCTTTGCTCATAGCAGATACAAGACTCAAGTCAGCCCTAGACAGAGGTGGGTGTCAGCACAGCTTACGAGCCTCCCTGAGCCCAGGGCCCAGGGCCTGCCTACAGAAGTGGCTCGAGGACTCATTACAGTGAATAAGTGAATAGCTTTTGGCTTGTGTGGCCAAAAAGTTCCTCCACAGCTGCTGCCTAAGTAGGTCTGCCTGCGCTGTCTCTGCAAACTGGGTCAGCAGGTCAATCGGGCTTTTTATATGCTGCCTGGACTGCCTGCATTTACATTTAGGGTCAGATGTGGGGCAGAAAAAGATTTGGGTGAAAGAAATCTATTTAGAACATTTCAGTGCTGCTGCTGACTGCACTCTTCATTATTTATAGATCACTCAATTGTGTTTTGTACAGTAACCTTATTTGGGCGTATAAATAAGCAAAGGATAAGAGAGGGAAAAAATAGCACTGATTTTTTTTTCTCTCCTCCAATGAAAGGTAGATGAAGAGATTTTATATTTGAGGTCTTCTGGATGGCATGTTACCCAGAGAGCAAGAATTAGAATAGATTTAATCCCCTAACCCATACTGATGTACACATTAAAAGCACTGTTTATGAAATTTATCTTTTTGACATTTTTAATACATGAGGGGGAACCCCCCAAAACCCGGCATTTATTTATAAAAACTGTTGTATTTATTCTTACATGTTTAAACTTCAGTCACTTTCAAAGTACTCTCCATGTGATGTAATACACCTATCAAGATGTTTTTTCCACTGCTCGAAACAGTTTGAACTTATCAGTTTTGATGTCTTTTAGTGCTTCTGCCATTTTTTTTTGTTTCACCTCTTCTACATCAGCAAAATGATTTTCCCTTTGAGGACTTTTTTCATCTGGGGAAATAAAAAAACGTTGCTAGGGGTGAGATCAGGTGGATAGGGAGGGCGGGGCACAGGGGTGGGTCGTGCTGTTTTTTGTCATAAACTGCTGAACACTCAGTGCTGTGTGGGCAGGTGTGCTGGAAAACCACCCATCATGAAATGGGCAGACACATTGAAAGAGTCTTCAAAAAAACTCAGTGAAGCGGAATGCAGACTCTGACAACAATACCAGCTGGTGCACTGATCCAGATGGGTTCCTAGAACACTCAGCTAGCAGGGGAAGCCTGTGCTACAAGGGGCCCACCCTCTAGAAGATAGATCTTTTTTTTTCCGGTCCCCCCTCGTGTTCTATTGTAGCCTTGCATTGTGAGTAATGGAGAATGACAATTGTTAGCATTTAGGAAATGCTTCTTATGACTGTGCCGAGCACTGTGCTAAGTGACACACACAATCTCATTTAGTCCTCAACACACAAATGGGAAAAGGCATCTATTTCAACTCCCATTTTACAGACAAGAAGCTTGAGGCACAGAGAGGCTCAATGATTTGCTAAAGCTCTGTAGGAGACCATTCTGCATGGCGTGGGCCCAGCTCCCACTGGGAGATGCACAGGACCCACGCCCATGGATAGGTTCTCCTGTGGGGAATCAGGCCTGCATTGTACCTAGACTGCTATGAGGCTTGCTTTTGCTAAAACTCCCTCACCCTGAATTGAGAGAGCAAGTGCTTACTGTAACTTCCTGAAATCCATGCTAAAACTCCCCAGTATGGAGTGTAACCAGTTCAACCACTTTTTCCTTTTCATTTGCAAATATCCTTCTTCTGTGATGTGATGAGCGGCATCATCTCCTTTGTTTTCTGTAAAAGGTAACCACCTAAAGCGAACCTGTGCAAAGTAAATGAGGACAGCCCTGTGACGGCAAAGGCTGAGGCTTTTTCTCCCCTTGAGAAAAAAGCCATGCTCTCCTTTTTCTTCCACAGGACTTGGTAGTCCATGTGAGCTTGTCTCCTATCTCATCCACAATGTGGCAGACCCCATGAGCCGCAGTCCACATCAAAGGTCCTTTTGCTAATAAGTAGAAAAGTTGGGGACTGACCCCGAGTTGTCCTCCCTGAATGCATGCACTAGATCATCAGCCTGTACTGAACAATGGGGATGCTCACAGCGGTGTGGCAAGAAGTCACTTCCTGTTCTGGAAAGTGACAGGTGAGAGAAGTCAAAGAAACT
Source organism: Phyllostomus hastatus (assembly GCF_019186645.2). NCBI lineage: Eukaryota > Metazoa > Chordata > Mammalia > Chiroptera > Phyllostomidae > Phyllostomus > Phyllostomus hastatus. Next base: position 41,221,432 of record NW_025334017.1, on the reverse strand, counting down.
GAATCTGGGTGGGTGCCCATCGCATGCCAAGCGCAAAGCCAGGCTCACAGGATCTCTCGGCGCACAGGGTCTCACGTCGTGTCCTGAACACACGCTCAGGGGCCGATCATGGGTCTCTGGGTGTCTTCTAGAACCATTTTTATAAACCAGAAGGGAATCTTGAATTTTCTTAACTTACAACATAAAATAATTTGGCAGTTTTTCTGACATCTAAGTTCAGGGGGTTCCAATAAATTAGTTGCTTCTGTTATTCATGTATATCAACAATTATTTTGTGAACATGCATTGTGTTCTAGGTGCTAGATCTTTATCAGCCAGCAAGACAAAGACTTCTACCCTCCAGGAGATTGTGTTCCTGAGTGAGGAGAAAGATGCTAAGCAATACACGGAAATAAATAAATAAATAAATAAATAGCATAGTGATAAGTACTATATGAAAAAATAAAGATGGTTAACAGGAGTGAAAAATGCTTGTGGATGGGATTCTATGCAGCAGAAAGGAAGAAGGAGCTCCTACCCTTTGCAACAGCGTGGATGGAACTGGAGAGCATTATGCTAAGCGAAACAAGCCAGGCAGTGAGAGACAAATACCATATGATCTCACCTTTAACAGGAACCTAAACAACAAAACAAACAAACAAGCAAAACATAACCAAAGACACTGACACTGAGAACAGGCTGACAGTGACCAGAGGGGAGAGGGGAGGGAATTCCAGGGGAAAAGGAGAAGGGTTTGCAGGAACAAGTTTAAAGGACACAGGGACAATAACAAGGCCGGGGGCGGTGGAGATGGGAGGGAGGTGAGGAGGGCTGGGGGGGTGGGCTGGGGTGGGGGGAAAGGCAGAAAACTGTACTTGAACAACAATTAAAGTAAAAAAAAGATTAAAAAATGCTTGTGGGTGGGAGACCAACTTAGAGTAGGTCTTTCTTTGAGTATGATGTGTGAGCGATATTTGAGGCAGTTGATGGGATGCATCTTGAGGACACATGGGGAAAAGTATTTCGAGGAAAGGGAAAAGCCGGTTGGAGGGTCTAAGAGAGAAGCCGGCTTGGCAGGTGTGGAGCAGCAGGTCTCAGTGACGGGAGGCGCGTTCACGAAGGGTAGGAACTACAAGAGCACGTGTGAAAGGGGGCGGGGCCTGGCTGCGTAGGGTGTGCAGACCGCTGCAGGGACTCCGCCTTCTACTCTGAGTCAAATGGGGAGAAGCTGGAGGGTTCTGAAAAAAGAGGTGATGGTCTGTACTTTTATTGAGCGGTTACTCTTTGGCAGCAATGATAATAGCAAGATGAAAGCGACAAGCCCTTAATAAGTCAGCATTTTACTGGGAGACATGAGTAAGGCAATAACTTCGACACGGCATGAACAGTGCGTGACACGTGAGAGGGAGCCCATGGAAACTCAGTGCGGTCGCCAGTCTCTCCTGGGCCACGCCCCCTCCATGATCCCTGCTTCCTCACATTTTATGCCCTCGGTAGTCAGTCCCCTCTCACATTGAGCAGGGCTGACCTGTGTCGCACAAAGGAGGCTATTGCGGAAATGATGGGGTGTGGCTGATGAGACTCGGTTAGAAAAGACCTTGGGGCTTCTGCCTTCTTCCTTGGATCACTGGGAGAAGCCAGCTGCCATGCTATGAGGACGCTCACGCAGCCCTATGGAAATGTCCACGAGGGAGGAACTGACACCGCCTGTCAACGGCCAGTGCCATTGGCCTACCCTGTACGTGAGTCGTCTGGGAAGTGGACGCCCGTGCCCCAGTCATGCCCTTGGATGACTGCACTCTCCTGGGAGACCCTGAGCCAGAAACAGGCCGGCAAACTGCTTCCCCATTCCCGACCCCCAGTACATGTTTATTGTTATTTCAGTTCGCACAAGCATTGAGGTCATTTGTTGTGCAGCAGTAGACAACTGAGATGCTTAGGAACCCAGCGTGGGAAGGATGAAGTACAGGAGGCGACAACTGAGTGTGTCCTGAAGGATGAGTAGGAGTTCTGAGTAGGAGCCGGTGCAGCAGGGAAAGGGTGGTGAGGTGGCAAGGGCCTTCCAGGTGGAAGGGAGCATGTGTGCTAAGCCCTGGAGGTTGCTCCGCTAGGGGTAGGAAGCTCGAAGCGCACCAGGCCTAGACAAGCAATGCACGCGAGGGCAGAGGGTTTATGGTGTGACGCGCCGTGTGTGAGGGGTGCCGGCAGTGAGGAGTAGGCGGCCCAGGTCCCTCTGCTCTGGCTGACTCCTGCCACGCCAGGGTATAGGCCCCCATGTGCCAGATCTCCCAGTGTGTCCAAAGAAGCCAACCATTGTATTTTAACATAAAATTGAATTTTCAAAAGGCGGCCAACCCAAACCTCTCAGTGTCCAACCGCCTGCTCTGCCCCGCTCTTGTAGCCTCTTGTTCGAGAACTCCTTATGATTCTGGGGAAGACTTAGCTCCCCTCGTGTGCTGACCGTGTGTATACCTTTGTCCTCTGTCTCTGGGTTAGCCTGAGTCCCTTGTGACTGGCGCAGTGATCGACTTCCTCGATAATTTTCTAAATGGTGACAATTGACACCCAAATGCCACTGAACTCCCGTGAGAGGAAAGGAAATCAGAATTAATCCACATGCAGAATTCCATAGCCCCTTCGCAAAGCCACCGGTAACCCAGTACTCCTACAGCCAAGGTGTCAAGGCAAAATCACAGAACTGAAGGGAATTAAGTACCATGGACAGTGAGCCCTGTGCGCATTTCTGAAGGTCAATGCCTGTAGGAAGACACCAGGGCTGGCTTCTGGTGTCACTTACTGTGTGGCTTTTTGAGATACTGGTATGTAGCCATGGAAATGTCTGTATCTGAGAGAAAGAAGCCAGTGGGTTTATCCAGCTCTTAGTGTATGTCAGGCATGGGGCTGTACATACAGTGGTTCATTTAATCCTCACAGCCGCCCTAGGAGAATGGTGCTATCGGTGTGCCTATTTCACAGGTGAGGAAGCTGAGTCCCAGGGAAGTTTACTGACTTGTCCAAGATCTTACAGTCAGTAAGAGGCAGGGCAGTGATCTCTCATGGGACTCTTCAAAGCCCACATTCCTATGTAGGCTCCTGTGTTTCCCACCCTCGTATAAAAATGAGAAAGCAGTGAGGTCTTCGAGTTTTTATTGGAGAGGAACTTGGCCATGACAATCTGATTTGGAGGGGGGTAGGACAGGGGACTTGTGAAGCAGGGTTTGCAGAATGAGCACAGTTTGTTTCCCTCTTAGAACGGAGTACTTTCCCTTCCTCTTGCTCCAACCCCAAGGATCCCCACTGGGAATGTGCTGACAGGGACCTAGTTCTGAAAGGACTTTCAAGGACAACCCATATGTCAGCTAGTCCCCTGGTCTGTACTGAGCTTGTGAATTATAATCAGGTGAGTCAGAGGTCTTTTCTCGTTGGATCACATACCTTGATTTGTGGTCGGAGGTGACCCATAGAGGGAATTCTATGGGTTTTGGACCATGGGAAATGCAGGTTTCAATGTGGATTCAGCCACTAACTTGATGTGTGATCTTGGGTGAATTGTACAGCTTGTCTCAGTTGCGGTCTCCTCTTCTGTTACATGGGGACAGGAATATTTAGCTTATGGTGTCCCCAGTGCCTGGTTCAGTTGGCACTCAACAAAGCCTTGTTGAAGGAGTGAATGAATGAGTGGTTAGAAAAGACTACAGGGCAAGTGGGATCTGGAGTGTTCCTGGAGGGTTAACACATGTGGAGAAGAGGAGGGAGGGGATTCCAGGCAGGGAAGTGACATGGGCAGCAACACGTGGCAAGAATGCTGGGTTTATGCCCTGGCTGGCGTAGCTCAGTGGATTGGGCGCGGGCTGGGAACCAAAGTGTCCCAGGTTCGACTCCCAGCCAGGGTACATGCCTGGGTTGCAGGCCATAACCCCCAGCAACCGCACATTGATGTTTCTCTCTCTCTCTCTCTCTCTCTCTCTCTCTCTCTCTCTCTCTCTCTCTATCTCTATCTCTCTCTCTCTCTCTCTCCCTTCCCTCTCTAAAAATAAATAAATAAAATCTTAAAAAAAAAAAAGAATGCTGGGTTTAGGGGACAGTGGAAGGTCAGCATGGCTTCCTGTGGGGGAAGGTATGGCCCAGGAGGGGCCCGCACTGAATTCTTCATCCTAAATCCATCCCCCCTGAGACGAGTACCCCTATGTGCTGACTCTAATAACAGGTCCTTTCATCTCCCATCTCAAAGCGCTTTGCAAACGTTAGTTAACTCTCTAGAATCCTGGTGAGGTATGATGTATCCACCTTGTGTAGATGAGACAACTCTGGCACAAATGGAAGTGATCTGCCCAGGGCCATGCCTGAATGGGAGCTCTCCCCACCCGGGGTCCAGAATTGGTAAAATGCAGTGAAGGAGAAAGCAGGGAAGCAGAATTACATCTCTTTCTTCCCTACACCCTCACCTACACAAGGAACAGGGCTAGGACAAGAAAAGTCGAAGTCATAAAATAATATTCCTCAGGATTGTTCGAAAGCCGTCCAGTACCTTCTTAAATGTGCACGTCCCGTCTGTCACGGTTTTCTAGGACTTGTGGGCCACGTGGTCGGGAAAATTGTTCAGTTGAGTGTTTCCCTGTTATAATTTAGATTCAGAAGGTGTGCTTCATATTTTTCACCTGTCAGACAGGAGTCTTTCCTGGGTGTGTTCTTGGGAGGGTTAAAGGAGTTAATACACTCATAAAAGCACTAACCTCATCGCCCATTCTGTTGGAAGCCCTTGAGCAAAGGTGGTCGCGAGGATGATTTTGGTGGAGCCAGTGGAATGCCTACCCTGATCGTAAGTGGTTCCTGGACATTTCCACCCACGTGTCCTCCCATGACCTGGATTCATTTATTTGATCACTTTTTGTTGTCCTTTCAGCACTGTGCTGGGTTTGTGGAATATAGCAGTGCACAAAGCAGGCAAAGACTCTGTTCTCTGGTCCCATTCTGTCTTACAGTCCAGCTCTGGAGCCAGATATTTAAAGAAGAATCCCATAATGTAACATTCCCACTGAGGTGAGGCACTAGGACACCACCCAGCAGGATGCTTAGAGAGGGTTTAAGAAGAGGGGTTCCTGCAAGTCAGTGAGGGCATGGAGGGTGCCTGGGGGGAGTGGTGCTCCAGCTGGGGTCGGAAGGATGATAGGATGTAAGTGGGTGAAGGAGAGAGAGAAGAGGGTGCCTCATGAGGGAATAACATGTGCACAGACCACCAGACTAAAGAGATGCAGAACCTTCCTCCAACAGCCATGACTGCGTGCCTTGTTGGACAGGACGTCAGGCACCTGGGGGGAGGGAGAAACCAGCCCTGAGGGAGCAGGATGCAGGTGATGTAGAATCAGTACTCACAGTGCAGCCCAGTTTGATGAAGAACGTAGGGGAGGGGCTAGGATTGCTCAGAGGCCCAGGCGAGTGGCTCTGGCTGGAGAAGACAAGGCAGGCTGGGATGTTTTTCATTCAGCAGTAAAATTTGAGTGTCTCTAAGGTGCCAAGTAGCAAGCTTTGCCCTGTGCTACAGGAGGGAGTGAGACAAGGTCCCTGTCCTGAGGGAGGTCACAGTTAAATTGGGGAGACAAAGGACCGGATGATGGCAGTGGGGAAAAAAAAAGGGAGAGGGATCTTGTTCTCAGGACTGCCAAGGAGGCATGGTGGGGGAGGGGCATGGCAGCAGGCAGGAGCTGTGTCTGCAAACACTGATAGAATTCAACAGTGAAGACTTAATAAGGACGTCTAACTAATTAATGATGGCTAATCACATCTTGCATTGGTGTAGCACTTCACAGTTTAGAAGGCGCACTCATTAACTTGTGGGAGAGTCACGGCTGCTTGGCAAGAAGGTGGAACAGGTAGTATCACCCACGTTTTAAAGACAGTGAATTTGAAGCTCAGGAAAGGTACACTCAATGGATGACTTGACTTTTATAAGATAAAATGCCCATGGTTGCTCATACATTGGCAGGCTTGGGGTTTTCGATCTCTCTGTTATGGATGTGCTTCCTGTGAGTCGCTCTCGCCAGGTCCTCCTGGGGGTTCTGTGCACACCCCTGACCCTCTCTCTCCAGCTCGCCTGGAACAGATGGTGTTTGCCTGTGTCTGCGGTTATCGTCTGAGGAATAATGAAGCTGCATTTCTTTACAAAATGTCCTCTAACTGCTCTAAATTGGGGGGCCACCTCATAGATCACGGAACTGGGTACACTTCTGAGAGTGAGAAAGAGGTGTGACTCATAGTTACGTGAGGACGACAGACAGGCACAGGGACCGTCCCTGGCAAACTGGGGACATCTTGTTACCCTCTCTATGAGTCACTCTTTTCACTAATTGGATTCGGACTCTTCTGTCCTTATCTTTTCTGAATCACTTACTCAATTATTAGACAACCGTTGGTAAGTGTTATCAGCTGCGGGCCAACAGGGACACGTATTCTGGCTCCCTTTCGAAGGAAGCACCAACCACCTCAGATGTGTGCGCAGGAACCCTCTGGTCGCCTTCATTTGCCGTCTTCAAATGTGCTAATGAGTAAATCAAAGGCAGTGTTCCTGGAGGGCAAAGGCCATGTCTTCTGGGAGTTCCATGACCTAGGGGTCATGGGGGCTTGTTCGGAACACCGTCCCCAGACACCAGCAGGCAGAGCCTTTCAAAGCAGGAGGGAGACCAGTCGCCCCGGAATACGGCAGGGCTCAGCCTGGATTCCCTGCAGCCCTCGCTGTCAGATGCCTTTCCCCTTCACTCTGCCTTGGTCCCCTGTGTCTGGAAACACTCGTCACACAGTCATTAGTTGTTTGTGAGCCTTGGTTTAATGCTTGTCAGACCAGAAGGTGGGTTTTTTTCATCTGCCAAAGGAGGGTGACAATAGTAACCACCTCCCAGTTCTTGTGAGGGGTAAGTGATTGAATGTACATGAAGCCTTTAGAGAAGTTTTGGGCACCAAGGGTTAACTAAAGGGGAAACACAAAAACTGCCTTTGCACCTGTGCTCTTGTATACCTTTACTCTTTTCTTTCTTCAGTTCCCACCTGCCTTGACTCTGCCTCTCCTTCTAGGTGTAGCCTAATCACCTCATTCATTCATTCATTCATTCGCTCATTTGTTCTGCAAACCCTACTGGATAGCTAGCCCTCGGCAGAAATTGGTCAGAACATCTTGTGACAAATAGGCAAAGTCCTTGCTCACAAGAGGCCTATAGGTCATTGGGATACGTCAAATAGGAATACAAATATAAACAAGTTAAATCAAATTGAAAGTAATAAAAGTCCCCAAGACAGAAGTTGAAATAAGTAGGAATTAGTACTTTTAGCAGGAGAGAGTTTTGGAAGGCTGCCTGGAAGAGGTGTCATCTAAACCATGTTGGAAAAGGCGGGTCATACCATCATATACAGTAGCCCCCTTATCTGCGGTTTTTACTCTTTCAGGTACCTGTGGTCAAATTCCAGAAATGAAGAATTCGCACGTTTGACATTGTGCACCATCCTGACTAGGGCGATGGAATCTCATGCCGTCCTGCACCATCCCAGCTGCGGCATGAATCACCCATTATCTAAAGTCTCCACGCTGCACGTGCTCCTCGCCCGTGAGTCACTTAGTAGCCACCCTGGTTCTCAGACCCACTGCTGCTTGGAGTCAAGTCACCTGTGTTTTACTTAAAATTGGTCCCAAAGAGCAAGAGTAGTTTAAACTTTATCACAGGTATGTACATGCAGAGAAAAACATAGCATATTGAGGGTTAGGGACTATCCGTGGCATCCACTGGGGGAACTGCTGTCATGGCCCCGGTTTTGAACATTCGCTCTGTGCCCTGTTCTTTGTGCTTTTCGTGGATTATCTCTTTGCAACAAACCCTAGGAGGCAGGCACTACTCTGCCTCCCTTTACCCGTGAATAAATGGAGGCTTCAAATAGATAACTAGGTCGTCTGAGGGATCACAGCTAGTGTGCAAGGAATCAGGATTTGATCCCACGCTGTCTGGGTCTAGAGCGCCTGCGCACCACGAAGCCTTTCCTGCCGGGCCCCTCCCCCTGCCGGGATCCCGGGATTCCACAGCCCAGGGCCACTGCACCCGGCTTGTGTCTGGCACGGTGCTCGGTGTGGACCATGTGAACATCACCTATCGTAGCCTCAGCTGGTCCTCAGTAAACAAACTGTTAAATAGCGGTTAGCAACGTTTATGGAGTGCCTACCGAGTTCTGGGTGCTCGTCTAAGAGACTTCTGTGTATTAACCGTTTATCCCTCACAACCACACTGTAAGGGAGTGCAGTTAATGCCTTTATTGTGTAGACAAAGAAGCAGAGGTGCAGAGTGGTTCAACTACTGGCCGAAGGTCATCTAGCTACGGAGTAGAAGTCCTGGAAAAGGTGAATACCAGGTCTCCTCCATTCTGTAATCCTGTAGCCTTGTTCCCTTGGTGTTTTATTTGTTTTTGTTTTCGCCTTGCCCCTTGCTGCTAGGGTGAGGACTTCAGGTTGGGGTGGGGTACTGACTGATGGCCAAGGCCATCTGGAAACAATACAGTTGTTAGATCCCAGGATGGGGTGGGGCATGGACACTTGGCTGCCCTTCCTGGATTTGGAAAACACTGGGATACCTGGTTGTTGAAAGGATCGGGTATTATCTGTACTTTGCCGTTGTTGACTCAGGGTATTGGGCCGGCTGATGCTGGAGACTTTTGAAACTGGTTGGTGCTGGCATGTATCTGTGGGAACAAGTCCAGGGGGACCTCCTAGGAGGTCTGGCTACCAAGACCCCACTGTTACCGAAGCCCCCAGGTTTGTAAGAGCCCCAGGTGCAAAGTCTCCTTTGCCCTTCTCATCCCCTTTCTGTATGCAGTCTAGACTGTGCAGGCAGGGACCCGGCCTTATTCATTGTCACTCCTCTCTCCTCCACGCCCCTCCCCTGGGTCTTGGGTGAGTTACTACACCTCTGTAAGCCTTGATTTCTACCTCTGCAATGTGGGGATAAGGCCTCTACCCTGTAGGGTGCTGGACATATGCAAGTAAGGCCCTTAGTTTAGGGTGGACATGTTGTGAGTGCCCAGAGGAACAAAGGTGGCCTCAATGTCGCCTGTTGCAATAACGATTATGCCACGAGCGTTTGGGGCACAGCCCCAGTTTAACACGGGACAAAGCAGCTTGTGGTTAGTTGCGGGGCTGTTGTCCTCAGTGTCTCGAGTGGCCTAAAAATGTATTGATTGTCAAAGAACCGTCGTTGTGTCATCCATCTTGCCTTCCCACCCGGTCCCACCCTGAACCCTCGTGGCTCCGCAGGAAAGGGGCTTTCTGTCCTCCTCCAGGTTTCTGTAGCCTTTGCACATCGTGATTCTGCAACGTCAATGCTCTCTGCATGGTGGAGCATCTTCCTTCTTCATCCTCCAGGGGCACTTTCCAGCTGCGCTGGCCACTGTCAGTCAGCCTGTCATTTCAGGACCAGTCTCCACTGTCCTGTGGAGGTTCCTTCCTGACCTCCCCCTTCTGTGGGATGCAAGCCCACGAGGAAGGACAGAGGCCTGGACGCTTCATTTTTGTGTGTGTGGTGGCCACGCCTGGTGGGATAAATAGAACCCAGGCAGGCTAAGGGGACGGGACTGCTTTCTCCTCCTGTCTGCCATGCCTTCCCCAAGCCATTCAAGATGCAGAGCCCGGCCCTGGACCATCTGCATCACTAGCTCTGGTGCTTCACGAGGGTGACAGCCCTGTGCAGCAGCGGAGCGGCCGGCCCTCCCCACGTTTGAATTAAAAAAAAACACATACAACCCACAAGCCATAATACACATAAAATCCTAATGTGCCTTCAAAATTACCTCATCTTTTATTTAGAGGTTATTCCGCCCTTGTCTTCCTTTATCGCTCTTTATATGACCAAAGTGGGCCAGCAGCACCAAATGAAGCCATCTCGGTGGCTGGGCGGCGGGGGTGTTTACCGCCTAACTTGGGCAAGGCGGCAAGGCCCCAGGAGCCCCTCCGTTTCGGCCCCTCCCCCTCCCCCAGGCCAGCTTGTTCCATTTGGAGTCGGCGGCTCCCCTGCCAGGTTCGTTTTTTTATATTGTCCTTCCCAACATGGATTTTATTGTAGTTCTAAGTGAAAGGGAGGGCCCTTTCCGAGAAGCTATGATTTCTGAGTGGGCTGCAAATGCCACCCTGGCCGGGGCCGGGGCCCTGACACTCGCAGGGCCAAGGCTCCAGCTCAGCGTTTCCAGCCAAGGACCTTGTTCTCAGAGCTCAGGATCCTTGACATTTAAAGGCCAGGAAGAGCCGTGATTTATTCTTAAGCTCGGTTTGGAGGTGGGGGTGGGTAAAAGGAGAGATCCCATTGGCAGGCTGAAGCAAGCGATCTCAGAGGTCAGTGTCTATAAGAATCACCTGAGGGCCCTTGGAAACCAGGTGCTGGGCCCCACCCCTGGAGGTCCTGCTTCTGTCGGTCTGGGGCAGGGCCTGAGATGCTGCATTTCCAGGGAATTCCCTGGTAATGCTGGTGCTGGGCATCCATGGGCCAACTGGCTAGAGAAGTCAGTGAAATGAAGGTGAGGGTGTGCGTGTGCGTGTGTGTGTGTGTGTGAGAGAGAGAGAGAAAGAGAGAGACCAGAGACAAAGCTATAAAGAGAGGCTACACAAAGACACACCACACACACAGCGACTTCACTTTATGAAGGGAAGTCTCCTACCTAGGGTGACATGGGCTTCAATTACAGTGAATTTTGGATTCGAGATTTGAGAACTACAAGGCTCTGGGACACGAGGCTAATGCAGCTCCAAGGGGTTCCCTCTGCAGACATTTCAAAGGGCCAGCTATTTATCAGACCTTGACAATGCCCGGAGGCAGGTCCTGCTGGGAAGCAAACAGTGTCCTCTATTTTTCACAAGCCTTTGAAATTCAAAAGATCCCCGAGGAAGTAGGAGCCACTGCTCTTTAAGCAGTATAGATAGCTTGGGAGCTTATCTTTGTGATCTCAGGCAAGTGAGAAAACTTCTCTGAGCTCCAGTTTCCTCAGCTGTAGAATGGGATCAAATGAGCACCGACCTCAGAGGGGGCTGTTAGGATTCAGGGATGTCCAACCCGCGGCCGCATGCAGCCCAGGATGGCTGTGAATGTGGCCCAACACAAAATCATACATTTACTTAAAACATTATGAGGTTTTTTTGTGTGTGACTACCTGTCGCAATGTATTTAATGCGTGGCCCAAGACAGCTCTTCTTCTTCCAGTGTGGAGCGGAGGCGCCGAAAGGCTGGACACCTCTGAATGAAATAATGCATGTGAACTCTTCCAGCATTGCACCTGGGAGACGGCCAGCATCAACAAATCGTTACCGTCATTATCGTAAGCATGTTCTCATCTTTTCCGAGCATCTTTGAGCACTTCCTTAGGTGTGATGAGCATCTATTAAACACTTACTAGGTGCCAAGCTTTTTTGTACTCATTATTTTGTTATCATCCGGATTTGTTGATTTCCCGATGAGAAAACAGCTACTCAGAAAGACTGAGGAAATTGCCCTGGTTATTTAGAAGTCACAAAGCTGACAAGTGGTAGACCTTAGACTATACCAAGCCTGATTGGATCTCTTCCCTCTATAACTCAGGTGGAGCTGGAACTTGCCCTTGGCACTGCTGTTGGAGAGCTGTGTGATACGAGGCCATAGGCTCGCCCTCTCTGGTCCTCATCACCAAGGAAGTGAAAGGACTAGATTATTCATAATAAGTCAAAGGTTCCTTGCAGAAGTTCTAATAAGAATAGCTAGGGGCCTACCAGGTGTTTTGCAAAGATTTTCATCGGTCTCAATCAGGTTTCACTTATGTCATTGCGAATTCAACACTTGAGCAGATATTTATTGAGCATCTACTCTGTATCCAGTATTATTCTAATTGCTGGAGATGGTGCTGGGAGTAAAACAGAGGAAGATCACTTCCCTCCCTGAGTTTTTTTTTGTAAAGATTTTATTTCTTTCATAGAGGGGGAAAGAGAGGGAGAGAAACATTGATGTGAGAGGAAAACATCGATCTATGGCATCTTGTACGCACCCTGACTGGGGACCAAACCCATAACCCAGGCACGTGCCCTGACTGGGAATTGAACCAGTGACCTTTCCCTTTACAGGATGGTGCCCAACCCACTGAGCCACACCAGTTGGGGCCCTCCCTGGGTTTTTGTTCTACTTGGAAGGGTGGTGCTAGAGGCCATAAACATATAACCAAAGGTAGAAGAAAGAGCTGGCCCTGCATTGAAGGCATGTTTCGAATGTTCCAGGAAGAGCCAGGAAGCACCGTGGTGGGAGTGGAGGGAGGGTGGCAGGGGGTGGAGCATGGAGGACCTCAGGGGTCATGGCACAGACTTTGGTCTCTACTCTCAAAGGGGAAGCTGTTGGTCTTGGTGTAAGTTTCCCTAGATGCACATCTTGGGACACACATTTGAGTGTTGTACGTGGGAAGTGATTTCCAGAAAACACCAGAAGAGAAATGGAGAAGAGAGACAGGAAAAAGAAACCAGTTGAAAGAGGTATCGTGAAACTGGTTGCCACGGTGAGTCACTGACGCTCAGGGACAAGGATGCCTTCGTGTTATTGAGGTCCACCAGCCCTGCAGCCAGCGACGGCGGCGGGCCGTGTCCGAAGGCGTTAACCCTTAGCCCGCTGAGCTTGCCCTGTGCCCGGCGATGGAGCTTCTCCAGCCAGAAACACGGCTAATGTCACAAGTTAAATGTCACAAGAAAGTGACAACAGCACATGGCGAGGGCCCTGATGCTTCTGTGACACCATTCGGGAACAATGTGATCTGACACCTGTATGCACTTTATAATCCCAATTTAACTTAAAAATGATGTACAGGTACAGAATAAAGACAAGAAGAAAACAAGGCTTAATGTGACCTTATTTTCTCCTATATGTCTTTATATGTATTACTTGTATAGTCATAAAGAAATGCACTTTTCTTAAAACAAAAATCTCTGCAAAATACTGAGTGCGGGGTTCTGGACCAAAGTTTGAGGTGAGTCGGGTGTGTGGGTATCACACAGGTAGGCAGTCTGCCGGGTGAAATTCGTCCATACGGAGGCCCAAAGTGATGGCCAAGCACCCTTTTAAAACTCTCAGGTTTTCTTTTCTGGCTGGGTCTGTGCTGGCAAGATGAAGCTGAAGCCGGATAAATTTCTCAGAGAATCTAAGGCAAGCAGTCCTAAGTTGCAACATTCTCCTCCCAAGCCCGCAACACACACCATTGTCCAAGGACTTCAGGTCAATGTGGCCCGCTTTCCCTGTCTCTATTTCTTCCTCGCTCCCTCCTTTCTTCTCCCTTCTCTCCAACTTCACACACCTCCCCTTCTGTGTCCCCCCTTCTGCCCATTTCCCCCTTTCTTCTCTCCTCCATGCGTCTTTTTCTCCTTGTCTTTCTTTCCCTTCATTCATTCAATACATGTTCACTAGGAGTCTTCCATGTGCCAGGAAGTATGCAAGACGCTGGGGATACCATTCATTCATTTACTCATTTATTCATTCAGAAAATGTGAAGTCCCTACAACATGCCCAGCACGGTGCAAGGCATTGGGTATGCAGTAATAAGCAAAACGGACACAAATGTTTGCCCTTGAGAAGCATATACGCCTGTGGAGGGCAGATGAGCAATAAACCAAAGAGAGATAAATAAGACACGTGGCATGTTCGATTTTGATAAAGTCTATGGAGAAAAGTGAGGCGGACAAAGAGCATAGGGACTCTGGGCCAGGGAATGTAGGCCGTGGGCTCCGATTTGAAGTGAGCTGCTTGGGGAAGTCTACACTCAGGAGATGAGGGAGGCAGCGACTTAAATAGCCGGGGGAAGAGTGTTCGAGGAAGAAGGCGTAGCTGGTGCAAAGGCCCTGAGGTGAGAGTGTGCCCACTATGTTTAAGAAGTGGTAGGGAGGCGGGTGGAGCTGGAGAAGAGCCCGTGAGGCGACGAGTCAGAAGAAGTGGGGCCAGAAAGCTACGGATGGGCCCGGGGCCTGTGCAGATTTCCTAGGGCCTCAGGGACCAAGGTCAGGACTTGGCCTTTTACTCTGAGGGAGGAGAGGGTCGTAGGTGGCTTTTGAGCCAGGGAGTGGCATGATCAGATTTGCAGCTTACCAACGTTTCCTTCCCTGCTGTGAGCCGTGATGAATAAAAATTCAGCCCCCAAGGAGCTCATAGCTTCATTTATGAAACATTCATGAAATGGACATAACATGCTGTGATAGAATGTGTTCTGGGGACAGAGGGCACAGAGGGGGGCATTGAGCCTGGACTGGGGCAAACTGTAAGGAGGTGCCAGGGACTACTTCATTGAGGAAATATCTCCTGAACTAAGACTTGAAAGATAAAAGGACCATATCCACCCAGGGTCAGAGGAAAGGGGGGGCCGTCCAGGCAGAAGTTCCAGCAGAAGCAGAAGCGTGGGGGCTTGCCAGAGCTTGGCTTCCCGGGGGAGCCACAGTGTTCAGCGGGGCTGCGACAGAAAGTGTGACTAGTGAGTGGCAAGAGAGACTCAGAAGTGTGGGGAGTCAAGAGGGGAGAGGAAGCCAGGAGCCACATCTGCAAAGTCTTGTCAGCTCCAGAAGGACCCAGAAAAGAAGCGAAGAGGGGGTCCTTGTGGGGTATCAAGCAGAGAGGGCTGTGATGGCTGCAGCTGCGGTGCAGACACAGGTTGACCTGTACGGTCTCCGCCTTTCAAGGTGCCCCATATTCTGCCAGGAAATGGTTAGAGGAGTGTGATTTAGCCGAAGTGTGATGGTATCTCGGTTCACTCCACCCTTGTGAGTAGTTCGGCAAGGTGACAGAGGCCTCAAGAATGGGCCCTGTTGGGCACAGAGCTGTGGGCGGGCTCCTCCAGGCCAGCTGAGGCCCCAGGAATTTCATGACGCCACACCTAGGACTGGGAGAAAGGGAAGGTGGGGTCTGCCCTTCACCTTGATCTCCCACCAGAAGCGGAAAACTGGATTCCAGAGAGATTCTTGCTGCACAGAGAGCCTGGGACAAGCCCAAGGCCCCGGGGGCGCAGAGTGTGAGCAATAGGCAGTAGCTGATAGGGGAGCGCGCCTAGCACTGCCAGTGCTCTGACGCTGAGAAGTGCTGTGAACACAGTCACTGAGCAGGGGTGCGGACATGGGGATGGAGGATGCTGTTTCAGAGGGAAGGCCAGGAAACTGCTGAGACTCGAGGAAGGGAAGAAGTGAGGTGGGGAGGTGTTGAGGGAAACAGGCATGGGCAGAGGAAGTATCAGGGGCAAAGGCAGTCAGGTGGGAACTCCTGGTGGGTTTCAGAAGCAGGTCAGCGCGGCTGCCGGGGACTCAGGGAGTGAGGGGTGGATGAGGCCAGGCACCCATCCATCACCTGGCGCCCATTCACATAGGCTATGGGGGCCCTCAGAGGGACTCGGGACATGACGTGAAGCGTGCAAGATTGTGAGCTGGGAGCGATGTGACTGCATTTATGCTTTAAGGGGTCACACTGGCCTCTGTATGGGGAACAGTGTAGGGAGGAAGACCAGAAAAAGGGAGATGAGGAGGTGGTCGCTATAGAGTCTGGGGATGGGTGGGGGGTGAGCAGGTCAGATTGGGACTCTATTTTAAAGGTGATCCGAAAAGCTATGAGATGTTGCTGTGTCATCCCACCCCAATTTATTGCGCTCATACCATGAGGATACAGAAAGGAGGCCGGGCAATTCTCATCTGCAAGGAGGTTGTATTCTCACAGGGAGAGACACGCAGCAAAATAGACCAACATACGATTAAGAACCCAGAGGGCATATCAACAGGAAAAGGCCAGCAATGACCCTGCACAGTAGAGGGCATTTGGGCTGAGTCTTGAAGAGGGAGCAGAATCTGCTAAATGGGCAGGAAACACAGGGGGAGAGGCGTTCCTGGCGGAGGGAACAGCTCATGCTAAGGCATTGGTGCTTGTTCAGTATCATCTTCCCATCTGGGGAATCTGTGAAGGCTGGGCCCGATCGTGGCTTCTGATGGTACTGCCAATGCCCAAAAATAGTGTTAGTAGATGGATAAAAAGCTGCCTGGCACACGTTTGAGAAACTGCAAGTTGTCTTGTCATCTGGCACCTAACACGTGATGAGGGTGTGGCACAGTGTCTCCAAATTCTCTGTACTTGAGGGAGTTTGGGGAGGTAACTGAGGGGACCGTGGAGTTGTGTGGGCACAGCCCCTGGCATAAGATTGGGGAAAGTCAACAGTGCACATCACAGAATGGGGTACCACCAAGGGGGTGATGGGGGTCACTGCTATCCACTCATTCCGTGGCACCACCTCTGAACTTGGAGGCAAGTGTGGCAAGACCAAGGGCAGACAGGGCCCTTGCTAATGAGTTCCGACTAGTGCAGACAAGGAGCCCTTGAAGGTGAGTGAGAGGTTCTGATGAGCCTTCTAGACAGTTCACTCTGGAGCGCTGAGGAAGATGGAGTGGATGTTGCAACACTAGTTGAAGGAGAGGGTGCCTGGAAGACTGTTGCAAGCACCCACTGTGATCTTCCCTTTGTAACCTTCTTTGGGACACACCCTCAATTCTTGTCTCTGCTGGGTCTTCCTGGGCCCTCAGAAGAGGAGGCTCTAGGATACAGAGGGAAACCCAGACAAATGGAGAACACAGAGAGGATGGGATACAAGTCCCAGGACCCGCCACGGCGTCCCAGCCAGCCCTGCCTCTCCCTTGCGTATTCGAGCCAGGCTCTCTTGGCAGTGGGCATAGGAATTGGCCCGGGGCAGGTTCCCCAGGTAAAAGGTGCAACCTGGGCGTGGGCCGGTTTCCTTGTGAAGGCTGTTGCTTTCCCGCAGGCTCACGCTCTCTGCTGCTGAGTAATCTACAGGCTGCAATCTGTCCGTGAAGAACTCTTGCAACATGGAGTGTCAGGCTCCCAGGTAAACAGCCAGTGTGTGCGCCTAGAGCGGTGCTTACATCTGTCTTCTGGGGAGCCTCCCTCTCCACTGGCTTTGGGCCCTGCCTCCGTCTTACTCTCTTAGGCTGCCCTGTCCTTCCCTGGGAACCAGGTCAGGGGCCCTGCTGGCAGGTGTCACAGGCGTGAATCAGGCCTCCGAAGGCGAAGGCTGAAGTTGTGGGCTGAGGCCAAGCAGCAGGGTTAATTGGATGACTTATCTGGTCAATAGCCAATCTATTAAACTCTCCGGAAAGAATTAGGAACCTGCAGATATGATAGGTCATCTCTTTGTGGGAGAAGTTTAGGTAACTCTAAACCACATTTTGTTCAAGAACGACTTGTTGATTGTTCCGTGCCTTTCGTGGAGAATTTAATGTCCCAAAGATGGGAGACTTTGGAGTGGTGAAAGCTGGTTGTCATATTGGCTGGTGGCCCAGCAAGGAGATTTATCCCTATAGCTGGCCTATGATTTTCAGGGTGGGCGGAATTCCCAAGACAAATGTACTTATGCTAAAGCCCATGTTCAGGCTTTCAAATGGTTTGTTTCTGAGACCTGACAACTTGTGAATTGGTTTATCTTCTAGACTCGTGTCAATGTGATTCAACAGACCCACACTGGTCATTGGCAACATGCGTTAGTCAAGGGGATAAGCCCTGGGGGGCTGGCAGGGGCAGACATCCAGTCCTGCCTTTGGAAAAGTAGCTCGTGGTCCCATGCTGGACTTACACTTTTCCTGTCTGTGAAAGTGACTTACACGTTTCCTACCTATGAAACTAACTTACACTTTTCCTACCTATGAAATGGGGTTAATGACGTCTCCCTCACCTGGTGGATGTGCGGTCTAAATAAAATAATTATATGGAATCCCATAGTAGTCCCTCGATGCCCCACCTGTCTGCCATTATTACCCCAATGGGGTAAAAGTCCCACGTGCCTACTACCACTTGGATCAGGAGGTTCCTTAACTGCCCCATCCCCCCACCACTAAGCTTCCTGCATGCAGTATCCGTTCCCCAGTTGGAGTGTGCTGGGGTTGGCAAACTCATCCTCGCTCATGCATGTCAGATAGGGAGCCCTGTCTTTCAGATGAGTCTAAAGTTGAATCTGGAAGGTCAGTGCCCCAGGGCAGCAATACCTGTCTCTGCAAGATCTGAAGTTCCCTCGAGTAGCCCTGTTGACGTCAACCCCACTGAAGTGCCTCATGTAAGCTCCTGTGTGCATACTGATGACTCGTGTCCACCAGCTTTAATCGTCCTCCCTAACTTGGCCCTTGCATTTTGAATTGGACTTTCCATTCCCCTACTGTTCCTCTGAGCCCCTAAGCCATTGTGTTTTTGCTGCCATTGCTTCTCAGCTTTGTTCACTAAATGATAACCTTAGTCATTTGTACCCTAATTTTTAAGCCACATCCCTTGCTCGAAGCTGGTTGCGTTTTACCTTAGACATGACCCAACTCTTTTACCCGACTGCTTCCCTTACTTTCCCCCTCTTTCAACGTTCATTAGATGTCTGCTAAGCAGTGGGCTCTGTGCAGAGCCTTCAACGATGACGGAGGAGCAGCCTTGTGGGCAGAGAGAGGCCATCAGAACGCAGCCGGAAAGTGTTCAGTGGTGGAAGCAGAAGGGACCTGGGACGGGCTTGGGAGGAGGTGGTGGGGTCAGGGAGGCAGAGGGAACGTCCCAGTTCGAGGAAAGGAGGCAGGCGGCAGCCACCTGGAAGCTGTTATGAGGTCACTAGGGCTGCTATAACAAAGCATCACAGACTGGGAAGCCTAAAGCACCAGAGATTAATTTTCTTATAGCTCAGGAGGCTACAAGTCCAAGATCAAGATGGTGCCGGGGCCATGGTCTCTTTGAAGGCTCTAAAGGAGACTTTATTCCATGCCTTTCTCCCGGCTTTTGTGTCCGTAGCAATGTCTTACCTTCCTCGGCTTGGAGATGCGGCGCGCCAGGCTCTGCCTCCCTCACCGCATGGGATTCTCCTGTGTGCCTGCCTCTTCTCTTCTTGCGAGAACACCAGTCATGCTGGGTTAGAACCCACCCTATTCCTGTGTGATTTCACGGGAGCTCGATTACATCTGCAAAGACCCCAGTGGGTTATCAAGAATATAAAATGTTAGAGTCTCCTTCACTGCTCTTTGGGAATTCATATACAGCACAACAGGTTTGAAATGACAGTAACAGAGGCTGGGCCCTGGGACCAACCCCACACTGCTCTCCAGCCACCCTTTCTCTGTTCCTGGAGGGTCCTCAGGCTGGCACTCAGAGAGGGCTGGGGGCCCTCAGCCTCCTCTCCCATCTCCTCGCCTCTGCTTCTTGGAATGAAATTCAGAGCAATTACAGGCATTTGGTCTAATCACTGAAAGGTGTTTCTCGTTATGGTCCTATCTGGCTGGAGTGTGATGTTATCTGGAAGAGGATGTAGCTGTTGTGATGAGAAAGGCAGAAGAGAGAAATCGAGTTCATACTGATGAAACATATAATCAAAGGACATTACTGAGGCTTGACTCTGCTGTTCCGGATATATTTCCCTGGAAATGCTCTTGAAAGACAGCAGCTTAAAACAATGAGGAAGATGAGATTCCCAGAGATAGCATTCTAAAAGGGAGTGTAGGTGCAGCTGAACTGAGCTAAGGAGTGACAGAAGGGAGGCATGCATCTTGACAGAAAGAAGGAAGGAAGGAAAGAAGGAAGGAAGGAGGGAAGGAAGGAAGGGAGGGAGGGAGGGAGGGAAGGAGGGGGAAGGAAGGCAAAAGAACCATCAAATGCCTCTGCCTGTAGATTTTCTAGGTGGCCAACTTTTTTTTTTTTTTTTTCACAAAGTGTTTGTGTTTTGAGTGACTAAGAGTCCAGAAACAAGTTTAAACATTCACACAAATCCAATTTAAAAGTAAATGAGAGAACATTGGAGGAAACTCATGATACAATGTCCCTTTTTACGTAACGCCTTCTCCTTTGCAATTCAAAATGTATATATTGCTTAAAAAACTACCCAACAACTACCTGCATGGCTGACTGAACAGCCTCCTCCATAGCGACCCTGTGTGGGACCAGGCCTCTGAGGTACCCGGACCCACCCAGTCCCTCCCCTGCATCCGCCTGGCCAGGGAAGAGATGGAGATGGTATTTATTTTTGAGTAAGGCAGGAGATGCTCCCTAGCCAAGTTTCTAGAAGTCAGTGTGAGGCCTGGGAATAATAGTAAACATGCATGTACCCAGGAAACGTTTACTGATCCCCTACTAAGTGGCTTTTACACGATCTTCCCTCATTCTCTGGCTGCAGGCTAAGCACCCTGACGGGGAAAGCGAGGCCTTAGGGAATGGCAGAGCCTCAGGAGGAGAAAGGAGACCCAGTCCACCAACAAGGCGTTTGCCTTGGTCTAGGTTATGCTACAGCTACAACCCCTAAACATTCGTGGTTTACAAAGGTTTACCCCTATTTCTGTCCTTATCCATCATAATGGGCTAGGTGATGCTGCATTAACCTACAACTCCAAAACAGTGGTGGTTTGTCAAAACGAGGGTTTGTTTCTTCCTCATGCTGCATGGCTACGGCCAGCCAGGGCTCCATGCCCCGCCTCCCCACACTGAGACCCAGGCTGGCAAAGCAGCCACATGTTCCTGGTCTCCGAGGCAGAGGGGGAGAGAACACTTGAAGGTCTTGAAACAGAGGAGTGCCTGCAGCATGCCCACTCACAACTCACTGGCAGGACCCAGGCACGTGGACCCGCCCAATCACAAGGGGCCCAGTAAGTGACATCCCTACCATGTGCCCAGAATGCAGGGGGCTGGAAACGTTTGGCAAGCATCACTGATGATTTCCACATGATTACCACTACTTACTCCTGAGCCTCCAAGTCGACACATTACAGCACTGACCTCACTGGAGGTATTTTTAAAGATGAGATTGACATGCACATCAGTAGACTCTGAGTGAACAGATTATGTCCCAAATGTGGGTGGGTCCCACCCAATCAGTTGAAGTCCTTGATAGAAAAAGACGGAACTCCTGGAAGGAAGAAGGGATTCTACCAGAAGACTGCTTTTGGGCTGGACCTGCAACTTTTCCCTGGGTCTCCAGCCTGTATAAGTCTTAGTCTTGCCCGTTCCCACAATGGCATGAACCAATTCCTTAAAAATTCTCTCTCTCTCAACCTCTCTTTATCTCTTTCCATACACACATCCTATTGGTTCTGTTTCTCTGGAGAACCCTGACCTATACACACCCAGGGAGGTGTTATTACTAATTTGCTCTATCTTACAGATGAGAAAATCGAGAGGTTTAGTAATGTCCAACTCCCTGGAAGTGGAGAGAGATGGCATGTAAGGGCAGGCAGTCCGGCTCTACCACCTACCGGTTCAGAGTTTTGTTGAGAAGGGGGGGTCGCTGTCATGTACAGTCATGAAAAGCTAGAATATGGGGAGAAAATTAGTTCCCCTGCAAGGGCAAAGCTTCTTCATCCCCAAAAAGGTTGGCTATACTAGGTGAACCCTTTTAACCCTTCTTAACTTGTGTCACTGGTAACTTGATCCATGGGTAACTTCAGCAGTGCCTCTGGGCAGTGAAATTAACCCCCACCCCCCTGGGGTTTGCCTCGCCCCTTTTACCCCTCTGCTCCCTCTTATCCCTTTTCTACACCTTTATGGGGCCAGCCCTTCCGCTCACCAAGACCTGGCTTTTAAACTCGCATTCGGAGTTTCCCAGCTGCCAACATCGGACACATTAGCAATATCAGAGTATTGCTTCCAGCCAAACATTTGGTTGGTTTTAAGTGCATTCTCATCTTGTCGTACTGGTTACTGGCACTGTTTTTAAGCTGCTCTGTGTGGGAGGGTGGATGGAGGGGCTCACAAGCACACGTGTATATTTTCTCCTTTCTAAATAAGTCACCAACATTTTTTAATCATATGCAGTCTGAGTAGACCAGCTCAGCCCCAATACTTCAAATTTTAGTCAAGGTTATAGTATTGGTGTGTTCTCAGCATTTTCTCAGTCTGTTTTCTATCTGCCTCAACCCTGGTTAATCCAAGTTCAGTTGTGGCAACAAAGCGGGGAGAAGGTCTCCGCTTGAGAAGGGCCCCTGACCTTCACGTCTTCCCCTGTACCCCCTCTTCTAAGTCTCCCTGCTCTTGTTTCTTCTCTCACCCCACTTTTTCAGTACATCAGGCATCTTTTCTGTCAAGAACTGCTTTACCGAGGTGTAACTGATACACAATAAATTGGTCTAGTCAAAGTGTGCAATTTGTTAAGTTTTTATATATGTCCACATCCTTGAGAACATCACCAGGGTCAAGGTGATGAATGTGTCCATCACCCCAAAAGCATCTGTGCCCCCTTGTAATCTCTCTTCCCCTTGTCCCCATCTTCCCAGTCAATTTACACTCTGTGGAGTTTTACGTAAATGAAATCATACAGTGTGTGTGCGTACTTTTTTTTTTTTTTTTTGGTCTGACTTCCTTTAGTCAGCATAATGCCTTTGGGATTTATCTATGTTGAAGTGGGTTGAGCATTTTCAATGCTGCATAGTATTTCATTGTATGGATATACCACCATTTATTTATGCACTCATTATGGATGGACACCTGATGCTTTTAGCTTTTGGATATTACTAATAAACCTTCTATAATCATTTATGTAAAAGCCTTCGTATGGATATAAGTATTCATTTTTCTTGGTTAAGTAGCTAGAAGAATACCTAGATCATGGGGTAGGTATATATTTAACATTTCAAGAAACTTTCAAATTGTTTTCCAAAGAGATTTTTATCATTTTACAATCCTGCTGGCAGTCCACAAGAGGTTCGTTGCTTCACATTCTTGCCTACACTTGGTGTGGTCAGAGTCTTTAATTGTAGCTTTTCTAATAGATGGGTAGGGGCTTCTTCTTGTGGCTTTTATTTGCATTTCCTAATGATTAATGATGAGGAGCATATTTTCATGTGCTTATTTGCCACCTGTCTATCTTCTTTAATGATGTATCTGTTCAAATCTTTTCTTTTTCTGTTTGGTTTTCTTATTGTTGAGTTTTGAGAGTTCATTATGTACTGTGAGTTTAAGTCCCTTATCAGATATGCAATGTGCAAAGATTTTTCTTCCAGTCTGTACCTGTGTCTTGCCCCTTGGCAAGAATTAGGAGTCATAGTTTTCTGCATCTTTTCATGATTCGTAATATTTTTGTTGATATTTGACCACGTGCCAGATATCATGACTCTTAACCTTTTTTGTCTTGGTTTATTTTTCTAGTATTATGAATATTCTTGAACTTGGTTATGGGATGCAGTTAGGTTACTTGGAAATAGTTGGATCCTGTTGGTCTTGCTTTTCAGGTTTTTAGGTGGGAATGGAGCTGTGTTTAGTATAAGGCTAATGTTTCCCCCATTGACGTAAAATCCTTCTGAGAATTCTATGCAACATCCCTGGCGAATGTTGGCCACTACTTCTGGTGCTTTCTCTGAGCCTCTGTTGGCCCTTCCTCCCCCTAACAGCACCTGAGCATATGAACCGTGGCTACTGTGACAATCTGGGACAAAGTCCGCTGGGGTTTCAAGGCGTGTTCTTTGCACGTGAGGCCTCACAACAGGGCTGGGCCCTTGCTAATTGGCTGCATTTGAACTATAACAACATTTAAACCCAGCAAGACAATTAAAGCTGAAAATGATCAGCTGGGATTAGAAGGATTCAAAGGGTAATTGCCATGTAACAAACCACATTGCCCCAAGTAGCAGGAAGGATGGAAGGAACTGGGATTAATTATATCGGGATACTTGTTTATTTTTATAGAGTCTTTTAAAATCATTTGGATTTGGCCAAGTTGCGCCTTTCCCCAAAACTCTGAGCTTTGGTTAAATGCCATGGATTTCTCTGCCAAGTACAATTACGGCTGTTTTTGGAAATCAGGGAGGCGCGAAAACTCGCTCACTATGTATCAGTGTGATTAATCCTTTTATTGCCTCTATGATAATGACGCCTACATTTGTATAGTGCCTGTAACGTTTTCAAAATGCTTTTATATAGGTTATATCAGTTTGTCTTCACAACGACCCGATGAGATAGTTCAGGACTGGAGTTCCCATTTGGAGATAATAAAACTAAGGCAGAGAGAAGTGAGCCATACTGCACATTCACAGGAGAGCTCAGACTGAGGTCCAGAAGGTCTGCCTATCCCCTGGGTTACGTATTCTGTTGGACTAGGAAAGAGCACCTCGTCAGCCTGGTAGACAAGGCCCAACACGAACCTCATGATGGGAAAAAGTCATTGCTGGGGTTCAAGTGGAAGTTGAAAGTCATTAAATAATTAGCTATTTAAACTGGAAAAAAGAAGTGGAAGATATTGATCAGATGGGAAAGGTGCTTTTGGCCATGACGTTGCTGTAAGAAGGGCTGATTTGGGGTCAGCAGCTGGGGGTTGATGCTCTGTCTCTTCCCCTTCACGGTCCTGTATCTTGTCCCATGACCACTCCTCTGGCCACCGTCTTCGTTCACCTTCTGCACAATGGGTCTCACAATGACGAGCACTGGTATTGTGGTTGAGGGAAAACGAAACACTCCATGTGCTAGAAGCAGACAAATGCAAAACACTTTTGTCACTGGCATTTTTCTGTCCAAGGTCCCTGCATTCCTTGACTGTGACATAATAACCAAAATGCTGGCCACCTTTGCAGTTTGGTTCTCAAAAGACTTCACTCTTTACATTTTGAAGGTGTGTTTTAAGGCATGTTTTCCAATTCCAAGTTCAGCTCCCTCCCTTGATGGTGACTGTCAGACCATGAAGTGTTTGGATTCCCCGGACCTGGTATTAGAAGAAGCCAGAACCTCAGTGTAACCTCTGGCAGCCCGGTTCCAGCTCCCAGACTGCCCCTGGGGGTGCCATCGCTGTCACAGAGTTCCTAGGCTGAGCTGCAATGGGCGAGAACAGCTAAGAGCTACCGAACCCAGACTTGGCACCAGCTGCCCGGGTTCAGAGCCGCCTGTGGATAGATGCTGAGCTGGTTGCCAAACGTTTTACTAGCATAAACAGAGCTCCGTGCACACACTGTGTACCGGCTGATAGGTGTGCACACCTATCAGGTTGACTAAGTGCAGCCAAATGGCGTGTATACTCGTTGCAAAAAATGCATACCCCCATCAGAATCTAGAAACATTCCGTTTCTGTATGACTCATCCGCTCTTGGTTATTGTCTGACTTCTAAATGTTTGCAGATCTGGTGAATGTGAAATGACGGATCATTAATGTTTGAATTCGTATTTCCTTGACTATGTATAAGGGTGAACACCTTCATATGTGTTTATTGGCCAATGTGTTTTCACTGACTTTTCCTGTTCTTTGCTTATTTTTTATTGGGTTGTGTGTTGTTTTCCTAGGAATTCTTTATACATACCCATATATGTGGATATATGATCATATATTCTGGATTATATGTATTGTTGATTATACTCATTGTCAATATTTTTTTTTAGCTTATGGTATTTTGGGAGAGTGAGAGAAAAGGGGATGAGGGAGGGAGAAAGTTCTAGTGTCCTTTTTTTATAAGGACACTAATCCTATCATGGGGACCCCTCCCTCCTGACCTCCTCTAATCCTGATCGCCCCCCAAAGGTCCCACCTCCAAACACCATCATACTGGGGCTAGGGCTTCAGCAAATGCATTTCTTTGGGGAGGAGTCACAAACATCCAGTCTACAACAAAAGTATGGAAGGTTCCATGTCCCCAGCCCCAGTGGTAACACTTAGCATAGCCATCATATGATATCAAAAGCAGGACGTTGACACTGGTTTGGTCTGAGGGGTTTATTCAGATTCCACCAGTTTTACTTTCCCTTGTGTGTGTGTGTGTGTGTGTGTGTGTGTGTGTGTGTGTGTGGTTCTGTATAATTTTGTCACATACGGAGATTTGATTCGCCGCCACCACCACAGTTGAGGTACAAAGCAACTCCATCACACCAGGCTCCCTCGTGCTATCCATTTCTATCCTGTGATCGTTTTTTGCAGCATCGTAAACTCACTGCTGGTCAGGACCATTTTTCTGTTTCTCTGGAGGACTTTATAAGAGTGCATTTAAATCCAGAAAGTTTTAATATGTATCCAAGATACAAAGCAGAATGGGCACCTGGCTTTGGGGCACAGCATGGCTAGCTCTTCCCCAGCTGGGCAGCCTCCAGTCCCCTGACCTGTCCCAGCCCTGTGGGCAGAAGGCAGAAGCAGTGTCCATGGTGAGGTGCGGCAGGGGCTGGCGACGGCCTACTGAGCGCTAGCTCCTATAATACAGGTTCTCTCCTTTGGCATCAAGCCCATGATCGTGACGTTTTTCCCCACAGGAACAGGAATCACGGTTGTTCCAGTCCCTTCTCGCCACCTCGGCTGACGAAGCATCTTATTTGGAAGGTTCTTTATTTCATTTTTGCCTTCCCCCTGCACTTTGCTCTCCAGCAGGAGTGGTAACAGGTGGAGGCCTCTAAGCTCATTAGCTGGGGTCTCACATCTCCCTCTCTTTGGTGTTTCACATGCTCCGGTTCACCTGCAGCTTGCGGGGGTGGGGGGCGGGGGTGCCAGTAAGCTGCTGGCCTTTGCTGTCTGGCTGGGCCAGGCCTCCCAGGGTCAGCGATGACGGGCTGGGTGCCCTTTAGAGAGGAGCAGCACAATGGCAGGATGGCTCCTGACCCAAGCGGGGAGGGCTGAGCTGGGAAGAGTCCAGAGCACCCTCCTGGGGGAGCAGCTATTCTGGGAAACAAACACTCCAGGCACCTCATTAGCATAATCTCGGGAATTAATGGCTTGATTGATGCCCCATGTTTCCCGGCAGTTTTCTATAAATGATAATGTATTAAAACGAGATGGAGGAAAGAAAACATGACACGACATATATTATTTGGGTGTTTGCGGAGAGGCTGACATACAAACACACACAATTTATCAACAGTCATTTTTTGCACGGTGTTCTGAGCCCCAAGCCTCCAAGATGTGAAATTAATTTCATAGCAGGTGATTCTAGACTATTTCACAGGGGCCATCTGTCGCTTCTTCATCTACCTTTCTGCTGTTGCAATAATTAATCATCCCAGGCACTGGCTTGGCCCCAGAAAGCCCATTCTGGCTTAGAGAGCTGTAAGACTGAATAGCACCGGAGGATTTATTTGCAAGTGGTGTGTTTCCATGAAGCAGGTGTGTTTAAATATTTTTCTTACTCCCTTTTATCTGCCCACACCAGTGGCTCAAAAGCTAGAGGCTGCTTCAGAGAGTGCTAGATTGTTGTTGCTAAAACTGTTCATACTCTTCCTTTGCAGTTGAAGAAACCAAGTTCAGAGAGGCTACTTGAACTGCCCAGGATCGCACAGCTAACCTGAAAGAGATGGGACTAGAACCCAGGCCTCTCAGCTTTTCATGCCTTGATCTTTCTGGTTCCCAGTCTGAAGTGGTTCTTCCACGGAAGGAAAGGGTCTCAGCAAAACCAATAAGAAGAAAGCCTTAGGAATCCTTAGGGAAGCTCAATGTGGGGCATTTGGGACCCATTCAAATTACATACTACAAGTCAATGGTTTAATCGTTCCAGAAGTCAGAATAGCACCATGCTCTAAGGTTGAATGAATGTTAGAGGAAATCAAGTCTTTGAGAGAATGTTAGTCACAGGTCTACCATGTTTATATAACAGTGGGAGAGATAAAACACCAGGCCATTTCCTTGACCAAGATGCATGCACCTACGGACATGTATTGATTTATTTTTTATTAATGACACAAATATTTATTGATTGAGAGTTTGTGCCAGGCACAGGGGTAGGTGCTGGAGATACAGTGGTGGAGTCTCTCCTCACAGAACTGATACTTTAAAAGGGAAATGTAACAAACAAATGCAAACTAGGACAAGTCCTCCAAAAAGAAATAAGGAACAGAGGGAGAGAGAAGGACTGGTAGCATTTTTCCTTGCATGCGTGGGGGCTCCTCTTTAGATGAGACGATCACAGAAGGTCTCTTGGAGGAACTGCCTTTGAAACTGGACCCTGAAGGAGGGGAGCTGAGCCGATGACAAGCAGGGAGTGTCCCAGCCAGTGGGGACTGCATCGCTATGGCTCTGGGCTGAGACGGAAGATCAAAAGGGGAGACTGGGGTAGGGAGACTGGTCAGAAAGGGGTATGAGAGGCAAACGGGAGGCAGATTGTTCAAGGTCTTCCTTATGAGTCATGCTGAAGAGTCTGGATTTGACTCAAGGGAAGCCACTGGAGGGGTTTAACACAGGAATGACAGAGTCTGGTGTGCACTTATTATTCCCGTTTTACAGACGAGGAATCTGAGGGTCAGAGAAACAATGGCACTTACTGAAGGTCGGGTAGCTGGACTACTTACTAACCCTGTCCTCTTTGACTCTAGAGACCAGGCTTCATGCCAGAGGTTGGCAAACTAGGTCCTATGGGCCCAGTCCAGCCTACTGTCTGTTGTAAATAAAGTTTTATTGATGCACAGCCATGTTCGTTTGTTTACATACTACCAGTGGCCACTTTCCATTACTTGAGCAGAACTGAGTCGTTGTGACGGATACCACATGCTCTGCAAAGACTAAACTATTCATGGTCTAGTGCTCTAGAGAGAAGGTTTCCTGAGCTCTGCACTAGTCTGTCACCTCAGCAGGGAGGGCTCCTGTCTACTTGGCTCCTGGCAGTTCCCCAAAGTCACCCAGTGGCTGGGATTAGTCAGAGTATAGTGGAGAAGGGGAGATGAGTACACAGAACCCAATATTCCAAGGACCAGAGAGACTGGGGGGATGGGCTCAGCACAAGATCAGACACACTGGCAGGCAAGCACAGGCTCTGCTTTGATGCAGCAGGTGGACCAGTTGGACCAGGGAGAGGAGAAGGATGTCAGGTTAGAGAGCGCCTCGGGATCAATTGAGAAGAGCCTTGAATGCCACCATCACTAAGTGCCGAGACCTTTAAGTGGCTGAGTTAGCCATCACAGAGGCTCTGGGAGAGACCTGCTTTTCTACCATGGAGATTATAATTGGTTATTGATGTCCTATTTGTATGCTAATGCTGTTCAATAAAGTAGCTAAACCATAATTAACGCTCCAGCTTCCTCTAAAAAAAGCCTACTGAAAGGTCAATGGATTTCATATCATAAATTATTAAATAATGGGAAATAGAGGAAGTTAAGTTTCTGAGCTACCATGTTTTCAGGTTTTATTAACTGTCACTTATTAAAAGTGCCAACAATGTTTACATTTTCCTTTTGTTGTTTCCTGCCAGCGTCAGACATAGTGGAGTTGGAGTGAATGTAAAGTAAAAAAATATATTGACTTCATCTGTTTGGAAACCAGGACAGCATTACATCTGTGGTCTGACTTCTCGTCTTTGTGTCCATGTTAAGTCAAATAGCATGGCAACACATTGGCAGAGCCAATGCTGTATGCAAACCAGGGAGGACAACACTATGATGCCAATAACACCATTTGGTAACAGTGAAAATATACTAGGCTCCTTTGTGGATAAAATTCTTACTTCTATCCTGCAAATTCTGCCATAGAGAAGAGCTAACTTGTAAGGCAAAGGCATGGCAAAAGGATGCCTATGAACTTGGGCTCTGGGGTCAGGCTGCCTGGGCTTGAATTCCAGCTTTACTTCTTAGCAGTTGTGGAACTTGAACTTGTGGTACTACTTCTGTGCCTTATTTCACTCAACTAGAAAATGGGGACATGAGTGATACTTATTGCATAGAGTTGTGATGACTAAGAAAATGCCCATGCAGTATCTGGCACATAGTGTTTAATAAATGCTAAGCATTATCATAACTGGAAGGTTTGAAACATCAAGGCCAATGATCCATAATGAGGCCAAATGGATTGGCATATCTGTTGGCTTTAGATTTTGTCTTCAAACATCAGTCCATTCATTGGTATTTTACTTAGCCCTGTAGTGTGTGTTTTGGAAAGATGCTAAAAGAATATAAGTTGAGGTCATCCTAGTTGTCAAAAAATTTGCCATTCTGGGTGAGGGATCAGTGCAAAGATAACACAAGGTACTATTTAATAGAACTCATGTGCTCGTTTATGGGACACTACTCTGTACCAGGCAGGGGGTTAAGTTCTGGTGACACAGAGATGAATAAGAAGAAGATTGCTCAGCCTAGCGGGGCTTGTAGACAAGAATTTCAATAAGGGGTGGTAGACTTAATACTAGAGCTGTTTCCCCAAGACGGGAATGAGAACCTCAGCTTTGTATCTTAGTCCTGGTTTTCCTAATGATAGGACTTCAGCAGATTTCTGATCCCGTTTCCTTATTTTATATCTGAGCTTGAGACATAAAAGATACTTGCTGCACACAAGGCCTCGCTCCTTTAGAAGACATGGTCTGTACATAGAACCATTGCTCAACAATCAAGTGATTGATGATCAACCCCTCCCTAAAATACATTTAAGTGATGAAGTCATTTAGGCATGCTAAAATCATACATAATCCCAGCATGTTAACATCTTGACTCTGAACTCTTTATGAATTTTTCTTCCTGTCTCCTTTTTTTTTTCCTGCCAGGTTTTCAAGTACAGTTTGAACTGTAATGCCAATCAAATTACACACATACTGATTTTTGTAGGGCCACAGAATCATATATTAAAACCTAATCTCAAGTCACAAGGCACTCTCATCTTTATTACATGGTCATAGACTTTGTGTCCTTGTGTTTTCTGGTTAAATTCAGCATTGCATATGCATTTGAGTTGGCTGCTTAGTTTTAATAAATATCAGTTGTATCATTGATGTTGTTTGAATGTAAGAGTTGGCCAGCTTTTACATTCTGACTTATTGCCAACCTTATAAGTTTTCCCAAGAGTGAAGGAGCTGGGGAGCAGGCAGAGTCCAGGTAGGCAAAGTCTCCAATGGCATTGAGCACTTCTCTTGGCCTTGACCATGAAAAGAACACATCGGAGAAGTGATGCTAAGATAGCTGTGGCTGGCTAACTCAGCCGACCTCTCAGCCACTTTGGATATTGCCTGTCTGTATTCAGTGGCAGAGATAAAATTTTAGCCATCATATTAGGATTATTATTTTAAAAATTAATGGACTTTATTTTTAAGAGCAATTGTAGGTCTACAGAACAATTGAAAAGAAAGCAGAACATTCTTTATACCTCCCTTCTCCCATCCACATTTTTCCTATTATTAACATCTTTCATTAACATGGTGTATTTGTTATAGTTGAGGAATAAATATTGATACATTATTATTAACTGAAGTCCATAGTTTATATTAGGGTTCACTCTTAGTGTTGTATGTTCTATGGTCTTGACAAATTTATAATCACTCGTATCTACCATGAGAGGATCATACAGAATGGCTTCGCTGCCCTAAAATTCCTCTGTGTTCCACCTAATCATCCCTCCTTCCCTCCCTCCCCTCAAGTCATGGATCTTTCACTGTCTCCAGAATTTGCCTTTTCCAGAATGTCATATAGCTGGCATCATGCAGTATCTAGCCCTTTCAGATCGGCATCTTTCACTTAGCAATAACGGATTTGTTTTCTTTGTGTATTTTCACAGCTTGATAGCTCATTCATTTTTATCGCGGAATAATATTTCATTGCATGGATGTGCCACAGTTTATTTATCCATTACTGACTGAAGGACATCGTAGCTGCTCCAAGGTTTGCCAATTATGAATAATGTTACTATAAATATCTGCAGGTTTTTGTGTGGATTAAGTTTTTAACTCTCTTGGGTAAATAGCAAAGAGAACAGTTGCTGGGTTGTATATTTAAGAAGTCTAGATACGCTTTCCTTTTTAAGAGTTCTCTACAATTAGAAGCATCCTACTGGAAACATTTCAATGAGGGCAAGAGGGTGGGTGTATAGGAGTGAATATAGCAAAGCCTTCTGCCTTGAAACAGGAAATAAGGCAAACATTTTAGCATATGTATCCCATTAGCACTTTCCAGATCTAAATATTGCAGTACACACTATTTTGAACTAGGTCACATCCGTAAACTTTGTCCATTCTGCCATCCTACAAGTTCAAGTTTCTGTGCAGATAAGGGGCACCATTTACTATCGTATATGAAAAAAATAATAAAAATTCATATAAAGTAAATACCCAAAGAGTTTTCAGAGAAGTTAAATGAGTCTGACCCACATCTCATTTTTTTTCCTGATTATTTTTAGAGAGAAATCAGTCTGATGAACACTAACATTTTTACCACTTGGCTCGAACAATTGTTGATGTACTGCCAGTACTGCTTCATCTATGCACACACACACACACACACACACACACACACACACACACACAGCTTTACTATTTTAAAGTAAATTTGACACAACGTATTTACACTATTTGCAGTGGCTGTGTAATATCCCATGTTATATTGAGTGAATTGTGCTCCTAAAAAATTTCCCATTGTTAAGTAATAAATAATTATTCAGTGGATATCTTGAATCTAGAGCTTACTGATGCTTGATGAAGGCTAATACAGGAGACCTCTCTCTCTGTCTTACGAGATCTAATACAAACGAGAACAGTGCTAGGGGGAAACAGATGAAGAATAAGGTATCAGCACTATAGATTTGCTAATATTTTTTTTCTCGGAATTCAGCCCCACATCTTTTCTTGCTTAATGCAGAATGAAACAAGCCTCCCAGGAGACAGCATGCAGGGAGAGAGTCCCACGTATGTATGGAGACTCTTGTTGGGCTTCCCCTCCCAGATGCACCTATCAGTGAGTCCTTCTCTCCCACTCGGGGCGGCATGAGAGTGGGGGAGACTCTGATCCTTCCAGGCTGTGCAATTTCCCCCTGTAAAAAGAATCCAGAAGACTGGGAGGTAAAGAGTCCCCTTTACAGAGGTTTTAGATTAATTCTCAAATGGGAGATTCATGGATCAAAGAGTGAAAGCCATTTTATGGCCGGGGGCAATTGCGTTCCAAAAGAGTTACATCTCTGTGTCCTTCTACCAACCATAAGTGAAGCTGCCCAAATTTTAAATTGACCATGGTGCATACATACCTGGGCAAGTGTATTTAGCATAATTGTATTTCAAGAATAAGACCACTGACCACAAATCGTTGACTGTTCCCGAGAAGAGCTTGCCAAAATCCAACTAATCCAACTGGGTATTAACACCCTTATATAGAGAGTGGTGACTGTCTGAGCTCGATCAGGCCCCATTTGGAAAGCATGAAATTACTGACTCTGTTGAAATCTCACTGCAATTTATCTGGAAGAACAGCACTGAAAGGTGACATTTGTCTTAGCGAGTTTCTCCATTCATTTCTGGGGCTGGAGTTCATCAGTCATGCAGCTCAAGTGCACGATACATGCAGATGAATATTTATTATAGATGATGGAGTATCCTTCTGGCAACATAATACACTTCATTCACTTGAAAGGGGAATTCAAACAGATCCATGATAGACTGCTGGTGTCACTGGAGAGGCCTCTCACCACCCTTTGAGAGACGTCCGTGGAGAATCCACCGTTTGGGTGAAGAGAGAATCCACTTAGTTAGTATTCACATGTAAACTGGTTTTAAAACATTATGGTTCGCTAAGTTTAGGTAAGTAAATTTTATTTAGAAAATAGTGGCTCTCACAAAAATAATTCGTTAATGGTTGATGAATAAAATCAGTTCTATATCTGAATCCAGCTGATAGTTTTGAAGCGTACTGATTGAATGCAGCCCGTTGTCTGAATCTTTTTGAGTTCAGATTTGAAGATACCGCTTTGGCCCGATTCAAAGAGTTTTTATGGTCTCACACAGGAATTTAAAATAAAGCATGCGTTTCCAACATTAATCTGACACTGGAGGTTAAATGCTTCTTTCCTAGGAAAGGTAAGATCAAAGACAATGAAATGACAGGAAAAAATACACTCAGAGCATCGTTTTTTTTTCTTTTTAATTTAGAAGCCACTCCTCTTCCCGGGAGAGCTGAGCAGAAAAATCACTAGGAAAATAGCTTCTTTGTGCCCATTAAGCTACCTTTTGTTTTCTTTTGATGACTGATGGGAATTTTGTTCATTAAAATTGTATGGATGCCATCTCCTTTCCTCCCACTGTTTATTTACACATAAAAAATAGATGACTTCAAGGATGCAGACATCGTGCTTGCTAAGGCTGCTGGAAACCTTCATGCAAAGAGTCATCTCCATCTGCAGGACCGTCAGGAGCTTCTTAAAATACACACAGTGCATTCACGTGGGCGTATTTGTGAAGGTGTGGTCAAGACGGGGTATCCGAGGAAAACCAGTAGTACAATGAACCTTTCTTGCCTTCTTTTAACAAAGAAGAATCGCGCTACCTTGCCAGTCTCCGGACACGTGCCTTTCCCATTATGTACTGAATGGAAGTTCCAGGAAGCACCGTGAGCACAGTAAGATGGAAACCGAAAGTAACAGCCACTGGGGAAGATTAAACACAGCTTGACCTCCAAGGCTGGTGGACGAATGAAGATTAGGAAGGGCATATGCATATCTAAATTGCATTTTATCTCTATTACCGTCTAACGACAGTACTAAAATTGCCGTTTGATAATTCGTCAACATGAAAATATGTTGTCCACTTATCTCTGGTTATAAAAACAAGCATTGATAAAAACAAAAACAAAAACAAAAACAATCGTTGATTCAGCCCCTCGGCGTGGGTCCTGCCAAATTATCAGAAGCAGATGGTCAGACCATTGAATTAGGGCTAGATCCAAATTACCTCCTTCCCTCTCTGCACTTTCCCGCTTCTCTTCCTAGCTCCCAAGCAAGTATTTATTGAGCTCCTGCTACATTTTTAACACAGGCTAAGGCTGTGTTATACCATTTGCTTTCTGGTGATCTTGGCCAAGAAACTTGAAATATTGGAGCTTTGGTTTCTCCTCCATAAAAAGGGGGACAAAATCTGCCCACCTTGACCCACAAGAGCTGTGGAGAAGCATGAAAGTCGAAGAATCTCGTAGGCAGTAAAGTGCTGCAGAACCACGATGAGCCAGGCCCCACGCAGGCAATAGTGTTCATTTACGTATTCATGACACGTGCACTGTGTACGAGGCCCTGGGCCGGCCGGGTGCAAGGGAAGTGAAGGTGAGGCAAACATCCCCTGTGCTTCACACGTGTTCTGTCCAGTGGGGGAGACAGATGTAGGAAGAGTGTAGACAAGGAGGTGAGGACGAGAAGAAGATCTCAAACAGATAAAAGGGACATGTGACAAGGTACAGGAGCAGGGATGGTGAAAAGCAACTAAGGGGTTGTCTTTGTCTTGTGAGCATTGCTGCGTTTGTCTGTCTAGACTCCACCCCTCTAACTCTTTCTGGAACCTAAGCTTCTGCATTCCTTCTGACTTGGGCTGGCCCAGGTGAGGCCCGCTAAAGGATCTGATGGA
Source organism: Phyllostomus hastatus (assembly GCF_019186645.2). Lineage (NCBI taxonomy): Eukaryota > Metazoa > Chordata > Mammalia > Chiroptera > Phyllostomidae > Phyllostomus > Phyllostomus hastatus. Next base: position 41,186,220 of record NW_025334017.1, on the reverse strand, counting down.
TGCTGTTGTTAGTATGGGATCATCGTGCGGAAGAGATGAGGGTAAAATTGAAAGTTGCCGACGAATAGTGTGGGCATGAGAATGACCTGGGGGGAGGAAAATTCTCCCCCCATTTGTCCCTTTTACTGCTGATTTGACGCACTTTTGATGGACAGGGTGGCCTGATGGGCTCTGTTCAGATGATGGACTTACCTGGTCCCTGAGGAAGGGAGGCACCTGTAGCAAAATTCTCAGACTTCACAGCTGGAACTCTCCTTGGACCCAGGATGCAGGCCTTACAGTATCACGAGCAGGAGTGGAGTCAAGTGGCCTGACTTTGTCACAGCTTCAATGCTCACAACCTATACAATCTAGAGCAAAAGTTACTTAAACTTTTTCAGCCTCAATTTCCTCACTGAAAAATTAGGGATAACAACAGCAGCAATCTCACGGGCTTAGCACCTAATAAGTACCTAGCAAAGTGCTCCTGTCACAGGAATTATTGTCCTCTGGATTTTGTGAGAATTGGCAGGGGAGAGAAAGAAAAATGGCACCTTCTTTTCCATGGGTACCATTTGCTTCTTTCAAAGTGAGATTTTTTTTTCTTCAAAATAGCAGTCAAGAGGGAGACAGTCTAGCTGTTAAGCCAGCTGCTGCAAATGACACTTCCTGCAGGTACTTCTGTGCAGTCTTCCCAGCAGGTGTCTCTGGGCTGCCCTTTCCAGCTGGAGTGGTCCACAGGTCTTCCTTCCAGCTGGACAGTCTGACCTGCGCCGCAGTAACAAATAACCCCCAGATCTCCGTGGTTCCTCACAGTGAAGGTTTATTTCTCACTCACGCTCCCTGCCCACGGGGGTAGACGGGATGGTCAGATTGTCGCTCAGGGACCCAGTTGATAGAAGCCCCATGAATTTAGTTCCATGAGTTTCCAGGCAGGAAGAGGGAATGCAGTAAACCTTGCTTTGGTTCCTAAAGCTTTTCCTGGAAGCTGTACACACGACTCTTGCTCACACTTCACTGGGCAGAAATGGGAAGGGCAATTCCACATGCCTCTGGGAGGGGTGGAGAACGATAAACGTTTGGTGAAAAAGTACTGATGACTTCCAGGGCTCACAACAGCCACTTCCCCTTCTTCCTTGCTAATGGAACCCTGACTTTATTAGGGTGGCCATGTGCCAAGCTGTAGGGGGCCAATCACTACTGTTCTAATGTAATCATGGCGTTTCCATTTCTCTTTGCCAGTGTGTGGCCTAGACTAGAGGTGAGCATGTGGCTCAGCTCTGACCACAACTGAGCTTCCGGGCTTCAGAAAAAAAATCTCTCTCCCTGATAAATTGAGAATATGGTACAAGGAAATGTTCTTTTGCTCCCACCCCCTTTTTTTCTTGCTTCGGATATTGTCACCCCCAAAACAAGGATGTGATATTTGGAGCTGTGGCAGCTATTTTGTAACTATGAGGGAAACACCAAGGGAACTGCAAAGATGCCAACCCAATGCACTGACATTACTGTGCTGCTAAACCAAAACTTTAACGACTTATCTTCAGGCTTCCCATTGTGTGAGACAATTGAACCTTTATGTTCTTTAAGTCCTTCTATGTCAATATTGTGTACCTTAGCCAACACAGCTGAATCTCACTCTAAACTCATAGGCTCTGTCAGTATTTCCTAAACTTGCCCAATTATAAGAACCACCTGAGGTATTTATTACAGAGAAATTCCCAGGCCCCTCCCTAGGAGATTCCTACTAAGTAGGTTGAGGGTGGGGCCCAGGAACCTGCATTTTTAACAAGGGCCCTAAGGCGATTCTTATGATTAAACAAGTTTGGAAAACACTGAGCCAGATACGATCTAAAGTCCCCCACCTTTTTAAAGCAAGAGATTGACTGTTTATATATACACGAATACATAGGGTCTGGCACAAATAATGTCCCTCTTCTACTATGAAATCATGAGCATGTGATTCTGTAACATAACAACACCACACTCAAGCACACCACCTGACATTTTAGGTGAAATGTTCAAGTGTTGCCCATCTCATGCGAGACATTCACGTCCTCCATCAACTGCACTCAAACAGGAGTTGTTACTTCTGCCAGACTCTCTCTTCTCTCAATATGCATGTCTGGCTTATTTTTCAAGGCCAAGAGCAGCAGTGTGGAAAGTGCTTCCGAGGAGCCAGGGAGTGGCTACGGAAAGAGGGGCTGCAGAATACATCTGACAAGTTCAGTGACTGAAAGTAATCTCACAGAGGGATCCGATCGCAAATGCCTAATGGGACAGGGTCGTCGGTGCCAGGCCTATAAAAGGCTTTTCTTCACCTTAAGCAAGCCCTGTCCATTGTTCGTGTGCACTTAGGTTAATAGCCCTTCAAAATGCTGGAAGGAATTCTCTTTTCCAGACCCAATCAGAGGGGTAACTCCCCTCGAGGTAGCCCCAAATCTTACTGACTAGCCTGTAATCTAATCATATGGTCCCCTGCCTTGCTTTCTTCTCCCTCAAAGTACCGGTAATCTTCCTTACATGTCCTATGACTATTCATTACCCCAGGAAGCATTGTTTGTGATGATGTGGAATTGTGTTCTGTTACGGTATAAAGCCCATGAAGATACATCGGTTCTGCTCTGAAGTGTGTAGCGCATGTCACATAGGTAGTAGGTGCTCAGTGACTATTGAATGGATACATGATGCCAGGAAGGGTGAGGCAATGAGAAGATGCTGTGTGAGAAAATAAAATTTTGACCTGCTGAATGGATCTAACTTATTTATCGTAGGGCTTAAAGTAAATTGTGACTCTTGGGGAGAAGTCGGGGCTGCTAGGCAGCATGTCACACCATTACTTGACCTTGGACCCTTTCTTTCCCACGAGCATCTATTAGGATGAAATGCTTCTTTTCCCATGTTACCCCCGGAGAAGATTTCAGATAGGGTCACTGCAAGCTGACTAGGACTGATGGTGTCGGAGCTATAAAACTGGCTGGCTGCCTTTCTGATCATTTCCGCCTGAGAACAGCGATCATGCTTGCATGAACCTCACGAGGCTCCGTTGTGCTCTGGTTTCTCAGTCTGTGTAAGGGAACTATCCTCCCGGCCTGTCTTGTATCTTGGGGGGGGGGGGCGGCAGAATAAAGACAAGGAAGACTGAGCAGTCAACTGACTTATTATTCGAGGACGGGGTTTGTGGCTTATTTCCTGTGTCCCAAGCACCTGGTGCATGAACTGTCACATGATGGAATTCCACGCATTTCTGCTGAGCGAATGAATGAATTCACAGCACCAACCCTGGGTGAGCGGTAGGACTGGGGCGAGCTGGGCCTGCGCCGTGAAGAACCAGCCAGTTTTGTCTTAGGGCCACCACGAGCAATAGTCCGTCGCTGGCAGTGAACCTGTGTCATTTGGGAGAATAATGAGTCTGTGTAGTGACAAGTTACCAGGGCTGTCACAGATGCTTACTGGTGTGTCAACTTAAACTGTTCTTCCCTTCGAACAGAGCCCTGGTTTGGTTCACCCTTCTCTGAAACCGTGTCTTTCAGAAGGAGAGAAAAAATTACTATCTGCCATCAACACGGTCCCATTCTCCTTTCCAGGGACTGGGTTAGGCATGGGCGAGTGCTGTATGTCTGGCCCACAGATATGAGGAGAAATATGCTCAGATAACTGTGCAAAGTTTTTTTAACCTTACAAAGAGGTTTCCATTCTGCACGTTTCCCTTTGCTGACATTACTGTGTCCAGGTGTGAGGCCTGAAGCTGTGGCCACCATCTTGTAATCGCGAAGTACAGGTAATGGGACGATGGACAGTGCTGGTTCCTTGAAGGGTCATTTAAAGTTTGAATTAAGCCGTCCTGTGATTTCTGTACCATAAGCTTCTTATTTTTGTAAGAAAATCGAGGTCTTTATTATTCTAGCCTGTTAAGTTGCATTGGCTATTGCTTGTAATTGGAATTGGAAGCCACTGAGCAGATACAAAATGATGCAAAAGTGAGCAACGTGTGGAACCTATCTATCCTCAAAGAGCTCACAGCCGAGTTGCAAAGGCACTTAGGAAATAACACCACTGCAATGTGAGGCATGTCTTAATATAGGTATAAGCCAGGTGCTTCGGGGTGGCACAGGGGAGTGGGCTTGGTCTGCAATGGGGGGCTGGGGAAGGCTTCTGAGAGGAGCTGGCTTTGGGCGGAGTTCTGAATCCCATGGGCCTGGCAACGCAGGCGGAGGAAATGGTGCGTTCAAAGGCAGGGAGATCCGAGAGAGTGTTGTTTGATTAAGGTTTGTTTGGTTTGGCTCGACTGAGTTGTAAAGAGGGCAGTTGAGATGGTGAGAATGAAGCAAGAGGAAGTAGCAGAGCCTGAAGGACCTTGTGAAGGACGCAGGAAGAGGCAGAAGCATGAGCACAGGAGGACCTTGGAGCAGGGGACCTGACTTGGGGGCACCCGCATGCTCAGCAGCATTTATGCAGTGCCTGTTGCATGCCGGGCCCTGAGCTGGGGGAGCTGGGGAATGCAGAGTCGTGTGTACGACTTTAAGTTCCTGAAGCCCTGATGCCATCAGGCTCACTGTTGAATCTCCAGTGGCTCGACTGGAGCTTGGCACCCGCGAGGCACACATGTTGACCAAATGAACAGGAAAAGCAACATCCTTACCTGTTGGGACTTGACTGATGGGGGGAAAAAATAAGAATCCAACAAGAAATGGAATGGATTGCTGAATACAACTTTGATGAGTAGAAAGAATTGCATGAACATATCTGGGTGTTCTGGAATAAATTCTATGGGGGCTTAGCAGAGCCAGGAAGGGCCATGCCTAGAAAGGGGCCAGTAAGCATTTTTTCACCTCCACCTCTGGGCCTCAGTTTCTTTATTTGTAAGCTGAGAATATAATTCTTATTTCCAAGGGCGTGGAGAGGTGCAGACTAATGTATTCAAAGTTTCTAGCACATAGAACACTCCGTATGTTTTAATGCAGTTCAGTTACATCCTCAGGAACAGTCACGCATGTGGGCAATGCTGCATCTGGGGTTCTCTTGCATATTAATTTGCCTAGACCCAAATCTAAGTCATGGCTCTCAGGTAACACAGTTGGTTCTTTGCAGCTCATTTCCTGACAATGCTGGGAAAGTAAGGTATTATTACCTTTCATAATGGAAAAAAAAAATAACCTTTTGTGAATTTGATTGATATTAGAATTATTCCCTCCTTAGCCCCTGGTGAAAAATGAGCGAGCAACCAAATGTTTATGTTGAACACAGTTAAAAAGTGGATTAATGGATTAAAAACGACCATTTAAGAAGGATAAATAAAACTCAATTTCAGAGGAGCAAATGCAGACGTGGGCGGGGAAGGGCCTGTGGCTTCTGTTGCCTTTTTTTTTTTTTTTTTCATGAAAGTGACTAGTTGGTTTTCTGTACGCTTCCTCAGGGGCCAGGCTGGTGGTTGTTGGTGGTGGTGGGCGGGGGAAGCTGAAGATTGGTGAGGCTATCTCACACCAGGACCTTTAGGAAAATTGTCTCTTCTGGACTCAGCCCAAGGCTTCCTTACATTCTGGATCCCCGTCCACAAGGACCTGAACTGGAGTGAGGCTGCCAGGTGGAACTGGAGTGAGGCTGCCAGGTGGAACTGGAGTGCTCTGTAATGGGCGAGCATTCAGAAGACCCGGGCTCGGAGGCCCTTGTGCTTGCAACCCTGGAGGCCTGATGGCTGAGTTGAAAGAGTGAGACAGACTTGTTTTTAATATGCACCACTGTGCCAGATGCTTTATACGCCATATATGATTTTAACAAAAATTGACTGGTTGATTTTAGAGAGAGACAGGAAAGGAGAGAGAGAAACATCCATTTGTTGCCCCACTTAGTTATGTATTCATTGGTTGCTTCTTATAGGTGTCCAGAAAGGGGATCAGACCCGCAACCTTGGTGTATCAGGATGGTGCTATAACCAGCTGAACTATCTGGCCACGGCTTATATGCCATATACTTTGTAATCTGCATAGTGACCCTTCCATATGGGCATGGTCCCCATGTACAGATGAAAAACTGAGGCCCAAGGAGGTTAACAAATTACTCTAGTCGATAAATACAGAAAGTGACAAAGCTGGGATTTTTAACTTGCCCCCTCCCCTTCTTTGCCTTAGATATCTGAGTGAAGAGACGAATTGTGGGCATTTTCTCCACAATGCCACAACGTAATAGGCAAACATGTCTAAAATGTATACATAGACTTGCGTTATGTTTTATGACCTCAGTAGACTGTATATACCATGTGGGTGGATGCGGTTGTCTGTGTTTATACTGCCTCCAGCTCTATTCTTAGTACCCTGCCCAGCACCTAGCACGTAAGAGGCTGTCAATCAAACATGTTGAGTAATGAAGAAATGAACTTCTCAGCTTTCGATTTCAAGGGGTCACTTATTACATAGAAAGCTATCCAGAAGGGAGGCCTGTGGCAAGAGACACTGAGAATGATAGGGACGTGTGAGAGCATTTGGAACCAACCCCGACCCATTGCACGAATCTTCTAATGACTCATGCTGGGCCTTTGTTTCACAGTGAACACGGGGCAGGAAGTGGCAGACATTTCAGACATCTGGGCCATAAGTAATCAGGCAGATTTCATGGAAAGTATTTGGCTGAGCTGTAATAAGCATCTCCAACATTCGATCAGTTGATCTTTTAGTGAAGACACTGAGTCACGGAGGGAAGGGTGGATGAAGACGGCATCTCCCAGGGCAGGGCTGAGGGGACTGCTAAGGCCATGGGCCGGTCTGACCCGTCGGGCGGGTGAATGGCAGACGGGGTGCTGCCTCCCTGAGCTGTCTCCTTGGGTCTCCTTGGCCTGAGGACTCCAGAATTGGAGACTAGGAGACATGGGAGGGTCCACACCATCCAAAAAAAACATATCGCTGCTCATTCAACCATGAATAAGGGCACGTGCCATAGGTGTTGACAAGGTGCCTTTTCGCAAATGTGAACTTTCTTAATTGTTACTGTTAGTACCAGCAGCAGCTGTCATGTAGAGGTGAGGACAGCAATAGCATCCATCGCATTGAGTTACTGGAAACTGAAAGCATGTAAATTGTTTAGTACAGCCAGATCTGTAACACGACATATGGGCTCCTAAAAATCATCGTGCTACACACGATCACACAGGAAAAACCACAGGGCTTAGGGAAGAAGTGGGGTTAGGGGAAGAACACGCAAACCCTTCAGCAGTGAGATACATAAAGGATAAGGACCTAATAAAATGATGGCACCGTTTTGCGCAAATGGTTAAGAACGGCATACATGCCACAATAAATGGCACTTTATCTTAAGAGAGACCTCAAGTTCACTTGTGTAAGTGGGTGTCAGAAGGATGGTGGCTTGTGAGTTACTGCGCAGCCATGAGAGGAGAGTTATTTGAAATCAGATGTAAAGTGGCTACACCAGATGTGCCCGGGCGCGGCTCACACACACGCCGCCCTGCGTTTCCCACTGAGGGGGCCGGTCGAGGTTTGTGGTATGCCTGTGCGCTCTCACGTAGCTTGGCTTGGTTGGGAGCACCTGGTGTTCCTCGCAGGTGGAATCTCACCTGTAAGCATGGCATTGGCGTTCTGCTCAAATTATTCCCCAATAAATCAGTGGTGCTGGAACACATTTCTGTTTTCACGATAATCATTATAGCAGACAGAACTGGCTATACAGGATTCACAGCAAACGCATAAGACATGGTAGATGTAATTGTCATATAGGGTATCATTCATCCATGCCTTAAATCAGTAAAGTAAGTATAAATAATCCCATTTTACAGATGAGTAAAACTGAAACTCAGAGAGGCTAAATCACTGGCTCGAGGGCACAGAGCTTACAAGGAGCAGGAGCTCTGTCTACATCTCTGTGGGTTTCACCCTGGGGTAAAGCTCAGGGTGAAAATACCCCAGAGGGATACCCCAATATGGGATAGTGTGTGAGTGACAGCAAACCACAAGACAAATGCATGAGAATAGATTGCATCATGCATCATCTTTCTACTTATTGCATAGAATGGAAACTCACATGATTTTCAAACATCAGACAAATTTCTGAGACATTTCTAGTCCTTGCTGCTACCGCAGAGAATAGATTAATTCTCCTACTTTGCTTTTAGGGATCATGGAGTAGAAAATGTTGACAAACACTATGATGTCCCATGCCACTTCCTGATGTGGAGATAATCCGTATATTTAGCCAAAAGGTGCTTCCCTGGAATGTCCACCAATGTGGACTCCTTAACTGAGTTTGCTCTTCTCCAGACTGGATGTGGCAATGAGTAGCTTATACTCTGACAATGCCCCTGTAAGTTCTGGGGTCCAGAATTGAACACAATGCCCTAGGCAGACCTTAGCAGACCTAGACACAGAGGATCCTGTTGGGATCTTGGCCTAAGGTGGGGGTAAGTAACCTTTATAGCAGATGCCTCACTTTGCTGGCTTATAATCATCTTGGGGCCAATTAAATCCCCAGGCCATTTGCATATAAATTATTGACACCTGGTCTCTCTTCCCCATTCTGAGGTCAAGCATAGGATTTATATTGAGGCCCATGGAAATATTTTCTTATTGGTCTTATCCCAACAAAGTCTACTTCCCACCAACTTTTTATTATGGAAGACCTCCAACTTACTGAAAAGTAGAGAGACTAATAGCATCATGAACCTGAACCTATCACCAACATGAACTTCACCAAATATAATTCCTGTACAGCCCTGTTTTGTGAAGACTGCCTACCACTCACTCACATTACATTTCCTCCTCAGCTGTTTTTAAGCAAATCCTAGACATCATCTCTGTTCATTTGCATTTCAGGATGTATCTTAGACACTCTTTTTGAAAATGTACTTGAAAGACTATTATCTGCTGTAATAAATTATCAATACTTCCTTAGTATCATCAAATGTCCAGTATTTAAATTACCTCAATAGCTTTTATGCAAATTAGGATTTGATACAGACCTATCTCACAGGTCTCTTTTAATTTATATTTTCTCTTCATCTATCCTTTTGTTCCTTGTTGAGTATCTTAAGTTCTGAAATCTTTTTATTGCATCCCAGTGGTGTCATTTTAACATGTTACTCTGTGTCCTGTTTTCCCTTTAAATTGGAATTAGAATGATCAGATTTGGTTTTGATGTTTTTAGATGTTTTCTTATTTTCAAATGTGTAGTTCAGTGGCTGTAAGTATATCCGCAATGTTGTGCAATCGTCACCATTCAACACTTCAAGAGCTCGGTTGCAATGTTGTGCAATCGTCACCATTCAACACTTCAAGAGCTCGGTTATCATCTCAAATAGACACAGACTCATGGGCTAATAGGGAAGTTCAGGTGGGTTTTGGTTCCCCTGCATTGTATTTCAGAAAATTTTTTGAAATATTGACTAACATTTCAAAGTCAGAAAAAAGTATCTGGCGTTTTCCAGTTGTTTTGCATAAACAAATCAGAATATTGAGCTCGTCTAGGCGCCCGTTGCACTGGGAGCTGAGCAGCAGTTGCCCCTGCAGATAAGGCACGTGTTGGTTGTCTACAGCTGAGCTCCATATCACCCTCAAACATTAGCAACCATTTCATTTGGCTCCCAGGTTTGTGGGTCAGGAATTTGAGTAGGACATACAGGGGATGGCTTGTCCTTGCTCCCTGACGTCTGGGGCCTGAGTTGGGAAGACCTTCTGGTGGCAACTCCAACAGCTGGGGGCTGGCAGAGCTGCAGCTTGGGGTCTACTTCCAACGTGGCTTCTTTGCTCACATGTTGGGCTCTAGGGCTGGGATGACTTAAAGTGGGGCTCAGCTGGGGGACTTCGGACCCAGCACATCTAGGCCATCTCGCCACGTGGCTTGACTTCCATCTCGAGGCATGGCAGCTGGATTCGGAGAGGAAGGGTCCTGGGAGGGAGAACTCCTCTCATGACCGAGCTTCTGAAGTCATGCAGCATCCCTCCTGCTACATCGACGGACGGAGGCAAAGAATCTGAAGCCCTTTCCCCACCCCCCAGATCTCCAAAGAGTGTGTGCAGTCTATCCTCTGAATAGCATTGGTCCCTGCAAAGCCCTTCTCATTTATGTTTGCATCTATTTATTTGCTTTTCCTTTTAATGCTCATCCTCCTCTCCCCATAGGAAACATTTTCGTGTATTTGACATTTATCTTTCTGTCTGTAGGTGTTCTGCTTTGATATATGGTGCTTTGTATGTGCAGAGTTTAATTTACATAAACTGTTATTATAGAAATCTCATTCTGTGTGTTACTTTTTGGACTCATCCTTGGGTTTTAAGGTCCATCTTGTTGTCGTTGTGAGTGTGTGTGCATGTGTGTGTGGTACCTTCCAACTGCTGCTGGTACTTGGTCCTCTGGGGTGAATGTCCACTGTGTAGCCCTAGTCCCTGCTCTAATGATGACCACATAGATGTCCCCATTCTCTGCAACCTGCTGTGACTGTCAGAGAAACTCATGTTCCTTTCCCCTGGTGGACCTGTGGGAGGAATTCTTTGGGGAAACACATCTGGGTGTGGGAGGGCTGGGTCCTATGGTTGCACATGTATCTGATTTTTCTCTCCAGAACAGCTGCAGCATTTTCCACCCACCAGTGGGGTGTGGACCATCCAAAATCCTTAATCCCACCAACCCTGGTGTTTCCCAGCTTTAGTGACATCACATTTTATTTTAATTATTTCTGATTACTAATGAGTTTGAACACCTCCTCATATGCTTAATGGCCACTTGCACATCCTCTTGAGTAAGGTATCTGTTATCCTCTCTGTGCATCTTTCTATTGTGGTTTCTATCTTTTTCCTGGTGCTCTGCAGGGACACGGGTCTTTTTGTGTGTGAGAATCTCCACCCAGCCACTTCACACACTGATGTTACTTGCTATTCCCCGGTATGGGTGAGTGTGTGTCCCCTAGGTCTGTGGGAAGGAAGCACAGGTTTCAGCCAGGACCACCTAGCTGAGACGTGGAGAACAGGGTTGTTAGGGCAAGAATTCTAGGAAAGATATGTTAGTTTTCTGCAGTGGCTCTAACAAATGACCACATACTTGGTGGCTTAAGACAACAAAAATGGATTCCCTCAATACACTGGAGGTCAGAAGTTGGAAATCAGTTGCAATGCTAAGCTGTTTTGTGGGCTGTGCTGCTGGAGGGTCTAGGGGCGGGCCCTTCCTTGCCTCTTCCAGCTTCTGGTGGCTGCCTGAATTTTTTTTTCCTTTTTTTTTTTTGGTCTTGTGGCCACATCACTCTAATCTCGGCCTCTGTGCTCTCTGCTCTTGCCTCTGTGTCTGTTCTCCCTCTGCCTCTCTTATGAGGACACATGTGATGGCATTTAGGGCCCACACGGATAATCCAGGATAATCTCCTCACCTCGAGATCCTTAACTTAATCACATTTGCAAAGGTAGCAATCTACAAGGTAACATGCACAGATCCCAGGGATCAGAAGGCTATGCTGAATTTGAACCAGGAAACCACGGAAGGTAGGGGAGAGACATTGCAGTAATAGTAACAGAGGCATAAGGAAACATGATTTAATTGGGGGAATTGCAAGGGGTTTGGGATGGCGGGTGGCCGGGGCCTGCATAGGAAAGAGGAGAGGTTGAAGCTGGATGCAGGGAGGGATGAGGGATCAGATGACCTGAACAGGTAAAGCTAAAAGAGCAGGCTCTTATGAAGGCTAAAGTGGGTATAGGAGAGGTATTATATATATATGTTTTTGTGTCTTTTATATATCCTGTATCAACAGAAAAATATATATCCTCCAAATATGCATCGTCTCAAACAGTCTTGTGAGAGCAAAAACCACCTAATGCCTCCTTGAGACAAATCCAAGACTCTGTAGAGATACAGGTGAGAATGTCTGAAGGGCTTCTAGTTCCCATCTTTAAGGCTTGTGCTTGAGCAGACCTTAATTTTTCAAGATTGACCTCTTGAGAATTTTAGAGTTTCTTTAAATATTTGGTACTGGTCAAATAAACAAGTGGGTTTTTTTTTTTTTGCATCTATTACATGCCATGCACTGTCCCAGCAGATAGGGATGTAAGTGTGAATGAGACAAAGTCCCAGTGTTCGTGACTCATGGCAGTTATGGTCAGTATTGTAGAGAAGGTGAAGCACTGTGACCAGGGTCCGTCTAGGGGAGGGAATGGGATTGCTGTTTGTATGGGGTGGTCGGGAAAGAGCGTAGTGTAGAGGTTGAGAAGCCAGATGTAACCTTGACCACCCAGCAGTATGACCTTGGCCACGTGACTTAACCACTTTGTCTTAATTTTCCTTCCTCTGCTAAATAGAGTGTGGTGGATTTAAAACATGGCTGCAAGTTCTTTGAGAGGTCTCTGTCCCCTCCCTTTGAATTTAGGTAAAATTCAATAGATGGGGGTGCATTGAATTTGGATGAAGTGGATATGACTGTTTTGACCAACACAGTACAACACAGAAGTGATGCTGTGACTTCTGAGGCAGGGTCCTGAAGACCACACGCCCTCTGCCTCTCTTGCAGGGACCTTTTGCAGGGAGCTCTGAGATACACATAGAAGGCCAGCTTCCATGGGATCGCCATACTGGAGAGGCCTGTGGTCGGCAGCCTTCCAGTCATCCCAACCCAGCAACCAGACGTGGGAGTGAATACTCTGAAGATGACTCCAGGCCCCCAGCTCTTGGAATCGCCCCCAGCCCCTTGGGTCTTCCCAGCGGAAGCCCCAGACCTGGAGCAGAGATGAGCCCCCCTACCCTGTGCCCAATGCGTCCTGACCGACAGCTTCTGTTTGCAAAACAGAGTAGTTGTCCTGTCAGGACATTTGGGGGTGTTTGTTATGTAGCAATAAAACTGTCGATTGCCTTAAACAAGTTAATGGATTTAAAGTCAAGTGAAGTTTTTAAATTTAGTGACTCCAGCCTTTGTCCAGTTTAAAAGTGGAGATGGCTGAGGAAATGTTTCTTTCAAATAACGCTTTGTTAAGATTGTCAGAATTTTATTCTTGATATTTTCCTGCCCTGCACACTTGCTCACCCTTGCATTCTTCTTTTAGAGTGTGACAGATAATTGGTGTTGCGCCCACCTCAGTGTGGGGCACTTTCAACATGGCCTCTTTGGTCTTTGTAGCTGCGGGTGGTCCAGTGTGTCACCTCCAGGGAAGTGTCTCATTAATGTAGACCCCTAGATAATTAAATAGTCAGCATGGATCAATCAATAGATCATTTCTAGCCTGCAGAAACTAACTTTTCTTCTCGGCAACTACTGTCTTTCGAAAAGGAGGTGAAAAGAAATTGGTTTGTCCTTGACTTCGGACACCCACCATCAACCACTCTATGTCACTATAAACCTTTACAGCAAAATCCTCGAAAGAATTGCATCGACTTGTAGTCACCATTTCTGCTCTTCCCATTCTCTTTCAACGTATTCCAAGCAGGCTTTGGTGTACATGAATCCAGTAAAACCAGCTTCTGTAAAGATCACCACTGGCCTCCATAATGCTAAATCCAGTCACTAATTCAGCAGCCTCAGCCTCAGCCTCATGCTCCAGCCTCAGGTGCTCTCATTTGGCCACCTGCAAATCATCCCCTTCTTTGCAATCATTGCTTCATTTGGTGGTGAGAAGCCCTCTCTCCTTTGGTCCTCCGCTGACTCCTCACCTTCTCTCCTTCTAGCTTGGTAGTTTCTCCTGGCTTTCTAAATCTTTAAATGTTGAAGATCCCTGGCAGAAAGAAGTCTGTGCTTGTCTTTGTTTTCTTCCCTGTCTCCAGCCCCAAACATTCATCGCTATGATATGTCCATAGTCTGGCCTCTTTCCAAAATGTCATGTTGTTGAAATCAGACAACGTGTAGCCTTTTCAGATGGGTTTCTTTCACTTAGTAATATGCATTTAACTTTCCTCCATGCCTTTTAATGGCTTTATTGTTTTTTTTTCACAGAGGTTAACATAACATGATACAAGTATTTATTACCTATTTCCAGCTGCTATATTATAAACCCTGTGAGGCAGGGATTGTTTCATTTTTGAACAGCTGTATCTGCGGCAGCTAGAACAATGACTAGAATGCAGCAGGCTCGCAAAAGGAATCTGCTGAATGAGTAAGTCAAGCAATGAAGAGATTCCACTTTGCAATAAGCAGTGCCAGTGGGCAGAGCGTTCTTTTGGGTTATGTATCTGAAAGAGACCTGTAAGCTGCACAGAGTTTTGCCACTTCCTGCAGTTATTGTTGCTGTCTCTTGGGAATTGCTGGTGTCACCATGTCCAAGGACGATGGCGTGTCAGATTTGAAAACAAACTGGAAGCATCCCTAGGGTCACTTTCTCTGATGGTCCTGCAGATCCATTGTCCCATTTCTTTAGAAACTTCAGAAGTTTTCATCCCAACATCACTTATCTGTCTTTAATCAAGAAAAGAGAGTTCACACTTGCTTTTAGCAGCCATGGAAGCATGGTAGCTCTTTGAGATCTGGCACCATTTTCTTTTTTTTTTTTCCCTAGAGCCTCTTAACATGAGACATGCCATGGTTCCCTATTAGTGGCGCATGAGGATGCCGGGCTCTGCAGAAAGGGAGGCGTGGGTCCCAGTCCTGGGCCTCCCTCTCACTAGCTCCATGATTCTGAGCGAGACACTTACCTTCAGTTTCTTGTGCTAAAGGCTAACCTGCTTCCAAATTTCTTGTGCTAAAGTCAGGCTAACGTGCTTCCTGTCTAACGGGCTTGGTGCTGCCATATAAGCATTAAATGAAATAATGCCTATAAAGTATTTGACACAGTCCTTAATCCACAGGCTGCACTCAAAGACGAGTTTTAAATGATTAGTATGACCACACGTCAATCACCTACTATGTGATAACCCCATGGCAGGTGCTTCATAAGCATTCTTGCCAGTAAACTTCTTATCAACCTCACCAGGTAAGAGTGGCGGTATTTATTTTATAATGAGAATGCTAAGAGCTGGAGAGATTAAGTAACTCGTCTCTGGTCCACAGTTAATCTTAGTGGCCGAGCTAAGTGTCTCCCTGGACCCATGTGTTCTGTTGCCCATGCTTTTCCACCTCTGGTGCTCAGTCTCTGTAGCGTTTTCTGTTCCAAATATTTCTGAGCACTTCCTTCCAACTTAGCTTCTGGTTGTTTCCTCAACAAGCTCTTAACTCCAGCCAAGCCGATGTTTTCATGTTTGAGGAACATGTTTTGTGCATTTCTCTAACACCCTTCATCAGTTCATTTGTGCATTCATTGCACCAGTGACTTTTTAAAAAAAAAGTTAATAAGAGTTTATCTGAGCCACACTGACCACATATGCGTGGGATCAAGATCTTAAATGCTCCATCAATGAATGACTCTGGAACACTGTCTAAGGCTGGGCTACAAAGATGAAAAGATCAGGACTTTGCTCATGGGGAAGTTGTGGAGCAGTAAAGAGTTATATAAAAGGACGTTAACATGGGAGCTTTGGCTGAGATCCTAAGGCAACAGATTATCACACACCAAAATGTGGAATGAGACGGACCACCCAGAGAGATTTGTGAGAGAAAGTAGGTGGTCAAGAGCCAGTTGGCTACCTCGTAAGCCCCTCACCCATGTCAGGATATGAGCGTGTTGTGAAAAGAGAGATGACTGGGTGGGAAGAGGACTTCTTGTCAGAGGACGCTTGTGTGCTGAGCCCTGTGGCACTTTGCAGGGGTAGCGGTGGGGTGCTGGCCCCTCACCTCAAGCATGTGGGGAGGAGTGTTAGCAGGACCGGTCAGAGTGCCTTGACTGCATCTCCGGAAGTTGGACGTTGGTGGGCCCAAGTGTGGAGCCCTCCCGGGACAATGGAGGGATGAAGGACAGGCTGGCCACCCGTGATGGATGATATAAAGGACAGAGCAGCACTAGGCAGCCTGTCTTCTGGGAGTGTGTCAGGGGTACGGCTGTATGGATCTCCATGGGCCACACAGGGGTCCGTGTGCAAGAGAGCTGGTGTAGGATTAGGATTGGAAGTGACTCTTCCAGAGGGCTGCCTAGAGCTGGGTTCAGGCCTCGGCTGGAGCTAGGGCCACATTCTCAGGAGATGTGGAAGGAGAAAACCATTAGTTAGAATTGAAGAATGCATCCTCCGCATCAAGGGAGCTGTAGTGAGAGATTCTCACCGATTGGAGAGGGGTCTCCAAAGAATCCACAAAAGCATCCCTTAAGAAAACAAGTCAGCTTTAAATCTCTGCCATATTCAGAGAATACAAAGTCAGCTAACTGCAATACCAGACAAGCAAAAACAACATGACTTTTTATTTTCAAGCTACCACTTTTTAATGAGCTATTATGTGCCAAGAGTCTATGGGGCCTGCAGGGTCTCTCCGGAAAACCCAGCCATCTGTTCTGTGAGCACGGGCCCCAAACCACAGCAACGGTGGGCCTCACATGTTCTTGGCCCCTTCTCAAAAGCACATGGATGGAATCTTATGTCCACACGAAAACCTGTGCTCAGATATTCATAACAGCTTTATTCACGATTGCCAAAACTGGAAGCAACCAAGGTGCCCTTCAGTAGGTGAATGGATAAATAAACTGTGGCATCGCCAGACAATGGAACATGATTCAGCGCTAAAAAAGAAATGCACGATCAAATCATAATAAGACATGGAAGAACCTGAAATGTATATTACTAAGTGGAAGAAGCCAGTCTGGAAAGGCTACCATACCATACGATTCCAGCTGTATGACATTCTGGAAAAACAAAACTATGGAGGTAGTTTTTGTTTTGTTTTGTTTTGTTTTGAATTAGTTGCAGGGTTGGGGGAGGGAGGGGTGAATAAACCGAGCACAGGGGATTTTTCAAGTGGTGAAACTGCTCTGTAGGATGCATGATAGAGGGTCCACGTCATTATACAACCTCCAAACCCGTAGAGTGACCAACACCAAGAATGAGCCCCAACGTGAACTATGGGCTTTGAGTAACAATGATGTGTCACCAAGGCAGGTCCACCACTGGTGGGGGGTGTCGGTCCTGGGGGAGGCTGTGCTGGTGTGGGGCAGGGAGTAATAACAGATTTCTGTATCTCCCCCTAAATTCTGCTGTGAACCTTAAACGCCTGCAAAAAAATACAGTTTGTTGAAAAGAAAAACAAAATCACATGAATACTGTGATGACAAAAACAGAAATTCACTTATACTTCACAGGATTGTTTTTACTAGTGTGTGCCCGTAAGCTGACCATGTGCATGAGAGTAAAGCTGTGAGGAACTAGGTTGAAAAGGGGTTCTCGCACCCAGACAGTTGGCAAATCCCCGAAGCAGGCAGTCCCGGAGCTCTCTCCCGGCTCCTTGCCCTGACGTGTTCCCGAACAGCCTGCAATGGGGCAGTAATGACGGCCACTCTCAGGGCCCCTGGCCGGGGCTCCCGTCTGCGCAGCTTCATCTACCCATCTTGCTCTTCCCAAGGGGGAGAGAGCCAGCACTGACAAGCCACTGCAGGGAGCCAGGCACGTGCCCCTTCTCCACTGCACACCTGTGCCGCTCAGGAGGTTCTTGCTAGTTAAAGCCCTCGTTCTCTCCTCGGCTGGTCAAATTAGGCCTCTCCCGTTCTATCCTGAGTCCAGCCCCATTGCCTCTGTTTCTTGAGGCCTTGTACACACTCCAGCTCACCCGCCTAACCTCCCGCCCAGGCCCCCAGCTCTGCTCTGGAACTGGAGAGCTCAGCATCCTCTAGGGAGCCCGGCACCCTCTCCGGCCTTTTGCTCAGAGGCCCTTTGAGGCGACGGGCCCAAAGGTGGCTGGGGTCCCGGGGCAGAGCCAGGACAGAATCAGGAGTCTGGGACCATGAACATGAGTCCTCGCCTGCATGAGCGTGTCAGCTCTTGCGGGAGAGGAAATAGACACATTTCACTCTTTCCTGTCCCCTTTTTAGAATTAGAGTGAGATTGGAGACCTCTTGGTCCTGCAGGTACCTGAAGATTGAAAAGTAGCAGCGTGGTATCTTGTCCTTTACAGCAGGAAGGGTCTTTCTCCCTTCCCCTTCCCTTCCCCTCCATTCTCTAAACTGGGGTTTCTGAATCTCCCTTGGCACGACTGGCCTGTTGGGCCAGGTAAATCTTTGCTGTGGAGGCTGGCCTGTGCATGGTAGGATGTTTAGGAGAATCTCCAGGCTTCTACCCACCAGATGCCAGTGCGCCCAGCTTTCCAGATTCTAACACTCAGACATGTCTCCGGACTTGGCCGCATGTCTCCTGCAGAGCAGGTCACCCTGGTTGAGAACCCCGGCCCTGACCACCTGTTCTGTGTCTTCCACACTCTCAACACACACAGGGCCCCTACTCGGTGCTGAACATCTCCTTAAACACTGGTCTCTCCCTCAGATCACTGCCCCGACATACACTCAATTTCTCTCTTGTTGTAAAAAATCAGGCTTTTGGGAGGGCTGCTTGCAGGAAACCATAAAGTCATTCCGCCCTCTCTCTCGCCTTGGCTATGAAGATAACACAATCAGGTTATGGAGGCAGGGTTTGGGGAACTTCAAAGCTGGGCCAGAGGGAGTGGAGGGGTAGGAGCTGGGGAGCTGAGGTCTTATCTGTGGCTTAAAGGTTCTCGCCCTTATCAATACAGAAGGAGGGGACCCTAGGGGAGAACATGTGGGAGCCCAAAAGCCAGGTAGCTTTCCTTTTCCCACCTGACTTGGGACTGAAATGAAGAAGGACTAAAGGAAGGAAAGCCAGGTAGAAAGAATGTAGCCCTGGTCGGGTAGTTTGGTTAAAACGTCCCAATACGTCAAGGTTGCAGGCTTGATCCCTGGTCAGGGCACACCCAAGAATCAACCAATGCATGCAATAATAAGTGGAAAAATAAATCAATGTTCTTCTTTTTCTTTCCTTCTCTCTCCCGTCCCCTCTCTCTCTAAATATCAGTTTTTAAAAAATGATGCAGACAGGGCAATGGAATTTTCTGACCCTACATTCACCCAGGCGGACCTGGATTAGACACCAGAGTTCTAGAACCAGGCAACCTGAGAGTTACAAGGTCTCCACATTAACTTCACGTCTATTGCCCAGATGACACCTGGGCCTCAACCCCCTGGGAGCCTTCAGGGTGTAGATGTGGAATGAGACGCAGCTGCTTTGAGAGCCCCTGCCATAGACAGTGATGGCCTAGACACAGACAGAAGCAACTGGAATGGAGAACTGAGAATCTGCACAGGATGGATTCGATGGGGTTGAGAGCAAGTCACTTGTAGGAATAGGAGGAATCAGGGATAATAATAATAATAATAATAATAATAATAATAACTGCAAACCTTTATAATATGCCACTCACAATGTGCCAGACATGGTTTGATGCACTTGATGTAAATATTAACTCATTTCATCCTCCTAACAATTCTATAAGATAGGTGCCACTGAAATGCCCATTTTACAGGTGAGGAAATTGAGGCACAGAGATGTTTAGCGACTGGCGGGTCACAGGGCACATCAGGAGAACTGAGACCTGAAGCCAGAAGCCAGATCTTCCAGTTCTGACACTTGTGCTTTTAAACACTGTGCTACCTACCATTTGACTGAGAGAACTTGGGCAGCTAAGGGAACAGTAAAATCATGAACTGGGGTATGACCTGAAGGAGGAGCAGGTCTGAGGGAAAACCAATGGGTTCAGCCTTGGAGATATTATAGTAGCTCCTGGAAAAAGGTTCCCAGGTGTGGGGCACCTGGGAGCTTTGCCTAGAAGGTGGGGTAGCAGTTCAGCTCTGAGCTCAGTGCAGAAGCCTGGCTAGCTGCAGTTGTGGCCCTGGTGCTGTGCATAAGCAGCTGTGTGCGGTGACAAGACAGGAAACTGGAGAACTCTGAGGGAACACCAACAGTTAAAGGCAGGTAGACGAAGAAGCAGGAAAAAAGGATAAAGAATAGCAGCAGAGAGAGTGGTGCTCTGGAAATTAAGGGTGAAGAGAGTCAGGAAGGGGGGCAAGGTTACAAGGGACAAAGCTGTAAAGAAATCGACTTAAGATAAGAAATGAAAAGAGCTATTGTTCTCCGATGGGTTCATGGGTGTGTGATTCATTTCTCCAGCCTGATGGCAAACTTCTTGAGGTCAAGAGCTACATCCGACAGTTTGCTGGGTTCTCCTTTGGGTCTCCATGGTTTCTAGCGCGGGCTAGGTGTGCAGAAGGCAGGAGCCAAACACTTGTGGGCTGATGGTTGCTCAGGTTCCTGCTGATGTGCATCCTGGTAAGACAACGACATTATAAGGTGTCTGTACCTTTTGAGGATTAGATATAATGTTCCGAGTCTTATACAGTGTTGGGTAGTTCATAACCACTGGACTTGGCGTTGCTGATGCGAATGACTGGCAGATGCAGCATCTTGGTCCTCTCTTTCTCAGTCATAAGGATAAACATAAAGGTCACTGTGTGTTCAGGACCTACTGTGTTCCTGATTCTGTACTGGGCATGTGACATCTGTAGCTCAGATCTTCACCCCCTGGCTACCTGGGTATTAGTACCTTCTCTTTCCAGATGAAGTCACGGTGTAGAAAGCTTGCCGCCTTGGCCAGAGTCACAGCAGCAGGCAGAGCACTGCCAGGATGAGGACCCAGGTCCACCTGACTCCAGAGCCCTGGGACGCAACCTACCCAAACTGAGCTCTTCCCTTCCACCACCACTGCCTTATTCCAGGTGTTAGGATCATTCAGGTGAGTTTTACCAGAGCTTCTTATTTGTTCTCCACACTTCTATCAAGACTCCTTTTCCAGGCTACACCTTCAGTAATTCACCTACATGCAACTCTGATCCCTCTTAAATCCCTTCAGTGGCTCCCTCTTGAGGGTATAAGGGACATGACACGACATAAGCCCAAACCCCTCAGCTCACCACCCTCGGCCTTCATCATCTGGCCCCACTGGCTTTTCCAGGTCATCTTGGTCATGGCCTCACATTCGCCCTTCTGTCCAGCCAAACCAACCTCCCGCGTGTCCCCGGAGGTGTCCTGTGCTCACTTTGTGTATTCTGTTCCCTGGGGGTGGCAGCATGCATCTTGGGTTGACTCCCAGTGGTCCTCTAAGACTCGCTTACCCCCTTCTCTCACAAGCATTCCCAGACCTTCCAAGATTATACTAAATGAAGATTCTCTATTTCCACCCTCTGAGCACCTCAGCGCCCGGAGATAGATGGGTTGTTCGTCTCCGGCTTGCTGTTTTCTCCCGTTCCTCACAAGTAGCTCCGAGGTCTTGGAGGACAGTGATCACATATGCTCCCAGCTCCGAGCAGAGCCGAACCCCTGCCAACGACTGGATTTGGAGGGACAGACTGCACCAGGGCTGGGACGCGGGAGCGAGAGGGAGGACTTCAGGAAGGACAGGCAACAGCAGGGTTGGCTGGAGCGTAGGCATCACGGTGGGAAGCCGGTATAATACTTCTCCCATTTTTACTTCTTCCCAGCACGCCTAAGGCACAGGGGATACCGTGCCTCTGTTTCCAGACGGTGGACATCCTGCCAGACCCGTCTGAGTGAGCCAAAGCCTCGCCTTGGGTCGCATCGTTGCAGTCCAGCGTTCTTTTGGCCAGACCGAGGCAGGAAACGCTCGACGGCGAGGTCCCCCTCCTGTGGAATGCGTGTAGCGACAGGACTGAGCGCCAGATGGAAAATGCCTCTGCAGTCCTAAGCCGGGCTGGAACGAGAGGTCGATGACAGTGGAGGCCATCCCTCCGCTTTAAAAATAGTTGGCAGTGAACGTAAGGCAGGCCCGTGCTTCTGAAGTGTCGTAAACGCGAGCAAGGTGCTCGGGGCTGCAATGAAAGGAGCTGAGATGAAGAGGGAGGAAGCTCTCTTCTCCTCCATTATCTCTGTCTTCCCCTCTTCAGACTCAGTGGAAAATTTCCGTTTCAGGGGGGACACGGAGCCTCAGCTGAAAGGAATGTCCCATGGTGAAGTCTGCAGATCGTCACACAATAAGGGAGACTCTGGTGGGGCAGCCAGGCCCTTGCAATCACACCCAAGGGGCAGCCGTGGGATTTCCCTGCTTGTCATAGCAGCCGGCGTGAGTGTGTGACGCCACGTCATGAACGTGTGGTGGGCTCAGAGCTGGTAGCATCCTTCCGCAGCCTGGCGAGGACAGGACAAATTGTCCCACCTCCCCGCTCTGCAGAAGAGGACCCCGAGGCTCAGAGACCTGAGGTGACGTTTCTAAGACCCCACCACCACTCATTCACCCTCTCCTTGGCTATTCGTCACTGGCATCGCATCCGGCAGGAGGATACCATGCTGCCCAAGACAGCCAAGGTCCGTGTCTTCACAGAGCTCATATTCTACCTTGGGGCACAGACAGCAAACAGGAGACTAAACAGATAAATAGGGCCAGTGCTGTAAAGGAAACAAAGCCCTGGACCGGGACAGGAAATGCTCTGAGTGGGGGGGGTGCTGGTGGGTTGTGTGAACTGTTTTGCAGAGGATGATGGGGGAAGGCTCGGTGAGGACAGACCTGTAGCATTGGAAGGAGGACCAGTTTTACGTTTTTTCATTATACCCACACTGCATGGGCTCCTGGAGAGACTTCTTTCTCCTATACCTCTCCTTTTTTTTTTTTCCTAAAAAGCCCCCAGGACCTCTTACAGAAATTGAAATGGCCAGAAGCCGTTTCTCAGACCTCTACAGAGGACACTTGGACCCTTATCAGCGACAGCTCGGAGATGGGAAAACGCAAGTGCGGGCCCCACCCTGGTGGTGAGTCGGCAGCTGCTCTGGAAAATAAAAACACAGGCCATTGGCAGATTCAGGAAGCTGGGGTGTTTTATGGGCACAGCCATGAAACGCAAACACGGCCCTGCTTCTTGCCGGCCTCTCCCGGAAGTCATCCACCTGGACAATAGAAGGTTTCGAGGAAATGGAGCAGTCTCTCCAAATATTTGAAGGACTGTTATGTGGCAGGAGGACCAGCTACAGGGAGTGAAAGCTGGGCCAGTGGCAGGAAGTGGGAGGGAGGCAGGTGTCAGCTGGGTACTGGGAAACATTTTCTAACACTCTCACCTGGCCGCAGATGAAATGAGACTGTCTTGGGCAGGAGAGAGAGCCTTCCCGCCACCAGCAGAAGGGTGTAAGCAGGGGCTCAAGGATCCCCTCCCGCCAGTTCCATGATGATTTGTCGATAGAGTCATTCATTTAACTAGCACTTATGAAGCATCTTCAGTGTGTTAGGCACATGCAGTCTGGGGGTGAGAAAGACATGCGAGATCCTTGCTGTCACTCTAGTGGTGGACACAGTCAAGAAAGAAGCAAACTTATAGTTGAAAAGATACGTGTAGCTAGGGATGAGCGCCGGCAACACAATAAGAGGGTGCACAAGAACAGCAGTGTGCTCGTGAATGCCTGTGTGTGCTTGTGTGCATGTGTATATTTGATGGATTGCCCTGTACATTGTGTGGTCAGAGAAGGTGTCTCTGAGGCGATGCCTTTAAGGAAGCCCTGAGTGGTCAGAAGGACCGACAGGGCAAAGGCCCAGACGGCTGTGCTCAGCAGCAGAGAGAGGCCAGTGTGGTTGGAAGTATCGAGCAGAGGGAAGGAACGGTGGGAGGTGAGGGCAGGCAGGCTCCCAATCACGAAGGACCTTGTGGACCATGGCAAGGCAACAGGGACATGGGACATAGCAGGCACGTGTTTTTGGGGGTGGTGAGAGGTTGGACCAGGTGAGTGATTTTCAATCCCCGTGGTTCATCAGAATCACCTGGAGATGTCCTGCGATGCAATGGACTGAGCTCTAAGATTCCCTTTGTGGTGAAGATTTAAGGTACTGACCGAGTTTCCTATGGGATCACACATTTTGCTCAGCATGTATGAGAATGTCATGGCCCATAGGAACTTCACTAACATATTATCCACAAACCAGTTCATTAGTGTGGATGGGTTCTAAATAAGTTAAGTTTAATCCAGCAATTACTTGGTGAATTACCTTCTATGTGACAGGCACGGAGCATGCACAGAGGGGTAGAACATAGAGCACATGCCCCATAAATATTGATGAACAAACAAACAGATGAATGTGTCAGATGCCCCACTGGGCACTGACAGGGGACACAAGATGGGTAAAAAACAGTAAAGATGACTCTGCTTTTATCCTCTTGCCAGAGGACTGCTATAGGATGAGTTGCAAGCTGCTATGAGAAAAATGAAAACAGAAAAGTACAAAGAAAAGAAAGGGCTTTTGGTTTGAGGCTTGGTTTGAGCAGCAGGACTGCATGGATGTTCATGGGGAAGATGTTCATCTCTGCATTTTGCACAGAGACAGTGCTGCACAGCCTGAACCCTTTGCTTCCCAGTCTGGTGGGTTCTGCATTCTGGTTTCCCTGAGGAGACCGCCCCCCCATTTCGCAGGGACAGCGAAGAAAGCACTGGATGATCAGGAGGAGCAGGGACTCTGGGGCTCTTCAGGAAGCCCAGGCCTCTTGATTTTCTGCTTGTGTAAGGAGGACTTTGCCAAGGATCTCACTGCCCAGAACCTTCGCAGCCACCAGTGTTTGAGGGCTGTCATGGGGCCAGGGCTCAGGGAGCCGCAGCCTGTGTGAACCCAGTCAAATGACCACAAAGTGGCTCGAAGCCATAACCAAATGAGCCCCACCGTTTGCCCCACCTTGTTTTAATCAACAGGAGTAGATTTCTGGAATTGCCCTCAATCTAGGGAACACGTGTTAAAGAACCTAAGCAAAACAATTAACTCTTTCCAGGGCCAAGGAGACACCTGTAAAAGGTATAGTTTTGGTGTCTAAAAGTAGATGCTTAAACAGAAGAACGCAGAGCCTCAGAGAAGCTAAGGAACATGACTAAGAACACACAGCTTAGTAAGTGGCAAAGTATGACCCCAAGCCTGTTTCCCAAACTGACGCTGTTCTTATTATCTCTCTTTGTGGCCCAGGACTATCCAGTGAGCACAGCCTTTTTCTTATAACGTGTCACAGGGAATCGAGCCCCATGGATGATTTGGGGAACCTTAAGTGCTTGAAGATGGGTCAATGCCATCCTTGAATGCTTATGCCCAGTGTGGGACGCCCACGTTCTGTTCCCAGTAAAGTCTGATTTAATTGGTTTGGGGACACAGCCTGGGTCTTAGGTTTGTATAAGCTCCCTAGTTAAGGACTAGAGAGAGGCGTGCCAATCCCTCCGTGGCAGCCACAGCCACGACGAAAGCAGGAGGCTGGATGGAAGCAATGAGGCAGGGCAAGCTGTGGGGCTGCAGAGGGTCAGCTCTGTGAAGGCACCTGGGCGGCTGGGATGGAATCCAAGGGGTGATACCAGACCAGGATGCCAGGTTAACATTAGCAGAGTGGGTGGGACCCAGAAGTGGGAGGCCTCATGTGGGTGATGGTGATGAGGAAGAAGAGCTGGAAGACCCCAGTCAGAATGGGGTTGAGGGAATGGGAACACGGGGAGAACTCCAGTTTCCCTGCGAGGGTGATGGAGTGTGGTGGCCTGGAAGGCACCCCTGTGAGCTGCAGATTTTGACTGGATGCTGTGCTACTGTCCTAGAGAGAGACTGAGTCAGGGCCTAGCTAATAACAACAACAACAACAACGGCAACAGTGACTACAATGACGATCATGAAATATCTAACACTAAGTGCCCAGGGCACTTTACCTAGATTATCGCCTATAATGGGTTGAACGAAGGCCCCATAAAAGATATGTTCATGGTGTGTAATTCTAAGAACCTGTGAATGTGACCTTATTTGGAAAAAGGGTCTTTGCAGATACAGTTAAGGAGAGGATCTTGAGATGAGATCATCCTGGATTATCCACTTGGGTCCTAAATGCAACCACAAATGTGCTTCTGAGAGAAAGGCAGAAGGAGGTTTGAGGCTGGGAGAGGAAGAGGAGAAGGCCACGTGAGGATGAGGGCAGAGACGGCAGAGACTCAGCCAGGGGAAGGACCACCTGCAGCCAGCAGAAACCAGAGAAGCAAGGAGGGATCTCCCCAATCTTTTCCGGAGGGGAGCATGGCTCTGCCAACAATTTGATTACAGATCTCTGCTCTGCAGAGTGAGAGCGGATAACGTGCTGTTTTTCTCTGCCATTGGGTTTGCAGTACTTTGCGGAGGCAGCCCTATAAATGAATTCATCCCTCTTAATCTTCGCTACTCTGAGGCTGGCACTATATTCTTTCCATGTCATTGATGGAGGAACGGAGGCTCAGAGAGTTTGAATGTTTTGCACAGAGGTTGTTATGAGTGGGCACAAGATGGACACTCAGGGAATCTGGCCGGAGCTCAGGAGCACGGTGACAATCCACAGGGTAGGCTCGTGGCTCCAAACCTGTGCTCTGGGTGCCTGCCAGCCACAGTCGCTGGCGTCTGCACTGCTCCCTCCTCAGCTGTGCCTCTGGGCCTTGTCTGTTCTCTGCTAGGAGCACCCTCTCCCTCCTGTTCACCCACGGAAGTCTCTCCCAGCTTCACCCTTTCCTACTGGAGACACTCCTCTGTGACCCTCCTTCTTGCCTCCAAAGTAGGGAAGATCTCTCGCTCTGTCTCCCAAGAGAATCATGGGTAAATCTCTGTTAAAATCCACATCCCTTTATCCCATGATGACTTATTTACGGGCCCGTGTGTGTGGGTAGACTGAGCTTCAAGAAGGCAGAGTCTGTGTCTGATTACTCCTCGGAGCCAAGGTTCGCACTCACTCCTTGATGAATGAATGAGTGAATGAATAGATGGAGGGCCAGCCAAGAGATTCCAAAGGTTACCCTGCTGGCTACACGGGGCACCTTCCTAGGGTGGGAGGGCGCAGGTAGGCACCTGCCCGGACCTGTTCTCTAATGGGAACACACTCAGCCCTCAGACCAATGCCTGTGATAACTTCACCTGTCCCTCCAAAGCATTTCTGCAAACGAGGCAGCCCAGGATAGCAGCCATGGCTTGGTGAAAACACATGGGCTGGAGGCAGATGAACTGGTGGTGCCCTACTCCTCAGAGCCTGCACACCGTGATCTACCAAACAGGGAATGATACCAGCTACCTTCCCATCTTCAGCCAACAGTGAGGGGGTGCTAGGTGCAGGTGCTGGGGCTGCAGAGAAGTCAGAAACCCATCTTGCCCTGCAGGGACCGCTATATCTTGGAGAGAACTCGCAAGGTGGTTGTGAGAGGAATGACCAAAATTAAAATAATAATAACGCCCCTTCTGGAGTTGCTGGTAGTCAGCTAGGCAGTAGTCAGTGATAAGCACCTTCACGAATTATCCCACTGAGGATCCACAGCGACCCTCTGAGGGAGGCATCATTAACAGTTCCATTTTGGAGACAAGCAAATTGAGGCCAATAGAGAGGTTTGGTAACTTGACTAAGGGGTTGGAACCTAAGTCTGGCAGGCACTCCAGGGCCGGGGGTGCCCACAGCCCTGTGCCGACTCCCACAGGTACTATGGGAGTTGACACGGCTGTTTTTGTACGTTGGGTTTAGTGAAGTAAGATATTAGCTCCCCTATATTTAGCCACAGCCACCAGACTCTAG
Organism: Phyllostomus hastatus; assembly: GCF_019186645.2. Classification (NCBI taxonomy): domain Eukaryota; kingdom Metazoa; phylum Chordata; class Mammalia; order Chiroptera; family Phyllostomidae; genus Phyllostomus; species Phyllostomus hastatus. The sequence goes on along the minus strand of NW_025334017.1, from coordinate 41,158,831 downwards.
GGATTGAGGGTTGAGCCGATTGGTAAGATTCAATGCCTAGATTCTTAGTGAAATTTTGATCTTTAAAGCCTTAAACCTCTTTTGTGTTTGCGTGTGTGCTGTGGGGTGTTTTTTTTTTCTCTCCTCTCTTAATTTTTTTTTTGTCCTGTAGGAGAGTAGCTGAGCTGGATTGCCTAATATGGTTTGGCAGCCCCTCCCGGTCCAGAATCTCTGCGTTTGGGGAGGGGAGCTTCTCTCCCCCTGGCCTGTAGCGCAATGGAAATGATTGCTTCTGGCAGTGAACCAGAGGGAGGAAAAGAAAGGGGCTGGGGAGTAGCAAAGAAGAAACAAGTTCACAGAGAGAAGGCTGGACTGCTGTGCTTGCTGGCTGGGAGCTGCAAATATTTAGGTAAAAGGGAGTGCGGATCTTATTTGCATCCAGGCACGTCCCTGTTCCTGTTGCAAACACCCCGGCAGGCAGCCGAGGCTTGCAGGAGGCTGGGGAACTGCTGGAAATAAGGCAGGCCCTGGAGGGCTGGAACCCACTCTGTGTCTGACACAGAAACGCTTCCTTAACCTTCTGTTTGCAGAAAGGAGGGCAGGAGAGAGGGGACCTAAGGGAGGGGTTTGGCTGTGAGCAGGCACTGGTGGGGGAACGAAGAGGGCACCAATGGTGCGTGCCGGCCCACAGCAAGTAGCTCTGGCTCTGGTCTTGGTGGAATAGAAGCACTTTAAGAAAGCGTGGAGGTGGGAGCTTTTGGTCCCAACTAAGTGGCTCCTGAGGTCAGTCCCCTGAGGGGGAGGTGGTCCTAGGGGTAGGATGAAGAGAGGAGCAGGTGCAGGAAAGAAGGAAGGGCTAACATTGGTCCAGTACCTACCATGGCCAGGTGTCATACTGCCTGCCTTATCCTGGAATCACATTTTCACTCCAAGACTGAGAGGTGCTATCATCCCTCCATGACAACCGCCAGCCTGAGGCTCGAGAGGTTTCGTGACTTGTCTGGGGACTTTCAGACTCTGGGTCTGACCCCACAGGGAACGCCAGCCCTCGTGTAAATCCTGACAGGGAGCTCTGGGGCCCAGGGGAGAGGCCCACGCTTCATGGTAAACGTGTGGCCTCTCTGCTGGGAGTTCTCTCCTCACCTGCTCATCCTTGAGGAACATTCAAGCATCCCTGCCACCTTGAAGCACTGCATTCCATCCCCAGGTAGATTCCGCTGTGAGCTCCCCTGTGTGTATTTCAGGCAAGTCCCCTACCACACTTCTGTAATCATCTAGTCCCTCCTGGCTTCTGCTCCCAAGATTCAAGGCCCCCCAGAGCAGAGCAGAGATGCAGATATTTCTGTATCTCTGGTACCCACCAGAGTAATCACTACAACTGGCTAACAGTCACTGAGCACATACCATGCACTAAGTAATTTGAGCGAGGCTTCTCATTTCTGTGTGTAGGGAGGTAGCCACATACATTTTTTACTTTTCCTTGAAAAACAATAGCTTTATTAGAACATGTTACTATCTTGGCTCTTTTGGGTCTGTTTTCCCAGACACGTGGTATCTCTTTCCATATGTAGTTTAAAATATTTTTTAATGGAAGTTTTTATGAGCTAGAATTTCGTTCCTGATCATTTTCAATTCAAAGTATTTTTCTTACAGCCTTATTGGCAATAACATTGATATCCCCCAAAGCTGCACGTATATTACGCATACAATTTGGTGAGTTTGAACATATGCATACACCTGTTAAACCGTCACCACAACCAAAGAGCGTGTCATTTAGTCATCACACAACTCCATGAGGTCGGTGTTTTTATGTTGGTTACAGTGGCTAGCACAGCAGAAGGTGATTAGTGGCTCTCATAAGGCCACAAGAAATTCCTGATTGGAAAGTGGGGAGGGTCTGTCATGGACATTGCTGGTGCCCATCCCGCCCCTCTGCTGCTGTGTTGGCACCAATGGCTTGCAGTTGTCTCCATTTCCAAGAGATTGACCTCGGTGGCATGGTGCGTGGAGGGGGGAGGTGGCTTCCATGCCTGGGCAGTTACAGCTCCCGCCTGCTGTGGTGCCCCTGGGAGTCTGCAGTCCCTGACAGACACAAAGGATGCCCCAGTCCCCGCTACCCACCATGGAAGTGGCAGCAGCTCTGAGGTGGAACTCGTGCTGCAGAGCCCCATGGGGTCAGGACAAGGCGAGTCCCCTGCTGAAACCACACCCTCGCTTACTCCCTTCCCCGTCCTCACCTGCTTTCCCCACTCCCTTTGCCCCGAGATTCCTCCTTCTGGGGCTCACCCCAACCCCTGTCTCAGGCTGTGCTTCAAGGGAACCTGGCCTGAGTCAGGAGCTTTCTGTTGGGTGTGATGGAGGCTCAGTGTTCACTACGGTTCCAAAGTCACCCTGGAACTCCACATCCTGCCAGCCAGCAGGGGAGGAGAGAGAGAAAGAGGAGGGTAGGTAAGGAGGGTGGGAGAGTCAGGCCCGGAAGTGGTACCCACTGCTCCTTCTCACATCCTATTGGTCGAGTCTCAGTCACGGCGATGCCTGATTGCAAGGGAGGCTGTGCAGTTCCCCCGAGCTGTGTGCCGGAGGACGGGAAAGCGGGTTTATGACCAGCTAAGCCCATCTCTGTAATTATACCTCATTTTAAAGGTGAGAAAACTGAGGTTTAGAGGTTTTTAAATTACCCACTCAAGGTCACAAAGCCAAGAACATAAACATGGTCTGATGCCAGAATCCATGCCCTTGGCCACATGTCCACGTCACCACTTGTAGACAAAGTGCATGGGCTGTTGTCAGTGACAGAAGATGCTGAGGACCCTATCTGGGGCAGGTCTCTTGTCCCCGAGGCTGTGTGGGCAGGGCTTCATGTCACCAGAGTGTGAAATCCACTCTGACTTGGCTGAGATATCCCTCATGTGAATTGTAAAATAAACCATAACCAAGTGCCCTTCCTCTAGTTCTTCCCAGGTGCCACTCGAGCAGAATGTTTCTAAATGTCAAAGGTGAAGGTACCGGACCCCTGCGCAAAGGGATGAAATAAACAGAGCTATAATATGGCACCGTTTATGGTCCCTTCAATGCTTGAAATCTCTACTGGGAAGTTCCTGACACTCAAGACTTCTGGCTTCTGCTCCATAGCTAACCTCCTGGTGGCTCACCCCACGCCAGCTAGCATAGCTTCTTTCTGAATGAGAAAGCACAGGGATTTCCAGAGTGCAGTGGGCATGGCACTGTCTAAGTTCACATTCTAGGTCTATCATCACGGCATGGCTCTGTAGCTTGGGAAAGATTGTGTCCTCATTTTTAATCTTTAATGCCTGCCTCAGAGGGTTTGTGTTGAGGATGACATACATGAGTGTTCATTTCATGAAACGGTGCCTCTGCAGATTAGGCTCATACAGCCAGCCGGCCCTCTCTATCTGTAGGTTTTGCATCTGCAGATTCAACTGACCATGGATAGAAAACAGTGTTTTTGACCTGATTGGGAATCTGTGGATGCTGAGGGCAGACTGGATGCATTGTTCTGCACCATTCTGTACAAGGAGTCAATCCTCTGTGGATTTTGATATCCACAGGGGTCCTGGAACAAACTCCTGCAGATGCTAAAGGTCCACTGTATACTTTTGCCATTATTATTTTTATGCTTTAATAAGGTCCTTCCCACCCTAGGGCTTAACTCTGAGTCCTAGGGCAGGACTCTGTCCAGACCTATAGCCTCACTCCCTCCAGGTCTCAGGCATCTTCAGGGGAGCCTTCCCTCACCACCCTGCCTAGGACTGGCTCTTCCAATCTCCTTGGGCAAGGTTGGGGTTAGGGCAAGATGAATGAGGCACTTTCTTTGCGTGCAAAATAAAAGTGGGTGCTCCCCAAGCTTCTCAGCAATCAACCTAAATAATATTCTAATGCAATACTTTAAAATATAAAAATTAGTACAAAAGAATTCCATAGGGAACAAAACAGCAACTCTTAAAGAAGGACTGTGCTGAGCCACGTTGGTGCCTGAGGCTGCAGGGAAATGCGCATGCCTGGCTGCATTGTAAGCAAACTCTCCTTAGCATTTCCAGTGTCTGTCTCTTGCTCTCCTTGCTTTTACTGGAGGGGATTGCCACACTTGCCGATTTCTTGTGTCCAAGTGGCAATCTTAAAAGATGTTAAGGGGAAGGGTCTACAGGAACAAGTATAAAGGACACATGGACAAAACTGGGGGGGGTGGAAACAGGAGGGAGGTGGGGGGGATGGGTGGGTGCCTGGGATGGGAGTAAAAGACAGAAAACTGTACTTGAACCACAATTAAAATAAAATTTAAAAAAGATTTTAAATTAATTAATGATGCAATAAAATGATAATAAATTCTGTTTTGGAATACCTACAATATTTCAACAGAGTGTAACGTGGTTCTTTTCAATTTTAAATTTTCAAAAATTTTTAACTACTTTAATATTCTGGGGGAGAGGAACAATTAAAATATATAAAATCATGCATAGAGGGGTACACACTTTCCTTTTGCCTTAGGGTCCAACATGGCTTGACGTGACACATGTTTCTGCCTACATTTTGGATATTTTGTTCAGCAAGGATGTTTTTGTATTTATTTTGGTTGAAAAATATTACTTTAAAGAGCGGTAAAAAATACATTACCTTTCTTTTTGCTGTTTTCTTGTTTGGTTGTTTGGTTGTTTGGTTGGTTTGTTTCGTTTTGGCATGTCCTTAAATTTTGCAGCCTGGGCAAGGCCTCTCTTGCCTCACCCTCATCCTGATCCTATTCTTTGGTGATGCTAACCGCAACTCCAGTGAAATAATCATGCCATTGTTCACTTGACCAGCTTGCACACAACGCCTGCTTTGCTCTCCACTGTGTTCCTTGCACCACCACTACGCCCGCCCCCGCAGCCATGCAAAATCATGTGCTGAACCAAGGAGCGAAGGGACTTGTAAAAGGGGCTGCTCTAGATCATGTCTGTAGTTTCAGTTTTGTTCTTCGCATTGTTTAATTAAGTCAGCACTCATTGAACACCTCCTGTGGCTGGGTGCTTGCCGTGCCGCTGTAGAGATGCTAAGAACAAGATCTCTACTCTCAGTGAGCTTGGCTGGGTGAAGACTAATCTAGAAGCAGTTTGCTTCCACGGGAGAAGTGCTGAGGGGGCAGAGACTGCAACTGGGGAGTCGGGAGAGCACAGAAGAGGGATGTAAACTCACCACTGGAAGTTCAGGGCAAGGTTTAGAGTTGATGTGGGAGCCAGGTTATGGAGAAGGAATGGGGATGGGCAGGGGGACAAGCAGGGACACTGAGTTTTGGAAAGGATATGCAAAGGCCCAGGGGCAGGGAAGAACACGCCATAAATGTGTGGCAACTGCTAGAAAATGTTCTAGCAGTTTGGTACTTTGGAGCACAGAACAAAGCACCAGAGAGCAGCGAGGTCAGCTCTGTAGAAATGGCCTGGGCAGATCCCCACCGTCCATGATGCCAGCATCTTCAGCGTGTCTCTGGGATGGGCAACCTGTGGAACTCCTTTCCTAAGGGCATGGCCCAGATTCTACAGTTTGCCCTGGGGAAGGCATGCCCAGCTGTTTTCTGAGACAGTTACACATACGGACAGATCTTTGGGAGAGGCAGGGAGTCCTTCGTTGTGCAGTAAAGGAGCTGAAACTCAGCAGAAGCCTGGTTCAAGTGCTAAATTCCGATGCACCACTCCCCCCTGACCCAAAAACTCAACTGCAGCCCATTCGGCATGTGTCCCTTCATCTCTTTGACATGTACCCAGGATTGTCACCTGTCCCTGGGCTGTCACTCAGACCATGGAGGGGTTTAATGGCATGGAGTTCCCTCTTGAAGCAATCTCAGCCAGGCCCTGACACCGGAGAGAGTGTTGTTAACAGCTGAGGCACTATGTCTGTTACAATCCTCTGATCCAAAGTCACAGTTGAAGCAGTGGACACCACCCCTTTGCCAAACAATTGTCATTCTTCGGCCATGGGTTTGGAGAGCTTATCACAAGGGCCTGGTGGGGCTTCCTGTCATAACTTTGCACAAGGTGTGGGCTTATCTTTTGGGAAACTTTGGAGTTCTAAGCGAAGTCACAAACCCTTCCCCGCGGCCCATTTCATCTGAGATGAGTGTCGTCGCTCACAAGGAGATAAAAAGTACCCTGCCCTGGTTGTTAAGGTTTACATTATCAGCTCCTGCAGGCTGTATCAAAAACACATTTATGGTGGCATTTGACCTCGAGGAGAAATCTGGGCCATTTGATGGCGATTATGGCATTTTTATCTGTGTCTTTTGAACATAACCCCCTCCCCCCCACCCCCAAGCAGCGGCATCTCGCCGATAAGCTGGTTTCAGTGGTCAGAACTGGACCAAACACATCCTGAGGACATTCTGCCAGGGAGGCAGAATCTGGCTGTATCTGCAAGGCTAAGAGGCATCCAGTTGGTCTGGGGAAAAGAAGACCTTTCCATAGTTACCTAGCTTAACCCTCCAACAAGTGTGACGGTCCCTTAGCCACTCTGAGCCTCAGTTTCCTCCTGAATCCAAGGGAAATCATTTTGCCTGTCATTCAGGATCAACAATGGTAAGTGCACGCAGAGAGCCCAACATTCAACAGGTGCTTGAACTGAGTTTGGGGACTTCTGCACATGGTTCTGTTCTCTGTGCTCCAGTGTCAGATTCTCTAGTCAAAACCGGAAAAGGAAGTGTATCCAGCACAGAGGAAGTTAATAAGAGAAACTCATTGCAAATGTCGGGCTCCAAAGTTGGATCTTTCTCACGCCATTTCTTTCTTTTTCAAACAGATCTCACTTCTAGATGTGTAATTTATTTCACATACAGTGTTCCATTGGCCGAATACTAATTAATTTTGTGTTCTGGAACTTTGGGGAAATAAGGGCAGGTGTACGCAGTCTCAGCTTGGCTGCTGACTCACAAACTGTTTCCAACTTCGCCCAAGGCGACCAGGGGAACTGGGACCTGCCAGCCACAGCTCTTTACTGGGAGTGAATTGTCTTCTGACTCCATCTCTTGGTGTTGGCGCTGGTGCTTTCTACGTTCAGTTCTGACTGTCTGCATGGTCTTGGCCACACTCTCTCGTGTCCTTGGTCTCCCCTTCTGTAAAGTGCAGAGCTTGCATGGAATATTTTCAGTGTCTCTTTCTGTTTCCATTGAGTTCTCTGCCCCTGTTTGTACACCCGGCCCGAGGGTACAACGATCATCCAAATTTCTCCTCACCCCAGCCCATGCACCCAAGAGGCTGCTTCTTTGCTTCCTTCAAGATGGTGACGTGTCAGGTACAGTGTTTCCGTTGACAGGCAGATTTGGCTCAAATCTCAGTTTGGCCTCTTACAGACTGTGTGACGTTGGAAGGATGTAGTTATCGCATCTTTCTGGACCCCAGTTTCTTCATTTGTCAAGTGGGAAGGCAGCCAGAGGCAACACCAAACCAAAGGAGGCTGGCCGTGTTCTAATAACGCTTTACTGGTGGAGACTGAAATTCACAGGTCATATGATTTTTACATGGCACAAAATATTAATTGTTTCAACCACTGAAAAATGTTCTGAGCTTCTGGGCTGTCTCAAAAGAGATAGATGGAAGGTCAGATCTGGCCTGTGGGTCATAGTTTGCTGACCATGTTCTAGTTTTTTTCTCTCTTCCTATGGCTCTGTCCCCAGGGCTGTGGAGACTAAGGCCACCCTTTGAGAATCCCTTGTCTTCAAGAGCTTCATAAATGGTGACCAAACACGTAGACTTTGGAGTTCAACAGACTAGGCTCCAACCCTGATTTTGCCACCTGCTAGCTGAGTGACCTTGAACAACCTGCTTCACATCTCTGAGCTTCAGTTTCTTTTCCATAAACTAGCAATAACAAGAGTGGTATCTGCTCAGACTGAAGGGCAGGGGACACAGACACCCCTCTTCAGTGGCAGAAGTGTCAGAGAATATGTGGCCATCTCTCATCCACCGTGAGAATGGACCTGGGGAGGTGACAAGGACAGCCAGCGCACAGGTCCTCTATACCCAGCACTGAGCTAGTTGCCGGAGCCAAAACACTCAATGAAATGACCACAGCTCTTTTCCTCAGGGGATTCAGTCTGGTAGCGTATGAAAAAAGGCAATTTTAATGAACAGTGTTAAATTTCAGGTAGTGTGGGGGCAAGAGTGGAAGGGGGTTCCGAACTTTCTTTGCCTGTAAAAAGAATACTTCTCTCAAAGTGTCTCAAGGACCAGAGAGGAGCAGCTGCTGGGAACTGTGGGGGGCTGACGTGGGGCGTGAGCCAGGGCGGGGCTGTTTGCTGCAGGGGCGCGGGCTCAGGATGTGTGCTTGGAGGTGTGTTTGTATGTCTCCGGTGGGTAATTGGTGGGTGTGTGGCTGTGTGATGACAGATGAAGGGCGGCTCTGATGTAACAAGAGACATGTTTGCATGTGCCTTGAAACACAGAACTTTGGGGCTGTAGGGGTCTTAGAGATGGTCTGGCCTGGATCCTGGTCCTCTTTCCTTTTTACAGGTGGCTAAGAGGTGGACCTGTCCCAAGCCACTCAGCTAGTTGGTCTCCTGACTCCTTAGCCTCACTCGCTGCACAGCCAAGGCCAACCAGGTTCAGCTGAACTCTGCAGTTGAGTTCAGACAATGCCTGCCGGCCCCGCCTGGTCTTGGGTTGACAGAGGAAGACTGGGTGAGGTCTTGGAAAGGCAAAAATGCATGTTTATGGCAAAGGACTAGGCAGGGTGCCAAGCACCATTTTCAGTAAGCGTTAATTAAATTCCAACCTACATTGTGTTTGTTTCATTGAAAGCAAATTTGAAAACTGCCATTTACAAATTTTGACTTATATGAAAATCCCTACATTTCCATTTCCCTGAATAAAACCCCCAATGTTCAAATTGCATAAGCTGGAGGTGTGATTTCAGGGGATGCACTGTTGTTGTTCCAAGATGCCCTTAACGTGCTTCAGTTATGAGTTGGTTTATAAAAGTCTTGGAGGAGTTTCAGAAGCTAGAAAGGATCTTTGTCCAGAATCAGGTTTGTTGTATCAAAAGAGGCATGCAGGCTTTTGACCTGAGGCTTTTGGTGACAGTTCTGTGAGCCCAAACAAGAGGCGTGATGCTTAGTGGTGTCCTGGTCTCTTCATGCCCCAACCTGGCATGCGGCAGGTACAGTGCCTTCTCAGCCAAGGTCAGGCTCTCTGCTTGGCGTGACCCTGATTCAGTCCCACAGTGTGGGAACCTTGTCTCTCAGACTAGGCGGTGCCAAGTATGAAAGCCTTGCTACGTGCCTGGCAGATGTTGGTTTGTATTTCCATCCAGGATCGCCACCCCTGGGCTTGCCCTGGAAGCAGCCAAGTCCAAGAGGATATGAAGCTGCTTTGAGAATGCATGCTTAAAAAAATATGGTTAACGTCTGAGCTATGCATAATCATTGTTGAAAAAAATGAAAACAAAACAAGAATGAAAACAAAACAAAGAAGTGAAAACAAAACAAAATCTCATAGAAGATAAAAACCACACTCTGCAGAGATGACTACTTCTATGCTTTTAGGATGTGTTATTCCAGACTTTTCCCAAAGATGGTATGAATGTAGTTATCAAATGAAATCGAGATCCTGCTGTATAGCCCTGTGGAGCTGAGCAAGTGGCTTAGCTTTCCTAAACTTCAATTGTATCCCTTCCTCACCTCCCCAAGCAAAACAGGAGTGGTGATATCCAAAGGACTATTAACTTGCTCGGAACCCTGCCTCTGTGCTATGGGAAGGTCAAGAAACATGGAGATAGAATGCCCTGTGGACTGTCCTGGCTGAGCCCAGCCTTGGAATTATCCCAGGCCAGGCGCCAGCCATAGGAATGAAAAGCTCTCCAAGTGATTCTAGTCCCCAGCACTTGAGTCACCCTTCGCTATTGGAGTCATCCCAAATAAGACCCCATGCACTGTGGAACAGCGAGAAGCTACCTCCCCGGCACCCTGTGTGAACTCCTGACGGGCAGAGGTGGGGAGCATGAAGAACACGGGTGTGGTTTGTTTTGCAGCACTACCTGGAATATCAAGTGATTGCCTTTGGGAGGCACTTCAGAGGCACCCCCACCTGGGTGTGGGCTCCGCCCCTCCCCGCATGCTCAAGGAACCTGTGCCCTGGCGGTTTCCTCTCTTCCCTGATGCTTCCCTCTTGCTCACTCCTTCCACTCGGCCTCCTCCCAGGGAGAAAGACCTTTTCCTGACTGCATCATTTTGGTGAGCTAGTAATCTTTCCCTCACCTATCTTTATCAATTCTATTTTTAACACATTTTTACAAGGGTTTATTTGAGCCGAACTAATGATATATGATGGGGAGGCAAGATCTCAAATGCTCCCTCAATTCCATTCTTCAAAGTGCTTCCATATCTCCCACCTTGACCCAGGCCATGGTGGCTCGTGCTTACTGGGCATTTGTCCTCAAGGTCATCACAAGACTCCACCCAAAGGCCACTTCTTTCCGCTCGATTCCTCCCAGCTCACTGACATTCTTCTCTCCCTCAGCATTCGGATTCCCTCGGTTTTCCCCACAGTTTTCTCCTTCCTTATTCATCGTCTTGAGTAGTTTCCTTCTGTTCTCAGTCTACACGTTATCCCTGGATGCTGTCCTCTCCCCATTTTTGTAGGCACGATTCTCAAATCCACACCTCCGATAAGGAACTCCTTCTTGAGCTCTGCGTCCAAAATTTAATCTTCCCATAAGACATCTCCAGTCATCTTCTTGATGCTGCAAACTCCTCTTTCATGACTTTTGGGTTCTTTTCATGGAAGTGCTGGGTCTTCTGTGAGACCTTAGCTTCTGGAGTCAAGCAGACCTGGCCTGGGCTCAAATTCTGACTTGGCCACTTGATGGATGGATGTCTTTGAGATGGTGACTTCACTTCTCTGAGCCTTATCTTTTCCTCTGTCACATGGAGACAATGGTGTCCTCACTTCATACAAATATGAGGCGGCAGTTGTTCAAAATGTAAATGTCATGACAAATAGTCCATTTAAAAATAACATTACCTTTTCTGGTTTCATACATGCTCATTTTAGAACACGTGGAAAATTCTGGAAAGTATTTTGTCATTCCAGGCTAGGTTTTGCTAACAAGTGCATGCATTTCCCTCTGTCTTGTATTTTTGTGCTGTGGGTCTGTTTTAGGAAAGCAGATTCTCTCAACATCTTTCCTGTTTTCCCAGCCTCCCAAGGTAGCAGGTGTGGTGCCATCCTTTACTCTACCTCTGTCTCTCCCCCTGTTACAATAAGGCACTGAGCTCTGCTAACTGCAGCCCCAGATTTCTCTCAGAGGTAATCTCCCTTCTTCTGCATGGTCACTTCCATAATTTACCTGAACTTTCAGTCTTTAGGCTTTATTCTAAAGTCCATGTGGCCACTTTCCTCAAATCACAAAGCTAATGTGCCAGCCCCGTGCTGGAGACACCCCTGTGGCTGTCCTTTGTCCTGACGTCCAGTCCAGCCCCTTCCTCTGCAGCCTCCTCCTCTCTCACCTGCACCCATTCCAGTCATGCTCCCTGGAAGTGCAAGGCTGGCCAGGTCCGTGCCTTTGTTCGCTCTGCCTCCCATATTTGCTCTGCTGGGTTGGCCTGGAAAAGTCCTATTCATCCATCATGTGTGAGCCCAATGCCAGCTCCTATAGAGAGCTTCCCGGTTGCCCTGAACCCCATCACCCAGCCTTCATTGCTTCTTTCTTTGAGTGCCCCACCCCTCAACTCTTTGCTCCTTCCCTGGTTACAGCCCTGACCATGTGGTTTGGTATGTATCGGGTTGTTTGCTGTCCATGAAGTCCTCATAAGAATTCCATCTCCAGTGCAGGGTACATGGAGTAACCATCTGCTGAACAAATAGATTGGGAGATGGAGTGGTGTTTTAAAGAGAGCAAAGCGTGCTATGGAAGAATACCTGAATTGTGATCTGGTTCCTTCACGGTTTTACCTGCACAGCTTTAAGCAAATGACATCTGAGTCCTGTGGGTTTTTGTTGTTGGTTTTTTTAAATAGAGTCGTTGAGATGCTCTGATGAGATAATGGAAAGGAAAGTGCTTTGGAAAATAAAAATAACACAACATGCAAGCATTCTTTCTAAGGTTATGATAAACTGAAAAATAAGAAGCAGGTGAGTGTCACTCTGGCCTTGCCTGATGAGCATGCTCTGTACATGGGGTCTTGTTTGAGGATGGGAAGTCCCGTGTATGATGCCAGGAGCTGGGTGCCTGCTGGAAAGCCCTCCTCCCAGTTGCCTTCTGGGCCAGGTGAGGATATTTCTGGCCACTCCCACCCCGTGGAGTTTGTTGTGAGGCCCAGATGAGATAATGCATGTTAAACATCCGTTGTGGTTAAAGTGTCTGGAAAAGGGACCAGAGCCATGCAAATGCATAGGGCTTCTTCTGGGGGGGCGGCCTGACACCTTCTCGGGAGGCCCATGTTCTTGGTCCTCGCCTGAGATTTCCTGTCCCAATCCTGCTTTGAGTCTCATTTGATTGAGGTCATGTCTTCTTGCTGCAAATAAAGCTTCAGGCTCTTCCTCCTTTTGATTTTATCCCAGTGCTTGGGTGGCTGGACACCAAGTCTCACCTCCGCGAGAAGCTTGCCGGTGACTTAACATTTCCCTTGCATCCAGGAGGGGGAAAGCCCTCCTTTCCTCCTCACTGCTGTTCTCGCGGGTTCGAACGCAGTCAAGCTTCCGCTAACCTCCCAGACAAGGCGAGCTTCCTGCAACTCTGTAAACTGGTGCCCTTGCCCGTTCACTTGGTCATTTCCTCACAGTTATTGTGATATCAATGTTTGTGTTTGTTATCAGTCTCCCTCCTGGATCATATCTGATTCACTGCTGTTTGTTTCCCTTCTGCCTAGTACAGTGCCGGGCACATAGATGATGTCAATAAGTAGATATTTGTTAAGCAAAGACATGAAAGAATGTTCTGAACTTCCTCAGTCCCCTCTACGTGATTTGCATATTCCTACCTTGGTACCTTTGCTCCTGCTGTTTACCCAGTCAGGAAAGCACCCTTCTCTCTCTCTCTCTCTCTCTCTCTCTCTCTCTCTTTCCCTCTCTCAGTCTCTGTCTCTCTCTCTCACACACACACCTGTGAATGAGATAATGCATGCAAAGCAATTAGCCTAGTAGTGAGCACAGTAAGAGCACTTAGTAAGGTTCACAGTGAGTGCACTGAGTAAGATGCTCAAACCCTACTCTAGCTTTCCTGTCCTGCTGAGGCTTTGCCCCTCACCTCCTGTACCACTCACAGACTTGTAGGCACATCGCTCATTCAGTACTCACACAAACACACGATCCTTGGCTTCTTTCGTGGAGGTGATATGGAGTTTACAGAGTCACATCGTGGGTGTTCTTATGGATTTTTTCCAGATAGTGTTTCAGAGTAGAGAAGAAACTGGCCTGTGGAGCCCAGTCCTGTGCTTGCCTTGTGGTTGTTTGGGGAGGTGGGCAAATGAAATGACAAGCAAGACAACACCAGAGCCCTTGTGTTTAAGGATTGTGCCATCTGCCTTTGCAAGACACCATGCATTGGGATGAGTGCCCGCATCATCCCTGGAGTAAGACAGATGTGGCTTGAACTTTGAACCTTGGCACTGCTACTCATCATTTATCCTTGGGACCTTAGGAACTTACCTAGTGTGTCCAAGCCTAAGTGTCCACATACCCGACCATGGGATAAAAGTAGTGCAATGCATCTGGGAGGGTGTGGCATGGAACATTATGGGGAAAAGGCTGGAACAATGCCCGTGGTGGCGGAGGGAAGATTTCTCCAGTAATCTCTCAGATCTCCCTCCTGCCTCCATCACTCCGCAGGTGCTCTGCTCTGCCCTGACATTCCGTGGGCACCCGTGAGGAAAGCAGGGAGAAACCGCTGTGTGTGTGAGCCTCATTGAGACGAGTTTGTTGGCCCCGGCCTCCGAATACAGGTGCCTCAACAGAACTGCCAAAAGGCTTCTAGGGTTTAACGATCCACCATGGGGAAACCCAGGCCTCCATCAGCTGGTATCTCCAGAGCTCTCCCTTGCTGCCTAACCAGCCACCTGTTGCTCAGAATGCAAACTAAAGTCCATGCCATGGTCTCAGCCAGAAGATTGAAGGTGCCTTTTTGGCATTTGATGAGGAGAATTACTACTTTGGAGAAGCTGAGGCCAGGGCATTGAAGGAATGCCGAGAAGAGAGCCCTGTCATGATTAAATATTCATTGAACAGTCACGCCATTAGTGTCAGAAAGTGACAGTGACGCCACATAAAATAAAACAGATGCTGAGGCTCCAGGAGGTACCAAGGGAATCTCGCTTCCCTCCAGTACCTGGCCCCTCATCCTTTCATCAGCTGAACATATTTCTCCCTGAGCTAAAATATTCTTGCTGTCTGAAGCAACTTTTCCAAAGGCTAACTCCTGACTTTTCAAATGATATCCAAGTGACAGCAGCACGCTCTTTGGGTCCCGATGAGCTGCGTTCACAGTACGGAGAGACTGGATGATGTTTCCTGTGAGCAGAGGGCCCAGGCTGGACCAGATCGCACAGTGTGGCTCCACCCAGCCCCCAACCCTTGTGCAAACCTCCCCCTTGCTAAGAACTCTGATGGTCTCTCGCCGGACATGGCATGCCTCTGCTCTCCCCCAAGTTCTGAGCCTTTGACTTTGTCTCAAAAGTTAGAAAATTCTTTCTTCTATGGCTTCTGGGAGTACTTCTACCTGGTCCTCCCTCCAGCTCTCTGCAAAGAAGATACACTGACAGCCAACACCAGTGCCAGGATCCTACTCCGCTCCCTGTGTAGACCCAGAGCACGAGGGGCTTCCGGGGTCAGGCCTGAGGCTTTGGGGTTGTTTTTGCTGTGGGCTTGGTGAACCTACTTGCATTTTCTGATCGGGGCTGGCCCACTTTGTAGCGAGCACGCCGGTAGTTAGATAATAAATCAGCCTCCCGAGCCTAATGCAGGTCTCTCCTTTGGTGTGAGCCCTTGTGTGTGATACAAAAGTGTTTCTGCCGCTCATTTCCTTCAGGCAGGAGAGTGGGCTAGGCTGCCCAGAGAGCGGGTTCTTCACGGGGAGAAGCTGAAGCTTGAGCTCTTAGGGGCTGTGCAGGAAGAAACTTGGAGGGAGACATTGATGAGGGGGTGGGGCTTTCCCTTCTCCTGACACACTTACTTGAAGGCCTCGGCAGAGTGGGGAGTGTTTTTTCTTTCCCACGTCCCCTGAACGGGGTGAGATCAGCAAAGAGGGGCCAGGATGTTGGCAATCCGCTGCTTTAACCACACAGCCTGGTGAACTGTGGCATTCAAAGGCAGAAGAGCTTAGGTCACGGGCTTCTGCTCCGGGGCGTGGCCTCGGGCCCACGGATGCTCTGGTCCGATTTCCCTGCTGACATCCACAAAAGACACATGGGACTTCGCAGAGCTTCCTCCATCAATTACAAATGCTAGTGTAGCTGACAGGGATTTACTGCTGTCCATCAGGCATTGTGCCGTCTCTTAACACATGTCATCTCCTTAAGTCCTGATGGCAGTCCTGCGAGGTAGGCACTCTCGTGTGAACCACCACGCAGATGAGGACACCGAGGTGGTAGGATTAACCTCCCTCTCCAGGGTGACAGAGTTATGAAATGATGGAGCTAGGATCCAGACACCTTTTTGTTTGTTTGTTTGTTTGTTTGTTTGTTTGTTTGCAGTTCTCAGGGAAAAGATGAACAAAAAATTTGCAGGTACAGATCTAACCCACAAGCCTTAGAGCAAGAGTAAGTGCTTTTCGCTTCATTTTACAAATGGCGAAGCTGAACGTTTTACGGCCGGATCGTGTTGAGTGGTGGTGGTGGTGTTTCATTTAAGAAATTCCCTTTGGACCGCCGAACGCTGCTACACAGAGGAGGCATCCACACACCTGGAGGTAACGGTCCTGGGAGTGGGGCTGCTTTTTGGTCCCTTATTCTGCTTATCTTTCTCCCAAGTGCTAAAAACATGCGAGATGAAATATGAAATTACTTTATAAGAAAAAAGCTGATACTTGTGAGACTATTGCATGCTCAAGAGTTACAGCTTAGGGTCAAAAGGTCATCCGCTTACCCCTCCAGCTCCCAGTGTGGTGGCTCCTGACATTGTATCCAGTTCAGTCCGATATTCAGTCTGATGGATCTAATTGGCCTCAGAATTCTTAAAGGACCTGCTGAGAATTCTATACTGCTCACCCTACCGCAACATCTTCAGAGTAGCCTTCTCTACATGCAAGATAACTTGGCACTCTTAAATTTTTCAGGACCTCTGTGGGGCAGTCAGTCTCATCTCTAAATGACCTCTGATACTAGAGCTTTATAATTATTCCTTAATAAGGAATGATTGGATACATCTCAAAGTCTGACTAGAGAGGGAAAATAATCAAAACAGTTACAGAAATGGGGAAAGGTTGTGGTCACACTAACCTAGACAATGCGAGAACCCACCGTATGTAAAGTCTATATTCTTAAACATTCCTGTCCCTCATGTCTGAGCTCTTTATGCTTTCATTTGTCTTTCTCAGATTCTACCAACGTTTTTTTACTTCTTTCCCTGCTAAATGTAGACATAAGAATAAAACCTCACCATTGCCACGCATCAGAAGTATTTTTTGAGTAATGTTGGCTAGTATTACCCTATCTTTGTTAAAGATGTAGGGACAGAGTTACCTGCTGAGATAACCCATTGAAAATGGTAATGATGATGATGATGATGATGATGATAATGGCAACCATCTGCATTGTAGAAAGTATGTTGCCTCTCTCTATATATGAACTTGAATTAAGTCTCATAATGACTGTATGAGACAGGAATGATTACTTATTCAAAGTTATGTGACTAGTAAGTGACAAAGCTGGGATTTGAACCCTAGAACGAAGACCTCACTTTACCTTTTGTTAGGTTGGAATATTGTGTTCACAAGGATCCTTCTCATATTCGGTTATCCAATCAGAGCTTGTGTCACTTTTTTTTTTTTTTTGCCACATAGTATATGTTGTCAAGCACACAGCGTATAAAATGTTTCCAAATTAGAGTCCTTCCCTGTTCTTTCTCTGACAGCCTGGTGTCAACACTCCCCAGTTCCAGGAATAGCTCTTGGAAAGTTCTTGTAGCAACTGCAAAAAAATTCTTTCCCTCCCTCCTCCACTGGCTGGTTTCCAAGTCTTAGGTTATGCATTTGGGAGTCTAAACAGTGTGAACCTGAGGGCTAGGACACAAATCAGAGTCACAAAGGAAGGCTACTCTCTGGCAGCTGGACCCAGAAGGGAGCAAAGTCACACTGTCTGTGTCCCTTTGGGGTGGCCTCCTACAGAGATGCTGCAGGTACTGAACTCACCTTTCCCCCAGATCTCAGACAAACTCCTCGTACAAAAGTCAGCATTATTATTCAAAGGAGACGCTGAAGTCCTTACGTCTGGGTGCCTCATAAAGAAGATTCTCTGAGCTTTCACGTCAGGCAGGCATGATTTCTTCTCAGAACTGCATTTGTATCGACTGTGTTAACTTGGGGCAGTTCTGTAACTCCCGGGGCCTCAGTTTTCTCATTTGTCAAATAGCATGGTTAGCTGTCTTACGGGGTCATTTCGAGTTTATGGCAGATGACACATATTAGGCACCCAGCTGGGAGCCTGGTGCCCCTTTCTCTGATGACCATCTCATCTTTATTCTTTCTATACTCAGACCAAAGCCTTTCCCTACTCTTCAGACACTTTCCCAACTGAAACTGTCTCACGTGGATGAGGGGCTAGATAAACACACATTGGATTCCTCTACTTCCATAGGCATCCTTAGGCGCCTAGGATTGTAGTACCTTCTGGGAGGGGTTGGTGGCATCTTGTACACAAAGAGTTTGTTCTCTAATCTAGGCATTCCTAAGGGAAATAGAAAAGAGTTAAAAAAAAACTTGGCAGAAATGGATGTTGTGGAAATGATGCAAACTGTGTAAACAAGGGATTGCTATGCGTCCCCCCTGGGACGGGGAGTTGTGTCTCATTAAATGTGTGTCATTGTTTGAGCCACCCTGCATGGCGACTCCAGGCCTATCCTGCTGAATAGACCATTGCTGTCCAACAGAAGTACAGTGAGGGCCATCCACATAATCCTAGCTTTTCTAGTAGCCTCATATACAGATAAGTAAAAAATGGAATTAACTTTAATAATATATAACTCAACATATTAAAAATATGATCAGTTCAACTGGTAACCAATGCAAAAATTATTGGTGTGACATTTCACATACTTTTAAAAATGCTATATTCAGAATATGGTGTGTGTCTTATCGCACACTTCAGATTCAACTAGTAGCATTTCAAGTGCTCCTAACCATATCGTGAGGCCAGGGGATCCTTGGTTGAACAGTGGAGAGCTAGGTGCTGAGTTTCTTGAGAGGAAAGTCTGTCTTTTTTTCTTCTTTGTGTTTCCCCTCTACTCATCTTTGTGCTTATGCCTGTCAGTATTCAATATTTTGTTGCATGGATTTGAGTTTCATTGTCATATTTTTGCACAAGCCAGCTTACCTCTGTCTACTTTTCTTGCCATTGCATAATTGAGTGATACTTCCCTCATGTCATGAAGGTTCCCCATATGCTCGCTCTTGTTGCCCTGAACCACCAGTTTGCACCTTTTTAAGGCTGGAATCGGTAAGGCAACTTGTTCATGGGGCACCAGGTAATGATTCAACTTGATGCCGGTGTAGTTTCAGGGTGTTCCAGTGAACTGCTTTTGGTCCTGGATGCCCCAGTGAATAAGCAGACACTGAGGGGTTGGAACCAGTTCAGAGGAGTGGTAGACAGTGATAAAAAGTCGCAGGAGTTGCAGTCATGGAAGGAGTTTGAGAAAGACGGGCCTGGTGAGTCTGCAGAGAAGGCTGAGCCAGGTCAGGTGCCAAGACTGTAGCAGACACAGGGGAGGACAGGCCAAGGAGGACAGAGACCCGCTCCTCTCGTAAGCCGGGAAGCAGAGCCTTGCTCTCTGGCAGCCCAGTTGGGATTATAAAGACGAAATCCAGCTGCTCTATGGTCAAGGTGGAAGAAGAGGGCTGTAGCATCCAGCACATGTCTGTCCAAACTCGAGTCCATCCAAGTTCAAATTCTGTGGGCTTGAGTAAATTGCTTTAAGGGTTCTTCTAGGCTTTGTTTTTTTCCATCTTTAAAATGAGAATAAAGTTTTCATGTTAAAGGCTATTTTGAGTATGATATATGATATAGAGGATCTATAGTTCCTGAAGCTATGCTAGATCTAGATTGAAAATGAGGAAAAATGCCATTTTCTTTCAGATCCTTTGAATTTCATGGCGGGGTGCAACTGTGATGGTCCAGACCCTCAAGACACTAACGACGGAATCCGGTCCCCTAGTTGGGCAGCTGATGGGACGTGTAGTGAAAGGTTTCTGACTGTCCTTGCTTACCTCAGACAGTACCTGAAGAGTTTTCAGAATTAGAGCACATCTCATTTGTTAAGTGCTCTAAGAACAGGCAAGGAAAGATAATGCCGAGGAAGTTCAAAAGCAGGAGAAATCGGTTCTGCCTGGGAAGTCACGGGGAAGAAGGAAGGAAGCTTATTTTATTGGGTGCCAACTCTAAGCCAGGCACTTTCTTGTGTGCTGTCTATTTAATTCTGTGTGGTCACTGTCATGAATTCCTGCTGCCTATTCTTTGGAATAGATGAGAAGCAGACTCAGCGAGGATGTATAAGCTTCCCCAGGTCACACAGCCAAAGCGCGGTATCCAGGATCCAAAGTCAGGTCTCACCCCGATGTCCATGCTCTAGTTCACCGCGTCCCCCATTTCAATTGGGGGGAACAGACAACGGTCAGGTGTCAGCTGTGCCCGAGGAGGCCAGAGGCATTGGATCCATTTCAGGAAGGAAATCTTTCCTTCTTATTTTTGACTCCCTCTTCCCAACTCTGGCTGGTTTTGTAATTCTCATGAAATCAGACTGTCTGGTTGCATACTTCCCAAATGTCTGGGGAGAATATTACTAATGGCATGAGGTTATGAGAAAGTTATTCTCCTCTTAATTTTCTTTCTGTCCTTCTGGAGAGATTCTCAGTTTGGTGTTACTCCTTAAGACCTTTCCACTCTCTGCTCCAGTCTTTCTGAAGCAGGGGAGAGAGGAGGGCCCAGGAGCAGAGCTGTGGATGAGCAATGTTATCTACCTGGAGCTGAATAATATTGTTTTGGTTATATAATACTTTCTAGTTAGGGTAATGGGTACTGATTCTCCATTCATGGTGATGGTATGGTCATGATACAAGTGTCGTTGTGGAGTCAATGAAGAGAAAAGTGACTCGATTTGACACACTAAGTTGACGACAGTGTGTGAAGCACACCGCCCTGATAAAATGGTGAAGTGCTCTGGAGATGCCTGGAGTTTGGGAAACTCAGATCCGGGCTCCCGTTGCCCTTTCACAGCAGGTATTGCAGTGCCGGTGAGAAGTGTCTAGTTCACTTGCGAGCGCTGCTCAGGATCACGCTGGACTAAGACGTTTCAGAGACCTGGGTAACAGCTTCTGCCCCATCACGGCAATGCCCCCTCGGGGAAGTCACGTCTCCGAGCTTTTGTTCCTGCTGAATTACATCGATTTCTGCTGAATTACATTGATCTCTGGTGTCCTTTAATAGTTCCAAAATTTCTTTAGGGATCGCCCCTTCCCTTTGGCTGTTGATCTCAAGAATTCTAATGGAGGGCCTCCTGCCCTGCAGTGGGGGAAGGGGCGCGGGGAAGGTCACCAGTTGTTCAGCCTCATCAGCATTCTTTCCTCCCGAGTTGCTGCTTCACCTGCTCCACAGAACAGGTTAGGAGGACGTTTCTTTGAACCAACAGTCCACTGACTCCTTCAGAGGACAGTGTGGGACTTAACCCCTTGGACACCCACTTCACTCAGGTGGCGCTCCACATAACGTCTGGTTTCAGTGTCCTGCCAGCGTCCGCTTTACGAGTGACTTCCAGAATATAAGAACAATGCTGGCCCTATTTGTTCTATAAGTGGGCATTTGATTGTGAATATTATTTAGTGAAATGCAAATTCTTGCCAGTATTTAAAGAAGGCTAATTAGAAATGTTAATATCTTCTAGTCTGGCACGTACAGTTGCAGTAATACCTTATGTTACCGCAGCCTTCCAGGGCAGGGGCTTGTAGACTTTTCTCTAAAGGGCAAGATGATGAATGTTTTAGGCTTTGCAGACCCTGTGGCCGCCTCTGCACGACTCAACACTTACGGAAGCAGCCGTGGACAACATAGAAACAGATGAGCCTGGAAGTGTTCGGATTAGACTGTACTTACGAAAGCAGGCAGTGGGCTGGATGTGGTCCCTGCACCATGGTTTTCAACCCCTGCTCTAGGCTGTATTTCATTTTCTACCTTTTCCTTTATGCCACCTGCACACACACGTACACTCACATCCTCGGCGAGTTGGTTTCAGGAAACAAGATAGCCTAGCGGTTAAGCAGCAGATGCAGACAGGACTTCTCCTTCTGTGTATTCTCCCCAATGTTCTGTGAGTCACAACATGGGTACAAAAAGGCATACATTGATTTTAGGACTCTTGTAACAATTAAATGAGATATAAATGTAACATGCCTGGCATGTGGGAAGTCCGCAGTAATATTGGATTCTGAGCTCGAATCTCCATTATACTACCTGACATCATGTTAAAGTCACTCCTTCCCTTACTTGGAGTCACTAAGTGTTTGCAGAAAACCCCCCTCCACCCCAACACAAGCCTGGGTCATGCCGATGCAATTTCTTCAGGTGCCCCGTGTGATTATTCTTGGCTTTCTGGCCTGCTGGGCTCCTCTGAGTTTCGGGCGTGGAAAAAAAATCCAGCAGCCTCTTCCAGGAATTCAACGGAAAAGAATTTCTAGGCAAACTGCCTAAAAGCGGCACTGTGTTCTTAGAAAGCAGCTGTTGTATCTGCTGAGAGCTGCCTGTGGGAGACATGTCAGAGCTGTTCTTGAGGACTGACCCTGAGCCTTAGGGCTCTGATGCCTGCGACTGACACCACCACCGCCAATGTCCATAGTCAAAGACCACCACCACCACCACCACCACCAAAATAATCCTGGGAGGGTCATGTGTGTGCCACGGATGTGACAATGATCCTGAAAGAGCTTCTGCCTGTTCCCTAGAGACTGGGGCCCCTTCAGTGCCCCCAATCGAAGATGAAAACACTGGAAGGACAGAAGAAGATGAAACTTCAGTATGTGACTTGGGCTTCCTTCTTCAGCTCTGTCTCAAAAGGACCCTGGTTTAGCCAAGTCCCATTCCCCTGTGCTCTGTTCATATGCAACCTCTGCCAAGCTTGCTACCTTGGAGTATTGAAAGTTAGAGCAGACGCAGCCTTTGAAAATACCTTAGTCTAACTCATTTGGTTTCTACCATAGGACGTTGAGGCCCAGGG
This sequence comes from Phyllostomus hastatus, assembly GCF_019186645.2. Lineage (NCBI taxonomy): Eukaryota > Metazoa > Chordata > Mammalia > Chiroptera > Phyllostomidae > Phyllostomus > Phyllostomus hastatus. The sequence continues at coordinate 41,136,467 of NW_025334017.1, read as the reverse complement.
AGGGAATGGCACTTGTCTGAAACTGTGGGGCTTTACTGCTGAAGTCAGGTGTCCTGAATTTCCAGCGTTGGGGCCATAGTCACAGTGAGATATTTGAATTTTTGTTTGACAGTTTTCTAAGGATTTAAGTATTGAATAACCTAGGAAGAACACTTTCCCTCTCTTTACAACCCGAGTTATCAGCCAGTGCCTATATCTGTACATATTTATATGTTGGTATTTGTATGTGTGTGTGTGTGTGATAATATATATATAATATATAATATATAATAATATATTAATTATATATATATAATTATATATATATAATTTACTTTATTATTTATCCATTTCACAAATGCTGGGTGTCCTCTATGTTTTCTTTATTTTTGGATATTTAAAAATATTTTGTTTTTATTTATTTTTAGACAGAGGGGAAGGGAGGGAGAAAAATATCAATGTATGGTTGCCTCTCATGCAGCCCCTATTAGGGACCTGGCCTGCAACCCAGGCATGTGCCCTGACTGGGAATTGGACCAGTGACCCTTTGGTTCACAGGCCAGTACTCAATCCACTGAGCCATGCCAGCCAGGGCTCTATGTTTTATTTTAAATTTATTTATATTTATTTTATTTTTCAATTATAGTTGACATGTACTATTATACTAGTAATATAATTTCAGGTGTACAGCATAGTGGTTAGACATTTATATCACTTACGAAGCGATCCCTTAAAAAGTCTAGTACCCACCTGGGTGTCTTACATCGTTCAGGTGCTGTCATTAGGACCCTTGGCGTGTGTGAGCATACGTGTGCACGTGTGTTGGGAGAGTAAGGTACAATAGCAAGCCATTCAGGTTTGGCCCTCAGGGATTTATAGAATCATGGTTTCTGTGGACCGGAAACTGGGAAAGGGATAGATCTCATCTATGGTTTCCCACTGGGTTGTAGTCAGCTGTTGGCTGGCATTTTATTCTCCTGTAGGCTTAGCCAGGACTAAAGGATCCAATTCCAAAGTGGCACTCTCACACGGATGGAAGTTCATATTGGCCAGGAGCCTCCCCACAAGGATGCTTGTGCAACTTCAGGGCATGGTGGCCTGCTTTCCCCAGGGAGAGCAAGTCACGAACTGAAGACAGGAGCTGCAATGCTTTTAGTGACTTCACCTTCAGAGCTGTACGTTATTCCTTCCACCACGTGTCATTGCAGCAACCATGCATCATTGTGGGAGGTGGCTATGCAAGGGCGTGAACACCAGCAGGTGAGGGTCATTGGGGGCCATGCTGTAGAATGGTCCCCATTAATCTAAGTGGAAAACACGTGGGTAATTATAATTCTCTGTGATAAGTACCATGAAAGAGGAAATTTAGAGCTTAAAGGAGCGAAATATAAGTGTAAAATAACCTCCTCTGGGGTTGGGGGAGGGTGACGATAGTGGTTATGTTAAAAACTGTTTGCAATAAAGTGGCATTTAAGCTGAAGCATGAAGTTGGGTAAGAATTGGACAGGCTTGGGAGTAAGCGTGTAGAAAAAGAGTTGCAGGAAGAGGGAAAAACATTCTTTAGGTTGCAGCTTGAATGACATTTCCTCCAAAACTCTAGTCCCACGAGATGCAGCACAAAAAAGAGTCCTGTGCCTAAATAAGTTGGGAAAATGCAGTGTACTTCAGTTCTTGTGAAGGATTTACAGTTCTCACTGATACACTGAAGGTTTTAGATATTTTGCACTAAATTTTTTGTCCTGATGGTTTAACCCTAACCTTATTTGAACATGGGAAAATGTAATGTTCCGTGGAGCACATTTTGGGAAAAGTTGTATTAGACATCCAGGTCAGTGTTTTCCCTTGTTGCCACATCCTTCTCAGCAATTTAGAGGGCAAGGGGAAAAATGAAGCTTGTTTTTTTGCTTGAAGAGTAGGGAGCAGAAAATTCACTTATTCACTGTGATAGTGGACAACACTCTTTTGGCTGAAAGAGATGAAATCTGATTCAAATAGCCTGAAGTCAAAAATGGGAAATTATTAGCCCCCATAATGAAGACATCAAGGGTAGATGCTCAGGTTCAACTGGATCCAGGTATAAAACCAGGTCATCAGGAATCTGTGTTGACTGTATTCTCAGCCAGGGTCTCCCCAGCTGATGGCTAAGAAGTTCACCTGCAACTTCAATTTAACGTACACCAGCTTAGTAACCATGGGGAACAATGATTGATCATCTCAGCAAAAGGCTAATGATGGACATTGACTGGTCTGGAATAGGTCATGGGAAAAGAGTATACAGTGTCACACATTGGTCTTAACTGGTCCAGGTGCCACCTTTTGGAACTACAAGGTTGAGGTTAGCCCTACCCCAAACGGCATGGATTTAGAGAGAGGGAGGGAGAAGTGGTTCTTCAAATAGTAGAGAGGAATTCTTAAAAGAAAAGATCTAGGTAAATAATTAAAAAAAGGTGTCCATTCTCACTTCCACATATGAACTGATTACTTATTAAGTGTCAGTTTCTTGACTACTCACAGAGAATGCAGAGAGTAATGTTCATCCTTTCCTTCAGAGCCCGATCACTAGCTGATGACTTCATTTCTACACCCAGCCTTCCAGTTCAGAAGTTTCAACCCATGTCTCAGAGAAGCTACAAATGACCACCTGACTTTCATATAAACAAAATGACAAGGGCCTTTCTTGCAGGTCCCAAGGGTATCCCACAACTATAAGGAGGTATTCTAACAAAGACTGTGCTAGTGGCAGAAAGAAGGAGGTAATCCATCCATTCTAGACTAGTGGATCCCAGCTCTCACTAAGGGTATCAGAATCCTTTAGGAAGAATAAAAAATACAAATGCCAGGGCTCTGCCATCATAGATTTTAATTTAATTGGCTTGGGATGGGGTCACTGGGCCCTGGGCTATTGTGTAATATGCAGCCCAGATGGAGAGCCATTTCTGGAAGGACCATTGGCTGCTTTGGGGCAGAAGCTGGTTTGGCCCCTCAGCACCCAGCACAATATCTGGCATATAGTTTGGTGCCCAAGAATTATTTTTTTGAATGATAAGAGGTTTAGGCAAACAAGAATCAGTGCCAAACCTTGTTTGGTTTTCCCTCTCCTCTAACACATTGAGCATCCTGAAACTCAAGAGGCAAGTTTTCTTTGCAGGGGATTATATGTCTCCAAAGTGCAGTGTATAGGAATCTTGTGAATTCCCATGGCCCTGTGGTAACGAAGGTTTTTCTTTTCCCCACTTAACTAACAGGGCACTCAGTCCCAGAGCACACAATGACTGGCCTCAGGCCTCAGCGAGAAATGATGACAGGTTTGTGGGGTCTCTGATGCAATTATAAGTAAGCTGATGGAAAGAGATTAAGGCAGCAATTTGGAAACATAGAAGGTTAATACAGGCTAGATGTTTTGCACCTAAATTTGATTTCTGGGACAGCTGACCAGTGCTAAATCCCCATTACCTTCGATTCAGAAGTCTTATTTGTATTGATGTTTTTGTATTGATGCCGCCTGCAGCTCCAGTCAGCTGCCCCTGCCCAGCTGCACCTCGGAGAAGCACCCAGTGAGGTGTTGGTAACTTCAGTTTCTTCTATATCGACAGAGGTCACTGTATCAACAGTCCCCAGTCCATGAGGTGGTGGGTTTAGAGTTACTTTTTTTGTTGCATGATTCCTGAGAGGAGTCCTCAAACTGGGTAGAGGGATGCCTCTGTTAGCTCCCTTCTGCTGTGCCACCAAGGTCCTTGGGGATTAACTCTCTCCCCCTCCCCAGGATACTTGTTCTCATGGGCTCTGGACCCAGGCTGTATGGATTGTATGGACCTAGACCCATTTCTAGCTAGATGAACTTTGGCAGCTCACTTTACTTATCTAAGCCTCAGTGTTCTCATCTGTGAAACAGGAACAAAATAGCATCTACCTTATAATGTTGCTGTGAAGATTAAATAGATATTGCTACACACACGCATGCACAAACACACGTGTGAATGAATATTCTATTTTAAGATATCTATGTATATCTTAGAAGAGTGCTGAGGATATTGTAGATGTCTAGATATTCTTAGCTATGTCCCTACTGTTGATTCTTGCACAAGGCCACCCACCATGCATGCCCACATGACCACATGATGGAGCCTGATCTTTTTTAAAAAAGATTTTAAAAATTGTTACTCTATTACGGTTGTGCCAATTTTCCCCTTTGACCGCCTCCACACATCCCACCCCCCTGCCCCATTCCCACAGTCAGTTCCCACATGGTTGTCCATGTCCTCGGGTCATTCATACGTGCTCTTTAACCAGCCCCTTCCCCTTCTTTCCACCATTATCCCCCTTCCTCCTCCCCTCTGGTCACTGTCAGTCTGTTCCATATTTCCTGGGGCTTGATCTTGCTTTCCTCTCCGTGCCTTATCCTAGAAAAGTCCCCTTGGCTAACTCAGTATATGTCTGCTGCTCTTGTTACCTTGGCTACAAGACCATGGAGTCTTTGTAAATGCAGGTCTCTGGAGCTGTGTGCTGTTTGCTGATGTGACCATTTGTCATAGCGCTGCTCTGCTTCACCCTTTATAGGCTGATGTCTCACTCTCTTCCCCAGAGAAAACCTTTGTTAGGTCTGACGACTAGATTGGAATTTGACCACATTTTCCATGCTCCCAGGAGCTGTGGTCTCCAACCATGCACTTCCTCCTGCTCCTGCATTATCTCCCCTTTCTGTCCGCATTCCCTGCACTCCCAATGCTTTCCCAACACTTTAAAGAGTTGCTTTTAAGAGCCTGTCTTGATGGTCACACCCTGAGTCCCCTGAGGGGAGGGATTATACCCGTCTTTTCAGGTTTGCATTTGCCATGCTAAACTCAGTGCCTGGCCTGTGAAAGCTCTAAGTTCACATTTAGTAACCTTTTGATGGGGGCTATGCTCTATCCTGACTATGCATTGGGTACTTATAATACAGTCAGAAGAAGGAAAGAACGAGACAAGTAGTTACAATTAGAGAAGTTCAAAGTCATATGTGATTATGTCACTAGAAGTTGTGCAATCATTCATGAATCCCTCCTGAGGTAGGGATCTAGGGAAAGTAGTAATGACTGACAGCTTGTTCCTACACACCCGAGGGCCCTCAATATCCCAAGGTTTATTAATGCAAATAGGCTCCACAGCTTTACCAAGTCTTGAGTACTTGCCTCTCTCATGCAGATTCATGGGGTTTCATATCACTTAGTGATCCCTGGGTCTTCTACAGCTATCATCTAAAGGTCAAGACTCTTCACTGAGTCTTTCTGGAAGTGAAGATGCTTTCCTTGCAGGATTAGGGAAGATTGACTAAGTTCTGTGCTTAAGAAACTTAGCAGAATGCCCGACACATAAAAATCATTGATAAATACTCAGTTTTTCACATTGATGAATGTGTGCCCCTAACATCACTCTTCCATGTTTCATTTATTTGCATGCTCATTCATTTGGGCTGTATTATCCAAGTTCCACCACTATCTGTGTGAGCTTAGGCAAGTTGCTTGATTTTTTTTTGTCTCAATTTTCATTACCTTTGGAACAGGGACAATAATGGCAGTTTTTTGAGGGTTGCACAAGGATACCATGAAATCACACACATGCCTGACACATAATAAACTTTTTTAACTGTTATTAATATTATTATATTGTTTGTTAGGTACTAAGCATAGAGTATTGAATGTTTCAGAGTAGAAGCATGGACTAAAACAATGGATTTGTGAATAGAATTAAATGGAAATAAAGGAATGAAAATTGACACTTTTTGAGCACCTTAAGCATGCTCATATTTTTTGCTTGAGGGTTAACAGAATTCTATCCTTGGATTATTTTGCACACATTACAAATAGTAAAACTATGGTTAATTTATGTTGGATGGAGCAAGACTGGTGGGGGCACAAATATTAGTGAGCTGTACCCGGACCGAAAGTTCAGGGTTGATGCTAGGAGAGCATCAGAACCATGGAGAGCTCCAGGAAGGGGTGAAGGGGCACCAAAACCTGATACAAAAAAAGTCAGTTTCTTTCTATTGGCCTAGTAGAAATTGGAGGTGTTTGCTCTATACTTCCCTTCAGCTTTGGCTTTTATGCTTTGAATGAAAATTCCTAGCCCTGTCTGGCGTAGCTCAGTGGATTGAGCTCGGGCTGCGAACCAAAGCATCGCAGGTTCGATTCCCAGCCAGGGCACCTGCCTGGGTTGCAGGCCATGGCCCCCAGCAACCGCACATTGATGTCTCTCTCCCTCTCTCTCTCTCTCTCTCTCCCCCCCCTTCCCTCTCTAAAAATAAATAAATAAATCTTTAGGAAAAAAAAAGGAAAATTCCTTGAAGGAAACAATCTGTAAAGTCTGCTTTTCTTTTGATCTTGAGATGTCATAGAACATTGTCCATCCATGGCATAGAACCCATTAACATTTTGAGAAAATTTCGGTGGAGGTATATTCAAAGAAAACTTCTGTCTCTGTTTCATTGATGATGAAAAGTGTAGACTCTGACTGTGTTTTCAGTTAGTTTCTGGCCCCTAGGGAGCTCAGCACACAAATCCCAGCTCAACTAGAGCAAATAGTTAGGACTTTATGACTGCATTGTTTGCATTCTCTGTCCCTCCCCAAACCATTGATTCTTCATCTCTTGTAATTCCTTCCTATACCAGTGTACATTTTTCTCAATCCTGGTTTCAAATCTCATATTTAACAATTTTATTTTGCATATTTCCTATTAGCATTCTCAAATCTTTCATGAAAGAAATTGGACTCTAACAAAATAAATAAAAAGGCAAATATACGTTCCTTCCTCCAAAAGGAGCCAATGAGGAAAGGAAGTGAGGCAAAGGGCCAGGGAGAATATAAGTAAATGAACAGCAGGACTGCCACTCATCATTTGAGGCAGAGTCCTGTCTGGTATGATTTATGATAATTGTTTGCATTTCTTGACTCTCATCTATGAGGACAAAGTTCTAATTTATATAACCTGCATCTGTGGGTTTTTTTAAAATCATATTTGGCCATTAGTTTGATTATTCTACTTAGATCTTTGGATTCTGTTTTTGTCTTTCCATCAACTCCCTGTTACTGACCCATTTCCAGCTCCTGGTTCTCATCTTTGTCCTCTATACTGAGCATGTGTTCATTCTTCCATCTTAATCTGAGTCCCATAAATGGCTCGTGTGTGCCAGAGGACCCTCCTCTGGTCCTCGTCCACACCTGCTAATACCTTGCTGTCCAAGACTCTAAGGTTGGGATCTATTCCTGGCCATACCACTCTTGGCTACATGTTCAGATCCATTCCTACATGGCAGCTTGACACCTACTTTAGAAAGGAAACCAGAAAAGGATGGCTATTTACCTCAAGGGAATGAACCTGGTACAAGGGTGTCTTTAAGATGCCTTCCAACTTTGAGTTTCTATATTAGAAGAGTGAGAAACCAGTAATACCTGTAGCTTCCTTGTTTTGCTCATAGCGAGCATGCAACAGAAATTCATTTAAAGTAGTATAATAGTTTACAGTTTTAGATGGTTTACATAGTTTTAGAATTTGGTCTACAGGTGCAGTAGGCATTTGCAGTCTCATGTTATGGATGGGGAAGACTGAGTCCCAGAGACATTAACTGATTTATTCAACACAAGTAGCAAGTGATGAAACCTCAGCACCTGAGCACAGATCTTCTGTTTCCAAAGATCATTCTCTTAACAATGTATACATAGAAACATTTGAAGAGAAGGAGGGAAAAGGATACTTGGGAAGGAAAAGGGTGACCCACCCCATGGCCTCCTTAAACATAAGAGAATCTTTAAAATATTGTGTAGTTTCCAATGGGTATCACATAAATACCACATTTTAAAGTAGAAAAAAGCCTACATAGCCTGGGGCTGAGAAGGCTCAGAGACAGAACGTTTCTTGCTCTTCTTTAATTATGCTGTTACAATAAAAGGATGAGCATATACTATCACACTTTTGCCTATGTGGCAATTAAGATTGTGATCTGGATGACTACTAGAGCTTATAATGAGATTATATCCCCTATTAAAACCATGATCCAGTTGTATAATAAAGAACGTTTCAGTTCTACTTAGTATGATATTGGTCTTGGGGGAGGTGCTAAAAGGCATTAAAAGGTATCATATACATTTTAGAAATTAACCCTTATCAGATATATCATTGGTGAATATGTTCTCCCATTCAGTGGGCTGTCTCTTCATTTTGTTGATGTTTTTCTCTGCTGTGCAAAAGGTTTTTGGTTGGATGTAGTCCCATGTGTCTATTTTTTTGTTTCCTTAGCTTGAGGAGATATGTCAAAAAAATATGTTGCTACCAGAAAAGTCTGAGATTTTACTGCCTATGTTTTCTTCTATGATTTTTACTGTTTCACAACTTACATTTAAGTCTTTAATCCATTTTGAATTTATTGTATATGGAATAAGGAGGTGGTATAGTTTCTTTCTTTCTTTCTCAAGTATCTGTCCTACTTACACAACTCAATACCAAGTAAATAAAAATCCAATTTAAAAATGGGTAAGAGACCTGAATAGACACTTCCCCAAAGAGAACATACTGATGGCCAATAGACATTTGAAAAAATGCTCAATGTCACTAATCACCAGAGAAATGCAAATTAAAACCACAATGAGATATCACCTCACACGTGTCAGAATGGTTATCATCAATAAATCAACAAATAACAAGTATTGGCAAGGATATGGAGAAAGGGGAGCCCTCCCACACTGCTGGTGGGAATGCAGAGTGGTACAGTCACCATAGTAAACAGTATGGAGATACCTCAAAAACATTAAAAATGGAACTACCTTATGACCCAGAGATTCCACATTTGGGAATACATCTGAAGAAACCCAAAACACTAATTCAAAGGAATATATGAAAATGGAGACAACTATACTTGAACAACAATAAAAAGTGATATAAATTCAAAGAAAAGCAAAGAAAAGAATATTTGCACCCCTGTGTTCATTGCAGCATTGTTTACAATAGCTAAAATTTGGAAGCAGCTAAGTGCCTATTAGTAGATGAGTGGATAAAAAAGCTGTGAGACATATTTATACAAAGGAATACTACTCAGCCATAAAAAGAAGGAAATCTTACCTTTTGTGACAGCATGGTTGGACCTGGAGACTGTTATGCTAAGTGAAATAAGCCAGCCAGGGAAATACAAAAAAACATACAATTTCACTTATATGTGGAATCTATTAAACAAAAATAAACTAATAAACAAAATAGAAAAAGAATCATAGAAAGCGAGAACAGACTGATAGCTGTCAGAAGGGAGGTGGTAGTGGGGCTGGGAGAAAAATGGTGAAAGGATTAAGTAAAGGAAAGAAAAACCCAAAAGACAATAGTATGGTGATTAGCAGAGGCAAAGGTGGGGAGGAAGTCGGAGAGGGTACAGGGGGGATGAATGGGGAGGGAAAGAGACTTGACCGGGTGGTGGGCACATAATGCAGTATGCAGATGGTATGTTATAGAGTTGTACACTTGAAAACTGTATGGTTTTATAAACCAATATCACCCTAATGAATTCAGTTAAAAAGATAATTAAAATTTTTTAAATAAACATACCAATGCATTGGGGGGAGGAAGACATCCTAGGTGAGGAAGATGTACATCAGGATATTATGGGGCTTGCAAGGCTCAAAGCACTTAGAATTAAAGCCTGGCTCTGGTATTTGGTAATTTTTTCTAATTCAGTTGTTACAGGTTTGGAAACTTTCAATGTTTTTTTTTTTGTTAGTATATATTTTTTAAAGATTTATTTATTTTTTAGAGAGAGGTGTGGGGGGGGCTCCCCCCTCAGGGCCTCCTCAGCTGCCATGGATGAGAATAAGTCTACCAAGACATGATCTGCTTGGGGAGGAAAGGTGGCCGATATCTCAAAGGAGAAGGACCAAGAGCCTTTTCCTCAATGGGCTTTTTTTGGGTTCATTTACACAAGAATTCAGGTAAAGCTCATTAATCATTGCCAGGCAGTAAGGATCAAACAATAGATAATGAACTCTGAGGGCCTACTTTGAGTCAGGGTCAGATAGCCAAAGAGCTGTAAAACTTTGAGGAACAAACTTACTTCTTGCTTGGACCCTTATCATTTAATTGAGAGCATTCTAAACAAAGCAGGTTTCACAGGATTTTACATATTCTTTCTTAGGCCTGATTGCCTGGGGAACCCACCCTTTCCAGCACAGGGCTGCACCACCCTCTGTCATTGTTTCAGGCTTAGGTGGAGCAAGGAAAGTAAGGCAGCCAAGAGATTAGGAGATTTCTCACAGAAAATGAGGACTCAGGCTTTGTCAAAGCCAAGGGGCGAGGGTCCATCACCCTCTTTTGCTGTAGCCCCCAAAGTCCTTCCTTGGGGGCCTTACACGTGATTGTGCCTGTCTTAGGTCATTTCCCCCTTTGGGGAATCTTACCTGTCATTGGCTAACCGACCAAGCATTGGGGGCCAGTTATGAAGTAAAAGAAGCAGAAGTGGTGCTCCTGCCAGGAAGATAAACTTTTATCTCCTTGGTGGCTTACAGTCCAAGGTCACTCCCTCAGCCTTAGCCTTGGCGGGGGTTATAGCTTCTGAAACCAGGCAGGGCGGTTCCCAACAGAGAGGGGAAGGGAAGGAGAAGAGAGAGAGAGAAACATCAATGTGTGGTTGCCTCTCATGTGCTCTGACTGGGAATTGAACCAGCAACCCTTTGGTTCACAGGCCTGTACTCAATCCACTGAGCCACGCCAGCCAGGGCTTTGTTAGTATATCTTTCAAAGGCAGTACTGTAATTAAAAAAATAATCTCCAGAACCAGTAGAGAAACATGCTCCCCTTTTTCGTGTTGAAAGGTGCTTGGTAAACTTGCTAAGTACCATTAAAATAAAAGGAATCTTTCTTATGGGAAAATAATAGAAACTTTTATTGTCCAGGTTTATTTTAATCTTTATAGCATGTTAAATATTCTTTTTGATTTTTTACAGCTCGAAGTATCCATTTGTTATCAAAATACATTGGTCTCAAAGATTCATTGACATTGATCTTTTGTCCGGGAGCTACGTCTCATTTTCTGCTTGAATTTCCTACATAAGGTCCACAATAAGACTTCTTTGGGGGAGGGGCAAATTACAATAAACCTATCTTAAAATGGCTGGCTAAAGAAAAGTTGTTCTTTTTCTTTTTAGGTCTTATTAGTGATGAAATCTTGGGATGCGGAGTCTGAGGGATAGTCATATACAAAGCCTCTCTTGAAAACGCCTTTCAGTTTCTCCCTCTCTGTTCTTCCCACTCTTCCTCTGTGTCTTCCTCTCCCTCTTTCCCAATCTCTCCCTCTTTCTCTGAATCTCATCCTCGCTCTTTTCCTCTGTCCCAATCTCCTGCCATCTCCCTAACTCTATCTCCTGCCTCCTCTCCTTTCCTCTTAATCTTCCCTCTCTTCCTTCTTCCGTCCTATATCTATCTCTAGATCTTATACAAGTTATAGAAATGAACTTCTGTCTTGTTTAGACCACTGTTATTTTTGAGTCTCTGTTACAGCCAACTGAAGTGATCATCTCCATTTTACAGATGAGGAAAATGAGGCTCAGAAAAATTAATGTGTCTGTCAATAGGGCCCACAGTCATAAATGTTTGGGGCATAGGTTTTCTGATTTTAAAATCAAGGCTTTTGTCATTATTCCAAAGTATTTTACTTGCTGTGATTATTTTTCCCTATTCTGCTCTTCTAATTAAATTATGATTGCTTGGGGCCAGTCCTCCACACAGTTTGACCCAGAAGTCCTTTAATGTTGATCTGATTTAACTCTAATTTTCAGGAAATAGCTCTTGGTTTTCTTTACTTCAGAAATCAAGGAGCTGAAAAATTGGTAGGGCAATAGGATAAAGAATGTTCATTAGACATCATGACAGTAAATTTCACTCCTTCATTTTGTAGTACATTCTACTGTCTATCCAATCATCTTTTAATTAATTAGCAATTAAGGTTGCTAAAGATGTGAAGATGCCCATTAATAAAGGTTGGCAAATTACTCTCATGGTCTGAGGAAAGACGAATTTCAGTGATCTTTCTCTATTATTTTTAAAAAGACAAAATCAGGTACTGCTCCTGTTATAATTTATTGTTCATTTTTGACAGTAGTACTCAACAAGGAGAAAAATCTGGGCAAAAAGGAGGAGACCCACGTCTTCATCCCAGTTATGGCAAAAACTTCCTTTGCAACCTTAAAAAATATGCTGACCTTAATTGGTAATTAAGGTGACATTCATAATAACTAGGTAGTCAAATGAGATAAATTACTTAATCCTATCTTAGGATAAAACCATGTATGTGTAGAAAACAAGGACCTACGAGTTTTTCTCCCCAATGTCCACATTTTGGAGAAATACAAAACAAAACAAAGAAGTGGAAAAAAAACTGCAACAAAAGTAAACCAGAGTCTTTGCCAAATGTTTCAATTGGCTTCCCACCTAAATTGTCCTATATTTTAGTTAAACTGCATAGACATAAGTCTGTTTACTGCTTTATTTACATAAGCTCTAAAATGCATTTGCCCCAGGCTCCTGGAAGTGATTCACCATAACAAATGAGGTTAAAGAGTGTTCCATGAGATGTCACAGGTGACTTTAGGCAGTGTGTTGACCACAGCGCAGATCTTGCCTCTCAACTATCTCGGGTTAGCAACTCAGGTCCTAATTCAATTAGATTGTACCAGTCCTGACCCAGTTTTGGTCTCAACAAACCAGAGATTTTGCCAGCCTCCTTATCTTCCTGCCCCAAGAGCAAGGCTGTCTTTGTGCCTTGGATTATGTGGTTTTCTCCAAAGGGTGAAAGGGGAGGGGGGATGAATAGGCAAGAGTGCAGATGAATTTGGGGACAGCAAAACTATTCTGTATGATACTATAATGGTGAATACATGTCATTACACGCTTAACAAACTCTGGAATGATCGATACTAAGAGTGAAACTTAATGTAATCTATGTAACGATGTGTCAACATTGATTCATCAGTTGTAACAAACATACCCCTCTGGTGTGGGCAGTTGGTAGTGGGGGAGGCTGTGGGTTTGTAGGGCAGGGGGTGTATGGAAACTCATGGTCCTTTCAGCTTGCCTTTACGCTGAATCTAAAACTACACAAAAAGTCTATTTTTAAAAAGAAGGGATTAGCATTTTTTGCACCTACAATGTTCTAGTGTCGTGGTGGCACTTTGTATACGCTATCTCACTGATCCTTTCAACAGCCTGGAGCAGCAGATTAAAGAACTCAAGCTCAGAAAGTTTAGACGACTTGTCCAAGGTCATAGAGAAAACAGCCAACAGAGAAGCACACCTGTCAGGCTCTGAAGTCTCTGTTTGTCTCCACTCACTCATGGTACCCCTCAGACCTCTGGACAAACAGCCCTCCAGTCCCCGTTCTGTCCCCTGCCAGTCTGAGCCTGCTTCAGCCTGGGAGCACCGTCCAACATGACTCATGAGCAGCAGCCGGAAACAGGCACCTGAGAAATCTCATAAAAATCAGTCTGGCTCTTTGCTTTTCTCATCACTGCACATGGCATAATTATAACAGCCTTTCCTCTGTGGAAACTGACATCAAAGACCCTGACAGAGAATCTCTCCGGTGGGAACTATGATTATCCCAACTTTATGGCTGGAGAAACTGAGGAATGGATTTGTTAAGTGGCTTTGCCTAAGGTCAGCTGTTGAGTCAGGGCATTAAGTCTATGTCTGTTGGACTCCCAGGCCGCATACAAGCCCTTGAACCATATTCCTGCTCTTAGTCTAAAACACCCACCATGTTCATTAGACTAATGTTACTGTTCCCTGGGTAAAAATTAAAGGATTACATGCAGCTAAATGATAACATCTGTATCATTGCGAGGTCATAGGAAAGAAGGCTCTGTCCCTTTGGGAAATAGGTCATCCACCCTAGGGTGCTGCTTAAATCTCTGTAGCAGGGGCCTTGGCAATGAACTCACAGCAACGGAAGAAATCCTCAGCCACACACAGTGGCCATTCCAGTCCTCCATGGAGATTCAGCCTTCTGGTCATTTAGAGCCCCAGACCGCCTTAGCTTTGACTAACACACTTAGCTTTGGAAGCACGCTGAGTTGTGCCACTGTGTAGAAAAGAAGAAGCAGATGGGAAGAAACTTCTGTTCCGAAAGATGAGCTGGCCTCACAGTCCATATCCACTCTCTGGAGCTGTGTTTGAGAGGGAGCAGTATGACCTGCCCTGCATGGAATTTTCACATCTGAACATTAGTGAGGCATGTTTATGCTGAGGGGTCTCCTGTGTTCATTAATGCAGAATTCTAGAGCTTTTGTCCTAAGACAGGCTATATGCCTGCAGCTTTTCTCAAAGGCTCAACACCATATAAACTCCATGTGCTGGGATTCAGTGCCCAGCTGGGGAGGAACGGTGCCCAGAGAATGGATGTCACTGTGAAATCAGCCTCATGTCGTCCTGGGCCGAGGGGCCAGGGCAGAGCTGTCACGGTCAACCCATGAGATGTGGAGATGTAAGAGGCCCCCTCGGGAGGGGGTTGGAAAAGGCTAGTCTGAATTTACTAGGTATGAGATTTCAGGCGGCAATCAACTGTGTTGCTACCTGCTAGTTAGATGGATACCCTTTCCATTCTCTCTGCTTGCAAAATTCTACTCAGCTCTCAAATGTCACCTTCTCTTTGGAGCCTTCATTTCAAGGCAGAGTTAGATACTCCATCCCCTGTGCCTCTCTCAGTATTTTGTTCTTAACCTGTACCGTGGTGCCTAGCACTGTCCTGCATTGACTGCTTATGACATCTCTGTCTCTACTGTAAGACAGTGAGCTCCTGACCCAACTCACCAAACTGGGACCAGAGAACAAGCACCCAGTCCTCTGTGTTGCATTGACTTGGTTAACAAGAACCACATGGGAGATCTTCAGTTTTGTCGGTCTAAACATGAACTTGACCTTGCTTTGCAAGGGCTATGTCACAAAACTCTTAGTCCTTACTCCTTGGGTATTTGTTGGTTTTTCTGAAGAGAAAAGGTACTCATGCTAAACTTTTGTTTGGAGATTTTCGAATGTAAGTGTACTCAATTGCCCATTTAAATTGATCTAAGCTTTGTTGGTACCTGTTCACTCGTTCATATAATAAAACATTTGACACACACGTACCATGCCAAAGGTCAGTGGGGCAGGCACTCTGCGTGATTATAAACAGGGGGTGTTAAGGTCAATGGTTTGCCCAAAGTAACACAGTTACTGAATTACAGTGTTTAGCCCAGCACTGACTTCCATTTCCCCTGCCCAGTGCTACGGCCAGCACGTAAACCTGTCGGAAATTATTAACTACGCTTAATAAATATAGAATTAAATGAGTTTACCCAGCACGGAAAAATCTGGCATGGACTGAACTTCAGGGAGCACATAAATCATTCTGTACACTGGCGATCCTTCCCTCTGACGGCCTTTTGTGTGTGGAAAGTATCTGTCATTAGGCTCTCCAAAGCCCCACTCATTTAAGTTCTCTCCAAGTCGCATACCTCCCACCTAGTAGTCTTGGTGCTGTGATGAGAGACACCACAGAAATACAGAGAGATCGGAAGAGGTTGATAAATACAGCAGTTCGTTGGGGTACATTATGCATGAGAATTGCCCTTTCTCTCTTTGCTTGGAAGTTCATTTCTTCACTTGAATTGTGTCTTAACGCTGTTCCATTTCAATGCTACCTTGTGGAAAAGGGAGTGTTTGGATGGCTTGGAGCAGAATGACATTTAGGAGTAGGCTTATTCCCCTAAAATAGCATTTTCCCTTTAGAATGGTGTGCTTTGGGGAGTCATTATCAACATGAACACTGAAATTCCCAGAACCTAGGGCAAAGGTGATTAGAGCTTATATAGAACTCAGTAAAGAAGACAGGAGGGAATTTACTCTAAAATAGTAGCCTCCAATGTACTTACCTCTTTCACCGGGGCTCCCCCTCCACGGCTTCCTTGCCAGCTGGTGCCCTACCCCGCACCCCTTTGTCCTCTGCTCCACTTTCATTTGCCCAAGTTACATGCAAATGTAAAAGGCTCTGTTTTCCTTTTATTGTTTAATTACATAACTAATCACGCACTTTTCAAGAAGAAAGAACATTTGCTCACACACCTGCCATCGAGCGTTAAGGGACACATCTCTTCTCAGACGAGGGCTGCTGCCACCCCTCTGGTATCATATGCCTCTGCTTCCCCTGGTGTTCAGCACGCCACTGATTTTCTTTAGAACCTTGTCACCTATGTATAACTCCACTCACACATACATGTAATGTAAGTCACATTCTACTTTGTTGTGCTATTGTAAATATGTCTCTTTGGAATTATACTTTCTACCTCAGTTTTACTGGGAAAAAAACCAATTCAGTCTTTTTTTTTTTTTTTTTTGGCTTTCAGACTCTTTGCTTATACACTCCAATCAAAACTTTAACCTTTCCACAACAAAGGATCGTTTGATTTCTGTATATCATATGTAAAGCACAAGTTTCCATTTTTTGGAGGATGAACGTGTTTTGTTTGATAAGCAGCTGAATTATGTCCCCACAACATTAATAATGTTGAAGCCCATGTGATTGTACTAGACACAGGGTTTCTAAGAAGGAACCGAAGGTTCAAGGAGGTCAGAAGGGTGAGGTCCAATTCTGATGGAACTGGTGGTCTTGTAAGAAGGTAATGTCTCTCTCTTTCTCTCCATGCACAGGTACCAAGGAGAGGCCATGTGAACACCTACCAAAAAAGGTGGCTGTCTGCAAACCAGGAAGGATCTGAGGAAAATCTTGAATTCTTTCACTGTACTAAGAGTTTCATGTTGCAGGTTTTCATTTTTATTTTTTAGAGTGTCTCCTACCTGACTAAATTATGAACTTGGGAATTCATCGCAGGTGGAGGCATGATTTGAATAATAGAAACCATATGTTGGGCATATGCTAAATACTGTGCTTAGCATTTAGAATATATTATTTAATTTACCTTTATAACATTGCAAGAACATAAGAATTATTGTCTTCATTTTATAGATGAGGAAAATGAGGCTTAGAAAGGTAGAACAGGTGGCCTAATGTCACCCAGGTAGTGGGGCTGGCTATCTGGTTTTGGATGAATGTCTATATCCCTATAAGACACACTTTCCTGTTAGATGAGACTGCCTCTGAGTGGCAATGAGTCCTTCTTGGACTTCTGTGCATCTCAGACTGCAACCTAGTCCTGTTTCCTCTTCCATGACACTCTGAAGTTTTAGGACAAAGATAGGAAACTATTCCTCTTGGTCAAGCGGTCCCATTAGCAGAGAGGGGCTCATCAGAAGAAGAGTTTTGGCATTGTCTCATATGACATCCTTCCCACGGCAATTCTTTCTATGTTAATCACTTCCTAATCCCTTCTTCTTAAGGTGAGGAAGATATCATTGAGGTCTCAGGAAGTGAGAGAACAACAAAAACCCCGACCCGCTGTGTTTGCCCAAATCAGGCCATTATCTTTCTCCTTGCATCCTCTCCTGAATAACTTCATTATCTCTTCCCCTGCTGGATATATATTGGCTCACGCATCATGCTTGGAGGGGGTCCCAGCCTGGGGAATGTGAAACACGGCACAGATGTAAGCATAGTTTCTCTTGTAGGCAGGTGTCCCAGGGCCAGGGGCCACATTGCGGGGATTTTTCAGGGTCTTTCATGTGCTAACATTCTTGTCTCTGGTCCAGTTGCTTTTTTTCAATGGCTGCAAGGACAATGACTGTGCATGGGAATCTTGGTTTGCCCAGGATGAAGAGGACAAGGAAAGTTCTTGCATGGGTTGTTGTTATGTAGCAGAGCCCTCATGTAGGGGAGGAAAAGGTGGAAATGCAGTTCATAGCTTGACCAATTGAGCCATTTACTCGTATATTCCAGCTCTGACCAAGTTCTTTCTGGATGCTGAATATTCAATGGCTGGCTCCTTACCTCTTATGGGTCAAGTCCAAGTTCCTCATTACAGCACATAAAAACCTTTGATATCCTGCCTTATATTTCTGCCTCCTTTCTCTCTACATCTTCAGTCAGCTCCTAGGTGCTTCTCAGGTTATACCGCGTTGGGCCTTTGCACATGCTCTATACCTCCTTCCTCAGCGCGGGGGGCATTTTCTCCCTGTTAGACGCTTCTCCTTGGCCCTTTCCTGGCAGCACCACTTCTGCCCAAGCAGAGAGGTTTCTCCCTACTTTGTACTGACGGTGATATCATAAGCGTGCTTCGAAGGCCACCTTTTCTTCTAGACCCTGGTTCATAGCCCCACTCACTTCTGAATCCCCTTTCACATGATAGGCACTCAATAAATTATTTTGGTGAGCAAATGAATGAATAACCCTGGACATTTGTAAGGCATTTCACCCATTTAACAAATTGTTTTTTTCTCTATTATCTAACTTTGATCTTCATAACAAGCCCATGGTGGAATTATTTCCCTCACTTTGGGCATAAGGACATTAAGGGTTGGAGAGGTAATGTGATGCTCAAAGGTAGCAGACTGGTGACCAGCATACCGTTTCTAAGTCTAAACTGAGGTGAGAACAGAATTCTGCTGATTAAACATGCAATGGCTGTTTTTATGGGTTGAAGCATTTGAGCTCTTTCATTAGTTTTGAATTATTTTTATGGAAATCAGAGTTTTATACTTTAGGCTACTTGGATGGATCCTCACTGCCAGTAGAAAAGAGTTCAGATTCTTCAGCAAGGCGTTCAAGAT
Source organism: Phyllostomus hastatus (assembly GCF_019186645.2). NCBI lineage: Eukaryota > Metazoa > Chordata > Mammalia > Chiroptera > Phyllostomidae > Phyllostomus > Phyllostomus hastatus. The sequence goes on along the minus strand of NW_025334017.1, from coordinate 41,117,788 downwards.
TCTGGCTTCAATCATGAATTTCAGTCTTATTTTTAGCCACTCACTTTCGTGGCCATAGTACCATCCTCCTTCACCTCAAACCAGAGGCTGGCAAACCTTTTCTGTAAAAGGCTAGATAGTTAATATTGCAGGTTTGTGGGCTAGACAGTCTCTGCTGCAACTACTCTGCTAACAGTGTGGAAGCAACCATACACGTTACTTAAATGACTGGGTGTGGCTGTGTTCTAATAAAACTTTATTCATAAAAACATTCAGTGGGTCTCATTTGCCTTGAGGACTATTTGGCTTGAGGGCTATAGGTTGCTGACCTCTGTTATAAATTAGTACTGAAAATACATGATTCCTTTTTCCCCTTCTCCTCCATTTTTTCCCCTCCTTTATGTTCCTCGCCTCTGTATCCTTTCTTGTCTACCTTCTTTCCATCTTATTTTAAGTGTGTGCATAACACATGTCCATCCCTGTGAGTTGTCCTTAAACCCCCACATCTCGGAAACACACAAAGGGCCACTCCAGCAAGGAACTCATTGCTCACGGTCTTAGTTTTGGGCCCCTTGCCCCAACTCAGTCTTCACACTATGTTCTACCTGGTCTTTGGTTCTTCTGCTGATGTCCTGGCTCATTTTCCTGTTTTCAGTTTCTCCTCACTCACACCTAGAATCGACGGCTCACCCCACCTTCACAGTGGTGATCCTGCCTCCCTCCTTCAGTTGAGTCTCACTCAGCCCTTTGGCTCTACTGCCTCAGGCCACCTTGGGTGCACATCTTCCCAGTGGGATCTGCCCCTGGGACACTCTACATCGGTGCTTTCTTTTCCATCAGCTTCTAGGTAGCCTGTCTGCCCGATCGTAACATGTGTTGCTAGCTGGAGTTGGACACTCTGTGCCTGGTACTGGGCCAAGCCAAGCAGATGAAGAAACCAGAATGACACAGTCTGTGTTCTTGAGAAGCCCACTCTAGCAGAGAGGAGATACAGCTCATTCTAATTTAATAAGAGAGGAGAACATCTTTGGGGCCAAGACTTGGGAGGGATGACTTCAAGGGGAAAGAGTAGGGCTAGAGACAACTTCCATTGTTACCTCTGAATTTCACTTTCTTACTTGAAAATTGCTGTAGGCAACTTGAAAATTGCTGATAGGATCATTGGCCTATGTCAATGTGAGCTTCCACTGCCTCCCTTTGAATGTGTTCCGGACTGTCTCATTGGTTTACTAACTCACTACATTACACTTCTCAGTAATCCCCAGGTTGGACTTCTGCCTCAGGGGCAGCCATCTCTCTTCCTTGCATATAGTAGCATGCCCATTCCCATCTACAAGCTTAATGGCCACTGTGATCACCCACCAACTGTGTCACCTTGGGAGGTCGCTTAATCATTATGAATCTCAGTTTCTTTATCTGTAAAATAATTAAATATCTGTTTTGCTTACTCATTTATTAAGAACATTTAAGTATCTGCTGTAATACCATATCTAAAATGTTTACCCTGGTTCCTGACACTTTGAGTCCTCCATAAATATTAGTTTCTTCCTGTCCACATCTCCTTCCTTCCTTCCTTCCTTCCTTCCTTCCTTCCTTCCTTCCTTCCCTCCTTCCTTCCCTCCTTCTTTCCTTTCTTCCTCCCTTCCTTTTTTCCTTCTGTTCTAGATCCTAATCACACTTCAAGACCAGCTTATGTTTTGCCTCCCTCATGAAGATTTCTACAATCATTTCAGCCAACATTGATTTTTGTCCTATCCCTTAGAGGCTACTACTAAACAAAGGATTAGAGAATAACACATTTCATTCTCGACTACATTTTGTTGTGTGAGCTTTTCCATTGCTTTTGATTCAGACAGACCTAGATTGAAGGCCTTGCTCTGTCATTGTGTAGCTTTGTGATCTTAAACAAGTTACTTAAATTTCTTCAAGCCTCTGTTTCCTTCCTTGTAAAATTAGACTAGCGATAACTTCCCTAGTACTCACATAGAAGCCACCCTTCAGTTGCTCTCTGACACATCAGATCCTCCAAACACTCATTATCTGTTGTGACTGCAGTTTGTTTCTCTGTTGTCCTTCTTCTCTCACCATCAGGTGGTAATTACTAGATGACCAGAGATTTTGACTAGTGTGTTTGCTGCTCTATCCCCAGTGGCTAGAAGATCTCATTGAATATTTTAAGAATACAATGTAGTAAGTTGCTTACAGGTGGGTTTTGAAGATTAACTCAGGTGAGGGTTAAACCACTGCCTGGTCAGTGAGCTTTTAGCCAATGTGAACATGCTTGCTACCAATTTGTACCACTACCATTGCTACTATTACTGCTATTAAATAAGGCAGACACAGAGCTCTGTACTCTAAGGTGATAATGCTGGTTGGAAAAAGACAATCCATCTACAGTGGAACCAACCTCCTGGGAGCTGCTGAACTCTGACAGGGAACTGTGTGGGTTGTTGAGTGAATACAAATGCTAATAAACACATGCAAATGCCAACAAATGGTGTGATTACACAGCTTCCGGAAGCATAAGGAAAGTCGGAGAGGTTATGACTTCATCCAGTGGATTCCCTGCCTTCTCATTTCCCCATTCTTCAGTATTCTGAAACCAAATGATCATTTGGATATAAATCTGAATTTATTGTTCGGGTATTGACTGGGAGATCCTCCTTTTATCCTCTGAGTTTGATACCATCTTCTGTTTTTCTCGACTTAACACTGTAGCAATGGAAAAGTGCAGCCAAAGTACACACTGGAAATTCCTTTCCTATTCTTACTGATTCACTGTTGACATGATTACCCAGAGAGTTCCCTCTAATGGTCTATCATTTAACCTTGACTTTAGTTATGTGAGGTAGACAAAATACTCTCAATTTCTAGATGCTTGCTGATTGTCCAGCACCCCATAGGCAGATAGCAGTGGGTCCAGGATCCTTCAGGCTTCAGTTCTAGGTTTTTTCTACGCTGCCCCCCGCCCCCAGGTTCCTTCCAGCCTGATGTTTGTCTGAGAGTTACTATCTTCAACGAACTTTTGGTGAGTGTCTACTGTGTGGCAGGCAGTATAGTAGGTGTGAGGAGAAAATAGAGAAGAATTAGACATCACGCTTTCTCACTTGATCACTCAGGAAGACCAACCAGAACACACATTGTTGTAACGGCATGTAACATGTGCTCTGACGATGATATATACAAAGGGCTGTGGTTGCAAAGCAAAGGGAGTGGTTTCCTGATGGCTGAAGGATAACTTGGAGAGACTGTCACAGATAATTGACAATAATAGTTGAGTTTGGAAGATGGATAGGAGTTTGTCAGGTGGAAAAAGTGGAAGAGGCATCCCACAAAGCAATAACTGGAATCGTGAGTAAGCCTAGGTACATGGTGAGGATATGCTGAGAGGATCGTCTCGGCAGAACATGGGGAAGGAGGGAGTGGGTGTGGAAAGACCGTTCAAGTGGAGAGGAACCAGGAAGCAGATGGGCCCTATGCCATGCTAGGGGTGTGCACTTTGTCCCTTGGGGTCAAGGCACATTGGACTTCATTCTGTTTCCCATTTCCATTGATAGCCTTACCCAAATAGCAATCCTCCTGTCATCTTGGTCCTTGTGACTGCTGCTGTTCACCCTGTGGGAATGCTTGGCTCAGATGGGCCATGACAGGTGTCTAGTCCTCCATGAAATGGGGCTTTTGTGCTCCATGGACCTCCTTGGAAAGCCTGCTGCCGACGTAGGCAGGACACTGTGTACATATACATATTCCATACTCAGTTATCCACTGTTGTTCAGGAGCTTACTGTCCCAGCTGCCCACGAGTCAAGATGGTGAACGGCAGGGGCCCTGTGGGTCATGGGACGTCACTCCGGGTCAGAGCCAAAACTCCTCAGAGCCATCCACCAAGGGCTGCTATCGTCTGGATCAATTATTCTGTGTCTAATTCATTACTGGACTTGATGGCACTGACAGCCCTCATGGTTCTACTTTCTTTTCCTGTTGGGATGGTTGTGTTTTAACTTCAAAGATACCTTCAACCTGAGAACTGGATGGAGCAATCTTCGGGAGAGCCCGGAGCCCATGGCTTCTTTCCCCTGGCCCCTGGCTGATCCTCGTGCCAACAGACACTCCACTCTCTTTGTGGGAAGGTTTTCCCCCTCATTGTTTGCTTTGGAGTCCCTCGCCAGCTCTCTTGTCTCCATGTCAGTGTGTCAAAGGACACTGTTGTATTTTCAGTGACAATGGGGTAGACTTGAAAGAGCCCTGGATTAGACATCATGGAAAGGAAAAAAAAGCAAAAAAAAAGGTAAAAGAAAAAAACCCAACCCTTGTTTCAGTGCTGCTGTTTGCCCTCACAGGTGTGTGTCCCAGGAAAAGTCACAACCCCTGGCTGGTTCTCAGTGACAGTGAGTTAGTCCTGATGGAACCAAATTCATAGCATTTTGAAGAATATGACATAGTGAGAATGACTTTGAGGTTGCAAAGCATTTTTCAGATTTTATCAACCTTCACTCTCACTTTAATTTTTATTGAAAATGGGAAATAAATCACAATGGCTCTTATTCTTTTTTCTTCAGGAAGTGGATCTCAACGACCCCAGTCCTCATGGTATATTCTTTCTCTGAGCTGATGAAAAGATAAAGCTCTAGCTTTTCTGAACTTAGACACAATGCTTCTTTTGTTATTTCTATATTTATGCATTTCACGCATAGAATGAGGTCCCCACAGGTATCCGGTGTGTCCTTATTTTCCTTTCTGCTTGGCACAGTGCTGAGCATAAAGCAGACACTTTGTATTATTGATTGGGCTAAACTGAATTTCCATTTCTGCCCTTACTGGAGCTAATAAAGAGTATATAGTGCTGAGGAAAATTCCCTAATTAGGGTCATGTTTATGTTGCTATTATCAACAAACATAATACATTTGTTTAAACTGAGGGCTCCAAAGTTTATGTTGGTCATGAATGCATCTCAGCGAGAGATGCTTGTTTACAGCACTTTGCAAGAATGTGTAGATTTTCCATTCTAAGGAAACCACAGGACGATAAGTGAAAGGAAGCTTGTCCAGAGCCACAGATGTTGGCAATGGATGCAGCTCTCCTCCTCAGTCTGGGACTCCTCCATGTCTTCCAGCCACGTCTTCCAGCCACGTCTTCCAGCCTCCCTTGCTTTGGAGTTCTGTCCGATGGGAGGTGAATGGCCCCAGACGTGGTCTGCCCTGTGTTCAGTTCTGGCGAGAAAATCTCTTGTGTTAAACTTTGTACTTTCTCTTTTTAGCAATTGGTTGATTGAAAGGGATTCAGATTGGAGGGGATTCAATGGATGATCCCAAGGAGAACGCTTTTCCCCCTTTTAAATTTTTTTAATGATTATTTATTTATTTAGTTATAGAGAGTGGGGAAGGGAGGGAGAAAGAGAGGGAGAGAAACATCAATGTGCGGTTGTTTCTTGCATGTTCCCTACTGGGCACCTGGTATGCAACCCAGGCATGTGCTCTGACTGGGAATCAAACCAGCGGCCCTTTGATTTGCAGGCCACTGCTCAATCCACTGAGCCACACCAGCCACGGTGCTTTCTCCCTTTTTAAAGGGTCCGATGGCTATTTTAGGCATATGGTCTCTGGTACAATCACTCAGTACTTTTTCTGTAGTGTGAAATCAGTCTTAGATAGTATGCAACCAATGAGCATGACTATAGTCTGATAAAACTTTATTTACAAAAATAGACAGTGGCTGGATCTGGCCCATAGGCCAGATTTGCTGGTGGCATCACAAGATTCAGGAGTCTGGGATTCCTGAGTCACCTCACTACAGTTCTGAGACTCAACACCCAATCAGACTATGGTGTGAGTGAGAAATAACTTTAACTTGTTAAGCTGCTGAGATAGCTGGGATGTTCGTTAAAACAGCTGATGTTAATTATCTTGACTATTGCTGGATCACTCCAGAATTCCAGTTTTTATTCTTTTTTTTTACTTTCTAGTTCAATCCATCACCATGCCTGCAAATTCTGTCTTCAAAATAATTTACATATCTTCTGTATCCCTACTCCCCTTGTACAAGTGCAGACCCTTGTCATCTGCCATCAGTATGACTGCAATAACCCCCAGACTGCTGTGGCCTCTCCCCAGCTCACCTTCAATACCATGAAAAGGAAATAACTAGAAAGAAGTTCCAAACACCGAAATTAAGGCCAAATCTCTCTCCGAGTTTCAGCTCAGTTGTTCTGTCCTTTGAAACATCCCTGGCTTAAGGTATGATGTCAGATGGGCTATAATACAGCCTTGGGTGAGAAAAGCTTGATTTAAGTAGTAACTCTACTGTGTCCAACTATAGCTTGGCTTTACTTTTGTTTTTTCATCTGTTCATTGAGGGTAATGATTTTTTCCTCATCCACTGAAATAATTTAAGCAAGGTAATGACACGATTATCTCATTCCTGTTTCTGCAAGCTCAGGCTGGCCAGAGGCTGAGTCTACATGGGACAAGGATGGAAGCAAGCAATGCAGGAGACAGGTGAGGAAGGCTGGCACCTGCGACCTGTTTCTAGTCTCAAAATATTCCCCATCTGCAAAGTCAAGGCAGTGGGAGAGAAGCTCCTCAAGCTTCCTATAACCTGGAATATTCTCTGATTCATACATCTACCTATTTTCCCTGCCCCAACCTAGATTATTGACTAAGATCCTGGGCTTTGAAGTCAGACCACTTGGATTTAAACTTGGCCTCTACTGTGTAACTAGACATGGGGATTCAGGCATATGACTGAGTCTCTCTGAGCCTGGAGTCCTCATCTCCAAAATGGAGATAATAAAACTTGCCTCAGAGATTTATTGTGAAACTTAAATGTAATAACACATGTAAGTGCGTAGCACATGGTTGATTTCTCAAAAACATGTTCTGTCACTAGGTTGTCCTTCGTATTCTTATCATTAGCAAGATTATCAATCACCACTTGCTGGTTACACCACTGAGACATCGTGTGTTCAAAAGAAGTTGCTCCTTCCTTTTGACTTTGGAAGGAAGTACATATTATTATTCCTCTTCAATCACATGAGGAAAATGAGGCACAGAAAGATTAAACAAGTGGCTCCAATGGGAGCCAGGCCTGTCTTGAGTATAATACCATTTTAGGGGGATTTTCCAGACTAGCAAGTAGAAATGTTATCTTTCATAATTCATGCAATTCTGGGTAATGTTGTGGAGCAAGAGAAAGACCCTGTGGTTTACCAAATGTTCCCCCCAGGAGTCACTGGTTTCAGCAGAATAAGGAGTTCTTGCTGGAAAGGCTGCACAGCCATATGAGTTCTCGGTAAGGCCGGGTATCAGCGAGTGATGGACCGATGATGCCCTGCTTTGGACAGCCAGACCCCATGGCCACACTGAGATTTCTGCCATGAACTTAGGAATGTATTTTAAATGAGTAACTTGAGGATGTGTCAATGGGTTCATAGCTACCAAAATTGTATGCCTCTGTGGTTAATGAGAGGCATCAGTGTGGGTGGCATTATAGGGAGAAAGTAAGGGACATGTGTGACAAAATTGGCCTTTTTCGCCCAGGCCAAAACTTACCAAAAGGACAAAGCATCCTGGGCACAGCACTGTCAAATGGGGAGAGCCCTGATGGTGTCTGGCTGGTGACAGTTCTTACCACAGTGATATCCCAGGCAGCAAGTGGCACTGCCTTAAACTGGCCTCTGCCATCCTTGCAAAAGACCAGACTGAGAAAGAGCCACAAGGCACCTCCCTGGGATAAACAGAACAGTATTTCCGTGCTATTGCTATTGTGATTGTGGTCCTCACCATCCTGCTCTTCCCATCACTGGACTATAGCAATTGACTTCCAGAGAATGCACATGATTTTTATGCATACAGTGTCAGAATATAATTTTTAGTTTTAATGGTAATAAATAATAACAGTTGTACGATGCATTTTATTTCCCATTCACACGCTGCAACTGGGCTCTTGGCCTCAGCTTCTGATAGTCAGCCCAACATAGTTTCCATCTCCAGTCTGCTGATGCTTTTATTTTTTTTAGCATTAAGAAGCTCTTCAGGGGTTTGTGTCCCACTCCTGACACACAAAAAAGAAGCCCTTCAGTACCAGGGAAGCATTTAAAGGGTAGAGTGGGTCCTTGGGAGCTGATCAAGAGCCAGTCAGCTATGAATTAGCTGAGTCGAGGGGTTTCCACTTAGTTTCGCTGCTACTTACTGCCTGAGCACGCTGTTGTGCTTGTCCCTCTGCTCGAGCCGGAGAATTAGAAGTGAAACACTCACGGCCATTCCCTTGGGGGCGGGGGAGCTCACAGCCTGGCAGTGGAGACAGAAACAAGTAGGGAGAAAGAGTGTGCTCAGCTGCACCTGGCAGAAAGGCTGGGGGAGAAGCCAGCAGAGGTCCTCTGCCCTGGCTCTGGGATCAGAGAAGGCTTTCTGGAGGAGGACGTGCCTTTATCTTACTGTTCACCATGTCATGTATCCACTTAGTAATTACGGAGTCCTTACTACACCAGACTCAGGGCTAGGTGCCAGGGACACAGCAGTGAACGAATCAGACAAGTTTTCTGTCTTCCTGGGGTCTCTATTAGGATCTAGAGAAGGCACAGAGGAACCTCAAGGAAAGAAGGGGTAATGGGGTGTAGAAGAGGGAATGACATGCAGCTGGAGAGAGCAGTAAGGATAAAATAATGCAATGCTCTGCTTCACGTGTGCAGGGGCTGTAGTGGCTTTGAAGCAATTCCATGAATTGACAGACTGGGAGTTTCTAACCTAGAAGGAATTTCTGTGACTTGCAGACAGGTAAAGGCAGGATTTTCAATCAAACTAGATCAGATTAGAGACTTGACTTTCTTATTTCCTATACTCACCCCTGTGTTTAGAACAGCACCTAGTAGGCGGTCAAAACGAATTCTTGTTGAACCATTACATGAATTGTTGGGCAGAGCTCAACAACGTCTTTGAATCAATAATTCTACTTCCAACTCCCAGAGAGCAATGCAGAAAACATTCTTTAATTGTTAATGAATCTCAGGGATGATCACAGCCACATGGCAGACACTCTCCATTGACAACTAAAATGCCACATACCAGTACAGATTTGTGGGGTTCCCAGTTGATGTTTATGGCTACGGCAGCTGAACGGGACTGTGAGTTCGAAGATGACCCTTTGGTCCAGAATATTCAGAGAATGGGAAAAACTCATGTTGGTATCATTCATTCACTCAACAAGCATTTTTGGAGACCAGTTGTGCAGATGCTGTGGTAAGCAGATCTTGACCTTTGGGGTACCCTCTCTTTGGGAAGCTTCCCTGGACCTCTTACCCCTTCCCAACAAAGCTAACCCCTCTGTCTTTGTGCTAGTTCTCTGCTTTATGTCGGGTTTGATCTCTTTTGTAATTACATTTTTCTTTCTGGACCCACCCCTAGAGTGTGAGCTTCTCCAGGGCAAGTTCTCCATCTCATTCAACTTGGATTCTTTGATGGTTTGGTGAAGACTCTGCAACCTTCAACTGTAAGGTTACAGCTTAGCAGGAGAGATAGGCATTGAAAGCAACCATGCATCAGGGGTCTTGTAAACTTTCAGGGCATTATGGGAACATGAGCAGAGATGACCCGGTTTACCTGGATCATGAGGGTTGTGAAGGCATTCAAAAGAGTTGGGAGATGGAGAGGATTTTGTTGTGAAGAAAAGATCCTGTGAAACCAAACGTAGTTTTTGAAGTCATACTGGGGTGTTCACTGCACGCCTGCTGGGTTCACTCCCCCTATTATCCTGTGGGTCCAGGACATAAGATGGAAGCAGCGGACCTAGCGTTGGCATGTTTCTTACTCCCCATTACTCCTGACAGCCAGTTTTACAGGTGGGGGGCCCTGGGTCTGGGAAAGGAGAAGTACACAGTGGGGCAGAGCTGTCTGCTGACTGTTGACTCTGTGCTTCTGCCCACCAGTGTAGCTGCCACCTGTTGCTTATGCTTGCTTGACAGATGGGAGTCTTGGAGTTTTCTGCGGAAGGAGAGAGGATTTCCTTTTGGATGTCATTCAAATGGGTCAGACATGTTGCTTCCTTATCTATTGTTGATGCTGAGGATGAGCCAGCTGGGCCCTTGTGTTTTTAAGACACATCTGAACAGCAAAGAAGACTTAGGCTCCCCTGATAATAAAGATCTCTCTCTCCCTCTGTTTCTTCTTTCTCAAATTTACATTAGAATTAGACAAGTTTAGACTGAATGAGATCAGGTCCTTACTATATAGTCAATGAGATAGGACATGAGGAGGTCTGGAATGGCTGTAACTGAGAGAATTGTGTCTTTACCCGCCCCCCCCACCCCCCACACACACACTATTGTGCATCTGGGGTTTGTCCAAGGTAGTGTTTGAAAAGTAAATTAGCATGTAAATGAAAATGCAAATTGAATTGTGCAAACATATGAAAATAAGACAGTAAGAAACAATTTAGTCAAGCATTCCTACCTCCCACCCTTGACAGAGGTGTTGTATGAGCAGAGTGCTTTGATTCTCATCAAACTCTGGATGAGAATCTTATCTTTGTCTTTCCTTGGATCATCACCACCCAGTCCTCCCCTCCAGGGGAAAGGCCATGAGAGACAGCTTTCATTAGCGGGGCACTTACTGTGTGTCAGATCCTGTTCTAGGCTATTATTATCTAACACAATGCTCACCACAGCACTATGAGGAGTAGACAATCATCGCTGTTGGACAGATGAGAAAACAAAAGATCAGACTAGTGGATGGCCATTTCTAAGGTTTCTCAGTCATTAAGAGGTAGATCTGGAATCTGTATGTGACCTGATTTTAGGATAACTTGACATGATCGATACCCCACAGGTCTTTCTAGTTTTTGGCTCTGCTTCCACAGTGTGAGGGCTTTTTTTCTCCTCCCTCACTTGATGCTTCTAAGATCTCTGTTAACTTTAAAGGCTACCACTGTCTTTGTCCACATGCAGGAGGAAAGATACATTCCCCCCAGGGAAGGAGAACGGCACTTCTGTTTCCCAGAAGCTCTAGCAAACATCTCCTTGACTCTGGCTCATGTGCTCCTGGCTAAAGCCTGTGACTGAAAATGGGCAAAGGTTGATGGTCCCACTTGGGAATTAGGATTCCGTTAGGATGAGGAAGGGAGGTGGGCCTACTGTGTAGCAACCATGATTTCTGCTATCTGGTGTTTGCAAGATACCAATGGTGGGAATGCACTCTGGGAAACAAATTAAAAAGTAGAAGTTGAAAGAGTATTTAGCTTGCTAGAGGGATGCCACCTAAATCCTTAATGACATATTTAAACTCATGTGGATAAATTAACCCCTTTTACTAACATATTAGGTTTTTCACGTTACCAAATATTTCCGTGATGCTTAATTTGAGTCTCACAGTATCACTTTGGTGTAGGTTTCATTATCTGTATTTTACACGGTGAGAAGAAAGGGCTGTAAGGGGTAAAGTCAAACTCAAATTGAGGTCTTCAGTTGCCGCCTTCACTGGTCTCACAGACTACCACATTTAAATACCAGAATTGTTTTTCAACCAGTCCAGAGCCCTTGTAAGCGGATGGCCATAAAATAATCTAGTTTCAAAGCAGTCTGCCCCTCCTGTTTCTGAGAATGTTCAGGGCATATCAGGGGTCAGAGCCCTGTGCTGATAAGAGCAGGTGGCTCTGGGATTCCAGGCAAGTTGTGCATCACTCGGAACTGGGTTTCCTCATCTTGTAAAGTAGAAGTAACCTTACCTACCTCATTTTGGGGGGGATGAATAAGTAGAATACTGAAAATAAAGAACTCAGCTCAGTGTCTGGCACAATGTAGAAATTTAGAAATGTGGACATTTAGGGGGAGGGTCTCAGTTTTTTTTTAAAGATTTTATTTATTTATTTTTAGAGAGGGAAGAGAGGGAGAGAGGGAGAGAGAGACATCAATGTGTGATTGCTGGGGGTCATGGCCTGCAACCCAGGCATGTGCCCTGACTGGGAATCGAACCTGTGACACTTTGGTTTGCAGCCCGCGCTCAATTCATTGAGCTACGCCAGCCAGGGCTGATCGTCTCTGTTTGGGGCTGAGTAGGTCCCTGGGGTGGAACGTTCTCAGTGTGAAAAGAGAGAAAACCTCAGACAACCTGGAACTAGTTGGTCACTGGGGTGTTATCAGTGACTGTAACTCCGAGAAGGAGATGGCTGGGACACAGAATGCTTCTAGTCTTTGGTTAAATGATCTGGTTTAAAATAAGAAATTCTAAGAAACACCCCGAGGTTTTTCCCCAGCTGAATGATGACTGGTGAACTGCTGGGGCGAGTGGCTCCAGGCTTGACTCCGACCCATCGGATGAACAGAGTCCCACCGCAGGGAGTTGGAATGACTGCGATGTACTTTGCAGATGTGGAAGTTTCCTGACTTGGGAGCAAAACTCTAGACGGTGGTCAGGCTGCTGACCTTGATGGGTCCTTTCCCTTCAACGGGGTCCTGTTTCCTTTTTGGAGAAAAGGAGCAACACTGGGCAGCAACAACAAGATACATTTCTCTAATTCTTTCAGCCCATGGGCATATTTTTCACATCACTATCTCGTTTGGCTTTCACTATGATTCAGAGGAAGATGTCGTTACCTTTAATATTTGTTGTCCCCAGTTTACAGATGGGAAAAATGAGGCTCAAAGGAGACAGAGGGTCTTGCCCAAAGGCACACGACCAGGAAGTGACCCTGATGGAATTCAAGCCAAGAAGCTCTGCCTCCACAGCCCACCTCCTTTTTCATGACACTTATCTGCCTGGATGAGCACCAAGGGCACTTTCTGCTTCACAAGCCGGTGGCACGAAACTGACATGTTCTGCTTTTAGTCTAAGTGATGAAGAGTCACACGGTCAATGTCTTGCACTAACACTCTCAGGTTAAATGTCTTTTGTGGGGGGCCCTCTCCATCTTGTGTCTGCTCTTTTCAGGCACAGGCAAAAATCGGCAAGGGTTCCTTCCCCCATGAGAAGAAAAAAACAAATCTTCTCCAGCATCTGTGGAATAAGAAAGCAAAATGCTTTTGTGGTCAGCAGATGCTTTGCTCAGAAGGTAGCAGGATGAAAACAGACGGTCTAAGTGTGGACTGTGACTCCAGCAAATTTTTAATTTAGCAGAAACCTGATTACTCACATATGCATGGTACACTTTCTCTCTCGTCCCCAGCGTGTGCATGCACACACACACACACAGATACACACATAGGCACGTACACGAAGCTAATCACGATCCAAAGAATTCTCTGGAAAGGGTGGTTAATTGATTCTAAAAACTCCTCCATCAACAAAAGCAGCAACACACTTGCCCGGGGTTCTGAGAAGTCAGCAGGAAGCATTGCCCATGAATTCTCAGTTGCAAAGTAAACCTTTATTTCAGTACAACAAATTTTATGGTGCCATAAAAAGGAGGAAAGTCAACAGCTCTATCTAGTATCGACGGAACCAAGAAAATATTGATTATATAATGTTTGAAGGGCACAAGAACATGAATCCTTACCCTTAGTAAAGTACTTGAAAATCTTAGCAGTATGACATCTGCTTTTGCCCAAGGAAATCCTACATATTAACTGTATATATGTAATGCTTTATTACTTCCTCCATGAGTGCATAAATGCTGCAAACCCAGTCCAATTTTTTTCTGAAATAATATGGAGGTGCCTTGTTTCTTCAGTTTCTCTGAACCACCAAACCTTTGAGATTCATTCACTGAACAAGTATTTACTCGTGCAAGGCTGTGTTCCAGACTCTAGCAGCCTGGCCTGAACAGGGAAAGGGGACCAAGCTTTGCAAGGCTTTTGTTAATAGGACTCCAAGCCTGACATGTTGGAACCACCTCGGCTTATCTCTAATATATCTACTTCTTCCCATTCCACTGCCATGACCACGGCTCAGGACCTCACCGTTGCTTCCTGAGGCAGCTTCCTACTTACACATTTGCCGTTCGTTCTCCCCGTACAGGCAGAGTAACCTTTCCAAAATGAACATGTCATTATGACCCTCCTTCTGGCTTGAAACCTTTTCTGGTTCCTCACTGACTTACTGTTGGAAGCATTGCTCTGCAAATTATGTAACTGTCTAACCACTATACTATCCACCTGAAACTAATACAAAATAACATAAAATAATGTTGAATGTCAACTGTAATTTAAATCAGTTAAGAGCAAAGCACAAGCTGCTATACCAGCCTGTGCAATCTGGCTGGCACTCTGCTTCCCTGTCCTGCCTCGGGTCTTCCTTCTCACTTCCCTTCTCTCCAGGGCTGCCCTGCTCCTCTCCATGCAGCTTCTGAGATCTACTGATCTACGTTCTTGCATACACTTCTTCTAAGGGAGTGTTCCAGCTGGGTCTCTGCAGGCTAGGCATGGATGACTCGGTGATTGCAGTTGTGCATGTGTGGTGAGGAACAGGCCAAGTGACACTCTTTGCTTATCCAACTACTTTGAGCCAAACTTCTTTCCCTCCTTCCAAAAAGTATTTCTTGATTCATATGACCAGGGAGGCAACTGACTTCTAGGGCCTCCCTTAGGTGGACTGCATCATTTACTACTTTTGAGGGTGGAAGGAAATGTCACCCATTATCACATTGGAATAACAGGTAAAAACTGAGATGGCTCAATAATCAGGTAAGTATGTCATCAGAATGCTCTCTCCTCCCTTCCCCTTCTTTCCTGCCCATCCCTTTCCCCCTCTCTCTCCTGGTGTCTCTTTGACTACATTCTCAGACTGCTCCCACAAGGTGGCAACAATCTCCTCTAACAGCTACTTGAGTACTGTGGCCACCACCAGGGACAGTCTAATTAGCCAGGCGTGGGTCAGGCGTCCACCCCTGGAGTCACCCCACCAGATGACAGGAACTGTGAGCAGGAGTGGGGTGATTTTTCATACTGGACATTTAGGTGCTTATATCCCATTAGAAGAAAAGGGTGCTGAGCAGTCAAAGCAATGAATGTGTGTGTGTACCTTTTAGTAGCGGTCGGCATGGACTATTGGTGAGGAATACAAAAAGGCATAATAACATTACAAAATAAATGTTGCGCATGTTGATGGCTTCAATAAAATGGGAGAGTCTTTTGTTTCAGATGAAATGTTGCCACATGACATAAAAAAGCCAGCCACTGTTAACAATAGCGGAAACCCGATGTGTGGTATATGGAAACTGTAAATCTGAAATTGCTGTAACATAAAAATTTATTTAAAAATTGTAAGCAATAGAAAAGTGTATCTTATTACAGGAACTCAAAGGAATATCCCACAGATGTCAGAGAAACAAAATAGAGTTATGCACCTTGTAGGAAAGAGGACGAGAGAGACTCTATTCCTAATGTTGGCAGTACACATAGAGCAAACATGTCTGTAGAGGACAGTGGGAGTTGGAAGAACTTGTACGATTCAGTCCAGGTTACTGGGGTTTAAGAAACCCTCTCTTCTGCCCATCTGTATTTGTTAGAGAGCACAGAGTAGACACTCAGGACTCATTCTGTACTTCAGCTGTGTTTGTGCACGAATTCGTTTATGTCAGGTATACTCCTTCTTGTAATTATATCACTTAATTATTACATAACCTGACAAAATAGGTGTGCAAAAGGAAGTGAATGTATCTATGAAATTTAAGCCAAATGCTCTGGAAAGACTTGATAAAGACAACTTGCTACTAACATTGCCGTTGAATTAGATATGGTTGAGATAACTATAAATGGTTAGGAAAATAGTATAGAAATCTACATGGAATCTGTACTCAGGTTTCTTTCCAAGTGTTTGAAGTTATCACTCCACTCCAGGGAAGAATTAAGACTTACATAATGGATATAGTTCACAAAAAATGTGATTTGATCTCCAATCACTGGACCCATAAGTGGAAAACCCTGTCCTTACATTAAAAGATAGGGGACTAAAGAATTATATACAGGTATATTGAATTAAAACCAAACTCTTAAAATATGTTCACCCATTTAAACACAGTTTTCAGGGAACCAACCAACTTTTGGATTTATTCATATTGAATAAAAGGGTTCTATTTTGTGGGTGAATTGCAACAAATAAAAACTAAGGGAATTTTTTCCCTAACTTCCCATATGGTCTATTTTCTCTGACTGCCATCAACCCAAGGATCAGTCTGTTACTTTTGATAGCATAAAGCAGGAATTTATAGAGATATAAAAATTGTTGGCTTGTATGCAATAAATTTCCATTTTTTCTTCCCCTCTCATTAGTTTTTGGAAAGTGTATTATTTCTCCCAAATAACTGTTGAAATAAGAAGACTAGATCACCTGAGCTGATGTGAATGTCATACACATATGGGAAGTTCACAAAAATCTCACTGCATTTATAATTTTAGGAGCTTTCTACTGTGGGCTTGATTCTGGATTTTAAGCGACTAGGTCCAAAATTTGTTTCATGGATCATTTACTCTGCAGATCACCCTATGGATTCGTCTTGTGCTCCCTCCTCGCTCACCATGCTGATTCATCACTGCGTTGACTCACCCTCTCTCTTGCCCCACTGGGAGGTCCCTGGAGAATACGTACTTCCCCAAAGTTAGGTCTGGATTTGCTGCTGTTCAAATAAAAGCACCTTAGCAGGACTGTTTCCTGTGCGTGTATACTGTTTGTTTGGTTACAAGTGTTTATATATTGTCTCATTTAAGCCACATCGCAAACCTCTTCACTTCCCTTTTATAATTAAGAAAACTGGAATTCCAAGACTGGAAGTAATTTGTTTGAAATTCCTTAACTGATAGTCAGTAGGCCTGTTATTTGGATTAGGAATTTAGGATTTCAAATCCAGAGCTCCTTCCTGAAACATCAACATGAACGTAAAGTATTCCAGGTTTATTTGTTCCTTTTGGATTATTCCCATCACACAAACCTTTGCTTGCCTTTATTAATTCGTTTAACAAAGACTTCATTGAGTATTCATGGTATGCTAGGCAATTGGTTAAAATATTAACAGAAGCACGTTATTCAAAAGCAGAAGCCCCATTCTGGGGATGTTTTGGGACTGAGGTTCACCCTTAAAACTCCTCCCACATGCTTTTCCCATGCAGCCCACCTAGCAGCTGAAGCTCAGAGAAGCATAAATAGCCACGTTAGCATGCTGCCATTGGCTAATTGCACAATTATCGTAAGCAAGATGACGGTGTGAACATGTGTTCTTGATAATTGCCACCATTTCCCATGGAGTGAAGTATATTTATTTACCACATTATTATTGCAAAAAATGTGTGTGATTTTGCTGAAAACCATGTAATTAACTTGTACCTCACTGTGTTATTTTAGCTTGAACTGCATCTGGTGACTCCTAAAGAGCTATTAGGAACAATGCAAAGTGTGCCTTGTGGTTCCATTGGTGAGAGGGCTTATAGGCTGAGCATATTTGTAGTCGATTATCTTTGTGCCAACTGTTGGTGTCCATTTGAATTTATCGCGGGCTTGTGCCAGAGACTACGTGCTTTAGTACAGGACCTCACCGGTTTCTCTCCCGAGTCTGCACGAGTGCTTCCCACGGACCTGTTTACTCTCACTATTCAAATACCTGGAGGGTTTGTTCAACATAAAGCAACGACCGGACCTATCCTTTCTCTACTTCCCAAATCGTGAGGTTTACAATGCAGCCTTATTCGTGTGTGACACAGACGCCCTGGAGTGGGGCATGTGGCGCGCCCTATTTTTAAAGAGCTTCTGCCTTCCATGTCTGAGTGACGGAATCATTTTCATTCTCTTAACTTCTATGTTTAATGTCATATTGGTATCCTCTAGCACTTGGATAATAGAGGAGAAACCTTCATCCCTCATTCTGTTTTACTAACTCAGTGCTCATTAACATTTGGTATATTTCCATTCAGTCCTTTTTCCTTACACATGTGGTTGAAAAAAAACAGCAGTAACCATGGTAGACAGAACGTTTGGGTTTTTTTCTTCACTTAATGGTACATCTTTATTTTCTCCTGCTCCAAAATAGTCTTATAAGAAAGCTTTGGAAATGACACGGATTGGCTCTTTGCCCTATGTTTCTGGATAAATATAACTAAAAACTCTGGACCTTACATACATAACAAACATAAGAGGACTCTGGAAGATGGAGAAAAGAAGACAAGCCAGGTAGAGAGACCTCAGGACTCAGTGAATGACATTCGGTGAGTCCTCTGGATCTTCTTTTGGCCTTACTGGATGTAAGACTGGATGCCAGACTGGCTGCTGGAGAAGCTGGCACCCTGCACATGCCAATGTGTTCAGACCAGAAAGTCCCAAGGACAGATCGCTCTCTCTAGCCAGAGGACCAGGAAAGGGCAGCGTAGCAAGAAAGAAAACTTCTAGACATTGATCACCCGACACCACAGGAAAAAGAGCAGCCCCCAATCACCCTTCTTCGCTGGGGCTACATAGGGAGCCCGGGCGTCCATCCTCACCCAGCTGAGGGAAGTTCCCCAGACCCCTAGCTGGAGTGGTGTCAGAGAAGGCAAAGTAGGGAGCTGGGACTTTCATCCTTGCTGGGCAGTAACGAGGCCCTCCCCCCACACCCACTACTGCCCCACAACCAGCCAGAGTAGTAGCAGCAGAGGCCAGCAGGGAGCTTGCACTCCCACCCCACCCAGGAGCCACAAGGAGCCCCTCCCCTTCCTCAGTGCCAGCAGAGGCCGGGGAGGCACCTGGAGGTGATGCGGTGATGCCCCTCTGCTCTCTCTCTCTGGCGTGGTATCAGAGGAAGTGTGCTAGCTGACACGGAAGATCTAAATAAGACCCACAATCTCAGAACCCCAGATGTCCAGAATTTATTTTTAAAAATTACTCATCATTCAAAGAACGAGAGAAATCTTAAGTGAGAAAGACAATCATGAGACATGAGCACCTGCAGGACAAAATTTTAGAATGACCTGGCAAGGATTTCAAAGTAGCCATTATAAAAATTCTTCAATGAGCAATTATGAAAATGGTTGGGAAAAATAAAAAAAAATAGTCTCAGCAAAGAAATCATGTATAAAGAATTACCGAATAGAAATGTTAGAACTGAAAAAAATATAGTAGCTAAAATAAAAATGTCAACAGTAGAATGAAGGAATAAAGGAAAACTCAGTAAAACCTTAAAGCAATAGAAATGATTCAGTCTGAACAACAGAAAGAAAATAGAATAAAAAAAAAATGAACAGAGCCTCAGGGAACAGCGGGACTAACATTCACATCAGAAGAAGAGGAGAAAGAGGGTAGAGCTGAGAAAGTATTAAAAGAAAGAATGGCTAAATTTTCCAAATTTGACAAAAGACAAACCTATAGATTCAAGATGCTGAGTGAAGCTGGAATAGGATAAACTCAAAGAAATCCATGCCAAGATACATTATCATACAACTTCTAAAAACTAAACACAAAAAATAAATTGAAATCAATGAGAGAGATATGACATTTACCCATAGGGGGAAAAAAAACAATGTGAATGACAACATATTTCTCATCAGAAACCATCACTACAGCCAGAAAGTAGTAGGATGATGATTTCTAAGTGCTGAAAGACAAGAACTGTTAATCTAGAATTCTACATCCAGAGAAAATATCATTGTAGAATGAAGAAGAATACAGACATTCTAAGGTAAAGGGCAACTTAGAGAAGTTGTCACCAGCCAAGGAAATTGTCTAAATGAATTTCTCTAAACAGAAAGTAAAAGCCCCCTCCCCGCCAGAACAGGAACCTTAAAATGTCGACAAGGAAAGCAAATTGGAAAGAGTAAGAATATGTATAAATGCAATAGACTTTCCTTTTCCTCCTAAGATTTCTAAATTATGTTTGATGGTTGAAGCAAAAATTATAGCACCGTCTGATGTGGTTATCAAAGAATGTCAGAGCAGGAAGTATTGAAAACTGTTACGTTATTGATGGGAGAAGGCAAAAGGAAGTAATGGTGGGGGGTGTGACTACGAAGGGGAGATCTTTGTGGTTATGGAATAGATCTGTATCTTGACTACAGCGATAGTGCTCATAGGAATCTACACGGATGATAAAATGGCCCAGAACTACACACGTGCGTTGTACTTCTGTCAGTTTCCTGGTTTCGATGCCGTTTGAAATGGTTTCATGCAGTCACATCAGGTTTAACCATTGAGGAAGCCTGAACAAAGGGCTCGTGGTTCTCTCTGCTCTATCTTTCAAATCTGTCGTTTAGATAATTAATAACAATAGGTTGCAAATCTGAAATTGTTTCAAAACAAAAAATTTTAAAGAATAAAACGCACAGCGACTAGATACATAAAATTTTGTCTGTCTGTACGATGGAATACTACTCAGTGACAACTTGGCTGAGTCTCAAATGCCTTGTGCTAAGTGAAAAAACCATATGAACAGCAGTCTGGTTACGCCATCACTTCATTGACATCAAGACCCGGAGAAGGCAACGCTACAGGGAAAGCTGTATCCTATCAGGGATTCCTGGGGTTGAGACTGGCTCCTGAAGGGAAATTTGGGGGTGATGGAAGTGTCCTGTATCTGTGCGGACGACACGGCTGTGAACATTTCAAAACTTATAAAACTAGGCACATTCCACCTCCATAAACTCAATTTAATAAAAATGAAAAGGAAGCATGATAATATACCCATAATAATTGAGTATTTATGCTGTTTTTCTTTTGTCACTTTCCAAGACTACGCTCATAAATCCCTTGGGAGCAAATAACTTAGTTTCTGCGGGGCCTCGCTATTATTTCTGTAGATTGTATTCCCCGAAGTTGGCTTGCAAGAATGGATGCAGAGGAGCAGAGGGATACATGTGATGAACATTTTTACAGCCTTTGAAAAATAATCGCAAAATGACTTCCCAGAAGTGTCCTTTCTTTTAACAAGTTTATGATGCCGCTCAGAGGGCACAAAAGTACTTCTTTCTCCACGCCCCTGTGGGCCCCAGCAGTCTGACTGCTAGTGCCACTCGGTTCTGTTTGTTTCAGATGTCTCTCGAGAGTTAAAGGGTTTGTGTTTATTGGGGGCATTATAATTATGGCACACAGGACTAGCTGGACAGAACGGAACCCATGCTATTTACAGTTCACCAAACATTCCCTTAAATATTCACACTCATGTATGACAAACTATACTACCACTCACGTATACCTAGAGTGTCTGGTTCCGGCAATCACCACCAATTTTCGTCACCAGAATATCGGTGGCATTCACAGACAGGAGGATTAAAGAGGCGCCTCTATGCTGGTTCTGAAGCGGGATCCCTTTTTTTCCTGTCCTCCTTGTCCTCTCTCTGTTATGCTATTTCCACATCGTCATTCCGTTGCATATACCACTCTATTCTACATTTTAATGACCCTCTGGTTTTTGTTTTGGTTGATACATTAGATTAATTTTCCCTGTGTCTTAAATATAATTCAATCTGTCCCAAACTGCTTAAAACTACACACTTTAGGATCTCCTATCTTCATCTACTCATTTTCTATAGTTGCGGAGATAGCTTTTCCTACTTGCTATCGTTGGCAACAACCCGCCCCAAGGAGATGTGGCTTTCCCTAACACTTTTACTGCACAGCACGCACCTGCTGCAGGTGACTCTGGAGCTGCTTTGCTGCTGCATGGCATTGGCGGACCCTGTTTTACAGCATCTCCTGGCTTTTGGTTGAATGTGTAACTATTTCTAGGTAAGCATCACCCTAAAACAATCCCCCACTTAATGAGAAGTCCCCTACTACATTTTACTTCCTCTCCTACCCTAGTAGATGGGTATTTTTCACTTTGTCTCATTTACTTTTCAGATCACTCTTCAAAGGAGATGCTAACACCCCATTCTGCATGTACGAACTGTGGTGACAAAGTGCTCCCACTCTGCTGGAAGTTACCCTCTCAACAAGGTGTGGCCCTGCTCTGCAGAGAGCTGGCCAGGTGGGCTTCACCCGCTCTCAGGGGAGATCTTTGCTGCTGTCCTGCCCTGGCCTTGCCCTACTCCCACGCTGGATTTGAACCCAGACCTCTTGTCTATCACGTCTTCCTCCACAGTAGCACCTATGACACGCCAGCTCCACTCTAAGCTTTTGGAGATGCTTCAGTGAACAAAACAGATTTCTGCTCCTACCTGTGATGTGTACACTCCAGTGAGGGAGGCTGCACAGACCATGAATCACAAACACTATAACTTGGTACATGATATCGTACACGAGAGGTGAGGGTTATAGAGAAAACTCAAAGTGGAGGAGAAGAAGCCCTCAAGAGTGCTGGGGCTTGTGGCGACTGCAGCTCTAAATGGGTGGGTAATGATAAACCTACCAAGACAATGACGGAGAGCAAACTCTGCTGTCTGTGTGAAGAGCTTTCTGGGCACTGGGGGCCGCTGGTGCAGGGGGCCTAATGTGAAATGTGAGTTGTCTGTGGCTGGGCAACGAGGCGCGGGGTAGAAGGAGCTGCAAAGAGGTTAACAGGGAGGCCAAATCACAAGGGCTCTGTAGGCCACCTTGGGGTGTAGATCTCATGCCAGCAAGTCCATTGTCATGAGCAGCTTGACGCAATATACTTGATAAGTAAACCTTCATTTAACCCGTCAGCGTGAATTCCGCTGGCCAAATCCTGCTGCTTGAAATGTTCTGGAAATCTTCAGTCTTGTTTCTAACAAGACTTGGCATCATTTCGAAACTGTTCAATCAACCCAGTAAACATGAATTAAACATTTATAGTTGTATTAAATATTCGAAAGATAGGAGCCAAAACAGTCTATCAAGTAATTGTACATATTTGTGCATTTACAAAATGCATATTCATGAGAGCTATGTAAATATATATTTAGTCATTTCCTCTTCCATGTGAAGAGCCACGGCTGAACTGCAGATGGTAACTTTCTTGCATGTAATTATGAAAATGGCACAGTAAACCATTTTGAAATTGGTGTTAGGAAGGGATCATTGTTTGGTCATTCCATTCGGTGCCCTTTGGACGGGGGAGAGCAAAGTGCTGGCATATGCCTGTCCTTGTGGCAGGCCTTTGAGAAAAATTAATGTCCTGCAGTTAATACCCTCCTGCACCAGTCTCTTCCCCATGGAAGTGGCTCCCACACTCTTTTCCGCCCGGGGTCACAAAAGGGAAGGTGTTCATCGTGGAACACATCTGGGGTTATGTGAAGCGTTGATGGTCCGGCCTTAACTAGACCATTCTCTCCCACTCACAGAAGCACGCTGGAATGCCAGGGAATGAGAATATAATATTCTGGGGTTAATATGGAATTCATTTTAATTTATTCAACAACGTGGCCCACTTCAGTTTGGTATCTATTCATAGTAACATGACTGGCACACCATCGCAACTGCTCATGACAACTCCGGCGGGCCCTTCTGCCTCGTCTGAGGAATCTCTGGATAAAAGAGATTGTTGAGAGCATACACATACTAATTGTGCCTTTGTGTGAAGATCCAGTGTGACATCTTTCTGGGAATCAGAATTTTCTAAAGGGATCTTTATTTCCTAAGGTCCTGGTACTCACACTAGCACTTTGCTAAGAGTCTGTAAGACCCGATGTATACAGGGGATGGGCGCTTTCAGAAACTAAGCCTCTTCCTGTATCCTCTGCTGTTCCCCCAATATTTTGAGGAGATTGAAATAGACAGATGGATAGATAGACAGATAGATATATTAGGAGACATAGCTGGTCTCTGTATCTACATATCCCTGAGCTCCAACTAGCTGACTGTACTGCCTTGCATTTTCGACAGAAATAGGCAGAAATGACCCTGTAGTGTATGACACTGGCTATCACTGGTTATCACTAGGTGGGACCTTAGGTTAGTTAGGTGGACCGATATTTAGTTAAGCCTTGAGGATTCAGGAGGCCTCTAGAAGCTGACTGAGCACGGGCCATTGTCTCTTGGAGTCTCCCTTTAGGAGACAAAGAGATTTTGATCCTGTAATAAGGTAGCAGTCAGTAAGAAACAACCACTAGATTAAGTGAGCCATGTGGTTACTCAGCTTGGGGTAGCCTTTCTGGATCTTCCACTGTCACTCAGAGTAAAAGCCAGAGTCCTCACTGTGACTTACAAGGCCCTTTGGGATCTGTCCCCCCTAGACCTATGACTTCATCTCTCACTTGTTTCTACTCATTCATCCCCGCCCCACTGGTGTCCTTGAACTACCTCAGGTCTTTTGCATCTGACCAGCATGATCTGTCTGTTGTTTGTGGGGCCACTACCTTTACTTCCTTTAAGCCCTTATGAAAAAGTGACCTCAGTGGGGTCTTCCCTGACCGTCTAGTCAAGATTTCATCTGCCTTCCCAACATTTCATTTCCCATCTCGATCTTTGCTTCTGAGCACTTACTGCTCTTGAATGCACTGTACTTATCTCGTGTAGTGTCTGGTTTCTCACTGCAATGTACATTCCACAGGGGCAGGGATTTTTGTCTGCTCTGTTCATTGCTGTACTTGCAGCATCTTGAACAGTGCCAGCCCCATGGTAGGATTCGATATTTACTGAAGAAATCAATGACTGTGTATCCAAAGGCAAGTAGCATTCATAGGGAAGTAGCAGAAAGAAGAATTGCTAATGAATATAGGTTGTATTTCCTGTCCATGGTCCATCCCTGTGAAAGCCCTTTATTCTTAAGCAAGTGGGTTTGTCTTTACTGTGAAAAAGAAAAACCCTCTAAGCACAAGAAATAGTCAAACTAGGAGGCTCTAATTGTTTTCTCAGCATGCAGAGATCCTTGGAGGATTGGGTTCCCATGCAGTGAGCAGTTGTGTGGGTTCTCTTCCCTGCTTCCTTTCACAGATAACTAGGTCACAGACAACTGGTGTTTCCCCATGTGGCTGAGGGGAGCAGGCACAGAAAACCCTGCCTCTTCTTTCTTTGCTTTTTGAGCACCGCTGAATGCCTCCTAATGATTTCACCTCCTTGGAGGTCTGCTGGTTTTCCCCTTCTCATAGAAGGTGGTGGTGCCAGGGGCTGCAGCATGCTCTGACTACTGACTTGAAACATGCTTTGATGAATTAGCACAACCTGGCCAGCTATTTACTTTAAATTTTACCCTTGATTCCTCCTCTAGCAAACAATTAAGGGGCAGCAGTGGCTTCCTACAGGGGAGACCAATGCCTTATGTCCTCTGAGAAGCAGCTTGGCGTTCTTTCAAAAGAGGAATGGCATGGATCAGGAGCTCTGGTAGGTCCCCTCATCTTCCAAGCATCCAAATAAGTACATATATAAATGCATGACATAAAATAAAATAAACTGAAATCACAAATGAGGAAACCAGTTTAGGTTACCTCCCAGTCCCATGATTGACATGGGGTCTGGGAAGTGCCTTCTTGAATTTAGCAGTGCGCTGAGCTGAAGAGCAGCGAGTTACTATGTGAATTACAGGGCCCAGCGACAAGGTATTGCATCTTCCTCCTCTGGGTGAGCAGCCCCCTGCAGCCTCCAAAACTCCTGAGTAAGAGGAAAATGTCTCTTTAACAGTATTAAGGGACAATTTATTATGTGTATCCTTCCAAGGAAGCACAATGTCAGTGCAGGCCCATTGCATTTGCATTATTTCCAGACAACGGTGGCAGCAGAATGGGACACCGATTCATTGCAGAGCAAGCACAGGTGAATTTAATGTCTATTGGGACTGAGCCAGGGAAGACCTAACCCACTCTGGGCTCCGGAGTGCGTGAAGGGGGGAATGCAGGCTTTTGGAGACATCTTAACTGGCTGCTTTGTTTAAATTCAGCTTCCCTGAGCTTGTGCTTCTCAATCACTTGATCACAAAAGCTCTTGCAGTATGGAAGGGATGGGGGGGAAAAACTTTGTTTAGAAATGGAAAATCCAGTTTTATGTCCTGGCCCAGCGAATCCCTTTCTCAGTGACCTGGACAAATAATTTAGCCCTTTTAAGATTCATTTTGTTTTTTTGTAAATGGGTCTAAGAATACTACCCTGCAGGGTTGTCGTGAAGATTCAGTAAGCAAATGTACCAGAGAGTGCTTGGTTTGTGATTTATATACATGCCATTGTTTTGGGGTGACAGCAGTTTGGGATTGTGAGCAGAGAATGTACCTCAGAAGAATCATCCAGGAAGATGCCATCACAGTTACCCTTTGAAGCCAGGCATGAGAGAATTATAGAAATGCAAAAGATCATGGTAGGAAGCATCTTGAAGACAGCTCTTCTATGGCTCCTGTTTCTCACATGAAGGAACTAGGCACAGGGAAGGAAGGAGACGGAGCATCCCAGGGATGACGTGAATCTGAATTATCCTTACTCTCTGCTCCTTATTGGTATGCTTCAGGACATCCTAGACACAGTAAGTGCTCAATAAATGTTGGTGGAAGTAAGAGAACTCAGTTTCAAACATGAGCAGGGTTGCTGTTGACAATGGTAGGCTGGAATCTTTGCTCTTTGATCCACATTCCAAGTATCTCTTATTTAAATATCTAACCTTGCAGGGAACGTGTTTACTGGTCACCTAAGTTGTTTTGAAGAGAAACACGGTCCATGTAAGCAGCAACATCCTAGTGCAGGCCTCTAGTGTCCACTTGGCTGACAGGAATTCCTTGAAGTGTCAAAGAGCATTTCATTCTTATTAAAACATCTTCCAGAAAAAAATTTCACATATACAGCAGGATAAATCTACAGAATGTTGCCTGATGCATTACTTTCTTTAAGTCTCTGAAGGGTCTGATGAAGTAGGTGCTATTTTTTTCCATTCCCTAGAATAAGAAATCGAGGCTCTGAAATTGGGGGACCCTCTTTGTAATGCACAGGCACTGCTGGTACTGGTACTCTAACTCAGAACTCCGGATTTTAAGTGCTTTCCATGAACACTACTCCATCGAACACCAAACACCCTTTGCTTCTGTTTCTCTTTCCCTATTTTTCCTCTCTCCCTTGTTTCCTAAAAACTCTGACTAGCTTGGTGCTAGTGCCATGCTGGGCACTGAAAGAGGTGAGGAATGAATAGAAAACAGGTGAGAAAGGAACAGAGAAGTTTTCTGAGGCATTGGCAAGAAGAGGGTTTGCAGGTGGAAAGGTAATTCTAAATGCTGGTGACTTTTGATAAGCACTAACCCTGATGGTCTCCAGCCTGACAGGGTTCATTGTCAAGAAGCTCACTGCCTAGAAGATGGAAGGGTTTGTGCTCCTGTGAAAACCTTCCCCAGAACACCAGACCGCCCCTTTCACAGTACTCAGGCTTCCAAAGTCCATGCCTTCACTTTCCACTCCATCTTTGGTATGATGAATGAAAGATGGGCGTGATGCACCCCAGTGGAATCTGCAAATTGCCAATCCTTTAAAACCGACTTTTGTAAATACCAATAAAACAAGTCTCGACAGTCCTTCCTCAGCTTAGGGAACTCATTCAGCCAGGCGCCCCGGAGGAGGAAAGCTACTCCCTAAGAACTGTTGTCCTTTGACAGAGCTCACCTGAAACTGAAACGCAGCTCCTCAGTCTTCCCTTTTTCCTGTCTTGCTTTGATTTGAAGTCAATTAGTCTGTGATCTCTTCTGATTTCCTTCCTTTGTCTGCCTTTGCTTTGTCTGAACAGCAGAATTGGTTATGTTTGCCAGACGAATTATTCCACTCCAAAGTGTCCAAGTCTGGAAGAATACCTCATTGGTACTCAGTAAGTATGTGTTCAATGAATAAATTGATGGATGAATGAGTGAATGAATGAATGAATGAATGGACAACAGTCAGGCTTGAATGCTGGGTCTATCTTTTACCCATTGTCTGGCTTTAAGAAAGGCATTTAACCTCTTCACCCCTCTGTTTCTTGTCTTCCCAAATTGTGTGTGGCAACTGAAAAGGTCTTTGGGCGGAAAAGGGTGGGGACAAACAGCAAATTATTCAAAAATCCATGTGTAAAAATAAACACATCTTGTCTGTTCACTGACTTTGTGGAATCTCTTTTATCCGGTTAATGTCTTCCTGTGCTGGAGGAAGCAGAATAAAAAGCCGACACAAAGAATTTTTCAGAGTCTCTGCCCTTGACTTGAATTTCTTCCCCACTCAGATTCTTTTTGTGTTTCATGCTCTGCTCTGAAGAAGACTGACAGAAATTCCCCAAAGATTTCTTTCCATCAAGCCCTACCCCCACATGGAACCTTTTATATATCTCCTAGTGATACTTCCTCAATTGCGACGACTGTATCTTTTTCCTTAGTTGTCCTGTCACCTGAAACAGGCTCTGGCACATACCTGTAGAGGTGAATGTTTGCTGAATAAGCTAAATTATCAGTGGTGGATACCATGCATTCTGGCATCCTGCAGTACCTGCCTTTGCAAAGGATATGCATCCAAACTAGGAGAAGAGTGTCAGGCACAGACACTCTCTCTTGTACAGTCATCCCAATGCCCACTCTGTGTGGTTAAAAAGAATAGCTTGCTTCAGACAAAGCTGCATGTGATGTCCTGTGGTGGCTCATAATCTTCAGTCAGGAGAAACAGCTGGGCTGGCTGCCTGTGACTCTCTGGAGACTCTGATTCACTAGTTTGGAGGTAGAGCCTGGAATAAAAAAAATACTCATTCTATCTATCTACCTACCTACCTATCTACCTACCTACCTACCTACCTATCATCCATCTACCCACCCACCCACCCATCCATTTTCCAAGGTCATCCAAAAGTTTGGGCAACACTCTGGAGAGAGAGGACCACTAGAACTGAAGTTCAGAGACGTGAGTCAGAATGATGGAAGCTCTACCACTGATTAGTAACTATAATAGTAATTTACTTTCTTTAAGACTTAGGGAGCCTATCTGTGAAAATGACCACACTAATCTACTTCCTAAGGCTTTCCAGAGATACAATTAAATAACATGTAAACAAGAGAGACACATAGTAGGTTCTCAAAATGCCAGTTGGATCTGAATATACTTGATAGTAGAAAGTGGAGGGAGACCAAGGTCTCTTGGCTAGCTCATGACCAGGAAGGAAAAATCAGTGGTTTGGATACAGGTCGAGTGTAATGATTCACTGGCTGTTTTAAAATGCTTAGGGCATGGCAATGTAGAATGGGTTCCTAGCCAGTGAATCTGTTCCCCAGGGGCATGAAGAAATCCTTCTTTCACAGTTGTCAGTCTAAACCAGAAGATGATAGGATTAGCCCCCAGAGAAGTTAAGAGCAGAGAGATCCATAAGTCACAGTGTGAGAAACTCTCTTTGCTTGGGGAGTGGGAGGGAGACCACTCCTGTAGGTGCTTCTAATAGGCACATCCAGGTTGTGGGGTGGAGGAGGCTGGATGTCAGACTGGGCTGGCTGCTGAGGACCAATTAGATGCTAGGGTAGAGAGAGCAGACCTCCCTGCCTGTGCCCTCATGCGGAGCTGCACGGCTAGCTATGATCACGTGCTTTGCAAGAAACAAGTATTCTTCAAGCTTATGGCCAAATTGACATGACTCTATCAGCCAGAAACATGTATTGTGTGCTTGTAATATGCAAATATGGAAGGAACTCAAAGCTTACCAGCCTGGGCTGGGTGTCCCCTGTTTTTCTTCCCTTGGTCCCTTTGGTGATTTTGGGCATGGCTCTTACTTTACTGGATAAAAAAAATCACTTGACTTTGTCTTTTTCACTATATACATATATTTTTAGTTTTTGTTTCTCCACTACGTAGCACACAACAGATACTAAAGACATTCGATCAAAGTAGCCTCGATGGAACTGAACTGTGACTATGAGCCAGAAACTTTTAAATTAGGCTTATGCCTCCCTGTGGTATAGGTTGGTGTGCTTGGAGTTATTTTATGTTCCAAAGTCAACATGGCCAGCATTCCGAACTCTCAACTGTTCCTGAAAAATTGGTGAAAAAAAAAAGGCAAGGAACTTAACCCTGGATTATAAGGAAATACAAGTGTATATTATAATCTTAAAATGAACCTTGATATGTTATAGAGTAGGATGTCAAATTTGTATGGATTTTGAGATAAAAACACTTCAAGTTCAAGTCCTCCTTCTTCTCCTGCGACTGCTCTGAATTGCTAAATATGTAGTGTTTCTTGGATTACGTTGGTAGTCACATGTGTGGCCAGCTACCCAAAGGCAAGGACTGTGTTTTTGCTCCTTGATGAAACCCAAGAATCAAGCACAGTGCCTGGAACACGGGAGGCATTCAAGAAAAATTTGCTAAATTACTTTTTGTGCTCTTCTCTCTTTAAGGATGTCCTACTTATATTTAGAGTGTGAGGATGTCCTACTTATATTTAGGTCTCTGGCACTTGCTACACAGAAAGTTTTTGCTACATGTTCATCACCCACTTCATTGTACATCCACTGGGCCTAGCACAGAGCTCTGAAATTATAGACATTCAGTGTGTTTCATGAATTATGCCAGCTTTGAGGCAATGGAGCTGTGATCAAATCCCACTTCTGCTGTGTAACACTTTGAGCACCTTCACACTTAATCTTCCTTAGCCTCAGCTTCCCTGACTGGAGAATGAGAACAGCAATTCACATTTCACAGGATGGATGACCAGTAGCAATGATATTTTTAATGTAAGACACTTGATCCACAACAAGTCTTCAACAGACATTAGTACTCTATTTTTGGTTGTTTCTGTCTAATTTTTAGACAGTTGTTTAAATGCCTTAGAATGGGATTTGAAAGGTCTATGTTTTGGTGTTAGTTCTAAGCTTTGGCTCTGGTTTTGCAGAATGAAATTCTTCCTGAGTCTGGTGCTGAGAAAATTCCTTACTGCCTTTGAGGTTTAATTTGTCTATCAGCAAAATGGGTGTGATACCAGCAACTATTCTCTGCTGGTGTTCTGGGAGGAAGAATGAGATAATGTCTTAAAAGGAGCCTTGAGTTTCAAAGATGAAAGGTGCTATATAAATCCAAAGCCCAGAAGTAGTATGCTGTTAGTCTTCAGGGTTTTTTTTTGGCATTCTTTTGGAGCAGGAGGCTGCCTGACCTGCAGACATAGTTGCTAGTTCTGTCTCCTTCCTGAAAGCCCTTTGACATAATGTGAAGACACCTGTGAGTAGGTTGCTTTGTTTTCTTGCTCTTTCTGCCCCTTCTTTACTTCATTTGCTTGCTCTGAGGTTAAAAGTAAAAGGGTAGGAGGAAACAAATGAAGCAATCAGAGGAATAATGAATTGACTGTGGGGTTAGTAGGTGTGGATTCAAGTCTTGATTCTGATTCTCACTTGCATTAGCACATCAATGACTGTCTCCAGGTTTGGTCTGAAAACAAGAAGGTTGGACTAGACAATCCCCCAGTTCCTAACCAGCTTTAAGAATGTGACCCGATGCCTGTCAGAAGAGATATGAGGGATGAAAGGAGAATTATACATTTTGGCAGCGCAAGACTTCTTTCTGGTCAAGGAGTCTTGGCCAGAAGGAGGTGTAAGCAGAAATACTTCACCTCCTCACACAACCACAAAAAGGAATTATAACTAAATCTGAAAACAAAAGACACCCAGAACTGTCAAAAATTGAACTGTATGGAAGTTAACAACCAAGAATTTAAAGAAGTGACATTTATCCAGACAGGTAAGAGGGGTAGAGAGAGATTAGAGAGAGGTGAGGAGGTGTGGTGTGGCCCAGGAGATGAGCTGTGGCATGGAGGGGCAGCAGCAGTTACAGAATGGGCATGGGTGGTCCCACATTCGTGTGTGGTGGATAAAAATTGGGAGGGATACCTTGGGAGTGAGCCCAGCCCTGGGCCAGATTGTACAGCACAGGTTTCCAGCACCAGGAAGATAAGTCCCCATAACTTCTGACTGTAAAAACCAGTGGGGGTTGGGGCAGCAGAAGAAACTGTCAGATTTTCAGGAACTTCACTTAAAGGGCCCACAGGGTCTTAAAACATGTGGAAACCCAACCACTCTGGGATTCAAAATCAGGGCAACAGTTGGAAGGGTCCAGTCACCTGCGGGCGGTGGATGAAGTGACTGGAAATAGGCTGAGTGCCAGGCCAACCCCCAAAAGTCAGGCAGAAGCACAGTGTCCTCTACAAGTTCTCACCCCACACGGAGCCGCAAAAGCAGTGAAGCAGGTTGCTTCACCCTGGCAATTACCTATGGCTCTGCCCCCCACAATTTACAGGTGTCTTTTACAGGGAGTAAAAGCAGCTCTATCTAATACACAGAAACAAACACAGGGAGGCTGCCAAATTGAGGAAACAAAGAAATATGGTCCAAACAAAAGAACAGAACAAAACCCCAGAAAAAAGAACTATACAAAATGGAGATAGCCAACCTATCAGACGTAGAGTTCAAAACACTGCTGATCAGTATGCTCAAATAATTCATTGAGTATGGCAACAACATAAAGAAAAAAATGAGGTTTACACTAAGTGAAATGAAGAAAAATCTACAGGGAACCAACAGTGAATGGAAAGAATCAGGGATCAAATCCAAATAAATGATTTGGAATATAAGGAAAAAATAAATATTCCACTAGAACAGAAAGAAGAAACAAGAATTAAAAAAAAAAAAAAAATGAGGATAGTATAAGAAGACTCTGGGGCATCTCCAAGTGTGCCAACATCCAAATCATAGAGATGCTATAAGAAGAAGAGGAAGAGCAAGAAACTGAAGACTTATCTGAAAAAATAATGAAAGGAAACTTCCCTAATTTGGTAAAGGAACTAGACATACAAGACCAAGAAACACAGAGTCCCAAACAAGTTGGACCCAAAGAGGGCCACACCAAGACACAAAATAATTAAAATGCCAAATATAAAAGATAAAGAGAGAATCTTAAAAGCAGCAAGAGAAAAGCAGAGAGTTACCTACAAAGGAGGACCCATAAGATTATCAGCTGATTTCTCAAAAGAAACTGCAGGCAAGAAGGAACTGCCAAAAAGTATTAAAGTGGTAAAAAGTGAGGACCTACAACCTAGGTTAGTCGATACGGCAAAGCTATCATTTAGAACTGAAGGACAGATAAATTGCTTCCCAGACAAGGAAAAGCTAAAGGAGTTCACCATCACCAAAACTTTATTACATGAAATATTAAAGGGACTTATTTAAGAAAAAGAAGAAGATCAAAACTATGAACGTTAAAAAGGCAACAAATTCACAACTATCAACAACTGCATGTAAAAAACAAACTAAGCAAACAACCAGAACAGGAACAGAATCATAGGTATGGAGATCACTTGGAGGGTTATCAGCTGGAAGGGAGAAGAGGGGAGATGGAGGAAAAGGTGCAGAGATTAAAAAGCATAATTGGTAGGTGCAAAATAGACAGGGAGGTGTTAACGATAGCCAGGAAATGGAGAAGCCAAAAAAGTTATATGCATGACCGATGGACATGAACTAAGGGGGGATTGCTGGAGGGAATGAGGGTACTGGGTGGAGGGGGGCAAATGGGGGAAAGTTGGGACAACTGTAATAACATCATCAATGAAATGGGCTTAAAAATTAATTTTTGCAGAGCATAAACAGGAGAGAATTTCTTCACTAAAAAGTAGGTTGTTGGTGAGGCTGGAGGAATGATGGATGAGAGGGGCGATGAGAAACCAGATTAGGGAGAACCCAGAATCCAAGCTGGGAGTTTAGAACAGGTGCCACACATAGGTTTTCCTTCTTCTGGGAGACATATGGCAACTCAAAAAGAGCAATACATGTTAGTAGGAATGTAAATTGGTACAGTCACTATAGAAAACAGGAGGTTCCTTAACATATTAAGAATAGAGTTACCATATGACCCAGCAACCCCACTTTTGGGCATCTACCTGAAAACAAATGAAAACATTTATTTGTAAAGATATGTGTACCCCTATGTTCACTGTAGCATTATTAACAGTAGCCAAGGAATGGAAACATCCAAAGTGTCCTTTGATAAATGATTGGGCAAAGGTGGTATGGTACATATTTACAGTAGAATACTACTTAGCT
Source organism: Phyllostomus hastatus (assembly GCF_019186645.2). NCBI lineage: Eukaryota > Metazoa > Chordata > Mammalia > Chiroptera > Phyllostomidae > Phyllostomus > Phyllostomus hastatus. Next base: position 41,084,047 of record NW_025334017.1, on the reverse strand, counting down.
GTTGCGCGTGGGTCACCGGCCAGCAGTGACCACAGAACGCTGTGGATGGCTCGACGATAAACACGCGAGAAAAAACGACACATGCACAGAGACAGACTAGTTTCTGTGGGGAAGTAGGGACGAAATGGCCACCCCCCCAGTGGGGAGCGCGCTGATTTACCGTCCATACCTGCTTTTATTGGGATCATTTTGCATAATAATTCAGGTAAAGTACAGTACTCATTAGGGGAAGTAAGGAACTATAGAAAACAAAGAACTCTGCCAGTCTATTGAGTTGGGGGGTCAAAGAGCTGTAAGACTGAGGAACAAAATAACTTCCTCCTAAGACCCTTCTCATTCAACTGAGAGCATTCTAAACAAAGAAGGTTTCACAGTAATTTACATATTCTTTCTTAGGCCTGATCACCCTGGGGAATCCGCACTTCTCAGTACCGAGCTGCACCACCCTGTCATTGTTTCAGGCTTAGGTGGAGCAAGGGAACTAAGGCAACTGAGAGATAGGGAAGTTTTCTCCCAGACGCTGAGAACTCAGGCTATGTCAAAGCTGAGGAGCGAGGGTCCATCACCCCCTTTTGCTGCAGCCCCCCAAGTCCTTCTTTTGGGGGGCCTCCCAAAGTGATTGTGCCTGGCTTAGGTCATTCCCCCCGTGGGGAATCTTACCCATCTTTGGCTAACCGACCAAGCTTTTTGGGGGTTCAGTTATGAATAAAGCAGCAGAAGCAGCATTCCTGCCAGGAAGATAAGCTTTTATCTCCTTGCCGGCTTACGGTTCCAACGGCGTTCCCTTAGCCTTAGCTAGGCGGGGGTTTTCAGCTTCTGATACCAGTCAGGACGGTTCCCAACACTTAGCCACAAGAAAAGATGAAATACTGCCACTTGTGACAACATAGATGGATCTTGAAAATATTATGCTAAGCAAAGTAAGTCAGAAAAAAATCAAGAACCATGTGATTTCAGGCATATGTGGGATATAAAACTGCAAACAAGAAATGAGCAAATAGGGTGAGTGTAGGTGGAAGAGGGCACAAGGGGAATAAATAGTAATAAAAAATTAAATTAAATTTTAAAATCCTCATAGGCACAGACAAACATATAGTGGTTACCAGAGGTCCCCCTCTAGGGGTGGGGAGGTAGTAACATAGTAAAGGATAAAGGGGGTCCAATTTACATTGATGGAAGGAGATTTAATTTTAGGTGGTGAACACACAATGTAATATACAGATGATGCACTATAGAATCATGCACTTGAAGTTTATATAATGTTATTAACCAATGTCACCCCGATAAATTTGATAAAAAATAAGAGTAAAATAACCCCCCAAGCATAGCACTGAGGTGCTATCTGGTGTTCCTAAGCGCAAAGGCTGTGATGCACCTTCTGGAGAAAACACATGTATTAGATAAGCTCTGTTAAGGCATGAGCTATACTACTGTTGTCTGTGAAATCAATGTTAATGAATCACAACATATGTTTAATGAAGTGTTAAAACAGAAACACACATAAAAAGGCTTATAGATTGCTTGGGTGATGAAAATATTTTGACCAGAAGCTCAACCTGTATCTTCTAACTCTGTATTTCCCCTGGGAGCAGTGGTTCAGTGTTTGCGAATTCAGTGTTCATGGTTACTTCACAGAATACAACCACGGTGAATGAGGACTGACTGCATCTGGAGTATCATTCCTTCATCCGTCAGCCTCTGGTAAGTTATGTTGAAGTCACCAGCAACTCCTAAATGTCGGTGGCTTACAATCTGAAGGTTTTATTCATGTTATATGTCAACTGCAGGTCAACTCCAGCTTTGCCTCAGGTGCCTTCTCACTGTGGGGTCCACACTGATTTCAAACTCTTATCCGGAATGTGCCAGTTTCCTGTCAGAGATGGATCTAAACTGGGCAATTATTTTATGGCTTCTGCTCAGACACGCATACAGAATTATGCCCACTCACAGTCTGTCAGCCAAAAGAAGACATGGGACCAATCCATTATAAATGGGACGGGGAGTTATGGTTCTCTCAGGCAGGCAATGCAGGCGCATGTCTGTGGGTGGGGATGGATAACCCTCTTACATATACAAAGGAAAGGAAGAATAAATACTTGGGAAAAATATAAATGCAATTTACCGTGCTCCCATTTTCTTGGCTCTCTTCACTTTCTACAGTTGCCTTGTAACTGGGCAAAATAGATGACAAGGAGTTGCCTGCAAACTGACTACTAGTACTAATTCTTCACAGGGAAGTAGCTTTTATATCATGAACTAGTGTCTGAAACCAGTGGGTAAAGCTTGTGTAGATGCACATGTGTGTGTTTCTTTGGGTGTGTGTTTGGGAAGTACATCAACCGCACCAGTGAAAAGCATTTTATCAGACACACTTTAAGTAAGCTCTTTGAAAGTGCCTTCAAGACTTTTGGTCCAATGCCCTTGTTTTATATATGAAGAAACAAAGCCCTAGGAAAGTGAACAAAGTGTACAAAGTACTTATTTATTCGGTTGTCTGGTGCCAGGGCCAGATCAGGGAATGAGATCACAGTTGACAAGCCCTTACCAATCTTCCTCTATATTCAAAACAATGTAACTGCTGTTGGATGACAGAGAGATGGTGATGGTCTAGATCCTTTGAGTGAAAGGGGAGAGTTTTTCAAGGGTGGCAGTTTCATCCACCTGTACAGAGGGTGAGGAGGTGGTTGAGAAGATGAAGCTAGTGCAGAGCAGAGAGGAATCAGGACATAGCAAAAAGACCATCGACTTTGAGTTCAGACAGACTCTCCTAAGATACTGTTGTGGGATCTGGGGTGAGTCACACACCCTCCTAGAGCCCCAGTTTCCTCACCCATAAAATAGTGCCAGTGTACCTTGTGGAGTTACCATTAAAAATGAGAGGCAACGTAAGGTAAGTATCTGGCACATATGAGGCATAAGATAAGAATTTACCGTTGCTTTCAGTATGACTGTGATTTTAGACCCTATCGTTTGAGCAGTTGGATCGTTGCTGTGAGACTAATTATGCAACTTGACAACCTTTGCGATTCTTCTAGCTCTGCATGGACAGTGTACAGAATTCTACCCCCGTGTTCTCTCCTAGCAAAAGAAGAGCTGGCGAGCAGAGGAGACTGATAGGTCACGATGAAAGCTGTGCACCTTCCATGGGCTGGCACTCCTCCCTTCCTGTGCTAGGTAGGGCTGATCCTCAGCAAGCTGGGTGTTATAAGCCTCTTTGAACTAACCTTCAAGGTAGCTTAAAGGCAGTTTGGCTTTAAACTCTTTATGGAGGTTTTCCACTCACTCTTTCATTATCTTTCCCTTCCTTCTTTTTAATTTGATATGGAAGGTTGTATTAATGGCTTGCCATTCCTATTTCCTGTGCTTGCAAAACAGAGACATGTGCATGTAGGTTGTATTTATAGCCAGTGAAAATTCCTGGGTGGCTGGAGACATGGGCCACTTTAAAAGGCTGAGAACAGGTTTCGCCTTTTGCTGTTCATAAAGTTATTAAATTTCTGCAGGGTGTTTTTCTCCCCATGCTGTGTACAATAGGGCACGTTAACACTCAGGGTGCTCATCACCCCCAAATAAAATGATTAGTGTGAGCCAGTGAACAAGATCTAAATGAATGCAAACACATCCCTTTCAAATCACAGATCGACCACAAATATTTTTTTGTTTCCTATGATCAAACAGTGAAAATAGACAACAGAACCATTTTACTACCAGTTAGAGAAAAAAAGAACGTATTAAACTTATTAAAGTATATTAGACCATTTCTGGGTCTTGGAGAGGCTAAAGAGTCACACTGAAGTCTCTGTGATCGAGGCCAAAACCAAACTGCATCATGCGAATGCGCCAGCAGATACCCCCTTGTTGCCATAGAACCAGAGACCATGGCCCACATCTGGACTTAGGATGCCAGAAATCTCCCTTCTGTCGCTTCTGAAAGCCATCCATTTCTAGCCAAAAAGTGGCTTTCTAGCCAGCATCTGCTTTCTCATCTTGCTTACTTCTCAATGAAGCACCTGTAGGGTCATGTGACCAGAGGAGCTGAGGTTGAGCCTTCCAGTGGTGGATGGGAAGGACGTGGGAAAGTTCTTAAACATGGAAACTTCAAATGTCTACAACAGTTTTCTAATTCTGGATAACATTAAAGAAAACTGGGAAAGTATAACTTCTGCTTGGCTCTCAACCAGAGCTTCTCAACCTCAGCACTCTTGAAATTTGGAACCAGATAATTCTCTGTTGTGAGTGGCTGTACTACACATTGTAGGGTGGTTAGCAGCATCCCTGTCCTGTACCCACTAGATGCCAGCAGCATTGCCTCCTCTTGTGATACCAAAAATATCTCCAGACACTACCAAATGCCCCTGGGGTGCAAAATTGCCGGTGGCTGAGAACCACTGCTGTAAGCCATGAGATATTGGGAGCACTGTATATTTGGTGCATATATATTAGTATGGTATGTGTGTGCATGCTTTTATGCTAAAAGTATTTTGGGGGAAAGCTGATTAATTCAGATATGAAGGGCTATATGGAATGGGACTGGAGGAGGGGGAATTCTCATAACCTTCCACTTGAATGTAAACATCACAAATATAAGGATTTGTACATAGCTCAGTCTGTAGTGCCTAATACACAGCAATGCTCAATAAATATTTGTTGAATAAATGGAAAACTAAAGAAATCCAACGCTTCTTTTTTAGGGCAGTCTCAATTCAGATATTCTGTCCTTTCATTAAACTAGGATTTTGCTTCCAAGAGTATAGTTTGCTCTATCCTCAGGGCTTGCACTGGCTGAGGGTAGCAGCAGTCAGATGGAAGAAGTCCAGGTGTCAAAGCATCCTGCGTGTTACACACTCAGTACTCACAAGTTTAACAATGGACACACCCTCATTCTTCCCTGCAAAATATGCATAATATGCATCCTGGTGCATCTCCTTTAGCTGAATTTGGGCAACCTTAGTCAAGGAGAAAGCTGGGCAGCCTAAGCACAGTCAAGAGTCCCAAGTTGCCTTTTAAGGTTACTGCTCAAGCTGAATTGAAATTTCCTGAGGACCTCTGGGTCTCTTTATTAGTTGACTGCATATTCATTGAGTCAAATGCTGAGAATTTGGTTCTGAACAAGACAGCCCAAGTCCCAGTCCTTGTGGAAATCACGTTCAGGTAGCAGATCAAGAGAATACATAAGTAAATACATAAATAGGATAATTTCAGGCAGCAGTGAGAAGAAGCACTAGAATGAATTTACAGGATATAGGGAATAAGGATGAGTGGATGGTGAGGAAGAAAGGCTGGTCAAAGAAGTTCTCTCTGAGAAGGTTTCCTGAATGCAATAGCCTCAAGATGCAGCCTCAGCCCCTGTCTCCTTGTCCTTCCTTGAGTCCTGGGAGTAGGACAAGGGTGTGTGTGTGGAGGGTGGGGAGGGCAGAGAAGCAGTGACGTCTTCCTGTGATGCACCTGGAAGGGGCATCCCAACAGGTGCACATCGCTTTCTCCTGCGAGTCTTCAGCAACTTGACATCGTTGGTATAGTTCTGAGCTGTGGTTCTTAACATTTTTGATTCCCAGGTCCCTCGAGAAACTGAAGTCAGGAAAACTCTCCCCAGGAAATATAAATTTTAAATATAAAATTTGCAAGCAATTTTGGGTGTTCATGAACCTATCAAGGCCCATCAACAGGGAGGTTCCTTTGTTGCAATACTAAGAAATTTTGGGGTAATAATAATAGTAATATACCCATTCATTGGAGTATGGTATGTGCCAGGTGGGGTCTAGCTACCGCACATGTATTATCCCAGTGGAACCCCACAATGACCATACAAGGCTGATATCATCACCAGTCCCATTGTACAATCAAGAAATGGAGGCACAGACCAGGTGAAACATTTTCCCAAAGTCACATGGGGATAAAGCGCTTGCCTGACTTATCCTCTTCAGTCAACTTTATACTCTATCAGAAAATGTTGTTGTTCAAGACGAGGTCCACCTAAAGGCTTGGACAGCGCTTGCATTATTTCAGGAAGTGATGGTTGATCCCCAGGGTGAAAATGGTGTCTTCCACCACTGCATTTGTTTCGGTTCCCATCCCAGTGACTGGTGCCCTCTGAGTGCCCAGGGCATTCATGGTCCTGATGGGCAGGCCATGCCTATGCGCAATGCCACATGCATTCCCCCACATGTGTTACCCGGAATCAGGTGCAGCAGTGGGAGCGTGTGAGGACACTGCTGTCCTTCTGGGTAGTAAGTGACGCTCTTGGTGTAAGGCTGTACATTGTTTTTACAACTACAACTACATGTGAGGATTTCAAAGTTATAGAGGGACCATCCCATAGTGGCCAAGACGCTCTAGAGCAGGAAGTGGCAAATTCTTCCATAAAGAGCCAAGTAATGCAGATTTCAGGTACTGAGGGGCAAGAGACAATGCTGAGAACTTTATGTAAAGATATATATATATAAAGATATATATATATGTAAAGATATATATATGTAACATATAAACATCTATATATATCTCCATTATCTACATATATTTTATATATATATATCCATTTAACATATATTTATTTAAAAACATAAATCTTTTTAATTCTTGGACCGTACAGATTCTGGAAGGCTGGATTTGGCTCGTAGGCCAGTTCGTAGTTGGCTGGCTCGGCTGCACGGCTAGGTCTTCTGAGCTCAAGTCCACTTTGGCCTTGCCTGGATGGATAACCTTCGCTGGGTTATGGAGCCTCTCTGCCTCAGTTTCCTCGTACACACAATGAGGGTAATCGTGACACCTACTTTAGAGAATTGCTGGGAGGCTTAACAGTTTATATAAAAAACTAAGATGAGTTCCTGGTACCTCATAAAGATAGTATCAGTTTGCTTATTATTCCCTGATAGTTTGATAAAGGTTATGTACATCCTAAGACAAAACAGTGCTTTGGTATTCTTGCTGGAACATGGAGTGTGAGAACCATGATACTGGATGACTTTTTTTCTTTTTTACAAAAGTCTCAAAATTCAAAAATGGATACACTAACACAATTGGGTCCCAAGAGTCTTCCCTTATCTTTTATCAGTCTATGTACAAAAGGAAAAATCAGTCCAGGGATAAGTGAGAAGCTGGGTGAGTAAGTTCTTCCATGAGAAAGTGAACATTTCAGTAGTTCCTCTCCCTGGCCTGCCTCCTACCCAATGGTCTGAGAACGTTGGGACAGGGAAAGGAGAGATGTGGGGAGGAGACACTATATGTCAGGGTGGCAGAGGGACATACCTTACCTAGTGCTGCCAGATGTTTTAAATAGTAAAGCACTCTCATTTCTTCATTATTATGCAACTAGCTGAGTGAAGTGGGTTTAATTAACCCTACAGGGTCCGGCAGAAGTAACATCTGCTTGAGTGTGGTGGGTAGGGTAATAATATGGGTGTAGTGATTTATAGTTTTAATTTGAGCATTTCACCTAAAATGTCATATGGTGTGCTTGGGTGTGATATTATTGTTACAGAATTACATGGTTATGATTTTGTAATAAAAGATTTTGTAATAAAAAGGGGCGTCATCTGTGCCAGACCCTGTCGATTACTAATGGAGAAGCAGAGAGACAAAGAAAGATTAAGTCACTGACTAAGGTCATGCAGCTAGTAAGTGGTGAAACGGAGATTCAAATCCAGTTCGAAGGCTTGCCTTAGTTCGAAGATCCCAAGTCCACACCTTTTCCGGGGTGCTGTGCTGCCTTCCTGGGTGGCACCCATAGGAGTGCACTCTGGGAAGACAATTATCTCCGGTGTCTTCCTTCTGAACTCCAACCACAGCCCTTTCAATCAAACTAGAACAGTCAAATCCTCCTGCTCTCTTGTGGGACTCCTCACGGGGGACAATGTGTAGCATTGGAGGAGCAAGCCTGAGGGAAATCACAGCAGCCTGAAAACACCCAGAGTCTCTGGGGAGGTGTTTGGCGAGCGCAAGGGGACCTGAGCAATGGCCACACGTTGGTGAAGACGAACTGCGCGGCTGGGGCGGTCAGTAGGTTTCCTCTGCCTTCCTCAGCCCAGGGTCTCCTTGTAGCTGGTCCAGACAGTCTGAAAATACAGACCATCTAGGAATCGCTGCTCTTAAGTTAGCAGACTCTCTGGAAACACAAAGCTCTGTGCACAGGACTCTTGGTTTTATGTAAGTCACATTGTCACCACTCTTTCTATTGCCATTGCTGTTCTATTGGTGCAACTTTTTAAACATGCCTGCTACAAAACCGCCTGTGGCAAGATGTCCCCATGGGAGCAAGACCGAAGTCACGGTAGGAAAGGTTCAACGGCTGGCCCTCCCCTGTCACCACCCCATATACTCAGCGGGCCTGCTCTCTCTCTGTGTGTCTTCCTTGCTGTCTCACAATCAAACATCCTTCCAGCTGCAGTGGCAGGGATGGACAACTGTGTGCTGTGGGTAGTTTTCTTCTAATAATAGACCACATTTTTCAGACTATAAGACATGCCCCCCCAACTTTGGGAGGAAAAGGGTGGTGCATCTTCTAGTCCAAATGTAGCTTATCTGCCTCGCTGCAGGGGGGCCGTGGTGGAGTGGGGTCACAGGAGGCAGGAGCAGGGTCATTGCTGCATTTTCCTCCCAAATTGGGGGGGCAAGGGGGAGTGTGTCTTATAGTCCGAAAAATATGGTGTATCTATTTTTCCTGGTTATATAAATAATAATAATATGTAGTATAGGAAGTTTGGGAAGGAAATCAGGAAATACAATAAACAAAATATAAATTATCTCTAGTCCCACTGAAGAGAAACATCTACTGTTTTGGTTCTCATGGCTAGCCTTTGTAACGATCTCCATTCTTTTCTCTTTTGCACCTGATGTAATCCAGGCCTCCATGGGGTCCAGTCTCAAGTCACATGCCAAGCATCACCAGTCCATTAGCTACAGATCGTTAGTGAAGGAAAAATAGGATCTACCTCTTGTTTCCAAAAAAAAAAAGTTAAATTGGATTCAATTCACAACCCTCAGTGAAACTTCCTGAATCTTCATTTCCGGTACTCTACTTTTCCATTTATAAAACCTGGATCGACCTCCCCACCACATCCCGAAGCATCTACAACCTGCTTTTTATCTCCCCCACGTTCCTATCCCACTCTCTTTGCAGATTATTTTGCATAGGACCAGTGTCTCTGGTCTCCTTCAAATTTTTTTTCTCTTGTTTTGCTTATTACCTAGAATCTCCACCATAGAGGAGAACCTGCAACCATACATAGTAAGAAAGAAATTTATCTGAAGTCTCCTACCTTCCATCCCAGTCTTCCTCCACCCATTCTCCCAACCCTATCTCACAGAGAAGCCAGAGATCACGGCTGACAAGAAGGAGGGCAACGGACGGGTAGAGGGGATAGAAAATGCAAAGAAAGGAGAGCGCGAGAAGAGAGAAAGTACAGGCAAAATTCACTTTAGAAGGTGTAAGCACATACAAACGAGGCTCCATCTGTGCCCTGTACGTGGCATGACACCAATTTGCCAAGACATCAGGAGCAATTTCCTTAAATCTTTGAGAATAGGATTTTTACTGGCTATCTAGTATTCTATTATATCAATACACCATAAGGTACTTAAACCATCCTTATTTTGGGGCCATGTTGATGAGATCCAGGTTTCTGTTAATATGAATACTGCCTGACAAATATCCTTGACTATGTTTTGTGTATTTTTGTAGGCATGTATCTGAAATAGGGCATAAGGAAGGCTGCACATTGTTTTTCCATTTTGGTAGTCTCTGCCTTCTCCTAGGTGTGTTACAGATATTTTGCTGTTTAGCCGATTGTATGTTCTCACTTACAATTTGCATTCAAGTAATTTTTATTGGAGGTGCACTTAACAGTGGATGATCCTTCATTCTCTACTTACTGTGATGATTTGGGGATTTAATTCATTCCATTGCTTCATGCTAGACTAATGGGAGTAGGAAGGAAGAAAACAGCTTTACAAAGGTGTATAATAAGCTTTTACAACTTGACGATCTACTATGAGCCTGGAACTTTCTCCCTAATTTGCAAAACCACATGAATTTCGGGAAAGACTAATCTGTTTTTGAGTCATTGGCACTAAAGGAATATAAATGTGGTGTTGTAAGAGTTCAGTAAGCTTTACAATCTTTTAAATACTATTTGCTTAGAAGGGAAGATGTGTCGAAACTGGTTGGTGGGTTATGGAGGAGGAGAAGAGAGAGGGGAAGGCAGAAGGAAGAGGATGTGGTTTTTTGAAGTGTGTGGTTTTTTTCACCTTGAAGTTTAGCTGAAATCTGCAGAAAACTCAAGTAGGGACATTAAAGTTATGGGTTGATTTTTGAAAGAAACAAACAGCTCTGGGATCCTTCGAAACTTAAATGTCTCAAGAGAATAGATGAGACGCATATTGAGAACAAATGCTGGCCTCTTGGCCAAGAGCTTTAACAAAACCATGTTTTAGCGCTTCTTTGTTGCTTTTGTTTCTCTTTTACAACTCCTTTTCATTCACCATTCATTTATCCATCAAACATGCCCTGTTTCAGGAGCTGAGATTCATCTGTGGACATATCAGAGAAAGTCCCTCTTCTTACACAGTTTTCATTATGGTGGGGGAGACAGACACTCCAGTCAGTAAATAAAATCTATGCAGCTAGTTAAAAGAGGATAAATATAATGAATAGAGTAATGGGTTAAGTATGGGGTTGGTCAGGAAAGGAATTCTGGGAAGGACCTTGTCATTTGTACTGAGAGGCCGAATGATGGAGCCAGGGGTGGAGGAAATGGTAGGTAAGAGAATTCCCAGCGGAGGGAGCAGCAGGAACAAACGCTCTGAGGTGTTATCTTAGTCCTATTGCTGTGTAACACGTGCCTCCATAACTTCAGAGCTTCAAGCTAGAAGCATTTATTATTTCACAGTTTCTGTGGATGAGGAGTCTAAGCTTGGCTTACGTGGAGCGGAGAGAGGTCAGCATGTGCCAAGATGCACTGGTGGTGGTTCGGTGCACACTGGATGGGTCAAAGTGGCTTTGGAGAGCCAGTGGCTTTTGGAAACCACTCTGGTGCCATTTTACTCAGTCGCTGGAGACATCCTGGCCATGTGCTTCCTGAGAGGACTTTGACCGGAGAAACGGCAGCAGACTGAATACAAAATAATCTTCAAAGGGAGTGAGATAGGGATGTGGGGGGAGATATAAGGAGACTGTGGATGCATTGGGATGGGGAGGGGAGGTTGATCAGAACTGTAAGTACTTAACACAGATTTTGCAAATGGAATATTTAACCAAATGGGGCAGATTCAAGACTATTAATGTCTAATTGCTATGGAGTATATGTTCTGGGCCAGGCTCGTGCCTGGAGAGAATGTGCATGCCTTTCCCAATCCCTCCTCCCCTGCCAGAGCTGCTCCTCCCACTGCCCGTCCTTCTCAGCGAAAGGCAACACTTTCCTCCCAGAGACTCAGGCCAGAAAACCTACAGTGGCGTCCTTGACATCTTTCACGCCCCTCAAACCATCCAAGTCCTGCTGGCTCGATTCCAAAACAAACCCCCGTTCCCACCTTTTTCCCCATCTCTGTCGTTCTCACTCTGGTCCAAGCCACCATGTTCTCTTCTTGAGCAACCACTTTAGCCTCCTAATTGGTGGTCCCAGTTCTACCCCTCGCCCCTTTAGTCTAGGCCCAACACAGCAGCTAGAGCAATACTGGTCCACTGAAGCCAGTTTATGGTCCTTCTCTGCCAACAGCCTGCGAAAGCTCTCAATTATTCTTAGAGAAAAACATCCTCATCTGGGTAATGACCCATAAAGCATTACATAATTTTTCCCCACCCTCTGTGCCTTCAGTTACATGTCTGACCTTCTCTCCTACTTATTTCTCCTTTGCTCACTACACTGCGGCCACAAGGTCTCCCGGACCCTGGCTCGTGGTGGCGCCCTCCCAGCCTCTCACCACAAGGCTTCTGCTCTTGCTGTTCCTTCTTTCCAATATCTACAAGGCTTGCTCCCTCACCCCCTGAGATCTTCCCTGAGTGTCACTTTCTTAGTAACTTCTTCCCTGACCCTCTGGTCTTAAACTGAATGCCTTCCCCCAATGCTCCCTACTCTTACTCCCTGTTTTATCCTTTTTAGCACTTATTACCTTCAAACATAATATATTTTATTTTCTGTCTTCCCTGCCCCAGTAGAACATAACCCCATGAGGACAGGGATCTTGTTTTGTTTATTGCTGTATCCGCAGAACTTTGAATATAATAGATGCTCAATACATATTTATAGAATGAACGAATAAGCTTCCTTATGAGGTAGGTACAGTAAACCCTCACTTAACATAGTCAATAAATTCTGCAACTTTAGGTGAAATGATGTATAAAGAAATCAATTTACCCACAGACTAATTGATGTAAACAAAAGTAAAGTCCCTCTAGCATCTCATCAATGTTACAACGACAACATGTTATTGGAGAACCTGCTATACTCTCTTCCTCCAATTAGCACATGTGAAGACTGAGATGCAGAGACAATATGCATCTTGCCTGAGATCACAGATTGGAGAGTGACAGAGTTAGGACTTGAATCCAAGTTTGACCCCAGCGCAGCCCTGGAGTCATGTGTCCTGGGCCACCTGCCGCGGGGACTGGAGGGTCAGCCTCGATGTCTTCATGCACAAAGAGGGGGTGAACTATTTACCCCACGGTTTGCTGTGAGGATCAAAGCAGGGAGGTAAATGTGAACGTGTCTGTAAGGCATGAAATGGTTTCCTCACATGGACAATGCTTTTTTTTTTCCTATTAGGAATATTATGTTGACTATTTGGGGAACTTGAACTTGGAATGCTCCCCAACAGAATACAGCCGTGCATCATAGGGAAAGAATCAGATAGGCTTGAGTGGAAAAAAAACACAAGAAAAGATGACATTTGCCAGTTTTAGCTCGGTGGCCTGGGCTGCCCAGTCAGCCCCTTTCCTTAGCCCTAGAAGGAAGCACCTCCCCGGCTCTGGAGGGCAAGTGTGCGGCTCCTGCAGTGGGACGCGGAGCAGGCCTCTGTCTCTGCTGTTGCATCTACCCTTCCCTGGCCCCAGGCGCATTCGGAAGGAATTCTGCGTCTGTCCTGGGCCTCCTGGGCATCTCACTGAGCATCTCCTGCTGCCCCTTAAGGAACAGGCTGGTGGCCCCAGGGCGATCTGCTGGCACCATTCTTAGCACCTGATATGAAAGACCACGATAGTGTCACTTCGTGTCTCTTTCTCCAGAGTGAGTTTTTTCATTTGTAATTATTTTTCCATTAAGTCTTTCTGGGGGATACACTCTATTATTTTCTAGAATATAAGCCCATCTTGGAATAGATTCCCCCACCCCAAATAATCATTGACATTTTAGTATTATTTCTGTAATTTTCTACCTACCCTCTTACTGAGAAACTTCCCCCGATGACAGCCACACCAAGGAAAGGGTTTTTAAAAGCCTAAATAAATAAAATGCAATACAATCAAGACTCTGCAGCAATAATCCAAATCAATGGTAAATTCTCGAGCATAAGGCAGAGTTGTTTCTCCTGAAAATGAAAATGGTATTTTTCTGAATACCAGAAGAGATGGGAAAACTCACGGTAATGAGTGAAGCAGAAAGCCAGTAATGGGATTTGGGTCATTGACATTCAGGCTGGGCCCTGAGAATAAGGACATTGGTGGGACGCAGGCTGCTCTGGGCACCGGCCTCGCGGCTCCTTAAAATGCATGAGGTCTCGTGGGAAACCAACGGGACCCTTGAGATTACTTCTGAGTGTGCCTTGGGACAAGGCAGGCAGAAGCGGACTAGGGCACAAATCCTCTTCATTGGGCGTGGGGAGCTGGGTTATACTCCTGGATCAGCCAGGAAGAGGGCAGCAACTGGCTCCTGACTCCGTCTCGGTAGGCCGCACCTTGACCAGCAATTTGAGAGATGCTGAACGGAACGGGGATCAGAGTGAGGGAGCTGGAGGATGCTGCTCTGAGCCTAGGACTGACTTGTAGGCTCACATGCTTGTATTTCTTCGTTTTGCCAGTTTCTGAAGCCTCACAACAGTAGTATTTATTGTCATGAGGAATTTTTATCTTGGCCTCATGCACAGGTTGTTGCTGCTGCTTCTGCTGTGGCTTCCTCTTCCTCCTCCTCTATTTCCTCTTCCTTCTCGTTGCTTCCTCCTTTTGCTCTTCCTCCTCACTATTTTTTTTTTTATTCCACAAAACCTTAGGCCGAAAGTAGAAAATGTTACATTGGAAGGGGAGCCCCAAGGAATGCGTGGTGCCATCTTTCACTTTGCTTAGAAGAAGCAGACCCAGAGGCGGGAAGGGTCGTGGATGTCTTCAGTTTTGTCTGGTCCTGGCTCTGACAGTGGGTCGGCTAGGAGGGAATTTTATTCTGATGGAAAAGACTGGGAACCTCTAGAAGGTGAGCAAATGTTATTCCTTAGGCAGGGTACTTATTGTCAGGGTACAGAGGCTACCTGGGATGGCGAGGAAGGCTCAGGAACTGCTCTGGACAGAGCTCGAATGAGTCAAGGAGGGAAAGTGAGGACAAAGGAATACAAAAGCCTCATATTTCTCACCCCAAACTTCACAGAGTCCCATTATCTCATCGGCTACCACCCTGGACTTTGTCACCAGTATTATTATTTTTTTTCCTGGACCACTGCAATAGCCTGCCTAACTAAACTCCTTCATGTCCCTTGAAATTCTGAAGGTTATTTCCCACACAGCAATCACATTGGTCTATTTAAGTCACGCCATGTCATTTCCTGCTCAAACCTCTACTGACAGCTTCCCTGGACACCCAGTATAAAGCCCCAAGGCCATTGTATCAGTTTCCTAGGGCTGCAGTAGCAAAGTAACACAAACTGGATGCCTAAAACAACACAAATTTATTCCCAGTTCTAGAGGCTAGCGGCCTGAAATCAGGGTGTTGCAGGGCCATGCTGTATATATATATTTTAAAGATTTTATTTATCTGTTTTTAGAGAGAGGGGAAAAGAGGGAGAAAGAAAGGGAGAGAAACATTGACGTGAGAGAGAAACATCGACCGGTTGCCTCTCGCATGTGCCCTGGTAACCTTTTGCTTCGTGGGACGACGCCCAAGCAACTGAGCCACACGGCTCAGGGCAAGCCATGCTGCCCCTACAGGCTCTAGCAGAGGAGTCTTCTTTGCCTCCTCCTAGCTTTTGGTGGCTTATCCTTCCTGTGTTGGTCTTCGCATGGCCTTCTTCCCTGTGTGTCTGTGTCTCTGTGCCCTAATTTCCTTCTTTTTATCAGGATACCAGTCATACCGGATTTAGGGTTCACCCTAATCCAGTGTGATATCATTCTAACTTGAGTGTGTCTGCAAAGATCCTACTTCCAAATGTAATTACTTTCATAAGTTTCAGGTAGACATAATTTTGGGGGCGGGAACTATTTAACATAGCACAAGCACCAAGGCCCCACGTGATCTGGCTTCTGCTACCCCTTGGACCTCATTTTCTACTCACTGTCCCTTGTTTCCCCTTGTTCCAGGCACACTGACCCTTTTCTGGGATTTCTTGAATATACCACACATGTGCGGACCTCAGGGCCTTTGCACTAGCTGTTTCCTCTCCCTGCAACGCCCTCCCCCTTGATATTTGCACGGCACACTCTCTCACTCTTTTCAGATCTCTGTGGAAACCTAAATTAATGTCTCCCTGATCCTCTATTTCCATACCTTGATTTAGTGTTCTTCACTGCATCTATTTATATATACATGTACTCTATATCTCTTTGTGTGTTAATTTTGTCTATCTTCCCAGTTACAATGCGAGCTCCAGTGTGACATGGATTTTTGTCTTTTTCAATGCTAGAACACAGTGCCTGGTAACATGCTGACACTTTTTAGAAACTCAGTGAGGTTTGGTGAAGGAAGGAATGGATGTATGAATCTCTTAGGTTTAAAGGCCCCGGATTAGGATGCATATGTTGAGAAAGAGGCTTCTCAGCACCTCCCATCCATATCTCAGCACCTCCCATCCATACCCCACAGCTCAGCAGTCACTGTGGCCCTCAGGCCAACTCTGAATGATCTCTTCAGCAACCCCACCACTACCCGCTGGTTTGCACATGGCAGACCAAAGAGCCCAAATCAGAACATCAGGGAAACAGGACTATTCGGGGATTTGGAAAGTCAGGGCAACAGTGGTGTAAGATGCCACTGGCCTGCACTCATTGGTCAGAGATATCACAGGGGCAAGCACATCAGGGTTTCGGAAGTCACTCAAGGGCAGCTACTGCTACTTTCTCAGAAAAGGGGGGAGTGGGTCAAGGCTTAGCACCAGCAATGTTAACAATAGCTAATAATGGTAGCGAGCATTTTTATGTTGCCTTAAGGTCTTACAAGCTACAAAGCCTTTTCATATCCAATACATACCTGGGCCACATATGACCTCACCCAATTCAACAGTTATAATATGCAGTATCTCTGCTAGGCATTACTGAATGAAAATAGACTTTGCTTTCAGAAATCTCAACTGAAGCAGAAAGATAGGCATGGTAAGAAATAATTTTTCTTTTTTTAAAAAGATTTTATTTATTTATTTTTAGAGAGGGAAGGGAGGGAGAAAGAGAGAGAGAGAAACATCAATGTGTGGTTGCTGGGGGCCATGGCCTGCAACCCAGGCATGTGTCCTGACTGGGAATCGAACCTGCGACGCTTTGGTTTGCAGCCCACACTCAATCCACTGAGCTACGCCAGCCAGGGTAGAAATAATTTTTTAATAGAGGTAAATGCAATTTTATTTTTTAATTAATTAATTATTATTATTACTATTTTGAGGTAATTGAAATTTTAGACTAATCTAAAATTGATCATGCCCAATTGATCCGGAACCACAGAAGATGTGAGCCTAACCCAGGAGGAAAAGAATTATAAGAGGCTTTCTGGCAAAGGCAACAACTGAAATGAAGGAGAGGAAGCTTCTAGACCTGTACTGTCCAGTGTGGTAACTAGTAGTCATATGCAGCTATTTAAATTTAAATCAATTAAAAGGGTAAAATTTACAAGTCAGTTCTTTGGTCACATTAGCCGAGTGTTCGATTGCTATTTGGACTACGCAAATGTAGAACGTGTCCGTCCTTGTGGAAAGTTCTGCTGGATGGTGCTGCTGGACAGTTTGGCTTTTTCAAGGTCATTGTTCAGTCAGGAAACCCTTTCTTGTGATTAGCAGAAAACAAAGAGAGACCCCCCCCCCTAAAGAAACTAGAGTTATCTTCTGGAGTGTGGGCCCTTATCATACAGGCTTCTCCGGCTAGGTGAGTGTTCTAGGAATCTACTTTACCAACTGTATCAGGTTACCAACTGGTGTTATTGTGAGAGGCCGTGTTCAGCTTCAGTGATTTTTTTTAAGACTGTTTCAACACATTTGCCCATTTCATGATGGGTGAGTTACGAGCACACCTGCCCACACCACACTGAGTGTTCAGCAGTTTTTGATGAAAAACTGCATGATCTCCATGTCCCACTCTCCCAATTCACTCGATCTCACCCCAAGCAACTTTTTCTTGGTTCCCCAGATAAAAAAGTCGTCCAAGCGAAACATTTTGCCAATGTGGAGGAGGTGAAATGAAAAACGGTAGAAGCACTAAAAGGCATCAAAATTGACAAGTTCAAAAAATAGTGGAAAAAAGTCTTGGTAGGTGTATTAAATCAAATGGAGAGTACTTTGAAGGTGATTGAAGTTTAAACATGTAAGAATAAATACACAATTGTTTATAAATAAATGCCAGGTTTTTTAGATCCCCCTTTCCATCGTATCTACCTCAAACTGGATTAAATATTAATCAGAATCCATCTGTGCATGTAACAGAATAGTCCAGAGGTGGCTAACCCTTTAGGTGAGGTTTGATGAAGACTCTGGCTTTCTTCCTAGGATTCTCTCACTTTTGCCTTTCCATCGGTGGCATCTTCATGGTAATGAAATGGCTCCAACAATTCCAGCCTTTTCATTTGTATTCCACACCCTCCAGAAAGAAAAATCTTTTATTCTGTCCAAGGATCAAAAGTCACGGGTTTCTTGGGTGTACCCTGGAGCTGGAGTTGACCACTGCAGCCAGCCAGGGACACACCATCTCTTGCCTGGCTTGGGCCTGAGTTAAGTGTCTAATCAGTCAGGCCAGGGATACGGAATTATGCTGATTTGCTTAATCTAGTCAGGACGGGGCTTGATCCTGGAGCTGGCAGTGAAGTGCATACCTCAACCCCCACGGCTGCATCCCAGTGGGGAACAGGTGCACAAAAATGGTGGGGTGGCAACCACAAGGCTCACTGCATCACTCAGCTAAGTGGATCTTGGCCCGTCCACATTTTTCTGGGCCTCAGTTTCCCCATGTAAAGAGGCCAGACTAGCTCTGGCTTTTGCTGATGCCTTGATGTGACTTTTCATACCAGGGTCAGCCTATAGAGAGGCAATGCAGCTCCTATGATGAGAGGTTTAAGGGAGCATTTACTCCCCAGGTCATGCAAATGCAGAATCATCACCTAAAACTAAGAGCCTCCTTAAAGTTTATGTCCTAGGCACTGCATTTGCTTCACCCTAGTTCCTGCCTTGTTTCTTAGGAAATCCTTGTTAGACAAGGTGGATTCTATCCTTCTCTTTGAATTCAAAGATGAGTTTTCTCTTATCTAAAATAGCAATGATTTTCAGGTTCAGAAATGCACAATGCTTGCTAAAAAAAAGCACTGCCGTTTGCACCAGGCCAATCCATCTCCCCAATGGTCGTTCTGATGACTTGGATGATATTATGACACAATAGAAAAACATATTACCCATTGCAAATGGCACTGCATTATAAACTATAAATAATTGATAGGCAATGATATAGAATAATAACTTTCCCTCAGAGCTATTTGTCTGAGGTCTTAACAATTTCACTCTGTTGAGTCATAGACTAACCCCGAAGTGGTGGGTATAATAGTGCCATTGTGACAGAACAGAAAGGGAGAAAGGAGAATGGTAGGGACTCAGGGGCTAGGAGGGAGGGAGGAAGTCGAGCAGGACTACCAGATTTAGCAAATGAAAATGCAGGACAAAAAAGTACTGTGGGGAACATACACTAAAAAAAAATCACTTGTTGTTTTTCTGAACTTCACATTTAACTGAGTGTCCTATATTGTATGTGGCAACCTTAGTATATTAGTTTCTTATTGCTGCCATGACAAATTGCCAAAAATGTAGTAGCTTTAAAAAGCACACATTTACTATCTTTGTATTTCTAGAGGTATGATGTCTGAAGTCAGTTTCACCGGGTTTAAATCAAGGTGTCCACAGACTACATACCGTCTGGAGGATCTAGAAGAGAATCTGTGTCCTTGTCTTTGCCGCTTCTCAAGGCCACCTGCATTCCCTGGCTCCTGGCTGATATCCCTGTGACCTCTCCTTCCATCATCACATCTGCTTCTCTGACACTGATCTCCCTGCCTCCTTCTTTTAAGGAGTCTCGTGATCTTATTGAGTCTGCCAGGATAATCCAGGTTACACCTCTCCGAGATTCTTAACCACACCTGAAAAATCTCTTGTACCATCTAAGATAACATATTCACAGGTGTGGGAATTAGGACAGTGACATCTTTGGGGGCAGAATTATTCTGCCTCGGTAGAAATCTCTAGTTCCTGAAACATGAAGGAGGAATACTCTTCACAAATAATACCAAATAGCATCTGTATTCTTGCTCTACCCCTGATCATTTCTTACAGATTTCCACCTTTTGAGGTGGACTTAGGGCCCATCTGGGTGAGAATTCTGACTCTTCTTTCTCTCTGCATAAACTAGGTAGGTTACCTCCCTCTTTCTTATAGTTCTAAAGTGATAGTGTACCCACTGCTATTGTATATATTTTACACATATGTTAATGTGTGTTAGAACTTCTGATACGCATTTACTAAGCAGTATTAGCAATGACTTGTCAGAAGAAGTAGAAAATAAACTTAACAAATTACTATACATATAGCTATATATATGGACATACAACTACAGTTATGTTACATGAGATATTGCATTAGATACTGGGGATGGTGAGTGAGGTATAACCTTTTCTGTCAGGGTTTATGGCCCACAGGGTCTATACATAAATAAACTACCAATTCGATAATGTGATAATGTTCTAAGAGTTAGGTTGGGGGGCTTTGGAGACTGTGGGAACTAGCTTGTTGGCATCAGATAAAACTGGGGCATAGGACAGTCACTAGAGTCTTCTCCTGGGAAGTGACCATCAAGTGTAGATCTAAAGGGTGATTACATTTAGCCAAGGAAATGCAAATGCGTAGAGTGGGCATGTATCAGTGAGCCCAGACTGGGCTATGCTGTGTAACAAATGGCTCCCCAGATCTTGTAAGGTTTATGAAAGGTAGATTAATGTTTATTTCTTTCTCATGCTATTTCCATCACTGATCAGTTGAAGATTTTACTTTATGTATCTTTACTTCAGAACCCAAGATGATGCAACCTCTACCAATTGGAAAGTGGCAAGATTAAGAGAGAGAGGGAGATAAAAATAATCCCTGGCTCTCACAGCTTCTGCCTGCAGGGACAAACAATGCTTTCACTTATATTTCATCGACCAAATCAAACTGCATGGCCACAGCTCCATGGTCAAGTGGATGGAGAGATACAACGTTACCATGTGACTAGAAAGAACGGAATCTGAACACTGGGGAAGAGCCCTGTGACCATTCCCAGGACGGCAAGAGAGGATGGGCACTCCAGAGCAGACGTCTCATCCTTGGAACTGCAGTGTCTCAGGAAGGTTGAAGCCCACACTTTAATCATCCTCAGCACCTTGACATGTAGGCCATCATCTCCATCGCATCAACATGTGGCACTACGTCTGCCGCAAAGCCCTTGGAACAGAACTGAGGGTCTAAAAGTCAGAGCGGATTGTGTCTGAGCCCAAGCATGGAGGGCCTGCCTCTGCAGCGAGGCCCATGTTCATCACACGGGCCTCTTTCCTCTTTCCACACTTACCTAAGTCGGGCAAAAGACATTTACCTTTCTGGCCAGACAGGATGGTAAAATATAATTATTATTTATTTAAAACTCATTACTTTCAAGCCTTTTGCATGGAACCAATTAAGAAAGCTCTTAAAGAAAAATAAAATATTATCCTTGGTGTAACACAGTTTTTCTGGGCCCTTCTAATGTGTGAGAAATCCCCACAGGTCCTGACAATTTTTTTCATCCCTCCCTTTTGAAAGCGTGGCTGCTGCCAGGGAATTTGGCTGCTGGTGATAAGTGCTGGTTGTGGTTTCCCCCCCAAATAAAATTATGGACACGGTGAAGGTGGGGTGAGGCAGGGAGTGGGAATTGGGAGCGAGTGTGGGCCCTTATGTCAGTGGAGGTGTCGAATTTTACATGTCTGGGTTTTCTTTCCACCAGGCTCCGCTCTCTGCAATCACTCTTCTGTTACATGCGCTTACTGGAAGGGCTGGCTCTGTTTCCAGGAAATCTCTCCGAACCGGGGAGATCAGCATCCACACGTAGACGCTGGGAGGGCCAGTTTTAGACGGAGCCTGCAAAGGCACTGTGATTCGAAAGGGCAGGGCGAGGAAAGTGCTCTCTCTCTCCGGCTCAGCAGCCTGGAGGTGGAGGCCCAGAGACAAGGGTGAGCGCTCAGTCAACCACCCGTTCAATCTGGGAGGGGCCCCTTTCTAAACTTTGACTTTTCTGTCGCTGGTCAGACACTATGACCTTTAGGGATGAACGTTCCTTTCTGTACATAACATGTTTTGGGTGTAAGGAAACCCTTGCAGACATACCAAAGTGCCCCATCCCCATACCTGAGAGTCATCTGTGTAGGTTGAGATCTTGCTTTCAGAGAGAGGAGCGTTTATGATGAGCCCTCAGTAGCAGAGTGTAAACTACAGCACAATATTCCTTAGCAGAGCTCTGTGGGGACATATGAAAGGTATCTCATGCCTGTTGCCTCACGGTGCTTCATACGAAGCCAGGCACATGGAATGTCCGCAGCTGTCTGTTGCTGGGGACTGGCTTGGGGTGGATGCAAAAATCCAGACCCCTGGGACCCACACTGCACCCATGCCATCAGAACCTCTGAAGTGAGGCTTAGAATTCTCTGACAAGCTCCTCAGGTGACTTTCATGTGTAGGCAGTTGGGAAAACACAGCACAAGCACGGACGAGATGGGTGAGCCAGGACTGCTGATGGCATTCCCTACGAGGAAACGAAAAATGGGCATGTGGGAGAAGCTGGGCCACAGGGGCTCCACCCCTGATGTCCATGGCTGACTCTGTCCCTTAGAATTGCTGACAAGGAGCAACTCACTGAACCCTACCGACCTTTGATTTCTTCATCTAAACTCGTAGTTCACAGGGTCATCTCAAGCAAGGCTCCTAGTTGTTAATGTGTGTAAAAGCCTAAGCACAAAACCTGGCCCCTGAATGCAAGTTTCCTTTCCCTACCGAATCTTTGAGGAAATGACTTTGTTAACTGTGAAGGATAGGCAGAAGAGAGAGTGACCGACCTTAAATAGCTCTGGACACACAACACATACTTTTGGTGTTAAATATCTGCTTTCTTGCATCATATATGAAGTCATCGTGGTTTCTAAATACCAATGTTTCATGATGATGCTGATGTTACACTAGTGTCTGAAACCAGTTATCTGAAATGTAGTTATCTACACATAAAAGCTTTTCTAGGTCACTCAGGTCCTCAATTTCTCCTTCTTTAACCAGAAACCAACATAGTGGTAGATCTCCTTCTAAATATCCTAAAAGTAGGGAAACCTAAATAAGTGCCTTTGGACTATGCCTGCTGCTGGGAGATTCCCAGTGTGGGTTTGCCACCATTTAACGGTCACCTTTTTCAGACTAAAGAAGCTAATCTGATAAGCTCTTGTGGGTGGTGTAACAATTGTGGTATAACATATCCAGCTAGGCAGAGATCTGGACTTGGTAAAATTTGTGGAAAATGTCATCAGGTTACCCAGGTGGGAGAAATAACTCCATTAGTTGGAAATGGCAATTTATGCTGCCATGATTCGTCTCACAGAAACTATACTATGTTGTAAGGAGCTCAGTTATTTTCTGGTTCCTGCAAAAATGACTTCTCATAGCAATAATATAAAATAAAATGTTTTCCAATCATGACTTAACTCCCTTATGACTCGGCTCCCGGAAAAAAATCACACCAGCCCGGACCATGCCAACCTGAACACTTCAGTCTATTTCTTTTTCCTACTGGAAATTAATAAACTGACTTTCTGGTGTGTCTCTTGGCCCCATGGGCACCTTGGTTAGCCTGAGTCAGGCTGAACTCTGCATACTGACAAGATGACTTTCCTCCCAAACAGCCTCCCCCAGATGACGTCACGCTCTTGAGTTTACAGTCTCTTAAATGACCTCAGTTCTGAGAAGTTTGCATTGTAGTATGTCTTGCTAGCAATACAAAAATGGAACAAGGCCTTGTCCTTGCCTTCAGGGAGTTTATGGTCTTGGTGGAAAATAAGCATTAATACATAAGATAAATTTCGGAATTGTACAAGACAAGACATGACCAGATGCTGAACGGAATGCATCCAAAAAAGATTGGGTGGGGGGCGGGGATGGTAAACTGGAGCCTGGGAATGGGGTTTTGGTAGCAGGATGGTGGTCAAGGGAGAGGCCCTTGCTATCTGGGGATGTTTCCCTTGGATTGGCCCATTGAAATGCGGAGGCAGGGAGGAGAGAAGACGGCTTCTCATGCTGAGAAGTGGCTCAAGCGGGGCTGCAAGAGTGTGTGTGAACATGCACTGCCTAATCTCAGGCAAGAGAGATGCTCTCTTCTCCCGGGGATAAGCGGGGAAGTAAGGTACCTGTGGAATGATGTGGAAACCTGAGTATGACCTAGAGTCTTTCCGTGATGACCAGGCCCTCAAAACAATCTCTCCTCTAGTCCAGTCCAGTATGACCTTCCCTAAGAAGCCAGAGAGCAGTTCTCCCAGGTTATATCCCAGGATAGGCCCTGTACTTTTCCACTCGTAATTAAATATTTGAGTAATTATTTGTATAATGGCTGTCTCCCCCACCAGACAGGAAGGTTTATTAAATGAAAAATAATTAGCGTGGTGCCCGACTCCTGGTAAGGACTCAATAAATGTTGTGTGTCTTTGCCACTGGAGTTTCATTTTACAAGTGCAAAGCCTGCTTTATGTAGTCATCACTGTCTTCTCAGAGCTTAGCATGACGCCTGGCACGGGAAGGAGTCTCAATGACATATTTATTGAATGAATAAATGAATTATTGATCCCTCCCCCCAAACTACTTTTCCTGTTGTCTTCCAAACCTCAGTAATGATAATTCCATTCTAGGAGTTTTTCAGGTCAAAAACTTTACTGTCCTTCCTGATTCCATTGATTTCCCTCATACCCACACCTGGTCCAACAGCAACGTCTATCAGTTCTGAGAGGACGCCATTAATCAATGCTCTCTCAAGACTTCCTCTGCTGCCACAGAAGCAACCGCACCTTCACAGCTGACTTATCACTGTAGCCGCCTAACTCATCCCCTTGCTTCTGTACTTGGCCCTCTCGTCTCTTCTTCACAATGTAGCCAAAGTCATTTCTTACCAACATGTTTCAGAGCATGACATGCCTCTGTCCATATCTCCCCAGTGGCTTCCTTTCTTCCTAAGAAAAAAAACCCTCAAATTCCTTAATCTGGCCTCCAAATTCCATGTAAGCTACCCTCAGCTACTTCCTATCCTAACACTGTCCTGACCTATCACTGATAGGTCACTTCCTGACCTATCACTGTCCCTCTTGCTACCTCTGCTCTGGCCTCTTGGCCTCCTTATGTTCTGAATGGGCCAAGTACCTCCCCTTCCCGCAGCCTTTTGACACGCTACTCCCTCTGCCTGGAAGGCTCCTCCCCAAACATCGCTATGGTCCCTTTCTTTCAGGTATCCATTCAAATGCAACCTCCTCAGAAAGACTTCCTTTGACTGCTCTATCTAAATTAGCATGCTGGCCTCTCCAACACTTCTTATTCTATTACCAGGTTCTCTTTTTCTTCTCAGCTCGTATTGGCACCTGTCACTGTATGTATGTTTGATTATTGTCTGTCTTCACTCTAGAACATAGATGGGACTGTATAAGCTTTGGTCACTGTTTACATATCCGGCACCTAGATTCAGTTCAGGCATTTCCTGGACAGAAGATACTTGTTGAACATGAATGTGAATGAATGAATAAGTGAATATATATCTATACACATACACAAACACACATGCCCCACCCATCTATATGTAAGTGTTATTAAAAATTAACTGTGTCCTGGGAACCATTAGAGGGGTAGACTCTATGCTTACATGATGCTTTTTAATCCTCACAACATCTAGTAACTTAGGTGTTGTTAGCCCCATTTTACAGAGGAGACCCAGAAGCTCACTGGACAGTATGACTTGATTTGATTGACTCCAGAGCTGTCGACTGTCACTGCTCCAGAATGTTTCGTCCTGATAAGAACACTGAAAACGTGCAAGGCTGCCTTGAGGTCCCTGGGGGGAGGCTGCAGAGAGTGATGCTGAAGGAACATGCCTGTCTGTCAGTCACAAGCAGTTAGGCTGGAGCAGTATTTACTGTCGACAAGTCAAAACAGCTCACCCTCGGTGACTAAACAGAACACCTACCTTCAGATTTTCCCTTTAGGAGGAAAAGGGAAGCACAGATGGAGAACAACAGGAAAAAAGTGAAAGGTTTCTCTGGCGGGGAGCCAGACTTTCCTGTCTGGGCATTTCTGACGCGCCCCTTGTAGGAGTTATTACTCACATGGGGAAAGATGAGTTGCATGGCACAGACTCTTGGAATAATTTCAAGCGAGGAGCCGAGGGAGGAGGGGACAGAATCAGCAATGGGTGGACCCGAAGTTGGCTCTGAGAACTTAGTTTCTTTATTATAGCTGCCTTGGGAGGCTTTTTGGCAACTGACAACTTACTGGGAGTTCACTACATTGATGCATTGAATTGGCCATTCTTAACATGGGATTTGAATACTCTTCCTATCCTCAAGTTTTCAGAAATAAAAGGGGTGTTTGGACTGTGGTTCGGAAGATGACAATATTCTGAGGTGCAGGTGATGGCTGAATCAGAGATCAGCTTGGGGTAGAATTCCAGTATCAGTGGTTGGTAGACTTCTGAGCCCTAGCAATTGGCAGAATTCTATGTCTTACTGAGTCAGAGAGTTCCTTCATCATAGGCCACTGGGGAGGCAGGCATGGAGGCTGAAATCTGACAGTGTGACTTGGAGAAGCACGGCAGAGGTCCCTAAGATCTGACTGGCCTGTTGCTTTCCCCTTCCAACTTGGGTCGGGAAGTGTTCCTGAGCTGGAGGAGCAGAGATTTGCAAATTCTTGGATGTTAACTGCGAGAAGAGAGCTGCTTAGGATTCCCAGGGAGGGTAATGTGTCCCTTGAACAAACTTACACAGTTTGGGCATGGCAGGCATTTCTGACTAGCTACCAATAACCACCCCAAACTTGTTTTCCCCTTCACTACTCTAGTCACATGAGTCGAAAGAGCCAGAGCCAGATTTATGCTGTCTCAGCCTCCTTTGCAGCAGGGCAGCCACATAATCCAGTTTTGTCCAACAAAATGTAAAGGAATGTCTTCTGAGGGTCCAGGACAGACTTTTCCTCCTTCGTATCAGGAGAGATACATGGGGGTTGTGAGCTCTCACTCTCTCTCTCTCCCTCCCTGCCTCCCTCCACTGTGTCCCCCATGCCTTGGTCATTTCCCGCTTCTTGCTTTAAATGTAGTTATGTAAAATTGTGTCAAATACAGATAGAGCAACCAATTTGATACCATGAAGACAGGCTGAGAGAAGGTGAGTGACATCATTCTAAAGGTTTGAAATCACAAAGCTTTTGAGCCAGCCTGGAACGCCCACCTCCAGACATCTTGCTGAATACAGTGTCTTTCCTTTAGGTGTAAACCATTGGTCTGATTTCTCTTACTTTCATCATTTCCTTCTTAGCAGCATCGTCATCTTCCATGTGAGGATTATGCAGAGCAGCTTGGATTGTGCAAGTTTGTCCTGGGAACTGGTACATGTTAAGTGTTAGGAGCTCTTTGGATTGTGGGCCGAGTGGCTGGGAATCAAATCTCCAAAAGCCCAAGTTGGGAAAGCTCCATGCATTTACCTTTCCTCTCAGACCCAGGCTCACACGAGTTTAGGGAACATTGCAATTGGTCACCTTTGGGTCCAATAAAATCTGCTAGACTGAGAAAAATATTTATGGGCAGGGACTGTGATTTAATCATCTCTTTATCCATATACCCTGGGGCATTAATATGCACTTGATACATGCTTTCTACGAGTCCCTGGTGTGGGTATTGGAAGTTTTGAGTTCTATATCTAGTTTTATCATTAACTTACTCTGTAAGTTTGGGCAAAACTCTTCTGGGTTTTGCATAGCTTCTCTGGGGTAAAAGGGAGCTTTGATTTCGATTGTCTCGGTAATTCTATGACTACAACTAATGAGGAATGCAGGTGAGATTAAAAGCCTCAGCTCTAGAGGCTGAAGGTCATCCACTCCAGACAAGTTAACATGCTTTACTTTCCAAACCATGTAGAATAGGCAGATTAGAAGTCAAATTAAGCACAAGATGAACAAATGCATTACAAGATACAAAACGAATCCTTCATAAGGTTTACAAATCATTGAAGAAAACTATGAACTGTCTCCCCAGAAAAGAAGCACACACACACAGATCCACAATTTACATGGAATTTCATGAAGTCCACAGACTTCTTTTGAGAAGGATTCCCCAAGCAAAAGCATAGGTAGGGATACATACTCTGTGGCCAAGAATAAATGAAGACTTCCTTGAACTGGAGCTAGGATCAACTTTGGCTGGTATTCTCAGAATGTTAACAAGGTACTGAACACAGAGGGGGTTCTTGATAAACTTGTGATGATAAACTGGTTTATGACTACTTGGGCCTGGTGGAGCCAGGCTCCAGACTGGAGGACCAAAAAGAGTGAAATGGTTAAGTGTGTGGGTACTAGGGTTGGACAGCCTGCAGCCAAATCTTGGCTCTTCTACTTGCTATTTGTATGACTCCTGTCAAGGTCATTAATCATACCTCAGTTTCCTCAAATGTCAAATGGAATACCTCTTAAGGTGGAGAACTTACTGAATTGTGCTTAGTTGTGTGCCTGGAATATAAATAAAAAGTCAGCCAAAGGTAACAGTATTTTGGAGAATCTTAAAGATAGTGTTTGATTTGATGGCCGGTCTTTCATCACAGGAGCCATGGGAATTTCTCACACAGTTGTTGCCACTGACTTTAAGATAAAGAGTCAGTTGATATTATGTGACTACAGGGGTGCTGAAGTGGTGCTGAGTTTGGGGGCTAGATCGTTATGCCCGAGATTCCTAGATACATGATGAATACACTGCTTAAATCCTAACCAGGGAATGTATCAGGGAAGCCTGTAGATTTCTCACTTCATGCTAGGTCTTCTCTTGGAGAATGCAAGGATTCCATAAAGAATAAGACTTCATACTTTCTAGACCATGAGATGCCAGACATGCAATAGGTGAAACAACTCAAGGAAACCAAAGTCAAGGGCAAAATGAGTGGGAGGAACAATAAGTGACAAAGACATTTCCTTATTTGCTACCATCCAGACCGCCTAGACACAGAGTTTGTGATTGTGCAAGTCTGACCTTGGTGCTTCTTTCTCAAACTCTTCAGTGTCTCTCCCTCTTGGGGCTTCCAGGGGGAGATGCTAAGGTCCATGGGGCAGTATGAAAGCCATCCATGATTGGGACCTGCTGACAACTCTAACCCCATTGCTGGCCACCCTCCAATTTTGCCTTTGCAGTTTGTCCTCGTGAAATGCATGTGCTTTATTGTCATGCTGTCCCAGCCCTCTGCTTTTTCTCATCACATTTGCTCTGCTTGATTACCACTCTTAACTTCTTCGGCTTTCATTTACCTTTTGAGTCTCAGCTAGGTGTCATCTCCTTGAAAAGCCTGTCTGAGTCCGCATTCTGGGCTCATTGTCTCTCCCTTGATCCCCAGAATGCCTTGTGGGTTCTCCCTCTCAGCACAGTGATCTGTGTGCAAGTCCATTTGTCTGTCCAGCCTGTGACTCTTTGAGGGTAGGGCCCATGTTTTCTTTTAGCAGACATGCATCAAATACCCCTTTGGAAGTAATGACCTGGGGTGGTGGAATTCCCACCATTCAGGCAGAACAGCACTTCTGGTTGCCTCCAGTTTGGCTACAGCCAACCCTGTTCCTAGTTGCCGAAACACCAAACCTGGGAGTCATCCCAGACTCTTCACTCTCCTTCACAGCCCATGCCCTATCCATCAGCAGATCCTGGCAGCCCCACTGGAATGTGTCCTCGATCTGACCACTTCCACCAACTCAGAGTATACCACCATAGTCCAGGCTGTCATTTCTTATCTTTTAAATTGGTCTCTTTGCTACCCTTACCAATCCTCCCCCCAAAGCTTACTCTGCACACAACCGACAGAGTGATCCTTATAACAAAGTGTAACAAGCAACCCCCCCAAAACAACAACATCAACAACAACAACAACAAACAGACCACAAGTCTCCTTGGCTCACTCCCCTTGGCAGTTTTCTGGTACTCTTCGAACACAATTCAAACTTTCTGTGTCTCAGTGAGCCATGGAAACACCTGTGGCCACCGTTCCACGTTATATCCCACCTTTTCCTCACAGCCACACAGCCTTGTGGCATTTTGTGAGGTGCCCCAAACCATTCTGATGTCAAGGCCATTGCACTTGCTCACTGTCATACGCCTGGCATGCTACCCGCCCCAGTATTCACCCGGCCCACTCCTTTTCATCAGTCAGGGCCTTTTCTGACCTTCTGTCTAAAGTAACGTGCCCCTCTCGCATCTCAGGACAATTTCCAGCATACCACCTGAATTTGATTTTCTCTACCCCACTTATTGTCATCAGTAACTATCTTATTTCTTTGTTTTCCAATGCACACCTTATCTATCTACCATAATACCCCCCTAGAGGGCAGGTAACTCTTCCCTGCTATGGCCACAATATCTCACATGCAAGAATGAGGAGATCAATAGAATCACAACCATGCTAATCCAATAGTGCTTGATATTTTTTTCATCATGGTTTTTTCCATCTGAATAAAACACTATTATCAGGAGTGCCATGGAGCTGATCAGCAAGCTGAGAGCATGTGATTTTTACTTACTAGGGCAGAACTCAAATATCCTCTGTTTAAATCTTGAAATAATATCCGTGTCAGCTTATTTTTTACATGAGTCCCCCAGGTTACTTACCTTCATGAGGCATGCTCTTTCTCTAAATTCCCGGATCACCAGAAATGCCTACAGAGTGGAAAAAAGGCAAAGTCAACAGGTCAATACTTATTGAGTGGTACATCTGCAGATTTACATAGTGATGCAAAAAAGTTCTAGCATCTGTATTCTCAGAGGGTGTGAACTAACACTATAAAACTCACACACAGCAGAGAGAAACCCACAGAGGTGCGAGTGGGAAGAGGGACCTGCGGTCTGGGTAGACTGTTGCTTCAGGATACACAAGGGCAGGTTCTACATTCACTGGATAAGGCACGCAGGGCATATAATCAAAATTACCCTTGATGTTTCTAAAAGAGACTGTAAATCACAGAATGCATGTTCATTCATATAATCCTATTATCGTAACATTTATTATTAAATACATATATTATATATGTATGTATATACGGATATATAAAATAAAAAGGAGGTGAGTGATAGAAAAATGTCTTTAAAAATATTTTATTTATTTATTTTTAGAGAAAGGGGAAAGGAGGGAGAAAGAGAGGGAGAGAAACATCCATGTGTGGTTGCCTTGCTTGCGCCCCCTACTGGGGACCTGGCCCACAACCCAGGCATGTGCCCTGACTGGGAATTGAACCAGCAACCCTTCAGTTTGCAGGCTGGCACTCAAGTCCACCTAAGCCACACCAGCCAGGGCAAAAAAAATGTCTGTCCCTAAGTGGTAGAATCACAGAACCCTGTTAAACTACGAAGGGCAAGTTCCCTTTGAGACAGGCTGAGGCAGCAGCGGATGGCATTTCCTGGCCCATGTTCTTTCTGCAGCAGACACTCTTTTGGTGGAATCATGAGCTGAATCTACCACATTACTTAAACTGTTCACCCTCTATCTGTTCTGCTCCCTGAGCTCGCATCGTTGGTTCTTATGATTTCATGTCCACATTAAGTACATGTGTATACCATGAACTAGAGGGTTTGGGTTTTGAATGGGAAAGCTCTGGGTTCCAGCCTGTGCTCTTACACCCGTGCCCAGCTCTGTCCCAGACCCTTTCATTTATCCTCCTGGACACACCTTCTCTGCACCTCTTGCAATTGGGCAGCCATGTGACTCAGCTTTGTCCATAAGATTATGAATGGTGGAGATGTCTGCCGCTCCCAGGCCCGGCATGCAACTTCATGTTTGATCGGGGTGACCTTCGAAATCCCATGCTGAATATCAAAGGGCCTGGAGGTAGAAGGAGCCAGAAGGAGCCAGAAGGAGCCAGGTTCCCCGAATCACCACTTGGAGGAGAGCCACGTGCCACTAAGGTGTTAGACTTGTGTGAGTTAGAAATGAATGTATCTTGATGGAAGTCACTGAGGTTTAAGGGTTCATATGTCATAGCAATTAGCATTGCTTTAAGTAACACCTGATTTGTTGGACTTAGTGCTAGTGACTTAACCCTTTCCTGTCTTGGATTCAGCATTAGTCAGGGTCCCTCCCAAAGCAAACAGCCAACATACTTAAAACAGGCAATTGAGGCAGTTTAATGACGAGACAATTTAAAAAGATGCAGAAAGAGCTAAGGGGCATTCACAAGGGATGGTGATGCATCTCAGAGCTAGTGACAGCAGAGAGCCCTTATCACTCTGAGCTTGGGGTTGAGGGCCAGGAGAGGAAGCATTTCCCGGACTCTGGGGAGATGGTGTAGCTGCAGGAAAGGGCTGCCTGGAGGGACCTGTAACTTTCAACAGGGCATTACAGCCAACCTAAGTTCTGGCAGGAAAGGATTTGGAGCAATAAAAAGCCAGATGTCCCTCTCCTGCCTTCCAATCCTGCTGATGGCTCCTATTGACTACACCCAATTGGAAGTCAGAAGGTGAGGAGCTCATTGGAGTAGTCAATAAACGTCAGCTTCCTGGGGTGTAGGCCAGGTGTAGAGGACAGAAGGGCCAAGCGAAGAACCTGAAGCACAGTTTCCTTATCTACAAATCAGGCCTTCTAACAACCTGTCTTACAGAGGCTGCCCTGGAGTGCAAAGGGTCTGAATAATAAGCTCCAAATAAAATACTATTCTATTTCTCTTGGCCATCTGCTGCTGAACCACTGTCCACAGTTTCTTTACAAATATGTATTTTTCTCACTGACTTTTTTTTGTCTGCGTTGTTTGTTTGGATTGTTTTAATCTTCCAGAAATGCTGACATGCCACCAAATGTCGGGTGGTTTCCAGCATGAATTTAATTCCAGTGTTTCCTGGAGGTTGGCATCTTTACTTCTTCATGATTTATTTTTGGTCCTAGGTGAGGCTTGAGAAAATATCCAGTTTCAGGATCCTTGGGAGATTCTTTCTTCTTAGTTTCAGCCACTCATTGTTATTTTTCAGGGTTATGTTGCCAAGAATGTTTCACACCAAGAATGCTCCGCACCCCAGGCAACAGCCATGTGTAAAGTACTCTGCCTGGGTCTCATCATGCCACATTTCATGCCTGCTTTTGGGTTTACTAGATACAGTCACCTTTTCATGAATGACAGAGGAGTGGGCCTTGCCCAACAAGTGATAGGACATTAGCATCTCTCTGAGGCAGGCTTGGTGGAAGGAAGGGAACCCGGCCGTCTTGAGTTCAAATCCCTCCTCTGTCTCTTTCTTGCAGTATAACCTTGAGGAATTCCATCCTATTTTCTGAGCTTTATTTTCTCTATTTGCAAGATGGGATTCATTGCACCTGTCTTTCTGGCTAGGTGTGGGGAGATCATGAATTATGCATGTCCAGACACTTGGCTTTACACATAGCAGGCACTCAGCAACTTTTGTAGAAAAACATCAAAATCTTTAAGTTCCACTGGGGATTCTCAAGTTCTGATTATACTGGAGTTTAAAAAAAAATGGAGCTGACAATGTGCTCTGGGCCCACAAATATTCAAAGAGTCCTCCCAGGCTAAAACTATACTCTTTATTCTAGTTGACATCTTTTTTTAAAAAAAAAAGCCTCACTAAAATTTTCCCCCTAAGGTAAATGGAGTCCACTGATATCAAGGCTGTTTTCTGAGATTCCACAGTGCTAAGATGGGAGGTGAAAAAAATTTATTAAAATCACATTAGAAACCTCACCACATCATATGATAATCATATTAAAATATACTCTTGGCTGCATGCTGTTTTCTATTTCCATATTCTTCCACGTGTGACATACAACATCAGCTTTTTCCTGAGCATTTCCGGAATAACTTGTTATTTGGTAAGTCCGGGATCCCAGGCTCACTCAGGCTGTTGTGACACCCGGTGGGGAGTAGTGAATGGGAGTCCATGCTCCAGCCCTGCCTCTTACTTCGGGAAGGTTACTCAACAAACCTTTTGTGCCTAGGAAATGATGCCACTGATCTCAGGGTTTGTTTGAAGATGAGAACAATGAGGGAGTCGAGTTTAAAGCATTGCTTAAGAAAAAGTGCTCAACCGTGCTAGCAACTATTATTGAAAGGGGACAATTTAGATCTAGGAAAATGGCTATGGAATCCATCACCTTTACCTTATGCCTGAGTACACTGAGGCTCAGGAAGGAAAAACAGGACCCAAAAAGGACCACCCCATTAGTTCATACAACCCTGGTCTCCTGACGTCCATGGTGATTTTCTGGCCACGGAACCACCATTTCATATAAAAGTGTCACCAGCAGGCAAACAGCAGAACAAGCCATCAGGGGATGCAGGACAGTCTTCTGACTTCGACACCATGCACAGAACACTGCACAAGTGAGCAGATCTCCTGACTGACACTGGTCTGCCCACCCGCTGCTCCCCATTGGCTTTCACAAGAGCCTAAGGATTTGGCTGCCATTTGAATGTCAATCATCACCAAGCCCTTATTTTATGAAATGCTAAAGGGACTTATCTAAGAAAAGAAGATAAAGAAAAGACATGTATAGTAAAAGGACAGCAAACTCACAATTATTAACAACCACACTTAAAGCAAAACCAAAAGAAGCTAAGCAAACAACTTGAACAGGAACAGAACCACAGAAATGGAGGTCACATGGAGAGTTAGCAACAGCGGGGTGGGAGGAGGAGAGAGGGGGAAAAGGTATAGAGAATAAGTAGCATAGAATGTAGGTTGAAAATAGACAGGGGGAGGGCAAGAATAGTACGGGAAATGTAGAAGCTAAAGAACTCTTAAGTGTGACACATGGACATGAACTAAAGGGGGGGAACGTGGGTGGGAGAGGGAGTATAGGGTGGAGGGGAGAGAAGGGGGGAAACGGGACAACTGTAATAGCATAATCAATAAAATATATTAAAAAATCATCTATGTTTTTGGTGATGTACTTTCACAGAAAATTGGAAAGGACTGTTTTTCACCCTCCCTTCCATGTTCTTCCACATCCTTAAATAAAGGATTGTAGCGAGACCCATTATTACTGGGTAGACTTGAGTTTCTAACAGTCATTATAAACAATGATTCTCATGTCAAATCTTAGGAGTGAATTGAAAGAACATAAATATTATGTTCTTTTAAAAATAAAGTGTCTGGGCTATGGAGAATGGCGGTTGATCAGGTTTTTGTGGAAAATGCCAGGAAATGAAGGGAGGCCATGAATATTCTTTAGTGGTAAAGGGGTTCTGCCCCAAGAAAAATGGCATGTCTTGGAGGGAAACTACCACCACCACATCCACCTCCACCTCCACCTCCACCTCCACTGCCACTGCCACCATTACCACTTCCACCACTACCACCATCACCTCCACCACCACCGCCGCCGCCACCATGATCTCCACCACTACCACCATTACTACCACCAAGTCAGACTCTAGGAGAAGATAAGAGGGAAGTTAAGCACAAATGTTTATTAAGTACCTACTATATTTTATGCATTTTGCCCATGTCTTAAAAAATATGACTTGCTTATGTTTCTTTTCCTCTGAAAGCTCTGTGAGGGTATGACTCTGTGTGTCTTCTTCTCACCAGTAATTAACACAGTGCCTAAAAGTTTGTCAAGTGTTTGTTGAATGAAAAAATGTGCTAGAGCTCTCTATAAATAATCTTCTTTCATCATTATAGTCATCTTGTGAACTGGAAATCATTACCCTCACTTTGTACAATAAGTCGAAATACCAAAGATTTAGAGAAGTTAAGTAATGTGTCCTCTGTATCAACAACAGATCTGGAATTCTAGTCAAGGTGTCATGATTCCTGAGTCCATTCTGTTTCCTCCATAATATGCCCCCAGATTCTTTATGAAACACATCTCTGCTTAACATCTCTGCTTGGGTTGTATGCTATAGAATGGCGGGTGTTTCTTTCCATTTATGATGTCCTGCAGATTGAGAGGAAATAGCTCTACTATTGACAGCCACAAGGCAGAGGCGTTGAGACAAAAGGAACTCCCTGGCCTGATTCTTTACTGTTGGGGACCAGTGTGGCAGAGTGAGGGGAAAGAACACAACGTGAGGACTTTGGGGTGCTGGTTCCACCTCTTCCCCAACCACTTTCTTGACTGCTGGATGGGTGTTAGTTATCTATCATGTGTAATAGACCATTCCCAAACTTAGTGGCTTAAAAAAAACAGGCATGCATTATCTCACAGTTTTTATGAACTGGGAATTATGGAGTAATTTAACCAACTGGCTTTGGCTCAAGAGTGCTCATGAGGTTGCTGTCAAAGTGTCCAGTGGGGATGTGGTCACCTAAGAGCTTGAGAGGGGCTGAGAGATGCATTTTCAAAAGCGGCACACTCACGTGGCTGTTGGCAATGGCCTCAGTTCCTTGCTGGCTGTTGGCAGGAGGCCTATTTCTCACCCCGTGGACCTCTCCTTAGGCTGTTCCGGTGTCCTCACAATAGGTCAGCGGGCTTCCCCCAGAGCAACCTAAGAAAGAGAGAGCAGAGAAGAAACCAGTTTTTGTATTATTGATTTTCAGAAGTCACGCACTTCCACTTTTGCCGTATTCCATATGTTAGAAGTGAGTCGTCACTAATCCAACCTGTCCTCTAGTGGAGGGGAATCAGGCTTCACCATTGGAGGGGAGGAGGATCACAGAACTGGTGGGCATATGTTAAAACCACCATAATGGGTCAGGTAGGCAATGTTTTGTATCTGCCACTCACATGTTATTTCCATTCCTTACAGATGTTGTCAAAAGTTAAGGGGCTTGGGAATCAGAGAGAACAGTGTTGGAAATACGGGTTAATGTTCAATATCTTTATAAGCCCTGTTTTTCAACCATAAATCAATGATGATATCAAACCAATATCACAGGCTTGCTGGGTAGATCACAGGCAATAGATATAAAGCTGTTAGTACACCGTGTAGCACAAAGTAAGTGTTCAAGCAGTGTGCTCCTTTCTGTTCCATCCATGACAAGGCGACACTCCCTCCCCCTACTCCTCATACTTGTCTGAGTCAGGATACCGGACACACACACACACACACACACACACACGGATTCCTGAGTTCACTCTGTTTCCTCCATGCCATCCTGCGGCTTCTGCATGAAGTCATCTTTACTTCTGCACTGTGGAATATAGTTGCTTGTCACAAAATATTAGATTCCAGACTTGAGACACACGTTGGCAAGGGAACATAAATGTTCTCCAAAGCTTGCCCAAATTCTTATGCTTATTTCCTGTGCTCGAGTGTTTCCAATAAGGTAGACTCTTCCATGTGTCATCCCAATGACCTTCCGCTCTCTTTTCTCACAGCAGTGAACTCTGTCTCCAACGTGTTGTGAAGTTGAAGTCAGATAAGGTGTGTTACTTTTCCAATAAACAAACAGTAGCTATTTCTCTCACCGTGTGTGTGGTTAGCTTCAGTTCCTTTAGGGTCTAAAATATTTAAAATGCCATCTGGAAAAAGTGTGTGTATATTGGGGGCTGGGGGCACAGCTGATACTTTTTCTTAAGAACCACAAAATGTGCTTGACCATTTACATAGGTTATCTTATTTATGCCTCACAAAAATAGAGTGAGGTCCATATTATGATTGCCATTTAGAAGACAGGGAAATAGAAAGTTAATAGGTTGGCCTAAGCCCCAGAGGTGGTAAGTACAGTTACCTAGGTGAAGTATAGAGTGGCAGGGTAGAATTCTGTGATTTTCATGACTGCTCACTTGACTACATGGTACACCTAAGAGTTAATAACCCACTGGATTAAGCTTCGTGTTTAATTGAGTTTAGTACAATAATAATTTCAGGGATCCTACAGCCCAGGCACTGGTCTAGATGCCAGGGTACAGAGAGGTGAGGGGGTTCCAGGGGACTACTGAGGCAGAGGAGAGACATAAAACCCATTATCGTGTTTCATTTTGTCTGCAGATAAAGCCCCTGTGAACACGCTGACGGATGGAAAGCCAGCTGATGTTATTGAGGCACCCACCGGTAGTGAACACCGAAGACTGGCAGCCTGGGCTCTCTGACGCTGATGAATTCCTGATAAAACCATTGGGTGATTATAGAGTCGATCTGCTTGAAATCAAGATATCACAGTGGAACAATTTCCTTAGTTCTGTGGTGCCATTTATCACCATTGTTTGTCTTCATTGTCGGTATTAACATCAATTATTTATCATAATGCTCATTTTCCTTCCTAGCCCTCTTTCCTGTCTGACATGTGAAATCTCTTGCTATTAAACTGAAGGGAAGGTGGAAACATTAGTCCTTCTTACATCACTGTTGCTTTTGAATTAAGCTTTTTCAAGTGGGGGCAGCAAATTGAAAAAAGCCATTCCAAGTTGAGCAAAGGCCATTTTCCTTGCTTGGTACACATTCTTCCAGTTCTCATTTAAGTTGCTATTCCTCCGGGGTTGGGCCTCAACGAGAACAATGACAGTGCAATGTAGAAGCAGGCAGGTGTGTTGAATCTAAAGCACCGAGAGGCAACAGCACTTGGGGTGGCAGAAACAGCTGGCTGCTTCCCAAGCTGTGGTGCCCTTTCTGCCTCAGTAACACTGCCTCACATTATATGGAGTAGCGGTCCACCCA
The DNA here is from genome assembly GCF_019186645.2 of Phyllostomus hastatus. Classification (NCBI taxonomy): domain Eukaryota; kingdom Metazoa; phylum Chordata; class Mammalia; order Chiroptera; family Phyllostomidae; genus Phyllostomus; species Phyllostomus hastatus. The sequence goes on along the minus strand of NW_025334017.1, from coordinate 41,045,833 downwards.
ACTAAAAGAGTATATTGGTTAGTCTGCCCTGGCACTAAGTTTTGGCCAATGAGAATTAGCAGGACTGTAATGTGAAATTTGGGAGAAGGCTGATGAAAGGAAACTGAATTAGCTGGAAGCCGATCCCGTCCCACTCCTTAGCCCTTTGCCTTCTAGCCTATAGCATGGATGTGATGGTGGCATTCTAGGGGACATCCCAGACATTGGGATGGAAGATGCTTGCTATATGGTAAGCAGAATCAAAGAACTTGGATCCCTGACCACTACTGTACCACCGCACCGAACACAGACTCCTCACCTTGGGAAGATAGGTCGGTAGCTATATTATTTAAATCACTGGGTTGGTTGGTTTGCTTATGTTTTTCTGTACTATGCAGCTACTCTTAATCCCACCAGAAACATGTGGGAGTGATGAGATGGGAGGTAGGATTGGAGATGGTGAGGGAGTGGATGAATCAAAGGAGACTTCCAGGTTCTCAGCCGGGGTGACCCTGGGGGCGGTAGTCCCATTCACTGAGACAGGACCCACAAGAGGGAAAACACAGTTGTAGAAAGAGGAGACATGTTAAGCCGGAAGGTGTAGGAGTCTCACAGACAGACAGGTATGTGTTAGTGCAATGAAGCTATGTTGAGGACATAGATACAGACGTGGCCATTGCCAGCATGTGCGTGACATTTAGGGGGATCGGAGTGTATTCGATGGCCCAGGGAGACCCAGACGGTGTTAACAATGAACACAGAGAAGCTGAGTGAGCTCCCTGAGGGACGATTCAGGGTGATATTCAGATACGCAAACATGTACTTGTGATTCCTACAGGATGTGGGAAATGCACCGCTAAGGACCCACTTTACTGCTTTCCCCTCCCAGGTAGTCACATTTTGATAAGGTGCCAGATCGACAGAAATTTTAAAGTCATCGGTTTCTCTTTGTAATGAATCTAAGTCAGACACTGCTGCCAGGCCGAGTTTCTAATGGGAGTGGGCTAACTCGCACTGCCAAAGCATGTTGATACACTTTCAGCCACATCTACAAGCCCTGTGACGTCTGAACATATGTGTCCTAATCACATGCATACAGGTAATTTTCAGGAGGGCTATCCAATATTGAAGCAGACTAAAGGCTTCCCCATAACACCTTCAAGGAATCGTCAAGTAGTGCACAGAGTATGGATGTAGAAACCAGTCCAGGCTGGGTAGGTTAACTCTTTAACAGTTTCTGTCCATACCCCCTCCACCTCTCAGCTCTGTGTCCTCAGGGGAATGCTCAAGAAGTATGAGATGACATATGTAAAGTATTGAAATAGTACCTGGCACAAAGGAGACCCATAATTTTTTTTACCTCATTTTGGCGATCAGGAAACGGAAGCCCCTGAACTCTGGGGCTCATGTTATAGCTGCATCTGGTCTGAGGCTCCGTTCTCGTAGGGTTTACTTGACCAGAGGCAAGAGAACTTTAATAGAAAAAAGTTTAAAAGCAATACAATGCGGCAGAGCTGGCACATCTCCCTGCATAGGATGCCACTTACACTGTGTATAGGCAAAGAGCTGCTCCTGCAGTTGAGCAGTGTGACACTTCTACAGCTGTCTAGTGGCCTCATTTGGGAGCCATCTCTTGAAATGCCTGCACAATAACAGTCCCTGTTATCTTTACAGATGCAAAGAGCTATGGTAACCATTGTGCTTTGTCTTCCGTTGCCCTTTGTTGAAGTTGGACTTCCCAGGGCCTCTTTGAGTCTCACTCTTCCCACTCTCTGCTACGTACATAGAGCTCTTCCCATCTCATTTTTTGCCTCCTTTTATACCTGCTATTCCCTTTCCCTGGAATTCTCCTTGCTTGATTTGGCTTCCTGGTGAACCTCTAGTCACCCTTAAAGACTCAACTCAAATGTTGCCTCCTCCATGTGCCTCCTCTGCTAGGTGATACCAAGAGTTTTCTCTTCTGTGCTGCCGTGAGAGCTTAGCCTTACCTTTGCCACTGCCCTTGGGATAAAGCCCCAAACCCTCAGCCTGTCCTAGGAGGCCCAGTACAGTGATCACCTCTTAGCTGCATCTCTAGCCACTTCCCTCCCATGACATATCCTGACCAGCACATTCTGTTTGTGCTGATTTAGGCTGTGGGCTTAATTTGAGCCAGGAAAAGAATGTCTGGCCAAGAATTGGGGCTTATTCCTGGAGGGTGGTATGTGTGACCCTGCCTATGGGTATATGTTATGAAAATACCCTTTCTCAGTCCCATTATGGTCCATGTTTAAATTTAAATAAAGTGACTTAAATTTCAGTAATTTTAATTGGGGTCAAAAATACAAATTAAAAATGGAATTTCTTAGTGGCACCAGCCACATTTCGAGTGCTGAGCTGCCCCACGTGGCTTGTTGCTGCTATTCCCTATTGGACAGCGCAGAGAGAGGCCATTTCCTGCAGTGCGGAAAGTCCTGTTGGACAGAGCTGTGTAGGCTTTTTAAATGTTGGGGAGAAAAAGCACCTTAGAGTCTTGTTACTCAAAATACTGTCCCCAGACTAGCAAGAGCTGCATCACCTCATTGCTTGTTAAAAATGCAGAATCCCAGATGTACGACATCAGAGATCCTGAGTCAGAATCTGCATTGTAGCAAAATTCCACGTGACCTGCATACACCTGGAAGGTTGAGAATCACTGCCTTAAAGATCACTGACTTAAGCTACTCACTTTGGATGTTCTCAAGGTTTTCCGTTGCACATATGAAGCTTGGGAGCCTTAAAAACTGTGGATATCTGGGTCTCACCCCTGGAGTTTCTGATGCAATTGTTCTTGAGTGTGGTCCTGGTACTAGGAGTGTTCAAAGCTGCCCAGGTGTGTCTGTGCAGCCGGGATTGAGAATCGCTGCTTTAGAAACAAGGCAGGAAGGCTCAGAGAAGGCAAGTGACTTCTCTGGGCACAGGTCTCTAGTTAGAGGCTCCCTTATTGTCCCGATTCCAAGTCACGGTGCTTACTCTGCTGTAGCACCTAGTTTCATCCTCATCAGACAGAATTCTGGAGGAGCATTCTGAACCGATCAAGTTTCCTTTTTGTTGTTTTCTTGTTTTTTTTTTTTTCTATTTCTCTTCTAGAAACAATCACCTTGATACCCCCAAGTGAAGGTAACACAGGGCCTGCATTATAATTGCTTGTTAATATCAAACTGACGGCTGATGGATTTGCCATCTGCAGAGGGCTTGCCTTTAAGGGTCAGTGCCTGGCGCATGGGGCTTGCAGCTCTGCTGGTAGAGATCAATATTCTATTATGGAAGCAGTTGGCTGGCAGACACCATGGGGGCCTCACCTCTTGCCTTAAGGCACACGGGCTCTGTGAAGAGCTCAGGGCAGGTTCACGAGGGCTGTGGCTGAGAGAGCCACTAATGAGCCCACCAGAGCCCACACCTCCACTGCGGCAGGCGTGCATGCAGGGGTTCCGTGGTGCAGTGTTTCCCTGCACGTTAAGGAGCCCTGCAGGCCAGGCTGCCTGTCTTCCCATCACGTCCGCTCGGCCACATCCTACACTGAAAGGCAACCTCAAACTTGCCTACAAGAGACTGCTGACAGGCAAAAAGAAAAAAAAAAGGGAGTTCGCAGACACTACCCATTTCCTCTGCTTACCTTCCTCCCTCTCTCTCTGAATTTATCTCACTCCAGGTGAAGTGAAATACTGATGATGATTATAACCTGTATTTACTGGGCACCTTCAATGTGCCGGAAATTCTGCTAAGTTCCTTTATTCACTTTCTCACTTAACTCCCACTACAACACGGTACGTTGGGGCGTGAGGAAATTCAGGATCAGAGAGGTCATGCGACTTGTTCAAAGTCACACATCAGGAAGTGGTCGAGCTGGGACTTGAACCTAGATCTGTCGCTCGGCAATGCTCCTTACAACCGTGCGATTTGGTGTCCTAAAACACGTGTGTGTGCGCTCCCCATGTCCAAGCAGAGGGGCAAACTGCAGGAGGCCAGCATTGTTAAGATTACACATTTGTCACTGAAACATTCCCCTTTTGATTTTTTAAAATTGGGGCACAATTTATAAGCATACATTGCATCAATCTTAAAGATATCATTTGATTGCGGTTTTTTTGCAGGTGTAGACTCCTGTGTAAACACAGCTCAGTTCAAGATATGCAGCATTCCCATCATTCCAGAAATTTCTTCAATGCTCCTTCCAAGTCACTCTCCTCACCAAGAGATAACTATTATGATTTCTATTAGTGTACATTAGTTTGCCTGGTCTTGAACTTCATATAAATGGAGTCATCCAATAGGTACCCTTTATGTCTGGTTTCTTTTGCTTGATTTATTTTTGAGATCCACTCATGTTGTAGCATACATCACCAATTCGTTCCCTTTTATTGCTGGATAGTATTCCATTGTATAGGTACATGTCAATTGGTTTTCCATTATCCTGTTGAGTGTTTGGGTTGGTTCCCCATTAGACTGCCAAGTCGCATAGGGCAGGTAAACATTTTATCTGAGAATGTGTTCATTCCAAACCAAACTGCAACACCCTTCACTATCCCACTCCACCCAGTTGCTAGCACTGTAGCGCACATAGGGGAGGGCTTAAAAAATGTTAGTCCATGGTTGGACCTGCTGAGTGAGAGTCTAGAGTCTTAATATAGTATCTGAAACTAATGCTAATGGACTTCCTATTAGTAGCTCCCGAAAAAGGCTGTCAGTCTGTTAGGGTTGTTAAAATAGACAACCACAGACTAGTTGCTTATAGGCAGCGGCAATTTATTTCTCATAGCTCAGGAGGCTGGGAAGTCCAAGATCAAGGTATGAGCAGATTCTGTGTCTGGTGAGAGTCCACTATCTGCTTCATAGCTGTTGTCTTCTCTGTGTCCTCATATGGGGGAAAGGACTAGGGATCTCTCTGGGGTCTCGTTTACAAGGGCACTAAACCCATGTGTAAGGGCTCTGCCTTTGTGACCTAATCATCTCCCCAAGACTCCATTTCCCAACACCATCACATTGAGGGTTAGGTTTCAGCATATGAACTAGGAGAGGTGGTGGCAAACATCCAGTCTATAGCCAACAGCATCCCTTCGCAAATCTATTCCCCTCAAGGCAAGCTAGGACGTGGACCTGGACCACTGGCATTCATGGCATGGGAGTTCAGAGACCCCTAATGGAGTCCAGGGACACGTTTTCATTGCACTTTGTGAACCAGGATGAGCAGAGTGATTTCTCTGTTTCCTCATCTGGAAAATGAGGGTAATATAAACAGCTCTGCTCGAAAGCATAGATGTTGGGAGAGTAGTGGATGTTAAAGCAAATTGCTTCCCTAAATCACAGGCGACCTTTGCCGTTCATTAGTCTGATAAGCCAAATCCTCAAATCTGCCAGCAACGAAACATTTCTCATGGCACTTTCCTTGATGTGCCCGGTGAACATGCTGAAATCACATCAGTGTGAGGACTGCTGCCTAGTACAGGTGATGCTGGGAGCATCCTGACGCACTCCAACTGGCATGTTAAAGAAGGCAAGGGGATCTCCCATGCACCTCCGGACACCATCTCTATCTACCTGCTTCCACCCTGAGCCATTTCCCGGGAGACTGACCTGTGTGGACTCAATGAATCAGTTCCCGTGTCTCTGGTGTCCAGGGGCCCAGACAGGGGTGAGCACTAACAGGAGATTGGAGGAGGTGGGGGAGTGAGTTGGTGTGATCTTTCCTCTGGCGCCCTCCCTGCAGGCTCACCTTGACCCCTTTGCCTCCAGGTTCCAATAAGTATTCTATTTCCTTGAGCCTTCTGAGTTCGGGGTGTTAAATCTACGACTAATTCTAGTACTGAAATATTTCTTAGAGTTTCTTGATACCCTGTTTACAGCTGAGTAAACAGTGTCCTTTTAAAGCTCTCTTCAAAGTACCCTAATTTTGAGTGTGCTCTTTGCTGCCTGTTGGAACCCTGACTGATACATCACCTGGTACAACTTACAAAGCCCTGTGTTTCCCAAACGTACCTGACGATGACTCCCCTCCTTCTATTTTTCTTTGTTTATTCATCAAGAGAAACTGCTGAATGAATGGGGAACTCTGAGGAATACAATCCTTTTTTTCTATCCACCTCCTCCAGCGCTTGCAAACCCAGTGTTCATAGAATTCTTGAGCCCCACAAAGACGGGACAACTGTTCTGTTAGACTAAAAAATAGAACAGAAGCTGATCCTGGACCTAAAGGAAGACTGCATTTGACGATGGCCCCCTTGAGTCAGGGGTGGGGTCCCACAAAGCATCTGTCTGGATGGGCTGGAGTTTAGAACATTTGGCCTCAGGATTACAGCCTTGGAGAGCCGGGATGTGACCAGGTCTTTCTACAGTGGGGTGCTAGCACTTCAACCATTTAAGGGGGTAAAAGCTTACATGTGATGAACCACAGAAATGAGGGCCAAGGGCTGAAGTGGTCAACCCAACCCTTTTATTTAATGACCAAATCACCTTTGCTACTAATTCAATTTTTTTTCTTGGGGAGGAGTGTTTTAAATGATAAAGCCAGATACCTTAAGGGGGAAATCTCACCAATCAAATATTGTTTTGACAAAGCTCTTGTCACAGATGGATGAGTATATCCTGGCTTTTTTAGGGAAAAGGAGCTTATAATACTGAATTGTATTACTAGAAACCACCTTTGCCTTCTTGCCCTTTTCCTCTATCCCCATTGGTAAAATTGGTCCCTAACCCAAGTGGCTTTTTACCTTCAAAATTTATTAGGTCTCCTTTCTCTTCCCATTGCCAATGGCCTAGGTCAGGACCCTATCATCTCCCATTCTGATCAATGCAAGAGTTTTTAAATTAATCTCCCAGCAACCAGTGTCTCCCTCCTCTAATCCATCCCCCCTCATGTCACCAAGCATCCTTCTAAACCACAGAACCGACCAGGACACACATCTTCTCAAGCACTGGTGATATAGAGCTTATAACAACTTCCTATATTCCTTAGCGTCAACTTTGAGGCCCCTTCCCCTGGATGATGCTATCCTAGAAACTATTCCAGCACTCTTCAGCCACCAGACAGGTGGGTTCATCTGTATTCTGTAACATCCTTAATTTAGAATAGTAGACAGAATGTAATCTGCATAATGGGGGAAGCAACATAAACACACATACGCCAGCCAGCAAATGTCCTGTTCATGGGTCCAGATAGGAGGTGAGGCTGACCCATCTGTGTGATGTTACTAGTAGTATGTTCTCAAAGTTATTCTGCAGTTTAAAGGAGATGTATCTCAAGTCTGGGTCTGCAACAGGGAAATCAGATGAGAATAGATATTTGATAATACGAGGATATTTCCACACAACATCCTTCTTTGTGGAAAGCATTTTTCTCCCATTTAATTGATGAGAAAGCTGATATGAAGAGAGGGCAAATAATCTGTGATTTTGTAGTTACTCAAAGTCAAAGTATCTCAAGTAAGCTGAGATTTTCATAAGACAGAGACAAAGGGATGAGGGAGGCAAAGAATAGCATCTTTGTTTCAACTCCCTGCTTCCCTTTGACCTGTGGCTTGATTTCCATTCCATCTGGCTAGTGGGTATTTGCATGTCAGTTTTATAACACGTGGATTCCTGGCCAAACTGAACTGTTTAGTCATATGTATGCTGGGTCTCCAAATGCAGGAAGGATCAACTTGACTCAGATGTTTACCTTTCAACTTTGTGCACCAGCACAGATGTTTGTGGAACGCAGAAGGGAAATTCTTGATTGAGATATCCACGCTCGCTTGAACTATCCAGTTCAGAACTAACATTGGAAGTCATCTGAAGTTCAGAAAATTCAGATAAGGCTGGTTGAAGGAGGTGGGGAAATCAAAGATAACATACTTTTCTCCCAGGCAAAGAAAGGCAAACATTTTCTTTACAACTTCCTGCTCTTGCACAGCTCCTTCACTCACGGTGTATTCAATGCCTAATGTACCCCAGCCTCAGGGCTGGGGCGCAGGGATAAAAGTGGCCATTCATGTCTCTGAGGAACTTACTAGCTTCCTAGTGAGAAAGGCACAAAGGAATTATCGCAATACAGTGCGACTGGCACTATAATTGGTGGGCATATAAGAGTTTTTGGAGCACAGAGGAGGAGAAATGAGTACTATTTCTGGAGTCTCCACTGAGTCACAAATACTGTGCTCCTTGCATTCTTGTTTCATCTTCACAGCAGTGCAGGAGAGACAATATAATTCCCCCCTGATTCTCAGAGAGGTAAAACAACCTTGCCCAAGCCACACAGTATATACACTTAAGAGCTCTTCTTACAGTTGCATTTGTTTGGTTCAGAAGCTTTGGCCCTTTTCCCAGCCTTGCCGGAGGGTCCGGAACTGCTCCCATTCACCTGGAGACTGGATGCTAAAGGCTAAGATGGGATTTGCCAGCCTGGGAGGGGTGGGAGGTATTCCAGGCAGAGCCCGTCCAGGCTGTGAGAAGCCAAAGAAACCAGGAGGCATAGAATCTTTGGGAAATGATGGGTCGTGCTCTGTGGCCAGAAAGTAGTATTGAGAGATCCACTGAAGAGTAATATGGGGGCAGGAAACAGTGGGAAAGAAGAGGTGAGACAAAGAACTAACAATGCAGCCAGTGTCTATTTGCAGAGGGCTTTGTGTCTGCGGTGACATCCTTCCTGAGCTAGGAAGACTGCAGTCTTGGGAGTTTTGTTTGTTTTGTGTTAGCAGTTGACTTACTCTATATGCCTCTGAACATTTAACAAACGGAAGGATATCGTGCATGCCCAGAAGCCAGGGAGACAAGAAACGCAGCCCAATAGATGGGAAAGCATCCCAGATTTGGATTCATAGGATGTAGTTTTGTGTGTTGGGCCACCATTTAGACTTATATGAATTTTGCATTGTTATTAAATCCCTTTAAGCTTCAGTTTCCTTGTTGCATCTTTTGCATCCTTTGCTAGAGATTCAATTTCCTCATTGGTGAAGTAGGGACAATCTTCAGACCTATGAATGGAGGCTGAATTTCTGCCAGAAAGAGAATGAAAATGGCTTTCCTAATTTACCATTTCTTTTGCGACTATTTTGCAAAAGTTCTCTTTTGCTTTTCAGGCCGGTTGTACACTGCCCTGTGCATCCTTCGCTAGAAGGCAGCCTGGGAGCTATTCTGGTCCTTGTGTGGCTGCTGCTTGAGGTGGAGAGAAGGTGAACTTGCATGTGTCTCACCTGTCCTGTGAGAGAGGTATGAAGACACTCACCCACACACTGGTTCACAGAGAAGGACACTGAGAGTCAGAGACGGAGTGATGTATCAAGGTCATATGGCAACTCAATCCCAGAGTCGGATGCCAGCCCAGGTCTGCCAGGTTCGAATGCCTGTTCTTTTCACTACCTTATGTTGCCTGCAGTAAAAGCTTCTGGGAGCAATAGGTAGGGCTGTCAGTTAAGTTCAAGGCAGGGTCGAGGCGGAAATATACAAGAGGATGAGTGCCCCGTGGGAGACTTTGCTGTGACTTTTATCAGCAAGCACTCAGAAAAAGCCCACCCGGAGCCAGTTGAAATCAGCCTGGGTCGTACTGAGCCAACAACCATGGGAATGCCTCTCTTGTCGGCTTCAGCTGAGAGCAGAAGAACAAGTCAGGAACAAAGAACCCCGAAGCCACTGGGAGAAGATTTTGCTGCCTGGATTGTTTCCTGGGATACTACAGTCAAATAAGGCAAACCCTCACAACTTGTTCAGGGGTACGTGTGCGTGTTTGTGTATGCACATGCAGTTTTAGAGAAAGCCTAGCCCAGCACATCGGATTCAAGACTTAGGCGAGAAATGCCTCCAGTCTGGCGAGACCATCCTTGCCGACAGGGTCTGCCTTCCCTGGAGGAGGCGGCTGCAGTGGCATGCCTGTCCAGCAGGAATGCTCTGTCAAGATGTATTAGTGTCATCTGGGCTGATGTTGCCCACAGCTCCCTTCCCAGATTAGAAAGAGGGAAGCCGAACACCTCCAGGATATCTTAGAAATGACATTTTAAAAGCCACAGCTGTCCCGGCTGAGCTGGGAGCCTGGCAAGCACTGGGAGCACACATTTATTTATGTCGGCAACCGCTGTCAGCGCCACATCTGGGGATAAAGGATCAAACCTCAACACATGTAATTAAGGCTCATCACGCAGGTGAAATTGAGATGCTAGACGAGGTAATTTGTAATCGTTTGGAAATGCCCTCCTAAGTCCCACAGAATGCCTCGGCTTCCCGGCACCTCCCAGAGAATGCTCTCACCAGAAACACCCAGAGAGAGAGATGACACCTTTCAGAGGTTCAGGGAACACGTAAAGGTTGGTGATGGATATTTTCCTCGGGGACGATTATAGCTCTTTAGTCTAATAGCTCCCGTATTCATACCATATTAAGGGCTTAATAAGAACTGAAAAGGCACTGGTAGCTTTAAAAGCTGACACAAACTCGAGGGCTGTGTGGCAAACATAATATCCCTGGGAAAATAGATGGCATAAAACCATAAACAAAACAGAGCTCGCCAATGCATTGATAAAAGCCAAACTGGTATTACAACCTGATGGGAAAGAGGCTCATTCCTGGTAGTGACACTTGTATATTTTGGGGGTAGGTCAGAAACCAGGAGAGACAGAGAATGCTGTCTTGTTGGGACTTGCTGGAAGAACCTATGCAGGGCATGCCAGACCCTTCCCTCATTAACTATTTGATTCTTCCTACAGGTTCCAACACATTACCTGGGCAGTTGCGAAACGAGAACAGTTGTGGGACAAAGAACACATTGTTGAGTTGCAGAGTGGCACAGTTATCGCCTGGAGCACCAGGGCAAAGGGACCTTACCAGGAAGATTGGCTGGCACTGTCGGTATACAGTGCCAGTCTAAGACCCCGATCCTGAGAAACTTGCTGGATTCCTGCCCTTTGATTCAGAGAAAGCAGCTTTCCAGCTGGGGCAGACTCCCTCCCCCACAGAAAATAAAATAAAGTCAATAGCACATAAAAATTCTTTGTACTTTTTTCAGTGCCTTTTATCTGCTGAGCTCAAAGGACGCTGAGGGTATTAACTCTGGCTACGCCCCTTAGTTGTAGGTGGAGAGTTGGCTTGTCCCTCTTTTTATGGATGGGGACCTGAGATATGGAGAGGGTAAGCAATTTGACCAGGGTCACACAATTGGTCAGGGTGGAGCTGGGAAGAGAACTCAGGTTTTCCAATTCCTAGTCTAGTGCCCCCTGCAGACTATATTGAGAGATGCAGTTTGGTAAAAAAAATTAAAATAAAAAAAGGACTTTGGAGAAACATGGAAGTGGAATCATATATTAAGATCAGGAAAATAAATTTTAAATCATTTAGCCAATTTCCTCATTTCCCAGATGAGGAGGTAAGGCTTGGGAATCCGATATAAATCTCCAAGGTAAACAAGTGTAGTTAATTATAGAGCAGAGTCTAGAATCTTGTTTTTTCCAGTCCAAGGTGGCTTTTACTTCGCCGTGCTATAGTCTCTCTGTCTACACCAGCTTTGCAAACTTTAGAGTATCCACTAATTTAATTAGTGTTCAAAAATATTTGACTATGAATTTGATAGTCTCATAGTAGTTTTTCCCCTCCCTATGACTTCATAGTTATTGTTTAACATTCAACTTAAGAACCAGAGTACCCAAGAAACTCTACCTCATTACCTCTAAACAACTCTAGCCTCAACCATTTGAATCCCCCATTTTCCCTGGAATCAGTCATTATTTCTTACTCTAAGTTACACCTGTCATTTTCCTTGACTCTCCAAACTCCACACACTATGCTCCCCGAACCGTTGGCATCTAATTTTGCTACAACATGTGAAACCCTTAGTCATAATCCATGACATACTTGCCTCTTCCCCAGAAGACCTTTTATGTACACTGAATCATATAACCTTACACAACTTGGAGTTGCAGATTTAATCCCTTTTTCACAAATGAAGAGGGAGATGAAATAATTTCGCCAGGATCTCAATGTTGATGAGTCACGTGGAAGCTGTCTTCTACACTTCAATTCCATTCCCTTCCTACTTCGCTGTTCTGTCTCTTTTGAGGGCACCAACCATGGTTTTTACATCTCTCATCCACAGGGACTAGTATGAAAATAATCACCGATGACATATATTTTTGCCATGAGTATGGCACTCTGGTTGTGTCAATACCCACTGAGCTGTACTATGTGGTGTTGTAGCATGTCAGGACAATACCCTACAATAATAGGGTACAGGAGGGCTGGCACAATATGAGGGAAAATAAACCTGAGAAAAAGAGAGAGAAGAACAAAGTCATTTATTTGTAAGATAATGAGTAGGTTGGACATTTTTCTTTTTGGAAGCTGCTGGTTTCCCAGGAGTAATATCCCACAGGTAGCAGGCAGAGCCCCAGGTACTATTTGAAATGAGTTATGATCCCATCATGACCTCTGTGTGTGTGTGTGTGTGTGTGTGTGTGTGTGTATGTGGTATATCCCACCAAGAAAGATATTAATGAGGTATTTATTGCACCGTTTTTCCTTCTATTGCTTATATGGAATTGCTAGGTCCAAATGAGATTCCTCAGGGGTTTCAAATTTAGGCTGGAGAAGAATTACCCACATAATCTATTATTTTCTGATACGGGTTCTGTTGTAGGAAGGACAAAATTTATTTTAAAAGCACACTTGTTCAGGCTGCCTTTTCTACAGTTAGATTTAGTTTTAATCAGTGAAACATTAATGACTCATTTCACTCCTCTGGTCCTCAATCTCTCCATGTAGGAACTGGGACTGTGTTTGTAGGTGAGGCTTTAGAAGTCTGTAGCTCAAGAGTGGGTCAAGAGGCCCTTTCTCACTGCTGAGTGTGGGATATATATATGAGGATGCTGGTCAGGTGGGTTGTACCTTTGGCTTCTGCAGTCTTGGAGTTTAGCTGTGTCTCTGCTTGGTGGTGGCATTAGACAGTTCCTTACAGAAGCTCCTTCCTAGGTGGGCCCTGAAATCAGAGCCCCCCAATTTTATTCACATGTTATTTGTTTGAACTCACTCTAAACAAAGTAATAATCTCCATGAAAAGACTAGTCTGACAGGCTAGGATTTTACTTCTGGCACATGTTAAAATATGGAATGACCATTAGAATTTCAAATATTCATCCACACAGTGAAAAATGGTCTCCCATGGCATGTTGGCCACTCTTTGGGAAACACTGCATTGAAGACATCAGCAACTATGGTTCTCAATAAAGGGGAGGTCATTTCTTTTTGTAGTGGTTAGTATATTCCAGTGAAACACTGAAAGTACTTCCATACTGTCAATTCATTCCTTTTTTTCATTCTTTCCTTCCTCTTCCTCTTCTTCTTTCTCTTTTCTTTTTTCTTTTCTTTTCTTTTCTCTTTTCTTTTCTTTTCTTTTCTTTTCTCTTCTTTTCTCTTTTCTGTACTGTTCCTGGCCTTTCTTCTATCCTTTCATCTTTTCTTCACTGATTTCCCAGTAGCTGCCCAGGACTCTGCTAGAGAGCCCCTTCGAAGTGCCGCATACTATGACATTAATCACTACCATAGATTGTAAGACCGAGTACTTGTCTGTGTCTGGAGGCCAGGGGCTGTGTTGGAGCTACACCACAGAGCCTGTGAAGAACAGCCTCAGAAAGGCTGTGCTGGGTGCACAGACACCGTCCTTGGGGCTGCGACACTCTGCATTCAACAGGGGAACAGACAGCAAACAGGAACCAGTAAACACCAGCATCAGGACATGCACAGGCTTCAGGGTGAGACAAATGGGAACAGGGTCACCTTTGCCTGGGTGAGGAGTGGGCAGGAGTGGCTCCATGAGGAAGGCTTGAACTCCCTCGTGAAGAATAAATAGACAAAAAAAGGGGGTGTCAGGGCAGAGGACTAGCAGGGAGGCCTGAATGAGAAAGATGAGCTCAAGGGCTATGAGAACCTTAGGATGAAATGTGATCTTGGGGCTGATAGAAAACAATAGCAAATACCTTAGGTATAGCGGGCACAGACTGGGTGTGCCGGTTACTATTCCAAACATGTTATCTGTATTACTTCCTTAATCCTCTCAACCGCCTCGTGGGGTAGGTATTATTCGGATCCCTGTTTTATGAAGGAAGAACAAAGCCAATGACAGGTTGCCCAGGTACAGCATCAAAGCTGGTGAGTGAGACAGGTACCCTCACTTGACAGTCTGTGCTTATAATGGTGGCATTATATTGGCTGAGTAAATAAATGGGGCTGGAGAGATTAAAATGGTGGTGGGTGCTAAGAATGAGACATGTGACATTGCAACCTCACATACTAGGTGCTGGTTGCAGTAAAATTTTGTCATGGAAAACACCCCTCACATGTTGCTGGGTAGGTAGCCACTTACCTTGCCCATTCCTCAGAACAGCCTGGAATGGCAAAGTGGCTTCTTTGGGACACGGTCAAGGTAGGTGTCAATCAACTAACATTCATAGGTACTTGCTGTGTGCCAGAAGATGAGTTAAGGATACAGAAAATAATTTATTGCTCTCTCGCCCTTGTGGCTGATAGAACCTCCCCTTATAACAGAAATAGATTAACCAACAGTGACTACCTAACTTGATATTGTACAAGTCATGGTCAGTCTGCATGGGTAGGTGGGTGAGGATAAAGAGGAAAGCAATTGCCTAGGTTATGTCTGTGTGCAGACTGTGTCTAGGTTTGTCTTAGGCAAGACTCGACAGGGGAGACACCCTGGAAACCTGATCTTGAAGGACAAATGAGTTTGATGGAGGAGGGAGGGAGGATTTCCAGGCAAAGAGAATGTTGTAAGAGGAAGCAGAGCTAAGAGAGGGCAGGGAACCTTTGGGAACAAGTTGTTTGGCTTGGCTATGTATCCAGAATGGCCGATAGTTGGTGCTTCATGTTTTTAAATAAATGAATGAAAAGATAAATGAATGGCATTGGCGGTGGGGGAAATAAAAGTCTGTGAAGGTCCTGGGATGCCTGGCCAAGAAGGATGGTTTTTACCCTTTGGGCAATGGGGAACCCATTGTAATTTGTTTGAAAAAGAATAACATATAATTGGATTTATAAATCCAAAACCATTAGAAACATATTCTTGCAGCAGTGTGGAGGGTGGAATAGTGGTGTCCAGCTTTGCAATGGTCCAGGCAAGAGAGGCCGTGGAGATGGGGAGGAGGGAAAAGAGTGGGCAGACATCTGTAGGAAAGAGTTCAAAGGAGAGGCATGGATATAGATGAGCAAGAAGAGCTGGAAACTGAGGAGAGTTTGATCTCACTAGGCAGTGGTTTGCAAAATACGACCCACAGCACTTGACATTCGACCCAGTGTCTTACACATGTACTTCTGGGAAACAACAATTCAGACCAGTTTAGATGCTGTCATGTGTCACCCCTTATCTACTAAACAGGACGCCTTATTAGGAAACCAAGTTTTAGGAAAGGGGCAAAATCAATGTTAAAGAATATCAAGAGATTGTGGTGTGTGTATGTGTCTCTCTGTGTGTTTAAGTTTCAAAAACTTAGGGGATGTATTTTGGCAGAAGTGGAGGGACAAGGAGTCTGGGGAAATGAAGCTCACTTTTTACCAGAACTTATTCAGCGCTGAGTTCATTCACAGGAAAGTGCAGTTCCTGTGGAGAGAAACCGGGGGCTCTTTCTCACAGGTCTTACTCTATCCCACTGTCTGGGTTTGGGCAGCAGGTGAGGGGCTAATCCTGTGGGGAGGGGGGGGATGTGTGGGATCAGAGGCATCACCTTCCACCAGCTGTGGTCCATCAATCTGGTACTCTTTACTATCTCCATGATTTCTTCTTTTCAAACTGGCAGCTCCAAGCAGCTGAAGGAAATTGGAGCCCGTGTAATTTTTGCCTCACTGGTTGAAGCTTTGACTTTATTTATGCCTTTAATTTTCTATTTAGCAAGTAATTGTTGCCTTATACCCTGTCTCATGAAATACCCTGGAGTTGAAATTAGATGCAGCCCTTGGATATGCATCTGTGATTCCTGGTGACAGTCCCCATGATATCATACTTTGAACTGAGCCCTTTCTGGAGCAGGCCCAGCTTCCAGCATGGAGTTTTTCACCCATTTCCCTGCTTTGCTCCCGAGATGCTCTTTTTGGAAGAGTCTCCGCCTGCTCACTGGCACCTCCCATCATTGCTCATTTATCACCTAGGCTAGATCTTCAAACAGTCAACCGCTGTGAGGGTGATTTTGCAGAGGAAAGAATCTGGGCTTTGGGTTAGTAACCTTGTTCTGTCACTTGGGAGCAAGAGAATGATGAGAAATTATTTAATCCTGATGGCCCCACTAAAGTGGGAGTAAAAATCAACTTCCTCAAAAGATTATTGCATTGATTCCAAACTTGGTGCCTAAATGATAAAAATATGTCAAGGGTTTAACATAGTGTCTAGTACACAGTGAACACTCAGAAACATTGGCTACCGTCAATTTATGTGGAGAGCACTGGGGGTGGGGTGGGGTGAGTATTTTTATAACAGACTTTCTGGGGAAAGAGGAATTTCACTTAGGTTTTGAAGGATGAGAAGGTTTGGCTGGGCAGAAATGACACCCAGGCTGGGACTGGCAGTTTAGAACCTCCTCTTGGACCGAAGGCTCAGAGCGCTGAGTCCTCAGAAGCCCCAGGGGTGGGCCTGCCCTCCTCTGGGGAATGATTTCTGCCATCACTGCCATGAATACCAGGGTGCTGGGCCGTCCTAGGTGGAGCTTGAGGAGGCGGGGGCTGCCTTTCCGTCTCCACATCCACTGCCTCTTCCCTCTCCCATCACACCATCACGGATCTGCTCCCGGGAGGTTCCTCCCCATCTCCTCTCAGTGGGCCCAAACACTAACCTCTCGGGCTCGGAAATGTGGGTGTGAGTCACGTGGTTTGTTTTTTCCATACCTTAATTCAAGTTGCCTGAGTTATTTTCTCCTTCCTCCCTGTCTTCTTTCTTTTCTCTCTCGCACTTTCTCTTTTTCCTCCTTCTTCCCTCTCTTTCAGCCTTTCTGCTACAGTGAACTTTTGAACATAGTGGGCCACGCTGGCTTTGAATTCCAGCCCTGCCACTCATAAGCAACGAACAAGTTTTCACATCTCCAAACATCCATTTCCTCCTCTGCAAAATGAGAAAAATAATTGTACTTACATCTTAGAAATCTCAGGGAGATTAAATGTGCTAATGTATGTCGGGGCATGCATCAGCATTTCTGGCTTTGAATAAAAGCTCAATAAATGTCTCTTTTAGTTATTACTCAACAGACATTTGTTTGTTGAAAACTTATGCATGTATGTATGTGTATACACACCTATATGAGTTATATAAATATATAAATGTAATTAGAAATATATAGAAGAGTTGAGGTGCTGAGACCCTTGAGGTCCTCAAGCAATAAGCTCCAGAGAACGGAGCCTCCATGCTTCTGCTCACTGCACACCCATGGAATGCCATATGTACTGATACTGCTGTTTAAAGTCCTTCTGATGTTACGTGGCCTCGGTCAGCTTTGAAGTACTGCCTGCATCTCCCCTCCTGCTCTTCCTTCCCAACACAGTGCGCCTTGCAGTACCTGCACCAACAGAAACCCAACACAGATTTCCCCAACTGCATGCTGAGACAAAAATAATTAGGTGTCAAAATTCAACAAGACTTTGTTCAGTCAGTTCAGTTACCAAGCCAAGATCAGACCACTGTCTTCAAATTCTTTAGCATTTGCTATTAGGACCCAATCCAAGCTACCCCGGCCTACAGAACAGGTATGGTAGTCCAGTTAGGAGAACAACCAATGGCAAGGTCAAGTCAAAATCAGCAATGAAAAATGACCAGTTTCTTGTGTGAATGCATTCATAGTAAGGAATAGATACGTTCCATATGTAGGAAATGACCTCGTTTGTCTTATTTGTTGTATCTTTTCTGGATAGAACAGTCCTTGGTTCTCAGTGGGCCATCAATAAACACTAGTCAATCAATAAATGTAGTCAATGGACGGCTGTTGAAAAAGGAGCTATCTTAACCAGAACTGCTAAAATGTATAGTGTTTGTGTGTCAGAAACTTTAACATATATTCATTTATTTGATCCAAACTATAGGACAGTATGGTAGGCTCTATTATTATTTCCATTTTTGAGATGAGGAAACTAATGCTTAGAGAAATTAAATCCCCAGGTCAAGACCAACCAGGCCTGGTGATTTTTTTCACCATCATAATGCAGGCTTAAATGGCTTTTTTTGCTCTCACCAAATGAAAACAGAAAAAAATTCAAGTTTAATATTTTAATTTAGCATAAAACTTATTAACTACTTCACTGGTTCCACAGTCAGGTAGAACATGGTTTCATACCCTATAAAGCTCTGCCTCAGTTTCCCCATTTGTAAGGTGGAAATGATGAGGCTTTGCCCTTCTCTGGGAGGTTATGAGATTGAATTAGGGCAATGGTTATGAAAATGCTTTGAAGTTAGAAAGTGCTTATTAATATCAGAGCTCATGATTATGTTTCCAAATAGGATATCCTTGTCTTTAAAGCCAATTGCCTGGAATGAACCCCAAGGCACCCCAGAGGGAATGGTAGGGGGCATTTGCATTGGATGCCTAATTCAGCCCATATGGTTTTGCAGTGATTCCATAGTGAGGAGGAGAGCAAATAACCTCGTCTCTTTAACTTTCAAGTGTGGGAACATTAGAGTTTGCTACTTAATGATTATAACATTCAGGAATGTTGGCACCTTTTCTTCCTGACTTCACGTTATGAAACCCAGGGAGTGTTGAGTAACAGGATGTACGGTCATGCCATTTTCAGTTTCTTTGGGGGTTCACTTTGGGCAAGCTTCCTTCAAGCAAGAGCTTCAGTGGTTAGACGTGGAAGAGCCCTTTAACCTCAGGGCTGTTGCCTCCAACGTGGAGTAAAGGTCCTGGTGTGTGGAGTAAGAGTTGGATCCTGTTCCTCGTCAGTTAGGAGCCATTGTTTGCAAATGTGCTCCCCGATGGAAAAGGATTAGACACTGGACAGTAGGGAACATTATGTTCCTATTGCAAAATCTTGGTACGATCCAGTCTTGGGCTGATGGGGATTTGATAAAGCATTCTTCTTGGCTGAAATGAAAATGTCACCATGGGGCTCAGCATACTACCATATTCTACCCCCTCCTCCTTAAACTGCAAATCAAATTTTAGAGAAATCCTTTTGGCTCTGTTGGAGTTTTCCCAGGTTGTGTGGGAAGACCACAGGACTCTGGTCAGAAAACTGCTTTTGTGTTACCTTGAGCAGGTGATTTTAACTCTGTGCCTTACATTTTCTCATGGAAAAAGAGGGACCATAATACTTGATTCTGATGATCAACTAGGGTTTTGTGATATCAAATGAATCTATCTCTACCTCTGTCTATTAATCTATTGATCTATAATAGATAGATAGATAGATAGATGGACAGACAGACAGATGGAGGACAGATGGAAATAAGAGGCAGTCTAGCATGGTGACTTTGATGTGAATTCAAATTCTGTTTGGTCCTGGGAAGGTTATTTCATCTGTATAAGTCTCCGTTTCCTCCTCTGAGTGTTACCAAAATTAAGTGAGATGATCTGTGTTATGAGGTTAATGCAAAACCGGGCACGCTGGAGCCTCTTAACACATGTGAGCTCTGGTCATCATCCTCATTGTTAGTAGGATAATTAGAAAATTATAAAAGGTTCCATACACAGAAAGTATTATCTTTTAAGTTTGCTCTCTATTTTGGGCAAAAGCAATCCTGAGGCTTACAAACGGCTTCTTGGGAAAATGATTTATTCACTAGGTTATTGGCCTCAGCACATTTCATCCCCAGCGGGAACAAGAGAAGTGCAAGATCTGCTGGCTGCCGCTGCAGCCCACTTGCAGGGGTGCACTTGAGGAAATTCAGTACAGGGAGAACCTAGCTGGAACTGCTTCTCATGGGGTTAATGTCTTTTGCAGAACAGGATCAATGTTGAAAAGACGCTTGGAAAGTGAATCTCCACAAAGTGAAAGCTATCTTCTTAAGTTACCTTATAAATGTACAAATATACTCACCCAGAAATCGGGACATAAAATCACACTAGGAAACATAGCCGATATTTCCAGTCACTTCGTCAAGAGAAAAGTAGTGTATTCTAATAGGATAAATCATCATTGCAAAAGAGCTAGGTTTTCCTTTTAATGTGGTGGCATCTTGAAGCCTAAGAGAAGTAATTCACGGTGACAGAATATCAGAGTCACCTGTGGATCCTTAAAAATATACAGGTGTCTAGCCTTACCCCTTATTCTTCTGAGTCATAGCTCTGGATGAAGCTCAAGATTTTTTTCCTTAGTTTTTTTTTTTTTAGCTCCACATATGATTTTTATGTGCAGCTGGTGAGAACCACTAGAAAGAAAGATAGCATCCCAACTGAATAGAACCCAATCACTAATTAAATAATTCAACTCTGAATCTTCCGCCTTGATTTGTACCTGCATTTGGTTGTGCGGATCTGTTTTTCAGCTCCTATTTTAGAACTGACTTTTCTCTTCCTGCACAAGCCTATCCAAGCTAATGAGATGTGGTGGGGAGGGAACAGGTGACAGAAACATGCAGATGGGAAAAACAGATAACCCTACTTAGAATTCACGGAAGAGATTAAAGAAAGTGAAACAAGATTGTATTTTTAGAACAAAGAAAAGGCAAGGATTCTGAAGTGTGATTCTTCACATAATGGATATGCAGATCGGAGTTATGAAGACTTGACTTCTGAAAGATTTTTACTTTACTCATTTACACTTGGTAAGAGCTAATCCACCTAAAATAAAACACGTAGGTCCATATACTCAGAGTTGATTCAAGAAAGAGCAGGGAAGGATGAGAATCCAATGCCTATGATCTTCCTGCAGAACTCAGTGGGCTTCCCATGTACAGGTGTGGCAAACAGACTTCAAATGGCTGCCACCACACTGCTCCTCACTTCAGGACGTAGAGCCTCAAATCTAGGCTGTCATTGGTGACCACTTAACTAATCAAATGTGGCAGAGATACTTTGGGACTTTCAAGGCTACCTCAGAAAAAGCCTTAGATTTTCTGCCTGAATCTCTTAGAACATTCCCTCCCAGGATGCTGCAGAACCCAGCTGCTGTGCTGGGAGAACCCAAGCAACACAGAGAGGACACGTGGAGGCGCTCTGGCTGACGGTCCCAGCTAAGTTCTCAGTCAATAGCCAGCATCAACGGCCAGGCAGACAAGCGAGCCCTCTTGGATGTTACTGTCCCACTTACACGCAGATGCCTGCAGCCTCCCTAGCACCCTAGCTACTACCAAGAGCATCAGAAAAATCACCCAATCAACTTCCTAAATTATGAGAGGTGATCAACTGTTGCTTCACACTACTGACTTTTGAGCTGGTTTGTTATATGTCAATAGATAATTGAGAAAAAAAAAGAACATGGTTGTTACTCTATATTTGCCAGTAATAGGAAGATATTAAACTGGTTGACTTAATATATTTATCTGTGTCTTGATCAATTCATTATTCATCCATCTATTCTTTCATCCCCATTCCATCCATCCAACTACCTATCTGACAGTGAACATCTGTGAAAAGAACAGTGGGAGACACAGTTTTTTTTTATTCAGCCAGTATTTATTTAGAATTTATTATTCCCAGATATTAATCAAGGAGTAGTACAAAGGTAGGTAAATTAATTGAAATCAAGGGATAAGACAGATATAGTACTTGTTCACACCTGGGGTTGAGAGGAAGATGGAAAATAAAGAGACACCTAAGTAAACAAATGGTGTCATTTAGAAGAGTACAATACAAGAAATAAAGCACCATTATTGAATAAATTTTTTTCTGGGATACTAGGAAAGTGTGACTCCTGTATGTAGGATTGTTAGAGAAAGTTTCCCTAAGACAATGACATTTGAATGGAGACCTGAGTGGCAGGAAGACAGCTGTCTGAAGAACTGAGTTGAGGGGAACATTTTCTCCATGAGAAACAGAGTGAATGCCCTGAAAAGGGAATGATATATATTGGTATGAAGGGCAGACAGCCAAGAGACTAATGTGGTTGGAAGGAACATTTGAATCAGAGGGAGAATAGAAGAGAGGGTGGAGAAGTGGAAGGAAGCAAGGCCACGTGGGCCATACCAGGGACTTTGAATTTAATTTAAAACATATTGGGAAGTTCCTGCAGGTGTGTAGTCAGCAAGGGAGAAGTATGATCTGAACATATTTTCCATAGACCACTCTTGCTGCTGTATGGAGCATGGACAGTGGTTGAGGGAGAGTGGAAGCAGGGAGACCATTAGGAAGCTCTTGTGATGACCCAGATGTATGTTGGTAGTGATATGAGCTGGGCTGGTAGCAGTAAGGGAGGTGAGAGACATATCCTATTTAGGATATGTCTTCGTGATGGAATCAACAGAACTTGCTGATGGTTTAAATGTGGAGTGTTAGAAAAGGAGAAGAACACAGGATAATTCCTATAATTATAGACGGCAACCGGTGAAGAGTGGTATCATTAAGTGAGATGGAGTAGATTGGAGAGAAGCGAACGTGAAGTGAGGGGTGGGCAAGGTTTGTTTTGGCCCTAGGAAGTTCCAAATTATTAGGCATGCTCAAGAAGACATTGAATAGGCAGTTGAAAATACAAGCCTAGAAATCAAGGGTGGGTTCCGAACTAGCATAGTCAGCAAAAAAAACTTTCATGTAGTCCCTAGTTGTATTTCTCCAGAAAGAGTGTAGGAGAGAGCCAAGTCCACTGCTATATTTAAAAGTTGTGAACAAAAGGAGAAGCCAGCAAAAGAGATTAAGAAGGAGCAGCCAGGTAAGTTAGAGCAAAACCGGCAGAATGTGTTGTCACAGAGCCAAATGAAGGAAGTGTTTAAGAAGGGAGGCGTGCACAATGAAGTGTTAAACACTGCTTAGAAGTTAGTAACACGAAGACAGGGAATTACCCATTGGAGGATGTTGACGAGCTTGACAGGCGTAGTTTCAGTGGGGTGGCGAGGACAAAAATCGTGATAATAGTAGGTTACGAGAGAAGGGGAGGCGAAGAATTGGTGACACATAGTGGAGTTCACCATTTTAGTAAGTTGGTCTGTACAGAGAAAAAAATGGGGCAGTTGTTGGAAGGGCACAAGAGGATAAGGGAAAGATTTCATTTTTAAAAATGGAAGAAATTACAGTATATTTAGATGTTAATTGGAATGGTCCAAAAGAGGGGACAATGCTCTATATAAGAGACAGATGAGGTTATTTCAGATGCAAAATCTTGAGTAGCCAAGAGGGTATGGGGTCTAGAACATAAGCTATGAGACTGGCTGAGATGGGAGCAGGCACTGTTTATATATGCAGTAGGCAGGAAGATCAAATACACAAGCACAGAAACAGCAAGTTTTGTTGATGAGAAGACTTGGTTGTTCTTATCTAATCTGATCCCCAGGTACTTATGGCTTTGTAGGGGAACTCAAATAAGTTGCCAAGGAGATAAAGGGTATAAAGGGGTTACAGATGAAATAATATGGAAATCAGAAGAAGGAACAGAGGCTGTTTCCAAAAGGGAGTTTAGAAAATAGATTTTTAATCTCTCAAGTTTCAAAAATTTCACTTAGATTGAAAGGGCTTTAAACTGAGCATATCTGTAGTAGTAGGTATTGCTTTTTTTTCCCCCTCTGCTTTCCTCGACACATGCACACACATGTGCAGGTACAGACACATGCACACACATGTGCAGGTACAGACACATGCACACAAAAATTGCCTTTTTGACCCCAGAAGTGGGCACCTGATCCAGCCTGGGTTAATTATAATGCCCCATACTCTGGGCCTTTGTGATTGGACCAGGAATGAGCACCTGCCCTAAACCAGGCCAATCAGCATCTTTTCTGTGGTTATTTCAAATAGGAACCAGGAGGGGGGGGACCAGTTCATCTTTGTTTACCTGAGTACGTAATTCTGAGTCAGCCCCTGGCCGTCATCTCGACTGAGGGGAAGAAGCTCCTCTTAGGGGGAGTAGGTGAGGCCAGCACATTGACAGAAGCAGGGATGAGAGATGAAAGAAGATGAGGTCCTGATAGAATTTCAGCTCTGGCTGGAACTCGCCATATGGCTCAAGCCCATCTCCCTACATTCTATGTCTTGTTTTTTTCTAATAGGAACCAATAACTTCCTGTCATTTTACTTGCACTAATTCAAGTTGACTCTCTGGTGTTCGGAACTCTAAGAATCTCGACTATCGACATTATCCTTTCTGACTCCCTTTCCAGTGAGCCTTTACCCAGTCTCAGAATTCTAATCAACACAATGCTCTAGTCAACCTTGGTTAAAGAGAGCTGGAACATCGATGAAACGTAATTGCCACTTCTGGCCTCACATTTGGATATATATTTAAACATGCCTTCTAGATTTGAAGGACTTCTTGCTCTTACAGTCTCTCCCTGGAGCTAGTGCTATTACCGGGAGCTGTTGGAACAGAGGAAGTAAGCTCTCTGGGCCACACCCCCACCCAGTCTTCCTTTTATGGAGGGTCCCTTCCATGAGACATGTGCTGTGGTCTGAGTCTCTGCAGGGAATACCTTAAATCTATGACAGTGACTCTTCTAACCCAGAAGCCTCTGGGACAACCCCACCTGACTTTTCCTTAGGATCTCTTTAAGGTTGTTTTCAGCCTCTGACATTTGGGTTTTGATCAGGAAATTCTATCTGAAAGCCACCACCACCAGGAGGCTGTGGCTGAGAGAATACAATAGCATCAATACCGGACAAGTAAGTATCTGATGGTGTAATCGGCAGCTCTATCCCTGATTCCTCCTTCATGTTCAAGTCCAAAGCAGAGGTTGGGAGCTACCAACCCAAACTGGGCTGAACGTATCGGTGAATATGTTCTCCCTTTGTTGGTTTTCCTTTGCTGTGCAAAAACTTCCTAGTTTGATGTAGTCCCATTTTTAAATTTTTTCCTTTGTTTCCCTTGCCTGGGGAGATATATCTGATAAAATACTGCCATGGGGAATGTACGAGATTTTGCTGCCTATGTTTTCTTTTAGGGTTTTTATGATTTAGGCTCTAACATTTAAGTCGTTGATCCATTTTGAATGTATTCTTGTGTGTGGTGTAAGGTGGTCTAGTTTCATTTATTCTGCACATACCTGTCCAATTTTCCCAACACCATTTATTGAATAAACTATCTTTAGCCCATTGTATGTGCTTGCTTCCTCTGTCAAATTTTATTTGACTATAAAGGTGTGGGTTTATTTCTGGGTTCTCTATTCTGTTCCATTGATCTATGTGTCTATTCTTACACCAATACCAGACTGTTCGGATTACAGTGGTCTTATAGTATAGTTTGATATTGGGTATTGTGATTCCTCCTACTTTGTTCTTCTTTTTTAAGATTGCTGAGGCTGTTCGGAGTCTTTTCTAGTTCCATATAAAATTTTTAAATATTTTTCCGAAATTTGTGAAATATGCCCATGGTATTTTAATAGGAATCACATTGAATCTATAGATTGCTTTGGGTAGTATGGACATTTCAATGATGACCATGATAAAGACCAATTGGTTTGAGAAAGCAAAAGGAATTCCTTGACTTGGCCTGAGGGTGTGCAGGTCTGGGTCTCTAGGTCAGGCAGGCATCAGCGTAGATCCCACACTCACACTCCTTTAAGAGGTGTTCCGAGAGAACAGGTTGTCCGGGGTCCAGGGAGGTGCTGGCCAGTCTTTTACGTTGGTTCTGATATTAAGCTCTCATTTTATACTGGCTTAGTAAGCATAAGAAAAGAAATTCTCCTTCCTTTCACCCTTATGGTTGGGAAAATGAGGAGTCACTTTCTGATGGAAGACTGAAGTTGGCAACCCTTTCTGAAGGGGAGTGTGGCCAGTGCACACGAGAAGCTGCCAGCTGTCAGAGGGGCCATGGGAGTGGGACTCAGCCACGAGCCTCAGGATCATCTTATGGAGTCGTCATCAGAGCCCCTTTGCTTTCAGTCTTTTTAGGTCAGAATCTGACCTGGTCTAAACCTGCTCTTTTGCCAACATATCCTGTACTTTATATCCTTGGAAATCTGCCCTGCAGTGTCTGTCTTAATACACTGTGGGGATCCAGCCCCCACTTCTCCTCCTGCCCAGCCCCTTACAAGCTTTTTCTGTCCAACTTCTTGTCATTGTGCTCCTACCGTGAACGTCTCCTTTGCCACCTCAGCCTGGGTCACATGCTTCTCTCTAAGTTTCTGTGAAACCTTGCCATGTCATGTGATGATCATATCCCTATGGACCCTGTGGAGGTGTGTCCAGTGTTCCAGTTTCGCCTCGATGAGGAGAACCTGAGGAAACATGGACTCTTCCTGATCATGCCCCATGTGCCCAGACCCTGGAAAAGTTCCAGTGTCAGCCTGTTGAATGATTATCTTTCTGAGGACGCCACATCAGGTCACCCTCCTGTGATGGCAGCAGAGACTCGTAGGTGTTCCGTTGTCAGTCCTCTTGGAAGGGGATGGCTCCTGGAGTGGGGACCGAGGACTTGGGACGTGAGATGTGGTCAGGACTTAGAGGAAAACTCTTCCTTTTGTGAGCCTTGGGTACAAGGCAGGGGCAAAGTTGGGCCAAGTTGCAGTGAGATAGACTTCACTGGAGCGATTCTGGCAGGGAAAACATGCCAGCCCAGGGCCCATGCTGAGAGGCTAAGAGTGAGACTGACAGCCAGCCCAGCACTGGCCAGGGAAGGTCAAAGCAGGGGTTGTCAGTTATCTTGGTGCAATAATTTCCTGGTAGTGCCCTTGAGCTTCCAGGAAAATCTAATGAACAAGTACATTTGAATCTCTGATGTGCTGTGTGGAGTTAAAGAAGAGGAGCAGGTGCATGCTTGGGATGAAGCAGGTAAGGGGAGAAGTGTCTTCCTCGCAGGCCAGAGTGTGGGTGGTGGCCCTGACACCAGGGGAAGGCCCGAGAGCCTGTGCCCCGTGGAGCAGCTGCTCTGCACAGAGTGTCAGTAGCAACCTACAGGCACCCATGAATAAACAAGAGCATGCTGCTCTTTTGCATCTGTGAGGCAGCTTGGAAATTTCAATTTCTGGCCATCAGGTGGTTAGGAGTGTGTGCTGCTGTAATTTGACTTACACTATTATGGCTCCAATTTATTGATTTAAACCAGTGGTTCTCAACTGGGGGTGGTTTTCCCTCCCAGGGGACATTTGGCTATGTCTGCAGACATTTTGGGTTGTCACAGTGGGGGTTGGGGAGTGCTACAGGCAACTAGTGGGTGGAGGGCAGAGGGGCTGCTAACTATCCTACAATGCACAGGACAGCCCCCACAGCAAAGAATGATCTGGTCCGAATGTCAGCAGTGCTGACTTAAATAGTGCCTGGCTACAGAGAAATTGAATAAAGACAGCACCAGGGTCAGAGCAGTTCCCACCCGCATTGATCCATTTACTATCATGACTGGCTGAGCCCCTCACTGCCTGCAGGAGAGTCAGCTTGCTCCGGGAATTCAGCTCCTGGTGCCAGAGCTGAATATGGAACCTGCCAGGGGGAGATCCGATCTTGTTTACATTCCTGCTGGCAGCCGAGGAAGACGCTGCTGTGGGTTGGAGCCCTTATCGGAACCTAAAATAACATGCAAAAATGATGAATTTCATCTAAAAATAGGCAGGCGCTAGGCTCTGTCAGCCCGATAGATAATCAGGCTCTGAACCGATTGTCCTGCAGCCCCGGGGGCGGAGCATGGGACCAACTGGGGAGCACACCGATGCCACCAGTGGCGCCTCCCGCTTGGCTCTCTCCCTGCTCCTTCTTCCCCTGTGTCTCCCTCCCTTGTCCCTGTTTCCTCTTCTCCTCTTTTTTCTCCACGACTTTCTTGTTCTCGATGGTTCTTTCCTGGCCCCCCCCCCTCACCCCGTCTCCTAATTTCACAGCCATTAAGCCCACCCCCTCCCCCAGCCTGCATGGGTCTATGCCCATTGCTTAGAGCACAGTTTCAACAGCAGGATCCGCGGGGCTCCTGGTGGCACCTGGTACAACGTCAGGTGGTACATGGGTAATTATCCGTTGCTAGGAATTCGTAATTATTTTAAAGTTTCGGTTTTTCTTAGGAAAAATTTCAGTATATCTAATGCATTATTTTATGGATATTACTGTTTAAGAGGAGATCAAAGTTAGGTATCTAAGCTAGAAAAGTATTTCAATTTAGATAAAACCTTAAGTAAATAATAACACTTCCTTATATTAGGATGGGCCATAAGGAATTGACTTACAAAAAATGCTCATTTCCTGTGTTTCAGCTAATAGAATAAAACCCCGTGTTCCTCAGCCTATGCAAAGTCTCATACTGTCTGGGCCCAATTCGTCTTTCAGTTCTGAGTTTCCAGCATTCCCCCAGATGAACCTTCTGCTTTAATTAGATCAGCAAATATTTACCAAAGGCCAGTTACAAACTAGGCCCTGGGCTGGGTCTTTGCATTGCAGGTATGCATTGAAATCAACACTCTCTATTCTAAAGGAGCTTACCATTACCATGGCCAGAGCAGAAAGACACACAATTTCAGGCAAAAACAAGTATCAAGATGTGCTTTTTAACTGGGAGTGGTATTGCCCACTTAGAGATCATTGAAAAGACACGGGGGAGATCTTGGGTTGTCACAATGATCGCAGAGTTTACTTAAGATATTTAGGGAGTGGGAGTCAGAAATGCTAAATTTCCTGCCATGCACGAGACAGTCGTACTGGATTACTCAATGTACTGCCCCACCCCAAAGGCCCACAGCAGCCCCAAGAGAGACAATGATGGGGCGCAGGCACCAGGGACAATGAGGAATGAAAAGGGACCATTTGCTAACTCTGGGAGTTCAGAGATGGCTTCTGAGAGGAGGTAGCATTTGTACTGACTTTTGAAGGATGCTTATCTGGTTTGTAAATCAAAGTGGGAAAGGCCTCTGGGCGGAGGAAAATACACAAAAAGCTATTTTAGGAGACCCGGCTCCGCCGGCTCAGCTCCTGTCCTGTGCTCACCTGGCTGCCACTGTGGACTGAGTCTGGACACATCCAATTCCCTACAAGAGACTGCATCTAGGCCTGCAGAAATTGTTGCCATCCGTCCACACCTGGCTCATGTCCTATTTCCTTCATGGAGTCCTCTTGTTGACTCACTTGTGGGTGATTCCTTTCTAGGTCTTTTGACCTTAAAAATACTCCATGCCTTTATACCTTTCTTCCTTCCCCTACTTGGTTAAGGGAAGAATTATTTTATGCTTCTGTGTGTACTTGGCAACTGACAATGGATAAATAATACTGAATCTTTCTCATAATATTTTACATTGGCAAAGGCATTTTGTTTCTTTTTACAGATCAAAAACATTTATCAAATTCGCTCCCCTCAATGGCTCACTGAAACAGTTTTGTAGGTACTTTAACCCTATTGTGTAGCTCAGTGATTTTCAGCTGGGGACAATTTTGCCTCCCAGGAAACGTTTGGCAATGTCTGTTGATTTTGTAATTCAGAATGATGTCTGTAATTCGTGTTGATCAAGACTGGGGAAGGCGTGCTACTGGCATCTACAGCTTAGATGTCAGGAATGCTATCTTGCAGTGCACAGGACAGCTTCCTACATAAAGAATTATCTGGTCCGAAAAGTCAGTGGTGCTGACGTTGAGAAACCCTGGGGTAGATGAATAAATGCAAGTAACTTCCTGAAGGCTGTGCAGCCAACTGGCAACAGGTCAACCAGAACTTAGATCATCAGTACCGTCAAGGAGTAAAGGCAGAATAGACCCTGGGCAAGGTAACCCAGCTCCCAGTTTGACTGGTTTTCCAGAAGGTTCCTGACTCACATGTCACATTCCTGCTTTGCCCTCCTTGGCTCCTTCTTGCCTCAGTTGGATCTCCAATTGACTAGCCGTTTTTAACATTGGGTATGTTCTTGAACCTCTTTAAGACTCAGTTTCTTTATATATTCACCAGCCTAATAAAAATCTCCATCACAGAAGAGTTGAGGGTAGAAGTGATGTTTATTAGGCACCTATTATGTGCTTGGTAGAGTTCTACATGCTTTATAAGTAGTAAGTAACTTATTCTTCTTAATAACCCTGTGGAGTAGAAGCTATCATTACTTCATTTTACAGATCAGACAACTGAGGCTCAGGGTGGTCAAGTAACTCATCATGGTATCATAGCTAGTTAGGTGGTACAGCTGGGATTGGAACCGTGGATCCACATGCTTAACCACCATACACACCACACACTACATATTAGTATCTGAGTACCATATTCTCTGCCTGCCTCCACCCCCCATTTCATTTCTCTGCCCTCTCCCATTCAGTGCTTTCATGCTGCTGTGTGAAGAAGGTGCCTGGTCTGCAGCCCACATTTCTGCTTTGTTTACCCTGCTTTAGGACTAGACTGGGTCTCCAGTTGCCAGGTTACTTCTACTTAATCTTGGTATTCATAAGACCCAGGTTGTGACCAGCAGGCCCCAAAAATAATCAAGGGAAAGCAAGTGATTCAGATCCACTCAGCCACAGAGGTTTTCGGGGTGGATTCACCTTCTCACTGAGACTGCTGTAACAAAGTTCCACAAACTGGGTGGCTTAGAACAATAGAATTTGTATTGTCTCCCAATTCTGGAGGCTCGGAGCCTAAAATCAAGGTGTCAAGAGGGTCATGCTCCCTCTGAAACTTGTAGGGCATCCTTTTTTAACTCTTCCTAGCTTCTGGAAACAGTCGGCCCTCTTTAGCATTGCACAGCTCGAAGGTGCACTGTCCCAATCTCTGCCTCCACCGTCGCGTGGCATTCTCTCTGTGTGGAATCTCATCTTCTCAGGAGCACATGACTCACACTGGAACAGGGCCTGCCTCCTCCTGTATGGCCTCGCTTTAACTAATTATATCTGCAATGACCCCATTGCCAAATAAGGTCACATTTTGAGGTGCTGGGGCTTAGGACTTCAGCATGTCCCTTCTTTTTGGCAGGAGGACACAGTTGTATCCACAATATAGGGCAAACCCCTCTCTCTCTCTTTCTGTCTCATGGAAGTTGGACTCTGCTCAGGGGTTGGCCACCTCGGAGCCCCCCTCTGGCTTCCCAGGCTCTCTTTGGAGGGCAGACAGTACACTTGCAGCTTCTTCATCTTCAAGGAAATGAGGTATCATCACACGTCCTTGTCAGAATCCCTGCTATTCTGTACGTGAGTTGATCCAAATAAATGAGCTCTTGAACAAATACCATCTGGTCCTGCTGAATCACTCTCTCAAGTGGCCCCATCGCCACCCCCCATCGGGGGCATCCATCTCTGTGGGCGCCATGACGACCAGAGCTCCTGGGGAGAGCCCAGCTTGGCTCTCGTTCTGCGTTGTAAGCTTGCGAGGTACCCGGAGGTTGCATTCTCGCCTTCCTCGAAGAAAATGTCATTGCTCAATGTCCCTGAAAGTCATGTGGTAAGAATCAGTCCCTACTCTTCTTTTTCCTTGTCTTCTTTTACTACAAAATGTGAGGTTAAAAGGAAAGCCAAGGGTTTTATTACAGCAACTTTCATGGACATGAAAACAAATATTTGTGCATAACATAAAAGAACTGTTAGAAGTTCATTTCCCAATTTTTAGTCAGATGCATGCATATTTTTACATTAACTGCAACTTATATAAAAATTTTTGTTCTATTTTTTCTACTTTTAATATTATTTTGAAAGGAAATTTTTTATGTTCCAATGTAGTCATTTTAATGAGTGCAAAATATTTCCATTGGGTTAGTTTACCACCATTTAATTAATCAAAATGTTTTACCAGGCATTTAAGGTTTGGGTTTTTTTGGGGGGGGGGGGGTACTTTAAATAACAAACTGTAAATATGCTGCAATTAATTTCCTTTTTTTCTTTTTTCTTCAGTTTGTGCCTTAGAATGAATTGTCAGGAGAATTTCTTCGTCAAAAGGCGTAAAAATACTGACTCAATTTATTTTATGGATTTGATCTCTAAAATAATTTTTCTAATATATTTGTGTTCCTTTTCCCTTATAGTCTTATAAGCACTGGGCTTTATAATTTTAAATTTTCTCTAAAATTATTTTAGTGGGTATAAACTCGGTACCTTAATAGTCGTAATTTGCGTGACTTTGGTTAATAGTGAGAAGGAACACCTTTAAAATACATTGTATTGCTTAATGCTCCAGACGCTTCTAAGAGCTATTGGCCTGTACTTCAGTCCAGATTACCTCTAGAAATGGACTCTGTCTAGCGATGCCCACCTGCAACGAGGAGAGCTTACAACCTGCCTGCGAGCCCCTCCCTGTCTCTGCCCTTCTAGAGGGCTGTAGGGGAGCTCCGGTAGCTGCAGGCAGCGGAGTTGGATGCACTTTAGCTCTGCTTTTCTGTAACTCAGACTTTCATGGCCCGGGGGTCGCGGGGGGGGCAGGAAAAAGGCAACTCACCAATAGCATCTGTTCTCATCAGGAGTGGTGGGTTATTGACTTCAGTTCTTTCCATTACCTGACTGTAGGATATTATTAGAAAAGCAGATAGGAGTTTGGGTGGTTTGAGTTGAGAACCTGACACCATAGCGTTAAGTGTCCCTAGGCCACAAACCCAAATATTCTAGCATCAAAAAGTGTGCCCACAGGTCCCAGTTAATGAGATTCTGAATATACGCCCATGATGCAGTTTTTCAGGGAAGGAAGAGGGCAGAGAGAAAGAAAGAAGCCATGAAGGAAGGAGAAAGGTCTTTATGGAAGAAACTTTGCTACACCAAGGGTCAGTGGACATTTCCGTAAAGAGCCAGATTGTAAACACTTTAGGCTTGAGGGCCACGGCGTCTGTGACAGCTACTCAGCTCTGCCATTACAGCGCAAAAGCACGTGTGGACAATTCTGAAATGAATGGGTGTGGCTGTGTTCTAACTTCACTTCTGAACTCAGAGATTTGAATCTCACCTGATTTTCATGTGTGACAAACTGTTGTTTTCCTTTTGATTTTTTTTTTTTGACTTTCAACATCTGAAAATGCAAAAACCACCCTTGGCTCCCAGATCAGACAAAAACAGGCAGTGGGCTAGATCTGCCCCATGGGATGCAGTTGGCTGATCTCTGGGCTATAGAACCGAAGAAGGGAGGATGGTGTTGTGGAGTGGTTTTCAGACTTCGATTAGCAGGAGACTCGCTTGTCACATCCCACAAAGATAGTAGGTGGAGTGTCACCGCTCTGGTGGGGAAGGAGAGAGCCTGGGGGCTGCTTTTCAGCCCTTCCTTCCTCTTTCTGTGCTTCCTCCCACACCTGAGGCGACCTCTGGATCACCTCTGGCTGTGGAAATCAGGCTGACTCGGAGATCCTGAGGCTGGATGTTGGCCATTCCCCCGCTACTCTGAGCAACTTGCATGTGATGGGTGCTTATTAAGCGTATTCATCTAATGAGTGGGTGGAGGGCTCCTGCACAAGCTCTGGGCCATAGGGCTAGTTTCTGTAGCTTCCTGGTTTCCATTTCTTCTCCCTTAGAAAATCAAGTTGGAGGTGAAGAGGCAAGGGTGGAAAGATCCCTGAGGTCTCTTCCAGTTGTTGTCTTGGTTTTAGGTTGTGTACTCAACAAAGACTAGAAAAGTCTTGGCTCATTAAATTTGATGAGTCTAAGGCATGGCCTTGGCTTCACTCAATTACTTGCTCCTAGGTTGATTAAACATAATTGGAAGTCATACAAGAAGAAATAAATGGTGGGTGTGGTAATGGGAATGAGTTGATACTGAATTATCTAAACTTTCTTTCTTGTTGCACTAATTAAAAAACATGGGGTGTTCTTCAACTGGAAGGTCAGTTCCTTGAAGTTAGCAATGATGTATTTTTTTTCCTTTTTCACTTCCAATAACACCCTGAGAACCGTAGGCATTTTTTAAGTGCTATTGATGTTGATGTTAATGATGCCTATTCCTCTGACCCCTTGCTGGTTCTGCCACAACCACACTAGCTTACATTCTCTTCTTCAAATAGTCCATGCTAATTTTTGCCTCAGGACTTTTGATTTTCCTCTAAAACAGCAGATCTTTGCACAGCTGACTAGTTCTTCTCATTTAGGTCTCAGTTTTGATTGCATACTCTCAGAAAAGTCTTCCCTGGACCCTCCACATAAGTAGAATCACTACCCTGTGCGGTGCTAGTGATACACATATTGAAGTAGGTTTGGTCAGCGTGGCTGACTGTATATGGCAAACGTGATAGCATGTCACTTCTAAGATCAAATTATAAATGACCACGGCTTCCATCTTGAGGATGTGCCATCTCTTCTGGATCATTTGCTCTGGGGAAATCAGCTGTCATGTTTTGAGAAGAATAATGTGTCCTACAGAGAGGAACTGAAGTTTCTCGTAACAACCAGTGAGAAATTAAGTCCTGCCATCAGCCATGTGTGAGTTCAGAACAGGATCTTCCCCCAGCTGGGCCGTCAGGTAAGGCTGCAGCCCAGCCAACAGCTTGACTGCAATTTCATGAGCAAGACCGTGCCCCAGAATCACCCAACTGAGCTGTTCCTAGATCTCTAACCTGCAGAAACTATGAGATAATGTGTATTGCCTGAAGCTAAGTTTTGGGGGTGATTTGTTACACGATAATAGATAATATAATGTAATTTATTTTTTGTAATGCTTTTTATTATCTGATTTTGCCTTATTGACTGATTAAGTGAGTAGGGGAAATGCAATCATAAACAAGTAACTTATAACACATGCTAGAAGTACAATGAGAGAATTATATTTGAGGTAAGTAGAGGCTGGAAGTTTTCAAAGTGTGAACGCTGAGCCAACAGCATCAGCATCAGCATCACTGGAAGGTAATAACCTGCAAATTCTTGGTTCCCACTCCAAACCTACTAAACCATAACCCTGGGAATGAGTTTCAGCAAACTGCACTTCAACAAGTCCTACAAGTTACTCTGATACACAGTAACATTTGAGAGCTACTGGTATAACATTGTGGTGGCTCGAAGAAGGGCAGCTATCTGGGCCTCAGGCTCAGGATAAAAAGTTAAGGGCACTGGAAGACATACTGGAGGAGGTGATGCTTGAAACAAGTATGTAAAGATGATTTATTCATAAGTCCTGAAGATGAGTGTCATAGGAGTAGAATTATAAAAGTAAAGAATGCAGAATTATTTTTCTTAAAAAATCTTATTAAAGTGACTCTGTTTCCCTATACAGTAGGAAGTCTTTTGAGCAGAGTTGACTTCTGTGTAGGAGTTTTCCAAGAGAAGGAAGTGAAAAGAGAATTCCAGGTAAGCAGCCTGCTGTGATTACATCAAAGAGTCTTTAGCTGCAGGTAGTGGCAAGTGAGGAAGTTGCACATGTAGGTTGGAACCACATTACCTCAAGCTAGGCAAAGTATCTGGGGGTGTGGACAGCAAGATGAATACAGAGTTCCCTAAATCTAACATGGGGAGGCCAGATGGTAGGAGGACATGCATCTCTGGAAAGGCAGGGATGCACCTGTAACAGGAGGCCATCAAGGTGAGGGGAGGGAAAGGTGGCCTCTCTCTTCCCCTTCATCCACGGCACTGCCTCCGGCCCTGGCAGCCTCCGCTGAGATGACAGGCTCCTCCAGTCCTGCAGGCAGGAACTGCTGGCAGGTTTGATCACAAAGGGCGAGTTGTTCTTGGGACTAAGCAACACAAAGACACTCCTTTCATTGTGCCCAGGAGGCAAATCCTGCTTCTCACATCAAGACTGCATTTGCCTTTCTGTCTCTCCCAGGCACTCCTTCCCCAACAGGAAATCCGACCTGCCCCTTACCCCCTGCTCTTGCATGTAACTTGCCTTTTGGGGGAGAGTGCTAAAATGGACTTCTCAAAGCATCATTCATGTGGCCTGTCCTGTGAAGTCACAGGGACCATGTCGTATCCAGAACAAGGGGGTTTGAATACCCAGCCACTCTGTTTGCAGCCTGAGGTACTGGGGATGGCTTACAGCTGCTTTATTCCACAGTGATTTGTCTTTCACACATAGGTGCACATGGACATGTTCCTGGGGAGGTCCATGGAACTCTCTGTGGTCACTATTAATTTCTGGAGACACTTTGTATTTCAGAAACCAAGATACACACACTTTCCTGATATGTATAAAATTGATTATGCTATTACAGTTGTCCCATTTCCCCGCTCCCATTTATTCCCCTCCACCATGCACACCCCCTCCCACCCACATTCCCCGCCTTTAGTTCATGTCCATGGGTCATACAAATAAGTTCTTTGGCTTCTACATTTCTTATACTATTCTTCACCTCCCCCTGTCTATTTTCTACCTACCGTTTATGCTACTTATTCTCTCTACCTTTTCTCCCTCTCTCCTCCTCCCACTCCCAACTCCCTGTTGCTAACCCTCCATGTGATTTCCATTTCTGTGGTTCTGTTCCTGTTCTAGTTGTTTACTTAGTTTACTTTTGTTTTTGTTTTAGGTGTGGTTGTTAATAACTGTGAGTTTGCTGTCATTTTACTGTTCATATTTTTTATCTTCTTTTTCTTAGATAAATCCATTTAACATTTCATATAATAAGGGCTTGGTGATGATGAACTCCTTTAACTTGAACTTATTTGAGAAGCACTTTATCTGTCCTTCCATTCTAAATGAAAGCTTTGCTGGAGAGAGTAATCTTGGATGTATGTAGGTCCTTACCTTTCATGACCTGGAATACTTCTTCCAGCCCCTTCTTGTCTGTAAGGTCTCTTCTGAGAAATCAGCTGACAGCCTGATGGGAATTCCTTTGTAGGTAACTGTCTTCTTTTCTCTTGATGCTTCTAAGATTCTTTCCTGATTTTTAATCTTGGGTAATGTAATTATGTTGTGCCTTGGTGTGTTCCTCTTTGGGTTCAACTTCTTTTGGACTCTCTGAGCTTCCTGGACTTCCTTGAAGTCTACTTCCTTTGCCAGATTGGGGAAGTTCTCCATTATTTGTTCAAATAAGTTTTCAAATTTGTTGTTCTTCCTCTTCTCCTTCGGTAACCCCTATAATTCAGATGCTGGAATGTTAACGATGCCCTGGAGATTCCTAAGCTTCTCCTCATTTTTTTGAATTCTTGTTTCTTCATTCTTTTCTGGTTGAATGTTTCTTTCTTCCTTCTGGTCTACACCGTTGATTAGAGTCCCAGTTTCTTCCCATCACTATTGGTTCCCTATACATTTTCCTTTATTTCACTTAGCATTGCCTTCATTTTTTCATCTAATTGGTGACTAAATTCAAGCAATCCTGTGAGCATCCTGATTACCAGTGTTTTGAACTGTGCATCTGATAGGTTGGCTATCTCTTTGTCACTTAGTTGTATTTTTTCTGGAGCTTTAATCTGTTCTTTCATTTGGGCCATTTTTTTTGTCTAGGTGTACCTGCTGTGTGTAAGGGGGGGAACCTTAGGTGTTCACCAGGGTGGGGCAACCCACATCACTGCTTTGTGACGCTGTATGTGGGGAAGGGGTCCAAGAGGGAACACTGGTGCTTGCCCCATTCTCTCCCAGATTTCAGTCACTTCCTCCAGTACCCACAAGCAAGGTGGGCCCTTCTGGTACTGATTCTGGGTGTGTTGGCTTGTGTACATTCTAGGACTCTATGGGTCTCTCCCCAGTGAATTCTCCTGTGAGGCTGGGAGTTTCTCCCACTGCCTCCTCAACCTCCACAGGTGTTTTCAGTTGGTGATTTGAGGCTTTATTTCTCCACGCTGGGATCCCAGGTTACAAGGTCTGTCTCGCTTTCCAGGTGTTCCTCCCAGTTTATCCACACCTGAATGTGGGATTGCCGGCTCCACCAGCCACTGCCTAGCGGGTCAGCCAGCTGCTGCCTTTGCCGGCCAGCTGTAGCCTTGCCTGCCCCAGTCCATAATCCACTGCTTCACTGGGTCCACCAGCCGCTGCCTTGCCCACCCCAGTCCTCTACTGCCCCTTTGCCGCAAGTCCTGTCCACCTGGCTGCCTGTCTCCATCCCTCCTACTGGTCTGGATGGGTATTTCTTCTTTAACTCGTTGGTTGTTGGACTTCCATACAGTTTGATTTTCTTTTAGTTCTAGTTGTTTTTTTTTTTTTAAATTGTTGTCCTTCTTTTGGTTGTGCAAGGAGGCACAGTGTGTCTACCTACACCTCCATCTTGGCCAGAAGTGAAAATACACACTTTCTTTAAACATTTATTGAAAGAACAACAGACTGAGTTAGAATGAATGAATGAACGAATGAATGCTGTGGTCAAAATAATCTGGACTTTGGGACCACACAAAACTGGGTCCAAATTTCAGTTCTGTCATTTACTTATACAGATCATATTGAAAAAACTATTTTGCCTTTAGAATACCTACTTTTTTTACCTATAAAATGGGGCTCTTATTTGATTTGAGAGGTGTTTATGAAGAGCAAAGGACGCCAAACATATACACGATGCTTAGTGCTTGGTTGGCACCTCCAAATGGCGGGTTCCCTGTAGGGCAATGCTTTTCAACCCTGGCTACACATTAGACTCTTCTGGGAAACTTTTAAACTTATTGACACCTGGATCCCATCCTAGACCAAGTGAATTAGAATTAGAATGTGTGAGGGTGGAGCTCTGGCATAAGTACTCTTTATAAGCTCCCTATGGTAACCTGAATGCACAAGAGGGTTGAGCACATTCCTATGGTAAATTCACTGGCAATCTTGGCTTCACATTAGAATCACCTCTGGAGGTTCTAAAAAATGCCAGTGACTAGGATCTGCCTCTCAGGGAGTTTGTTTTCATTGCTCTGGAGTGAGGGTTCCCAGAATCAAATTTATTTAGAAGTCTCCAAACGATTATAATATACATCCAGGATCAGAAAAGGCCCACTTATTACCCATCTCCCCACTTGCACTGCTGAGTCACTTTGTGATTATAAATTACAAATATTATTTGCCAATCAGAAGGAACTGCTTCTTCATTTAAGCTCTCGCCATACTATTTTTTCATATAGCATAGTTCACTCAAATATATTATACTTAATTGATTACAAATCTAACCCCTATTAAAAGTATGAATTCCTTGACAAAAAGGATGTATTTTTATTTTTTAAGGGTCTGATACAATATCTGGATGAGTGAGTTCACGCTATTGTTTGTGGAAAATCTGGTTCTATACACAGGCTTCTCAAACTGTTACAGGTTGTCTATCCATGCGTGTAACTGGGGTTTCAAAAATCTGAACCTGTACTAAGATCTATTTCCTAAAAAGATTAACAAACTCATTAGGGCCAATGAATCATTTATGTACGGGTACACAATTTTTTCCCTTCGGTTAAGTGGGTCATATGACTTTTACACATATATAGAAACACACACAGAGTCTGTAAATCGGGTTGACTTAAGATACAGCATTATTCAGAGACTCATATAATGTTTCCATGACCTAGCCATTCTCTTTCCCTTCGTAAGTTGGAATCACTCTCAGACAAATATTTCCTGCCTCATCATATCAAGACAGCTGTCGAGGGTTTATATTTTATATCCAGAATGAGCTAAAGTCTCCCAGAAGTTTAAGAAAAGTCTTGTCATATTCCATTGGCTCTGACTGGATCAGATATCCATCCTTCAGTCGATATCTAGGACTAGGATAAAGAAATATTATGACTGGTTTGGCTGATGGGTGTCCCTCACCCAAGGCACATGGGCTGACACTGATGGGGACACGGGTTCCTAGAGAACAGTCAGCAATCAGAGTGTGGTTATCTGAAGGACAAGGGTGTGCCTGGCAGTAGAAACAATGCTCTATTGACAAAATATATTCAGTTGATTCACCTAAATACAGGGTTTAAATAGAAAATGGAATAGTTTTTTTTTAAATCAAAAAGTAAAAGGTACTTTATCATAGGGATAAACATTCTCACATATACTTTGCATCCTAATCTTAAAGGAAGTCCAAATAAAAATTACTCATCTAAACACATGCACATTTCAAAATGTTATGCCATTGTGAGATATTGCTGATGATGATAAGAAATACTTTTATTTCCAGATCCTTTCTGATCACTGCCTACCTCTGAGAGGGGCCAGACATACAGTGTAATTCTAATTTCCAGATAATAAATATGCAAGAGATAAATTCACCCATTCAGTCACTCTTCCATCCACCATCCATCCTTCCACCCACCCACCCATCCATCCATCCACCACCCATCTATCCACCCACTCATCCACCACCCATCCATCTACCCACCCATACACCACCCATCCATCATCCACTCATTCATCCTCCCATCCATCCAACAAATATTAATTTCTACCCACTTAATAAAAACTACATGTTTTAAGTACTCAGCTTTCTGACAAATAAGACAAAATTCCTTCTACTAAGGAGTTTTGAGTCTCAAAGGGACAGAAATTTGTGAATGACTCACTACAGAACATGAAAAATGCTTTGCTCGAGGGGCGAACAAAATGCTGTGAGACAGAGTGAATGGAGGAGTTGGCGAACAGGGAAATAAAGCAATTTGATTCACTCCAAGCCACGTGAGAGAGGACTCCACGAGACCTCTCAGAGAGCTTGATGTGTATTCCCAGGAGTTGGGGATGAGTTGTGGCTGGATGACTGAATCCCTCCAGGACCACAGCATGAAAGAGAAGTGATCCTACTTCCCTGCGTATAACCAGTTTGCTCAGGGAAAAGGTGTGTTGGGCAGGAGTGTTTTCTGGATCAGACACGGGCCCACGGGAGAGAGAGCTGGCCTCAAGCTCTTTTGCCACCCACCCATGGGTGCGAGCATGAGCGTGAGCGTGTGGGATGGGGGCAGATACAGAACTCTATCCACGGGCTGGGGTGAATCCATGTCCCCTATGAGTGAGGCTTCAGTAGACAGACTCATCTAGAACATGTAGCCCATTTCGGAGTTGGCCCTCTGAGAAGTATGGAATTCACAGGG
Organism: Phyllostomus hastatus; assembly: GCF_019186645.2. Lineage (NCBI taxonomy): Eukaryota > Metazoa > Chordata > Mammalia > Chiroptera > Phyllostomidae > Phyllostomus > Phyllostomus hastatus. Next base: position 41,005,067 of record NW_025334017.1, on the reverse strand, counting down.
TGGTTCATCCATTGGGCTCAGAGAGAGCAGAGCTGTTACTCAGATGCTACTTATAATAGCACCATCCGAGCAGGGAATTTCTCACTCCCCTGACCTCTCTTGCTCCCCTCTTCCACCCTCATAGGAAAGAGAAGAGGGATCAAAAATAACGACTTGCCTATAAGGAAGGTGGCAAATGAAAAGGTGAGAAGAGACCCTTTTCCAAGTCAGGTTACCTGCCTACCACAGGCTCTAGTTATCGGAGTAGACCAGTCATATCCTTGAATATAGACAGACATTTTGATTAATGTATTGGACTGGATATTTTAATTTCTGAATGGAGGCTCATAATATTTATCTGACAATGGGATGACCTGAATTTTCACTCAATGGCAGGGGAAGGTTTATCATTCCTGTTGTGTAGGTTTAAGAGGGCAGTTGCTGAGAACACCCCCCCCCCAAAAAAAAACCATTCTAACTTTATAAATAAATAAAGCCTATGAGTTCTGTGTGTTTACATGGTCTCAGTATACCTGTGTCTTCATCCATTAGAAGAGGACCCACAAAAGAAGAACTACAATTGCACTGGAAGCACCCACTAGAACGCCCATGTGCAATGACAGTGGGCAGGAATCCATCTGGACTGAATTAGCTAAAGTGTGGGTCTGGGCATTGGAGCAGGAAGTGATTCTTAGAGCTGCCTCATGGGGCAGCTGGCCAGAGGAGGAATCCTTTGGGTTACCCAGTGTATCACAACTCCATTAAGAGCCAGAGCAGGTCTTTCTTGCCTGAGGGTTCTTTCTGACAAGAGAAGATTCATAATTCATGCTGCTTGCTCTCACCAGGCCTGTCATGCATTGTGCTGGACAGAAATTCTGTCTCTTTCAGATTCTGTGTGTGGTATAATGTGCAGAGACGTGAGGCTGCTATTCCTAGTGTAAACAGTCTCAAATTCTAGGGTGCATCAAAATGATCTGGGGATCTCGATAAAGAGTCTCCCACTCTTTCCCCAACACCCAGGAAGTCTTCTGTTTCAGGAAGACTGGGGTGAGACCTTGGAATCTGTATTAGTAACAAAGCCCAGGCATTTATGAACCAGGTGCCCTGGTAATCATACTTTGAAAAGCACTGCCCTGGAGTTTATATTCAGAAATAATGACACTGGCCACGTCACAACAGACCTAACGGAACTCATACATACAAAGGCATCTGTACTGTGTACTTTGGTACCCATCTTGTGACAATTGCCCCACTTGGAAAATAAGGCACAACAAAGTTAAGCATTTGCTCAATGTCATGCAACTAGTTAGTAACAGAAAGAAATGATTCAAGCTCCCATAGTGCTCTGCTGGTGTTTGAACCCTTAATCACTCAGTAGCATTAGCTTTCACCTTTTGTAACATGTCTCTTGGTGCTATACTGTAGCAGAATTCCAAACAAGTCACATTCTTATCTCTCTGAGAAGGACTTTTCCTTCTCCTGCTCCCTGGTGTTTCAGGGGGCACACCAAGGCTCCAACGGCCCTGAAAGTCATTCCAGGAAGACAAGCAGGGTTGGGGGCTGGGAGGCTGGGACAACCTTCACCCAAAGCCATGCACACTTTACAGTCCAGCTGTGAGAGAACTTGGGAAGTTTATCCTCCCAATGAAAGAAACGGTGGTTCTCTCAAGCAGAAACCTTAGCAGCGCATTTCAGTCTATTTGATACCTGATACAAAGTGAGCATCGTAGAGATTTGTAGGCTCCACAGATATTGGAATGCCTTCTCAAGGCACAGGAAATCACACTTCATAGTAGTGTGCATTATTATTATTATAGCAAATTTCTCCATATAGCAGGGGTCTGCAAAGTTTTTCTGAATGGGCTCCACTATACACATTTTAGGCTCTGTGGACCATAAGGCTCTGTTCCAGCCACTCATTCTGCCATCATAATGTGAAAACACTCAAACGACATACAGAGGAATGGATGTGGTCCTTCTCCCAAAAAACTCTGTTTGCAAAATTAGGCTGCCTTAGGTTACTGCCCCCTGTATGGAGCATTACAGTTTACAGCACACACTCCAATCTCTTACCTTGTGGGATCTAGAGGGACAGGATTTCTAGAACAGTGAACTGCTCATTTGAGGTCCCCCGAAATTTGGTGACTCACTGCAAACCACGCCCAGGTGTGCTGTTTCCAAATCCAATCTTCCTTCCACTACAACCCCAACTACCACCGGGGACAGGGTGTTACAAGGATTTTTACAATGGTTTTTGCATGTTGTAGCCATCAGGACAGATATGGGATGGCTTTACTGTGCAAGATCTTTAATAAACCAGGAAAGCTAATTGTCTTTCTTTGCTGGACATTTGATATTTACTGTCGTCAACAATTACACTAATTAAAGCAGGGCCCAGAGTCATTTTTTTTTTCCTGTTTGTGTCATCAAAAGCTAAAACAGAGACCTCAAACTGGGAACCCTGCAGGGCTCAGAGAATTAACACTAATGAATGAAGTAACAAAGTGGTAGGGACAGGGGTACACTGGGAGCGCACAGCCGTTTCTAAGAGGTACAGCCATCCAAACTGAGACAAATGTTGCCCTGCAGAAATGCTGGCCCAGTGCTCGCAATACTGATTTGTCCAAGACTTGCTAAAAGTCTAATTTAATGTGAATATCCTGAGTTTTAAACATTGGCCATTTGCTTCCAATCGTAACAAAAGGACAGTGCTGCGCAACTAAACAGGGCTCACAGACCAAGCCTAAGGGTGATATTCCACTTGCAATCATCAGCTTCTGATCTCTGACCTCGCACATAGTAGGAACTCTGCAAATGTTGACCAGAGGAATTGCATTTCCCATTTTGTGGCTGGGAATAGGGAATTCAGGGATTGCTTCTAACACGGCCCAGTGTTCCTTCTGTTAATCGAAATCCAGCTCCTCGGAGCTCCAGCAATCTCTCCTTCTCACCTCTCTCTTTCATTAGAAAGCTATGGACAAATGTTTTCTCAATCAATTACTGTAATCAGTCAGCTGCAACATTTACAGGTCAGGAGAACACATCAGCCACTGTCAGGAGGCCAGACAATCATGATTCCCATTTGTCAAATGTGCTGTCTCTCCCCATTACAAATTCAACTGCATCCACAAGTGCAGCATCTTATAAATAGATGGCTGCTGCAGGCCCTTTAAGGAAACAGCCACGAGGAATGGGATCACGATGGGAGCGGACCCAGCTGAGAATCTCCTGGTTGCTCAGTTACGTAAAACAGCGCCCTGTAATAGAACAATTAGAAAAGGCATGGGGATAGCATAGGAATCATTGAGCTGTCTTTGACGCAGAAGAGTAATCTCCAGTATAGAAGGCATTTATTGTTTACTTCCCTCCTAAACGTGGTGGTCTGTAAGCACCTGCCAGGTGGGTGTGCCCTGGCTCCAAGCCAGGGTTTTGCGAAGCACCCGCAGTGAAGGAGGGGACAGGGACACAGAGGTCAGCCTTTTCATCTCTCGCACATAAGAGAAGTCTCCAGTTCATCTTCCTTGTTGAGTGACAGAATTTCTGGGGAAACCATATGGTGATTATTAAACATTTATATAATGCCATCTGTATACGCCATGCTTCATGAATCATAAATGAGACAAGAGCCCTCCTCAGCAAGCTGAGGGTTTCTGTAAAAACTAAGCAGAGGAGATACAAGGGGGGCTAAGTGAGCAGGGCCTGTCAAGTGGGCCAGTTGAGCCAAAGCCGAAAGAAAAATGGGAGTCCAGAGGAATTCTGAAAACACTGGGATCTGAGTGGTTTGGGGTGTAGCAGGGGCAGGGAAGCAGCCCCAGGAAATCAGTCATGAAAATAATAATCGTAGAAGTAAAAACTTACATTTTTTGAACACTCACTTACGGTTCACTACCACCAAGGAAAGTAGGGATTACTGCTTTGTTTCTCAGATGCAAACACTGAGCTCAGGAAGATTAGATGACTTGGCCATGACCTTAAGACCTAGTGAGTGACAGAGATGAAACTTGGGTCCAGGCCTGGAAGTCCTGAGATGGTTTCCAGTAAGTCTCGAGGTCATCAAGACTCAAGCTACTTCTTAACCCCTTTCCTGCTTGCTGCCTGGGGTGCTAGGCCTATGGCACAGACAGGACAGAAGACTTGTATTAATGTCACCCCCTTCCCAAAGCTTGTGATGTTTATTTGTTTTCCCTTCGTGGCAGGTTCTTGTCTAGCAGTATAACAAAAATATTGGTAATAATAATCATTAAAATAACAATGACAATTACTTTTTATTGAGTGCTGGTGATTTGCCAGGAACTGTGGTAAGTAGTTTGCATATATTTTCTTGTCTAATCTTCCTGATGATTCTGTGTAGTATGGATAATTATTTTCATATTATACCCAGGAAAATTCAGACTCAGAGGGAATAAATAACTTGCCAAGCAGTTAGAATTTAGGTTTGCTCTACTCTAAACATTTGGGACGGAAAGAAGGAGATTTAGGAGTCGAATAGGCCAAGACCTTCAATATAAAGATCAAAGAAGGCCCTGGCTGGCGTAGCTCAGTGGATTGAGCGCGGGCTGCGAACCAAAGCATCGCAGGTTCCATTCCCAGTCAGGGCACATGCCTGGGTTGCAGGCCATGGCCCCCAGCAACCGCACATTGATGTTTCTCTCTCTCTTTCTCCCTCCCTTCCCTCTCTAAAAATAAGTAAATAAAATCTTTAAAAAAAGATCAAAGAAGAGCTAGGAATTAGCACAAGGTCATAGGTAAAAACAGGGGTCAAATTGGATCCAGAGTCAACTGATTTCTCTTCAACTGCCTCTCCCCTCACCACCGTGCATTATTTCTCTTACCTGCTTCTGTTCTGTTATTCTTTGGGGGAAACAGACTAGAGCTGAGAGCAGTCTTGTCATGTAAACAAACAAACAAACCTGCAAAAGAAATCCAGAATAGTATTTGTATCAAGACTCCCAAAACCACCTGCCTAAAAATGGCAGATGTGGATCTGTGCTTAAAAATCACATCAGGTCTTTTTACAACAAAGGGGAGGTAGGTGGTTCTGACCGTGATCGTGAAGATGAGCAAACAGATCAGCGACAGGGAAGAGCGGTAACTATTACTTAAGTGGATAGACAGACACATCTTAGGTCTGTCTGGTTCATCCAGTGCATTTTTTTTTCAAGGTAGAAAGCCATCAGTCCTGGAGAGTTCCCACCCAATATGAGGATTTCTAATTTATTGCATACATATCTTAGGCTGGATTTTTAGAGCGATATGATTTTTTATTTATAGGGGAATTTAAATACAGCATTTTTCAAAGTGTAAACTTCAGATCCAGCCTATCAGCTAGAGTCATAAATCACAGCTGTTTCATTTTCAAATCATTAGGGAGACTGAAAGCTTAAAGTATTTAATTTATCCAAACCACATGGGGTAGTTTATCATTGTGCATGATGTACCATTTTTTTTTTAAAAATTTCAATGCTGACTAGTAAAATTTTGAACAAATCATGCTGAGTTTTGGGGGTGTATGAAGGCAATGCAAATCTAAATCTCCAAGGAGTAGGTAATATGAGAACCCTTATGAAAAATGTACAGAAATGGAAGTTTACATGAGCCTTACAACATCTCCCTGATGTGAGGGGTAGTTCATGTTAGAACCGTGTGTGTGTGTGTGTGTGTGTGTGTGTGTGTGTGTAATAAGTTGAAATTTTTTAAGAGATAAAAATGTGGGGGTGTGATAGAAATAATGACATGATTGAATAAGAAGGATGCAGAATAGACTACCCTCCTCTTGGTCCGAAAAGACATTTGTATCCCCACTTACACGTCTCCCCAGTAAATAAAATGAATCCTACAGCACTGGTCTTGAAAATTACCTTGTGTTAACAAGAAAATGTCTCACATTCCTTGATGAGTAAGTCTTTTTTGTTTGACTCAGAGTTTCATCCAGCCTTAAGACCAAGACTGAAGTAGTTGGCTTATTTAGGCTTAGGTGGTAGCTATCATTAGAATAACAAAGATTTTAATATGTTAACAATGCCAAAGCCTGGAATTTGACCCCACACGGGTTTTGGCTCCAAGGTTCCAAGATGAAGGAATCTCAGCAGCAGCCAGAGCTTTAGTTCTCTACAGAGAGCCCTAGGAGGGAGAAATCTGATGTACGAGTAAATGCAAATTTCTCCTTGGCTAAAAATGGGTTAGTTTTTGATTTCACATTTACCCACTGTTTTCCCTTTTGCATTGCAGCCTTCACTTCTATCTGCACTCCCATATTCAGTGCAGCATTATTCATAATAACTAAACTATGGGAACAACCCAAGTACCCATGACAGACTGGCAGATGAAGAAAATACGGTATAAACATACAATGGGATATTATTCAGCTTTAAAATAGAAGGAAATCCACTTGTGACAACATGATGAACCTGGAGGTCATTATGCTAAGTGAGATAAGCCAGTCACAGACAGGCAAATGCTTCATGATTCCACTTACATAAGGCATCACTAGGAGTCAGACTCAAAGAAGGAGAGAATGCAACAGTGTTTGCTGGGGGCTGGGGAATGGAGGAGATGCAGCTGGAGAACGGAGGAGTGGTGGTTGTTCAACCACTGTAGAGTTTTAGCTCTGCTGGATTAGTAAATTCTAAAGATCTACTGTACAATGTACTGTCTATTGTTAACACTAGTGGTATTGTGCACTTCAAAGTTTAAGAAAGTAGATCTATGTTAAGTGTTCTTAACACACACACAACAAAAACAAAACAGCAACAACAACAAAGGGACCTTGGAAAGTGGGAGGTGTTGGATGTGTCTGTTACCTTGATTGTGGTGATGATATCATGGGTGTTTGCATATGTTCCAACTCATCAAGCTATGTGTTGTTATGTATAACAATCACTCTTCCATAAAGCTGTTGGAAAAGGAGTGGTTCCAGAATTTCATCAATGAGCCTGGTCTTGTACTAGGTGATGGGTGTCCCATCGTGGCATTATGCATTTTAAAATACAAATGTGGTGTCGACTGGACCTGAAGTTATTTTTGAAGTTTGTCCTATAACTTTAGGTGACTCTAAAACCTTTGCAAGAAAAAAGATCTCCTGTCTATCTCTATCATCTTTTAAATCGAGGAAGTCATAAGACATTTCTAAGCCTCAATTTTTTTATCTGCAAAGCAGAGATGAAAATGTTTATTTTTCCTAATTGGGAAGATTTGAGGAGATAAGGTCCTGTAAAATACAAGAAGAATAAAAGTACTAATTATTGGGTTAACGTTAACAGCCAACTTTAATTGAGCGTTTAGTGTGTTCTGAACAATCGACAGTTCTCATTTTACATAATCTTCACCAGTGCCTAAAGAGAGAGGTAATATCATCCTCACTTTCCAGATGAGTAAACTGAGGCTTAAGAGAGATTAAGAACTTGCCCAGGATCATGACTTATTGGACACCAACAGCACAGAAAGGTTCACGACTTTGCAGTGAAGCCTGAGAGAATCTTGAAGAGTGTAGGAAGACTGGGATCTTTGCACCCGGCTTTGGGACACTTTGGGGGATGCTCATGTCTCTGCAGCATGTTTTACCCTTGGCTACATGTCCCAGCACCTCAGATCTGTCACACTGAAAGTGTGTCAATGGGCCACACATAGCAGCCAGCTGTTTTCCAACTCAGCAAAGGGACAAAGTCTCATATTTAACAGGCCTCTTCCATGTTCAAGGTTAGGCTAAAAACTTGATGTATTTTATCTCCCTTCATCATCACAGCTAAGTGATATGCGTTTATATTCACATTTATATGTCTGGAAATGGAAGTGCAGAAATATTATTTATATATTTACTCTGCCTTGATTTATAAAGATCATGACTATTGGACACCAATAAAATACATTTATATGCTCATTTAATCAAAGTAAAATTTATGAATATTACACATAAAAAGTCAGAATCATGGAAAATATGAGTAAGGGAGAAGATGAAAACCAGAAGGTAAGTTAGGATTGATGTAGAATTATGCGGTCCTATCTTGTTATTGAAAATGAGTTCCAGACAAAACTGTGAGCCTCCTGGTGGCCAAGGCAAAAAGGTAAATGCAGTTAGTTTTATAATGTGTCTCACACCCAAGAGAGAAATTCTACTTCAGAAAAATACTTCAGTATCTCAGGATCACAAAACTTTTTGTTTTCTGTGAGACAAAAATAGTTATGTGTACAAGATCACAGTTAGGAAGAAAATGAAACACAGGCATTGCAACCTAAGTCTGCCTATCCCCCAACTTCCCATCCTTGCTCTACAAAACGCTGTCTCCTCCTGTGTCTAGCTTGGGATAAGGGTGTATTTGTCAGTACAGTTTTGCTTTCAGCATTCACTTTCCTTCCGTATAATTAAAGTGTTTTGTCACAGGCAGAAGGGAAAGATGTTAAATTTTAATTCCTTGTGTGGCATAAATAATGTGGGTGGGTTTATTTATGTCCGTGGCTAGCTAACACAGGCATGCAGAAAGATGGAGCTGAAGGACAGAGAGGGAATAACGGAGAGGGAGGCACCGTGTGGCACCCAGATGCCTTGATAAATGACACGGACAGATGTGCAGCCATGCGAGAAAAGTGAATGAGACCACATAGTTATGGAGACAAAGGGAAGGAAAGAAAGAAAGGAAAGGAGATGGCAGCATTTGCTGTGGCCCAGGCACTAGTCAAAGGAGAGAAAATGGCGATAAGCAGGTAGGTATCTGATGGGGCGGGGGGATAAGTGCTCCCCCTTGGAACTAGGGAGAGGCTGGCACTCTGCCAATCATTCTCCGTGAGCTTGAGGGCATGGTCCCCAGCTCTTTCCCAGCACACCTCTTCACGCATCCCCAAGAGAGAACCCTGGATGTTTTACTATCACTCAGTGGCTCAGGACAGAAGAAACTCCATGAATGAACACCTGATTCCAGCGCCAGCTTCATTACTCCCGCCTCCTCCATTAGTTTCCCTTCTTGTGGGGGTGGTCAGAACCGTTCCTTGGCTCCCCAGGAAGCTCAATCCATTCCTGTAAATGTAAGGCTTTGGGAAACTGTACGTGGAAATGACAGTGTGGTGTACAGAATTCATAATTGAGCTTTTTCCAGGATTTCTGCTTCCCACGAGAACTCTACAGAGCAGAATTGAGTCTCGTGATAGTCACGCAAGGAGTAAGCCGGAAATAACACAAGACAGGCGAGTACTAACTACTCTATTCTCTCGGGGACCTTGCATTCAAGTGGGCTGAGCTCCACGTCAGGCATCTTACGGGCTTCAATCTTCTACCCGAGTACCTCAGTTACTGGGAGGCAGGTGTTGGGGTTCCCAATGCACAGATTAGGGAGAGGAGGTTTAGAGATTTGGCATGAGTTTCTCAAGCTAGTAAGTGACAGAGCCAGGTTCTCTCCCAGTCTTTGCTACACCCTTCAAGGTCTTTCCGTCCAAGAAGTCATTTGACAATTCAACAAAGTACTAGCTGCTAAGCTTCCCTTATAGGGTTTCTGGTCTGGGAAGAGTTGATGTCCAGTGTGCCCAGCAGTACAATCATGAGAAAAGAGACTAAAAAAGAGGATCTGAAAAGCTTCCCGTTGGAATGTCTGCTAATGTTCTAGAACAGGCGTGTCAAACTCATTTTCACCAGGGGCCCCAGCAGCCTTGCAGTTGCTGCCTTCAAAGGGCCGAATGTAATTTCAGCTCCTTCACAGTTAAGGAGCAGTTACATTTATATAGTCCTAAAGTTATGTTGGCCTTTTGCAGGCAACCACGAGGCTGATGTGGCCCCCGGTGACAATGAGTTTGACACCCCATTCTAGGACGAATAGAGAAGAGTATGCAAGCCAGGCTGTGTCTGTGGTCTGCTCACTTGGGTAAGCAGATGAAGAGAAACTGAGAATGATACTGATTTTTACATTGGGATTCCCTATACTTTAAACTTACTGTTTCCTCTACACATCCCACACCACCCTACTTTAGCCTGAATTATTTCTCACTGGGTTTCCATTCAAAACTGAACTTCCTACCTCCTCCTCAGGGGGTGAGAGTGCATGCTCTTTGGAAAGGCAGAGTTGACCTTGTCCCTCTCTGATCAAAATTCTTTGATGACTTCTCATTCTTTTTGCATGAACAAAGAACAAGAGTCCAAATTCTTCTCTGCCATTCAAGGGCTCACCTGCCTCTTCCTGCCTCCACTCAGGCACTTTCTCACCACACACTCAGCATTGTTCTTAGTTCACTGAATTACTCACCTTTCTCTGTCATTCTAAGCACTTTTGCTCTCCTGGCATAAGCTAAATCCTTTTCAAAAGCTAACTATTATTGCCCAGGGGTATGAAACTGCTAATGACTGTGACACAGAGGACTTTGGGGCAGGTAAGATCTTGTTTCTATCCTTGGCTCTGCCATCTTGCCTCCAGGGTTGGGTTGACATGCAGGCAATGTGTGTAAAAGACCCAGAACAATAACTGTGTCATATGCTACAGATACCAACCACCAGCAAATCTGTGGCTCTCCCTGCAGAATATGCCCACGTTTGGGCCACTTCACCACCCCTGCTGTAGTCTCTCTAATTTCACCTGGATGGCTGAAGTTGCTCCTGCCTCAGCCCCTATCTCCACCCTTGCCCCATTTCGGGTTACTTTCCACCCAGAATCAGGGTCAGTTTGGAGAATATAAATTAGATCAGGTCATCCCTCTGCGGCCTTCCTTCCATAGCTTTGCAAAAAGTAGAAACTGAAGTTCTTACAGAGACTTACAAGGGCCACTGGGAGCTGCAAACCACTCCTAACCCCAGCTCTGTTACCTTTTGTAGCCCTTATTTACAGGCTTTTCCTTTGATTCATCCAGCATTCAGAGGCCACTCCAGAATCTTTGCATTTACCGTTTCCCCGGCCTGCAATGCTCATGCCTTCAATATTTGCAAAACCAATTCCTGATGTCTCTTAACTCTCTGCTCAGGGATTAGCTAGTTGCTGAGGCCTTTCCTGGCCACTCCATAGTACATTGTACAAGCTTTCCTTCACCACTGCCCTCTGCCTCCTGCTTTCTTTGCTCTATGTTATATTTACCATGACCTAGCCCACGGAGTACATGAATAATCACTTGGTGGTAGTTACCACTTACTGTCAGGAAATCCTGGGACCTAATTCTGCATTGTCATTTTATGCAGTAAAATATGGGCATTAATATACACTCGTAGGTTTTGCATATTTTTATCTGGTTGCCTGTTTTGTGAGAAGTAAATGCAACACTGTTTGCAAACAGTCTAAATCGAGTGGCTGGCATGCACCACGAATTAATGAATATTAATTGCCTTCATTTGATTGAATGAATTCCATTTCATTTTGCCTGACAAGCATTTCTTGAGTTGCATATTTAAGTTAAAAAATAAATTCAGAGGCTCCTTTTTAAAAAGCATATACAATCATGAATAGAGAATTAGTTGTCAAATGATTATCTTAAATAAGAAAAGAGATAGCAACCAATTATGCCATTAGTAAAGCTGATATAATGCTAGAAAAATCCTTTAAAAGTATTTTAAATACTTTTTAAACATAACTTTATAATAGCTTTTTAAATGTATTGGGCTGCCTACCTTTTGATCTCTCCTCCCGGTGATGAGGATTTCTCCACATTATTTTCTTTAGGGACATTGGGAGCTCACGTAGTCTCTCCTCTAGCAGGGTTGCCTGGAATTTGTTACCTATTTTTTAGTGGGAATTCACAAGGCATATGAGCTCACCCACCAGCAGCCACTTATTTGTAGTACTGCTAGAGTTCGTGCCCTCCAGATACTAACATGTGGCTGTGTTCCATTTTGCGTGATTCCAATCAGAGAAGAAAATCACGCGCGGGGCATTTATCACTGAATCTGCTGCATTGTCGCATAGCTGGTTGGTCCGAAGCGCTGCTCAGCTGTGACTGGGCTTCTCGACCGTTCTCCATGACCACCTTGCCTTTCACGGACGAACCGCTCCCCTTCGCCAAAGAAAGGCTTGCTTCTCGCAGGCCCAGATGGAACTCTGAAGCATTGTCCTGAGGCGTGGAGACCTCAGAGGGACTTTTTGAGATTCTATTGTTTGAAAAGTGTCATATAATCAAGATGCCATAATTTGTTCTCTCTCTACCCCATCCATAACAAATAGATGTTTTGTCAATAAAATTTTAGTTTATAAATATTTATAAAGTGTATAATATGTTTAGCTATATTGCTTACTCATATTGATTGTATTAATAACTTCATATAGAGGAAAACATTTAAACTCATGAAATCTAGTGATCACAGGAAACTTAATATGTACATATATACATTATCTATCTATCTACCTACATATATAGATTGATAAATTTGTTGTAGATTTGTATTATAGGGTTATCAATGGAAGACCTAAAATATGAAACTATATAACATTCTCTGACTCTTGAAAAAGAAAACAGGAACATGCTTGCAAGGAAAAAAATGAATGATTTACAATTTCAACTGTCAGAAACAGGTTATATGTGCACTGAAAAAAAATTTAAATGGATGTTGGCTGTATCAAATCATCATCGCACTTAAATTCACTTAGGTAGTTTTAAGAATGATATAGATATTAAGATGGACAAAGTACAGGCAATTACATCCTTTGCAACTCTAATGAAAAATACTAGATGTCAACCTAAAAATGTGCAGGGGCAAAATAAATTTTTGAAATCTTGCACTAAGATACAGCAGGAACTCATTAATCATATGGCGTGGTAGCAAATTCATGGCTCCCAAGGTGTCCGTGTCCCATTCCCCAGAACCTGTGAATATGTTAGCTTGAATGTCAAAGGGGAAGTGATGTTGCAAATGAAATTAACACCGCTAGTGAGCAATCCCAAAGGGAGATTATTGGGGATTATCGAGGTGGGCCCAAAGTAACTGCAGGGCTTATTAAAGAGGAAGAGGGAGGGAACATAAGGAGAACCAGAGAGGTGTGACCCGAGAAAGACTCAGCTAGATCTTTCTGGCTTTGAAGACCGGGAGGCCATGAGCCAAAAATGTCGATGGTCTCTAGCAGCTGGAAATGCAAAGAAACAGATTCCCCTAAGAGTCTCCAGAAACAACACAGCCCCACTGACACCTTGATTTTTGCCCATCGAAACCCTTTGGGGACTTCTGACTTCCAGTGTTCCCAAAAATAAGATTTGTGTTTTTGAAGCCACAGAGTCTATGGTAATTTGTTACAGCAGCAATAGGAAACAAATACACATACTAACCAACACAACTTGCATTACCAAGTTCAATGAAGAATGCTCTTTATTTTGCATTTACTTCTCTAACTGACTATTGAATTTTAAAAGAGTAAAGGAATACTTATTCATCTCAAGTCCATGAATACAGCCGTTTGAATTTTCTAGAACAATGGTTTTCAAACTTTAGCAGGCACCAAGCACCCAGAGGGCGTGCTAAAACAGAGATTGCGAGGCCGTGTCCTCAGAGTTTCTGACTCAGCAGGCCTGGGCGGGGTGGGGACCACCGCTCTGCCTTTCTAACAAATCCCCGGATGATGCCGAGGCCACCAGTCCGAGGACCGTATCTGAGGAACCAGTGATCGGGAAGAAGGCTGGAATAGGGACGTAAGGTCTTTCTTGGGAAGTCGAACCCGTGTTAGAAATTCCGTACGTTCCTGCTTCTCTGCTCTACTCACAAAACGTCTCTTTAGCCCTTCCTGAGTACGAGAGCCCTGCTTTTAGACAGAGCTGTTTTATTATCAGTTTCCCTAGCTTATCTCAGCTTGGAGGAATAAATGAATGAGAGGAGGCACTGGCATTTGCTAGAGATGAGAACATTTATAACCATGGAGAAAAATGGGCTGCCTGGGAGTGAGGGGGAAAGTCAGGAGCCACGAACAGCAGACATAGGAAGTAAAAACAGTGCAGCGCCTGCTCCCATTTAATGAAGGGGCAGTTAATAAGTAATATTTCATAAGCTCCAGAAGTTTGGTGTCCAGTACAAAAGCCACTGGCCCCAGGTAGCTAGCTATGGAGCGTCTGAAATGTGGCCGGTCTGAGCTGGGGTGTGCTCTGCCATGAAACACACACAGAACTTGAAGACTGAGAATAAAAAAGAATGTAAACTACCTCATTAGTGACTTTTACATACTGAATACATGGTGACATGTGAAATAAAATTTAGGATGTGTTATGTTAAAATATATCATTAAAATGCATTGCCCCTCTTTTCTGTTACTTTTTAAAATGTGGCTTCTAGAGGATTTAAAGCGGCTCACATTACGTCTCTGTGGGCCAGCGCTGCTCTGGAACATATCATTGCGTCACAGCGTTTGCAGTGTATTTGTATGATTCTGAATAAAAATGGGACGATGGGGGCTGGTGGTACAAGACTGTCGAGTTCCCTGAGGGCAGAGCGGCTGATGTGCTTGGTCTACCCCAGCGCCAGGGTCCTTTCATTTTCCCGGTGCACAGCCTGTGGGAGGTGTTTATTTTATATTTGTTGAAAGAATGAATGAATAAGTAAATGGATGCAACACTAAAAAATGTTTGAGATATTCTGTTTGAGAAAGCAGGAGAGGGCTTTCAGAAATATTGCCAGCAACAGTAAACAGGATTTCAGAAATCTTAGTCTTCAACAGTTACAATAAGCTTCAGTTTTCTGAAAAATACATAAGGGGAGATGCCTCCTTCTCTAACCATTCAGAATGGATGATCTGCTCCTATTGTAGATTTAAAATGCCTCTTTCCCTCCAAACAACACATAAATATTTAAGTAACAATTGTATCGTAACTTAGTAGCTCGTGAATCATTTATTGAATGTACTAGGATTTGACATACTTATCATACTTGAATTAAGAAGTGTTACAACATAAAGTGAAAAGTCCCAGACTTAACTCAGAGGGTTTGCATTAGAGTCTCCCAAATCTCCCATTCATTAGTCACAGATGCTCCCGAGTTACACACGCCTCGCCCTATACAAACGGTATCTTAGGTGCATTGTTTCACAAGGCCCATGCTATAATTTCAGGTGTGCCATATTTTTTTTTTCTGTATGCATGGAAGCACAAGATGGTCTTGTGTCCAGCTGCAAACTGAAAGCAAGAATAACTGAAAAGTAGTAGACAGAGGAGGAAAAGCTGTTCTTTGTTGTGCTGAGAAGATTCTTGCTGCTTCAGCTGCCATTAGTTACTCAGTGCTATTCTGCATGAGACCCTCCCTGTCACGTCACAGTTCAGACTGGAAAACAACCAGGTGGTAGCAACAATGCATGTGAAATAGCTTAATTTAGTTCTAAATTATAAGAATAATCTAATTATAAGAATAAGTAAATAAGAATAAAATATAAAAAAATCAACATAGCTCTCTCATTGCACTTCAACAGTGAAAAATGCTTGGAATACTATATATATGAGACATCGTACAGTGCCTATTGTTGCTTTGTCCAATATGGTAGCCATTACCCACTTGTGGCCATTTAAGTTTAAAGTAGATTTAATTAAAATGAAAATGAAAAATTCAGTTATTGAGTCAAGTGGCCCTTATTTCAAGTGCCAGTGGCTACATGTGGCCAATGGCTGCAGTATTAGGCAATGGGCAGGGCATTTCTGTCATTGCAGAAAGTTCTGTTGGCTGATGCTGCCTGAGACCATTCTCCTAACTTATCTTCGTTTGGCTTCCTTATCTGAGCAAAGGGAAGAATGGTACCTCAGTCCTTAGTTACATCACAAGATTTCTGTGAGAGTCATCTGTTCATAAAAGTGCTATATACCAGAGCTATGCAAAGATGAATTATTATCATTATCTTGACCGGGGTTTGTAAATACATTTACAGCATTTATTGAAAAAAACCTGCATGTAAGTGAATCCGTGCAGTTCAAACTCATATTGTTCAAAGGTCAACCGTATACAGAATTTTAAGGTATGGAGCAGGGCCTTGTCAGCAGGCCCTAGGACACGAACCTACACAAGCTTACTGCTCCCCTTGGGGCAACATCCTCAGGGTCTTAGCTGCGGGGAGGAGAAATTGCTCTGTTTCTCCCCCAAATCCCCTGCTCAGAATATCTGAGTTCTAATTAAATAACATCATCATAGTTACCAATTTACTGAGAGAGAGTAAACTCCACGTGTCTATGTTGCATTTTATCTGTACTATAACCTCAGGGCTTAGTACAGAGCTTGGAAATGATAAATGTCTATGGAGCTTTTGAAATTCTCACTGTGTTACAGATGAGGACTATTTCAGTCAGGAGAGAGAACCTTGTTTGTTGCAGAGAGAGATGGAATGGTAAATGGCACTCGACTAGCGAAAGCGAGGTGAATTCAAACTTGGGTCTTCCTCACTCAGTACCTGGGTCCTCTGCCCTGTAACCTGTCACTAGGTAGCCGTGCCCATGAGCCAGCTCCTTTGCCATTCTGCGGCTGACTTTGCTCATCCATAAAATGGGCGGAGAGCTGGGAACACACTGAATGGTTGCTGAGCTCACTTCTTAATTTTGGAAGGTACTAAAACAATCAGCTGTGGTTTGTATCCCCTAAACTGGAAAGACTGCTTTGATGTAACTGAGGTGCTAAAAATTTTTAAACATAGGGGGAAAGTGATGGGATTTCACAGTAGATAAACTGTATTGGAATCAAATGAGCTCTGTTTTGTAGAGCTTCAGGCCCCCACACCATAACTAGGTCAAAATTCACTTGAGCAAGTCTCAAAGGTCAAGTTGACCAGAAAATAAAAACTGAAACAGACCAAGCGGAAGAGAGAAAGCCCCTTTTGCTTTCAAACTAATAGCCTCTATTCGGAGCTGGAAAGAGCTTATCTCAATTGCTTCATCCCATGACAGCGCTTTGCATGGGTTCTCTCTGGTTTTCCCAGTACAGTAAATCTTATATTTTTTCACCCATACTATTTTAAAAATTAGCATTATTTTTTCTTTTAATTCGAAGAATTCTTCCTCCGTCCATTTGAAGTTCAAAGGCACGCTCTTTAAAATCTCCTACAGTCAAGTCACCTCTTCTGTGACCCACCATCTCATCAGTTTTATTGTCTAAGCCTCAGATGGCTTCTGAGCACATGGTTTATTTTCATTTTTATATCCTGACTTGCCCTGGGCCGCACGAGTCATTCAAAAAAGAAAAAAGGTGGCCAGGGACATGCAGGCCGTTCTCTTCCCTTAATTTCCATAATTAATTGCTTTATAATCAGCGGCAATGACTCTGGCAAATGAGCCTGCCAAATACTTGCTTACTCTCCTTATGAGCAATTCAGCTATGGCCACTGAACCAACCCACACACTGAGATACAGATGTAGCAGGATGAGCTGGCTTGGGGATACCAAAGCAGATCTTGACCTTGCTGGGCTATAGAGGGTTGTTCGTGGATTGTAGGGACTTTTCTGACATACTATGGGTCCCATGCTTAAAATTTTTGAATGCATTTTAACAAAAATGCTTTGAATAGTCATTCATTTTTTTCAACAAATATAGACTGCATTTTCTACATATTTTAAGCGCTAGGGCATGAAGACAAGGCTTCAGCCTTCACAGGCATTCTAATGCAGAGACAGACATACAAGAAATGTGTGATATGTACATGAGCAAATAAACAATTAGTAATAACTGCTATGAAGGAAGTAAAGTAGTATGATGAGATCGACCCTGTGGTGTGATGTTAAAAGTCAGAGCACCACTGAAGTTGTGACATTTGAGAGGCTACTTGAGTAACAAGAGTCAGGTATGTGAGAAATTGGTTGAGGGTGGGGTCGGGTGTCCAGGCTGAAGTAGGAGTAGCGATTTTCAATCGGTGTGCACAAGAATTTTTTAGTACATGCAGTACCTGACTATTTAGCCAGGGGCACTGTCCTCTAATTAAAAAAAAAATGACAATAGCCAACACAGCAATAGCCATCCGGTATGAATGAATCAAAATTACGCCTATTTTTCTGTTAGATTGGCAAAAACTACATTTTTTTTGTTGTGATGCAGAATTTTAGCAATTCGTTTCATGTGCCATGAGATGAAGAAGGTTGGAAATCATCGAGTACAAGACACAGGCAGGGGCCAGATAATGCTGGACCTCGTCTTCCCTTGGGTGCTGGAAATGAGGTGGGCTGTGGATGCTAGGTCTGCACCAATAAAACACACCCGTGGACCAGATCCATTGCCCTGAGGGTCTCCCCTCACTGCATAGAGCTCCTGCCCCACCCAACACTTCCATCACTGATGCTCCCAGACTTCCAAGACCTGTTCCATCACACCGCCCTTCCTGTCCTCCTTGGTCACCATCAGAGGCCAAGGTGGCCAGCTAGTCCTTCACCAGTGGATGTGCCCGTAGACTTCCCAGATCTGACCCTGTTCCCACCTTTCCCTGCCCTCCTAAACTCCTGTGCTTCCCCGAAACTCACAGTGAGCCATGAACACAGCCCCTGTGTTCCAAACTTTCTCTCTGAAAGGTCCCATCATCTCCTTGATCTAAATACGTTCTGCCCTCTGGTGAAGCAGCTTCTTCTGCAAGCCTTGTTGGTGGCGGTTTCGTCTCTCCCACCGCACAGGGCTGCGCACTTGAGGGTGATGGAGTTACCGCCTTTTCCCATGGTGTTTTTTCCTACTCCAAAAATCCCAGCTGCTTGGGAACATATCATTAGACTTTATTACACAAATGTACCAGGCACAGAGGAAGTGTTTGCCAAGTGCTGGCTTTTACTGTATACCTTATTATTTTACTTTATCTATTAATTTTTTTAGGGAAATAGGGAAAATGCGTGCTTACAAGCATATAGACTTTTGAATCAAATTGCCTGGTTTGGACCTAAGCTCTGCCATTTAGTAGTTGTGAGATGACAGCTGTTTAATTAATGCCTTTGATACCCAGCTTCCTCATATTTAAATTAAGCATCTGGTTTACGTCTTCCTTTCTTCCTCTCTGTCTGATATCATTCTTGGCAAATCTAGCATCTGTTAAGATGGGTCATCAATAAATGCAATTGTTCACCCCTTGGCCTCCTTAGCTCTGACCATTTCTTCTCCCCCTCCACGTCAGCCACATACTCAACAGGTCTATGCCCTCGCCTTTGTCACCCCCATCAGCTGCATTCTCTCTCAAATCTTGATTTCTTACATCCCACTTGCACAGAGTTATTGCGTGTATTGCTAGCTTGTCCACGCCAGCTCTTGCCCTCCAGAGACTGACATCATTGACCTTAAATCCACTTACCCTTCCCCAACTTTGTCACTATTTCCCCCTCATCCTTGCTTCTGTCATCATCCAGCTTATATTTTATGGCTCATCATTAAAATCAGTCCCTTGAAAAACTCCTTATCTTCCTTTCCTTTCTCTCTTTTTTGCCCTCTTTGCCTAGAAAAACACTGGATAAGTCCCAATAAATCACTTAATCTGAGATTGTTCCTGAGAAGTGGAAAAATCAAAATATTGCTTAGAGGACTCACTTCAAATATGGGACTGCAAAGTCCAGATGTGTACACGGTATCAGGTAATCCTGCCTTTTTTGAGTAAATTTACTTTCTCATTCTTTGAGATGACAATTACACTTTTTCTCTCTCCTTAAGTCTCCAAAACTCCTACTCACTGGCTGATGTTTTAGTCTTAAACTTTAGTGAAAAACTAGATGAAATCAGATATTTCCTCCAACATTCCCTCCAACTCCCTCTATTTATTCCACAGCCCTGCTTTCATTTGTACCTTCCCTCCTATAACAACTGGAGGTCTGTCTCTGCTCTTCTCTAAAACAAACCATTCCTCTTGCTCTTTGGATTCGCCCCTGCGACATTTTCAAATACCTCATTCTACTAATGATCCTATTTCTCCCCTATCAATCTCCCTCTCTGTGGGATCAATCCCACTGGCCTGCAGGTATCTTTTAATATTATTTATCTTACCAGAAAAAATAAAAACCTTGACTTGAACCTGGGTCACGATGCCAGACATCTTCTCTTAGCTCCTCCGCATCTGCTCTTAACCTTTCACCCTGGGTCTACAGGTCAGAGACACGAATCAGGAGGGTCATCTGACATGACAGAGATTCTCTGTGGCTAGCTTCTAGGATGGAGAGGCCATGTCTCAAGGACTATGGGTGTCTTCGGACTGTTTGAGAGTGGTCCTCAGCTGACAGCCAGCAAAGAAATGGGAACTTTCGTCCTATAGCAGCAAGGAACTGAAATTCGCCAAAGCTCAATGAGCTTGAAAGAGGACTCCACTCCAGATGAGATGAGCATGACCTTGGCCACACCATGATGAGACTATAAACACAGAACCCAGAGAAGCCATATGCAGACTTCTGACCTATATAAATTGCGAGCTCTTAAACAGTTGCTCTAAATAGCTAAATTTGTGTTCATTTGTGATGCAGCCATAGGAAGCTAATACACAGTA
The DNA here is from genome assembly GCF_019186645.2 of Phyllostomus hastatus. Classification (NCBI taxonomy): domain Eukaryota; kingdom Metazoa; phylum Chordata; class Mammalia; order Chiroptera; family Phyllostomidae; genus Phyllostomus; species Phyllostomus hastatus. The sequence goes on along the minus strand of NW_025334017.1, from coordinate 40,984,752 downwards.
TTTGTCCACCTAGAGTTTCAGAGTTATTCGAAGTATAAGAGAATCTCACTGGGGGCTTTTGGGTATTGGGCAGGACTTCATAATGGACTCGCAGAGTATTATAACTCCGAATTCAAGCAAGCATTTCCAGAGGAGTGGGGATTTGTGAAAAGCTGTCCTTGTTGAGTATCCCCAATCTGGTAAGTCTTGGTAGCCTTCATTAAATAAGCAATCATTACACATATCAAATGTACAACAGTCATGCAGGAGACACACAGCACACTCACCCAGGGTAACAGGGGTGAGTTCTGTAAAGTGACTTTGTGCAAAGGTGCAGAGAAATAGGCATGAAAGTGTGCAGAACTGCAAGGGTTGACAAAAGCAGTGAGCTGTCAATACTTCCAACTTTGAGGACCAAGTGGAAGGAGCAATGACCTGAATCTGAAAAAGGATCTGAATGGAAAAATCAGAGGAATAGAGTAGACAGAGTGGAGGGAAGTGGGCTTAGGTTTAGAGAAGGCTGGGAACCAATAGCCCGAGCACACTTCCCCTGTCTCCTGACCTCTTATATCTCACAATCAGAGCCAGATGGTGAAGGGTTTGCCTCCATATTGGCCAGGTTAGCAGGATGGAAAAGCGTAGACTATGTTGGAAAGAAGAGGACAAAAAATATCTGATACATGAATTACAATCTCTTTTCTATGAGAGGCATGCTTCAGAAAGCTGATTTTTGCCAAACCTCCCATCTGGTCTCTTCATGACTTCTGCAGACAATGAGAGCTCCAGGGTGTCTATTTGTCAGCCGGTGACACAGGACAACTGCACACATCAAACTGAGAATGTCCTAATGTCCTTTTCCCTCGGAGAATATTCCTGGAAAATGTTGGCAGGCCCTGTTTGTCATGTTCCCAATAGTTGAAGTTACATTTCCTTTTGCTTTATAGAGACTTTTGGATAGTTTGTGTGTACACACACACACACACACACACTTTTTTTTCTTGCTCAGTCTTTCTGTCATTGTCCCATCCCCAGTTTCTACAACATAACTTCCTGGAAACTCAAGATCCTGGAAGGTTGGGGAAGTATTGAAGACAGATTGGTAGGACATGATATGAGAATTAAAATCCTCACAGTAAACTTAAATACCAAATACGAGAATTAAAATTGTCATTGATTCTTGTGCTTGGTCCATAAGCGAGTAAATTAAGGTCTATTTGGAATTAATACTCAAAATCCCTTAAAGTGTATCCAACTTTATTTTCTATACCTGTGAATTGAGTTAATTCAACCTTAGCAGTTGGATTTTATATCATTCATTCTTTTGTTCACTCATTCAATGATTACATTTTGAATGCCTATTTAGTGCCAGCTCTCTGCTCCATTGGAGTGGGGTAGGGGACAGTGGTATGCCATGAAAGGGGAGACATTGGTTCCTGTCCTCAGATAGTTTACTAAGAACCTGGTGTATGCGAGATTCTGGATTACTAGTATATGCGACAATGCACACCTAGCTCAAGAACTTACCTTCTGAAACATATTAACAACAACAATAATAGTTAATATTTAGTGAACATTTTCTCTGTGCCAGAAACGATTAAGGTCTTCATCTTTTTCATTTTCTTACTTTTAAAAATACAAACAATGCAAATAAACAGGTTAAAAATTCATATAATACTGTAAGGATTATTATAAAACTCAGAGGCCACTATTTTTAAAAGCACCTGACCAGTTACTATACTCTTTGTCTCCTTATTTACTAATAACATGTTTTTAGTTTCTTGATTTTGTGGTTTTAGGTATTTGTCTTTGTTTTCCAATTTGGAAGATAAAGAATTAGGTCTCTTATGTACCACAATACTAAACACTTCTCCCCTTGGTTCTGCTTTATCAATCAATATTCAGTGTTTAAACTTTTACACATGATGCATTCTTTATGGCTGAACCACACAGTATGCTGTTATGTCATCTTGTCTTTCTCTCTCTCTTTTTTTCATGTTGGTGTGTGTTTCTGGAGATAAAAATCGGCTTATGTTTTTATTTTCTCCATGTAAGTGTCACAAATACATCCACAAACTTTCTTCCATGTGGCAAAACTCTGATTATTGTCAATTGTATCAAGAAATGTGTTGGTTAAATGAACACATGGAATTATTCATAATTTGATCTTTGAACATGTTTTGTCTTTGCATCTCTTCTCCATTCTTCCTTGGTAAATCTATCCTCGAATCGAGGAACTCAAAATGCCCCCCAGGACACAGTGAGCTCTGTATTTATATGATGGTTGGGGAGCAGGTGGGGGAGGACTGGTCTTGGCGAAATGATGAACTTGCTGAAGTTCCAACTCAGATGTCCTCCCGGAGCCTTCTGTCTCCCGCTATCTTAATGCTTTCCATGCTGGCTGCCCTGCGGTGTCCTTGGGCCTCGTCCTTAGCATCACCCTGGAATTCTCTTCTCTCCTCCCCTGTGTTGGATCTCATGCTTCCTACATCTTTTTTCCTGGCTGACTCCCTCACTTTGAGGGAGGATAGCTTCCAACAGCGTTCTGAGTAAGGCTGTCTGGTAGGCAATATTTTGGGACATTGAATGTCTAAAAATAACTTTATCTGCTCATACGCTTGACTGATAGTTTAGAGCAGTATGGGATTCTGGACCATATTTGCTCTGGGGGTTGAAGATATTATTCTACTGCCTTGCAATGTTGAATGTTTTTAAGCCTAATTTCATTCTAATTCCTCATCCTTTTTAGGTAACTTTTTATTCTTCTGTTGCAGCTAACTGGACTTTCTCTGTGTCAATATTCTTAGAAGAATTATTTCAGTCCTCACACCAGCTCTAGGAAACAGACACTTTTATCACCACCTTCTTAAAGCTGAAGGTGTTAGACATGTTCCTACTATCACCCAGCAACTAGGTGAGAGGGGTGAGGCTTCAGCCTGAGCCAGTTCTGACTCCAGGATGCATGCGTACTCTTTATCAGGATGCCCCGAAGACTCTCCATGAAGTTCAGGTTTAGCACAGTGCTTTTTCCAAGGCCATTTTAGTTCATGCCCACCCTACCCTGGGTCCAAGTCTACTGCTGAGCAGTTCTTATAGCCCGGTCAATGTCTGGTTTATGGTACTCCTCTCCAACAACCACTTTGCTGTCTCAGCATTCCTGGAAAATGACTTCATTCAGAATGTGCATTTTCCATCTACTGTCAAGTTTTCTTTTCAAACATCTGATATTTGAAAATGCAGGTGTCTTACTCATATTATTTTCCTTGAGTTACATGTGTATCCCATATTTTTACCACATTCTTTAAGGCGACCTTATTTATTTTTTCAGTGATTTGTTGCCTTTTCCTTGGCTGTTGATCATACGTTTGAAAAAACTGTCAAATGTTCAAACTACCTTTCTGAGATGAATTTTTAAAAGGTTCTCTTTGCTTTACTCTGGGAAATTATTTTTGCTAAGCTCTCTATTTTACATTTACATCGTGACTTAAGAAGTATTCATGTATAAGTACACATAGAAGGGAAACGTGTCATTGTCAGGAAGCACAAAAAGGAGGGACTTGAAGCCAGTGGGTTCTCATTTTAGTCCTGGATCTACCAGTTATTTGTTGTTGACCTTGGGTAATTCATCCAGCCTCCCTGAATCTTAGCTTCCTTGTCTCAACAGTGGGTTAATTACTCCTGTCCTCCCTGCTGTTATGAAAGTCACCAGGACAAATAAAAATACATGGAGAAATATTCTGTAATTCTACACAGTCTTTGGTAAACTGTCAATCATTTAAAATTATCAAAGTTTTTACCACATCCATATTATCACTACATGATTTAGTATTTAGTAAATATCTTTTCTTTTACTTAAATAAACTTATTCAAAAAAAGGGAAAGGAAATAGAGATGGGGGAAATGTAGGCGGGATCATGGCCCTGAGAGAAAGAATTGCTCGATGTATATATGTTCAGTGTGTATGACACAGGAATGAGTTTCTGGCTTGGGGACCAGCCTGAGTTTCCAGTGTATTGGATCAAAAAGTAGGCAGGTAGAATGAGCAAGGGAAAGAAAGGCCTGAGGCAGTGGGTCGGCCCATGGAAAGAAAAGAAATCTAACCTGAAAGGGAAGACTTAAGTAGGAAGGACTAGAGAATGAGAGATGGGGTGTCTATGGCTTATGGCTGAGTGGTGGGATAAAGCCCTGTTGATAGGAAGGGGCTGTCACTGAGGAAGAAGAGCTAGGGGTTTAGGAAAGGGTTTAGTTTAAGTAGGTCATACAAGGGTCACAGTTGAGGGATTGGTGGGAACTTGAGGAGACAGAAGGTTGGTTTGGAAATGAAGAGGTCTGAGAGACTTAAGGAAACAGATTGATGAAAGGTGGTGAGGGATACTGAATAGGACTTTGAGGGATGGAAGTTACCATGGTGATGCAGCAAGGTAAGTCAGGGTGCCTGGCTGTGAGGGAGCAGATTATTGACAAGAAGTGATGACGGAATATGTGTCCTCATTATGTTAAGCTTTATAGTTTTATTTCTTTCTTCCATGGGACTGGACTTTTGGGAGCAGGGATGCCAGTGAGCAAGCACTAAGCAGTCAATGCATCACACCTGTCCTACTTAAAATTGTTCTGTGTATTGTAGACTACCATTTGTATGTGCATCACACTTTGGAAACACTGCTTTAAAACATTTCACAAATAATCCTGGCTGGCGTAGCTCCGTGGATTGAGCGTGGGCTAAGAACCAAAGTGTCGCAGGTTCGATTCCCAGTCAGGGCACATGTTTGGGTTGCAGGCCACGGCCCCCAGCAACCGCACGTTGATGTTTCTCTCTCTCTCTCTCTCTCTCTTTCTCTCTTTCTCCCTCTCTTCCCTCTCTAAAAATAAATAAATAAAATCTTTAAAAAACATTTCACAAATACATGGAATTATTCATAATTGGATCTTTGAATACATTTAATCTTTACATTTATTCTCTATTCTTCCTTGGTAGATCTATCCCGGTGCCAAGGAACTCAAAATGACCCCACGGGCACAATGGGCTATGTGTTTATATGATGGTTGGGGAGCAGGTGGGGGAGGACTAGTCCTGGTAAAATTATAAACTTGTAGAAGTTCAAACTCAGAACACCTTTTAACATCTGGTAAATGTAAACCCTTCCCCCTTTTGACTTTTCATTTGGCCTGTTTCAAAAAATGAAAAGTTCTTGTTCTCGCAACGTTGGCTTAGATAGGAAAAAGTTTGAAATACATGCAGTGGAAACAGTGACATCATAAACTATTTCAAGACTTGTCCTAAAATGGGAAATCTGGGAGATAGCTCAGGGCTCCATCTTGCTGGATTCCTCCACTGGAAAGCTGAGGACAAAAGAGGATTAAGTGTCTTAATCATTATCTTCGAGTTGGAGTTTCAGGGCTGGGAAGCCCATGCCTACGGTTCTGCGTAAGCACAGATAGCAGCTGTAAGCCTGACCTATCCATCGTTAGCCAGAGCAGGGTCATTTCAGAGGACATTGGTCATGGCTGATTTTGAGCAGTTGTATCAACAGGGGGAAACGATGAGAAAATTGTTTAAGAAGGCAAAAAAACCCCACTTCTGTGACCCTCCCTATTTTCTCCTCCCTTCCTTCCCTTTCTTCTCCCAAGGCTAGGATTTACATTTAAATTGGGTTCCTGTGCAGAGAATTCTGTAAATGCCTGCTTATTTAATACAAGGCTAGCCACTGTGTTGTTGAGGATCCATGATCAGAGCTTGGGCCGAGGGGATACGATTTTGAAGCTAGAGGGGAGGTCAGAAGTCATCTAATTCTGTCTCCTCACTTTGACATGAGAAACTTCCAGGCCAGGAGGCGAAATGATGTGTCCAAGGTCACCCAAATGCTTAGCAGTAGGATCAGGGCTGGGCCGCCGTTCCCTGCCTCCATCTGTTATAAATCCTCCCGGACGGGCTCCGTGGCAAGCTACCAGGGAAGCTTATTGTAAAGCACTTAAGAGCGTTAGGCCGTCTGCAGATGTGATTTTAAAGGTTATTTATTTGTTTTACTGCGGATCACGACTTCCCCTCCATCCGTCTTCTTGTTCCAGGGCCAGATTCTGCCCTTTGATGTTCTCTGTGGCATTCTCATTGCCTTTGGCCTGAATCAGAGGCAGGGCTTGACCCGATGCTACTGGGACCTTTGTTCACTCTCAGAGGACTTGCCTCGCCCCAGGAGACTCCGAAAAGTCCATTGTATGAGAGTTACTTCCTACACCAGAGGTGTCCTGCTGTGTCTGTGTCACAGAATCTTTGAGCCAAAAGAGACCTCTAAGGTCATTAGTCCAACCCCCGACCCAGTTCAAGCATGTCTTTCAAAAATTTCCTGGCATAGGGTCACACCGCCTTATGGCTGGGGGTTACCTTGGAAACCAAAAACATCTTGGTTTCTTTTTTTGTATGTAAAGGAGCTGAGATTCAGAGAAGTGAGGTGATGCATCTCCATGCGGGTGGAGGAGGTACCACTGTAATTCTGGTTTCTGACCCTGAGGCTGTAGCTTTTTCTACTGTGTCCTCCGACCCTTGATCAAAAACTTCCAAGAATTTTCCAGGAATCCTCCAGTTATTTATGTGTTAATCATTATCAATTCACTAAGCCCTTATTTTACCCAGTACTACTAGTTACAGGCAAACTGACAGTACAACAAAAGGAAAACTCCACTCACTGAAGAGTCTTTATTCCTTAAGACAATTAGTCGTTTAGAGGTTCAATTAGTTTTCTAACGCTGTTGTAGCAAACTATCACAGACTCGGGTTAAGACAACACAAATTTATTATCTATGGTTATGGAGATCGGATGTCTGAAGTGAGTCTCTCTGCAGTAAAATCAAGGCTTTTGGAGAGCTGTGTGCCTTCGGGAGTCTCTAGGACAGAATCTCTTTCCTTGCATTTTTTAGCTTTCAGAAGCTACCTACACTCATCGGCTAATGGCACGGTCCCTTCCTTTACCTTTAAGGGCATCATTCTTTAACCCTGCATCCCTCATCTCTGACTCTACCCTTTGCCTCACTCTTTGCCTTATAAAGCCCTTATGGTTACGTTCTGTGCCCCTGGATAAACCAGGCTAACCTACCCATCTTAAGATCCATAATTTAATCATGTCTGCCAACTCCATTTGGCTGCGTAAGGTAACATGGGATTGAGATATGGCTGTCTTTGGAGGGTCATTATTCTGCCTATCACAGAAGGCATAGGCAAAGCAGTCTTTGTTTTTATTTCTATAATGTAGTTTGTTCCCCACCCCCTTTTTCTGGCTGTTTTTTTTTTTCTGTCTTTGGTCTTCACAATTTGAATATTATATGCATACATTGTGTGTGTGTATGTGTTGTGGTTATCTTGTTTTACATTCTCTAAGCTTCTTGGATCTGTGGTTTGGGATCCTTCACTAATTGAAAAATTCTCATCCATGATCCTTCAAATATTCCTCCTGCCCACTCTCTCTCTGTTTTCCTTCTGAGATTCCGATGACATGTATGTTAGGCTCTTGATATTGTGCTATGGCTCTTCGATGACCTATTTTTCCTACTTCTTTTCCTTTGTGTTTTAGATTGTAGAATTCATATTTATTTACCTTCTTTAATTCTTCAGCTGCATCAAGTCTACTGGTGAACTCATCAAAGGCATCCTTCATCTCTTACAGTGTTTTTTTGTTTCTAACATATCCATTTGATTCTTTCTTAAACTTTCCATTTCTCTGATGAAATTATGCATTTGATCATGCATTTCATGCATCTTTTCCTCTAGAGTCTTTAACATCTTAATTAGTTGTCTTAAATTCCCTGAATGCCATTTTTTAAACATTTGTCTCATTTCTGAGTCTGGCTCCATTGATTGCTTTGATTTTTGACAGGGTATTGTTTTATCGTGTTTCTTTGTATGCTTCAAAATATGATAATAGAGATAGGTAGGTACATTTTATGCCTGGAAATGAGTATGCCTTTTCTGTCCTAGGCCTTCTGGGGAGGAAGGGTGCTGGTTTGAGTCAACTGAGTCAGGAATTGAGCTCATTTTGATATTTATTGTTGCTATACTTACCCTTCCTGCACCACAGGCTTCCAGTTCTAGTGTTGCCTCCGTTTAGGGTGGACACTGGTTTGCAAGACCGTTTGCTCAAAATCTGCCCCAGGTTTCAGCCTTAGGTCTTTTTTTTTCTCAGAATCTTTGACTTCAGTTCTCTGATTGGTTCAAAAAGTTGTGAATTTGCAGATTGTTCAGGATTGTGTTTGTAATACCTGTGGCAGCACCACCCTTTCCTACTTTCCATCCGCTAAGTAGGAGACAAAAAAGATTTGCACATTCTCCTCGATGGAATCACAGATGCTAAACTGGAGTTTTCCATTGGGCTTTCTCTCTGCCATCCATGGAGTTCAATTCAATCAGCAATTTTGGGTGTCTGGGACTCCCAAATCTTACCTTCAAACAGCTCATAAACTATAAGAGGGACAAATGCAACAACAGATGATTTTTAAATAGTAAGTGTTAACTAAGATCAAGATCTATGCTAGGAAATAAAGGGGGTAGATGGGGCAGAGCCCCATTAAGAGACAAAGGAGATTTCCTAGTAAAGATGAGACCTGCATTAGTTCTTAATGTGATTTTCCTAGTACTGAAAACTGTGTGGGGTTTTCTAAGCACAAGGAGGGAATTGATCTGAATCGCAGAATTAGCATAATTGGTGCATGAACAGAATGAAATAGGGAGTTAATGTTATGTCCCATTCACTGACTCTGATAACCCTTGGGTGGAAGGACATTCAGGCACCCTCCCTTCCCCACCCCTGGTGCATTATACACACACACACACACACACATATACACACATATATATACAATTTTATATATGCATATAAAACATAGAACATAGCATATCCTGAAAGATTTAATAACTGTTTAATAATATAATGATGCCTAATAACCTTTCCTGTTGTTGAATATTAGGTTTCTTTTCATTTGTTTTGCTTTTATTATAAATACCACATGCAGTGGTTTTTTTCCCCCATTCCTTTTGGATTATTTCATCAAATTTGCCTTTCATTCATGTGAGGCAAATTTCTGAATAAAGTTTACTGAAATTTCCAAGGCTTTGATACATTTACTAAATTCCTTTTCAAAGTGGTGGTTGTTAGTATTTACTTTCCCACTAGTGTGTGGAAGTGTCCATCTCATCACATCCTCATAGGCATTATGTATTTGCACTAAAAAAATAAACTTGGCTAATTTAATGGGTACAAAAACAGCATGTCACTAATTTTCAAAAGTTTTCACTAGTTGGAATATGTGTAGGTATGACAACTTAAAATATTTCTATTAATCATTTGGCTTCCTCTTTTTTGAATTTTCCTTTAATGCCTTTTGTTCCTTTATATATTGAAGTGTCTGGTTTTGGGCTTCTCCTTTAAAGTTTGAGGTTATGGTATCCTACTTATTAGCTCTAAATATTGTGACATCTACCTTTTAAAGTCTAGAGAAGGGGTACCCGAATCTTACTGCTGAAAACTGCCTTTGGGGCTTTTTTAAAAATATGCATTTTTGAGCCCTACCTATAGAAATCTTGAGTTAGTCGCCCTAGGGCCAGGCTCAGGAATCTGTGTTGAAACTCCAGAGGATACTGACACAACAGCCCAGTCTGGAACTGGCTGTCTTGTGTCCTGTGCTCCGGTTGCCCTCCTTGGTGCCTGGAACACGTTGTGCCTCTTGGGCTCTGCTCTCTACCTGGGAGCGAGCTGGGTGCAGACTGTGCTCCAGAGGGAGAGCCTGGAGAGCACAGGACACTGGCTTCCCAGGGGGCCTGGGTTTAAATCCCAGTATCGGTGACGCTTCAGCCATGACACTTCGTCACACTTCGCTGGTTTTCATTTTCTTCATTTTAAATGGGAAGAATAATATTATCTATGATTATTACTGCACTACTAAATCAAAGCTGCCAGTAAAGAGACTTTTGCAATAGTCCTAGGATAATATAATAAGGGTCTAAAAGAAGAAAGAAAAGATAGATCTAAGAGACATTAGGATGGAAGACTTGAAAGGTTATACTTTAATCACTTAGTCTTATTGAATGCTAACGGTGGCAGTTACTATGAGAAACATTGGCAGTATATTATCTCACCTGATCTTCACACCGAGTTTGAAATGGGTACATTGGCCATTTTACAAGTGACAACACTGAAATTCAGAAGGTTAAGTGACTTGCCTAAGTCTGACATAACTGGGAGAATGGCATTGTTATCATTTACTAATATAAGGAAGGGTCCAGGAATTGTAAGCTTGGAGGTGAGTGAGATCAGGTGCTGAGTTTCGTACATGGTAAGTTTGAGATATCCTTTAATTTCCAAGTGGAGGTATTAAAGATGACACTTGCATTTATAACCGTGGAGTTTGGGGGAGAGGTCTGGACTAGAAATATAAACGTGGACGTCATCAGCACACAATAGGCCAGTGCAATGGGAAAGAATGCACCCCAAGCACGTGGTGAATACAGATGAAAAGAAGAAGGGGTCCAAGTCGGAGCTCCGGACCTGGTGTTAAGAGGTCAGGAAGATTAGGAGCAACTGGCAAAGGAGACTGACAAGAAGTGGTGAGTGAGGAAAAAGAAAACCAGAGAGGGTGGCATTTTGGATTTTGGAAGGGAAGCGAGAAAAAGAATAGCTACTTAATGATTAAGTTTTTGTCAAATGAGTACATGACACATTTAGTCAGCATTCAAATACAGATCTCTGTGACCCAAGAGCTGAAACATTTTCATCCATTATACCAGACAGTAAATGTGTAAGACTTTGTGGGTTAATAGGCACAATCTAGACTATTAAGTAGGTGCTTATATAACGATTTAAAGGCAGCCATGATGAGGTAGGTGGGCTGGGCGAAAAAGGTGAAGGGATTAAGAAAAGAAAGCCCTCCTAGGGAGACAATAGGATGGTGATTACCAGAGGGAAGGGGGGAGGGAGAGGTAGGTGGGGAAAAAGGGGGGATAAATCGTGATGAAAGGAAACTTGACTTGGGCTGGTGAACACACCATACAATATACCGATGATGTGTGATGGAATTGCACACCGGAAACCCATATAATTTTATTAACCAATGTCACCCCAATAGATTCAATAAAAGATATAAATAAATAAATAAATAGATAGATAGATAGATAAATAAATAAATAAATAGAATGTGAAAACCATTCTTAGCCCAAAGGCCATAAAACCGAACGAAACCAGAGCAGGCCGCTGCCTCCCCACCAGCCACCATTTGCTGACCTCTGCGCTGTCCTCTATCATTCCCTTTAATTCTGGAAATGTTTATTACCAAGATGATGGTATTCAGGCGACATCATCTTAATCAGCTATCTCAGTCTCACATAAAATTCTGTAACAATTCTTTTCTGCAGTACCGTACTTTAACTTTATATATATATATATAAAGGTGGCCTGCATCTAATCCAGCAATTTTATTCTTCCCAAGACACTACTGCTTGTTCCATTTTGCTTAGCTACGTAGTCCATGACAAAGCAGAGTGCTAAAGCAAGCACAGAAGTTGCGTGAGTGTATTTATCATAGATCGTAGCTTCTAAAGTAGGTTTCTGGCCTGAGAGCATACAGGAAAAAAGGGTATTTCCCTCTCTTCTTTTTTCTCTGAATGCCAAAATAGAATCTACGTACTGAAACCACCATGAAAGCACAGATATTTCCCCTGGGGTCACAGCAAGGAGTACCATTATGACCCATTACTCTAGCCCATGAATTCTGCCCACAGAAGTACTGTTTTTCGAAAGATAAAGTTCAAAGTTAGTAACACTGGCTTCTGTTTTTCTTAACTTGCTTTCTACCAAAAATCAATGCAATGACCTAAAATCACTCCCTGCATTTATTCTTCTTCTCCACCCTGCCTCCTAGTGACACTCTCTGTATCCCTCTCCCAACTCCCTCAATCCCAGAACCTTGCAGCCTGTTCCCAGATGGAGCTTCCCCAACCCTGAGGCTATTTGTGTCTTCAATGCTACTCACCTCTAAACCACACTACAAGGACAAAGAGGCTCACTGGGAAACAAAAACAAAAACAAAACAACAGCAGCACGCATTTCTCACTCACCTCTCAGGACAAGTGTCTTTGCAGATACTTCCAATCAATCACGAAGTGATTGCTCCTAGAAATTCTTTCAAAGGTCAACCTGCCTGCTTGGAATTGCTCTTATTTTGAAAAACAGTTGAATGACCATAACCACCTTTGTCAAGTGGCCTTTGAATACAAAGGTGGTCAAGGGCATTAAACTCCTGGTCTCAGGCTACAGGCCAGCTCCATCCACTTGGGTCTGAGTTTTCGGTCACTCTGTTGTAGCAGTCTTTGCCCATGGAATGCTCTTTCTCCCTTCCCTCTCCTGCTGTTGGCTCATGAATGTTGTAAGGTCTGGGGATGACGGTGGATGCACTGAGCATCCTCAGTGATCAGTGACTACTCCCAGGAAACCTATCTTTCCTTTCTTCTTGGTTCTAAAATGTTTCTTTTGTGCGGACTCCCTATGTCCAATTCAGCTGAGATCTGTCTTGAAGCCTTTGTGTCTCAAGTAAAACGCTTTGTAAACTATGAAGTCTGTAAATTTGTATTTTTCTTCCTCACAACCCAGAACAGTGCCTGGAACAAGGTAAATAATCAGTGAATGTGTCTTAAGTTACACCAAGTAGGTAGATTATTAATCTTGTGTAGTTGACAGACTGGAAAGGGGCAAGAAAGAGGTGTGAAGGCCAATTTAAAGGCCTAAATTATAGACTATGAACTCCTTTTGGGCAGGGGATGAATGTTTATTGACCCACTACATGATGTCAATGGAGTTTAACTTGGTGTGATGGCTGTGGGAGCGAAGCAGAAAGAGATGTCTCTGAGAAATATAGTAGAGAATAAAAGGTCAAGCTGAAGCCAGCCTGAATGGAAGAAGATCACAGAAGGAGTCACCATGAACTCCAGGTTATTGGTCTGGAGACTGGCAACTCAAGAGTTTGTTATAGAGAGAACCATCTGAGAGTGAGAAGACATGGGTTCTGGGCTCGCTTCTCTCTCTTCTGTGATGCTGAGGAAGCTAATTAATCTTCTTAGCCTCAATGGTCCCATCTGCAAAATAGATATCACCAAACTCTGCATGGGGTTGTGAGAATTACTATTATTATTGTCTTTTGCACAACACCATCTCCCTTTGGAGCACACACAACTCAAGGACTGGCAAATATGGAAAGTCCTTGCAAACAGGCGAACTGAGAGGTAAGGGAATTTTGATGGGAGGCAAGAAGAGCCATTCCCAGCAACTCTGAACTCACAGAGTATATAACAGGCTTCTCCCAGAGGGATCTGAGGGCTGCTAACATGCACAAAAGAGCACTGTCTTCTCAGAATCTGCTTGTAATCTTTGCACAGGCTCATATGTCACTTTAAAGGGTTAACAGGAAACTAGATGTCATCTTGTCAGCCCTCCTGATCTCTTCCAGCTGGAAGTAATCCCTGCTCAGCTCTGAGTAGTCCTGACCCTGCATCCGCTCTAGTGTTGCAGCGCAGTTCCCCCTCGACCTCAGATCCTGGATATTCATGCAAATTGCTTATCTCCTCCCTAGAAAGTAAGCAACTGGGAGGCAGGAGCCATGGCTTGGTTCCTGATAAATTACTCAGTTCTGCCAGCATGTCTTGTAATAGTAGCAATTCATTAACTGCTTGTTGAGTAGACAGATAGGTAGATGGATAGACTGAAGGAGGAATAGATGTAGACAGAGCATCAGTTTTGTTCAGTCATGAATTCTGAGGCTCTGAAACAGAGCCTGGTACATGGTAGACAATCAACACACCCCTGCTCAAGGACCAGACGGAGAGATGCCCAGCACCCAGCAACCTTGTTCTCACGGATTCTCTAGGGCCTAGCTTAGGGACTGGCACTTAGCAGACCCTTAAGGAAGAGTTGTTGACTGACTCACTCTGTCTGTGAAGACATCAATGGTTGCAGAAAGAGATGTCAGCAAGGTAGCTTCACTTAATGTGCTCCCCTCCTAAAGAGAGCAACACTAGGGTGAGTATACATCACGTGCTTTTCCCTGAACCTCCCAGTCTGTGGTCTAGGACTGGACAAACTATAGCCGTTGGGTCAAATCCAGTCCACAGTCACCTGATTTTATAAATAAAATTTTATTGGGATATAGTCATGTCTATTTCTTCATACACTGTCTCACACACCAGTGTGGCAATGCAGACTAAACACTGCAAAGTCGATCATGTTTACTATCTTGCTCTTCATAGAAACAGTCTCCCAACCCCTGCCATAGAAAACTGGTTATTATGACCAAGAGACTGACATTTCCATGAACTGCTGCTGGCCTGCACGCCAGCTGATAGCAATGGCTGCTACTTTTGAGTCTTTACATGAGAGAAAAGGTCCTAATGTTTTCCCTTCTTGGGAGCAATGACAGTTTCCATTTGCACTTCCCCTTTTTCTTCCCATCGGTATTCTCGATTCTCTCTCATAGTCAGGTATTGAGCCCTGAACATCAATCATATCTGTCCCTCCTAGGCAGGTTTTTCTTTTAGGGAAAATTAAATTCTTGATTCTGAACCAAGGATAATTCTTGGTTCATGTAGAATACATACCTAGGACATACAGAAAGAGGACTTATAAAATATGACATGAAAAAAGATGACCTCTTTGTTTTTTTTTAAATGTTTAATTTGTTCATTTTTAGAGAGAGGAAAAGAGAGAGAAAGAGAGAAAGAGAAACATGGATGTGTGAGAAATACATCAATTGGTTGCCTCTCGCAGGCCCCCAACTGAGGACCTGGCCCACAACCCAGACATGTGCCCCGACTGCAACCCACGCATGTTCCCGGACTAGGAATCAAACTAGTGACCCTTTGGTTTGCAAGCTGGCATTCAATCCACTGAGCTACACCAGCCAAGGCAAAAGCTGACCTCTTAAAAATAATTACCATAGAGGAAGAAGATACGTTTCCTGACCTTGAGGAGCACATATACTCATGGGGAGCCAGGCATGATTACACCCAACTATAGTCAGGAGATTGATGCTGTAGTTTATAAATTGTAGGATTCAGACCCCTCACATGCACAGAGCCCTTCCACAGTCCTAGAATTAAGTTCATGTGGTCCATTTGTGATTGTAAAAATTTGCAGTAGGGAGATATTTTAATCTAAAGAAGTTGCACTCAATTTTGTAATTCTAGTTGTCTTTTTCCTTCCTTACAGAGAACCCTCCTAAAATTGCACAGGCTTTATGTCCCATGCGTGGATCTTGCCCTGATTCTGTTACAACATGACACTGCTCTGATGAAGGTACATCCATAGTACAGGAAAGAAGTCCCTAAGGGTGACTGGAAGAATTTGAGGAAGGCAACATTGACCTAAGGATAATCAGGACTTCTCTAGGCAAAGAGTTACACCAGTGGGGGGAAAATGAGGTGGAAAGTAGAGATTTGTTGCAGCCCTGTGTGAAGCTCAGAGGTGAGAGAACGTGCCATGATTTGGGAAATAGATATAAATAATACAGCATGGCAAAGGCACAAATGCTCCAAGAGAAGGTGGGTGAAAAATCAAGTGTTTTTTTTTTTCAGAAGATGAAGATAGGGAAGTAGTCAGGGGCCAGATCCTGAAAGGCTCGTCTGGCGTTTGGATTCTGGCTCACTGGTGATGGGGAGCTGTTGAAGAATGTGGAGCAGGGAAATGGTGTGGTTACACCTTATTATTAGAAAGGTCCCTTCGGTACTCCTGGGAACTTCCCGGGTCCTTGTCAGGAGAGGAGACGCTGGGATGGGGAGATGACCCATTGTTGGTTCCATGGCTGCAGTGGGTGAGCCGGTCAGGGCAGCTGGACTCCTGGGTCTTCTCCCAAAGCGATCAGCTGCCTGGACCCACGGGAGAAGGAAAAGGCAGATGCCTGTTTCTTTTAATTTCCTTCCCCAGATCTCACCACGTGCAGTCCTTTCCAGGAAAACCTTCACACACTACAGTTTCCCTCCAACCATGGATCCATCCTTCTTGTAACTGCCTTGCAGTTTAGCTACAAACCACAAAAAAAATATAGTAGATCTCCGCCATTAGGCCATGTCCTGCTAGCAAATGGGATCCTCAGAAAGGGAAAGTTATGAGAAATTAAGTCATAATGAGGTGTTCTAAAAAAATTTACTTTTTTGAAGCTATGTTTTTAAGCCTAGAAAGGTCTGAGGTGCGATTCTTCAACTCATCTTAACATGAGTCCTTGTTTCTGGTTCTGTCACATCAAGCCATTGGGACATGCCAATTCGTCCTTGTCCATCTCCCCATTAATCCTCCTGGGTGCCCCGGTTCCTCCACATTTCCATGAGGTGGGCTCACACCTCTGCCCTCATTTCCCCAGCTTCATACTCCTGTAGCAACGGTCAGCTTACAATTCACCTCATCCTCAGTTCCCTGTCATCTCTCCCACCTTGCTGATTCTTCTCCTTCAGGAAGGTGCTCTATCCTGCCTCCTTGAGCCTGGCTCAGGCGTGGCTCCTCCGGGAAGTCTTGGCCTCTGGTCTCCCCGCTCTGAGTTCCCATCATTTGCCATGCCACCTCTAATTTCCAAGCAGGGCATGGCAGCAAGGGCTGGCTTTCTTTCAGGGCATTCACTTGGCCATTCCCACTGCCTAGCGCACCTGTCCTCCTGCCTCCTCTTCACTACTAGCCCATCCTTACCCATCCTGTCTTATCTGCAATATCATTTCCTCAGAAAAGACCTCCTTGAATTTCTAGCCTGTACTGTAAACCCCCAACCAATGTCCTCACCCATTAGACTGACAGCTTCATAAGAGCAAGAAAGACATCTGTCCTCTTGATCAAGTTATTCCTCGACTTGGTCACTCTAGGGGATCACTATCTGGGGAGTGAACAGAGTTGCCTTTACCCTTTAATTTAGAATGATTAAGTTGGAGATGGGTTCATTTTCTAAGACAGAAACCAACCTGTCCACTAATTAACAATACTGAAATTTCATGGGTGCATGTGACTTCTCTCTGAAAACAGGACCCTGTTCTGTTCGAGACAAATGAGAAACACCAAGAAAGAGGGAATATTTCTAGGTGAAAGTAAAAGTACCAGTTTGTCTAATCAGGAGAAAGTCACTTGTCCCCATCTCCCCACAAATGACAACAGGGACCCAGGGTTTTTGTTGAGAACCAGCCTACAGTCCACATTACAGCCCTGGACACACGCCATTCCCTAATAGACAGAATTAGGTTAAAAGCCTGGATTGGTCACATGGTTTGTGATAACAGCCCTATATTTAGGAGTTTTGTTCCAAATATAATCAGATGCCAAAGGCCTATGAGGGGTTATTTATTTATGAAAATGAGGATCGGACATCTTCTGAAACAGCTGGTTAGTGCAGCAGCCTGTGTGAGCCAGGTCAGGGGCTGACTCTGCAATGGAACGACCAGGCTTCTTTGACTCCAGAAAGTCACAGCCTGAGATGCTCATTTTTGAAGCAGCATTTATTTTCTGCCGGTTTGAAACATACTCCTCATAGGAATCACCTTCTGGTTGCCTGAAATGCTGATCCACTCCTGTGCACTCCTATGGGGGTCCACTACTCACAGCAGGGGGGACCCAGCCCACCCTTCCCACACCCAGTCTTGCTCTCTTCTGAGAACCGAAAACTCTTCCTGGGAAGAATGGAATATACATAGAACATATTCCCAACTCAGTGGGTCTGTTTCCAAAGCAGAGCATGGAGGAAACTTAGTAAAAATATTTAAATAGAAGATTTTTTTCTCCAACCCCCACTCCAAACCCCTTCCTGCCCAAGTTCATGTTTGCTGAGGCCTCTGTTACTCAGCCTGACTTCCTGTACTGTTTTCAGAAAAAGAGACAGGGGAGCTTAACAAATGTTTCCGTGTTGGCTTTTTAAGCAAGGACAGGTAAGAATGGACCTGTTCACCAGAGTCCTTGGTAAGCCAGAAGAGCAGGTGACAGAAGAAATGAAACCCTAGAACTTTTCGGTCCTCACCATCCCGTTATCTACCCATCTGATCAGAACGTGACTCCTGATTGATTTTGAGGAAAGTTCCAATACCTCAGGCTATTTGCATCCTTCCCTTTTCTCACAGAGTTCGCTCGAGTGTGTCTGGTCATATGGCTTCTGACTTACACCGACGCCTAGTTCCTCTTTCTCAGGTGGAGACTCTTCGTAAGCTCTCGAAGTCATACCTGCCTCTGACGGATGAGTCATTGGAATCCACCCATTAGCGCTGTTCCACGCGCTAGCCTCAGGGTCGGGGGCATTGAAGGAACAAGGCATGGACTTTCCTTCGTCCTAGCAACAGGTGTATATCTATGTCCAAAGACCCAAGGGCAAGTCAGGTGTGGGTCTGAGCTCTGAGGCACGTGACCTCTCCTTTCTAGGACTCAGTTTTCCTGTCTGTACATGGGGGGGAACACTTGTCACTTGTTGTTTTGCAGGGGTGACATGGGGATCAAGGGACAGGATGGACCTGGAGGCATTTTGGAAACTCTCCCTCTCTGTACAGCAAGCTCCTAGGGTTACATGGCAAGTGAGTGGTTTGAAACGGGCCCTCGGGTCCAGCCTCGTGCCCAGTGGAATGCAGCAGAATGTGCTGGAAAACGTGGATGCCTTTGCACAGTCTCCACAGGCTGCAGAGGGGCCAGGAAGGGGCATCTTCTTTTTAACCTCCGCAGATGCTATTACTGTACAGACAAGTTCAGGAACGGATAATAAATAAAAGGCTTGCACATGCTGAGAGAAAGGACAGCTTGTGGATTAGGATGGGTGGAAAGGAAAAGCCTTGAAGGGAAACATATAAATTTGAGTGGCAGGATGGACCTATTCCAAGGAGAGGCAGAAGAAAAGCCAGGGGAGGGAGCCCGTACGTCACCTGATCGTGACCTAGTGTCCTGTGATGACCTGGGAAGCCAGCTCCCTCCTGGAAAGCCTGAGGGCTCCTAGTGACCCTCCTTGCTGAGGGCACAGTACCCTGCACATCTTTGTGCCACTGTATTGCCACCTTGTTTTCTGAACGTCTGGGTGTCTTCTCTCTCCCCCTCTGGACCACGAGTTCTTTGAGGACACAAACTGATCCTATTGTCTCTGAATACTCAGTACTTGGCGAAGTGATTGGAACAGATGAAGAGCTTAATACATGGTAGCTGAGAACGTGACAGCAACTAGGCCTCTGGTAAGGATTTATTTGAGTTTGGACTCTGCCACTGAATCACTTGGATGTCTATGGCCTGTTTGAGTTTCAGGTGCTCCTGAGGTAAGGTTCGATGGTTCTAGGAATTCAAGTATTTGAAAAGCATTGTGTCTAAAAAGAGGCTGAGGTACAGTGAGGGGACCCTGTTCAGCTCATTTACCTTAATCAGTAGGACTGGGGGTGGAGCCTGGGATGTGTATTTCCATAAAGATCCCCAGTGGTGTCACAACAGTGACACTCGCAAGGCTGGTACTCCCAGGTACGGCCCGTGCTGTTGGACCCTGAACCACACGCGGAGCAGCAGGTCATTAGGCTACGTCTGTATAATGTCAAAATGATCTGCTGAACAGTTTTCACCCCAGCCCTGAAATAATGGATTAAAAAAAAATTGGCAGGCATATTGTGTTGGCTAGAAAATAGGATTCAGGTCAACCAAACATGGGTTCTAATCCCGTCTCCATCACTTCCTAACCATGTAATTTTAGGCAAGAGACTTTGAAACCCTGTTCCTCAGTGTCCTAATCTGTATAATGGGACAGTACGATCAAGCTCGAGAAGGAAGACTCACGGGACATGAGATCTGACTATGATGATGTAAGTAAGGCAATTAGTATGCAAGAGGGACTTCACCCACGACAGTTCTCTTCACACTGATTCAGCAACACAGGAAGTAAAGAAGTTTCAGGAATTCAAGATTTCTTCTCATCACATGGAGAAAAGAGAGTTAGGCTTTATGGGCAATGCTGTTCCTTTCACTTCCTTTCTCTCAGGGGGCATGAAACCCCCAGGTGGGCCTGAGCCCAGAAGCCGTGGGAGGGAAGGAGAGTAGAAATGAAAGGCTCTCAGAGGGAGCTGACTCACACTCCTCAGGGGAAAGGCAGCCACCCGTGAGGCTTTGAAGGGAAAAAGCTGAGGCCGGCTTGGGGGAAGCGTGAAGTGAAAGAGAAAGAAAAGAGAAAGACGCAGGCTCCCGCTGCTACACAGCACCTTGCAACACAGACCTTCTCCTTCCAACCCTCTGCTCTCAGTACTGAACCCTGAGTGCTGCTGGACTGATCTTCAGACCCATTTTTCTTTACATGATAGGATGAAGGGATCAGGACAACTTCATATTCTGGCCTCCTGAGAGGTCAGATGTGAACACAGGTGTTACTACCCGAATCAGTCTTTACCAGGCCCTTGTAGGAACCTCCGTAATCATTTCTCAGGATCCTACATAACCAGCGTCAAAGGTATGGGGGTTAGGGTTGATTTCTAGTGACTTTCCATCAGAGTACATGTGAGCAGCATTGCTTCTACTACATGCCACCCCAACTTTAAGGGGCTGGGACAGGGACTGCACATTCTGGTGGGGAGAGTGACATGTGCATTCAGGGAGGGAAGGAATAGATGGTGTCATCTTTGGAGACCATTTACCACAATATCTTGCCAATTCGCTAGAGAACAGGAATCTGAAACACAGCCCCCTGCCACTGAAGACCATCAGTCTTGGTACCAAACAAAACAGCATGAAATGTCCATTCGGACCAGAAGAGCATTTGGGGTCATTGATGGCTGTCTTACAGGGATTAGAGAATTTATGGGATTCCTTCCTTTCTAATATTGCTGGACAAGTGGGTAACTGACTGACTCTAGATGAGGAAACCTAGGCAAATACACCGTATTCGCTCTGTGCTCCCCTAAAGCCTAAGGAGGCTTGTGAGTGGACAGCACAATCCAATGGAAAGAACTTGGCTTTGAGCCTAAGAGAAAGGGTTTAGATGCCTAGGGCTGCCTGCTAAGAACTTGGATGGGTTAATTTTCTGAGCCCCAGTTTTGACTGCAGAAAACACACAGGATATCTTCTCTTTTTGTGAAAACTCAAGGTGATGATAGAAGAAAGTGCTGACTGAACTGTTTAGCCAATGTTGTGCCTCTTGTACTAAGCGGCGTTTCTCTTTGTTAAAAGACCTAACTTTGTACAGGTGTTTACAGTCACAGGGGAAAGAAAATACTTTGTCAAATACTTACAGGAAAAGGAGAGGAGAGGGGCATCAAGAAGCTAAGTGTATGTTTAACGAGCAAGGGCATATCGTTTTAACTACAGAGGTTCATCTGTTGGGTGAGTCACCGCAAAGAATTTCCCTGGTATGGATAAGCCTTGTGTGTGGCATTCGTTCATTTTCCACAGCAGTGATTCTGCTTCCTTTACAACAGTCATAGCTGCTGGGAAGTTTATGGAGGGGCTCTTGTGAAAGCTTCAGTGCTCTACGCCAGGTGGGCTGCAGAGGCAGAATCTAAAGAAACCAGTGGAGAGAAGAAAGGTAGAACAGATTGCAAAACACGGGCAAGATACAGAGAATTTCACACCCACGGCATGTCTTGTGGTAAAGGGGAAATCCCGAAATCCATGGCTACCCAGCCACACCAGCGGGCCCTTGATGGAGTGGAACAAGGCTGTGGAGAACAATGACTGCCTTATTTCACAAAGCGTCCTCTGATCCGGCTCAGAACAACAGTTTCCAAGCTTGTGTCCAGGATGATGCTATTATACTATTCTTTCAAACGCCATAGCTCAGTAGTTAACAGGAAAAAAGAACCCCAGTGGCTTGGTCTCTAAAGGTTCCTAAATGGAAATCAGGAGGCTTTTTTCTATTGCTAACATTTTATTCTCTGGACTAAGTGATAGATCATTTACAGGGCAGGAAGGAAGAGAACTAAAACGGGGTGATGTGTACTGTGTGGGGGCTGCTATGCTGGGCACTTCACAGTGTTTTTCTCATTGTATGCTTGTATAACAACTCTGCAATGAAGCATCATTTGTCCTATTTTATAGATGAGTAAATGGAGGTGTAGACAGTAGGTCAATTGTGTAAAGATGAATTCAAAGTCCAGAGCTTTCCATCAGAGCCTTATTAGGTAGCAGCAAGACCAGCAATCCAGGAAGAAGACAACAGAAGGGTAATAGCCAGAGGGGAAAGGGAGTGGGGAAGGTGGAAGACAGCAAAGTGGGGGACAAAAGGGGATGGGAAGAGACTTGGGGCAATAGGCATACAGTGCAGTATGCAGGAGATGTTTTGGTGAGTGATACACTTGAGGCCTGTATGGTTTTGTTAACCAATGTCACCCCAATAATTTCAGTAAAAATATAAAATAAAATAAAATAAAATAAAGTAAAATAGAATAGAATAGAATAGAATAGAATAGAATAGAATAAAATAAAATAAAATAAAATAAAATAAAATAAATCCCCCTAAAAACTAGTTCTTTGAAAAGACCAGCAAATGGAAGGAACTGTGCAAGTCTGCCGAAGGGAAAAGGAGGGCTCATTTCCCTTGTTCCAGGGCACAGGGTGGAAAACCTGTAATTAACAACCTGTGTCCAGGGGCCTACCTAATCCAAAGGATCAGGAAAACTTGGGCACTAATAAACGGACTCAAAGATGGTGGATAAAGGTTTTCCAACACTTCCAAGATACATGGGCTATAAGAAATTTAAATGCTCTGCTTTCATCTCCCACTGCTTTGCATGTTCACAAAGCAGTTCATGCTTGGTTAATATTGAGGATTCTTGTCCAGTACCCAGTGATTTTTCCCATTGTCAGAACATTTCTGCATTTTTTTCCATCAATCTCAGAGAAAGATAAGAGGAAATGAAACTAAGAAACAAAATGCCTAGTCCAAGAGAGGTCAGAACTGGACTTTAGGGGCTTTGCTGAACTTGGTTTATGTATCAGACACAGTTCCACATGGGTTATATAGGAGGCGAGTTTTATTACCTCTATTTTGCCGACAGCGCTAGGGCTCAGAGACATTCAGCAACCTGCCCAATGCTGCACAGCCAGTAAGAAGCAGCATTTGAGCTCAGGCCGCCTGATTCTGGAGCCCATGCTCACAAGTGCTTCACTGAACCATTTCCTAATTCCTGCTGATTGACTTCAGCTCTAAACTCTCTCGGTGCTTTCTCCTCCACGTCCTTGCCTTGTGTGATGGGCCCTCACATTTCCGCCTGGCCCTGGGTCGGTGATAGGCCTGTGAACCACTGATTAGGCTAGGAGGGGTGCACACGTACCCCCCTTCCTCAGCTGCACTGTTTTTTCCTTCAGCTGATATTTCCCCCTCTGTACAAATGGAATGTTAGACAAATGTTTCCGCCATGAGTTTCCTTTCAAAGGATGAATAAAAGAATGAGGTGTTTTGTTTTCCTTTGTTCCCTGGTAGCACCTATGTTAAGAATTTGTACTTAAAACATGACTCACAGTTTCTTGGAGCAAAGCACAAGGAAGTGAAGAGATCTCATACTTCTGGGAGACACGGGCATGATCTTGTGTGGGAAAGAATCAATGGGAACCACTTTGGTGAAGCTTCATTCAAAAAACCACAACCCTCTGTCTCCTACCCCTTCCCCAACAGCTCTCAACACGACTGCTGTGTCCATGTGCTTTCTTGTACGATTGTCAAATATTTCAGGCAAGTGATATCTAGTTCCTTTTTATGTGGGTGTGTGCTGAATTGTTTGGGTTTATACTGACTAACTGAATCATGGGTTTGTTGTTCGATAGGCCGTTGGGATTTGGGAATAGTACTTTACAGAGCAAAGGCAGGAGGGAGGTAGTTTAAATACAATGCGGGGTAAATAGGTTTGAAAAGTATCTAACTTTCATGAACTTAAGTACAATAAGCTTCCAACGAAACCCAGTGCATTTGAATTCCTCCAGCCTGTGTCTGGCAGGGGCAGGACACATCCTGGTAGGAGAGTGAGACCTCATGCTCAGGGCACAGAAAGACACTCCCAGAACCTGCTTTCTAGAAAGCGACTATGTGGGCAACCTCCACTTCTCCACCCCTCCAGACCCCAGTAATTTGATTGCCTGGAATGTTCTCCTTATAATTCATTGGCTCAAGGGAGTTGGATGAATGTCAGTGAGTCAGCCTGCTGGCTACTGGGGATCCACAAGCAGGCTGCCTGGGTGCACAGGATGTTTTCTTTGGAAGGAACCCTCTTCCTTGAATTTCTTTTCTTTGCATGAGACAATGAGGAGTGGGAAGTCACTTTGGGTGTGACTGTTTATCTCTCTTCTTTTACATTCGTTACTCAATTCCCTCAAAAACATAAGTCCTGGGGCAAAGAGGTATTTGGGCAATCAGCTACAAAGACTCTCTGGGGGCCACTTTTTTCTGTTGGTTGACAAAATTTCTTCCCATAGCCTTTGCTTGTGTATCCATCTTAAAGTTGGTCACAGAAGGTCTACTGTTCCTTCCTGGAAAGTGTGGCATAGGCTGAAAGGCAGGGCTGTCACCTAGCTTTTCCTTCATTGCCAAAATGGTATCTCTCCTGGATAATTGAGCGCGTCTCCCTCTGCTCCAGGCTCCATAGTACCATCACCTGTATCACCACTATTGCTAGCATGGCCACAACCACCATCACCACCCCTCAACCCCACCATCAGCATCAACATCCCTACCATCAGTTACACCATCACCAAAACCTGCCATCACAGCTGCCCCGGCACCACCTCCAATGCCACCACTAATAATGGCTCCATCATCACTACCTTCATTTAATTCAGCACTTACAGAGCACTTACTCAGTTATATACTGGGCACAGACTGGCATGCTACTAGACCCTGGAATTATCAAGGAGATTATGCCATGATTCCTGGCCTGGAGGGCAATAGTCTATGAGAGGAACTTAGATGAGTACATAAGTGACAGTAATATAAGATAGGGGAAATACATGTTATAGGGGAGATATAAATAAGATGCTGAGTTTGCTTAAAGAGCAGGGTCGAGATTTTTAGTAGTTCAGGAGGATCAGCTTACATGTTACTTTTTTCCTGAGAAGCTGGAAGCTAAGAATAATTTCAGCTCCAAGTAACACAATAGCCAAACTAGAATAATTAAAGCACAATTATTGCACATGGCAAGATGTGTAGTGCTGGCTCAGTGGCTCAAGAATAGCAGGGCTCTAGGCCACCACTGATGTAATTCACCTTCCTTTTCGTTCACGGCTGCAAAATGGTGATCTCCTGTGGCAATGGAATTCAAAGTTAGCAAACAAGGGAAGGCCAGAGTGGAGTGAGACCTCCCCTCTCACGCTTGTCTACTTTAACAAGGTAAGAAAAAATATTTCCCGTGAGACTCTAGCAAAGGCTCTTGAATGTGTTTTTGGCTAGAATTAAGTGGTATGGCTACCCATAATTGCATGGGAGGCCTGGACTGATGATCTACCACTTGTAGTCTCTCCAGTTAAGGCAGAAAGGGAAAGAGAAGGAATGGATTGACACTGCTACCTGTTAGGAAGCCAAACCATATGCTACAAAAGAGAAACCTATAGCTCTGCACAAGGAGGCCTTCTGTGATCCTCCAGAAGATTCTGGTGCTCTTCTTGTAACCCACCTGTGCCATCGGTTGAAATTTTTTTTGATATCTCACACCCAAATAATGACAAAAATGATGATAAAATTTGCTTAATTATTTCCTTAATTTCTGTCTGCCCATTAAATTTTAAGATCTAGGAGAAGAAGGTCAATGTCTATCTTGTTCATCATGGTATCTTCAGTATCTAGCACAGGGCTTGACATCCGGTAGAATCAATACTTCTTAAATGAATGCATGTAAGATTAAATGAATGAACACAGCTTTGAGATCTGTTGAGGATCTATTGAATAGAAGGAGATTTCAACCATGATAAATATTGAGATGGATATGTATTTATGTATGCATACATAAATGTATGTATTAAATTCTGGTATCTTATTTCTATAGTAGTATTTAAAGCATGCTTACAGATTTTTTGTTTTGTACTCAGTGTTTATACTGAAAATTACTTTCCTGCTTCCCATGTTTTACTTCTACAATGTCACACTTAAAAGAGTGGGGAGTGAAAAAGCTGAAGTGGTTCAAGGTTAATTTTCTAAATAAGGATTTGAAAAACTGCAAATAGTTATACAATATTATTTGTAAGCAAGAATTTCCATTTTGATGTCCTCCCTCGTCCATTTAAAAAGCTAATGGCAGAGAAAACCAGTTGGCTTTAGTTATTTATGTTCACCCATCCATTCATCCATCCACCTAACATACATGTTAGGTGCCCTCTATGTACCATGAACTGTGCTAGGCACAAGGGCTGCAGAGATGAAAAGAGCAACAATCTCTGCACCTGAGGGACTCATTGCGGACTTCCACAGTCTCTCTGTGAGATGAGCTGGCATGTGATTGAACACTCACTTTGTTGGTAAGGAAATGGAAACACAGAGTTTCATGACTTCACCTGACAACACCCAAGTGGTTAGCGGCAGGACCGAAGCATTTTATCTTGCTTCCTTAATCAGGGAAAGTGTTATGTATGAGCTACTTTTTTTTTTTTAATTCTCTTTCTCAGTGGGGCAACAGTTAGAGCTTATCAAGTGCTAATGCTTACCATTTTGGGATTCTTTAATTAGAGTATTTTAAATTAGTGTTATTTTAATTTTTCTTATCTCCTGAGACATTCTGAAGGAGGAAGAGCGAGTGAAATAAGGCACACAAAAGCACTTTGTAACCTATAAATCATGATACAGATGTGAGTTGTGTATGGTTTTATAGTCGAGGATATTACTTCATGTGTTAGTACTGCTTCCTTCTTAGAGATCTCTTCGGAGAAATACAGAGTCAAATAGACTTCGGGATGGATGCTTTAAAGACATTTTACATTTTCTTTAAAAAGGAGACTTCTGAAACTGATCCATAATAGGTGCTTAATAAATGTTTGTTGACTGAATAGGTAAGATGGACTATGCAAGAGGCGTGAACACCATGTGTGGGTTTCAGTCAGTGTGGCTATTCACTGTGGAAGAGGGCCACTTTGGGGGCACCTGGCCACCCTAAGGAAAGAAGTGTAAGCTAGTATGTCTGCTGTTTTGAATCTCCCATTGGATTATTAAAGTGGAAGAAGGTCTCCATCCTATCTCCTGTATGTCTCCCTTAGTGCTAGGAATAGGGTGGGCTCAGGGAGGCACTGGATGGGTGGGGAGTGGGCAAAAATATCCATATAAATAATATTTTAGTGCACTACTATAAAAAATTAAAATTAGTACGAAATTCCATTGTGAAAGTAATATCAAAATTTTAAATAAAGTTGGATCAGTAAACTGAAGTTAATTAAAATGATTTGGAGAATCCAAGATGGTGGCAGAGTAGGTAGAGACTACACTAACGTGAAGATCATGATTTGGTCAAGGGAAATTGCCCTGCATGGTAATTCCCCCAGTTAAAAATGAGATAAGCAAGAAATAGATTTTGAAATGTTACTGATGAGTTTGCTTCCAGTAAAACCAGGAAAGTAAAAGAATAATCAATTCAATTTGGGATATAAGTAAAACATTTTAATTTCATGGGTGTTTTCATACTCCTCATTTTGATTTTTCAATCAATTTAGTGTTCTGGAAAAAATTAGCCATTTAAAATTTATATTAAAATTCCTTTTGCCTCAGGCTTCAACATGGTTTGGCCTGGCTCTGATCTTGCTAGCTCCTGGCTCAGGTCCTAGTACACAGAAGGTGTTCAGTGCGTGTTTGTGGAAGGAACCGTGAGCTCTACGAGGTTATTGCACTAGTGTACCTGTCTTTTGAACCCCTTCTTTTCAGGGCCTAGCACAGTGACTAGTGCCCAGAGGGGCACAAAAAGTGTTAGTTGAATGTTGAATGAAAAACACTGGATTGATCCCAACTTGATTCAAAATTCAGTTCATGTCATGCTACTGAATTCAGTATATTGAGATTCACAGTGTATTTCAGCAGTTGGATCTGAAATCCTAGCCTGTGACCTCCCTCCCTTCCCCTGCACTGAACATACCCCAAGGGCACCATGCAGTCCCGAAGAGACCAATGAGAAGACTTAGCAGCAGGGTATCATACACATAGATCTGTGTGTCTGCTGCTTGCGTGCCTACTAAATCAATGACTTTCAAACACTGCTGACCATGATCTTTAAAATATATTTGATATATCATGATCTAGTGTGTGTGTGTGTATATATATATATGCTTTTATACTTGATTAAAAGTTTCATTAAATAATTAGTTGAATTATATAAGATACATTGTTTATTTCAATTTTATTCTATGCATTGAAATTGTATTCTTTTGAAAATGCATTTGTGATGACCTCAAAGTGGTTTTGTGAACTACTGAAAAATACTATACTAGACTCTAAGATTTTGGGAGGCAGCTATTTCCTGTCTCTCCACCATTGCACCTAGTATGTCCCTTGGTGCAGGGAAGGTATCTAATAAGCCACACTGGCTGTGCACTTTGATGCCGAGTGCATACACTTTAGAGCTAGACAATTGGGTTTGAGCCCCAGCTTTGTTACTAACAATTCTATGATCATGGACAAGTGATTTCATTGCCATGAGCCTTATTCTCTTCATTTGTAATAAGAATGATGACAACAACAATAATAGCTAATATATGTTGAAGACTTACAATGCACCAGGCTGTATGTAGTGGGATAATGATTGCCACATGACACAGGTGTTGTAGGGACCACATGGGGTCAACGTACAAAGCACCTGCCACATACAGGAAACTCAATCATCATGGGGTCTGTTTTCTTCTTTGTGTAAGGAGTCCTGTGAAGCAGGACTCCTTACAAGGAATTAGAAGTGTGTTGCCTGCTCCTCTGGGTACTTGGCTCACTTGGAGCTGGGAAGAGTCCAGCACTTTGAAGAGCTCTGTGAGAGCACACTGCCTGCCTCATTCTCAGAGGCCCATCTTCCAGTCTTCCTCCTGGCCCATTTGCAACCCTTTGGTCTGCTTAGTGGCACTTGGGTCCAGCTGGCCCTCATCCACATTCCAGCCTTTCTGGGAAGGACAGTGGCAGCACTGTCCAGCTCTGAGGCCTGCAAGACACAGGGCTCATGTCCTCAGACTACCTGTGGCATTTCTCTGGGGACATTTGACGTTCTCCTCACTGGTCTCACTGAGGAGTGGGACCAGTGAGGAGACAGGGCTGGGCAAAGTGCCACCATAGATACAAACCACTGGGGATAGATAAATTGTGTGGATCAGTCTATTCTGATCAGGATTTTCTGCAAAGGAAGAGATGCGTGTGTTTTCCTGAAATGAGATTTTCAACTTTCCCAGCATCACTGGCTCCCTTCACTCATATTGACTTAAGAGTGTCTCAGTCTGTCTTGGTATCTGAGAAGTTATTTCTTGACCAGAAAAGAACTTGACAGTAATATCAATTTAATAGCAATTCTTTCTAGATGTGTCTGCTACCCTATAATTAGACAAAACTATCATTTATTGAAAATATACTCTGTTCCATTTGCTTGATATAGGTGATTTCAAATCTTCACAATACCACCTTAAACAGTGAGTTATGCCCAATGTGGAGAATTAAAAAATGATATTAAGAGGAGTTAAGTAATTTCCTTCATATCATCCAGTACATGATGGTGGAGTTTCAACCAGCTTAATCCTGTCTGATTCTGAAGCCAAGTTTTTGTGCTTTCCACACCACCTGTTCAAAAGCCATGTTCTCATTAATAATTGTAATTCACATTATATTTATTGAACATGTACAATGTTCCTGGCTTTGCTGTAAGCACTTCACATCTACTGCTGATAACACTCCTCACAACAGCTCTTGAGAAAGGCATCCATGATCCCATTTGCTAGATGAAGACTCTGAAGACCAGCTAGCTACACATAAGATCATGCGCTGCTATGTGATGGATCTGGGACTGAATCCAGGCAATCTGTGTCCTTGATCTCTAACTGATGTTGCTTCATATCTCTCTTTCTTTGGGATCTCACATGACCTATGAAGTAGAACAAATATTTTACAAGTAAGGGCACTGAAGGAATTTATTTGCCCAATAGTATAGAGCTGTTAAGTGGAAGGAAGACTCGATTCTGAGTCTTCTGGCTTCTGGTTGAGTGCTTGCTCTACTAGTGAGTATGTCACTGTCCATGTCATCAAGGCAAAACATGCACGGTGCTCCTTACCTGCCCTGTGCTTGGCACCTGACTGTGCTGAGCAGGTATACGGTAGCATCCACGAACTTCAGGACTTGGGTGGGTCACAGCCCTTGGGCTGAGATGGGAGATTCCTTTCTTTATGGTATACTTTTCTATTCCTCTCAGCTGCCTGTTATGAGCTGACTCTAGCATGTGCCTGGTCCTTCCTCTTGCCTCCTTGCTGCCCATCATTGCCCCTTGGGAATGTCCTGCATTTAGGGCATCTCTCTAGTGTCGCAATGACCTGGATCCTGACATTTCTGGCTCATTGGAAATCTGTCTCTAATACTTGCTGGCCATAGTGTAGTAGGATAAACCTTGAGGAAACCTCAATCAGCACATTTTAAAATTCCCACCATCTACTGCCTACACATAATGTATGAAGCACATAAGTGAATTCCTGGCTATAGCATCTCTTCTGAAGTTCACGAATCTGTTTATTAGCAATGTTGTTTTCCCAATATAATTGTCCTTGAGAGAAGGTATGATTTATCTACTTATTATGGCTCCTCCAAAGGTAATAGCATAAGTCTAGCTTCATTATACATAGGAATAGAGGCAAGACAGGGGTCAGGAGGTAAACAACCTCTATTTCATGTCCCCCATGAGCTAGGCATTTTCATATTGACCATCTCATTTAATTCTGACATCTCCTTGAGATAGGAACAATTATGATTATCCCCATGCTTAGAAAGGAGAAAAGTAAATCCCAGAGGGACAAACAGACTCAGTCAGAAACGCCTTCACCACGACACTACCGTTTCTGAGCTCAACTTGCTTGTATGTATTTATTTGTACATACAAGGGTATATTTTACATAAGCACTTTTTAACAAGTTTTTACTGGTATATTTTGCTTATCCCATAGTCTATATAAAGCTCAGATAATATTTTGTGTGATTATATTGTGCATACTTGATCACAGAATGAATCTATTTTCCATATAGGCAACTATCCAAATTTTAGATAATTACATTATTTTCAAAAACATATACTGAAATGTGATGAATTTGTATTGCACTATAAAACATTAATTTTAAAAATTATAAATGAAGAAACTCCCCTCTTGAACTGTTTATTGTATTAGACTTGGAAAGCAAGGTGCATAAACCTATAGACACATATATGTATATATTACATGCTATGATTCTATCAAGTTCATATGTAATCAATCAATATTTTCCAAACCTATCTGTTTTCATTGCTATCACATGGCATTAATTGAGTGTATTAATTGTTGAAAAGTGACAAGATGTAAAGTGTACTTCATGTTTCCAAAGTAAGTAGAGAGTTGCTTCCTTTAGCTCAATACACGGTCCACCCACCTCTTGTTCCTCTAACTTGTCTATAATAGAAGAGAAAAGCCTGACTTGTAAAGACTTGGCCCCATGTGCATGTTCCCTTTCCCACGTTCTGCATTCCATGTGAGTCCTGTGCCCTCAGCCCGGGACCTCCCTCTGCAAATATTTTCCCCACTTTGTTCTCAGATAACCTCATTGTTCACTTGGACTTCTGGATACAAACATATATTGAAATGAACCTCCGGTTCCAAGACCTCTGCAGCTTATATTCAAACCAATAAGTAAATAGCACATATTTAGAATCAAAGTGTCTTGAACTAAAAATTGAATTCTCGTTGATTTTCTATTTCTGATCATTAAAATCAAAAGACACTTCTATTGTATTAACCAGAACCTACCTACAAATGCAAATACTTGCTGATCATCTATTATGTGTCAGGCTCTGTGTTCTAAGTGGTGCACTTAAAATTTACACATAATTAAAGGAATACATGCCTTCTGTGTGCATTGTATCATGCTCTGTGCTGTGGGGTGTTAGAGAAGAGTAGGAAAAATACTCCTTAATCTCAAGGAAATGTTCAACTAGTTACTTGAGGGGGAAAAGATTTAATACAGACTAAGAAGAGATCATGATCATCTGCAATTAAAATTGTTCCTGGAAAACTCTTTGGAAAGGGAACCTTAAATTCTCTCTCCATGGACAGAAGTTTGAGCAGGAGGCAAAAGACAAGATGAATGTTGGCCACGTACAAGAGAATGACCAATGAATGGTAACTGAAGACCTCTGGGAAGTGTTGAGAGTTGAACTTATATAGAATTTGTGATACTAGGATCTCTTTATACCAGGATGAGGAAGTTAAAATAGTACAGGCTTTGGAAACAAACCAGTTTAAAACCTGGCTCTGCTACTCAGTACCTAATAACTGGACATCAGGAAATTATTTGACTACTTTAAAATTCAAATGCCTAATCTGTAAAATAGAGATGATATTATCTACATCACAGAATTACTCTAAAAGATTAAGTGAGACAATCTGTTTCAAGTTGATATGTCAATTTGGCTGCCCACAACTGTCAGATTACTTTGGTAAAGAACAGCCTAGGGCCCTGGCTGGTATGGCTCAGTGGATTGAGTGCTGGCCTGCAAACAAAAGAGTCACTGGTTCGATTCCCAGTCTAGTGCACATGCCTGACTGCGGGCCAGGTCCCCAGTAAGGGCCATGCAAGACAAAACCACACATTGATGTTTCCCTCTCTCTATCCCTTCCCTTCTCTAAAAATAAATAAATAAAATATTTAAAAATATATTTAATAATAAAAAAGAATAGCCTAGGACAATTATAGGTAGGTGGGGGTCTATGAATCTGTTCCCCAGCAGTCCTACTTCTGGAAGGAATGTTTTGATGAAAGTAAGCCTCAGACATAATTCTGCCACTTACATAAATAGTTCTTTTCAATTAGTCCCCAAGCAAACATACAGCCTGTTCCTGGATAGGCCCCTTAAAATAGGAATGAGTTTCACCATAGTGTGGTTTCTTAATCTTTGTTTCCACTACTAGACTATCAGTGTCAGGCACATAACAAATGCTCAATACATATTAGGTTAAATGAATGAGCAAGTTAGTGAATGAATGAATTTATCAGCCTCAGGGTACAGAATAAAGTTAACATATATTTACATGCATGTATATATATACATACACTAAATTAACAGATACTATAGCATATAAAGCACATAGTACATTTGTGTACTTGTTTTCTCAGTCCTACTCATGGAAACTCATTGAGCATCTCATTCTTCTTGACAGCTAACACAGAGCTTAAACAAATTACGTGCCAGTTACAGTCCATTAGGTTAAACAGACAATTTATGCATTCATTTCCCTCATCGGTAAATTGAGAGTAATTCCCATTCCGTCTACTATGTTGGGCTGTTGTTGTGACATTCAAAATATAACAAACATGACAAAAACATATAAATTACTATAACTTAAGACTATTTTTCCCAATACGAGCCATGAAATGTCTACATCAGAATCCTTTGGATAGTTTTGGAAATGTTGAGTCCTGGGGCCCATCTCAAGAAAGGCTAATTCACAGCATGCCAAATGTACTTGGAAATGTGCATTTTAATGAAATCCCCAGGTGATTATTTTTCCATTTTTAGTTTTTAAAATATAGATTTATAAATATATATGCTTATATGTGTATATATTATTTAAGTATATACACATATATGTGTATATATTATTCAAGTATTTATATATGTATAAATATACACATACATGTATATATTTATAAATATAAAATATATTTATATGTATATATAAATATGCATATGTCTGTATATATACATATATGTGTATATTTATAGATACTTAAATAATATATATACATATATATCTGTATCCCTAGGTATTTCCTAAGCACACTATTTTTTAACATTGCCAGGAGAGGAGAGGAGAGAAGAGGGGAGGGGAGGGGAGGGGAGGGGAAGAGAGGGGAGGGGAGAGACGCTAGTTAAGGAGGTGATGGTGATAATGACAAGTAGAACCCAAATAATGGCTGGACCAGGAGCCTTGTGAAGGAAGGGAAGAGCAGTGACTTTTTGCTCACTGGTGTAACCCTGGCACGTAGTAGAGTGACTGTCTGTAACCAGTGCTCAGTCAATGGCTGTTAAACAAATGATGTTGATGGTGGAGATGCTGTCTTTTGAACTCTCTGTGACATCCAACACAGCAGAGGAGATACTTGCTCCTTGAGACAAAAGATGCAGGACCTGCATGTGAAATTCTCTGTGTGTCTTGCCAAAAGGAAGAGAATTTCTTTCTTGCACTTTCTTCCCCTCCCATTAAAACAATGTTCACAGCCTGGGAGGAAGTGTATAAACAGGTAGATTGTGTTTGCACACCCCACTCTGGGTTGATAATGGCCATGTTTCCTGCTTTATGAAAACTGTCAGACTCACTGTAGTCAAAGTTCTCTTTGTCTCCAGAGTGCAATTCATTAACCTTCCCC
This sequence comes from Phyllostomus hastatus, assembly GCF_019186645.2. NCBI lineage: Eukaryota > Metazoa > Chordata > Mammalia > Chiroptera > Phyllostomidae > Phyllostomus > Phyllostomus hastatus. The sequence goes on along the minus strand of NW_025334017.1, from coordinate 40,950,258 downwards.
TGAGCCAAGGAGGGTGTCCAGGGGCCCCTCCCTATATTATCCTTTGGCTATCTCCTTCTTATCTTCTTCCACAAAAAAAGGTATGAAGAGTTCCTTGAAAAATGTTCATAAAGCTTATTGCTTGAAGAGGTATGTGATTGCCTAAAGGAGTCTTGCTCTTTTTTTCACTGCCTCAGAAAGGAAGCAAGTGAACCAGGTTACAGTTTAGAAGAAGAAAGGACAAACAGAAAGAAAGGAAACCATTGTGAATGTGCTAATTACTACAAAGACAGTTCAGCCTCCCTCCCCGGGCACCCAAGCATAGACGTGTAAGTTGCTGTCTGACAACTTCCAGTCTGTAGCAGCTGGAAGGGTCCTTGGGCCTGGCTCTAGGTAGAGGTTCTAACTCATTACCCAAATGAGAGGCCTGTGAAGCCACCTGCTCTTTTGTGTTAAGTCATCCTCAGCAGACAGTACTGGACTAGAGGGCAGAGAGGTGACTGGGAACAAAGGGGATCAATTCTGGGCCCTGGAGGTAGAATGGACCACTTGATTGCTATTACCACCTGCCAACCTCTCTGCTTTCCTGTTAGTTCGGATGTCAGCTGCTTCCCACGTCTCTATCTAAACAAGCTGGGAAGTCAATATACTTCGGGTGGGAGGAGAAAGTGTACAGAACATCACTGAACTTGAAGCCCTTACTGTCTGTGTGTCTACAACTCCCCAGGCATTCCCGTGTGGTTTGTTAGCTTGTAGAGAGCTGGGTAAGCTTGGCTCTGCTCCCAATCTCATGACCTGTGGAAACTCACAGTCCTTCCTTGAGGAAGGGACTAACACTTACATGGTCACCTGCCACCTGAAAGTTCTTTTTGTTTTGCCTTAACTCACAGTGGTTCTAGGAGACAGCATTTATACATTTCTATAAAAATATGCTCACACAAAAAATATATAAATTCAGAACTGTTTCCTGAAGATTTGGACATCACATTGCTAAACTCACTGCTGACTTCGTCTTCTCTGTCCCCATCAGCCTTTGCTGCCCCTTCCTCTTTCCGAGACGGGGCCTGACGGCACAATGTTCTCCTTCTATAACGGGATGAAGGAGCTTAGCTATACACAGATACAGACACTGGTGATTGGATAGCATGATGTGAGAAATGCTGTGAAAGAGGCAAGAGCAGGGGCTTTGGGAGCCCAGAGAAAGAGACTCTAACACTCCATCTTCAGGGTTGCAATTCACCTGTGGTTCCTCTGGAAAATGGGATGCCTGGAGAGTCTTTAAGGAAAGTCGGTGACATGTTGGAGAGACTCAGCCTGGTGGGTGGGAGTATTATCTGCAGGTTTATTCACATGCAAAGGGAGAGAAAGTTTGCCTAAAGGAGGGGTGCAGTGTTGGGGAGCTAGGGAAGGACAGCTGGCTGGGTGCAGAAGTCTATGGGGCATGAGCACATAGGATGGGGTGCCTGCAGGGACTCTCTGTGACCAGAGTCAATCAGCTCTGGGCATGGGAGAGAGCCTGTTGTAAAGTCCTACATGATGGGCAGGCTGAAGCTGTTAACACGCTCCATCGTCTCCTGGGAGCGGGTCCGAACTGGTAGGCTGGCTGAGCTTCAGAGAGAAAGACCCTTTGGTCTGGTGTCGGGAGAGGCTGGGGAAGGGAGGTGAGCACTTGTAGAAGTCTCAGAACTTAGGAAAAAAGTGAAGAACTGCTATATCTCATAAATAAAGAATTACACTTAGTTTAATTAATATCTATATATTTATATGCCTATATCTGTGTGTGTGTGTATCTTTGTGGTCATATGAGAATAAAATTTGATTTTTACAGCTTAATTACTAATTCTAAATTGCGTTATATTCCACAAATATTTCATGAACATCTACCATTCTTTGGTTACTATGTTCAGCACTTGGATGCAAAGGTAAAAGCATATGGTCTCTGTCCTTCAAGATCTTAGAGTGTCAAAGAGGTTAGAACAAGGATATGGGTGAAGTGCTATGAAAACTGTTTAATGGAGTTGCGTATGAATGCCTGGCATATGACTACAAAACAGTGCTGAGTGTTCAGTCTGGTGGTGCCGCTTGCATTTCCCTATAACACTTTCACGTGGCAAACGTTCCTCAGGTACCAGGCATTTGCATGGGCTTTGGAGACAGAAGCGGAGCAAGACAGAGAAGGTCCTGGTCTCAGGCACGTCATGACTTTGGAATCAGAGAGCATGACCGCAGCCCAGCGAGTGAGCAAACAAGATCATCACAGACCTCTGCTCTGAAGACAGTAAACAGTGATGTCAGGGGCGTCTCTGGGAGGCGGCCGGAGTCAGATTGAATGGTTAAGGTAGGCTTCTTTGCATTTTTATTTCATAGAAGCCTAAAAAATCACGATGTTCTAGAGGAAGTGTGTTCTGGGACTATCCTGAGGGTGCCGGAGGCAGCTGACAGCAGTCTGCCTGCAGAAGGCAGGTTCACAAGAAAAAACAGAGCCACCCTCTGGTGCCACAGGATTCCCTGAACTATGCTTGCATTGCAGGGGCAGACGAGAAGCAAAATGGTGACTATACACTTTTACTGTCCAGCCTCCAAGCCTCTTACAAGCCAAGTAGATGAGGCAGAGTGTTAGGTCATGAACAGAGCATCACTTTTCTATTCCTGGGTATCAAATTACCACAAAGGCAGTAGCTCACAATGACATCAACTTATTGTGTCATGGTTCTATAGGGTAAGAGTCCAGACAGAACTGTCCTCGATTCTCTGCTCAGTGTATTGCCAGGGTGGAATTGAGGTGCCAGCTGAGACTGTGATCACTCCTGGGGCAAGGGGTCCCATTCATACTCGCCTAGTAGTTGGTAGGATTTAGTTTCATGTGAGGTAGGACCAAGGCTGTCATTCTGGTGCTGGCTGTGGCCCAGGGACCATTCCTTGTTCCTAGAGACCACTTTAGTTCTTTGCCACGCAGCTCCTTTCACAAGCCCTCTCACACTTGAACTCTACCTCACTTCCGAAAGGACCCAGTTCCTTTTAAGTTCAGGTCAGGCCCACCGGGGTAAACTTCCTTTTGGTTTACTCAAATCGCCTGGTTCCTAACTAAAGTGTGGTACCCTATTTTATGCAATGCCCTGCCTGCACTCAGGGGAGAAGGTTATAAAAAGCCTGCACATGACACGGTGGAAATCTTGGGAGAATCTTAGGATTCTGCCTCCCACAACTGGTGAGCACGCAGGCTGACCTGAAAGACTGGCCTCACATACACCTGGCTGGTGAGACCAAGTTTCTCTAGCAGTTTTTCTCAAGGGGAAGCCATTCCTCGGTCCAACTGCTTACTTACGTCAGTTCCACTAGACACATATGCTACTCAGGAGTAACGCTGAGTGTCTGCCTGCCAGGAATCATCTTAACTGCCTTAAATATGCATGAACTCATCTAATCTTTACAATAACACTATTAAATAAATACTATTCATATCTCCGTTTTACAGGTGAGAAAGCCATCTGAAGGAAGGTGAGTAACTGACCCAAGTTCACACATAATTGGTCAATGGCGAAGCAGGTTAGAAGTCAGGCAATGAACCCTGCAGCACAGTGTTGTGGGGTATGAGATCCCATGGTGTCTCTCTCCCCGGTCTTAGGGTACTGCACGATTTCAAATGTTACTGAAATCCACCCGAACTGGCATTTCCAATAACCCTTTGAGTCAAGTAACTAGTTATCAATCGATTTCACTGAGCTAAGAGAGCCCAAATAAGATGAACAGGTTTGAGCAGCAAAATTACTCTCTCTGTGTATAGAAAAAAGGTAATTTCCTTAGCTTTTCATGAATAAATCATTGTATTTTTATATACTAACTTCAGGCATCTTCAGTGTTTCTCAAACAATTCAGCAACTTTACCACTAACAGCACATGAGGCTTTAAAAACTCTCCTTTACTCAGAGATACTAGATAAGAGAGCAAGAGACAATGATATAAATAAGACCATCAAAAATAAACTTTTAACCAGAATGTGTGACTATTTCTAGGACTACTTCCATTCCATCAAATGGGAGGGTAAGGTTTTTCTGATGAGCTGAATTCCAAAGCTCTTAATCACGCCCGTCTCAATAACATATGCCTTAACCATGAGAAAGGGGTCATGTAATGATTCATCTTTTGATAAGAGACACAGGAAATAATGTTCTTTCAAATTTTGGTTTAGAATATGTTTATCTAACCGCTAGATTCTTTTCCCACTCACTACACAGAGAAATGAGGCAGTGTGGTTTGTGAAATTAGCCCCTCTAAGCAGATAACTTCATGTAAACCAAGAAGCAGTGACTCACTTATTTATTGCATATTCATAGCCGGGTTCTGCTTTCTTTTTGCTTTGACTTGTGAACTTTGCAAATCTTATGACCTTTACAGAGCACGATGCTTTACCATGGCTCCGTGGTCTGCCATGTGCCTTTCAGATTTTGATCTGTATGTTGAATGTCTTTTATTTGGCCATAAGGGTAATCATGCCCCAGGGATGCTCTTCAGAGGGACAGCTGACCTCACCAGGTGAGGCAACACAGCGTGAAGCTGTGGACAACTTGCTGACGTAAAGGGGTAGCATGAATGGCACAACATAAAGTCAGCTCCCAAGGAAAACTGCATTTTTACCAGAACATACCAGAAATTTCCCCAGCAAGTTTATAGAGGCCATGGTCATGGTAGCAGGACACACACACCATGATGCAGTTTTGAAGGATGACCAACTCTCCATAGGGCAACAACTGTGAATGTTACTTATGGGCTTTGTAACATATGCTTGTATTACTTGGGTCATTGAGTTTTAATTATTGGTGGCTTATTCAGTGCAATTTTGTATCCTGTAGTATAATAATTTCTCAATATAAAATCTTTTCTAATATTTAACTAGGAACTAATCATCCTGTATAATTTTATAAAACTAGCTTAAAAAAACACAAACACCTATTTAAGTTTAAATTCCTTCAAGTTTGATGTCAGTATTTTTAGTATCCTTCTGTGAACCATGGTTGGTCCGTCCATAACATGAAAGAATTAAATTTCATGGGAGAGGCATCTGCAGAGCTTTCTGGAAGCGGAGGGAGTGCCCTGTGAGTGGGGCTGTGAGTTTCCCTCCCTCCCGTCAACCAGGGGAGTCCAAATTCATTGTTTTTATGTTGATGGGTTTGGACTCTTTTACAATGGTTTCATTTGTAAGCAACAGGAAATCCCTGTGAAACTAATTTAAGTATAAAAAGTAATATATTTATTCATGTAACTAAGAAGTTGAGGGGCAGCCAACTTCAGGTGCAGCTTAACCCATCAGGGTAGTGATAGTTACCTCAGGTGCTAAATTCCTTGTCCTTCACAGAGATCTGTGTCCTTGCCAGCTTTGACCTCAGGCTAGGATTTTAATGGTAGCTACAGGGGATCTGGGTTGGGGTCCATCCCACACAACACCCATAAAGGAAGGGTATTTTCTCAGAGAAAGTTTAGGTGTACTTTATCAAGAAGGAGGCAAGTTAGGAGTATTCGATGCCTACCGTGGTGTCCATTTAAGATGCTGTCTGAAGAAGAGTTTCCATTATGAAGAACAAGTTGGAAAGCTCTAGAGAAGACCATTCCTAAGACTTTTCAGCCTGACTCTACCTTTCTCTCATTTGACTCAGTGTCAGTCTCCCCAGAATGTTCTAGATCCACAACTGATCTCCAAGCTCAGCATGGGTTAATATCTTAAAGTGAAAAGCATTGAGTATAACAAATAACGTCTCGTATGTCCTCAGACGAAGTCCTGGTTGAGCATCCCATGACTTGCATTAACTCGGAGGCCAGTGCGCCATTATTTCAATGAACATTTTCTTTTGAAGGAGGAATGATTCCCTGAGGGTTGACACTCACAGTTGTTTGTCACTTGGTGACTGGAGCCAGTGCTTGCCTTAAGGCAAACTTTATTACAGGTGTCACTGAGGGAAATGAAAACATTCTACTTGTTATGAAGGGGTCTGGAAGGCCAGAGCATTCTGTCTATCCAAGTCTGCCTCTTTGAATAAACTCCCTCCCTGCCTGCCCAGAGATTAGCTGATGCCATTCCTATGACCATGACACCAAGTGGGGTTTAAGAGCTAATCCCACACTTGAAGGTTTGGAGACCCCTCTCCAGGGGTAAGCACTGTGAGGTCAAACATCTGAGTCACAGAGAAGGCAATCAATAAATGCACACCAGGCACCTGCTTTGCATCAGGGTATAGTGAAGACAGTCAGGGTGGGTGGTCAGGGGAGCCACTTTATATATAGATTAGTACTCAGTTATAAGAAAAATAATGAAATTTTGCCATTTGCAACAGCATGGATGGACCTAGAGGGTATTATGCTAAGTGAAATAAGTCAGACAGAGAAAGACAAACACCATATTATTTCACTTATATGTGGATTCTAACACACACAATAAACAAACAGTACAGAAACAAACCCGCAGATACAGACAACAGACTGATGAATGCCAGGTGGGAAGAGGGTTGGGGGACGTGTGAGAAAGGTGACGGCAGGAAGAGTACCAATTGCCAGTTATCATTACAGCCACGGGGGTGTGAAGCACAGCGCAGAAAATACAGTCAATAACATCGCACCGAGTGTGACGTCAGACGGGCACTAGACTCACGGGGGAATCACTTTGGAAATTACATGAACGTCTAATCACTGTGTGATGGACATGAAACTAATGTAATATTGTATGTCAACTGTCATTGAAAAAAAAAGAAGCGATGCAAAATCACTGTCTCTTTCAAGGCCCTCTGCCTTCCTCCATGCATTCCCTATGTAATGCCTCCTCCCCTTCACTTATTCTCCAGGCTCCCCTCAGAGGTCATCCCCTCCAACAGGTCGCCCTCCATCACCTGGAATCACTGGCTCTAAATATTCCGAAAGTAATTCCTAAGTGTAGCACTTGCCACTAATGGCCTCTTTGGTCAGCTTCCTTCACTAGGGCAAATAACCCTCAGTTTTCTCGTCTATAAAGTGGGCAGAACAGCCCTTCCTCAGAGTGGCTGTGAGGATAAACCTGGGAGTTCTTCATCTGTGTTTGGCATTCAGTAAATATTTAATTGTTTTAGGCTGTAAATATAAGCCCATGCAAAGCTTAAAACTGAAGATAAAGCATCTGCAACATGAGCAAGGGTGAAGTCATGACTCAGCTTTTGCAGCAGCCACATACCTGACTGCTGCTGAAGAAAGAAATCCCTTCGTACTTCAACAAACACTCAGCTCAACCACGGCACTGGTCGGCAACCACTTGGGATTAGCGCTGCCCTGCGGACAGATTCCAGCACACACACACCCGGGCTTGCTCGGGGCCTGCCGAGTGTCTGCATTGCTCACGGGGGATGTTCTCTTTGAAATCTGGGACCCCACTGAGAGGAAAAATGGTGTCTCTCCTTTGCATGTGTTAAAGTGGGGTTTGGATGGCCAATGCCCAGGAAGATGCGAGAGAGGGTCCCTGTGTTGGTGGCAATATTATGGCAACGTTACAGGTGACGTCCAATAAGGTCTCTCTGAGGTTTATAATTCTAGGCCACTGGATGCTACTTTTTCTTTTTTAAAAAAATGCTTTTTATTTTTCTAAACGTAGATGAATTGCTTAGTCATAGTTTCTTTGGTTTGCCACCCATGTAGGTGGGAAAATAAATTTTAGTGTCTATTTTATTTTCCCATTAAGAGATGATAACACATGAGGTAATAAGAGAACATTTGTGTTATGAAATCCTTGGAAGAAACATTGAAAATAAGTCTAAGATCTTACTCTAGGATATGAATGATTCATATGCTTAAGCCATACATATATTCCAAATACATTTCTATTTTTCTCCAGAAATTACCAAACTCTCATAGACACGACAGTGAATCATGTCAGCCTTTTTATTTTTATTTTTTTGACTGGGACCACAGTTTGACACAGTCAAAAAATAAAGACTAAGAACAAAAGTCTATTTCTCTTCCTTTTTCCTCTCTTTTCAACCAAGATTGAAGCTGGTGATAGAAAGGAAATCTATGTAATCGATGTAAACTTGAAACACTGTCACTGATAGTCGCCTGTGCTGGATTCTCTCCAGGTGTGGAGCATTCAACAGTATGTCTGGAAGTTCCCACTTAGAGACAGGGCGGGCTTATTTTCACCTGTTTCCACACCTGTATTCCTTCCCATCTTCAACCATGGCACCTGAGCAGACACAACTGCCAATCACTGTGCTTGCTTCATGGCAATTTCATGGATACAATTTACAGTTATTGTACTCTCTCCTCTCCTGCCTGAGGTAGGAAGCCAGAATGCTAACTTGCAATGCTTTGCTCCTTGGGAATGAGCTCTCCTTGGACTCTGCTTAAACAAGGAAGGAAGGGTCAGAACGGGGAGGTAAATAGGTTAGGGTTCAGATCACTGCTCTGTGTCTCCTAGCTGTATGACCGTACATGATTGTGTCTCAGCTTTCTTATCTACGGGAAGGGGATAATAATACCAACTTCTCTCCATGCCTGTGAGATTCAAATAAGATCATTATTTAAAAGCCTTTGTTGTATAGTATGCAGTCAATAATCATTAGCTTCCTTTCTTGTTTGCCTCATTTCCAGTTTATTGTATTGATGAAAGGGGGAATGATCAGCCACACTTAAGTGCATAGGAGTCTGACTCTAATATAATTTCACAGATGCAGAGCCAACCTTGGGCAAAATTGGACAGCCACTGACATTTGTCTTCAGGCTGGCCACTTGTATTCCTGTACCCTCTCTTCCGCTCTGCTCTTTCTCTAGAGCATCTGGATTCCTCATGGGTCTTTCTCCTTCCTCTCATCAACCTTTATCCCTAGAAAATGTCTTATATACTTCTTTCCTAAGGTGCATAGGACTTGTAAGTTTCAACATACATTTGGGAGCAGAGATTTAATCCAAATGAATGAATCACTTACTGTGGAATACTAGGCAACAACCAGGTTGCTGGTTGACTTCCTGCACTGCTTACCTTTTCAGCAAATGTGCACAAAGCTCCTTTCCACTGCCAAGTTGTGGAGGTTTAGAATACATGGCTGACCACTGCCCTCACGGGTCTCCCAGTCTTGGGGGACACAGCTATGTAAATATAAGTAATAATAATAATTCATAGAATACTTACTGCATGCCAGGTGCTGTTCTGTGTATTTACATATATTATTTCACTTACTCATTATAACAACCTTATTGGTAGTTTACTATTATCAACTACAGTTTGAGGTAAGGCAACTGAGGCTCAGAGAAATTAAATATCCTGCCCAAGTTGACACAGTTGTCAATGTGGCAATTCTTTGTTCTCCAGAGCTTTTGTTGTTTACCATTTAACTGCCTCATTATACACAAGATGCAGTGGTGACCACTTTGAGGATTGTAGTCAATGATGCAGACAAAGAATCTGGGTGATTTATGTGAAAAATGAATGGGAACAGGAAAAATTATAAATATCCATCAGTGGTAGAGTATTTATGCTCATTATGGTATAACTATTTGATGCAATATTCACAACCATTAAAAAAGGGAGGGATACAGCGCTAACCTTTAAGAGCATATAGGAGGGTGCACAATTGTTATGTATTACTCTAATTTTTTAAGTGTACTGCGTATATATCTTTGTATGTCAGTGGATAAGGCACTTAGTACCAACACAAATACAACACAACCCCAGCACTGGACGAGTTTCCAGTTTGGGAGGAGGTAGGCATTCCAGTCACGGTTTTCTAGGCTACACTGGAGGGCCGTGCATGGCGCAACTGTGCCCGAGGGACCTGGGCTCTGCTGGGGCAGTGGGAGGGATCGGGGAGACAATCACAGAGAACCCCTGCCTTGCTCCTTTCTTTCTAGAACTTCATCTTCCGAGGGCCGACTGTAAATATACTCTGTTCGAGTTTGCCTAAGAAGGAAGGATGGAAAGTCAAAGCACATCTGTCTTCTTCCCAACCTCCAGCAGCCTCCCAGTGACTTCATCTACGACTCCTACTTCCAGTTTCTCAGACCAGGGGTCCCCTCCCTCCCAACCCTCCTCCAGCATCCCTGCGATGTGTCACTGTGATCCAGGAGCTCCTCTGGTTTCCAGGATGCTCAGAAGACTGAAGCTCAAGCCCAAACTTTCTTCAGCTGGGACTCTGTCCAGAGTTGTAGCTGAGTGTTTGGCCCTCCCATAAATGCCTCCCATTCTCCAAGATACCTTACAACTAGCCTCTCTCAAAGAGTGAGGAAGAATCATCCTTTCTGCTGCCTGCATGCTGACTGCAGCCAGGCATCGTCCCCACATGGCGTCCTCTACTTATAGCAATCACATGGGGTAGAATTGATCATCCTCGTGTTAAAAGAAGGGAAGGTCTAGCTTCAAGCAGGCGACGGAGAGTCTGTTAAGGCTCCACAGACGGTTACAACTGCAGTGGCTAATAGAGTTCTTGGCACATAGATTCCATTAGTAGTTGTGTTTTTGAGTCTCAGAGCCAGCAAGTGGCAGATTTGGTACCAGAGTCCATGTCCACATGATCTCGAAGCCTTTTCTCTTGCTGCTGTGCCAAGGTCCTCAGGCTGGGTTCTCCCCTACCACAACGATCTTTACATGGATAGTCTTCCTCCCTGGCTGCTCTTCCTCTTGGGGCAGAGATAAGGACGTTCCCCAGGACCACCGCTCCAACTGTCAGCAATTTGTGATGGCTTCTAGATCAAAGGGTTAGGGAGTGTGCCCAGGGGGAGGGAGGGCGGGAGCCCTCTGCATGTTTGCAGAAACTGTTTCACATTGTGTACCGGGATGGTAATCTTTTATTCGTCCTCTGAGTTCCTTAGAAGCCTATCAAACAACTCCCGGCGGCCTTTTCCTCGTCCCTTTTATCACTCTCTGGAACAAAGCTGGGACTTGTGCAATGGCAGTGTTCTTTTCTGTGGGAACAATAATCTCATTTCAATATGTGTGGGTGGGTAGATTATAAGTTATGGGCTTGGAGCTCAGCTGTAGGACTAGGGAGGGACTGGGTTAAATAGTTGTGTGATTAACACGCCACTGAATTTTTGTGAAAGAAAAGTTTGCTGCAAGGATTATCGGTTCAGATTGGGAATGAATCACCCAAACGTATTCATTCAGGGGGTTAGGTGGTAGAAGCGGGCAGCTGTGGAGAGGGCAGAAATAACCCTCCTCCTCCTCTCCCCGATATACACATCCTGGCAAAGCAAAGCAAAGCAAAGTATGCTATGTACTCTGAGGATTTTAATCCTTTTTTTTTTTTCTGTTTAAGTCTTCCTCCTCCTTGTGGGAAAGTTCTCTAAAATTATGGAGAGAATGTGCCGTGTAATAGATACTGCTTTATATCCCACCTGCGTGTAGCATGAAAGTGTGTGTTAGAAGAAGCAGAGATTCGGAGATCAACTGAGTAGATGATTTTGAATAGTCACATGTACCTGGGGTTTCTGTGAGGGCAAATGGGGCTACATAACCTTTCAGGTGTCCTGCAGGCCCATTTATTCACTGGATGTTTATCAAACACCTATCAGGACTGAATACACTGATATTGGTCTGCAGGGTCCAGCTAGATCCCTCTTTGCTTTCCGCCTGAGTTCGTACCCAACAGAGAAAAAAGACATTGAGGTTAGGCAGATGGAGATTAGACTGTTACCACTATTATAGATAAACACTACTCAGAGTATAAAGGGAAGAGACTAATGGCTTTCCTAACATCAACCCTTAGAAGAAATCCAATGTATTCACCCATTCCCTAGCACAGCTGGACCATCACAGGGTCTCCCACCTCTGTGTGTGCTGGGAGGATCTTTCTTCAGCAAACTCTGCAGCAAGGAAGAGCAGTGTGGAATGTATGCTTTCTGCAGTCAGACACATTCCCAGGCAATGGAAGGGAGAGAGGGATTGTCCCAAGAAGTCCAGCCCCTTCTCCCAAGTGCACCCAGGAGCTAAGCCATTCTCCCTCCCAGTGGAGGGTAAGGCAGAGAGCGGAGGGAGGCCTTAGAGTTTAAGGTGAGCTCCTCCCCACGGAAACCTGGAAAGCTGGGAATTGTTGTGTTCCAGAGAGCAGGCACTCTGCACACACCTACTTTCTTCTACATTTCCCAGCCTTCCTGGCTGTTACACTGGGGTCCTGGGTCACGGGACTGTGCCTGGCCAGTGAACTTGAGTGGAAGGAATGTATCACTTGTGAGCTGAGTCGGTTAAACCTGTCCTCGGTCCTTCTCATTCTCGGCCTTGGTGACCTTGGAAGGCATATACACCATATGGTATGGCTATAAGACAAAGGAAAACTGTCTAAATTGAAACAAAATTTGTGTGAATGAGAAATAACCTCTATTTTTCTAAGCTACTGAGATTTGAAGATTTATGTGTTACCACAGCAGAGCCTGTCCTATCCTGACTAAAGTAACACTCCGCCTCAAACGTCAGGGACTGGATATACTGTGAAGAAAAAACAGACGTGATCTTTGTGCTCACGGAGTATTTATTCTAGAGAGGAAGATGGGTAACAAATGAGTGAAAACTAAGTAATTACAACCAATGGTAAAGGCTCTGAGGGAATAATTATGAAGAGTAATTGTCAGGGTGTAGAAATGTGCTGGGTCATCAGAGGAGGCTTCTCTGAAAAGGTGACATATGTATCTCAATAAAAACGATGCATCTCAATAAAAAGTGATAGTTATTTTTTACATAATAACCTCATACTATTAAAATTCCAGTATACACCTTTCTTGGTATGAACATGCCTCTCTTGATGACATATGGGCTAGTACATACATGCCAAGGGTTTTTTCAGCCCATTGTCATTGGCTAAGACAATATTATTTTTCTTTTCCTGTTACAGTTTTTATTATTTTTAAAAAATATTTTTTTAAATTTATTTATTTTTAGAGAGGGAAGGGAGGGAGACAGAGAGAATAGAGAGAGAGAGAGAGAGAGAGAGACATCAATGTGCGGTTGCTGGGGGTCATGGCCTGCAACACAGGCATGTGCCCTGACTGGGAATCGAACCTGCGACACTTTGGTTCGCAGCCCGTGCTCAATCCACTGAGCTACGCCAGCCAGGGCTTAGTTTCTATTATTAATATAAGGATTTGATTCTTATTCAACAGCATGCACCTTTAATGTTAAGTCCATGTTTTCAAACTACATCAAAACCCCTCCCTGACAATATTCCATTGCCTGCCCCTTATCCCCACTCTGTGTGACGTGTCCTCCCTGGCTGCGAATCACTGATCCAGAGTGTGACTTGAAACCTCTGGATTCTAACTTCAGAGACTGGTGTGTAGTTAGAGAGCACGTATGCACGTGCTTCCTTAGGACAACAGGTGCGTTAATTTAATGGAAAGACCTGCACTTTTTTTCAACAGATAGACCACATAAAATCTGCAGATGACTGTGGCAGATAATTCCTTTTTATTGGATTGTACAGGATCCCTTTTTCATTATGTAGGTAACAATTTCCTGATTTTCCATTGGGGTATCACCCCTTTCCCCATTCACCAGCTACATGCTCTGGGTGGACATGTGACTCAGGCCGTGGCCATCAAAACATGGCATTGTCCTGGCTGCAGTGACTGGCCATGTGAACTGAGTCAGCCCACTGAAAGTCAGGCCCTATAATTGTGTGGGAATCTTGGGGGAAGAGATGATTACCTTCTCGGCTGGATACAACCCTAGGGGAACATAGGGTTATACTCGCTAGTTGCCATCTTGCTTTAGAATACAATTCACACTAAGGAGAGTAGGGTGCTCCAAGTCATAGATGAACCCGCCCCTTGTGCCGACTTCCTCCTGGTCCCCAAGCCACGAGTTTTCCATGGCTTACAGTGAAAACAAGTCTAACTGATAAAGAGGGTAACATTCACTGAGGAGAAGAAGGATGTCAATGGACCAAGTGTCAACTATTTTGCTGATGTATTGTCTCTGTATTGCTCTCTCCAAAACTTTAGGTGTTTCAGAGAAGTTCTGATAATTGCCTAAGAAAAGAGCTCATGTCTAATAGCTGTACATTCCTTAGTGGGGAATGTATTTATTGACAATAAAAAAATAGCTTCTACCCAATGAATAGATGTTATTCAAGGTATAAAATAAAAAAAAGAACACTGCAAAGGCACATTAAAGACATTTAAAAGCCAGGCAATAAAAACAAAACAAAAAGCAAAACAACAAAAATCCTTGTTGAAAATTCTTTGCCCAGTAGGAGCTAAAATAAATGTTAACTGCTTCACTCCTTAAAGTAGACTTAATCAATTCACATAGCTAATTAATTATTTCTCTTAGTCTCTCTCTCTCTCTCTCCCTGGGTAATACATTATTTTGGGTGGGTGGGGGGTTATAGTTTTAATTCTAGGTGGCCCAAAGGAGAGGAAAGAGTTTAACATTGATAAGAAAGTCAAGTTTGCCTTAGGTGGTACTCAGGTTCTGGTTTACAGCCATTTCCTCCTTTATCCAGGAAGGAAGGAAGGAAGGAAGGAAGGAAGGAAGGAAGGAAGGAAGGAAGGAAGAAAGGAAGGAAGGAAGGAAGGAATGGGGAAAGGAAGGAAAGAAAGAAAGGAAGGAAGGAAGAAAGGAAGCCAAGCTTTATCAAATGCATCATTTAAAAACCTAATTGTCACCACAACCTTAGGAGTTAAAATATGTCATTTCAACTTTATTAGAGAGAAACTGAGGCTCAGAGAGGGTGATGATTATAATTAATCTTTTTTCAGTGCTTCAGATGTCACAGGTGCTTTTCCAAGTGCCTGGATGAATAGTCCTATTTAATTGTCATACAACCCGATGAGGAAGGCAACATTATTCCTCAGTTCATGGAGAAGGAACCAGAAACACAAGGAGGTAAAATAACTTGTCCAAGCCCACACAGTTTGTGCCAGAGCCAGGATTCAAACCCAGGTGGTCTTACTCCACAGTCCGTGCCCTTAACCCTCAGGCTGTTTGGCCCCTGCAGGCCAAGGCGTCTGTGCAGGTTGATTTGCCCCAAGTTCCAAAGTGAGTTAGTAGTTGTAGTGCCTGTGTTTCTTTAATGAAACAACATGATTAAATCTAGCTATTTTAAGAAGGAAGGGATCCATTGAGAGACATAGTTATCTCCCACAACTGATGAAGAGGCTGAAATAATAGATTTTAAGCTAAACATCCAGAAGAGATTCCCATGGAAAGAGACTGTCCTGGCATGAGCAGGGCATTGGGAACCAGGAGCTGCTACCCCAGCGGAAGAGCCAAGAGCAGCATGCTGTGTCAGTCCGTGACAGTGGGGTAGATTCCCTCAACCCAGCCTCCTTCTCCATAAATCCATCTAATTGTCCCCCAAAATGCTCTCCAGGATCCATCTGATTAACAGAGCCTATGCTGTATCCCACAACACAAAAAACGAATTTATGTTGGGAAGGAGAACCCTGTAGAACCACCACCAACATGTAGAGCAGGAGTTTATATGGGCTCAATGACAGGTGTCAAGCACAAGGCAGAACTCAGACTGGAGCCCAGGTCTAGCCAACCCCAGAGTCTGTGTTCTTAGCCGTATCATCCTCTACAGCCCTCCAATGCCCTTGTCCCAGAGGCCCCAGGGCTCCCCTGTGTTAGGGGCCTGGGATCTGTGACCCCTCACATGTTCTGTTTAGGGTCCTGGCAGAAATACCTGCTGCCTGGCCCACATTCACTATCCAGAAAAGCTTGTCCATCTCCAATTCCGGGTGTCGTTTCATCCTGAAAATGGGAGTGAATATGGGAGGTGATACCTTTACTACTCTGTGGGGTCTAGATAGACTCAAGACTCGAGGACTTGCCCTTCCTGTGCTCCAGCCTATTTGCTTTCAGACTCAGAGCATCCCGAGGGAAGAACCTGTGCCTTCTTCATGCTGGTTTTCCTGTTCCTATGGCTGGGCCAGGCACATTGTGGGTGCTCAAATAATATTGGCTGGATAGGGAAAAGGACAGAGGGGTGCATGGGTGGTGAAAGCTCTCTTGATTCTCAGTTGTCCCCCAAGGAGGGACAGTTCTAATCAGGCTGGGAGAGTTTGTGGAGAGACAGAGAGCAAAAGAACAGGCCAAAAATAACACAGAGGGCCACATCATACTCCAAAGGAAGCCATGATCCTTCCACTGACGCCATCGCTGCTTCACACCCCACTGCAGCCCGATTCTCTCCCCAGCACCCACTTCACACCCATGGTAATTACCGATCTCCCTGCACAACCCATCCCCACGTCACGTAAACCCCAGTCCTCCCTCCCCATAAACCCTGGCATTCCAGAGCCAACCCCAGGCTCCCACCCGCGCAACCACTGCCCACTCCACACCAGGCACCACTCCTCCCCTCCACACGTATTTGACACGAAGGGCGAGCCCTGGGGCTTCCCCTCCAAAGCACTTCCCCACCTCTGCCGCCCCCTCACACTCCCTGGGAAGTGTGACCTCTCACTGCACGTCTGCCCACCTCAGTCCCATGACAAGTCCAGTCCTCTCTCCAGAAACCAGTTACCCTCCACTTCGAGCACCGTCACCCTCACTACAGGGGCTCCCCACTGAAGAGTGAACCCCAGTCTTCTGTCTCACACCCCTCACCTTCCAAACCACACTGATCCTGCTCACCCACAGCCCCTTCACGCTCCACATGATCCCGAGTCCTCCCTCCTCGAAATATGTCACAGTCACCTCCACTCAACCCTCTCACAAGTGCTGGACTCCTCCCAGGGAACCCCAAAGCTCATGCACCGCGATGCCTTCACACTCCACAGTAAAAGCCAGTCCGCCCAGGCTGAACCCCTTCAGGCCCAAACTCTTACCTTCGCCATCCCCTGACATCCTCAATAATCTCCAGTTTTCCCTCTCCACGGATACTACACACTCTACAGGAGACCCCAACCCTCCTCACCCCAACCCCCTGACACTCCCCAACAGACTGCAGCCCATCCCCGCTCATAACATGTGCATACTTCATAATTAGCACACCTCTGCCACCATCCCCGGGCACAGCAGAGAAACCCAGTGCCCCATCCCTACAACCACTTGGCCCCGACAGTCGGTCCCTCTCAATCCTTTCTCCCCATGGATGTTTCACATTCCACCCAAGCTCACAACCTCACACCCCACCCTAAACACCAGTCCTCCACCCCCCCGCCCGCAGTCGTGTTACCATCCGCAATGAAGACTGACCCTTTCACCCCACAACAACTTCACGTCCCACAGAACCACAGACAGCCCTATTACTTCGTCCTCCTGCCAACCATGTCCCCCTTCCCAGTGCACCCCATGCTCCCACCACATAACCAGTTCATACCCAACATTAAGCATCATACTCCCCTTCCCACACACACACTCTCGCACTCCAGGGTGAGCGCAGCCTCCCCGCCCCCAGCCCTCCTGCATTCCACCTTAGCCACCAGTCCTCCCTTTCTCCATGCTGCAGCCCACATTCCCGAACGAACCCAGCTCATTCACCCTCACAGTCCCCTCACGATCCACGACCAGCCCCGTCTTCCCTGCACCACTTTATATTCTGTAGTAAAACAACTCTGAAAATTAGAGGTATACTCCACAGTGACACCAGTTTTTAATCCAACACCCCTCCACACTCCGTGATGAACCCCCATCCTCCTGCCCAGTCAACCCCTTTATATGTCACAGTAATCCTCAGTCATCTCCCTGCAGCCACTGCACATGCCACAGCAATTTCTAACCCCCCTCCTGTAACCGGTTCTCACTGCACACCGGGCCCCAGTTCTCCCTCTGCGTCAACTACTTCACACTCCTCATAAACACGAGTCCTTGTACATGCACGCACATTCACACGCACAGCGGCCCACCGTCCTCGCTCTTTACAAACACTTCACACCTTCCCACCTGCCGTCCTTTCACACCCCACGGTAAACCCCCTTCCTCGAATCCCACAGTCCCTGAAACCTCAACCACAAACCCCAGCCGTCCCACTCACACAGCCACTTCACATTCCCCGCTTCTTGTCTCATCTTCCTTCCCCCCCAGCCCTTCACACTGCATAGTAAGCCGCGGTGCCCTTCCTGTCAATCGCTTCAAACTCCACAATGAGCCCTTTCCCCCCCAACCTCTACAAGTTTTCCAAAGGACGTCAGTGGGAATTGGAATACTATTTTATAATCAAACCTGGAAAGAGGTTAATGAAATCAAGTCTCTAATTCCAAGAACCTACCTTAAGAACTTAGAGCGAGGGAAGAGCCACATTTTCTGCTTTGCCATGCGATTTAAACCAGTGACTATTGCAAGTGTGGTGTTGTTTGCACGGGTCACCCACAGTAGGAGCTTTGCAACATTTCTAAGTATTGGGTGGCAGCCAACACTGAAGACAGCACTGAATTCAAGCTCTCAGTTATTGCTGATAACACACAGGATTTACTTTCATAAATACCCACCTTCAGTAATTTTGCAGAGCTCCCACAATCAGTTAAAATGAAGTCATGCAAAATTTCAAGTGTATGAAATTGAAAATCATTTGCACGTAAGAACCAAGGAGACAACTTGAACTTAGGAACAAATGCATATCCATCACACTGCATTCAGACCCATACGGAGGGACCAACGTAAGTCTGGGATGGGATGAGGGAGGGCAAGAGCAGTTCTCAGTACTTTAGATAGCCTAAACTAAATTCCACATTAATTTGTGTTGCTACTTTATGAACTAAAATATCAAGTAAATTGTGTTTCAAGCTGAGATTGCTGATTCCTGTTGATCAGAAGTTTTGATTGGTAATTTGTATATCTGTAATCAATAAAAAAAGGGAAGGGAATTAAGTACAGAAAGCTACCGCCAATTATTTTTAGATCGAATCCTTTGCAAACTTTGCATCTATGGAGCAAAAGCAACCAAAGAGATACTCCTTGTGGTAAAAAGGTGTGTGCGCACCACCACGCCAGTCGAACTCCATGTTTTACAAGCACGTCTAGAACTTTGGGTTCTAGAGCGGACTTGGGGCTCTTCGGAGCTCGCGGCTGGGCGGGGCCAGTTCTCCGTCAGTCGGCAGGTATGCACCGAGAAGGCAGGCATTCTGCCTCCTGCACTGGTTTCACTTCCCCAGTGCCTATGTATTGGATGGCATTGCATTAACATCTTCTGATTTACTCAGTTTTCCCAGATAGCACTTATTTCAACGAATCCATTGCTGCTGCTTCTATTTTCCATTTTTCTTTTCTTTTTATTCCCCCCGCAGTTTAACCAGCACGGAATACTGTGTTAGAATTAGTCATCTGCTGGCTGTGCCAGCCAGCGGCCTCATAACCAGAGCTTTGTCACAGAGTGTGGCTGTCGCAATGACTGGAACGGAAATGGAAATAAATGAAGGGTTGTTTTTCTCATCCTGAAACACCAGAGAATGGCATCAAGCTTAGAAATGTGAATTTGGGGAAGGAGAATTCAAGTCCGGCAAAGGCGTTACAGCTAGGGAGCCTGGCTGGGAGCTGGGTAGGTCTGTTGCGATGGGTTGCATGATGTGACTTTATTGGAGCACCACAGAGGCAACTCCTAGTGGGTGTGGAGGGAACCCCAGGCAGGGAGAGGGCGTTAAGACACATGATGGTGATGTTCCAAAGGATGATTGGAAGGAAAGGGCGATGTCTGGAACCGATAAGCCCTGGCTATTTGTTTGCACCTTACTGGAAAGCCATGTAAATGAATGGAAACTTCCTGGCAAAATAGTTTGACTTGTAGCAACTTCTCTGCTATACTTGAGTGATAATCTAGAAGGAACGTTTGTCCACACCCTATTCATGTTAACACTGCAAGCAATTGTCCCTCTGGCCATAGGAGAGCTCATGTTTGTGAAGAGAAGAAAGCTTTCGATTTGGCATTCAACTAGATGCCATGCAGAGAACCAGGGCCTTCCATAGGCTGCCCAACGGTGCCTCCACAACGAACTCCCAGGATTCATTTCAGGTCCGTCTGTTGGCAGGTTCATCAAGAGCTTCAGAAGCATCGTACTGACATAACTAAGATCGAGTCAGCAAGCAGTGATTCAATTCAGGGTAGCCTGAGTGCTCACCATGGTGCTGGGCATTCCTGTGCTAGCTCATAAAGACTTCACTTCTTCAACAAATACTCAGTGGGCACCTACTGCATGCCAGATACTGTGTAGGTCCTCACAGACTCGACAGTGAACACAGCGCCCGATCCTGTCTTCAAGAGGCCCCAAGCCCAGGGGACAGATACGTGGATAGAATATGACACCACAGTGAGGCAACTCAGCCGGTCAGCGTCTCACTCATCCACGGTGGATAAGGAGGGGAGATTTCCAGCAGAGGTAATACTTCTGACCTTCATCATGAAGATAGAAAAGGTTGCCTACTTTAAGAAGCAGGGAGGCAGGAGAAGGGAAGACGTGAGCCAAAGCACATAGATGAGAAACTACCTGGTATATGGCAGGGTGTCGGTGTGGTCCTACTACAAGGGGAAGGAGAAGAAAGTGACCAGGGCCACTTGGGAGCAGCTTGGGCACTGATGAGGATCATAAGCAACTAAGAAGGTTGTAGTCTCATTGGAGAGGTAAACAATCTGATACACACACACACACACACACACACACACACACAATAACCTGGGATATCTATAGTATGCATGTTGTAATCTGATTATATATATATATGACATACTCTACAACTATTTAAGTTCCAGCATGCCCCTTGCTGTGGCAGGCCAAGGGAGAGGATAGGGAAACCAGGATTTCACCACAGAAACTGGTTCCCTGCATCCTTGGACAAAGCCTCAGGTGTCTGCAAGACCCGCAGGGCAGCCATTCACAGTCAGCATGAGACTACGATTCACTAAGGTATAAGATTAGTGTGGAAGCATGGAGGTGATGAGGCTCCCTCTCAAACACCACTGCCCGGTGCAGAGAGAGCCACAGTGCGTTACTGCCACCAGCCCCTGGAGGACAGCGAGATCCTGGCCTGAATTAGGCCTGGAGTGGAGATGAGGGGCCTGCAGAATGTGGACCTCAGACTGCGGGATGGAACAACGTCTGTCGTTGGCAGAGGACGCCAGTATGAGGGGGCATCCGAGTGAGGACCAGAGCATCTGCACTGCCAAGGAAGCCTGGGGAGGAAGGCAGCTGAGAGACGGAAAGTCTTCCTGTGACACCACAAGGCTGCACAGCCTTCTTTCACCACCCCGGTGTCCCCTTGGAACACAGAGGGGGGGGTAAAGAACCAACAAAAGATACGCATGCGCCTAAAAGAGCCCAAGGTCGCCTGAAAGAGACTGCTCTAGGCCAAGGTGTGAGTTACCCCTGCAACCCTTCAGGGACCAGTGCTGGGTTTCTCCCATTTTCGTGTCCCAAGCAGCTAGCACAAAGCCTGGCATTGAAGAGTATCTCAGTCGAGGAGCACTGAATGGTAAAGGAACAGAATAGCGAACAGCATCAATGTTTACAGTGACCAAATTCAATTTAATGCAATGTGAGTTAAAAAAAGGTATAGTTGTAGAAATAAACAAGATTATAATACTGAAAAAAGAATAAGGTATGATATTAAAAAGAACAGGTCAAGAAAAAAGAAAGCGCAGTAAAGCCCCATTTGGGGCTGCATTGATAAAAGCAGCCTGCACAGATTAAGGGGGCTGATAGGAGCATCCAGCGAGTGGGGATGGCTCTGGGTGTCCCAAAAGGGATGAGGAGCTTCGACGATTTGTGTGCCTGTGAAATCAAACCTGCTTTGGCCTCCTGGAGGACTAGACCAGCTGGAGGAGAACCCAGCTGACTCCATTGAGGATAGCCTAGTCAGTTGACCCCCCACACATGAGTGAGTCCAAACATGATTGGCAGAGCTGACCACCCAACCATCACTGACGGCAGATGCATGAATGGACGCAGCTGAGACCAGAAAGACTCTCCGGCCGCTCCCTAGGCTTATGAGCAATGCAAATGCTTATTGTTCTAGACTCTGCCTTTTGAAGTGGTTTGTTACGCGGTAATTACTAACTCATATACCACGGGAGTCAAGGAGGCCTGCATCTCACCACTGTGTGAGCCTAAAATGTTGACACCATATGCACTTACATATTTCTTGGGAGGATTCAGTGTAGTAATTTTTGTAGCGCCCGTCATCAACACTCGACAAATTCTGTCTACTATTAGCATTTTTATGAGTGAACTGGAGAAAAGTACCAGTGGGGAAGTGAAGACATCACTTGGGAATAAATTCCATAAGACAGGCATTCTTTCATACATCAAAAAGGCAAAATAGTTATTTTCATTATCTTTTTTTTGATTGATACATTTATTTTGGGAGAAATCACTTCCTTTATATGTCTGTGTACTGGGCACATGTCCAAATGAACACAAAGAACTTCAGATGCCAACACCCTCTCTCCTGCTTCTCTGTGGCAACTGCGACCGTCCTTTGTTTTATAGGTTCTCTTGTAAAGGCTCTTTCTCTGGATGACAGTGGGTGTCAACATTTAAAACTAGTCACCAAGGATATGGCAAGTTCACGTAACCTTGGGCCCTTCCTAGGCCGACAGGGAGCAGAGCAGCCCGAGGAGGTCTTTTTATAAGAGTAGGCAACAAAAAAAGAGGAGGCTAAACATCAGGCTTTCAAACAACCTCTAGGAAAAAAAATCCTCCCCTGGGAACTCTATATATTATCTCTGTGATAAATTTCAAAACCCAGAGCACCGATTTAAGGTTTCCTTTTCTGTAAGGATGAAGGAGTCACAAGTAAAATAAGTAATGATTCAACTGAGCATTAGGAGTGACGGCAGTAAGGTCTAAATGTGCATCCTTCACAAATACTGAGTCCCAGGTCGTATGCTGCCTGCTCTCTTCCTCCTGAAACGCCATGCTTTTGTAACTTGAAGACCTTTACTTCTCTATGTCTGAGATATTGAGCCAAGAACAGAATGTGTTAGTTTTGTGTGTATGCAATACAATTTCAAATACAATTTCAGATCCGTTCTCCGACTGCACTGGAAGTAGGATATACCTCAGGGATGAAAACTGTTAAAACTGGAGATCAAGCCCTGGCTGGCGTAGCTCAGTGGGTTGAGCGCGGGCTGCTAACCAAAGGGTCGCAGGTTCGATTCCCAGTCAGGGCACATGCCTAGGTTGCAGGCCACAGCCCCCAGCAACCGCACATTGATGTCTCCCTCTCTCTCTCTTCCTCCCTCTCTTCCCTCTCTAAAAATAAATAAATAAAATCTTAAAAAAACTGGAGATCAAAATACAATTGCTTATGGGTAATTCATGAAGACTTTGAATTTGTTCTGTTTAAATATTTTACCCTTCAATTTGTTTTGCAAATTGAAGCATGTATGCTACTTTAATTTTACCGACACAACAAATAACCACAAATTCAGCAGCTTAACACAATGCATATTTTCTCCTCTCGTATTTCTTCCATTGGAAATCTGGGTGACTTTCAGAGTTTTGTGATTAGTGTGTCACCAGCCAACATCAGCCAGCCTGGCCTCTATTCTCAAAACTCCGAGGAAGAATCCACTTCCAGGGTCTTTGAAATTCTTGGCAGAATCTGCTCCCTCCCTGCAGTTTTTACGTGCACCCACCCGTATCCCATCTTCAAAGCTAGCCAAGTGTGTGCAGTCCCTCTTCTATTTCAAACCTCTTCTACCCCATTGCCCTGCCTTTTCCTTCTGCTTTAGGGGCTCTTGTCATATGGGGATCCACCAGATAATTGAGGACAGTCTGCCTATTTCAGGTTCAGCTGATGAAGTAAACTTAATTTTTACTGCAACATTCCTGTACCATGTAACTAACATAAACACCTGGCTTATGTTACACTCGCAGTTGGAGGTTTGCCTGTAGTATTATGAGACCAGTACATGTGTTGCAATAAAAATAATATTTTTAAACTATAAATATATCTATAAAAGTATTGCTACAGTTTAGCCCTTGTGATGGTTTCTTACATGGAACAAACAACAGGCACTATGTCCTTAAAATTTTTAGCTGTATTATGATGCTTTTTAATGATAAAATTTACAAATGTAAGCTTAGAGGAGCACATAGAAAAAAAAACAAAGTATTATATTTTAGAAATACCACAAAAAAATAAAGATATCTTCATCATGTCAGCCTCGGGACATAAAAATTCTTGTGGCACTAAAGTGTTTCAGTATAAAAGCAGGTCTTTCAAAGGGATGGGCTAGCTCCACCTTCCAGAGCTGAACACTGTGTACTAGTAAAACAGCCACTCCTCTCAAACCCACTGGGTTCAATCCTGTACGCGGCACCCCAGAAGAAAAGAGAAAATGCTGTTGAGTGTTATTTACCCAAAATTTCAGCTGCTCTCCTGTATAATTGATTCAATTTAAGAGATATTCAGAGGCATTTTATATGAGCAAGATGCTTAGCCTTGAGCCTCAATTGGAAACCATAGGAAATGAAGCAGGTCATCAGAGAAATATCTGCACCCCCATGCTCATTGCGGCATCGTTTACAACAGCCAAGATATGAAAACGGCCTAAGCACTTGTCAAAGGATGAATGGGTAGAGAAGATGAAGAGATTGTGCATGGAACATTCTTAAGTCATGAGAAAGGAGGCAATCCTGCCATTTGTGACATCATGGAGCGACAGTGAGGACATTATACCAAGTGAGATAAGTCATACAGGGCAAGACAAACACTATATGATGTCACTTATACGTGGAATCTAAAAAAGCCAGCATCATGAAAACAGAAAGTAAAAGATGCTGGTTTCTAGGGGCAGGGTAATGGTGGAATCAGAGAGACATTTAAGCGTGTGAACTTGTGACTCATATGCAAGTAGCTCCTGGAGATCTGCTGCACAGTACAGCAAATACAGACCGCACGATTGGATTATAATCATCCAATTTGCTAGGAGTCTAGATCTCAATTATTCCAACCACAAAAAAGAAATGATACTTCTGTGATGTGACAGAAGTGTTATCACTACAGTGGTACTCACATTACAATATGTAAATGTGCCAAAAAACATCTTGTGCATTTTAAGTTTACGCAAGATGTCAAATATATTTCAGTTAAAAAAAGAGTAGGTCATTCAATCCAACCACCCATTACATTCTTGAATCTCCCCAAGTGCCTTCTCACATTCACGACTGAATACTTCTATTGCTGAGAATTTCATGACCTCATGAGACAGCCTATTTCATTATTTCTGAATTGTAAGACAAGGATTCAAGTACACTTAGGTTGTTTGGGCGGCTATCCCAGTAAATACAGTAGGGACATGGAGAAAGGACATGAGAAACGGACAGAGAAATGAATACAGGGTATATTTTTAATCGAGTTATTGTGTCAGATAACTGTAGCTTCATTCTACCTGCTAAGGAACTCTAGGGAAAAAATTTGAACACATATCACGATGATCTGACCCGAGGGATGAGGTTGCCGGGGTATTTATCTACCAGAATGCACAATTACTAGTTGTACCTGCTGTTGGGTTTATCCCCATACATGTAGCAGACTGGAGTAGCAGAACATTCTTCAGCCTCATGGCAAAGGAGCACAGCAATAGAAATTGTCTGACCAGAGGTGAGTAGGGCTTTGACGAAGTGTGCAACAAGGTGTGGAAGTCTCTTCTTCATTGCAAAAGGCCTATGCCATTGTACCTTCTCAGGATCTCTCCCTCTCATTTCGTTAGCCTCCCCCTTGGAGATTCTCCCCTTCCTTTCCCTGGTCTCAGTCCATGTGATTTGGAAGGTGCTGATTCTAATTCCTCCTCGTTGACTTCCTAGGTTCTGAATCAACACATTACCTACCCAGTCCTGGCCAATAACTGTGAACCATTTCATACTCACGGTGATTGGTGTAGAGGTGGGTATGTGTCAGAGCCAGCTGATTCAGAGCTCATGCTGCAGTTTTTCTAGGTAATTAATTATATACTATCTGCTGGGGTTGCTGATAGCTTGTGAACCGAGATGTTCTCGTGGCCATCTCTGTCAAAGCCCGGGAATGAAGCCAGCAGGAGAAAACATGTTCCTGCCCATGTTATGTGAGCATCTATAACCAGATATGTGTGATTCTCCCTGGATTTTCACCTTGGATCGGTTTTAATGGGGTCCTGGCCAACACACTTATTTTAAGTCTCTATTTGACCTCCCTGGGATTTCTTCTCATTTGTCCTAGGGCCACTCAGCAGGGACATACCGATCAGTTCCCATCTGTCTTCCAAGTGCTCGCCCATCAGAGACAAAGAGAATGATGTGGGGTAGGTAATATGCACATGTGCAGCGATTAAAAACAAATTTGGGGGGTTTCTGACCAACCTGAATTTTAAACTTGTCTCACGTATTTGCTAGTTGTGTAGCCTAGGGTAAGATCTTTAAACACTGTAAGCCTTATTTTTTTTACCATCTATAAAATGAAACCTGGGTGCCTACTTTGCAAGTGTTTTGAGAGCTAAAGCTTGGAATTTGCTTAGAAATAAGACTTTTGATAGTAAATGCCCAATTTGGTGACATTTGAAGAAAAAATTATAGAATTGAAAAAACAATAGTTTTTTTAAGGTTAATTTAATGACATAGGTATTTGTCTTCATAAAGGTAGTTATAATTATCATCTCTCACACTAACTTTCTCTTCTCTTAGATGAAACTCTGCCATTTCTAGGCATACACTGTTTATACCTTTGCATTATAGTCTCAGCAAGGCTATGGCAATGAGGTAAGACGTTTGAATCTGTGTCAGTCTGAACTACCAGCGATGTGTGCTGGCTCAGTGGCTATCTGGTATGTTGTGGATCCTCAGTCCTACAATTTGCTAGTCTCCTTAAGTATGGTTCAGATGAAAAATACATCTACTCAAATATCTTACCTGGCGTGCAGAGCAGCGGCTTATTTCCCCAACAAAGTAGTCTTCATCTCTCTGAAAGCAGAGACTGCCACTGACGTGTAGTCTCAGTGACAGGACTGGCTTGACCTTGCGGAGATGCTGGTTCTTGTGGGCTCTGCACCCCCTAACTATAGGGCACATTTGAAATTCTTGCCCAATTATACTGTGGTGGTCAAGTTCCCTACAAAACACAGGCTCAGGAGAATTACCAGACTGGGGCCAAGTCACAGAGTGACGGTGAGGGGCTGATCTTTCACCCCAAATGCCAGTGGGTGGGGTGTTTTCCCAGTTTTTGGATCTATGGCTCCTCCTGGACCAGAGAGCACACTCTTAGACTAGCATCACTTTTTTTTTAATTTTACTTGTTATTCAAGTACAGTTTTCTGCCTTTTACTCCCATCCCTGCCCACTACCCCCCAGCCCTCCCCACCTTCCTCCCATTTCCACCCCCACCCTAGTTTTTGTCCATATGTCCTTTATACTTGTTCCTGCAAACCCTCGCCCTTTTCTCCTGAAATTCCCTCCCCTCTCTCCTCTGGTCACTGTCAGCCTGTTCTCTATTTCAGGGTCTTTGGTTATATTTTGCTTGTTTGCTTGTTTTGTTGATTAGGTTCCTGTTAAAGGTGAGATCATAGGGTATTTTTTGAACCATGCATCCTGTTCTTAAACCACTGTAAAAAGGGTGTTTGAATGCTTACTCTGATTAGTAATTTGTAGTCAGTGATTTCCTATTGTCTTATTCGTGGTTGAGTTTCCTGAGAAACAGACTCTGAGATGGAGACGTGTATGCAGGAAGCTGACGGGGTAGTGTTTGCAGGAATAACATTTGGAAGAGATTACAGGGAAGCAGGACTGAGCAGAAGGAGAAACTGCACTGTTAATGTTGGTGCACCTGAGCCTCAGCCCATCCCACAGGGCCCTTGAGCTGGGACAGACCTGCAGGTTTCTCCTAAGCGTAGAGGTCTTACCTTGGTACCTCCGTAGCGACCAGTTTCTGAATCAAGCTGACCCCAGGGAGGGAGTGTAAAACAATTGGTCAAGAGGGCAAAGTAGCTACCTTCCAAGAAGGCAATTACCATCAGCAACCAACACCCCTGGCAGCTGGGGAAATGAGTGTCTTGATTCAGGGTGACACACTGTAGCACCCACATGTCCCTCTTAAGGAAATTTGAAAGTACATTTGGCATCTGTCTTGATTCAAGTAAAAATTGAGAACTGAAAACATGAAACCAAGGCTCTCCCGTAGACATAATGGAAGTGGCGTGACGATGAACTGGCTTGAGATGCAGAGTCAGACAGACCTGGGATTCCATTCTGCACACTCTCCTCTTGGCATGAACTTGTAGCAATCCCATTCAGCTTTACATAGAGCTTCTCTGAGCGGCAGCTGTTTTTACTTCTACAAGGATGATGTTGGGAATAACAGCTGTTGCACGGCATATTTGAAATAATATGAGGCGATGAGGTTTATGAAGTACCAAACAAAGCACCTTACACATTCAAAGCACTGAATAACTAGGAGTTTCCTTTCACCTTAAAAACACTGAATGGTTTGTCTGCATGCCCTTCTTTATTCCAACATTGGAGTGAAGAATGTATCAGAATGTTGAAAGTTCACAACTGGTTGAATGCAGGAGAATACAGGCAACAAATGAGGAGATAAATGCTGACATGGGGGCCAATACAGATGGTGCTGCAAGTACAAACCAGGAACCCTCAGAACAGTCCGAGGAATCAGACAAGATCAGGTGCACTCTGGGTGGTGTGGCCCGTAGACTAGTCTGAGGAATCAGGGAGAGCTTCCTGGAAGAGGAGAAACCTGACCTGTGTTCTGAATCATAAAGAAGGATGAGGGTGGTGATGGAACAGTGAGGACAAGAATTCAGGGAGGGGTTCTCAGGTCCAAAAGCAACTGAGACCAGGCCACATTTGGGTGTCTGTCTGTAGGTGTCATAGAACATTTGGGGCATAATCTGGGAGGGGGGTGGCAACAAAAGTGAAGGCTCTATTTCAATATGTTTGGTAATAGCAGCTCTTAATTCATCACTGTGGGTTGGGAGTCTCTTGTTTCAAATTCACTGAACAGCACTGAGGGGGAGAGGTAGCTGAAAGGGTTCATGGCCTTGTTTAAATAAAGTCTACCTGGGGCTGAAAACCAGTTGGCCTGGGTCCCACTTACTCCACCTTGTTAACAGCCCTGGATCTCAAGTTTAATGGTCCAGCTGGTTTAGACCAATTTTGATAAGTAGCCCATGTTTCCTTTGGATGAGGGGAGAAGTTATTCTCCTAAATCCTGTGATCAAATGGAACCAAGATCCAAACAGTGTTCGAAGTTCACTGCAAGCTCACAGCGCTCACAATGCCTGGAACAGGAGTCGCCGTGTAAGCTGAGGCAGGTCTGCCCTAGCAGGCTGTTCTGTGAGGCCAGGCTCCATCCTCTACTCGCTTTGCTTTGGCAGATTGGCTGGGGAGCAAAGCGCCCTGTGGCCTGTCTGTGACATGGTTTCCACTGTAAACTTTGTTTTCATTCTCCGTGAAAGAGTACTTTATGCTCTGAACCTTATGAAAGTTAAAAAAAAATCCATTTCACATGAAATTTTTCAAGTTTGGACTCAGCCCAAATGGGATTAAAAAAAAAATTGGCAAGTGAAAGTCAAATATTCCAGGAGGCTTTTAGAAATGCAGAGTGTTAACCAAAAAATAATTAAAACGTTAGAGTGTCTGGCTTGACCATTTCAGTGAGGGGGGTGAGTTTACTTATACACATGCCTCATCCTGGTCCGTTTCCACACTTCCTAAAACATCATAATACTACTCAGGGCTTATGTAGGACTTCATGATTTCAAAGCTCCTTTCATTGTTAACTCATATCTTTAACATAGTATCATGGTGAGGTAAGCAAGGCCAAGAGATGAAGAACTAGGGACAGTGACAGATAACAGGACTTGCTTCTATTGATGATGGCTATTATTCGGTGGGAAGAATACAGGCTTTGGATACAAGACACAGCTGGGTTCATAAATACCATAGCTGTGGACCAGCTGAGAACTAAAGCCCTGATTACTTACACACTCTGAGCCTCGACTTGTGTGTGAAATGGGGACAATAGCATTGTACAGAATGATGTGAGGATCCAATGAGATGGTGGTGAAAATATTCTCTTACATTGTGTCACTTCCATGTTAAATGAGATTTGATGTAATTACACATGTAGCTCAGGGTATAAATGAATTCAACCCATGTTTCCTGCATCCTGGGTCAGCGTTTCTGTTCCTAATAGACCGTCATGACCAACCTCAAATCATCATCATCAGTTTATCTGGGCACTATCAGATTTAAGATTTCTTCCAGGTTGATCAGAGGGTCCATTTTAGATTTATTAACTCCCCCATCACTTTTGCCCCTCGTCAAGTGGGGTTCAACAAGGTTCATGTAGAATGTGCTGGGTTTTTTATTCTCACACTAACTCACCTTGCTCCTGGAAGAATGGCCTCTTATGTAATTTGGGGTGGCGCCGTTTAATGCTTAGGAGCTGCATTAGTTAGAGAGTGTGACCTTATAGGAAGATAGCATCCTAGCCCTCAAGGACTCTGTTCTCAGAGACACTAAAGTCAAGGTGTACCCACAAGTCTAAACATCTGCCAAATCATGTCTGGAAAAAAAAAAACACACAACAGAATGAAACCAACCTAACCTCACAAACCAAACATCAAAACAGTGACCAGCCATGCACAGAAAAACCTGAAGTTCCCCTAATGTACCCTCTCAAGGAACTAAACCCTGAACATGATGAACTTCCTGTACCAAGGGCTAGCTAGCTCTTTATCGTCACATGCCTCTAACCCAGAGACTTTAAAGAAGGAGTACTGTAACAGTAAGACGTATGTCTGTTTCCTATCTTCTCCAGTGACTGTAAACTGGGCCAGGTAATGATTAACTCTTGTTTCCCCATGGCACTCGGCGGGGGTAGAAGAGTCCCACTTACTAAGCCCTTATTCAGCGCCAGATGCTATATCACATTCTCCACATAGCTTATGTCATTCATTCTTTGAAATAGTTCTTAAGTGGTAGGTATGAGCATTATCCCCATTGGCAGATAAGGAAACAAGCTGGGGCCAATAACTCGCTCAAGGTCACACAATTAGTAAATAGGAGAGCAACAATTCATACCTGAAACTGTTTCCTACTAGACCTCTTTGCCTTTCACACAGAGCAGTGCCTGAAAAGTAGTAGGTGCTTATGGATCCAGGTTAAGTTGTCATAGTACCATGCCTCAAATAATGTTTGTATAAGATATAGCATCCTGGACAGACACAGACCTTATGTTAGAATGCTATCAGGGCTAATTCTTACTTAGATACCAGACCCTGGATCTCCATTACAACACATACCATCTACCCTTTCAGGTAGAGATGAAAGGCATGAATTATAGTCATAAAATACAACTCACAAAACAACCCTTTGCAGTAGACATTGCCATTACTATTGTTATATATATTTTGCAATTAGGAAAATGAGGCATGGAAAGTTTGCCCAAGCGCAACTGAGATACATCCTAGATAGTTCTGGTTCCTTTATGCCTATGGCTCTCAAACTTAATTGCAATTTAAAATACCCTGGGAATTTTCCATACTCTGGAGAGCCTACATCTCATCCCCCTCCCACCCCCAAGATTCAGGTGCAATCAATGGGGGCAAGGTCCTGGCATTCATGTCTTTTACAAGCTCTCTGTGTAATTCTACGGTACAGGTGGGGCTGGAAGGCCCTGCATTAGTTAGACCGCCTCTGAGCCTGGCTGTGCAGAAGCCTCGTTCTCTGTGCAAACCAGACCTGACTCCCGCAAACCAGGTTGTCTGAAGTACTAATACGAACAGAATGAATAAGATAACTGGTTAAGAATAATTGAACCCTCCACCTGGAATGAGAACTTTTTGTGGTTTAGGTACCAAGCACCATGCTAGAAGCTTTACATGGCTTATGTTGGTTAATCCACTGAACAGCTGTATGTAGTAGGTAATCATTACTATAGATGAGTTACGTCAAATATATTTCATCTTGTTTCCTCCCAGTCTGGCTGACTGCAGGAGCTCGGAGCCTTGCCACTCACAGCGTGGTCTGCGGAGGTCGCCTGGGAGTTTGTTAGAAATACAGATTCTTAGGCCCCTCCCAACCCCCATCCATCTAGTCAAAATTTATACCCTGATAGTATAAAAGAACATGGTTGCTGTTAATAATGGCTCTAATGGTGGACAATCGGTAGGCAAACAAATAGCTGTCCATTGACTGAATACAGCATGTCACATTGTTGATTTTCCCCCAACACAGTTTCAGTGCTCAGTGCCTGACATTCTATTACATCAAACTCGACATCGCTCTCAGACAGAACTACCCTTGCTAGATGACACACGTTGGGGAGAAAGTCTTCCTCTGCTGCCGGAGCTCCCTTCCCGGGGGGAGAACCCCCACCAGGCTAACAACCCTGCCCTCTCTCCCCACGTCGCTCATTTCTCCCCAGGGAAGGACCCTTCAGAGTGACCTTTGTGAGTTTGGAAGGAAAACCCAAGAACATAGACCTGGCCCAGTCCCACCCTCAATGCCCAGAACTGAACTGCGCACAGAGCACACATTTTTGCCATTGTTTTCAGTCATGCAGGGAAATTCATGAAACGGTTCCAGCTGAAGTCCAGAGCATTCGAGCATTGCCTGTGCCTGGAGGGTACGTCCACCCACACGGCTGCAGGTGTACGCCCATTCTCCTAGGTGGCATTTTCCATAATGAAGGTAGCAGTCTCATCATACCTGTGTCACAGGCAGAAAGATATTATGGATGAGGGCATAGGCAACGGCCTCAAATAGCTGACATTCAAACCCCTGCTCTGTCGCCTGCTCAACCTGAGTTGTAAGGAGTCAGTGAGATACTATACATAAAGCATTCAGAACAGTGCCTGGCACAAGGCAAATGCTCTGTGAGTATTTGACAATACTGTTACCCTTTTATTCTGCTGTTCAGTTGGTTCAGAGTGCAGGCCGAAGAGGACGTCACAGGCTAGCTCCCTGCTCACCCCTCCGTAACAGAGCTTGAGAGTACCTTGCGAACCCGCTCCAGGCTCAAACCCCTCAGTGACTGGGCTAATCCCACACCTTAATAGGTCTCACCCCTGGAATTA
This sequence comes from Phyllostomus hastatus, assembly GCF_019186645.2. NCBI lineage: Eukaryota > Metazoa > Chordata > Mammalia > Chiroptera > Phyllostomidae > Phyllostomus > Phyllostomus hastatus. The sequence goes on along the minus strand of NW_025334017.1, from coordinate 40,917,331 downwards.
TCTTCTCGGTTTTAGGGCTAGTAATGTCTCTCTGAGGTTTTTAAGGAGTGCAGCCCCCCCACCAGTAGGGTTTCAAACCTTCCAAAATCTGACCTCGGGGCCTATACATTTCCAACTCACTCTTTCTGACCCACGCTCTGCTTTGGCCCAAGTCCCACCCAGGTGATGGCTCCTGAATCACAGCACTGTTTCCACACCATGCCAGCTCCATTCGCAGCTCACATAACTGGAAGGGGTCAAGGGGACTGTGTGTGGGTGTGGGACCATGTCCTCTTCACTTCCGTGCACTCATCTGACCCAGCATCTAACTCCGTGATGCTCCGGAATGGTTACTCTGATACCACCAGTTCATCCCAGGGTCCTCCTAGCAATGCCTTCCCCCAAACATGAATCCAACTTATTTCCCTCTTTCCACCTCAGGCTGACCTCCATTAGCTCTTACCAGGTTTAGTTCAGCAGCCCCCTAAATTCTGCTTCTGGGCTGGACCCTGTTAGTTAGGTTATTCCCCAAACACAGAGTGAATCAGATGCGGTTACCTTCCTGCTTGATGAACTCCCTTGTGGTGACAGTGAAACTACATTTTGACCTTCTCACAACCGACTTTCTCGTCTCACTTTGTGTGGTCCTTTCCCGTTCCCTTACTGCGTGCTCGTCTGCTTTCAGTTTCCCGGCCAGGTCAGACTCCCCCCCACCTTACCCTCTCGTACATTCTGTTCTTTCTATCTGGAGAGCTTGAGCCTTCTTCCTCTTCCTTTTTGAGACAGCTAGCTCCCCCACCCGTACTGGTTCTCGGCTCGGAAGCCCCCTTTTAAGAGCAGACTCTCCAGACCCTCGATCTAAAATGAGACCCTTCCCCGCCGTGTAATTCCCTGTGTCCTGGAACTCGACACCTCCGTCCTCATTCTTGTTCACGGCACTCACTCCTGACGATTGCTAACAATCATTAGTGCATGTTTCCCAGTGGTTTATTGTCTGTGGTCTCTACCAGACTTAAAGCTGCACCGTGGCAGGGATGCAGTGTGTGTTTGTTATACAATACACACAATACATACACACAAGGTGAGAGACAAATATGCTCAGGGAGTGACAGCCTCACAGAGTGGTTGGTATCAGAGTCCTTTCAGCCTTGGAATTCTATAACTGTGCTTAGGAAGTCAGTCCTTAGGCTTTATTTACGGGTTTGTACAATGGGCAGAGCACTTGACTCTTGAGTGGCCTCGGGGGCTTTAAGGGTTCCTGGAGTGGCAGGGGACTCGGAGAGCACCTGGTCAAACCCTCACGCTTTCCAACTAAGAAAATGAAGGGCCAGGACTTGTATGTAATGAGCTCTGGTAAAAGGCCCCTCACTCGGTGCCCGCCCGCCATGCCCTGGTGCTCGGTGTGTCCTTCGTTATCAAGTTCTCTTGTTCTAGGCTTCTGGAATCCATGCAATGACTACAGACCCTTGATGAAATAATTTTGAAAGGAAAACCAAATACTTCACGCATTTCAACCTTTCATCGAGAAAAGAAAAGTAAAGCCAAAGGAAATGCCATCTGACTAATTTCTAACCGAGGCAAATCTCCTTTCTTAGTCACCCCTGACAAAAGGGCAATGTTTTACAAGCACCAGGAGAGCTGCCAAGGCCCCAGGCAGGTTCCCAGGTTGTCTCCACCCCACAAGGGGGTCTGGGACCCACTGTGGAGTGGGGTGGTCCAGGGCTGTGTCTGAGCATTGCCTGGGCATGGAGAGAAAAGCTGGCACCTTTAACAGACACCTTTCTCTTTTCTACTAGGAAAGGTTTTCTATTGTCACCTGTGGCATATCAATTGATTCATTAGTTGTATTCACGTCTCTGCCTCTTTTCCTCTCTGTTTTCTTGTTGCTACAATAGAGTGGTTGACATCAAGACCCCTTTAGCCTTAGCATTCTACAGTTTTGCTTTATGGAGTTAGTTCTCAAGTTTTAAAGACTATATATGATTTTCAGAACACCCCACTTTACTATCACATGCAGGAAACTAGATGATTCTTTCAGCTTCTTACAGCATCCCATTAGCATCCTCTGCTGCCCTGAGCAAGTACTGGGTACATCCACCTGTGAATGATGGAGCTAATACCTCCTGTTTTCTGCTCGCTAGGATTTGCCATCTTTGCTGGACCAATGTATTCAGGGGGAGAGAAGGATGTTCTCAAAGCTGATGTAGCGTGTCGGGCAATGCAGGGTAGCCTGACCACCTGAGCACATGGAGCCCTTTGAGGACTGTAAACATTGTCTATCAAGTACCCAGTGTACTTACTATATATTCTATAAATACACACTAAGCCACTGTTAGGTGATAGAACTTGTGCCGGATTCTGGGGAGTCAGAAATAACTCAGAAACGATCCCTGCCTTCTAGAGACACACAGTCTGATGGTGAGACAGGCAGGCAAGCTACTGCAGTGCAGTGAGATGTGCACCTGAGTAAAGCAGCCTTTTCTTGGAGTGCTCACAGCAAAGGGGATATCTTGCGCCATCTGGGGGCACGTGAACTAGCTCATGGGGGGTGAGAAGTTCGCTTGGCAGATACAGAGTGAGTGATAACATCAGGCGGAGAAGGAGGCAGGCACAAAGGTACTGAGTTTTAGAAATGGGGAGCCATGTAAGATGATTTGGTGCCAACACCAGCAGAGGGAGAAGATGCAGAAGAGGAGAGTGGAGGGTGAGGCTGGAGTCTCGTCCGTGGGCTTAGACTGCATTCTACATGCAAAGGTGGGGGGTCTGCCTCAATGCAGGGGTGAGCGCGTGGGTGCACATGACATAATCAGGTTTGATTTTTTAGCGAAGGGTGGGCAGTATAAATTAGAGAAGCATGAGAGAATCCAGCTCTGGGGAACAGTGAGCATTGAGGTAGCTCCTCCACTGATGAGTAAAGGGGAGGCAAGCTTGGAAAAAGGGTTTTGGGGCCAGTCAGTGGAAGGTTGTATATTTTTATTAAGGAGGTTATGTTAATAGATACAGTGAGGGAACGCTACTCATAGCTTTCCCCTGTGGTTCATAGGACAGTTATTGATCCTGAGAGACTCGAATGGCACTTGGTACTGAGTTGTGTGGATTGAAATAACCTGTGCCGAAGACATGACTTTTCTAGATGCAGTGAAGTGCCCACTTCCTGTACTTGCTTATGGCTAAAGTCATGCCCTGCCTCACGCAGTCCATGGCAGATTTTCAGATCGTGTGGCTTTAGCAAACTTCTGGCGTCTCAGAGCCTTTGTTAGCCACTCGTGGCTGGACAGCTGGCCTCACATCTGGCTCTGTCACTGCTGGAGAGGCGCTCAGCTGCATTCTCAAGCAGCAGGTTAAATACAGCTGTGCTCGTGAATGTAGCAGAGACCGGAGGACCAGTGTGAAACCTGCACCTTTGGAGGACAGAGAATACATTTATAAACGAATACACAGAATTCTCCTATCTTCTCCCCGTTGGCACCATATCTGAGGGCCTTGACTCAGCATTCGTGGGTCTTACTGCTCATGCTTGTCCATCCCTCTCGGCAGTGATTGATTTCATTGTTGGCTCGTTTTCACGACACGAATATGGGATCTTTGGAGTGCCTAACGCCTTGCAAGTTCCATTGGAGGGTGGAAGAGCTAGAACAAGCTCTAACCAGCAGACAACCCGGTGACTCAAGAGCTTAGCATTTAACTAATTAGTAAAGAAAAATGCGGCAGAGATTTATAGTTCATAAGAACGAAAGAGCACTGGAGCCTGTATTACGCAAGCTTCTATTTCCTCTTGGGACCGTATCAGAACATCGGGAGAAGAAAGGCTACCTTTTACCTTTGAGGAATTTTCTGAGCACTTTTTTGTTGTTGGTAACTGACAAAGGGAATGATTTCAACACCTCAGAAAAATGCCTCATCATTTCCTCTTGTGAAATCTGGGTGCTTTTGAATGATTCCGCGTGAGGAACATGGCTTTCCATAGTGATGGTCAATGTCCATCCTCGTTTCTGACTAACGGCTGCTACCAAGTGGCAGTGCTGGCTAGAAACCGCAGAGCACTGGCCTTCCCTGGGTGTCCCGTGACCTATCATTTTTTTCTTAGAAGTCAGGCAAATGTAATAATTACGAGCACAGCCTTTTGTCAGATAGAATCAAATTTCAGCTTGACCTCTTTATAACGAGATAACTGTCCTCCCTGAGCCTCAGTTTTCTTACCTCTAAAGTGGGGATAATTATATCTACTTCAAAGGGGGTTCTAAGGATTAAATAACAGCATATGAAAGCTATTTCACTTAATGTCAGACTCACAGTATTCATTCAACATCATGGCCATTAACAAAGGTAAGAGAGAGCAACAGAAAATGTGCACGTGTTGTTTAACAGCAATTATAGCAGAATCTACTCATTCTGTAGATGGGGTTTTTCCAAGTCAGGGAAATTTTTGAGTTCTACTTGTACTAGGTGACAATAGTAGACTTAAGAAGTTACCTTTATGATTGATACTTTCTAACTTTGAAGAAACATAGTATTTTAACACTTCACTTTTAGATGTGTTCTATTTAGCTTTTCTTTTTCCTGTCTTGTTCCAGAAAAGAATTTCTAAATTTCTTATAAACCTAGAAATAAAACAAGATAAGTTAAAGTATAATTAATTTTTTCATATGTAGTCTTAGCAATGTTTTAGAAAGTTACATAATTCCCAGATTGACATAGAGGAATTGCTCAATAAATATTCATTGAGTTTAATGTAAATGAGGAAGAGAAAAAAAATCTGATAGATGTTTCTCTTTGAGAGCTTTACTCTTTCTTTGCCAACATATATTTCTTTTTTCATTTTTTTCTATTGTTGTTCAAGGACAGTTGTCTCCATTTTCCCCCACCATGCTCCCCTACCCCACCCATTCCCCCTCCCACCCTCAAACCTACCCCCTTTGGCTTTGTCCATGTGTCCTTTATGCATGCTCCTTGGTGACCCTTCCCCTATTTTCCCCTATTATCCCCCTCCCTCCTTTGGTTACTGTCAGTTTGTTCTTTATTTCCATGTGTCTGGTTATATTTTGCTTGCCTGTTTGTTTTGTTGATTAGGTTCCACTCATAGGTGAGATCATATGGTATTTGTCTTTTATGGCCTGACTTCTTAAATTAGCCATTATATGGATTTGAACTCAGAAATAACCAGGTTTCTTTTTATTATTTTTTGCTCAAGTTAATCTACTTTAGAATTAACTTTGATAATTTAATTGTTTTGAACAGGTTCTAGGTTGGCACGGTTCAAACTTGGAAGGACATAAAGCATTGATGGAAGTTTCTCTCCATTCCTGTTCTTCAGCCACTCACTCTCCTAACTAGAGGCATCCTATGTCTTTTATTTTCTGTTGAAGGTGCACAGGAAAATCAGGTCAAGGTCAGCATGTAAAGCAGCAACTGCTGCTTGGCCACCGAAGTTACAGATGTGTGGGTTCAACCATGGAGTCTTCTCTTCAGTAGCTTCAGGCCTTTAAGCAAGTGGCTTACCATCTCCAATATCCAGTTTTTAACTCTGCTAATGAATATACATACTTCTTCGCAGGGAGGTTTGAGGTTCAAATAGGAGGACATTTGCAAAGTATCAGCACATAGTAAGTGCTCAGTAAATAGCACATACTTTCATGTTCTGTGTATTGCTGTCTTTGGAGCTGAAGCTTCTTTGACTTTTATGTGCTTTCATGACTTGAATGTCTATTTAAACTTTTAGACTGTGCATTTGAACAATGAGGGAAATACAGAAACATTTCTTCATCCTGCTGTCTTCTATATGCTGCAGGGATGTTCATTTAGGGTCTGGGGATGGGGGACCTTCTGCGCATTCGTCACTGCTGTGAGCCCCCCTCCCTGCACACACTGTGCCTTGACCCACTCAACTCCCACACCACTGGCTTCAGAACATTTCTCACTGGCCAAATGGAGCAGAAATTAGATTTCCTCAGTTTAAACCCACCTTTTCCCCGTAAACGTAATGGGCTCTATATGTGGTGGTTATGTGTATTAGCTTTGGAAACATACAGACCTTGGTTGGAACCTGGACTTTGTTACTTCCTGGCTAACTTTAGGCATCTAACTTACTTTATCCGAACTTCCATTTTCTCACCAGGAAAACGAAGCTAGAAATATCTCCAATCTTTCCTTTGCTCTCAGAGATGTATTGGGAAGGGATGGTCATAGACAAGGGCAGGGATTCAGATATTTATCTGTTTCTGCCCAAATATGTCATTCTACACTGGCAGCCCAATCTCACCCATGATCTCACAAGTGGCTTCTTTCAACAGCATTTCTCAGTGTTCTAATTGCTGGTTTCAAAGCCACAAGGCAACCACTTTCTCCACGTCCAGGTTTGCATCTCCTTCCTTCTGAAATGATGTTAAGACCACCTGTGGGGATTCCGGGGATGAAAACTTCAGGCATTGATCTCGTTGACAGGATGATTTGATTCTCAAAGTGATTGATTAATAAGTGTGACTCATTTTGACCACTTTCTTGGCGGAAAACTTCTTGAACTCTGGTCCATCTTCGCTGCACTTCTGTCCCACCCCCCATCCCCACCAGTTAGCTAGACTTGAGGAAACAGACTAATAGAGAAATCAATGAGCCCTCTTCAAGCTCTCACAATGTGATTCCTGATTCATCAAATTAATCTTGGTCAGGTGTGTATTTAGCACTAACCCATCCATTTCCCTAACTTCCCTGAGGTTCAGGATTGCTATTGCCAATACACACAGAAAGATAATAGGATGGTGAGTTTGCAAGAGAATGCTATGAACATGCTCCAGGGTCCAGGGAAGCCCTTAATTGCAGCCCCGATCTACCATTTACATAGTAAATTCTCTATAATCATTTACCTTGCTCAGATCGGTGATTTTAGTTCCTCATTTCTGAATGACTGAACATGTCTAATTCCTGTTTTAATCACATTACCTGGGTGAGCAAAAGTAGCTCTAGGCTGATTTATGTATTCCAGTTGCTAAGGAAGAAAACTCAAGCAACGTGATGCTTACCCCATTTGGGGGGCAGCCACAAGCCATAGGCACTGGTGTTCTTGCAGACTGTGAGATATTTTATGTTCTGATGAGGGATAAAAATTCCTGTCTCAAATGGCTCCCCATCACACCGAGATCTTGCAACAATAACACTACTGATTCAGACATTAATCTTAAGTATCCAGGGAGCCCTAAAACATTGTAGCCCACTCGCAAGAACCATGGTAATTGCCACGTAAATCCCCTCCATAATGTGGCCCTTATTATGACCAGCCAGCCAAGGCTTGCCCTTAAATCATCCCAATCGAACAGAGCCTTGTAGAAACACTGTCACCTACACACATACCTCTGCTTCTTTTCATTAACCTGTTATCCTCTTTACAAATGGGTTCTTCACCCACTCCCTTCTTCCAGATTAGTAATGCCCTGTTAAGTAAACGAACATGAAAATTTCAAAGGGAACAAGAGCAATAATCATTACCAGCTGCCCCGGTTAAGCATTGCGAAAATGCTTACAGTTCACAGAGAAAAATCCATGCTGCTCTTTGAAGGCATTCAGGCCTTTAGAGCTGGATAAATGTATAACCGCCAGGCCAGGCTTCACTGTTCTAACAATAAGTCCTGTACTTTGGGAAAGGTGCCAAGAAATGAACTTTGCTCTTCTCCACAATTCATCTGGAGCACTCACTGATAACACTGGCTTTGAAGTTAGACTGGCCTGGCCACTCCTGCCACTCACTGGCTTGGGCAAGTTATTCATTTCTTTATTCATTCATTCAATTCAAAAATTGTGACATATGCTTGCTAGGCACTACTTATCCCCCCCCCCCAAAAAAAACCTAGTTGAAAGACAACTCAGAAAAAAAAAGCAACATAGCCAGACTTGGAAGGGAAACAAGGGCTTCTTGGAGGAAGCAATAGCTAACATCTGACATGGAGAATAAAGAGTGTCATCCCCAGTTTTCTCATCTGTGAAATGGGCACAAAGGTACCTACCATCATGAAAGTAGATGTAACATTAAATAAGATGCTGTCCCTTAAGTGCACAATTGCAAAGCACTCGGATTTGGCATTTGATAAATGTTACCAATCTTTTTATGTGCTTATAACAATTATATTTCATGCAGTTTGAAAAGGGCATAAAATATTGCAAAAGAAGACAATAAAGGCACTCGTATTCCATATCCTAAAAATATTTACCTTCTATTAACATTTTAACATATTTCCTTCCAAACATTTTGGTCTCTTTGTATACTTATATTTGGGGGTTAATTCTTTTTATGTATTTTGGAGCTTTATTATTTCAAGGTTAGCTGTGTATCATAAGTATTTTCCCACACCATCAAACAGTCATTGTAAACATTATTTTCAATGGCTATATATGACATCATGTGGATTTATGATAATTTAAACATTCACCTATTTCTGTTCATTTAGGCTGTTTTCAATTTATAGCCATTATAAATTGAATTTTTGACTATTATAAATCATGCTTAAATGAACATCTTTGTGCATAAATCTTTGTGCCTCTTTTTGATTATTTCCTTAGGCTAGCTTCCCAGAATTAGAATGACTGGGTCATAGGCTATGAATATTTTTAAGGCTCTGCAGTCACATTTCCAGACTGTCTTCCAAAGGGGTTATAACAATTTACATTCTGACTGGGAGTAAATTAGCTGGCCTGTCTCCACCTATGCTCGCCAGCTAAATTGAAGTTACTATTACTGTTATTCTTATTACCATGTGCCATTAGGTCCTCAAGGGCATATTGGGTTTTCAAAATTCAACCTCAATTTTTTGTGTGCCTCTAAATTTAAAAGCAGTATTTGCACTTTATAACTACTGAAAAAAAGAGAAAAACAATCAAATAAATAAAAGAAACAAAAGCACTTGCAACCCCACTAATCAGAGATAGCCACTCCCGAGCCAATATTTGTGATGTATTTCCAACAGAAATGTATTTTTTTTTTATAATTTCTATAATGGTATGTCCTTTTTTTATTTAGATTTCTTCACGTCATTAACATTCTTTTGAAAATATCATTTTAAACAACCGCCTACCTACCCATTGTCCTGGCAGATCAAGTTCACTCTTTTTCTCCCGCCCACAGGAATGTTAGGGACTGAACATCTTTAGACTAGGGTTTCTCCACCTTCCCACACTTGGGATCAGATAACCCTTTGCTGCTGGAGGTGCCCTGTGCATTGTAGGATCTTTAGCAGCACCTGTGGCTTCTACCCACCCCCAGAATGTGACAGCCAGAAATATCTCCAGACACTGCCAAATGTCCCTGGTGGCGAGCAAACCTGCCACAGACTGAGAGCCCGTGGGCTGCAGCCCCACCCGGTGCTTCTGCAGGCGCTGTGGGCAGCCTCGATGCAAACTTCCCCGGTGATGGCTCCCTCACCAGTGGCTGCCTCGGCCCATTCAAAGTTTGGACAGCTCTAACAGAGTTCTTCATGACATGAATTGAGCCTTCCTGAACCTCTCAGTCACTATCTTAGCTTTCAATTAAGAAAGGAAAGTGTATAGATGCAGAAACATTTTGTCTTCTGTACATATCTTTCAATATTAGAAGACTGCCAACATCTCTACTCTAAAGGCACCCTTTATATGTTTCCCCATTTACTCAACATTCTTTCAGCCCCCTCCCAACACCGTCCCCATCTACTGAGTGTGATGTTCTCCTTGTCCATTGCTTCCCTTTTCTGTGTGGGGTCCAATGAGAGCGGAGCACAGCACAGCAGAGCAGAGCAGGGTGTTTTCTGCCTGCGTCTCGCTCTGCAGATACCCCTGCCTCTTTTCATCAACGTGTTGCCCTCATTACATACGAACCTTATGAAATTGCCTTTATTCCACCATTTTTGACCTACTAAAAATAGAAACACCACATTCTCAAACCCGATATATTCCTACATACTCCAACATGAAACTTAACTCTTTGGAGACTGTATTGTATCAATGACCCACATTTCACTCACTGTCAGCTAAAGGCTCCAAAACTTAGTTAACCAATCCTCCAACATGGTTTGCCGGTTAAACCAGAGAGAGTCATCTGGCACATTAATAACCATGTGCTGCGCCCCCCAACCCCCAAGACACTAGATAGGCAATTATACAACCACAGAGTGATGAAGTAGGAAAGGATGAAAGAAAACGTTAGATTTCATATCCTTATTTCCTAGTAAGATTTCATCGGGAAGTCTAATTTCCAGACTACTGATTTGTCCAAGGATACCATGATGAACAATGGAACGGGTTAAATAAGTATGTATATACACACACACATATTTAATGTATATATATATATGGTTAGTGTAGATAGGTAAATAGATCAATGAAATAGATAGACTATTGTGAGCACAACCTACAATAGTCTGCAAAGATAGAGAATTGATGAGAAGCTCAGGCAATTAGCTAGTACTGTTTTGATGATGGTGGCCAAAAGTAATAAAATATATTCAACTGGGTGAATGTGAATGGGACATAAATAGGTCAATTGAATATCGCTACATTTACATGCTTGGGTTTCCCTTTCGATACCTATACTTTAAATAAATCTCATTAATTGACCACAGGGGTTTTGGATGTGTTATTGCTACTCATTAGTTGACCACAGGGGTTTGGGACCTGTTATTGCTAGACAGCAGTTATTACTACTTTAGACCTAAATTAATCCATTACACGTGCCCCCTTCATTCCTGTATCTCTCCTGCCTCTCTCTTTGTCTTTCTCTAGCTGACCAAGGTTCTATTCCACCAGAAGGAGAAGACAATTTCTAAAATGAGTATTTGATCGATTGAACCAAAAAGTTGCCCCCACCATCCATTTCTCTAAATAATATATTTTTAAAAAATCCTCACAGTTTTGTTTCTAACTATTAGTTTCGGTTTCCAAGCTCTTATCATGTTCAATAAACGGACGGTGTAAGTAAACATTGCGGATAGATCACAAGACACTTGTGATCACCCCGAGTGCTTATCTCCGCCTCCGCACGGCCCTTTCCCTGTCAGCCCATAAACTCCAAATGTGCTTTGTGACTCAACGTACCTGAGGCAGTAACTGTATGGCTCTGTATAGATATCAACAGGATGTTTGACTTAGGTTAGCCATCAACAAATACTGATATCCCTAATCCTAAAAATCACATGTGTGATAAAAATAAATATTCTGACCTTGCGGTGAGTGAGTAATTGGACATGAATTGCATTTGTCTTTTTGATAATGATGCAAAGCAGAATGGCAGAGCAAGGGGACATCCTGTATTTATGTGCTTCCATGACAATGGGTAATTAAGTGGAGTTGAATAGTTTAAGGTCAAACTGTGGTCCTACCCTGGAGCGGCAGCTTTCAATGGCACAGCTGAAACTGAAAGGGGAAACGGCAACACTCTCTGATGGAGTGGACGGTTAGCAGCCTCGGTCTCAGGACCGGTGAGAAAAATTACAACCAAATCCTGCTCTGCCCCACCCAGCGGATTGCCCTGGGCTCAAATGATATGGAATAGGAACATTTTGTAATAGTAAGAGATACATCCATAGTAGAAATTAATATCATTACATCCCTATAAGTAGGTGAAGTTTCTAATTCCATCTCTTTAAGTAACTGTTTTTTTTTTAAAATGGTCATGTACCACTTTAAAAATATGATGAAGACTATGAGCCCCCTTCCCAGTGGAAAAACACACATGTGCATGCACTCGCACACCACACACACATACCCATATACATGCATTTACATATATTTACACCACACACACACAAACACACATCACACACACCGCATATTCACGTGCACTCACACACTCTTATTGGAAGACGTTCCGAAAAATTGTTAGAACTTTGGCAAACCGATTCTTTCTAGGGCTTTCTGAGACCTAGATAACGAACTCTCCATCCAAGGGTCGTGGGGCAAAAATGTCCTTGGTACTACTAACACAGTACCTAGAGCAAAAACTTTAACTCCATTGTCCTTTATTGAATGTGTCAGTATTTCCTAGCCCCTTCCCATTCAAAAACCGAGGCAGAGAAAAGTCTCAGAGCTTGCCCAAGGTCAGGGCCGGCTCATGGGCTCGTGACCTGTGCAATTGCACAGGGCCTGCATCTGGAAGGACCCTCACGGGGTTTAATGCTCTACCGTCACCGACTTGAACTTTGAGCATCAGGCTCTGCCGTTTTCATCCTTCACTGGGCTCCACGACTTTGGAGCTGGTGCTGCCCAGGGTCACAGTCACAGATCGTGTGGGTAGAGATTCGATCTCTCCTCCTCACCCCCATCTTCCCTACTCCAGTCTTCTCCAGCACAACCTCTGTTTCCCTCCATCACGTGCATCCTCATTTCACATAAAAATTTGCTGTACCCCATGCCTACCTAGTACAGTGCCTGCCACATGGCCAGTTCTCCCTATGTTGAATGAGTGAATGAATAAATGAGTTCAACCCAAGTGCCTTGAGGGCAGAGCATACGCAACACTTAACCACACAGTTAACCATGAAACAAGGACTATAGTCCCTTAATACAACAACACCCTGTACACAGGGAAAATGCAGAATTCTCTGGACTCAACCAGTAGACATGACTCTCGAAATAATGTATATTTTTTGACCGGATCAAAAATAGGAGGTACTTTTTTAAAAATAAGCTCAAATTTTACTATCACACTCAATTATTAAGATAATAGGGAGAGGAAAAAAAAACCTTAACACTATTGAATACCTTAGTCGGTGCTGGAAGATCAGCACTAACATATATTTTACCTCATTTAATTTAATTATCCCTCAGCACATGTCTGTGTGCTGTGTTATCTCCGGCTTACCGAAGAGGAAACTGAGGCCCAGAGGCGCTCTCTTCCTCACCCCAGCTTCCTCAGCCAATAAGAGGTGAATGTATAAATCAGCCATCAGCAATGATGCTTATCATTGTTAAAACGCATCGGTCTTTGGAACTTGTGAGGCTCAAATCTTCCAGGAAATAAAATACAGCATTTCTCCCTTATAGGGATATTCAGGTGTGGGAGCCAGTTTTCTTCCCATCTGCCCGTTGCTCTGGGGCCGGATTTTGTTGTCTTCGGTGTGAGTGAGGGAAAGGGGGTCAGGAGGTGACACGGTGTCCGTTAGTTGTTCATTTCCTCCCGTATGCATCCACCTAGGAGCTACGGGTCCAGGCCCCGTGCTGGCTGCCGGTGGGGAATGCAGAAGTGAATCAGACACGGCCCTGTTCTCAAAGAGGCCACCAGTTCCTGTTGGTCATTCCATAAACATCCCCTTGGCACCTCCCCTGTGCCCAGCACAAAGCTGAGTGACAAATGGAGTGTCGTCCTTTTCCTCATGGAGCTCCAAGTCTGGGAGAGGAGCCGCCGGCTTTTCGTCAATGTAACGGTGCAGATGCAGAAGCTGGATTGTGAAGTGACAGGAGAAGACCACCGGGGTCTGCCTGCTCGCAGCTGTATCCCCCGGGCCCAGCACGGCTCCCGGCACAGCGGGTGTTCAATAAATACTTGTCAGAGGGCTGAGTGCTCCAACTCAGCCATATGTGAAGGCCTGAGGGCCAGGCTGGGGGAGGTGATACTTGAGAGAGGTGACATCTGAACTTCTTTTAATTGCTTAACTAAATAACTTAAAATTTTTAAAAACATTAAATGTAGCAGGGTGACATTGGTTAATAAGGTTATAGAGATTCCAAGGGTACAGTTCTATGATACGTCCTCTGTTTATCACATTGTGTGTTCAGGACCCAAAGTCAAACCTTTCACCATGTATTTGACCCCCTTCACCCTTACTACCTCCCCCCACTCCCCTTTCCCTCTGGTAACCACCATGCTGTTGTCTGTGTCTGTGAGTGTTTGTTCGTTTGTTCCGCTTGTTTGCTCCTTTGGGTTTTACGTCTCACGTGTGAGTGAAATCTTATGGCTCTTGCCTTTTTCTGTCTGACTTATTTCGCCTGGCATGAGAGTGTCAAGATGCATTCAGGTTGTCGCCAGTTTGACAGTAGTTCATCTTTTCTCCTGGCGGAGCAGTATTCCACTGGTTAAAAAATGAATAATAGAGTTCCTATATGACCCAGCAACACCTTTTCTGGGTAATTACCTGAAAAAATGGAAAACATTTATTTGTGGAGAGAGGTGCACCCTTATGTTCACTGAGCTTTTCTTCCTCGAAGGTATCAGAGAGGAAAGGACGTGCGAAGAAAAGGATCGGCATGAGCGGAAGACGAGCAGTGCTCAAGTGTGTGAGGGGACGGCTGAGTCCAGCAGGGGTGGGCTCTGAGCTCGGCTCGGGTCTGGGAGAGAAGGAGCGGTGCAAGTTCGGATGGGGGAAGGCTGGGAAGGCCTGGTGTGCCCGGCGGGTGCGGGAGGACTCCTGCTGTAATAGTTCAGGCCAGAGCTTAGCTGGTGGCAATGAAGAGAAGAGTGAGTAGGCAGACAGAGTTGTAAGACTGTGCAGTCATATTAACTTCTCACAACCCCAGAAGAAAAGTATTATTATCTCCTCCCTACCGATAAAGAAATAGAATATTATGGAGGTTCGACTTTTCCTGGGTTCCATACTTAATTGTTTCACAGCCAAACTTTGACTATAATTAAGCCCTAGTATCTGACAAAAATGCAAAGGACAAATGTGTAGGAAAAGCTAATTAGCCAGACCCGGGATTATAATTGGAAGACCCTGTAGGCTGGATTTACTCAGCAGGCCAGACTTCCTGGCCTGGTACATTGCTGAGAGATTTTGAATCTGAATATCTGTACCGCAGACCCCACTACTCCCTATTGTCCACAAGGCCTTTTCAAATATTGTGTGAACTGCTTGCCCCAGGAAAGGCAACTAACCGAGAATGGTCCAATGGAGTGCCTTAAAGAAGCAGAATTTAGGAAAACTCATTTCAAGGCAATAAAAAAGTGTCAGTAAAGGGTTGGGAGTTGGAATGAGGTAGAGAAGCAAAAAGCAAAACAGGGGTTAATGTGAAAAGGACATTTAGGACCTTCCGTGGGGTGAGAAACAGGAAGCCAGGGTATCTGTATTCAGTCCAGATGTGAGATGGTCAGGAAGAAGGAAGGAACATTCAGAAAGATAATGGGTCCCATTCTCCACCCTCTGCCCGGAGCAGGGGAGGGGGTGGCTTTGGAGGGAAAGGAGGGTGGAGATTCTTCGGCATTCCCTTCTGCTGCCGTCATCCGTGTGAGTGCGGGATGAGGAGGCCGAGCTACCCGAGTGTCGTGTTTGTACAGTCCCTTACTGGCCGAAAATATTCCGGTTCTTATCAAATTAGCAGTGACCAACAAAGCGGTAATAGTCAGTGTTGGTGTGGTTGTGGAGAAACACACAGTTCCATACCCAGTGCTGGGAGTAAACTGGTAAAACCCTTTCAGACAAACATTTGGAGTATTTAATAAATTCCACTTCTGGAAATCTATCCTATGGAAATAACCTGAAACGCAGACAAAAACTTAATGGACAGGCATCCCTCATTTGATTGCATTTCATTTTATTGTGCTTTACTGATACTGCTTTTTTTGTTTTAACCATTGGAAGGGAAGCCCCTTCACAAGCAAAAGGATTATGACTATTTGTGTTACTTGCTTTATTGTGATACTTGCTTTTTTGTGGTGTCTGGAATCGAACCTGCACTATCTCTGAGGTATGCCTGTACCCAGATGTTCATCACAGTGTGTGATATAGTAAGAAATTTGTAAAATATCTGAATGTCCAATGGTCATGCAAATTTAGGTATATTCATAAAATGAATAATATACAACAGCTGTGCAGACTATGGTGCAAAAATGTTCCATAACTTGAGAACATATTTATGACACAAAGTGAAAAGAGCGGTATGGACAGTTGTATACACAGTATGATACGCATGGGAAAAAAATCTATATTCCCTGCGCCGAGGGTTGGCAAACAGAGCCTGCAGACCAGGTCTGTCCCGCTGCCTGTTATTGTAAATAATTGAAACAGCCATCCTCACTCTTTACCTATTGTCTGTGGCTGGTTTTGCACTGCAGTGGCATTAACTAGCAGAGCTAGCAACTATAGGTCCTCAAAGCCTAAAATATTTACCATCTGGTTCTTTAGAGAAAAAGTCTCATGACTCCTGCTCTACGGCAAAATGAAAGTCATGACTTTTGTAATTGCAGAATTATCATTTTGAATAAGCATCATTATATATTTAGCTTTTATTTTCACAACAGGCACATATTATTTTTACAATGCACAAGAAGACTAGTTAAAAATATCTGGCTGCAAAGGAGAACAGAGCATCCGCATGATTTTTCTCTGTGCTGTGCTCAGCTATGCAAAGTGAGGCAGTTTTGCTTACGTCGCTCTGAGTATTAGGAAATCCCAAAGCTAAGCCCCAGGGGTGATGACCTGTTTCACATGTGTCATGCAGTGTTTTCCACCACTCTACAGGCTCGGTTAAAATGCAGACTTTTTTGTGCAACCAGATTTTAATCAGCAAGCTGATGAACTGAGGAGGTAGTATGATAATGGAAAGAGAATCCTTCCGCAGTGTCAGCTCTGGCAGCCTGTCCCCGGAACTGAGCTTTGCCCCAGAGGAAGATGCTTGAATCTTCCCTGCTTCCCTGGACCCCTGCTGCCTGGTCTCCCAAATCAGCCTAACGACCCATCGCCTGATGCTCCCAGTCACAGAGCTGGCTTGGATGTTCTCTTGACCTTGCGTCTAATGTCCAGTTCTCAACACTGCAGTTCTGTGATTCTTCAGTGGTCACCGATCAGCTGTCAGCACTGAGTGTCTTGCTCACTGAACTTCCAGGATTTAGTGGGGGCAGGGATGGCCATCAATATGCAGGAGAGAAAAGACTTTCCTCTGTGAAACTCTCACCTAGCACCCAATGTGTTTACCTGGTGACCTCTGAGTAATGGTTCCCCGCGTGGGATGGTGCCCACTGTTTCTTTCCTCTCTCTGACACACGGTCCCTCTGGCGACTTTGATGTCGTGTGCCGAGTGCCCTGTGCTGTGTGCCACTTCGTGTATTATTCGAAGAAACATGATGTCTGTGGGAAAGAAACATGACTGTTTGCCATGCTTCAGACACCGAGAGAGTATATACTAAAATAGCTGAAAGGCTGTTCACCGGAAGAAAAATTCAAATAGGTATTTTTTACTTCGTAGTTCTGGTTTCTGTTTTCAATGGGGATTTCAGGGGGAAAATATTCAACCTGAGAGTTGGACATTTTGAGACACAGAGGTGAGGAAACCCACATGTCTTTATTGTTTTCACAATTTCCCAGCCAGCTTCGAGCACCATCCTCTCCACAAAGAGTTTTTACTCAATGTGCCACATGGGGTAACGTAGGACAAAAGGTGCACATTTTCAGCTATGAGAAGAATAAGTTTTGAGGAGCCAATGGACAGCATGGTGAAGATGGTTAATAATGTGGTATTGGATACGTGGAAGTTGTTGAGCATAGATTGTCTCTCTCTCTCACACACACACACACACACGAGAGTTCACTATGTCCACAATGTGAAGTGATGGGTGTGTCAATTATCCTGATCTCGGCAATCATCCTACAATATACATGTGTATCAGATCATTAGGTTGCACAGCTTTTTTTTTAAGATTTTATTTATTTATTTTTAGAGAGGGAAGGGAGGGAGATAGAGAGAGAGAGAGAGAAACATCAATGTGCAGTTGCTGGGGTTTATGGCCTGCAACTCAGGCATGTGCCCTGGCTGGGAATCGAACCTGCGACACTTTGGTTCGCAGCCCTCGCTCAATCCACTGAGCTACGCCAGCCAGGGCTGTTGCACAGTTTTTGAAAAGCACAAAGGGCCATGTGCAGATTATTCCTCTGTAAGAATGGAATGCACCAAATAAGAAAGTTGATGACTAGATAACATTAATGGAGACAAGGAAAAAGAAAGTCATCTCAAATGTTCCTTCTAGCAGATAGTTTATATCTTTTTCCTCCCAGGACATACATTCTAATGGTGACGTCCTAGTCCACATTTCCGCAGGCCTGGGATTTGTCTCCTGAGCTTTCTGGGTAACTAGAGTGGAAAGGCATCCAAGTATCTTCAATCCTATTGCACAGGTTATGAGAAGCCGGTGAAAGCAGTCACATTTCTGATTAGGTAGTTGGGAAAGATCACCCATCTCCCCGCCACTCCTCAACCGCTCCCCTGAAACTGAAACATTCAAATCCCTGGTTTCATCTGGATCACTGCAGTGCTGAGGGTCTCGCTGAAGACAAATCAGATGGACTTTAGTTAGGTACAATGTCCTGAGGCCACAGCTGAGTGGCACAAGGAAACTAGCTTTATCACTTGGAGGCACTGGTCTGATTTGATTCGTCACGAGAATCACTCCACTTGTCCCCATTTTCAGCTCTCAGTCACCAGGTGTCTCAAATCTCAAGCACCCAGGAACACTGAGGCCATCTTTGGCATTGAGAGGATGGCCGTTCAAGTTTTGACTGAGAAGGTCTAGACGCATTCCAGCCTCATTTCCATCTGTGCCTTTTCACCGCCACTCAGCCCCAGTGGGGGGTGCAGTGCTCACTGATGACTTCGGCATCACCTTCTCAGAGTATAACTGGGGATTTTATAATTCTGAGATGTTCTGTAAATGCTATTTCTCCTTCCTAGAATGCCCTCCCTTCTCTAACTGCATTTTTCTAGTTATCTTTCAGGATCCAGCTAACACGACTCTATAGCAGGAAATTCTCCTTACATGTCTATGGGCATTTTATTCATTTTATTTATTTACCTTCCCTAGCACAGAAGCAGCTTCCATTTATGAGTCTGACTCTTTGAATTTGAATCCCTTATCAGTAACGTGAGTGATGTTAGGCAGGTTATGTAACCATTTTCACCTTCAGTTCCTCATATTTAAAGTGGGTTTAATGAGAGTCTCTACCACACAGAGCTGTGGTGGGAACAAAATGAGATAAATAACCTTAAAGCCTTTGCATGGTGGTTAGAAGAGAGGAAGAAAACAATGTGGCTAGCTGTTACAATAAAGAAATCACTGTATTGGTAAACTTCAAAGGAAAACAAACCTGCCCATTTATCCCTGAGCCTTGAGCTCCTAATCAAGCCTGATCTATAAACCTTCCTGGGGATGTAAGGCGTAAATATAATAGGTCACTTAAGAAAATTATAGACTAACCGCCAAGCAAGGAAAACACTGTACTGAGATGATCACAAAGAGTTCAGACAAGATGTGGATGGCTGTTGGAGTCCAAGCGGTGTCATGCCTGGAATCGGAAAGTGGGTGCGTGTGTGGCTTGCTCTCCCAAACTGAGCACATCACGTGGACGATGGCTGAGTATTTGGGGTACTTGCACGGTACCACATTTTGGTACCTTCTGTCCCAATTTTGCCCTTCTGTAGGAAGACTCACTGGAACATTTTGTGATAGCATATCATTGATGTTCCACTGTGTATTTTATGTTAATGAAATTACATGTCTGGTATTGTGGGGTTTTGTTTTAAAGATTTTATTTATTTACTTTTAGAAAGATAGAAAGAAAGGGAGAAAGAGAGAGGGGGAAACATTGGTGTGTGAGATATACATCTGTTGGTTGCCTCTCAAACACCCCCAACTGGGGACCTGGCCTGCAAGCCAGGCATGTGCGCCGCACTGGGAATCAAACCAATGACCTTTTGGTTCACACACCAGCACTCAATCCACTGAACCACAGCAGTCAGAGCTACGTTTTTTTTTTTTCCTGTATAATCTTATTAACCCCAGGGTCTAACTATGTATGGATATACTGGAGTAGGAATATGAACCTGCCCACGCCTGATCTGCAGTCCCTATTTTCTCCATTGTGCTGGGCAGATCCCAGCAATGTCAGTGCCACGCTCATTAGAGGAGCACCCCCTGTTGGTGGGTGGAGGGATCTGTGTTGGTGAGAGACAGGGCACAGATGGGTGAGGGACTCAGCAGGGGAGGGGGCGGGGACAGTGCAGAAGGAAGCCGGGATCTGAAGTATGCGTGGCCTCAGTCTGTCTGGCTGGCTGACTCCAGTCCCCACGTCCCACCCAGACTGTCCCCCCTTCTACCCTCTTCTCTTTAAATAGCTACAGACTACAAATTAGAGAGATTCTTCCCTACCTTTACCATTAGCAACAAATGATTTTATAATATCACTCAATGGATTATTAAATACCACTGCGCTAAGTACTAACTACAGGGAGAGGCAAAAGTAGTTTTACAGTTATTCATATGGGAAATAATACAATAATTAATAAATAATAATAGTACAAGAATAAACCCTGTGTTTTGCTTACCACTACAAACCTACTTTTGCCGCACCCTGTATACAAAAGTAAATGAACTAGGAGTGTTCCACACTTCTGCACAGTTTACAGACTATAAACTATACACGTATGCTCCTCTGGTGCTCACAGCAACTACTTTGGAAATAAGAATTATTTTGCCCATTTGACAGAGGAGGGAACTGAGTCTATTCTGTGGGAGAAGAGCTGGACTGCAGGGTTCAAGGTGTCTCCTGCACTGGGCTTTCATCCACACTAGAAGAGAGGACATGAGAAAAACAGAAGCGGAGTATAAACCCACTAGTACAGATCCACTAGCTTTGTCCTTAAATTATTTATGCAAGTGAGGGAAAGGAAGAGTGGCTAGAAAAGGAAGACGACTCGTGTCCACAAACCCAGGTTTCCCCACGCCATCCCCTTCTCTTAAGTGCCTGGTCACTCTCTGGCCACCTTTCAAACTCTAGAAAACACTCCGGAATTCCAGGCTAGGAGGGGTTTCCTTTGCAGGTCTGGCCATTGTAATTTTACCAGAAACTATTCAATGCTTCCTCTTACCAGGTACAAAACAGTTTTCTGAATGAATGTCTTATTCATTAAACAGCTAACCCTTGACCTTTCTGACTCACATTTTTTCTGTTATTACTCAGCTTTGAGAGTAAGATAAAGCTTTTATGTACACCCACACATACTCACACATACAGGCACATTACAGTACTTGCATCCTTACACAAACCACTAAGAAATGCCTGCACCCATAAGCACACATGTATGCAGAATCAAACACATATCTAGGCATGTTCATCATACATGTAAACATCCTTGCACACACATGTGCATGCATTCACATACCCATACAGATACATGCTGGCATGACACCGACTTTGTACTCTTCGTGGAGGAAAGAAACAGAAAGACTGAAAAATACTCAGACTCCAGAGGAACACATAAGAACCCTGTTAATCCAGGGTGTTTGGGGCTATTCTCACTTTTAAGAAAGACAGGATATCGCTGCTGCTGTGGCCTGTTGAGATCTCCCTTCCCACGCTTCCCACCCTTCCCTGTTGCTGGCAGGCAGAGAGCACCCTTTGCCTCCAATGAGTGATACTGGTTTTTTTTTCCTTTTACACATGATAAAAATCATAAGGACTATTGAACAAAGTAGAAATGAACCCCTGACTTCCAGTTCCTGGTTGACAGCAGGCACTGAGTTAATATTAATTGCATGAAAGAATTAATAAAGACTATTTATGTTTCATTAGAAGAAAACAAGGTACCTAAGGACACTCAGTCCAGCAACGTCATGTTTCAAGGGAGGGTTCAGGGACCCAGAGGGCTACGTCATCCCCCTGGAATCCACACTGTTAATGGCGAAGAAAAGGGGGCTGAGACTATAACTTTCAATATCCTTGAACTTGGTAATGAAAGGCCACTGTCACTGGGAAGCTATTCTCCTCTTCTGTTGTATCTTCTCCTTAATATTCAAGCCAGAAGCTAGTAAGGGAATTCAATTAGAAAAACACTTATGTCAAAATGATTTATTTGTATGTTTAAGTTTATTTCTAACTTTTCCACAGTTTTTATCTCCACTACTGTCTTCTCTAAATCTTACACCATCCATGCAGAAGCAATAACTTGGTATGCCTCTCTAAATGTTCATTTAATCATTCATTCATTCATTCATAAGACAAATATTTAACGTGGTTACTCTGGGCTAGATACCATGTCATGACTCACTGCCTTTGGACATTCTCTGCCTGGAACATACTTCTCTACCTACCTGATGCGACAAATTCTAACATGCATTTCAAGACTCATTCAGATAGCTCCACTGCAATGACAGCTTCTCTGCCCCCTGGACAGAGCGACTTGTTCTCTCTTTCCCCTGAGGTCACGTGGCACTTTTCCTACACCTCAGTAAGAATTTTTGAAATTTTTGCTAAGTTCATGATTGTCTGATTCATGCTCTTCTCCTTCCCCAGATGGCGATTCCTGGATTGCAAGAATTTGTACGAACCGAATCTTTGTGTTCAAGTGTTGCCTAGCACCTGACAAATACAGCAGGTGTTTACCGCAGGCTTATGCAGCGAATGAATAAATGAATGAACAAATGCGTGCATGGGCATTGACCTACTTGGCGGGTGAGAAACTAGGCTTATGGGGGGATACGAGCTAGCAGCAGATCTCAGGCTAAAATTTGGATATTCTGACTCTTCTTCTTGGGCGCGACCCACAGAACCCAAGGGCCCTTTAATATTCCACCCCGTTGACGGCTGAGCTCATCCTGAAACGGGACAGGATCTTCTCGCTAGCCCCTCGCCGAGATGAGTGTGTGTGTGTGGGGCAATCTGTGGATTCATCTTTTCCGTCCTCTGTGGGTGTCTGTTCACAGGCTGCACCTGAACAACAACAGGGCCAACCTAGGGAGCGGAAGAGGGCATTTTCTAGTTCTAAACAGAGATAAGCATCACTAGTTTCTTCCTTACAACATCAGCAGCCTCAAAAGTTCCAGCTTTGAAGAAGAAGAAGGCAAGAGGGACCACAGACTTCTGTGAGAAGTCAGAGTAAGCTTTGCTTTTGTCGGGACCCTGTTTACCTCCCCTGGAAATGGACACTTTCATCCTTTCAGACAAAAATTAAAAGTGTCAATCTATTTATACACTGCCTGGCACTTCATAGAGAGTAAGCTTCAGCTTCCTCATTTTGTCCTGTAACTTCAGGTTCTAAGCTAGAAAAAGCCCCTCTTGAATCTGAGATTTGCCTTTTGAATCAGCTTACCTCAGGTTATAATTGGATTATCTCGCATTATGACAAGTGTTTTGCTATTTGTGAAATATTTTGACGTGTGTTTTGTTCTGTCCTGTTTTTTACACACTTCATAAGAGTCAGGACCAAGACTGAGAAAAGTGAACTGACTTTTTATTCAGCATCCATTCAACATTCACTCTCAAAGTATTTATCAAATGCCCACTGGCTACTGTTAAATAGATGAATTTACCATGGGGTAAGACCACTGTTCTAGACTAAACCAACTTGGAAGAACCTGGGGACAATTTTTGAGGAAGTGACATTTAAACTAAGGCTTCATTACGGCTACATGCACCATCAGTGGCTGAGCTAGGACAGAAACCCATGCCTCTTGATTCTGGTTTTTGTATCCCGGGCTCTCTCAAGCTCTGGTCCCAAATCATAAAAGCCAACATTTTAAAAAATATTTTATTTACTTATTTTTAGAGAGGGAAGGGAGGGAGACAGAGAGAGAGAGAGAGAAACATCAATGTGCGGTTGCTGGGGGGTCATGGCCTGCAACCCACACATGCACCCTGACTGGGAATCGAACCTGCGATGCTTTGGTTTGCAGCCTCGCGCTCAATCCACTGAGCTATGCCAGCCAGGGCAAAAGCTAACATTTTATCCCTGCCCGACTGCCACTGGCATGGCATAGCGAATAGCTTGGTGGTCTCAGGTGCCCAGTGAACCCATTAATGGGCTTGGATATGGCAGGCCCAGGCAAAATGCAGAGACCTACATACCCATCATGGTTGGCCTGGCAAACATCGTCAATAAAGAGAAGCAGTTATAGCTGTTAAGAGCCACAGAATACAAAATTTGTTTTCCTAAAATAAAATAAACCATGAAGGAGCAAGACCCTGTAAATCTAAGAAGAGACAGAAGAGGCTTTAGTGTGCTGGCCTTTCTTATTCATAGATGTCAATGCGGACACTCAGAGAAGGTATGTCGTCCCGTTAGCGTCACTCCACAGATCAGGGTTTGGTCCCCGTTCTCATGACTCCCAGTGACGGGAGGAAACATGATGGAGCGCCAAAGCACAGACTGTGAAGTCCCACACGACACTGTATCCAGACTTCGCCCTGTACTAGTAGGGTGACCTTGATTTTGCAGAGCCGATGAAGTGCCTAGCTCAAAGCAGGTTTTCAAGACCTAGATATTTTCTAGGTACAGTGCCCTGTAGTATATTCAGAAATGTCTCACAGATGTCACATTGATTAGTGTTACATGCAGAGGATATATTATTGCCAGATAAACTGAAAAAACATATATCACAAGTCCCGATCAATGTTCTGTTTACACTGAGAAGTATTTAACAACTAGAATCTCAGGACATCCCAAAGAGTTCGCTCAATCCTCAGTGGCACGGGATACAAAGAGCAGAAATAAGGAGACACGAGAGGGTTGAGAAAACTTGCAGATGCCAAAGATCTGGCCTTTGTCACCACACATTTCAATCCCAAGGTGGACATGGGCTTACTTAGCCTTTGGTATCTGTTAAGGGGAGGGACCGATATGGGCCTTTTTGGGAAGGATGGTTCTTCATGGTGTGCTGATTTCACCGGCTAAAAAATGCTAACCCTCTCTCACCCCTCCCAGATGACAGTGGTGCTCCCACTCATTGGAAGGAGCCAAGAGCCACCCTCTCCATTTTCAAAGCCATCCTGGGGTGGTGCCGCTCTTGACTGTACACCAGCTTTAATTAAGGGAACACAATGATGCCAGGAACTCAGCTTCCTGGGTTCAAGTCCCAGTTGGGCCAACACACAGCTTTGTGATCTTGGGCAAGTCATTCAGCCCTTGTCTTCAAACTAAGAGGGCAGGACAGGTATGTTTTATTCACCAAGCATTAAGGAAACAGTGATTAGGACGAGGAGCTTTTCAGTGGCCTGCCTGAGTCTCTCAAGATAAACGGACTCCTCCGAAATTTGAAATGAACACTAAAGAATCCGAAATTGATAGACGTTAATGAAATGTCTGATAATGTGAAATACCGAAGTTCAACTTAATTTTTCATCCTTTATATCAAAATATGGTTAAGTTCAATTACAAGAATATATAAAAACATTTACTAATATAACTCAAAGTAGAATTTTCAAATATTTTTATAGTAAAGCAGAGCTGCAAGCAGAACTTCAGTGTCTCCTTTTCAGTTTCTCAGGCCCAAATCTTGCTCATCCTTGATCCCATTCTCACCTCCCTCCGACCCTCTCTTACATCCAGAGCTCAGTCCCCTCCCACCACCTGCCCCGCTCACTGCCTGGCCCCTGTCTGCACGCCTCTGTCACAATTATTGCAACAGCTTTCTCGCTGACCAACCTGCTCCCACTCTTGTCCTGAGAGGGGTCTGTTAGAGCCTGAGATAGACCATAGCATCTTCTTCTCAGAGTCTTCCAATGGCTTCTCTTCCCCAAAGACCTGAAAAGCCCTTGTCTCTTCATTTTTTCTCTTCCTCACTCGTACCACCTTTTCCCTTGATTAATCCGCTTTATCCGTGTTGGTCTGCATGCTGCTCTTCAAATATGCCAACGCATCTGCCTCAGGACCTTTGAACTGGCTGGTGCCCCTTCTGGGGATGCTTGGCCCACTGCCTCATATCTTTTGAGTGTCTGCTCACACATGACCTGCTGAGTCAGATCTTTATGAGCATTCTGTTAATAGTGTAATCCCCTTTCAACAAATCTTAATCCTTTCCCTGATGTACCTTTCTGCATAGCATGCAACGTCTCCGACAACACAAAATTTACTTATTCTCTTTATTGCCTGCTTACACTAGAAGGTCATTCTAAGTAGGGCATTCTTTTCTGTAATTTTTAATTAATTAATTAATTAATTTATTTATTTATTAGTGCTAGGATACTAGATATTACCTGGCCCCTAGTACATACTTAATAAATAATGTTGAATAAATGTGTCAATATGTGATGTGGGGACATTTTATTAGGTTTGATATAACATGGAATTTTGCCTCCAAAGACAGGAATGCTTAATGAAATATCTACCCAAGTTCTTAAAATGTTCTATAAGGTCTTAAAATAGTCCATGTAAGTTTTCTTATCTGTATCTTTATAGCAGCACCTAGAAGTCACCCGGTACAGGACTCCTTATAAGCTGGCCCTGTGGATCTGGTCAGCTTTCCTCCCCTCCCCTCCCCTCTGGAGCTCCCACTTCCTTGTTCAATGTTGCCAATTGGCTTGTAAGTTCCCCAGAGATTCCAGGCTGTCTCAGGCCTTTGCTCCTGCTTTTACTTCTCTCTGGGATTCCCTCCTCCCTCCTCCTTTTCTGTCCACTTCTCTCTTTCAGGTTAGGACTCAGGAGTTAACGCCTTGGGAGGCTTTATGAATGGCATGTTGAGTTAGGTGTCCCCAGTCCTCTGCTCTTTGTAGTCACCAATACATTCCTCTGGCTTTGCCTTTACTATATTACATTGAACTTATGTTCTCGTGTGTCCATTTCTCTTCCTAGACTGTAAACGCCTAGAGCAGGGCCCCTAGTAGGTGCTGAAAGCACGCAGAGGAAGAAGGCAGAGTGATGGTGCTTGTCTCCCTAAGCAGGTATGTTCCCACAGGAAGCCATTCCTTTCATGTGGGGTCCATTTTTTTAAAACACAGTCTGTCAAGAAAAACATCTCCTGTAGTTATAGAAAGGATGGGGACTTGGGTACCAGGCTGGCATGGCTTTGAATCCTGACTCCCTGATAACCAGATGTGTCTTGAACAAGTCACTGAGCCTCAGTTTCCTCATTAGTGTAGTAGCAAGAATAATACTGTGCAACATATAGAAGGCGGCCAGCACAAGATGGCCAATGCATGCTGATTCCTTCGCCCTCTTCTTGTCTCTGGGAAGGAAGTAAAATGATTTCCTCTTGGTGCCCGTTCACCCTCCCCCGTGTGGAGTGCGGAAGAGCGGAGTGGAGAGCCGCCTGCACTGGGGGAAGGGCTGCAGGCAGTAGGCAGTGTTAGAAGTGGTGGAGCTTGTTGACTTCCTCCTGGGGGCCCAGTTGACAACTGGTGAGTTCCTTGAGAATCAAGTTCAGCTTTTGCTTCTTAGCTCCTAAGAAAGTTGACTGAAAGTGAACTGAAGTCTGTTTTAGGCCGGAGACATCTTTGCTAGATCCCTGTCCTTCCCAGCTCCATTCCAGCGCCTTCCAGTAAACATCCAAGGATCTGCAGGCCGGTTTGGAGCCTCCTGCAGCAACAATGAAGGGCAGAGGCACCTGGAGCCCCTGCTGCACTGAGGGAGCCCTGTTGGGTTCTAGGAGCTGAGTCCAACAGAGAGCAGTCATGGACTCTTCTCAGCAACCCCATGATTAAGAAGAGATGCTGCAATTATTTCTGTTTTGCTTGTGATCAGACTAAGTGAACTCCCAACCTGCCTTCCCAATCCCCAGCTGTAAAGGTCATAGAGCAACACTTTTGGTCTTGCTATTACCGGAATTTACAATTCATAACCACAGGGCTTCGTTTGCGGGCCCAAGTTTATTTCATAGTTTTCTGAGGGGCTGTTCTAGCAACAAGTGCAAAATCAAAGAAGGCAAAGGTGAGGGAGAAATGCTCATAAATTTCCATTTATGCTCTTTGCTCTCCTAATCCTTTACTTCACTTTCCCTTATTAAAACTATGAGGATGAAAACAGTGTCCATGGTGGCATGGAATGGACTTGATGAATCTGACTTTGGTGGCATGAGGCGGATTTGTTATTTTTTCCTGCTTGTAAGGATAGAGAGGCACTATAGTGTAGTGGTAAATTCATGGACTCTGAAGTCACATTTCCTGGGTTCATTCTTGTACCTTTCACACGTGTTGATTTCCAATAAACATCTTGCAGCCAAACTCTGTCTCAGTGTCTAACTGCAGAGAACCCAACTTACAAAACCTAGTTATCTACCTTTGCTCGTCTTCCTTTCAATTCCATGACCAGCTGCAATCACTTACACCAATGCTTCCGCTGAAACCATCTTTAATATGGATTCGATGCCCTCATTGCAACACTAATGTTTAATTTTCAGTTTCACCTTCTTGGTTTCCTCACTGCATTTAATGTGGTTGATCACCTACTCCTAAAAACTCTCTGTTCCTCTGGCTGCCATGGTATCACACACTTTGGCTTCTCCTGCAGCCTCTGTGTCTCTGACAGTCTTCTCTTCCTTCTCTACCCCTTTAAACATTCATGTTACCACGGGGTATTTTCTCAGCTCACTTCTTTTCTGTTTCTACAGACTTTCCCTAATCCATTTCTTCTAATATCACCTATTTTGATGAGTCCACAATTTGTGTTTTCTATTCTCCATCCCCAGATCCAATACCCTACTTGGAATGACTTTTGATAGTGAGCATACAATAAAGAAAATAAGTGAATTATATATTGTCATAGAAGATGTTGCATGCTATGCAGAAAAACACATCAGGGGAAGAAATAAGAAGTGCTAACTCTACAAGTGCTTGATGGATAGCACTTTCTGGTTTCCTTCTGTTCCTCCAAAAGCAACATGTTGCAAGGGAATTCTTCTTTACCCTAACTATACAAAAGTTTCCTCCTTGGGCTCAAGCTAGGAACTGAAGATTGCTTCTTGATTCCTTCTTCTTCCTCATGTTTACGTAACTCACTACCAAGTCGCTATGAGTGCTGTTGCTAAATAGGTTAACTCCTTTACCCTCCTACCTTATCTCTGGTATGTCTGTGTACCCCATACACTCAGCATGTCTCACATTGGCTTTGGCAATGATCTTCTCATCAGTCAACCTGACCCATAGGTCATTTGTGCTTCATGTAAATGTGCATTTGAAGAATGAAAGGCAACAGGAACTCTCACACTGATCATATATGTATCATTTTGTATAACATCTAGGGAGATTGATGACTTGCATAGCCTTTGACCCGGAAGTATACCCTAGAATACATTAGAGAATCTCCAGCATGTGCACAATGAGATATGCATGATCATATTCAGAACAAAAGTATTTTAATGGCAAAAGCATGGAAGCAGAAAGCTTTGTAGGTCAGGGATGAATAAATAAACTGTGGCATATTCATACAGTAAAAAATAATATTATAGTCAAAGTGAGTAATCTAAAGAAATATCTTCACTGGCAATCTAAAAAAAGATTGAGTTAAAGAAAACAAGTGTAGAAGCATTTTAATCATTTGATATCATGCAGTTCATACAGTTAAAAATGTATACACACACAAATCAGCAGCATCATGAGTGAGAATGATAATTATCAAAGTCAGAAAGTGGTTATCCTTGGGAAAAGGAAAATGTATTAGGAGTTGGGGTACAAGGTGTTTAAATCATATTCGTAATGTATATTTTACTTAAAAATATCTGAATTAATTATGGCAAAGTGTGACATTTGATTAAGTAGGGTAGTGAGCACATAGCATAATTCTTACTCATATTATTCTTTATAATTTTCTTTATGCTAAATCATTTTATAATTAAAAAATCTCACAATAGCACTCCCTTGCTTAAAATACTTCAGTGACCTTCAAAAGCCCAGGAGACAACATCCAAATCCCTTCCTGACTTGGAACTTGCCCATTGGTCATGGACGTTCGCAGTTGCTTTTCCAAGATCTCTTCTCTCCTTGCCCAAACAGCCTGATTTCCACTTCGGTGTCTACGTGGTTCTAGGGAAACTGACCCCAAAACCCACTTTCCGGTTTGGACCATGAGGCCTTAACTTGGACCACTGGCACCTTTCCTTTCTCTCAACTCAGTGCTTGCTGGCGGGACAGTGAGATGAACTAAGCCAGCTTACACAGAGTGGATCTCAGTGTTTCTGATGAGCAAGCTGGCACAAAATGCTTTCTTTCTTTCTCGTTCATTTTTTATCAGATGAGTTAAGCTGCTGTACAGCAACAGCAACAAAAACTACAACAAAACTAAAAATATACAAGGTATTACACATGATAGCTCTGTAGACTTCGATATGCAGCTTCTAAAATGGCTCTGCTCATTGACATGGGACAGGGGGAGGTCAGGGAAGAGGCACAGGGCAGTGTCTGGAGCTGTCAGGGACCCGTCTGCAAGGGGCAGGTGTCACTGCTGTTCACGGTGCAACGGCCAGAACTCATTTGCACGGGTCCACCTAATTCTGAGAGAGGCTGGGGACACAGACTACCTGTGTGTCCAGAAGAGAACATTAGAGAAGAGCTAGTCTCTCGAGGGTGTGCGAAAGGAAGCATTTAGCTCCTCGAAGCTATGAACAGCCATTTATATCCCTAGGGCAAGTCTGACGAAGAATGAAGTGGAAACCTGGAGAAGGAGCCGCGCTGAGAGCAATCAGGTCTTGGAGGACATTTGTGTCATTGCAGGCAATTTGAGTTCATGCAGTGCTCATTCTAATGCAGGTGACGGACCAGACACCTGGATGTCTGGAACAGCTGTTGATGGAACAGAGAGGCTTCTGCCTGCCCAGGGCTGACATTCCAGGGGGCGAGAGCAGCAGGACCAAGCTTAACTGGAAACCGACTGTGTCTCTATGTATCTTAGTAACAGGAGCCAGTGCATTGACTGTTTTGCCACAACTAGCTTGTTCTAGGTGTCCTGCTGCTTTCAACTGAGAGCATCCTTCCTTATGTGCTTCTGGGTCCTCATCTCCAGCCAAGCTAAAGAGCTGGTTCCCTGTACATTCTATGCCATTTCTCACTTAGCTTTGTGTGTGTTTCCCCCTCAATCCGAAATGCTATCCTATCCTTACTCAAAGTCACATGTATTTTTATTTGATATTCTGCATTTATTTTTCAATTATGCTTTACATTTTGTATTTGTTTCGAGTGGTTAGATATTCATCTACTCTACAAAGCATTCACTTTGATACTTCCAGTACCCCCCTGGCACCGCACACAGTCACTCCAATATAAATGACTATATTCCCCGTGCTGCACTTTGCATCTTGTGGCTATTCTGTGACTAACCCATTTGTGCTTCTCAATCCCTTCACCTTTTCCCGCAGTCCCCCAAGCCTCCTCCCCTCTGGCAACCATCCGTCTGTTTTCTGTGTCTGTGAGTCTGTTTTCAATTTTGTTTGCTTATTGTGTTCTTTAGAGGTCCATATATAAGTGAAATCATACATCTTAATAATGGTAAAGACAGCATTTGAATGATAACCTCCTAAAACAGCCTCTCCCCTTTATTCTTTTTTTTCCTGCTTAGATCAGGTATTCTCTCTGGCGTGGCAGTTAAAGGGATGTAACCATGTGTATGTAATAACGAGAACGTTTATACGTATGCATAAATTGTACAAAAACTCAGGGGCCAAGGGCTATCTTAGTCTGCTAGGGCTGCCATAACAAAAAGCCACAGCCTGGCTGGCTTAAACAGCAGGCATTCCTGTTCTCACAGTTCTGGAAGCTGAACTCTCAAGATCAGGGGTGCCAGCCCCGCGAGGGGCCCGGGAGGGCTTTCTCCCTAGCTTGCAGGTGGCTGCCTTCTCGCTGTGCGATCACATGGCCTCCCCTCTGGCAGCGCACATGAAGAGATCTCTCTCTCTTTCTCTCCTTCTAAGGCCACCAGTCCTATGGGATTAGGACCCCATCCTTACAACTCATTTAGCTTTAAATACCTCCTGACAACCCTGTCTGCAAATACAACCACACTGCAGTTGGGAGTTCAACATAGGAATCCGGGGGGAAGGTACAATTCAGGCCAGAGCAAGGGGCAAGCACTCTTGAAGAATACTGGAGAAACTGCTCTGTGGAGATGCTGCCCAATTTTAGTTCTCCAACCTGCACCAAATTCTCAGGCCTCACTCGAGACCTCCTGACTCAGAATTTCTGGGGGAGAGCCAAGGAATTTTTCTTTTAACATACTTTTCCAAATGATTTTTTAATGTATTCTTACGTTGGAGTCTTTTCTAGGACACTTGTTCCTCCTTAAAAAGACTCTGTCGGTCAACTTGCCTCATGATGAAATGCTTAGAAAGATGCTGGCTCGATAAAGTGAACAGGGCTTTCATTTTCTGTGGGACTTCATGGCACACTTCAGATGGGCTGGCGCGCACCGTGCACCTCTAAGAAAAGGATACTTCTGTCTCTGCAGACTGTCTTCCAGGGCGAAACACTCCCCTCCCCCAGACTCCAAAGGCAGAAGAACCATGAACACCCAGAAGAACCGGAAAGACAACTCGCAGTGTAGAAGTTGGTCTAAAGTAATGATCAATTTCTATTTTGTTTTATTTGCCATCCAGTTTTTATTTTTCTCCCTGTGAACAGACACTGAGCTTTCCATGCCCTGTGTACCCTTGGCCTAGTGTGTGTTTAAAGTGTGTGCTCTGTAAATATTGTTGCATGACTGGCATTTGATTTTAAATAGATGCCCCTCACTTTTAAACCTGGGACTGCATACAAGGGCATCTACCTTTTATTACTGAGCTGCTATAGAGGATAATCACTCTTGAGGTACTTACTAATCATAGTGTGAAGAACTGGAGATTTGGAGAAGGAAGATAGTATCATTTCTGGTTCATAGTATTACTGACTTGTTGCTCTTTGAGGAACCTCTCTGTGGTTCAGGTCCCTCTTCTGTAAAAGAGGAACATGCGTTTGCTCACTTTGCAGGGTTAGTGAAGGGCTGGATGAAGTAATGCTGCTAAAAAATGTTTTTCAAGGTGATAGAGAAAGGCTAATGGTACACTGGAGACAACTCTGCAATTGTTTGAGGTCGGTGACCCTACCACTCACTGCACTGTTAAAGGCAGAAACTGTCAAGGTAAAGTGATCACTCTTTCTAAAGAGCTTTTGACATTATTTTGTTTTTTGAGAGCTGCTAAGGTGGGTCCGTCTCAGGGCTCTCCACTCACTTGCTCACCTTACTTTTTCCTTAGCATCTTCATCCATTGAGATACAATGATGCAAAGCTTTAGGGCACTTAAAGCGGTGGGGCAGACGAAGCTGAGTAAAGAATCACAGTTGAATCATTGCTAACTTGGATTGGTTAGCACCAAGGAGCTCTTCAAGATGTCATTTTTTAAGCTTTTGGGACGATTGGTTTTCAATGGTTTCCTCTAAAGAATTTTAATTTCGAGAGCTGTACAGACAAATGCACATACACAAATCACTTAGTGTCCACCTCCAAGAGAGTGAGGAAAAGTACTTATGAAGGAAAATTTCACCTTTCCCCTTCACCAGTTTCCTGCAGGGGCAGAATTTTTCTTTGTTCAATGTCGAGCCTTGAAAACAGTTCTTTCAATGCAGTAGTTTTAAGAGTAGTAAGTATACATTTAAGATTATCCACTCTGTCTGTCCCATAACGTACAAAGGCAAGGAAGTCCACTTGGACTTCCATTAGGAAGCTTAATGGAGGTGATTTTGCTGATGGTCCTAACAAATATTTACCACACACCTGCAATGCACCTTGATATGTGATCAAACGTTTCACATGGACCACCTAATTTGATGCTCCAACAAACCTATTAGGTAGAAACTTATTATTCTCATTACAGAGACAGAAATTCATTTAGAGAGGGTGAGAGAGGTGAAGCAAGTCACTCAATGTCACATGCTTCTCAGTGGCGAAGCTGGCGGGACACATACGAAGTTCCCAGCTCCAACACTCACTCTCGGAGTCGCACTGCTCAAGACCCTTCCACTCTTCCAGGCTTTGTTTCCCCAGCTATGACACAGGAATGATTAAGGCCCATTTCAGAATATAAGACAGTCCATGTGAAAAAAAAAAAAAGAAAAAACATTGTCTATTGTATAAGGTATGAAATGTTGGGGGTGTTTTTATTTATTTTCAGTGACTCACTATTATGGGCACTCTCGGCATAACACTTACAAGGCCGGCCCTGGGATCGGAGTGCTGGGGTTAGATCCTGCCGGAATCCCCTGTTTGCTGCAAACCCCAGACCGAGTCACTCATCCCCCTGCGCCTCCGTGTTCTCGTGGGTGTGGGGGGTGCACAGATCTGTCTGCCTGAGAACAGTGCTGACATACATACTTAGTAAACTTTGCCTGTCACTATTACCATTGCTGTGGCTTGCAGGTGGAAACGTACTTCTGACATAAAAGCTTGGGAAAAGACGCCAGCGGAGAAATCAAAGGCAGGAGAGCAGCCGGCTTCCTTGCCAGCACTAGAGGTACTTCCCCCAGATCTGTCCTCTTCCAGGAACGAGATCACAGCCTCTTTTTTGTTTTTCCCCACTTGTTTTCCTCCCTTATTCTCACCCTCCAAGTGAGACACATCCGCAAAACCCCACGGGAGTCGCTGTTCTGAGAAACGTACGAACTTGCTCAGTCCTTGCAACGTTGATTATTTAGGTCTTAAGGGCAGATACTGGAAGGTGCAGCAGCACCAGGCCGTCCTCTGCTGTGGAAACCTGGCCCGGAGAAACCCCAGCAGCAGCAGCAGCAGCACGGGTCGTGCAGCGACTTCTGCGCCTCGCCTGGATAAAACCCTGCTGTGTGTGCTCCCTGGGGTGTTCCACGACAAGGTGAAATCTCCTCCTGGTGCAGGTTTAGTTTTCCCTGTGTCTGCACGTTTCCATTGCATTTCCTTTGTTTCCAATGTACCCAGTCCTGATACATTCTCACTCCCTCATTGCTGTTTGGAATGATCACTTCGAAATGCGACATTCAAGATCCCGGGGTGTGACACTGAGAATAGCAGAGGGCCTCCTGGGTAATACTTTCAGGCACGCTTTGTATTAGTCTAGAACATAATTTTTCCCCAAAGTCCTCAAGTGAGACCGGTATAGGAGCTGATAATTATGTATAAGGATGTATTAAATAAACCATTTTGATTGCTAGAAACCCAAGCTGGTCATGAGGATAAACTGGCAGTGATTTATTCCAGGAGAAGAAGGATGTAAATGTTTATGAAATACTTTCTAAGTTCTGGGCGTCGAGTCAAACA
This sequence comes from Phyllostomus hastatus, assembly GCF_019186645.2. Taxonomy (NCBI): domain Eukaryota; kingdom Metazoa; phylum Chordata; class Mammalia; order Chiroptera; family Phyllostomidae; genus Phyllostomus; species Phyllostomus hastatus. Next base: position 40,882,462 of record NW_025334017.1, on the reverse strand, counting down.
ATTCCATATCCCCTCTAACATGTGAGTTTGTCTAAAGTAATAATTTAATGGAATTCTCACTACATTTGGTAAATGAAGAATAAGGGGCTTTAAGAAACTTAGGCACAGGCCCCGGCCAGGTGGCTCAGTTGGTTAGAGTACCATCCTGATGTGCCAATGTTGTAGGTTCGATACCTGGGCAGGACACATATAAGAAATCAGCCAATACATGCACAGGTAAGTGCAATGACAAATCGATGTCTCTCCCTCCCTTCCTCCCTCTCTAAAAATACCATAAATAAAAACAATTAAGAAACATAGGCACAGAGAAGTTAAACAAATTAGATATGACCTTTCATTACCTTATCTAGTGAATGTAACAAATCACCCCAGGCTTTTGTGGCTTAACACAACAAAGGCTCACAACATCTCAAGGCTCCTGGCATATATAGGCAATTGTTACATTGGTTGATGATGTTTTATTCCCGATGCTGTGTATAGCTGAATCGAGACGTGCATTGGATAGAATTACAGAAGGTAAGATGACCAAATAGTAATCATTCAGGCAAGTGTTATTCTAAGGGCTGCACATATATGAAGTCAATTAAGATTCAGAATAATTCAGTGAGGTAGATATTAGTATTATCCCTATATTGGAGACAAGGAAAGAAGCTTCAAGAGATGTGAAGTCTTGCTCAGGGTTAAAGAGCCAGTAAGTGGCACAGGCAAAAACACACCCAGGAGTGTGGCTCAGAATGCGTGTCGCCAACCTCTACATCAGGCAGCCCGAGAGCTGGGCTAAGAAGGAGTTGGTCCACCATGACCACATATATCACTTTCTCCGGGGAGGACCCGGAAGTGATTGAAGAATAAGAGTAGTAAGATGATTGCATTTATGAGTTTGAAAAGTGGCCCCGATCACTGTACGCAGCAGGGACCGGAGAATGGAGAAGCTAGGGACAGAAAGACAGGAAGAACACTGCATTGTAAAGCACAATGGGAAAGCTGATCCGGTGGCTGGGAGGAGGGCCGCTTTGGGAAGGAATGGGAAGGAATATTGAAGAACAGTGTCTTTTCATTGAAAGCGTTCACGTTTCCTTGTGTCAGTATTTTGTGCCTGTTTGCCCAGGTCCATCTTCCTCTTATGTCTTCAGAGGCAAACACAGCGTCACCCAGCTTCCCCGGCAGCTAGTGGTGGCTGTGAGAGGGGTCTTTTGGCCAGGGAAAGGTGAATAAAAGTGATGCTGCCCACTGCCACCCCTTCTCTGTCCCCACCCCTCTTCTGGCTCACTGCGGTGGCAATCTCTGAATGCCTTCCGAAGCCACGTGGTCCAGAGGGCAGAATCATCCGCCTGAATTCCTGAATGACTATGGAGCAGAACCCAGCTCCCCAACACACACTTTATTTGCCACGTCACTGGACAGTTACATAACGATGCAATACACGTTTCTGTGGCACTGAAGCCATGCCAAACTGGGATCTATTTGTTATCACAGTCTAGCCTAAACTAACTAACACACATCTGATCCAAATAATGCTGGAATTATGGGAGCCTCCTGCCCAGATGTATTTCAAACCTTTATAGTGAACTCTTTTTCTTTCATATAACTCTTCAATGCTTTTTTGAAATCCCTTTCTGCTACAGTGCTTTGGGAAAGTTTAAAAAAATTTTTGGGGGGGGTATATCTCGGGGTTAAGGGAAATTAGAGAGAAGGTGAGAGAAGAGAAACAGCACTTCGTGTTTCGGGATTTACAGAAGACATCACATGCCCTGGTGGGAACAGCGCGATGGCCTGTCCTTTCTAACCCACGGAGCACTGGGGTTCTCAACGAGAGTATTTTTAACATTTGAAGGTCAGCTTCACTGAAGAGGTTATTCTGGTGGTTACCCCCAACATGTGAAATCTGTATTTCAAACACAATGGCAGGAAACCAGCAATGGGTAGGCATATTTCTGGCTCTCACCAAGTACAAAGTACAGAGGGGCCCCTGAAGTCTGACAGCACTGGAAAAAACAGAAGAAACAGGTTTGTTTCTTTTTTTAAAGAGCAGTCAACCTCAACTAGTTGCAACATTAGTTACAACTAATGACTGTGTTTCATTTCAGCCTACCCCAGTGGTTTTCTTTCTGATACTCCTATAAAATGTGAGTCTTTTTGGTCATTCTGACAGATTTTCCAGCACTAAAAATATCGGGGGTGCTTAACTGACGAATCCTGGGTATTTTTGATAAGATAGTAAATTACCTCTGGGAAATTTTCTCTACCTGCTATTAAAAAATTTTAAAAAAGACTCTTGAGGGTTACAAAGACTCTTCTAGCCGTTAATTAAGGCTGATGACTTTCTTTATTATCTGCCTCCATCTTTATACACAAATGAAACACAGAGCAGTATTTAAATGGGCTGGTATTAATTACTCAATATAGGAATTAATAATTCTCTATTTTTCTAAAAGAATATAAGGCTAAAATGCACATTTGTTTTTCACTAAAAATTACATGGTTCATCTCATATCACTGTCAATGGCATTTTTTTGGCACCTACTGTGTGTATGTTCAGCTCGTGAATGTGTAAACAAGATGTAAGTGGTTATGTAACTTGAAGTTCCCACAGCTAGGAAGTGGTAATCTACCTTCTAAACCACTTTGCTGCCAACTTACTTTCACATGCTGGTGTTCCGTCAAAAAGCAGCTCTCGAGCGGTGATGCTGGCTCAGGCTTTGCGGAAAACACTGGAAGTGCAGACCTCGCCCCCGACCTCCTGGAGGTCAGACGTGAGGACGAGAGCCAGATTTAATCAAATAACCACACAAATAAATGTTTGCTTATAAAATGAAATACATGCTACACGGAGAAGAGCATATAACAGAGGGTCTGGTCATAGCCTGTGGTTCAGACTAATAGTTTCCTACTGCAGGAAGAGGGCCGACACCTGAAGGCACGTCTAACTTTATTATGCTTCAGGATGTTGTGTTTTTTGTTTTGTTTTGTTTTGTTTTTCACACATTGAAGGCAAGATCCTGCACCAGCAAAAAGATTATGACTCATTTTATTGCGGCAGTCTGGAACTGAGCCTGCAATATCTCTGAGGTACACCTGTAGACTGGGTGTCTGGGCAAATCCAGAGAATCATGGAGAATCCAACGACAGAGGACATGGTAGATCAGACACCACCCCCCACCCCCACCCCCACGCCCAGCTGGACACCGTTGGGACAGTCTATCCATGGCTGAAAAAGTCATTCTTTCAACCCAGACTTCCCATTGGGAATCTGTCTGTCTTTGATTCATCTCCTAATCAGCTCTGTCAGTCAGTGCCTTCTCTATCCTTGAATGTGAGTTTATTTGACTGGGTTGGCTGGGAAACAGGGAGCGGGGACAGAGGACAGATAACTGATTGGGCCGTGTCTCTGCCTCTAACTCTGTTAAGGCTTTGGCCCTCGCGGTTTATAAGGCTTAAGCAGTTGCTAGTGAGTCAAGAGAGACTCTTAGAAGTCTGATGGGTATTCTGTTTCTTAAACAACTTGAACTCAGTAAGGTGTCACAGAAATACCCACGGGTTTTGGAGTCAGTCTTAAGTTTACATCTGTGCTATGCTATTTATAACCGGCATGATCTTGTGCTCATCTATTTTTGCTTCAGTCTCTGAAACTGTAAGGGGCCTGAGAATAGTCAAGCCTGCCTACTGTGTGGGGTGAAGATGAGATGAAATGACTACAAAAGGCACCTGCATGGAGAGTTGTCAATAAAGCTGGTTTACTTTCCATTACGCTTCAGAGTTTCTAAAAAAAATTTGGAAAAAAGTGCCAATGGCATGTTGGTTTTTCGCTGCACACTTTTCATATACACTTGAATTTTACAATTAGCTTTGCTACAGAGTTGCCTAACTTTAAACAGTAAAATCACCTTTCCTTGGCTCATGTTTCAACATTCTCCTTATTCCTATTCAGTGCTGTCCACATTGCACATTGGGACCCCTGTGAAGCTTTAACAAAAATATTGATGCTTGTTTTGATCTCCAAAGATAATGATGAGATTGATCTGAATTATGGCCTGGACATTGGGATTAGTTTAATAAAATAATACTTTGTAAATACTTAAGTGCAGATATCAATTTAACTGCAGAGATTTGTAAGGGTTAAAGAGTGGCTACGCTTAGAACCCGCTGCTGATTGAGATCTATAGCCAATGTTATTTCCAGTGCACAACGCTCATAGAAATGGCAGTAAAACCTTCCTAGTAAATGTGACCAGTGAATGGGCCTGGAGCCACCTTCTAGACGAAATAGCTTTGTAGCTCGTTCAATTAACATTCAATTAAACCTCCCTTGTACCAAAGACTAGGGAGTTGTGTTTCTCTTCCTTACTTAAGATAAAAAACAAAATTACAAGTATTGTACTCATTTGTTAATTTTATTGTATTTTTTCCATTACCACTTATCCCCCGTTATACCCTCCTCCCCATCAGAATCACCACCCTGTTGTCCATGTACAAGCACTATATTTAAGTTATACCCTCTAATACCTCCCTTGTATCATGTTGTCTCATGTGATGAGATTTGTCACTTTTTATGTTTAGGCTTCTCCATTTCACTCAAAAACGAATTATTCAATTAGGGTACGCTGCCACCAGGTGGCGGTAAGGATATCACTCCTGATTCACCATCTTTGAATAATAATTATTTATTGACACATTCATTCATTTATTCATGGTTATTTGGAAAAGTTGATATACCTTTCACTTACTGTCATTTAAAATTTTAATGTAAACTTTAATAGCACATCTAATAGCTAATTTTAGTTTTAATAATTATAAAGATTATATACATAGGTGTGCATAGAGTTCTATATATGTGTGTACAACTCTACATGTCTACATGTATGAATGTTTTAGAGAAATTAAAATAGAAGATAAATGTTTGTACTTTCTTTACTATCTTTTATTGATTACTAGTTACAGAATAACCTACAAACTCATTTCTGTGTTCTATAGCCAAATTTTGCTAAAAGTACCTTTATAAGATTGAGTACTACTATGAAACTTCAAACAGACTTGATATTCAAATTCATTCACATGGATTTTCAAACTTTTAAGCAACAAGTATTTCCAATTAAGGAATTATTAATGTAACTGCTTTCCCACAGACTGCTAATGAAATTATCTCTAGCAGAATTACCTCCTGATAAATTATCTTTCATTCTTTCCACATCACATAGGTAGAAAATACAATAACATAGCTTTGTGTTATTTCTGGGTATATTGAGTCCTCGTGACCAATTTCTCCTGATCGTATAAGACAGAAACTTTCTTCAGCCCATGGGAGAAAGAAACACAAGGTAGCTATTAGTTATATGGGACTCGAGAGCCGTGTGTAGAGATTCTCCTCTATCTGATGCACTTGACTTTAACATCACTTTGAGTTTTTGACAGATTATCTTTGACGTGATGACCTGTCTCAGAAGCAATTTAGACATTCTGGTTAAAACATCATGCTGTTCATGAGGAAATTCATAATGCCTTTATCAGTCCCTGCACGCAAACGCCTTCTGATGAAAGGAGTCACGAGGACCCTCCCTCCCCCAGATTGTGTCACCCAGGCTGGAGACCCTGTGCGGGGCCACAGCAAATTGGAGCTGTGCTCTCGTGTGGCCAGAAAGCCCCCACCTCTGTGCTGCGCGTGGGGCATTTTTGCTGCCTCTGGGGTGATTGACTGTTCTGACCCACAGAGCTATGCCATGCTAAGTGATGCCTGTGGAAACTAATCACAGATCAGTTACAGATTTAGAAGTTTGGAAATTTCTCCCACCTCCCTAATCAATCACCAGTAGCGTCCAGGTAACCTCCTTACATCTTCCCCTTCGACTCTAACGTATAAAATAAGGTGCAAAGCTGCCATTCTCCAGGGCATTTTCTCCATCTGTTGAGATTGTGCTCCCTGGCAATTGTTGTCAGTTTGGCTCGAATAAACCCATAACAATTCTCTACAGATTCAGACATTTCTCACATCAACAAATCATGGGTTTGTTATACAATATAACTCAGGAGCAGCCAGAGGGAAGAGATGCATAGGGCAAGGTGTGTGGGAAAGGGTGTGGGGGTCCAATGCCCTCTCCGGGTGCACCCCTCTCCCAGCACCTCCAGGGGTCCGCCAACCTGGAAGCTCTCCCTGGATCCTTTCCTTTGGGATTTTTAGGGAGGACTCATTACATTGGCACATTAATGAAATCATTGTCCATCTGCGATCACTCCATTCCCAGCCTCTCTACCCTCCTGAAAGTCAGGGCCCGCGACAGAAAGTTCCAACCCTCCAATCACAGGGTTGGTTCTCCTGGCTACCCACCCCCATCCTCAGGTGCCTTCTTAAAGTTATCGCATTAACATAACAAAAGACACTTTAATCACTCAAAACACCGGAAATAGCATGGACACCTCCAACAGGTGTGTGGGACCTGAGGCAGGGGTTGGGCGCCTTCAGGTTTCACCTTCCAAATCTGCAACATAAGAACACTCATAAGAATTCCCACTCCTGGCTTGTTTCGCTTAGCATAACACTTTCCAGCTCCATCCATGCTGTCACAAAGGGTAGGAGCTCCTTCTTTCTTTCTGCTGCATAGAATTCCATTGTGTAAATGTACCCTAGTTTTTTGATCCGCTCATTGACTGATGGGCACCTAGGTTGCTTCCAGCACTTGGCTATTGTAAATTGTGCTGCTATAAACATTGGGGTGCAAAATTAAAAAAAAATTGAAAAAAAAGAGAATAAAAAAAAAGAATTCCCACTCTACCAGGCTATCGAGAAGACTAAATGTAAAAAATGCACATGATAAGTGCTTGATAAAATACTGTGCCGATGTTGCTGTTACTGCCCTTGTAAGTCTAAAAGGTACAAAGGAAATGATATTTTTTGGATACAAGAGGCTCAGAGACCTTAAGTGCCATCTCAAAGTCCCTCAGCCTATACAGGTGCTGGAGCTGAGGCTTAAACCAGAGAACCCAGTTTGTTCTTCCCTCCCCATCGCGTCGCTTTTATGTTTTCTGAAATCTGAATGGCATACCCTCCACCCTCCACTTACTTCCCCTCTTATATATCAAGATATCTTTTCAGATTCAGCTCTCTGGAACGTAGTGTCTTAGCTGAAATCGTTATTGATCAACTTCCTGTAGAGCCGGAGGGAAGGCACTAGCTGAAGCGAAGCAGGCTCTTTCTACTTGCATTCCGGGTGGGCCAGCAAAATGCGGCCCAGTCATGGAACCCCTTGGAACGCTCAGGGCCTCTGCAGCAGGCTGGGGTTCACCTTCGGACAAGGCCATGAGGCTAAACAGGGACCATCAGTCTCCCTGACGACCCACGTCAGGTCTTCCTGAGCACACCAATGGCCGCCTTGGAAATGTCCCCATACACACACCCAAAGGCCTCACCTGTCTCAGACTCTGCACTGCTCAACCTCCCCAGCTGCACGGGGCCGGCCACTCAACGTCCGCTGGGCACTCCCTCCTGTCTCTCCCCACAGTCAGTCCTCACCAGAGGCTGGAGGAAGTTCACAGGCTCCCACATCCTGGGATCAAGCATCAAACCCCTCATTTGTACCTCGCTTCTGAACTCTAGATTGATCCCTCGGCCCTGCCCCATTCTCCTGCCTAGAATCTAATTTGGGGCCTTGAACATTGGGGCACTGGCTTCTCCTTTCCGGATGACCTTCTTAGGTGATGTTAACAACACAGACCTCTGGGTTTCACATTCTCAGACCCTCCACCCCACTTTCTGTGATTCTCAATCCATGGTCAGTGAGCCACCATAATCATTTGTTCATCCCCTATTCTGTTCAATTATTAATTCAACACTGCTTATCGAGCACCCTCTATGAGCCAAACTGCACTGGAGACACATGGTGAACAACACTAGTCTCCTGGAGCCAGAGCTTCTTGGAGTAAACATTTATTTATGAACATCAAATAGTTATCAAGTGCCCACTACTTGGCAGGGGGTGTTCTTAACATGAAGGATACAGCAGAGAATGAGCAGGTACAGTCCCTGCCCTTGTACAATTTACATTGTTTTGGGGTAAGGGGGGAAGGAGAGCAAAAGACACAAAATAATAGTAACATGCCAGGAGAAAGAAAGTGATGGGAGAAAATTAATGCAGGGACAGGGAACAAAGAGCAACGAGTAGTTCTGCTTTAGATAGAGTGATTGGGGTTGTTTTCTTTGGTAAAGTAACATTTGAGTCGGGACCTGAATGAAGCTAGGAAGCAGGTCATGTGGGTAAATGGGGGAAGCATATTCTGAGAAGGGACAGCACAGATGGAGACCCAAAGGTAGGGGGACGTCTGATGTGCTTGGGGATCGAGAAGGAGGGTGGTGACCTGGAAGAGGAAAGGAGAGTGAAAGAAGTAGATCAGGCAGGAGGTGGGAGCAGGCAGGGGTGAGCATCTTTGTACAGAGTCTTGCAATGCCCTGGTGAGGACTTCAGGGTTTTTACCGAGTGAGATGAGTATATACCAGATGGTTTGAACAGAGCAGTCCTAGTCTGACTTAGATATTAAAAGATTCACTCTTTCAGCCCCATCTTTCCTGTTCTGGGTGAGGTGGGTAGTAATGATGATCTCCTTCAGTCTGTTAAGCCAAAGTCAGCAGAGGAAACAAACCTCTTCCTTCTCCTGGAAGATGAGGACCATCTCTTTCCAGATCAGAAAGCCAAGAAGAATGAGCCAAAATCCAACAGTCAGCAGGACATTGACTCAAAAGCAGAATATAGTTTTTGAGGATGACATATTTGCTACAGAAACAATCAAACCATCACCAAAAAAAAAAAAAAAAAAGAAAGAAAAAGAAAAACAAGAGAGAAGGAAAGAACATTTGAACCCATCTTGCTTGATCATAACATTGATATCTTTGTTGACCTATCTGTAAAACCAAAAGAAAAGTAGAAAAAGAAAGTAAAAGCTAAGTTCAAATTTGATGAGGATGTTGATGATGCCTCCTCTGGTATCCCAGCTAAGACAAGCAACCAAAGAGTCCATCTTCACAGGCAGCACCTGAACACGATCTGAACAGAAGGTGGCCGACCTGTTTGGTGATCCTTCAACGCCTTAGGAGGCCAGAAGAGCACACAGGGTATCACACCTCACCCTTCGGCTGCATCCTTCAGTTGGTGATGCTGTCTTATGCACTCACTGTCTTAACAAAATTATAAAAAGCAAATAATGAAGCAGCTCACTTACCTCTTACAAATGCACTTAGCATATTTCTGCACTGGTTTTAATCATGCTCAGTACTGCAAAACAAAAATAAATGTTTCACAGTGAAAAAAGAATTTGTTTTTTGTGACATATGAAGACTAGACCATTGGAGACATGGGTGGTGGAGACCAGCAAGATCATCATAGAGGACCCTGAGATGCGTCTCCAGTAAGAAGAAGGCAGCTCGACCAGGGTGCTGACAGTGGTACTGGTGACGATACTTTGAAAGAAGAGCTATAAAGATTTGCTGAATGCTCAGATCTGGAGTGTGAGAAGAAGAAAGAAGTCAAAGAGGACTTATAGCTTGAACCACATGACAAATGGGGATGTTGTGAATTAAATAATGAAAAGGTAAAGTCACAAACCGAGATTAGCACTGTAGTTCAAAGACTCTGGACCCTGTCAGTTCTCAATGTCACCTCCACCCCTCCTTCTTTCATTACCTGCTCACCCACTAACCACATTCTTTTCATTGCAGTAAGGATTTTGGATATTACCTAAGAGTGATGGAAAGCAGATATTACGGCATGCAGCGAAATGACTGTGTTAGAGCTCTGAAAAGCTCATGTTGGCCACAGGTTAGAGGGTGGAATGAGGAAGGGCTAGTGTAAATGGAGAGAGACAAGTGAAGAACTGACTGCAGAGTTGGGGAGGGGGGAGAGGAGAGTGGCTGGGACCAGAGTGGTATTTCAGAGATAAAGCCTGATCCTGCAGGGCCGTATTGGAGGCACGCAGTTCTAGGTTCTTCCTAAAGAAGCTAGCTCCCACGTTGGCTGTAATTGGCAGGCCAGAAAGGACCTGATGAGGCTGTGGTGGGGCAAAGGTATGAGGAAACAAGGAGGCATAGTTTAAACACAGGGTGACGGTAAGTGTGGTCTTTTGGGTGGGGCTCTCAGGAAGCTATGAGCTATTTCCAGGAAGAGATGACACTCTTCTTTGATGCCCTGGTGGTTTTTAAACTTTTCTGAGTGAAGTTCACCACTTGCTAACCATGTATTCTTCTCGCCTTTCCACAGCCCTTTCCTTCTCAGACTGCTTCAAACTCTCCATTTCTGCCCATCTGTCGGTGTCCTTCTCTGTGCTTGGTTAGGCCTCCTAACAGCTTGGAAAGGAGGCAGAGCTGTGTAATGGTTCAGAACACTGGCTTTTGAGTTGGGTTGGCTTGGATTTGAAACTCTGTGTGGCTTTGGGGAACTTATTGAATTTGGGGGGACCTCTGTGAAATGGTGCAAATGAAAACATCTGCCTCATAGGATGGCTATAAGGAATAAGGAGGATCATGCCTATGAAGTACATGCTGCCTGGCCAATAATAACGACTGGTGTTAGGACATTTTTTATTTGTGACAAGCAGTGCTCTAAGCACTTCCTATATATGAATTCATTTCCTCTTTTAAACTATCCTCTTATCACCATTGAATAGATGGGGACACTGAGGCTCAGAGAAGTTCCGTGTCTCACACAAGGGCACAGAGCTGTGCAGTGACGGAGTCAAGGTTGGACCGCAGGCAGCCCCTCTTGACCTGCAGATTATACAGCGGCTCCCTCAAGGGACCGCTACTCAACAAAGGCAGCTGTTGGTATCCTCACCAGACATTTTCATGAATGGGCACGCTAGGATCTCAGGAGGGGCAGGTATAGTTAGCTGAACCACCAGTTGCATTGCTTTTCCGTATTGTTGAGAATCTTTCTACATCAACTGAATCCATTTTGTTAGAAATGCAAGGGGAAGGACTAGGTACTCCAATGTGAAATGAATACATGAATGATTGTTGGAGGCTGTCCAACAAACGACCCCTGACACAGTCGGGACGGATGAGGCGCATCTGCACAGCAGAAGCGGCTATGGCTGGGTCTCCTGTCTATCTCTTCCTGTATGCTTGTCCCTATTAGCATCAGGCAGTGAGATTTTTGGACACCTGTGCTTTATAACAAAAAACTCTGCACGATGCCTCTGATTCTGTGCGAAATGATTTGTTGACCACAGAATAGAGACCCCTAGCAACCCTAATGCTGCCTGTTTCCCTCACCGGGGAAGTTAAGTACAAAATTAAACTATGGGCAGACCAACTTCCAGAGCACTGGAGGAAGCTGTTGCTAGGAATGTTTCTTAGGGAGTCACCACCTGAGAGCTTAAGATTTATTAGAGCCACTACCCCTCCCATGCCCTGGACAGGAGTGTATAGAAACAAGGAGTTTTAGTTGAGAATAATAATCTCAATACATGGAAACGAACACAAAACATGCCCCCCCCAGATGTATAAATCAAAAAACCGAGGCAAAAATCCAGTTATCTAATCGAGATAGATTTAATCTCAATGGATAATAGTTGATTTTTATATACCTACAAATCACCCCTTGCACCCTTTTAATTTAGACCAATTCCTAGAATTTTAATAGATACCTAGTTATTAATTGGCACCTGAAAGTTTGTGCCTGTATAGCTTTGTTGGCTAACTGATTAATGACCCTCTTGGTCAAAGTAACCTTTGCTTAACATGGTTGATCTGTGGGACTTCCTGTACTTTTCAGTTATTTCTTTGTTTAACATGATTGATCTGTAAAACCTTCTGTGTTTTTAGAAGTTATTTCTATGGTAACCGTTTCTGTTTTAATAATCACATTATGCATTGAATGTTGTATAACCTCCCCTGTAAAAATAAAGACTGATTCTTCTCGGTGAGTCAGTCAGGTCTAGAGAGCCTGGCTGTCCTCCGGCACCTCAGCCGGTGTCTCCTTTCGCCTGAGCTGTTCCTCCTCGGGGGACCCGGAGACCCGCTGAGGCTGGACCCCGGCAAATGATTAAGTTGTCTGCAGTGGGCCCTTAAAAATGCCTATAGAACAAATAAGCATTAGGAAGAGGCTTCGTTCATTGGTGAGGGAAGACACTAGGAGACCTGGTTTAAAGGTGGAAGGGAGAGTAGGTTTCTGGATGTGCTGAATTGGGGTAGGGGGACTGGGGCACAGCTATGGGCCTTTGGGATCAAGCACTGTGCCATGGTATTGGTGGAAGAAGAGTGTCTCTGTCAAGTTTCCCAGCCTTTCTGTGGGTGACATGTTGTGGTAACACCCAGTTCATACCAATCCCAATATTCCCACCTGTGGTGTCTTGGGCGAAGAGCTGCTGGCGTGGCGAGAGGCAGTGCGTGAAGGGGTTCAGCGCATGGAAGCTCAGGACAAACTGCCTAGTGATGTATTCAACTCCTCTGCCTTCTAGCTGTGTGATCTTGGGAAAGTAGCTTAACCTTTTGATATCTCCATTTCTCTACCTATAAATGGAGATTGGAATAGTATTTATGCCATTTGACTGACAGGAGAAGTAAATGGAATAACACCTATGACGGGTTTAGCAGAGTACTGGTAATGTTGGTTGTTGTTACTGCACCATGCAGTTGTATGCTATAATCATAAGGCAGGTGACTACTTAAGGACTAATTCAAGAAAGGCACCCAGATCTTAGGTCCCCAATGTCTAATCATCTGGACTAGAATTGTGATGGCAACTTCCCGAGCCTGCTAATTATTTTCATGCCAATGAAACACAGTGCTTGTCTATATGTCTCAAAGCATGTAATGAAAGAGTCCATCCCATTCTACTATATTCTATATCTCACTTTAAAATTTGACACAGTATGTTTTATATCCTAATCTATTCTAGCCCATTTCATTCCATCCTGTTCGCATTTTAAAGTATATTTCACACCTAGTCATTCCACACCCTTTTATAGTCCATTCCATTCCATATTCTATTCCATTTTCCATATTCCATTCCATTCCATTTTCCATATTCCATTCCATTCCATTCCATTCCATATTCCATTCCAGTCCATTCCACATTCCATTCCATTCCATAGTTCATCTGACCTCATCTCAAGTTATTCTTCATCCCATTTTCTGTCAATTCTAGGATTTCCTACCACATGCCATCCCACATTCCATTTTATCCCATTCCATTCTGTTTGGAAATTGACCCCGTGTCTCCCAGGCCACATCAGCCTGAGGATAAGGAAATGGTAACAATTTCCATGTTTCCTTTGCTACAACGTCACCTGTTTGCTATGAGTATAGTTCCATCTCAGATTCTTCCTGAATAACTGGGTGTTTCTCAGAGATCTATAGCCTAAATGAATCAATCTGATATTTTTTAATCATTGGCAGCCTTTCCCTTCACCTGTTCCAGTTTGCTGAGATGGAAGCTGGGTAGGAATAGCGCAGGCACTTAAAAGTTCAGACTACCTCACTCGACCAATGAGACACCTCCCATTGCACATACTGTCTCCTGCAAGTGGAAGCGGTTAGAGTTTCTTCTTCCTTTTTGCCCATTTTTACAGGTACAATCAATCAGGTGTCAGCTATATTCAGTAATTAGGCCTGGAGGTCTGTTCGGGCACCTGGCACTGAGCTAACGTATTTGGTTACATCAAAGACTGAGCAGAAAGGGTGGCCTTGTAACCAACTACGACATTCTGCACCAAGAAAAGATGGGCCCTGGGGGGCATGTTTGTACTGCTCAACAGTGACACCTGTTGATCTCAGATGGGAACATAGGCATTCAAAGTGGAGTCTGGGCAGACTTGGGGATTAAAGAGAAACAAACAGGAACACAAATGGACACCAAAGCAAGTAACACAGGAAAGCCACCTTCTCCCACTTGAGCTGGGCTCTCTGCTGTCAGAGCTGAGCTAATGTTAGCCGGGATAAAATCAAATGTACACAGAATTAATGAGTGGAAGCCTCTACAGAGTGCTTAACATTTAGAGGCAAACAGTGTACTGTGGTCCGCTTAGGGAAACGGAGGCCCATGCATCTCTGTGCTGTATGAGAGGTATACTCCAGTGGTGGAGGCTCGACCAGGGGTCACTGTGCTGAATCAAAAGTGAGAAGACTTTGCAATTCAGAGTAATGATTCTTATTTTTAAGTTTCTTTTAACTTGTGGAAACAAAGTCTACGAGGCCCCTTCCTTCCTTCCTTCCTCCCTTCTACTCTCCTTCCTTTCCCACCTCTTATCCCTCCCTCCCTCCCTTCCTTCTTTCCACAAATACTAACCGAATAGTTTTACTGACGCCATGAGTCAACCCCGGGCTGCGCATGGGTGCTGAGCACAACGGGGTCCAGACGCGATCGAGTCCATCAGTGAGCAGAGAGCCATGCTTGCTTGTTACATAGATCTTTAACTGAGTAAAGCTGTCAAGCACCCCCTGTGGCACACAGATGTGGGAAGGATGGTATCTATCTAGGGGCCTGTGGTGGACAGTGGTAGGTCAGTTTAAACCTTCATTGAGAAGAGGTTTCTTTTTATACTAGGTCTTAAAAAGTCAGAAGTTCTCCAGCAGAAGTAAACAACCTCAATGGCATGAAGATGAATTGTGCCTTAGGGAGTGGTTCCTATCTTCTGTGTCTTTGATATCAACTGCATGTTAGGAAGAAGATGAGCTTAGAGAGACAAGTTGGCAACAGGCTGACAAGGGACTTGGGAAGGAATTTTCTACTTATCTTGTGGGCAATGGGAAGGTATTGAAAGGTCTTATAAGCAGTCAGAGATTTGATGGCAAATACACTTTAGGGGGAGAACATTCTGGATGCAGTGTGGAGGATGGATTGGAAGAGAGAGAGAGAGAGGCTGTAGGTAAGAAACCAGTATGGAAAGTTAAAGTCCTTATTTGGACTCTATAGCACAAAACATTTTGATCATGTTTGTTATTTGCTTTTGTTTGTGGGTGTGCAAGTGTGTGTATATCTGTGTTGTCTGCAGTGGGCCCGTAAAAATGCCTATGGAACAAATAAGCGTTAGGAAGAGGCTTGGTCCATTGGTGAGGGAAGATGCTAGGAGACCTGGTTTAAAGGTGGAAGGGAGAGTAGGTTTCTGGATGTGCTGACTATGGGGGGCACTGCTGTTTTGAGGTGACACGAGGCAATGAAAAGAGCACAGGCTTTTAAAGAAATCAGACCTAACTTACATCTCACTCAGTAGTTAAGTGGTCAAGCAAATTAATAGACTTCACTGGATCTGTCTGTACATCTACTTAATAATATCTTCTTCAGAGGACTGGTGTGAGGATACATAGGTAAAGCATTAAATACATTAATACTGGTCCTGGCACCTGGAAAGCACTAGAGCAAATGGTGTTGCCTACCTACTAGATGAATCTGGGCCCTTGCTCTTCCCCGGTCTCCCAGAGATAACACTGTTTTTTTCACAGTGTCAAGATTATCAGGAGAGGATGGTGTGTATTTCATAGGGTGCCTTAGGCTTGTGTAATTTTATATAAAGTATCTACACACACATGCACACACACACACACACCATACAATGGCTGAAAGTAGAAAACCTTCCTGTGGAATATCACAGACAGAAATAACTCTGCAAACAGCAGAGCCTTTTATGAAAAACTCCAGATGCGCCAGCTGGTGCATTTTAGAACACCAACAGGTCCACCACTCTTTTGGCCTGCAGGTTCCAAAGATGGAAGCAGACATTCTGCCACCTCCATCTTTAAATTTAGATTTTGACATCATCCCCTGGGTCATGGTGGGGGCCAAGTTCACATGGCTGTTTTCTCCAACTTCAGCTTCCCTCGAACCCATACTCTCCGGACAATTTTCGCTCATTCCTTCACAGAGAGCTTACCGCCCACCTCACTTTTTTTTTCTTCAATTCATGGAAATGAATCAGGGCTCTGATGGCGTCACTCAAAAGAGAAAGCTAATTAAAAAGGTCCCCCTTCCTTCCTTTTAGAGACCTTGCAATAGTTTCTGCATTTAGGAGACACAAGCAAGGAAGGAAGCTGGCTCTTCAGCACAGCTGTGAATAGAGAAGGCCTGGCTGGGCTTTAGGGAAATGGGGTGATCAGTCCCCGTTAAAGGTTAATCCCCTGGGGGTGTGTTTGAAACCACTTTGTCTCTTCCAAGGTCGGGATAAACAGAATAACCTCAGGCCGCTCTAACCAGAAGGAACATGCAATGCTGTGGCATAAACATTAACTACAGGGTTAGCGCGATTAAGTTGCTACATGGGGAGAGATTTTTTTCTAGATGTTCACCCTGGGACGAGAGTGCTAAGCACTGCTGTTTACGTGGTTTTTGTCATGTGTCAGGAATTGTTCTAAGAGTTGTATACATGTCAAGTTATTTGATAGTTACAGCCACCAAAGGGAGTAAGTACCATTATAACTCCCAGTTTATAGATAGGGAAGCGGAGGTATAGATGAAATAAAATGACTTGTCTAAAGTCACTCAACTGGTTCATGTCAAACCTGAAGCCAGACCATTTGGTTCTGGAGCGCACGCTCACAGCCACTGCGCTACGCTGTCCAGTCACGGCATCCTGCAGTGGTCAAAGCTTAGTTGGCAACAGTGAGTGAGAGTAGGAAGCAAACTGTCCCCAGGGCACGTGGACCAGAGATGTATTTTATGTGAACTGTATAGTACTGGCCCAATAATATGTTACACTTGGGTTAATTGCCCATATTTTCAAATGAAAGAAAATTGGAAGCTCTGACATTTAGTAAAGTAGGCGATAGAGACTTTATACTCTACCCAACTGAAACTTCCATTCTATAGATTTGGACACTGAGGCCACAATGAGTTAAATAAATGACTTGTCTCATGTAGCCCATCCATGTAAGTACAGAGACCGAATGTACTACAGACTAAATGTTTGTGTCCCCCACCTCCAAAATTCGTATGTTGTAGCCCTCTCCCCAGTGTGATGGTATTGGGAGGTAGCCTTTGGGGGGTGGTTAGGTCATGAGGATGGAGACCTCCTGAGTAGATTAGTGCCTTCATTAGAAGAGACAAGGAAAACATGGTCTTTCTCCTCCATATGCGGACACAGCAAGAAGGTGGCCGTCTGCAAACCATTAAGGGGGTGCACATCAGCCAGCACCTTGATCTTGAACTTCCCAGCCTCTAGAAACAGTGATAAATACATTTATGTTATTTAAGCCACCCAGTCTATGGTATATCTTTCTTATAGCAGCCTAAACCGGCTAAGATGGGATGAGATCCCAAACCTGATTCGCAGAGGGGGGCTCTTCTTTGAGGATCCTGTGAGCTCCTAGCTCCATCTTCAGACTCTAGAGTCATAATCTGACATAGGACTTCTGTCATCTTTTTAATTGTTGTTCAAGTACCGGAAAGCATTATGCTAAGTGAAACAAGCCAGGCGGTGAAGAACTACCATACGATCTCACCTGTAAGTGGAACCTAATCAACAAAATACACAAGCAAGCAAAATACAACCAGGGACTTTGTAACCTTAAAGCAACCTCCGCAGTCACGGCAGCAGGCTGGGAACAACACCAGACAAGGAGACAAGCGCACTGGGCTGCACACTGGGTCCTGCCATTCACTCTCTTAGTGACCTGAGGCCGGTGACTCCGCCCTCAAAGCCTCCGTCTATTGATTTGTAAAAGGGAGATGCATTATCTGCTCCATCTGCCTCACAGATTTGCTGTGAAATTCAACTAAGGTAATATCAGTGACAATAAGCCTCCAATATAAATGACTACCAGGAACTGTGTATCACTTAGTCTGCTGAGGAAAGAGTCAACTTCTTGAGGGCATGCTGTGGACACTTCCCTGTATTCTCTGTGCTTCTGTAGCCTCACATCAGTGCGCATGGAACGATTAGATGGTAATGTATCAGTCATCAGGTAGGTGGCTCTGGCCAGAACAGTACAAGCAGCAGCATTCAGTGATTCGTTTGGGGGATTGCCATAAAAAATGCGGGAAGATGTTCAAGGGGAAGGTGGTTTGCTTCCCATATGTGTGAGCAACAGTCTATAAGGCTCCTAGGCCTTCCTGACCACCACTGGGCAGCAGCCCACTCTGTTGTCAGAAGCCAAGGCTTTGTGCTGGGCGGAAGGGACACTGGACCTGGAGGCAGAAGACGCGGCTTTCAATCTTGACTCAGTTCTTGAAAAGCTATGTCTCCTTTGGTAAATGTCTTCCCCTCTCTTGGCCTCAGCCGGATTATTGTGATCAAAGGACATTTGTGTAAATATTAAGCATTTACACGCTCCCTTCCTTCTCATGAGCTCTGTTATAGCACACTCATTTTCACTGAGGACTTCTTCTGGGTTTGTATTTTCTTTGGGCTCTATTTTTTTCCTCTTTCTTTCCTCCTTCTCCTCCCCGGCTTAAGGTGAGTCAAATTGTTCCCCTTCATCCTACCCCAAGGCACCCTGCCCAGGTTGAGGGTGTTTCCTCCCATCAGGGTGAAAATGGTGAGTAAACCCAGGGCCCTCAAAAGCAGGAAAGTCAGGTTCATCGAATGTAGTCTGATTTCTGCCTTCAGAGTTACTGCCTCAGGAAGAATATGAATCCGCTCTGATGTCTTTTTTCTTCTCCTGCCAGTGTCGCAGGCTGATCCTAGAAAAATTGGATTCCATCTAAATTGTTTGTTTATACGCCGAAGAATGGGTTCAGCGGAGACGGGGGATCTGGCTGCTCGCTCTCTCATTCTAGCTAATGAATTGAATCGCTACAGGAACTCCATCGTGTTCTCAGGGAAATCCTGTTGGCTGGGGCGCACTCCTCGGCACCGCTAAATTTAGGTCATGGCTCGGTGAAGAACAATTACAAATCCTTAATGAAAGATACTTCACTCAGTGACATCAAGCAGGACAGCTGGGCAGGCATTCTTATTTTTTTGTTGATGCTGTGCAGGTGGGGGATATGGAAGAGAGGACAAATGTTGACAGAAAGTCATTTTCTGACCACGCATATCTGTTGGCTGACCTGTGTGGGGGCATATGCCTGTCCCAGCTTGTACAGCAAGCAAAGGCTGAACCTAATGACCCTCCCCCCCACACACACGAAGAAGTTTCCTAAATAGGGCAAGGGCAAAAAAGAAGCTGGGGGCAGGAGGAGGCAGAGTGTTTGCATTCTGGTTGCCCATGCCTTTTCCAGATTAATTATTCTATAGTTTACCTCTTGTCCCTACCCTCTCACTCTCTACTCTACCCATACTGGACAACTTCACACACTGTGCTTACTCTGTCCCTTGGGCCTTTGCCCACTCTGTGCCTTGAGGCTGGAATGTTTCTCCTTCTTCTTTGAATGGCTTCTTCTTGCTCATCTTTTAAATACTAGCTCAGTGGTCACCTCTTGCAGGAAGCTTTCTGGGACTCTCCAAGGGTTGCCTTCCTCTGACTCCCTGCTTGACTTCTCCATCAGACTGAGCTCTGTCCAGGAGGCCCTCTGCCATTGTGTTCTTGGTCCCCAGGTAGTGGCCCGCTCCATGGAAACCAGGTTCCCCAAGGACCTACCTAATAAAGACCTGCTTGCTGCTGAAGCCAACAGACATTTCTTAGTTCTTATGTCCTTGCCCTATTAGTGGAATCTTACATGTTTATGAGATTCATCCATTCTATTGTGAGTGGAATTATGTCTCCAACAAAAACTATGTTGAAGCCCTAACCCCTGGTTACTGGTGCATAGTGTGTCCATTCAAGACCCAGCATGATTTCACTGAGAGGAGGTCTGATCGCTTGTTTGCTGAAAGCCTTCAATGAAGACTCGGTCTTTAGTTTATGAATTAAGCTTTCTGCTATTGCATGCCATCTTGCCTAAGAGCTCAATTGTGTCAAATTCTTCACACTCCTTCTCGCCGTTCTACCAGTGCACTTGTTTTCAGGCAGATTTTAACACTTATAAAAATTTCAATATATCATACTTTTTCATGCTGACAACTATTTCTGCATATTTCCTCTTTCTTAACCTATCTACCAGCCTAACTCACCCTTATCCTTCAAGATTTGACTCGGGCGTGATCTTTTTCAAGAAGGCCTCTCTGACCCCCCTCTACAGACAAAATAAGGGTTCTCTGTGCCTTTACAGGACTCCTGCTACTAACACCATTCATACATACTTCGTGCAAGTGTCTTCACATTAGGCTTGGTGCATGGCTAGGAACTGAGACTCACATATTGCTACCTAATCAGAGTCTCAAGTATATCACTTACTAACTAAATGCTTGTAAATAAAATAATATACATATGAATGTACTAAGTTCTGTGAAAGCAGAGAGAAGATAGTGACCAAAATTAAAACTTCCTCATAAATCTGTGTGTAAGATTGGCTCAGCTAATCTCTCTATTTTGGTATGTACATTATGTAGTGTTGTATAACAAGACACATGGTTCAATGAGATAGAAACGCACTTTTTGTGAACTAACTATTAGCATATAATAAAACTTTAATGAAAATTGACCAGGGGCAGGGAGGGCGCAATTCTACTTCATTTTGCACAATAGTCTCTCAGTAAATTGAAAGGTACACATAGAAACAGACTCACAGATAAAAAGAACAGACTGACAACTATCACAGGGGAGGCAGTGGAGGACTGGGTGAAAAAAATGAAGGGGTCAAGCAAAAACCACACACACACACAGAGACAACATTCCTTCTGGTAATCCTTATCACCAGGGGGAAAGGGGGTGCAGGGAGGTAGAAGAGGATGTAGGGGTGTAAATGGTGATGGAAGGAGACCTGACTTTGGACGGTGAATGCATGATGCAATATACAGATGAAATATGACAGAATTTTACACTTGAAACCTGTATAATTTTTTAAAGATTTTATTTATTTATTTTTAGAGAGGGAAGGGAGAGAAAGAGAGAGAGAGAGAGAGAGAGAGAAAAGAGAGAGAGAGAGAGAGAAGCATCAATGTGCGGTTGCTGGGGGCCATGGCCTGCAACCCAGGCATGTGCCCTGACTGGGAGTCAAAACTGTGATGCCTGGTTCACAGCCCATGCTCAATCCACTGCACTACGCCAACCAGGGCAGAAACCTGGATCATTTTGTTAACTAATGTCACCACATTAAATTCAATTAAAACAAAGAAAAAGAAAAGTACATCTGGAGTCTGGAGCTTAGTCTTATATATGTTGCTCAGTAGCTTTACAGTCTTGGAAAAATCCAAATTTTGCCTCTTGAAACTTAGTTTCCACACCTATCAAATGGGAGTTAAAAATACTTTTCAGGGTTATTCTGAAAATCAAATAAAGAAAGTATATGAAAGAGACTATAGTGCCTGATAAATAGTAGTAAATGTCAAATATACTACTCCCTTTCTTCTTGGGATAGAACAGGCCAGAGTAGTCGAAAAAAAAATAATGGAGCTAATTTTAAACAAGTGAGCAAAACAATTAAAAACATCTTTTAGCTTAGAGTGACAAATATGTGAAGAGCAATTTTTAGCAGAAATTCTTTGTAAAGAGGAGGCACTGCTGAAATGTTGGGGAGCTGTTGCAAACAACTGGAACACTTTGGGATCAAATTTTTTCAGTCTGAGAAAAGAAAATTTGAATTAAGTTAAAGATCAGTAACTAATTTCTGGATGCGTAAATAGTGCCATTAAGTTTTCTAGTAGAATATCCTTGATTCTGATTGGCACCACTCCACTCTAATGACGAATATATGGCATATTTTAGTTATAATTTTGCTTTTGAGTACTGTATATTTTATCATTTAATTTTCCCCTAATGTTCTCCTTTTTATATTACTTAAGTAATGTATGTTTTCAATCAGAGACCAAAGGAAGAAAAAAGTAAAATGCCTAAAATGTTACCTGCCTAGAAATGGCTAGGAACATTTCATGGGTATATTTTCAGATATTTTTCTAACATATATTTTACCATAATGGGACCAGACTGTACATGTTTTATTACAATGGACTTTTTTTTCATTTAAAACACTATGAATATTGTTACATGACAGAAGAATATTTGCTTGCAGCCATGAGCAAGCAATCTTCTTCAGACTCACTTCCTATGACAAACCACTGGAAACTGGTATGAAACATTGAAAATAACAATTTGCAAGCACTATATAATAGGTAGTGCGAGACCATGATCCCTGAAATGAGGAAAACAAATGAGGTTAACCCTACAATCATCCAACTTTTTTCCTAGACACAATTTATGAACTCAGGGACAAGGGACGGACTCCAAAACGGCCTGGCAGTTGAGTTGAGGAGGAAGAAACCACTTGGGGTAGAACCAGAAGTAGCTGGAATTTGCTGTGGGAAAGGAATGGAGAAAATCAAGTGCTCCAAACAGCATCATGGGGTCCCCTGGTGACAACATAACAGCGGTGTCTCCATGCTTACACTGAAATTCTGTGAGACTGGGCAAGGAGCAACTGTGTGGAAAAAAGGACGACCAGGGATCCCTAAACTGCAAAGTTTTCTGAGCTCACATTGAACCAGGGAACTGGTTGGGTTCATGCTGGCCAGAGAGTAGAGACCTTGTTGAATACACAGGGATCTGGCTACAGATGCCAGGAAGATGACACCTTAGGTGGGCACCCAACTCTCCCTATGCCAGCCCTAACAAAGCTGAAAAGAAAGCTTAGTAAAAACCAAATGAATCCACAAATCTCCTCATGTGGTTCTGGGCAAGTAAGTTAACTTTCTGAGCCTCAGTTTCTTTACTTACAAAATTGGGGCAATAACTCTATCGACCCTTTGGTGTTGCTTGGGGATTAAGTACAGCTCTATAATAAGAGGTTATATTCATTGAGTGCTTACTTGCTACAAGACACAGCTCTGAGACCTGAATTATAACAAGTACCCAATAAATTCCAGCATGATTATCAATGGTCTATGCCATTCTGTTCTCAGAAAGGTACTGTGGCCAGTATCAAAACTAAAATAATGCATTTTCAATGTGAGAAACAGTCACACCTAATAAAGACTCTGTTCCTTTAGCCATCAGACAATTTAGGACTTAGGGATAATCCTCAATGACTTGGAAAGTGAACTCAAAGACCTTCGGTTCAGCTCCTGTTGCACAGAGAACTCTTCACTCGCCTACTAACTTAACCCAACTGAACTGTGGGGCCTTAAGTGCAGAGCTATTTTGAGGGGAAGTCACCAACGGTGAGACCAATGCACTTTGAATCACATTCTTCTAAGGGAGGCCTGCTTAGTGATTCCAGGTGATTTATTATCTTCATCAATAATCTGAAGTCTCCGGCTAAAATCATAACTTTAATCGCTAGGTGAGTGTCCATAATATTACACATTATAGTAATAAATTTGCCTTAGTTACAGAATACCAGTTTTGCATCTTCATCATTTCTGTGTGTCTAGCATCCAGCAACTGTGTTTGCTGCAAAGTCATTTATGCTCCAGAAAAGAATGACCAAGGTACTCACCCTCCAAAACATACCCAGCCACTCTATTCTGGTCCTTCAGGCTACTTGTGTCGGTGACTTGCCGGGAGTTGGAGGCTACAGTTCAGCCATGTTTTTGTGCCAGTATTTATTTTTTGAGAGGCTTTACCTAAGATGACCTTTTTGGGGTGGGCATAAGGATATGCCCCGGGGCCATGCCCCTCACTCCCGTGTCCATGAGTTATAACAAGCCACCTCATTGCCTCATGGCTGGAACAGCCCTCCACTCCTGCTGGCAGCATCCAACGACACTGCTGGGCCAGCAGGCTGAAGTCATATTTGGAGCATACTCTGCTCATGGAGGTTCGTCTCAATGCCAAGTGCAAGGGTGACTGGCCACAGCACCCAAAATACGACCGATTTGCAGCCCTCCTGGTAATTTTCTCTCCATGGAGGAAAACAGCTTAGGAAACGTCATTCCGGGGGATTCCGATAGTGGGGAACACAGAATCATGGGAGTTCAAACATAAAAGTGTCCTCTAATATATTTTTTCAAAATTTGCCATTCATATAGGTGAGAAAACTGAGGCCAGGCAGTGAAGAACTCCCCCAACATCATAACAATTCACAGCCGAAAAGACAGAGTTAAAATTAGGTTGCTGGAGACCCTGGAGGACTTCTTTTCATCTTGCTCTTAAGTTGTTCACATCCTTTTCTCTGTTTACATGGGTTACCTAACCTCACCTCACCAACCCTGTACTGTACTCTGTTTTGAAGACAAGGCAACCGAGACTTGGAGGAGGGTGCCAGTTTGCCTAAGGTCACCCAGCTCGTAGACGTCTGGGTAGACTCTGAACAACCTACCTGCTTGTTTCTAGGGCCCAAGGTTTTTGCCATATTCCAAGGCAATCTGATGTCACTGAGAAACAAAGGAACATTTTTTAAACCCAAAATATAAATCTTCCTAGATGTTAGAGAATGCCCTTGGCCAAACTGTGAGATACAAAATTCATTTATAGGGCACATGACCACAGTCACTCTCCCACATCTAGGCTTCTGGAGCGGTTCCTTTTGCTTTGAATGTTCTGTTTCTAATTGGTAGAAATTTTTAAAGAAATCTTGACTAAGGACTGCATGCCTCAATTTTTGTTTTAGCTCTGCTACCAATTTCCTGCATAATTTTTGTATAGTCACTTCACATATCTTTCCTTCGATTGCCTTCTACCTACACAACAAAAGGAGAAGGAATGGATCAAAGATGACAAACAGGGTTACCTTAATACCAATTCCAATACGTGGTGAGTCAAAGCTGCATCTCTGTGTTGAAAATCATTCTGAAACCATAGACAGGCTCGATGGGGAGTGGAGTATGAATGACTAGCGATGCTTGCCGTAGGCGTGTTAAGAGATTGGTATCAGGTAAGACACGATTTGCCATCCATATAGCAGAGGATCTTTGAGGTCCTTCAAGTTCTAATGAAGTCCTTCTTGAATTGGAACTGAAACCACTGATCTGTTAGTAACCTCTTCCCTCTACTCCAGAAACCTGTAATCTGTGGAAATGATCTTTGGTGGAGACTTCCAGGAAAGAGCAAATCCAGTCTTTTTTCCCAGCGGAGAAGCCCCAAACTCCCACCAACCAGAAAGGAACATAACGTCTCTCCTTTTGCTACAGCCTGGGATAGTCCCCAAGTGCCCAGAGCAGAGAGGCAGAGGAAAACCAAGAAGCCACTGGACTTGGAAGATGCTATTTCTAGGTATGAAAAGGTAACTGTTTACTATATAATTCACTTGAGACCCTGACAATCCCCCTGTATCTGTGTATTAGGAATAGGACAAGCAGGAGACAGAGAAGCAAAATATCATTTCATTTCACACACATTTGCTGAGATTCTCCTCTGTGCGATGCACTGTTAAGCAGAGAAAACAAACAGACAAAGCACAGTCCCTGGCTTCTGAGGGGTGCCAGAGAGGGCTGGCTGTCAACCCTGGAGAACTGCTCCCACTCCTAGGGATTGCTGCTGGGAATGGGCTAAGTAGGAGACCACTTTCCTGATCCTCCCTCACAACCGTAGGAAGCTTTTCAGCGCATGCTTGCCAATGGCATGAACAGAAGTGGCGTGCACCCATCCCAGGGCAAACAGCAGATGAGATCCTAGGGAGCATATGTGCCTTCTCCACCCTCTCTTTCCTCATTGGCTGGATAAACACAGGTTCCTAAAGACTTGGGGACCACGGTTACCACATCACACCTGGATAGTGAGTTTTGACAGTTAACACCTGTATCCAACTGCTAACATAAGCAGAAAATACATTTTTACTGTATGTGAAAATACAGGCCCCTGAAGTTCCAGAGCTTATTTGTCAAACCAGAAAGGGTTTTCTTAGTGAACACAACCCATGGTGCTCAGGGCAGGTGAATAAACCGGAAATTGTGATGTCACTTTAATTTTGTCCGGTGACAGGGCAGAGTTTTGCATGCTGTAGAAACACAGGTCCAGGGATGAGGGAAAACCTAGCAGCTCAAAGGAAGGAGCTTGGGGAAGTGTTGGAGGGGTCAGAGCAACAGGCAGGCACAAGGGCCCTGAGGAGAGAAGGAACCTGGCACCTTGTGTAAAAATCAAAGAGGTAAGTGCCTGCAGCTGAGGTTCAAACAGGGCATGGGGAAGAGACAGGATGGGCTGGAAAACAGGGCCAGGTCACGGCATAGTGGAAGGTTTGACTTTGAAACGAAGACAGTGGGAGCCAAATCTCAGTAACAGAGTCAGGTTGCTCTGCACTGGCGAAGGCGAGGCTGGGAAGAGATCATGCCCATCAAATTGATTACTGTTTTTCACTCTTGAGTGCAATGTCAGCTCCAAGGCAAGGAGTGGATATACTTGGATATTTGTTGCCTAGTAGATGTACGAATGAGTGAACCATTTCAGAGCCGTGAACCATTTCACAGCCTGTTGTACTAGTTCCGATGACAGATGACAGGACTTACACAAAGGTAACTGATGTGGACGCAGTTGAGACATTTGGTAAGCAAGTGATCCATTGGCTATGCAAGTGCTGATGGCGTCCAGGATAGCTTTGCCTGGTAAGTTGCTATTCATGTATCATAACTACCAAGTGCCAGGGACTGTTCTAAGTATTTTGCGTACAGTCACTTATTCGATCCTTACAAAAAGTCTGTAAGTTAAATGATATCAATATCAGATGAGGAAAATAAGACACAGAGGGGCTAATAATTCACCCCAGGTCACACAGGAAGTTACCATTACAGTCAGGACTTAAACTGCAAGTCCGGCTTTGCAGGCTACACTATGTATGCCCGGTGGGACATTGTTATCTGCTGTTGTAAAACAGTGTAGGAGAACCTGCCCTGGGGAGGAGAAAATGAGTTCGAATTTAGGTCTCGGAAATGTAAGTTGTCTGCAGAACACGCCAGTGGGAGTACCAAGCAGACAGGTGGACATTTATAATCAACTGCTGGACAGTGCACACGGAGTCCAAGCCGAGAAAGGGATCACAAAAAGGCTGAGTTCGTGGCAGGTAGTATGAACCCGCTAGTAAAGGAAGTGACCACATGAGACGGAACTGTTGTGTGGCACGAGAGACTCCAGTGGACGTTAGAGGATACGCATAAAGAAAGGGTCGGGAAACTGAAATAAAGTGGCAGCCCGAGGGAGGGCCCGGGAATTCCCAGCAGAGCATCAGGACATCGAGCATGCCGGTTACTCTCTGATTTGATTTTCTGGCAATTAATGCTACCACGACTATTGCATACTGCAGTAGCTACTTACGATTTTCAAATTAATTTTTATCATATTGTACAACCTAGATGTAAGGAACCCTACCACATACTGCAAGGGAAGAACAGAAAGGCCTGAACCAAATAACAATGGTAGTCACAAGTCTAGTAACCAGCACCTCTTCCAAAATAGCTGGAACGCAGTTGAGTCCTATTGGGGTGTGTGTGTGTGTGTGTGTGTGTGTGTGTGTGTATTTCACTTACATTAATATTCTGTGTATATGTTAGTCTAAAACGAGGACAATAATAGCAGCTGAAAGGTATATTGTTTGGAGAAATCAGTAAGTTAGGAAAGATATATTAGTAAAGATATAGTTAGTAAAGGTATATTATTTGGAGAAATCAGTTAGTAAATAATTAATAAAAAAGCATGCAGGCCCCACAGCTGTTATTTGTCCAATGTGTGAAGCTGTTGTGGTTGGTTTTGTTTTTTCCTGGGCTGCTCATACATAAAGCTGCTCTCTTTGGATATGAGCTGAATCCACAAATGTATGTTGGCTTCTCTTGGCTGGTTTTTGACCCTTTATTTCTCATAATAACAGAATAAATAACAATTTCTCAGTTGAAGAATGCTTGCAATTTAGGAAGTTTGTATTCCTTACCTAATCTTCACAGAACTCAGAGAAAAAAATGAATTTTTTATAAATGGAGAATCTGATGCTTAGAGAAAATTAGCTTATTATACTGTCTTTACTATAAACAATGGTTAATATTATTGAACGCTTTTCCTGTTCTGGGTATTTTGAAAACATTTCATGCACATTTTCCTTTCTGATTCTGTTAATGAACCCATGCAGTTGGTATGCTTATTATTTCCATTTTACATAAAGGGAAGCCAGCTTAGAGAGGCAAAGGAACTGCCCAAGGACCCAGAAGTGGCAAGTTTTGAAGTGTCCCTTCTACTGAGCTTCTGACCCTTTGTCCTGCCTGATGCTCTTTCTCCTACTCTTCCCGTGCACGCAGCCTTGTCTCAGCCAGATCGGGCTTCGGTGCTAGGATGTTGCCCAATGTCCACAATGTGTTCTTCATGTGTGAGTTCAAGGCCAACCTCAGCCTGTAGCTGCCCTTTCCCCCACTGGCTTATCTCTGGTGGGACTGGGAGGTAGACAGTGTGCTTGCATGTGCAATTCCCAATTCATACTTCTCTGTGAACTTGAGTTCTTATTTTAGGGCCCAGGAGGGTGAAGATTGCCTAACAACATCCAGGGTTTATTTGAGGCAAACTGTGAAAAAGGTAAATTTCTTTTCTTTCTTTCTTTTCTTTCTTTCTTTCTTTCTTTCCTTCCTTCCTTCCCTCCTTCCTTCCCTCCTTCCCTCTTTCCTTCCTTCCTTCCTTCCCTCCTTCCTTCCTTCCTTCCTTCCTTCCTTTCTCTTTCCTTCCTTCCTTCCTTCCCTCCTTCCTTCCCTCTTTCCTTCCTTCCTTCCTTCCTTCCCTCCTTCCCTCCTTCCTTCCTTCCTCCTGTCCTTTCTTTCTTTCTTTCTTTCTTTCTTTCTTTCTTTCTTTCTTTTTCTTTCTTTCTTTCTTTTCCTTCCTCCTTCCTTCCTTCCTTCCTTCCTTCCTTCCTTCCTTCCTTCCTTCCATTCTACTTCAATGACAAACACTTTTTGCTGGTACTACTCACACTCTCCAGCTTTCCTACCATTTAAAGTACTTTGATTGACCCTCTTCTGTGCACCTGGATCTGTGCTCTGTGTTGGGCACATGAAGGGAATAAACAAGCCATGTTTTACTGGTAGATTCAGGAATGCAAACATGTAAGTAAAATGTGGCATGGTAAATGCTGTAAGAAGATTCTTCAAGGTAGGGAGAAGGTCGAGGGAAGCACAAGGAAGGGACCGATCAGCCTTCTTGAGAGTGAGGGTCTCACAGGTCAGGACGTACTGCCCAGGGCTCGAGCTAGCTGAGCTGCTCTTTGAAGGGTAAAAGGTTCTCTGGGCTGGGTTTGGGGTTCATGGTGACTAATAGGCAGATGAATCAGTCCCTCTGGAGGTGCAGAGGTCTGAGATACCAGGGCACATGCTGGAAACTGAGTGCTTCATTGTAACTGGGGATGAGAGATGGAGAAAGGAAGTGAAGAGGCAGGCCGAGACAGATAGGGAGGGCTTTGTATCTCCTGCTAACGAGTTTGGATGCCTCCCGTTCTGACCAGGAAAAGCCAACAAAGGGTTTTAATCAGAGCAGCAGTGATACAAGATTTTTGTTCTGAGGGGTCCACTCCTTGTTGGGAACTATGATCCGATAGGGAAGATTCTGGAGACATAGTGTGGAGGCGGGGCTGCAGTTAGAGGTAAGAAGGGCCTAAGCTAACATATTAGATGCCGTGGCAAAGAAAAACAAGTGTTCTGAGAGCTCCAGTAGGAAGGTTGACCAGAGTTATTAAGGTTTCTGACCTGAAAAACTGTCGTGGATGGTGACACCACCCATTCACCAAGAGAGGGGGGATTCCAGATCCACTGGGTTTGAGAAGGAGGGAAATGAATGAGTTTGTCTTTGAAAGTGTTTTGGTTTGAAGTTTCAGTGGGATGTCCAGGTAGAGATAGTGGATGGAGGGTTAAAAATGTAGACCTGGTGCTTAGAAGGCCAGTCTGGACTGGACATAGAGATGGGAAAGTTATCAGCCCACAGGTGGTAGGTAATTAGAGGTGGTTTTGATTAAAAATACATCAGACTTTATTCTGCAAGGTGAGAGGAGAGCAAGGTATAGAATGGACACTCATGGAATGCTAATATTTAAAGGTGAAGAAAGGAAAAAGCAGCAAAGAAATCATTTTCTGGAGGTTTCAAGGAAACCAGGAGAGAAAGTCTTCCCTGAAGACAAGGGAAGGAAGAGCCGCAAGGAGTTAAATGTGGACAGAGCAGAGGGGACTAAGAGAAGGAGTGAAAATGGTCAGTTGGCTGTGGCAGTGTGCAGGTCACTAGAGACCCTGGAAGGGAAGTGCTCTGGAGTGATGAGGCCCAAAGCCAAACAGCAGTAGTAGATTAGGGAGGAAACAAGGGTTGAGCAAGTTCAGCGCAGACTCTGGGCTTATGAAGCCGACATTACAGTGACTTTGCTGAAGGTCACAGGCTCCTAAGAGGTACAGCCAGGACTTTAGATCCAGTGGTTGAGGAATGCAAGTGCCATTTGGGGGCTGTTTCACATTAGCCATTTACTTATTTGTATAAGTATATATTGGTCACCTACTGAACTCTAAACACCTGGGAGTTAGGCCCCTTAGATGCATCATACAAAGCACATATGGATGATTATCGAGGAAACTGAAGGGTCTGAGATTTTACTCCCAAGATAATAAGTTAGCCTTTTACAGTTTCAGGGAAGCTGGAAGAAGACTGGAGACTCAGGGATCAGAGACAAAGGACAGCTGATTACTTAGAGGAATAATAATAATCAGAGTAACATTTTCTGACGACAGTTCCCTGACCCTCGATTCCCATAGGGTGACACGAACAGGGTGGTGCCTGCACATATAGTCAGTAGAGTTAAAGGGGAGGAATGCTGAGTTTAGGGAAATTGACTCTTTTATAATGGGCAGTAAGCATGCCCATTAATTCTATTATACTACACAGTAAACAAACCTGCCTTGTGCTCTGGAGAGAGACATTGTCTCTAGGTTTCAAGGCTGTTTGCTACACAAACACCGTTGGAAAAACAGTGCAGAACAAAGGAAGGCTGTGTCCCTGCTTGCAAAATATGCAGAAATGTAAGAGGCTCAGGGAAAAATGTCTCCTAACAATGGTGTGATATAGGTTGCAGATTTCCTACCTCATATTTATTTTCCTCCACACAGTAACGGAAAACTGAACATATACCAGGCAGCAAGGTATCTAACTAAAGAGTATGTGATAGCTGGAGCCCTCGCAGCCTTCTTATGACAAGAAGATTGTAGCTTCAAATGAAAAGGGTAAAACAGAGTGACAGAAGGCGTCTGGGTCCCTGGTAGCAGTTATGGGCTGTTTATCTAGGGATTTTGTGTGAGTAGATCAATTTTCATGCTTTTGTGCCATTATATTGGGTTCTGTTATTAACAACCATAGATTAATAGTTACGATTAGTAACTGAATGCAATTGCTAACTGGAATTATAGTCTTCATTTTCTACTAACTTACGACATTAACCTAAGCATGTCAATTGACCTCCATGAACTTCATATTTCTCAGCCAACCATTAGGTACTTCCTAACTAATATTTTTGGCTTGCAGTTCTTAAAATATATTTTCTTTTTTATCTTTTAAAACTCAGGGATTTTATTTGGTTTGAGGTTGTTGTTGTTGTTTTTTTTTTTTTTTGGTATTCCATTTTCTTTGGACAGAGGCCCCCCTGAAAATTAACTGGATTTTTGAAAATCATATAATAGCTTACTTTGCTGCCTCCCTCTTCCCAACAGCTGAATATGGGCTTTGTAGATGCCTTAACTTAGGAGTATGGTATGAATTTCAAATGGGTTTCCAGGCATCTTTAAGGTTGTTAGGAGAAGAACTTCACCAGAAATGTTTGTTATGCACATTATGCACAACAATGCAAACAGTTGGTCTGCTGTGACATCTGTATTGCTCGTGCTAGCACAGAGCCTGCCACACAGTAGGTCCTCAATACCTACTGAATGAGTGAACAAACACCTTCATTTCAGAGAATAGTACATTAAGGGCCAGAAGTAGGTGGGGCAGGGCCCTATTTGAGCCATCTGGTAAATAGCTACTCACTCCACTCCTGTGCAGAATGTGGCCCAGAAGTTTTCATATAAAATAAATCTTGGGTAATGTAAAATAGAAGAGATCAGAAAGAAAAAATGATATTGGAGTTAAATGGTTTCTGCATTTTTTTTCTTTTTTAAATAGGAGGTCATTTGTTCATTGGAAACATAGCTGTCAGTTTAAATTATGCCCTTGTTTGAAGATATTGATACTGGATAATGAGGTTTCACCGAATGACTGTATACACTTTTTCTCTGAGCTAAATAATTCCAATTCCTGTAACCTTTTCTCATGAATTGTATTTTCTAGGTTCTTAATCACCCTGTTCTCCCTTGAGATTAAATAAAAATGTTAACCAGCAATAAATATCACAGGCTGATTTTTACATGAACATTAGCCCTGTACTCATCTCTAAATACATCATGCCATGGGTGACTCTAGGGTCAGATTTAGTCTTTTATAAAATGCTAGTGCCCTGGCTGGTGTGGCTCAGTGGATTGAGCACCAGCCTGAGAACCAAAGGGTCACCATTTGGATCCCCAGTCAGGACATGTGCCTGGGCTGCAGGCCAGGTTCCCAGTATGGGCACATGAGAGGCAACCACATGTTGATGTTTCTCTCCCTCTTTCTCTCTCCCTTCCCCTCTCTCCAAAAACAAACAAACAAACAAACAAAACAAACAAATAAATAAAATCTTTTTTTAAAATATGCCAGAATATTTTTCTTACTAATGTCTAGAATTGCCTTTAAGTTTATATTAATCTGTGGGTCCATGATACTAGCTACCAATATATTATCAAGTATCTAAATAGTATCAAGGAAATCAAAAAGCAAATGGGCAGATGAGATTTTCTCACCTGCAATCTGGGTATTTGATTTTTTCATTCATGAATCCATTGATTCATTCAATTGTATGTATTGTGTTCTTCCTCTGTGAGAGGTTCTGGGCTCAGTACTAGCACAGAGGTGCAAGAGGAGCTCTCAGAGGAGTTCTCAGGCTCAAGGCCAACACCTACCACCAGCAATGATGATGGAGGATGGTCAATGGAAGGATATAAGGACAGGAGGCTCAGGAACACCAATGTCCCCTAGTGCAGTTGGGTCCTGATGTCTTAAAGGACATCAGATGTCTGATGTCTTAAAGGACAAACAGTAATCAGGCAAACTGAGAGGGCTGGACAATGGCTGCATTATATAACACTAACACATGCTGTCGATTAGTTACTACAAGTAAAGGATTGGAGGAGAGCACTGTCTGTGCTCTTACTGCGGATATACAGCCACAGCTGAAGTAGACAGCGAGCCCTCTCTGAGTCAGGGACTGTGCCTGGTGTTGGAGACAGAGCAGAGAATAAGGTAAAAATGTCACGGAGCTTAGTGTTTAGAGGAGGAGACAGACAAGTGAACTCATGGTTAAAATGAGAGCAACTTATTCCTTCTCAGGACAGTCTGAGTTTTTTTCTCATTGTCCTGGCTTAATTGTTAACTATGTCCCCTTTCACTCTCAAAGATGCCCTGGCTTGAATAATAAAATTGCATACAGTCTTCCCTGCCATGGGGCCCGTTGTTACCCTAGTGCAATATAAGGTAAAATGTTTGCGTATGTTTGGAAAGATAGATATATACATAAAATGATATGCATTATTATTTTCCCCATTAAACACATTTATATACCTTGGAAGAAGGAATGTGAACATTTGAACTCAAGAGGCAAAACATGCTTTGACAATGAACTGAACTGACAAGATACTACATAAAAAGTAGCCCTTCTCCTGCGTTGGGGGAGGAATTCCTTGAGATGATTATTATTCCATCAGGAGACCGGGCCTCCCCACCCCCACTTCTCAGAAGCTCAAAGGCAGGGGAGCTGGAGAGAAACCTATTGTCAGTTCTCTATCATTATCAACTGTAGCTACACGTCCAGGTGAACAGAAAAAAGGACAGGCTCTGAGAAGGTGGTTGGTGTGATTTTTGGAGGACCAGGTTTGGAAGAAAGAAAGAAAGGGAGAAAACCAACGTTCTTAATATCTCTACGTGCCAGGCCCTGGGCTGAGTGCTTTACCGGTGATGCCTCCATGACTGCAGTAATGCCCCAGGGGTTGGAATGACTGCGGAGACCTGTGGCCCAGGAAGTCCAGTGACTGACCCAGATGTAACCCACGAACACTGAGGACGCCTGCGTGAAAGCCCGGCAGAAGCTTCAGTGACTGCGTTGTTTCTTGTATTCATTCTTCAAGGCATATATTGGATCTTAAAAAAATACATTTTTTTGATAGGTGATGTTGTTGAACTAAGACAAGATTCCAGATAAGAGAGGCTGGAAGGAATCAAGGTGTGATTTTAGCCAGAGGTAGCGCATGTTTACAAAACGTGTGCCAAAGAATTTTCCCTCATGGCCAGAGGTAGCCAGACAGAAGTACTGCACACACTGTCTAGCAGCACACCAATTAAGAATGTGGGGGGAAAGATGAAATTAAGCAGAGCAGATTGCGTTCTCAGTTAAGGAATGACCAGAAAATTCATTATGCTCCCTGTATTAGTCAGAGGTCTTAGTTGCATGCATCAATTGCAGTTTTGGTTAACATAAGCAGACGAAGAAGGGAAAGCCAGAAAATTAGTTTTATTGAGTGAATGAATGAATGAATGAATGAAGAATGAGTATCTAATGAATTAATAAGTAATAAGAGACATACAAAAAAACTGCAAGGAACTCAAGAGTAACACTTGGCATGTCATCCTACACGAGATTACAAAGTTTTGAAGCTCTGTCATACACCAGAATAACACTAGTACAGAAATAGCAAATAAAATCATATTTCCTATCCTCCAGGAGGGTTTTTAATAAATTGAATATTGAGAAAGTTGACTTTGTTCTCAGATAAAATAGACATTTTATAACTTCCATGTATTTTCCTTATATTCCTCATCCAATTGGCCTTTTCATAGTGTGCTTACATCATGCAATCCTGTTTATCTCTTCCTTGCCTTGGCCAACTTCCTTTGCTTTCACACCCATTGCAGAGGAGTTTTGCTTTTTCCTTTAAGAACTTTATTTTTATACCCTGCTTGTCTGCACTTAATTTACATCTTCTCCTCCAGCTTCAAAGCTTCGCCGAGGCTGTGACTTCACCTCCTCAACAGTGGTCACTGTCTTCTTTGAAGTTGCGTTTTCATTGGAAGAGAGATGCTGTGTCTTTTGGCTCCTTCTCCTCATCCACGCTGTCAGGAGATGAGGGCAAACCACAGTTACCCTAAGGATTTTGTGGGATAAACCTGATACTTTCTGGATATAAGGAGCCAGCCCGCTTCCCCGCTAGGACTTGGAACAAGACAGGAAAATGATTTCAAGTTTAGGCGAAATCTTCAGAGGCTCGGTTCCTTAAACATCGCTCTGCCGTGGGAACGTTTGGGGCACAAGAGGGCCCATGCACAACCTCGCACGTCACCTGGGGGAGGCGGGCAGTGGGCGGCCTTTCACTGTGACCCCCACGTCCCCCAACATAACCTTCTTACTTCACTGTGCTCATCCTGATCGCACTTTGAGTTTACAATATAAGATTTGTTTTTCATCCTGTTCCATGTCCTTGGAGAGAGCTCACTTTGATGACATGCCAGGAGCTCATTGTGAGGGGAGCCAGTTGTACGGCAGGATGGAATCCCTGAGGCATCCTGAGGAGAAGGGCGGTGCCCTGAGAGGGTGGGATTCCAGGGAGGACTCGGGACTGCCTTTCCTTGAGACTGCTCAGAATAGCATGTGCGACTCTCCCACTGGGATGACTAAATCTCATGTTTGGAAGGGGCCATTGAATCCACGCAGTTCCAGCTTTGTAAGAATGTGAATTCCTCGGGCTGTGAAGCTCCTGTTGGGGCCCCAGTTGCTGGAACCATTGTGGTGCAATAAAAGAAAAGCAGTTTAGAGTCAGAGTCTTAGCTCTGCCTCTTGGTTAAGCTGCTTAGGCTAATATTAACAATACTGGCAAGCATTTATTGAGCATATACTATGGGCAAGGTACTGCATGAGTGCTTTATTTTCAATAGCTTATTTGACTTTAATAACCAGTTAAATTTTATTACTATTATTATTATTATTATTATAAAATAGCAAACAAACACATAAGTTCAGGCATGGCTCCTACAGTTACAAAATTAATAAGAAGAAGAACCAAGTCTTAGGGCAAGGCCTCACAGGCTCATGTGCTGAACAACTACACTACCCCCTAAATCACTAGTCCTTGCCAAGACTTAGTTCCTCATCTGGAAAATGAGGCCAGTAGTTCTGCTTGTAGATTAGCAGGATTAAATAAAATTGCTTATGTGTGGTGGGATTGTGCAAGTGACTTGCTGGTCACCTAGAACATAGGTTTCCACCATGATCGCCAATGGTTTTCCCTTTCCTCCCTTCCCTGTTCTGGAAACCACAAGCCTTAAATCTCACCTCGGGAGACACTAGACAGACATCATGGCTGTTCTCTGTGGCCTCTGCCGATGGCTTGGTGATTTGGCCCAGTGGTTCCATGGGGCGAGCTTGCCCGCTCCCGGCCAGCCCCATGAGAGCACAGGCGCGGGGGAGACTGACTATGCAAGGCTGCCGGGACCCCACTCTCCCCTTGGCATACCCCACGCAGAACAAGGCCTGATGCATCCTGGCCAGATGAGGCTCCCCATTGCTCCCCATTTCACAATGTCTTGATGCAATGTGGTTCCCAGGGGCACCAACTGAGAGTTACACAACCTCCTTCTCCTTCAGCTTTGGGAAACTAAAGCATTCTTCTGGCCCCTTTGCAGCCCAGCTGGGGGACTCTAAACAACCTCTCAGCCCCTAGGAATTCCAGTGGGGAAAACCTAAACCTGAGGCCCACTTGAGCCTTATTTCCTGAGGGAGCTGTTAGTAGGCCTGCTTCACTATTTGTCACAATGACCCTCCACGGCCGGTGCCCAACTTGACACATGTGAGACTGACACTCGGCAAGAACCAGTCACTCACTCAAAGTCATGCATGAAGGACTCAAGCCAGATCTGCTCAACTTCAAAGCTCTTTACATTATTCCACATTCCACTACTAAACTGGACTGGCAATCCAGGGCACAATGTTGAGAAGAACCATTCATTCATTCATTCATTCATTCATTCACTCACTTATTCATTCATTACAAGTATTTACTGAGAATCTATGATGTGCCAGTTACAGATGTTCAGATGCTGGTGATACAGATGTGAACAAGTGTAACTTTTGTGTTCTGACACAGAGCTCGCAATCAAATGAAGCAGAACATAGATAATGAACAAATGTGTAAGTATACGAAATGTCAGGTAATAGTGTCAAAAAGAAAATAAAGGTAGAGCCAAGGAAGGCTTCTCTGTCAAGGTGTTTGCTGAACTGAGCCTTGGGTGAGGTGGGAAGTGATTCACAGGAATACAGGTGAGGAGTATTCCAGGGAGTGGAAGCAAAAAGCTCCAGGTAGAAATAGGATGGTGCTCCATGTATTTGAAGGAGGACTATGTGGCCAGCGCTCTGGAGCCACTGAGAGGACTCAGTGTTTTTTTTTAAGATTTTATTTATTTATTCTGTAGAGAGGGAAGGGAGGGAGAAAGAGAGAGAGAAACATCAATGTGCAGTTGCTGGGGGTCATGGCCTGCAACCCAGACATGTACCCTGACTGGGAATCGAACCTGCGACACTTTGGTTCACAGCCCGCGCTCAATCCACTGAGCTACACCAGCCAGGGCAGGACTCAGTGTTTTATTGTAAGAGAGATGAGCTGGCCATAAAGGGTGCAGTGCTGAGGACGGGTGTGTTCAGCAAGTCACTTCAGTCTCACTGCTAAAAAAGTGAGGGTATTTGATCCCACAGGTGCTTCCTGAGTGTGGATGCACTAGTCTTCTAAGTACCCAGTTAAAGATACAACTGCTGCCCTCAGAGACCATGATTCAGTAGATCTGGGGCCCCAGCTCCCTGGAGGTTCTGCTACCCAGACAACTTTGGCAACTGCTTTCCTAGATCCACTCCAGAATTTGCCTGATCAGTTCCCTTATTCACGCACGTGAGTCTGTACAGGGGGAAGGGCTGCAAATACAATATGAAATATTAGCAGGTGTGAAAAGGCTTCTGTTATTGTTATCTGTGTAAGCAATTACAGTATGATCTCATTACTTCCCTCTCATCACTGCTTCCTTTCTCCCTCTGAACATGAGGAAGAGATTAAATAACTAAACACAACAAATTACTACATTCTCATGCAGAAAGCTCTTGGATCAAACCCGCTATTTCTCCCTGTACATTCTGATGGCCTGCAAATTGACCTGATCAAACTGGAAACGCGTGTGCTATCTAAATAATCTGCTTGATATTCTGTAACATTACTCCAATTACTCATCCTTTCAATAACTTTAATCTATTGATTTGGTTGCCTTATTCTATTTCACACACTCTCCTCATGCTCAGGAAAAGCCTCAGTGGTCTCATCATGAAAGTAAAATAGACTGAAAATGCTGAGGGAATTTTCTGACCCCTCAATCCCCTTTATACTAAGCCCAGGCATGACAATCAGCATGAAAAATTGCTATACTTTTAAGTGAATGCATTTTAAACTTGAGAATACTGCCTACTGATTCACGTGATGTGTTCTAGATTAGGAAGAAGGCATTTCATCATGTGCGGTCACAAGTAAACATTTTGATGCCCAGCCCTTCAGAGGATTAGCTTAGACCAGAGATGTCTCTGGCTCTAGCTCAGCAAACCTTTTCTGTAAAGGACCAAAAGCAGGTATTTCAGGCTTTTGAGTCTCTGTGGTGTCTGTTGAAACTACTCAGTTCTGTCACAGTAGCACAAAAGCAGCCTTTGACAATATGAAAACGAAGCAGCTGTGTTTCAATAAAACTTTATATGCAAAAACAGGCAGTAGGCTAGATTTGTCCAACTGGCTGTAATTTGCCGAATCCTGATGTAGTTCAATTCCTTTCTTTTTTCTTTTCCTGTTAAGATGATGACATTGAGGTCCAGAGCTGCTACTGACCTTGACTTGCTGCAGCAGAGCTGAGAAGGGAACCTGGGTCTCCTGACGCTCAGATCAAAGCTCTTGGGACTATACCAGGCTGCCCTGCCCAGGCGTTCATGTTGATATTCAGGCCAACGCTCTCCATCCTCAAGTGCAGAAATTGGAATGTGTACAGAACAGGATCTGGGCATGAGACCATTACCAGGAGCCCTTGTGCCTAGTGCTTCCCCTTCTCTTCTCGGTCGAGGGGCACTCTGCACCCTAACCTCACTTCAGGTGCGTTTATATCTCCTGCAGCCACAGCAGGTGATAAAAGAGTAGATTTTTTGTAACCAGTTATGAAGACGGCGTCTGTGTTGGTCCCAAACACACTTGCAAATGCAATCCATTACCCATTTCTTTTAGAAATAACCTGTCCCCTCAGATAGCTTCCTACTATTTTCCTCTCAGAGTAATATGTACTCAGGTAATACCATTGATTCCAGATAAAATTTCCCTCTTTGGGGCCTAAAACTCCATTCATTTTACTTTTTTGGAGAAGTGAGATAAACACAAATAGATCTTGATGAAACAGGAAGTTCCAAGCTCTAATTTCCTGTGAATTCTACAAGCTTGCCTCAAAATGTTGGGCCCATTTCTTCTTCTTATAGTGTTTCCTCTCTTCCTCTCTTCCTCTCCCTTGCAATAAAAAAGAACTGACATTTATTCCATATTTTACACTTTCCTATAGGAATTTCCATATTGAGTTGACTTTTCATTGGAATCTGAAGAATTTTGTGATTCACTGCAAAATTGCTATTTCCTGTTTGTTAGTGAAGGTTGAGAAACAATGGTCTTTTTTGCTAGTTGTAGTTC
Organism: Phyllostomus hastatus; assembly: GCF_019186645.2. Taxonomy (NCBI): domain Eukaryota; kingdom Metazoa; phylum Chordata; class Mammalia; order Chiroptera; family Phyllostomidae; genus Phyllostomus; species Phyllostomus hastatus. Next base: position 40,842,785 of record NW_025334017.1, on the reverse strand, counting down.
TCTCTCCCCTCAGCCATTAACTCCCCAACAATGATTCCAGGATTACCTCAATGTCCTTTCCCCTAATTATAATAGCCACACCCACATCTTACGCTAAACCTCAAATCCCAGAATGGTTTATTTCCCACTTAATTCAGGAATCAAATGGGAAGAGATGACATTTGCAGGCATTTTGTTGAATATTGTGGACAAAGGATTGTGTTTAGTTGTCACTTTTGTTGTTTTTTATTTTCAGCATTTCTCCTATGCTATTTTATGTTTATGCCAACTGTCTGGATGCTGGAATTAAAAAAAAAAAAAATAACACCTCAATAGTTTTCTAGCATCTGGTTATTGGGCCTCTCACTTTCTTAAGTTCTAGGAGTAAAATGTTCTCTCTTCACTATTACTAAAAACTAATTCTCTTCAGTGATTTGAAAATGATTGAAGGAAAATATAGCAATATAGCCCTGCCCTTTGAGGAGTCAAAAGTCATTTGTATCAGCAGAAAATAAAGTTGTAAAACAAAATCCCATAAGACAAATGCTGTGATTAAAAAGTGATCTTAAATAATTCTATGGAGAAGATGATACTGATCTGTGATTTCCCACAGAGGTTTTGAAAACCAAAGAAAGAAATGGAGTAACTGTGGCAAACAAAAGAAATCAGAGATACATCGTGTTATTTAGAAGCTGGCCTTCCCTAGCCACACCAATGTACAAAAGACTGAGGCCACAGGGAAGATAACGAAGGTAAAATATAGTTTTGTTGTATACAGGGGCTGGCAGAAGTAACGCCTGCTTCAGTGTGGTTGGCAGGATAACAATATGGGTGTAATAATTTTATAGTTTTAATTTGAACATTTCACCTAAAATGTCATATGGTGTGCTTGAGCATAATTCTGTAATATTGTTATGTTAGAGAATTACATGCTTATGGATGTAATAAAAAAATTTGTAATAAACAAGGGGTGTTATTTGTGCCGGAACCTGTATTTCTATCAATGATCTTCAAAAAACTTACAGGAAATTTTACCAACAGGATAAAAGGTTACTTGAAAAGATTTCCTTAGAGACCTTAGAGTATGTTGATTGCAACATTTGTACCAATCTGTGGTCCAGTAGACTGACCGACTGATTTCCTAGCTGATTGACCACCATGTGCCACATATTGTACTGGACACTCTAGTGATAGCTTCTGTTTTGTGGGTCAGCATTGCTGCTATTAGCGTTAGACTTTACTGTAGTCGCTCACATGAAGTTGTCTTCCCACCATCCCACGGTCCTCATCACTTCTCCCTAGGTCGTTCATTTCTACAGTGATAGCCCATCCTGCCGATGATAAGTATCGGAATATCCTGTGTCCATAGGAGCTACCTTCAGCATTACACTCTGTGAGCTTGCTTTCTCTTACTCTTCAGACTTCAGACTCCATCTGCGGAGCACCTGCTCTGGGCCTGATGACATGTCACGGAGGCACTAAGAAAACAGGGTGAGTGAAGCATCCTTATCTGAGCTCCATGCTTTTCCTCTTTCTGCTCCAGTTGCATGATGGAAATCAAGGACTTGGACATAGCTAACAGCAAAAAGTTATGACGAAAGAAATAGGCGAGAGGACTCAGAGGAGGAATTTCTCTGATAAGTAAAAAGTGTCAATTTGACCTTGTGGTTAAGGACTTTAGATTCGCAGAAGGAAAAGACAGACAATTTAGCCATGAGGCACAGAGAGGCGCTGGGCAAAGGCCTTCGAGCAAGAGAAGGTGGAAATGCTTGGAAAGACACCTATTTAGCAGACGCAGGCACTGTGCTCGAAGTGGGCACTGGGAGGAGGCAGGAGATGAAGCTGAGCACAGGCAAGACCTGACCGTGAAGTGCTTTGCATGCCTCAAGATCCTCAAGACACCGAGGATCTTGAGCTTCGTCGTTAAGAATACAGGAGACGGGTGAAAGATTTTAACCCCTCCAATGAAGCAAGGAGATAATGCAAATTTCTTGTAAAGATACTTTGGTGGTAATAGCAAGAATGAGTAGAAGGGGTTCAAAAACAACAACCAGTTTGGAAGTTCTTGAAAAAGCTCTAAAGAGGAGGAATGAAACTGGGGCTGGAACAGAGGAGATCAAAAGCAAGCAGGGAAGGAAGAAATGTTTTAAAGAAGTGTAATTGCCCAAATTAATTTCAAAAAGACGTACTGAATGAATTGATTTATGCATTCATTTGTTCATTCGTTCATTTACTTTACAAATGTTCTTGACTGTTATGTGCCTGGCATACACGTGCAAGTCAGTGATCAAAATAAATGCTCACTCAGCTCTCATTTGGTTCACAGCTTAGAAGGAGCAAGGGGAGATTATAAGAAGCAAATATAAATATAGTTACAGAGTTATTAGAAATAAAATATGTATAAGCTTTAGGGAGGGCTATTTTTTTTTAAATGAGGTTGTCAGAAACACCTTGCTGATAAGGAGGTGTTTGAAAAGACACCTGAACGAAGTGAAGGAATAATCTAATGCCCTGTAAGACAGCTGGAGCAAGAGTTTTCTGGACAAAGCCAATCATATAATCACAGTCCCTAGAGCAGTGCATGCTGGGACAGTGTTGTAAGAGGCTGGAGGTTGCTGCATTTGGAGAAAGTGTCATTTGCCTCCAGTGTCCCTTCCCTTCTGGGCCCTAGTCATGGAACCTTCCTTGCTCTCTCTTCTAAAGGTCTGGAATGTTCCACAGGCTGTTGGAACCTGCCGGCATCCTGCAGGCACAGGGTATCCTGGTTGTGCTGTCCCCTCAGAAACAGCAGGCACTGGAAGGGTCTTGATGCCTCATTTCTGTTTTCAGTGTTATTTTTTTGCTTTATTTCTTTAAAAAATTTCTTACAAAGGCTATTTATTATATAGCAGCAGTCAGCACGCACCAGGCAGAATTGCTTCTCATAATAAACCGATTCATCTTCTGGCACGTCAGAAATTTCTCAAATTGATACTTATAATAAATATGATTAATATCATATTGTATTTCAGCTGTTGCTGTAAAACAATTGGGAACAAATATCGTATTGTGAGGTTGACAGTGCTGGGTTGGTTGGTGCCAAATGGTGGGAGCAGCCAACTGTATTTCATTAACAGCCACATTGCTCCAATGCTATTAAGTTTTTCATAATCCCTTTACTCAGGGTTGATCATTCATTCCGTTAGATAAATTCTTGCAACAGTCACACTGGATGTAAACCTGCCAGCCACCACCTCGGCAAGCGGGGCTCCCATGGAGACATGAGGCGCCCTGCCTGTGGAACATGCCAGGCAGGTAGTGTAATGTTCAGCTTGAGGACTCAGGACTCGTCAAGGGCCGTGAGCAAGGGGGGAGGGGTAATAGAATGTAACTGGTGAGCCTGCATTTGGGGTGGCGGAGGCGGGAGGAAGGGGCATGACTTTGAAAAAAGGAGGGGAGATGCCTCATGCTTCCTCAGTCTCGCCCAACCTTACCTGCTTCTTCCTTTGTCACCTCTACTGCTTCCACCGTACGGTTACTGGTGGCTCTCCAAACACATCAAACCGGTCCTGCGCGCCTCGCTTCTGCATTTGCAAATGCAATTTTCACTTCCTCACATGCCCTCCCTGATTCCTTGAAAGTCTGATAGACTCTTATTCATCTTTCCAACTCTGGCTCAAGGGTCAGTTCTTCCCAACACCGCTCACTCCTTCCACGGGGCTGCAGTGACGTCACATGCCCCTGTCAACAGCTGTACATCTTACACTCGCCCTGGACTTGGTCTCATGGGTGTATTTCCCTACACGTGGGGTTCTCCTGGAAGGCAGGACTTAGCCATAGTACCACTGGGGCAGATGGTGGCTTGGCTTAGATGAAGTTCTCAATAAGTAGCTGTTAAACTGAAGCAGACTGAGGGGGACTTAGAAAAAATACGAGCATAACAGAGCCAGAGTTGCTGGCTACTACGGTGACATACACAGACCATCCCTTCTGTACAAAGTGCTCAAGGTCTGCCCAAGGATCCCAGACGGCTTTAAGACATTTCTCATGGATGTACCTACCCATGAACATGTAAACACTAAGTGTAGAGGACTTAACGCATTCCCTAGAATCATGGGTTCTCTGCTTGGGACAAAACTTTTTCGACAACTTTTCCCAAGCTTGTATCGAATCACTTAGAGAGATTTACAATAGCAGAAATTCCTGGGCCTATCCATGACCTCACTACATTATTCACGTATCCCTTCAATACTCATTCACCAAACACCCATTATTTGCCAGGATACTGGGATGGACACTGAGGCTAGAATACTGAGTAAAGCTAACAGGCCCTATGTTCGCCTATAGTCTGCTTATAGTCTGCTGTGTGGAGGGGTGGGTTGCAGATAGTGTTTTTACTTTCTATTTACCTCCCAGAAAACTTACAAGTCCTTTTTTAGTTCAAGCTCCTATCACTTCCCTCCTACCCAGGCCGAAACATGTTACTACACCACGGCTATTACTGTCACTTCCTAGTTTTCTGAATCCTCACTAGCCTGCTCCTTCCTATACTTGCCCTTCCTCTGCACTAAGGTTCACGCCGCCACCTGTCAGCCGAGAGCCCCACACTGACACATCCCCGTGTTTTGCTCCATGAGTTCCTAGGGGCACTATCTTGTGTCGCAGTCTCTCTGTGCTCGATGGTAGATGACGTGTACCCGTGCCCCATTTTTCCTGTGATGTTCAGAGACTGGGTGACTTCTCCAAGGTCACCCGAGTGGTAGGCAGAACTAGCATTCACATCCAAGTAACTCCAGTTCCCTTCCAGCCACATCTCGCTGTCTCCAAATATCTTTGCTAGAAATAAGCAACACTCAATAAACCAAAAATGCCATTTCCACAGTATCTGGAGCTTCGGATGTATTTGTTAAATGGGGTCCAATGTATCTGTTAGACTTTAAACTGTGTATCATTGTAAACTTTGTTATTTTTTTATTTTCAGAAGTGGAAACAGCTGGCTTTACTGAACCCTTGGGCCCTCTGGCTCTCCGATGACTGTCCCCACCAAGCACGGCTCTTCTCTCTTGAATGAGTGTTAAAAGGTTGAGTTATGTGCCTCCTCAGGATGTCGCCCAGGAGTGCAGATCTGGCGTGTCAGCTCAGTGTGTCCTCTTACCAAGTGATGGCACGAAGCTGCGTCCCACGGTGCAGCTGTCTCCACAGACTCCTGCTGGGGAGCGGCCGGGGCGGACGGAGTGTCTCCATCTGGCCAGCTTTCATAACCTCTGCGTGTGGGGTGACACCCCTCGCGGTGGGCTGGGATGTGGCGGCACATTCCGTCTCACGTGCCCTGGCCCGCAGTCATCCAGGGCGTGCTCCCCACATCTGGGTCTGCCATGGTCTCCTCCAGAACCCCTAGGATGCACAGCACACTCTCGGACCCGACCGGCAAAAGGCCCCGAGGAAGCCCGGCAGCTTTAGCCTGAGTCCTCTCCTCTGCTGCTGGCTCTTTTGGAAAGTGCCCAGTTGCCTCCTCTGCTGCCAAAAATCTCCTCCCGGTGCGTTCTGTGAGCATTTGGTCTTGTCCAGGCTTGTTCAATGGTGGGTCTTGTTTCAAGCTGGGCTCCCACCTCTTTCTCAGGGGCTACATGGTTTACTTGTCATTTAGAGAGAATACAACTTATGGGGGGAAAGTCACATGGCACAGATGTTGCTATTCTCAACTGCATTGTCAGGTCTTGTTTGTATGTCATAATTACTACTTTTCCATTAAATAAGTCAATGACTATTTGAGTGCTTTCTGCCTGTCCATGCGTCAAGTTTTTTTCCCTATCTCTCTCACACAGTTGATCTCTATATTAATCAGCACCGTCTTTATGAATCATATTTAAACCCTCCTGGCACAGATTTAGGTAAAAGGGGTCATTTATGGAGTGAATTCTGGGGAAGTCCCACATAGCCAGGGATTTGGCCGGATGAGCTAGTCTCCATCTAATGGACTTGAGATGGGGGTGCTCATTTCATCTCTGTTTCTTTCTGGGGACCAGCTTCATGCCTTCTACGCTAGCTTGGATTCCAACAGGATGGGGAATGGGATTGTCGACAAAAGCTGAGCTTCGTGTGCCACACATTCTACCATCTAAGCAAGTCGGCATCTCTTTTCTGCATCCAGTTTCAGCCGCTCCTGGGGAGACCTCTAACCGGTGAGTTTGGGGTCCGATGCTCACCCCTAGCCCAATCCACTGTGACCATAGCAGGAGGCAGGCCACTGGTGCATTGATGGAGGCATACATTTCATCATGATGCTTTTGTGAGGGACAAAGGGTTGGAGGTACTTGGGTCAAGCTCATCAGACATAGAATATTGTAGAAATAACTTGGGAGAGAGCTATCTAACTGAGCATCATTTTGTGCTGAGTGCCAGGGCCATTGTTTCACTCAACAAGTCCATGGAAGGGGCTTTATTCGAGCCAGCACTGCTCTTAGCCCTGAAAATACAGTGGGGACTAACATCAAGCCCCGCTATCATGGACTTTACATCGAGCAAGTAAGAGACAAATAAGTAAACAATAAAGAAAGAAGAGAATCACACATAGTGATAAATGCTAAAGAGAATACTAATAATAGTATCAAGAAATGGGTGAGTGAGTACTTTGGCTAGAGTGGCAGGAAAAACCTCTACAAGGAGGTGACACTGAGCAGAGACCTGAATAGTTTGATGAAAAGAGCATTCCAGGCCAAGGGAATAGCCGACGCAAAGGCTCTGAGCCTGGCATGTTCCGGGAATGGAGAGACCATAGTGGCTAACGTGTCCCAGTGGCGGCACTGTCTTCAACCAGATCTAGGGACTCCACGAGTGTCATCTCTCTCTGCTCCATCCCTGCTGTCTCTGCTCAGGGCGGAGGTAAGAATCGGTATAAAAAGCTTTGCTGACTCTCTTTTTGTGCTTCAGAGAAATACTGATGAGAGTCTTATACCCGGATATGTTTTCCATCAACCCCACTCCACCTTCCATACTTCCAGTGACAGAAAACTCACTACCCTGTCATTTTCAGGCAGGACTAGCTGTTAGAAAATGCTTTCCTCTTTTGAAAACGCAAATCCTGTTTTACCTTACCATATTACCTTCCCAGTGGAGTTCATGTTGCCTTTCTTAACAGGTAGGATAAAGCCAGTCCCTTTCTATCCACTGTCTATCAAATATTTGAAGTCAATAACTATAGTTTTTTCAGTTCTCGCCTTCACAAGAAGCACCCCCAGACTCCTTTATTACTTCTCAGGGGTAAGCTGTTAAGACCCTAGGTGCCCTGGAGAAGCCCCTCTTTTTTAAAAAAAATTTTTTTGATAATGCTTTTACCTTTTTTTTAAAGATTTAATTTATTTATTTTTAGAGAGGGAAGGGAGGGAGATGGAGAGAGAGAGAAACATCAATGTGCGGTTGCTGGGGGTCATGGCCTGCAACCCAGGCATGTACCCTGGCTGGGAATCGAACCTGTGGCACTTGGGTTTGCAGCCCATGCTCAATCTACTGAGCTACGCCAGCCAGGGAACCCCCTCTTTTTACAGGTGTTGTCTGAAGACAGTGGCCTGACCCCTGGAAAATGCCTTGGGAGAAACGCCTCCTTTGTTTTGGACTTAAGATCTTTACTAGTGTGGCCTAAGAACCGAACACTTTGGTGGTATTGACACACATCCACTGGGCCCACAGCATCTAATCCTGGAGGGTGTGCGTTTGGCATCAGGAAGCTCTCTCTGGCATCTGAGTTTGGGAAACCAGCCTGAATACTCCACCGTTGTCTTGCGTGCTGCACTAGCCCACGAAATCAGCGTCGTTGGAACATGGGGCTCTTCAGTTATGTGGGCTCAAAGTCTCCAGCCCTGCACCAGGCAGGATTAGAGGTTCTTGACAAGGAGACAAACTGGGAGGAAGAGTTTAGAATATACATTTTCATATACACTTACATATATATGTGCTAACAGAATAGAGGCACACATATACTATAGGTATGTGTACATATTTGTATGGTTCACTGTGGGTTCAGACACTTTATTATACAAGAGTCTAAACAACGAAATAATTAAAATTAAAACCCTGACACTTACCAGGGGGGCCACACTTATAATCAAGGGGACATCAACTATCTCCATGAGTGGATTTCCTGAAGTGGGGAAGTAGAATCAGTCATATGAGAAAGGAGTGCAGCTGCAGGAATGACATAGAAGGAGAGGTTGGATTTCTAGGGCAAGCCCGAATATTTGAGTCAGTAGTGTTCGTTTCGGTTGTCTGACTTTCTTCTGTGACTTGGAGTCCGGGTAAGGCTGGGGGACAGGGAAGGGGGGATGGGAAGAAACTGACACTAATTGAGCTTGATTTGCTGCCTTCATAGGCATGATCTCACTTCCTCTCACCGCTGCCCTTGAAGGAGATTTTACTGCTCCCGTTTTCCAGATGAGGACAGCACGAACCGAAGGGCCCCCGACTTGACCACGTCTGGACAAAGGCTGTGCTCCATGACTCGCTCGCAAGATCTCTGAAGCTTTCTATTTGTCAGTGTGTGGAGTCTCGGTCAAGTCCTGCTTCCCCAGCCCCACGGAGCAGAGCCTGCTTAGAGAGGGGCTGGGATGACTTCATTTCCAATTTCTAATTTTTCTTTTCCTTTGTCTCTTTCCTCCATTTCACCTTTCAAAATAATTTCTCCAATCACATTTCCTTTTCAAATTTCCTCTTGGCCTAGGTACCATTTCCTCTTTTATGACTGTTAACAAATCGCTCTCATCCTAATTGGCAAGTTGGAAAAAGTAAGTTACTCCCTGAGAGTAACTCTTTGTTAATTGTATTTTTGGAAAGAAACGGGGGAGGGGGCTTTTTTAAGCCTACCCAGGAATTATAATATGGCACTTAATTCATCAGGGCAAAACGGCTTTGGTTTAGTGGGTATTTTAAGAATGATGTCAAAAGTGGTGAGAAGACCCCGATTTCTTAATATAAAAAAATGTAATGTTAAAAACCTTTCTAAGGAATCAATACAGTACATGTCTTTAAAAATATAATCTCTGCGATTTCTGAGTTTCCACATAGTTCATTGTATGTAAGCATTCATCAGTTGCTATCACTTTAACTTTGTGCTTCATAATGTATCTTTGAAAGTTCTAATAAGGAAACATGTCTTCAATGACTAAGTACATTTTGCTACTTTTCATTCCTTTCACGTGCCATCTATCCGATCCGGTAAATTCATTCATTGACTTACACAATTAATATTTTTTAGACATCTACTACAGGCCAGGCATGTGCTGAATACCAGTAACAGGGTAGTAATAAGACAGAGGTATTCTCACCTGCATGGAGTTTACCACCTCTAGGGAAAGAGGCCGTGCCCAAGTCTAATAGTCACTACTAATAATAAACAAACTATCACAGAAGCACGATGGATAAGAGCTATGCAGGAAATCACTGCAGAGTAATGGGGCAGGGTTCACGCCACTTTGGCTAGGGGGGTCAGGATTAGGAAGTGGCATGAAGATTGAGACTTTAGGAGTAAAAATGGTCATACAGGAGAGGTGTAGGTAAAGAATACCCATTCCTCTTGAAAAGGAAAATGAGACCTTACCTAGCAAGCGCTGCAGGGGCACGCCAAGATCACCACTGCATTCGTACAAGCCATGCAGCCAGCCAGCTGCACGGTGCAGATTACAGAGTTTAGAGGACCTGCTTCCTGACTGAGCATTTGGTCTCTTCTCACTTGCCTGTTTCCTGTTTTCCCTGTTTTTTCCCTCTCTTTCCCTCCCTGCTGTCATCTGCAGGGTCCAGCTAGATTTTCCTTTTCTCTACCCTGGGATAAACAAACGGAACAGGGCAGCCTTAGACACATTTATAGGGTGTGTTGGAGAATCTCAAAAGCAAACTGCAACTCGGGGCCGGAGAACCTCAGCCTGGCAGGCTGCACATTGTTTCTGGATGAGAAGGCGGGTCACCCCTTCAGCTGGCGTGTGCCTGGGCCTTTAATAATGGAGTGTTATCTAATTGGTGCTTCCTTTACATCAATGGACATGGGAGCACAAGACGCAGAAACAAAGCCACATGTCAGCAGTGAAGTGTGAGTGAGGGTTCAGAGGCATCACTCTGCGGGCTTTGCAGGAATATTTACAACACGTCCTAATGACTAAGGCATACATCCTTGGGCGGGTCAGCTTCATGCAAGCCATCTGGCGTGTGCTTTCTGGTCTGAAATTCTAGCACCTCCCCCTCAAGCAATTTCTATTTCTTAGAAGATGGAAGAGAGCTAGGATAAAGGCCCATCCGACAATTTCTTTGTCACTTACATATAAAATAAAAATTAAAAGCCCAGAAATGTTATCACGTTGGGGTTTAAAAAAACACTTGTGTTTGCCAGAATGTTAACTGGGGATTTGTTTCATTTTCTTCCTCTTCTGGTGACTATTGTGCATTGAGAGAGCTTCACAGAAGTCATGGCTTTTTAATTAAAGCAATTCCAGAACCAGAGGATATTATCTGCTACATGAAAAGCTTGACACTCTCCGTCCCCATTCTAATCACCTAAACACAATCAAGTCAGATGGTTCCTCTCTGCTTCTTTCTAAATCCTTATGGGAAACATCACAGAGCAGAAGGCAAAGAAATGCAACCAAATGTAGGGCTTGCCTGGAGAATTTCCGGAGGCTCTCACAGAAGCTTCCAGTCAATCTCTCTTTGTTGGGAGCAGCTGGCAGATGGGAACTTCACTTCATAAGTGTCAGAAGTAGAAGAAAGGGCAGGATCTTGCCTACGCTAGCCTATGCTGGAAGCAAAGGGAGTGGAGAAAATGACAACAGGGATTCCTCTGGCAGTACAGAAGTGAACAGCACTTCCTGTGGTGGCCCCTGCTGCCCAGGAGACCACGCTGACTGCCTGGTGATCCAGGTGGTGACTGCCGAAAGGACACCACCCTTCCCGAAGGCATCGGTTAATTAGATTATCTGTATTTAGGTTACATGGGAAGGCTCTCCCTATGAATTCTGTCTTGGTTTTTGCTAGCTCCCACACGTCTTGGTTTGAATTGGCCTGCAATGGGGAGAAGGGATGTGTCCTGCCCTTCCTGAAGTCAATGGCTTTCACATGCTGTTTCTCATTAGCATCCTATTTCCAGTTCTCCCAGATCCCTGCATGTGAGTCAGACAAGAGCAGAGCTGCCCGGTGTAGGCTGGGCAGAGGTTCGGGGCTCTGCTTGGTTTCTTCCCCATGACCCCCTACAGGGACCTCTGAGGTACCCCTGGGTATCTTGAAATGCAGTTTGAAGCTTTAGGGAGGCGCTGGCTCTCTGCTGTGGCCCCTTTGCCAGCTCAAAGCAACGAATATTTGTTGAGCATCGTCTACCTACAAAGACGCCGCTGAAGGTCTTGAGGGCATGCAGATGTGACAAATAGCAAGAGCAGGTTCTCTATCCTCTCCTGTGCTCCCAGGTGAATCATGAACTGAGCAATGTTCATCCTCTTCTCCAGATCAGCTCCCCTACGTGCCTCCAGCACAAGTCCTTTCCTGTCCACCTGTGTGTCCATGTGTGCGGTACAAGTGTCCTCACCACCTGACCGCTGTTCCTGGGCATCTGTCCTCCCCCGACTCCCCGGCCAGCGAGCTCCCTCTCCCCTGTACTCTGGTCTTGACCCTGCCCTGGAATCCCCTTTCCCGTGCCCTCTATAATTGCTCCCTTGGACTTTGTAGACTTTGCTTCCTCCTCCTTCTCTCTCAGGACTTGGACACCCGTTCTCCTTTGCATTTTTCCCAAAGGTCAACACTGACTACTAAACATTCATTTCTGGCCCACAGGACTTCAGCATACACTTGGGCCAAGGGCTTTGCCTCCACAGAGTAACCCCATGCACAATAGGCAACCTGACAAGCAAAAGTCACGGCCAAATTCCTGTGGTAACACTGACCCCTTGAGTGTGTGTTTGTGTGACTGTTCCTCAGTTAATTGCATGCGTGTCCTTAGCACATTTCTTTTGCTTCTGAGATGAAAGGTAACTGTAAGATTAATGTTAGAGCATTTCAGAATTTGTCCCTGGGTCCACATTAGACAGCTTACTCACCACAAGCATGATCATTACACCTCTCTGGGAAAGGCTGAAATTAATTGCTGGCAACTTCTACACTTCCCATTTTGGGAAATCTAATTCATGCCATTCTCCTGACTCTTACATGGTCTGAGCCCCACCTACCACTATATTCCCCTTGCACTACACTCTCCCATTCGCAGTCTCCTAGTCCGGTCACCTCGTCGTCTGTCCTTCCCTGAAGTGTCTCCTCTTCCTCTATCTGGAATGCTCTTTTGATGACTGGTCTCTTGTCCTCCATGCAATTTCAATTTAAACGTCACTTCTTCAAATATTTTTTTTTTCAGATCACACCGTAGAAAGTAGACAGCTCCAGCTAAATTTTTTTTGTAATCATTACACACACACACACACACACACACACACACACACAAACGTGTGTATAATAGAAAACCTGAAGGGTTTGCAGGAACAAGTATAAAGGACACACGGACAATAACAAGGGGGGTGGAAATGGGAAGGAGGTGGGGAGGGCTTGGAGGGTGGGCTGGGAGAGGGTAAAAGGCAGAAAACTGTACTTGAACAACAATAAAAATTAAAATAAAAAAATATGTAGAGGAGAAAGACCTCTGATTCAGCCATGCAGATAGATACACTGATACTATTTGGTATATATTCTTCCTTCTATAAATATTGCTATAGAGAACAGATATCCTAATTCAAATATATTATGTCCTATTTTTTCACTTAACTTTTAATCATGGCTCCTTTTTCCTTATACCTTCTTTGTACTTATAAGTTTAATAGAATGTAATGTGCTATCTTATGGAGCTATTGTTTGCTTAACTATTCTTCTCATTTGACATTTACATTGTTTTCACATTAAAAAAATACATAGCACTGTAAGAAACAGCTTTGCATAAAACGAAAAAGTAGCTAAAATAAAGAAAGAGCCTATATCTCTACGTGCTGTTGCTTGAGTAGGATTGAGAGTTTTCTAAATGACCTGTTGTAGATGTAAGGTATGCAGTCTAGAGCAAGCTGTTTAGGCTTAGGTATGTGTGTCTGCATGTATGTGGTTGTGTGTGCATGTATGTGTGTGTCGTGGCAGTAGTACCTCAACAATTTGGAACCAGAAATATTAGCTCTGCTCACAGAATCTGATCATCTGAAAGATCAGCTTACTTACATATGCAGCTATGTTGAAAGTAATTACATTTTAATGCAATGAGAACAAACAGGTAAATGCATTGAAAAGATTCCAACTGCTGAGTCCAATAAAATATTCGTATCTTATTGGAATGGAGCAAAACAGAAAAACATGTGTTCCACCCTAGTTACAGTGCCCATGTGCACGGCCACATGTATATACACTCACCCACACAAAGAGCAAAGCCTTCACAAAGAGAGGCATATGCACCATATTTCAATTTATGGATGCTACTTAATTGAAATACAATTACAGCATAATGATTGGGAGAATGGACTCTGGAGTCAGACCGTCTGATTGAAATTCTGGCTCTGCTCTGGCTAACTCTGTACCTTTCAGCTGATTCCTTGACTTCTTTGCATCCCAGTTGCCTCATCTATAAAATGAGAGTTAATGTTACATAGGTCATAGTTAATTCTTTGATGTAGATATAATGAGATAATACATGTAAAGCCCTTAGCCGTGGCTCCTGGGAACTCCTCCATTGCTGGCAGCTGTCATTGTTTTATTAGACTCACTTCCTCCATTATTTGTGGAAGATCCAGTTTTTACTTTAGTATGCGCTTTGATTGTTGAAACGCAAAATCTTCTAAGAATTATTCTGGGTGGCTTCCACCAGGGAGAGGCAGCTGATCTGACATTGTCCTCGTCAGTGTCACTTTCCTCTTGAGTCATTACTTCATTCAGTGACCCACTGCTGGATACCTGCTATGTTCCAGGCACTGCGCTAGGTGCATGGGTTCAGAGAACAATACAGACATGTTTTCTGGGGCCGTGGAAGTTCCATCCTCTCAAACATTAAAAAATCCCCCAGTACACAGCAGTACATCTGTTTCCTGGAGTCACGCCACGCTCCTTTTAAAAGCCTGGCTAAGCTTGTGCAAAAATTCTTTGTGTTTCCAGGGCAAACATGAGGTTCATGAAATTAAGAAACATATTTACTAAAGAAGAATGTAAAAGAAATGGAGGTAGAGAGTACAAGCAGTGTCCAGTGGATATCTTTCCACAGAGCAGGCTACTGTATTGAAGGAAACCAGCCTGAGCCCAGTCCGGGAGCCAGCCCTTTGTCCAGTTCTTGGCCTCCCAGGTACCAGTTTGTTCCTCGGAAGTCACCAGATCCTGGCTACCTCCCAGCTCTAGTCTCGGTGAATCCAACTGTTGACTCTTGTTGCCCTGTCCCTAGCCAGATGCAGGACTTCCCTCCCATGAATGCAAAACCTTCTCCTAACTTACTTTCCCCAGGATGAGTATTCTACTGTCAGGGAGCATGACTGGCAGACACCCTTTGAGCCCCAGTGATAACTTCCCCGCTTGAGTTATCAGCCCCATTCACTCTCAAACCAGTCGCTATGATAGGCTTCTTCATACCAGCAGGGATGTGTCCATCCCATTTGAAAGGCTCAAGGCAGTGCTGCCCAACAGATATGTAATATGAGCCACATATGACTTTTAAACTTTCTAGTTGCTACATTAAAAAAGTAAACACTTGCCCTGGCTGGCGTAGCTCAGTAGATTGAGTGTGGGCTGTGAACCAAAGCATCACAGGTTCGATTCCCAGTCAGGGCACATGCCTGGGTTGCAGGCCACAGCCCCCAGCAACAGCACATTGATGTTTCTCTCTCTCTTTCTCCCTCCCCTCTCTAAAAATAAATAAATAAAATCTAAAAAAATAAGAAAAAAAGAAAAATAAAGTAAAAACTCAGGTAAAAAGTCATTTCACTAATATATTTTATTTAAATTAATATATTACAATTTTTTATTATTTCAATAGATAGTCAAATATAAATTATCCATGAGATCTTTTACCTTATATTTTACACTCGGCATGAAATCCAGTTTGTGCTTCACCTGTGCTATTACATCTCAGTTCAGACTGGCCACATTTCAAGGGCTCGACAGTTATGTGTGACCAGTGGCTACCATGTTGGACAGCGCAGACCCGGGAAACCCAAAGACCTTCATGACCAGCAAGGCTAACATACACACTGCCAGAATTCTCCCACCCACCATTACAGGAGGGTCATTCTCTCACAACCTCTCACTTCCTTTCTCCCATGAACCCTTCCAATATTAATAAATCAACTCCTTGTCCAAGTATCATATCCAAATGATGTTTCCCACAATGCTTTCAGGAAACTTCCATCCATGTAACTCTGCCCCCAACCCCCAACTCTTTCCATCGTAAGCTGGTGCTTCACATTTCTGTAGCTAATGCCTTAATACATCATCTTCAGCAAACATCATTAACAATTGCACATGCTTCTGGGCTAACTATTGATTATCATAAGTGAAATGGGGATATTTTCCATCTGTTTGTGACTTGACCAGGACTGTAAACGCAGCCAGCTATGCTTCTGTCTTTGCTGGTAGCTTCATTCTAAGCACAATGTTTGGCACCGTTAGAAAACTGCTTTGAAAGATGAACTGACACACGGGTTGTTGTATTATTTGGCTGAACTGATTGTACCTTAAGTCCAAATAACCAAGCCAGTCCCGTGCGCAGATGAAAGTGGACACTACCAAGAGGATCCCCTGGGAACTGAGCTCTGTCTTACACTTTTACAGAGCTAGTTCTCCTTTCCTTTTTCTATGAGAAAAAATGCAATGGTCAAATAAGACCACGTACCAGGATGTGAAAAGGAGTTTGTTAACTTTCTCATTCAAGCTGTACGCCTTCTGAGAAGCTCCCCTTACTGACCTGGGGGTGGGGGAGGGGCGTGGCAGGTGCTCCTAATCTGTGTGGCTACAGATTGCATGTACATTATAAGGGCCAAACGTATGAACTCTGCAGCAGGACTCCTGAGTGCAACTTCTGACTTTTCCATTGATTTCCTGTGTGGCCTCTGACCAGTCGTTTCACTTTACTGTGCCTCAGTTTCCCCACTCATAGTGCCTATTCTTAAAGTTGTGAGCATTAAATTAGTTGACATGCAAAAACACCCATACTAGGTATTATTGGCAAGTACTAGGTGTTGGCTTAATTACTTAATTACTTCATAATTGCTTATTGGATTTTGTTCTCTCAATGACGACTGTCATCTTCCACTAGAAGTAGCCCAAACATTAACAGTGTCCAAACAAAACAACTTTCTTGACGGCCTTTCTTGTCCTGGCAATGTTGTCACCATTCTCCTTTTCAAACCTGTTCAGAACTTTGCAGTTGTCTTTGCTCTTCTCAAAGTTTCCCATGTTCACTTTGTCTTTATGTTCCCAGATGTTTTGCCTTCCTAATTGCCCTAGGAGACGTCAACAGGAAGATCACAGGATTTAGAATCCAATGAGCTATCCTAGCTCTGAAATTCATGAGCTGAGTGGTCTGGAGTAATTTTTCAGCCTTTGATCCTCAGTCTCCTCTGAAATGCAGATATTAATACCTATTTCATATTGTGATTGCATTGCATCTCCAGTACATGTGGAAGATGTTTTTCAAGCACACGTACCACACACACACACACAATGGAAATTGCTTTACGTGATTCTCAGGCTCAGTGGGTTCAGGGCTGGAAATAAGTCACATTGCAGGCCATTTTGTTTCTTTGTGCCCTTCAGAATCTTAGTGTCTCAGTACATAAAATGACTTTAAAAAGTAATCTGTCAGGTTGGGCAAAAAAAATCCACATGGTTTTTTCCATAAAAGAAAAGACATGTTTTTCATTTTCACCAAAAACTTTATTGATTTGGATATTTTGAGTACGTCGGCTCTCTCTCATAGTACAATGTTGATTGTTCTCAATTAATGTCTCAATTTGATTGCTATCAACTTCAACTGGTCTACCTAACCTGGGAGCATCATTCCAGTGAGAAATTCCCAGCACTAAACTTTGCAAATCACTTTTGGCATGTTCGATCAGTCAAAGCACCTTCTCCGTCCATACTCGGCACAAATCTTTTTTTTTTTTTTGCATTTCAGTTGTGTTTTTTACCTTTCTTGAAATAATAAAGCACAATATGCTAAAAATGTTGCATCTTTTCTTCCATCTTTAATATTAAAATGGCTATACAAGAATTCACCAATTTTGATTTTTTTAATGCACACTGATATGACAACCATCACAATACAATCTAACAAAATTGTTTTGACTAAAGTTAAAGCCAACTAAGTGCTACTAGAGCCATCTTACAGAAAAAAAGCCAAATGAACTTTTTGGCCAACCCAATATAACACTTTCCTTTTCCAATGCTTTCATTTTTTTTTCCTAAAAATCCCCTACTAATTGATTTGCTCAGTCCTTGTCTAGAACTTTCCACATTTGCATCATCACTGTCAAGTTCTTTCCCTACACTGTAGCTCATCAGTGAATTGATCCACATGTCTTTGAAGAGGACTTTCTACAGTCACCACTCTATAGGTCACCAGCCGTCATCCTAATGCACCTTAAGGTCAGCGCTGTGTGTGAAGAAAACATCACCTACACTGAGAAATGCCAGCCACGGACAGTGCTCAGTCTGAGGATGATCATCAGTTAGGCCCAGCTGAGTGAAGGCCAAGCTGAGTGAATGGAGGTGAAATGGCCATGTATTCGACTGCAGCCTTTTTGATGCCTAATAATGGTATAATATTTGTTCTTCAAAATTTGTGAAAACACTTTAAAAAATGGAGCTAAGCTGAGTGAGTTTCAGGAACTTTATGAATTATTTCTACTACCTGGAAAACATTAAAATACAGCCTTTTCTTTTACCTAAATCTCATTCAACTGTCAGACATTCTGCTGCCTTTTTAATAAATGATCAAGATATGTGTGCATGTAGGCATGCACATCTTGGTAATCAACTGTAACAGGAGAGGACATTTTGGACAACATCTGGACCATTCAATGAGAGTTTGCGATGCTTGTTTTCCAGGACTACAGCATATGCGGAAGTAGCTCATTAAATTCTGGTGGCAAATTCAAAACTCCCTAGCTCACACTTGTCCTGGGGTGGGGGGGGGGGTCTTGAGGTGGCTGATTTTTCTATTGCATCCCTAGATTTTGAGTATCTCAGTCCTATGATCTTACCCTGTCAGATTCCCAAGAACTCATGGCATTGCCACATTCCTTGACAAAATCTTACCCTCTGGGAAAGGCTGGAACTCCTGCTATTTCAACCAGGCATAAATGTCTTCATTTCACAGGTATCCTGGTTTTCAAGCTATAGAAGGAGAGGTGGGGTGGTGGCATTGCAGGTACGGTTTTGTCTCATCCCTTCCTGGACTTCTATGATGGCCATTAAATCCTCTGGCATTGGCTGTCTGGGAAGCTTCTTACAGTCCCATTTAAACCTGGCTAGTTTCTAGAGATCCTAGCAAGACTTTGCTTTGGGTTAAAGTTTCAAATGGTAAGTACAGTGAGGAGTTGCTCTGCTCCCTGGCGCTGGAGGTGTGCAGGGAGTGGGGGCAGAAATCAGAAGGTGCGATGATGAAAAACCATAAACAGCAGAAAGGAACAGGGAGAGGCTGACTTGACCGGAGTCTCTGGTAGACACTGCAACAGGTGCTTCATTCCATGTTATGTCTTTCAGTTCCTTTGCACCCCTGACAGGTGAGCATTATCACCCCCATTTTCTAAGTAAAAGAAATGAGCTGAAAGAAGTTCAATGACTTGCCTAAGTGGCAGAGTTGCAATTAGGAAGCAGGTTTGAGGAATGCCATGGCCTGGCTTTTTGGCCCATCATGTGGAATTTTGTCACTCACATCCCTTTCCTCTGCAAAGCTGGTGATGACCAGGAGGGCTGTTCCAGCACCTGCAGGCTGTGCTCCCCCTCCTAACACACAGAGCCCTGAAACTCAGCAACAAGGAGAGAGAAGGAGTGCCCTTCCCTTTCTCACCAAGTCCCCCTTGGCAAAGGGGCATTTCACACTTTGTTCTCAAGAACCCTGGGGAAAGGGGGAAAGAGGCAGTGGTCCCAGGATTAAATGGGTGTTGAGTTGGCTCAGTATCAGGCCCTTCACCGAGAAGGTTAACCAATCTCCTCTGTCATAAATTATTGTTTTGAGAGCATGAATAGATGAATAATAGCAGCATGATATGCTGGGTGCAATCTCCATTTTCCCATCTGTTAAATAAAGATATTGATGCCTATGTCAGGGATATAGTGAGGCCTAAATAAAATGCATGGGTAGCACATAGGAGGAATCCGATAAATGGAATGTATTATTATTAATAAAATTAATACTTTTTTAAAGATTGTGATCCCATCCTCCTGAGCCTCTTTTACTCCAGGCCACATAAACAGGACTGAGAGTGACAATCTGGATGGGCAGTGTGAGCTAAGGGAAGGGAGGGGACATGCCATTTACCAGCTATGAGACACTGGAGAAAAGGTTGAAACTTCCCAAGTCGACATTTTCTAGGTTTTACATCAGGACTACTGGTTGGTTTGTTGTGCCACGATGTCAGATAATCAGCTGTGCGAAGACCATACATTCATTTATTTATTCTATAATAACAGTAAAGACTATTTTACAGATACTCTAATAAGAAAAAACTATGTCATGGAGAATACAGACTGACAAGATAGAATCTGTAACTGCATGAGATATAAATTCCCACCTATTTAAGGTGGAATAGTTTATATTACATCAAGTGTCCTTCATATGTAATTGCCATTCCATTATTGTCATGGTTAATGCTTTATAGTCTGTAAGTGCACTATCCAGCTTTTGAAGCTGGGTGCCAAACTTTGTTTCTCCCATTGCCCAGAATCTGGGCTCTGTGAACAGACCACCTGAACTGTATATCAGACAACTGACTTTAAGATTTGGGACAAGTTCCTTTGCCACATATATAAATTGGGAATAATAATAGTACTTTCCACTGAGATTATAGTGAATATTTAATAAGAAAATATAGCAAAGTGTTTGATCAGTGCCTCAGATACAGTAAACATAAAGTAGTTCACACATTAGTCATTATTGCAATTATGTCATTAATGTCCATGGCAGAATTATGGATACTGGCCAATTATTTCAGTCTCTTGGTCCATTTTGTCTTTGATTTTTAAATTCAATTACCAAGCATTTATAGAGCAACTCTGAGAAATTCTGTTCTCATCCTGGAAGGACTGTTGCTTTGCTCCTGGTCTCAATAAACTCAGAGTCTAATGGAGGAGATGCAAACACAAATAGCATCCTCTAATACTGCGTTACAAGCCCAATAATAGCACCTGTGCAGACAGTAAAAGGACAAGAATGGAGGGAAGGGTCCCTAACGTGCAGGAGGATCAGAGTCATCTGATTAAAGGGTAGTGCTTAAAATAAATTAGAGCTTAAGTCAGCTTTTTTGACCCAATAAATAAATAAATAAATAAATAAATAACATAGGAAAGTAAATATTTTCAAATACATATTTTCAAAATGCTCTCTTCATGGTATGATTTTCTTTTGCAAGCACTGTGAAATGCTATCACTGTGAAATGCCACTTTTACCTTGCAGGGACAGATCAAGTGGGTTTATCTTTACAAATGTATCTGCTGGCTACTGACAGTTGATTCTCATTACACAGAAAGAAGGTCACCCAATTTAGAAGACTGGTTTTTTTTTGTAAATGAGAAATGCATAGCTCTCCTTATTGTTCTGAAGCCCTTTAAAATTTCTGCTGTGAAATAATTTCCTCAATAAAAATTGTAGTGTAAAAAAAGACTTCTGTAGCCATTTCCCATCTCACGGAAATATAGCAAAATTTTTATTTACTCATTCTTGTTTAAGAGGCACTGACCACATTAACTGCATCCTATATAGTGTTTTTATGCCTCCTACTTCAACTTTGATGCAATAGTTTATGACTTGTGCAGTAAATAATTTTTAAGTGTGGTGCCATCTGCAAACCTAACACCATTTTCCCCTTTACTTCTAATGAGAGCATCTGCTCCAACAATGGTTATATTTATACTTTTATCCCATAAAACACCGTGTTTAATAAATTCACCAGGTGTGTGAGGGCACCTTTGCTTTTTAGGCTCACATACAAAAACTTTTTTAGATGCTTTAGTATTAAATGAGAATCTAGAAAACTCTACAAACAAACACGTGAAAACATTTGTACATTCATTTCACAGCACAAAATTCTATTTTGTAATTGTTTAAATGTTTATTTCTTTAAATATTTAACAATGGTGTCTATATAGAGCATCATCGTATTTGTTGACAAAGGAATATATTCGGCTTGTTACCATGTTCTTTTCCATCTATTATCCCAGCCTTTCCCCCGTGCCACAGTGAACATGACTTTTTATCTTCTAAAAATCAATTAAGAAATTAAACCTAATCTTCTAAATCACTACACATACTATAATTTCATGAAATGATGAAATGAGTAATGCATGATTTTAAACATTCCTACAAAAAAAACTTCTTAACATCTATCCTCACATCTTCATACTTGCGTACTGAATGCTTTGTACTGCTACGTGCTAATATCTCAAGGCACAGATACACCTGAGGTGAGATTCATAATGTTACTGGATGTGAATCCACATTTCAGACAGACTTCGGGGTAATGTCCATGTTTTGGGCCACTGTCCTATCAGACCTGAGTAGATCGTCCCTGTCCTTTGTTCCTAATTTGGATGATAAACAACCACGTAGCAGAATTAGGGGAGGTGCCAACTCTGCTATTTTCTTGTGGCTCGGTGCCTGCATTATTGGTGTTTTGCAGTTTCTCTACAGGGAGATTTAGAAGCCACGCATCCACTTTGCGAGAGGTCGCTTAATTAAAACGGGATGATGTTGCGTCTGAATCCCCCACGCAGGGCCCAGGGAGCTGCGGGGAAGGCCAGCTTGGGGACGGGGCAAGCAGAGGAAGGCAGAGACCGCTGTATTCAGAGCAGAGCCTTCCCTCCCCCTCTGAGAGTTCCCCTTATGCAAACCTGCATTACACGAGAATTTCTATCTGTATGTTTTCTGCAACCACAAAAATTTCGTCCCAGTAAGCGTGAATGTTGTGATGCCTATTATAGATAGAATAGAGGGGGCAAGGGTAGGAAATAAAGATAAAGCAGTGGCAGCACAGCAAAGATGATTTGAGGGAGAGCTTTGAGAAAGGCCTAGGGTGAGGAAAAATAGAACTCAACTTTGAAACTGCAGTAAATCTGGAATTAGAGTAGGTATAAGAGGTACTGTTAGGGGTGGGCCCCAGAGTGGCCGGGAAGGTAGGGACTGTTAGGGATGGTAAGCACTCCTGCAGTTGTCAGATCCCATGTGCAGAGATAGGAGGGCCGCGCCTCGGGGAAGAACAGGAAAGCAAGTACCTAGCAGGAAGAGTACCGCAGTCAAGCCGAGGACATATTTGGAAACAAGTAAGTTATTCCCTGAAGTGTTTCTCCCGGCAAGGAATTCTAAATGCCCATGACAAGTGAAGGATTTTACTACTGCATGTTTAAAATGTGTAAAATATTAACATTATCTTATTTATGATATCCTTATTATATTGTAGCTCAGTCAATGAAATATTTATTTATAAGGAGTTTTATAGGTTTGTTAGCAACCTCAGTTCTTCATTCTACTTTCCTTAGGTTCCTGAAATTAAACGATCTAGCTTCTTGCCAATTCACTCATTTTGTAAGTTTCCAGGATCTAACTCCTACATTTTGAAGGGCACACTTTTTATCAGAAATATCACTTTATCTATACTCTTTAATTTAATCCTCACATCCATTTAGAGCCTAGACAAATGCCAGTCTCTGTCCTAAACAATTAATCTGCATGCGTGTGCTAGAATGTTAAAGCATCGCTTTCAACCATTTATTTATAGAACAGAAATCTGAGGTTTGGAGAATTTGGAGAGATACTCACTGAACTAGAATGTGATCTGTATTTGTTTCCTGTGGCCATTGTAACAAGTTACTGCAAATTGAGTGGCTTAAAACACCATAATTTTATTATCTGACAGTCCTGGGTGTCCAAAGTCTGAAATGGGCCTCACTGGGCTCAAACCAAGGAGACAGCCACAGTCCTTCTGGAGGCAGCAGGGGACGATCTGTTTCACTGCCTTTTCCCACTTCTAGAGGTGGCTCGCATTCCTTAGTTTGTGGCCCTTTTCCATCTTCAAGGCCAGCAATTGCATGGTTCCGACCTCTGCTTTTGTGGGCACATTTGTCTTCCCCCTGAATTTCCTGTCTCCCTGTCATGTATAAGGACCCTTGTGATTATACTGGGTCCACCTGGATGTTTCAGAATAATCTCCCCATCTCAAAATTCTTGATTTAATCACAAATGTGTAGCCCCTGTTGTCATACAGATTAACATTCACAGGACCTGAGGACTGGACATTTCGGGGAGCTATGATTCTGCCCACCACATAAACCCAGATTTCTCTGCAGAAACTTCTACTTTACATTGATTTACCCATTCAATATCTTTTCATTCACACCTACTATTTGCAAGTCTGTGTTCCAAGCCCTGAGGATATACAGTAAAATTAACCAAGACTGTCACAACCTCTGTAGTCCAGCTGAGAGTCCTGCCTCTCCATCTCTCCCCAGATATTAATGCATTAAAATTCACTGAGTCTATTAAACAGTCACATTATGCTGGGTGGAAAGAAGGAGGAAAAAATACAAATTAAGATTGGTGGTCTAAAGGATTGTTCCATCTCGATTGGAAAATGAACTACATACAAAAGAAGATAAAAGCAAACAGAGGAAAAAGGTGTAATGAATTCGCCTTGGAAAAGAACTCTGTATGAAAACAAAATGTCTTTGAAAGTGCTTAGAGTAGGCCCTGGCTGGTGTGGCTCAGAGGACTGAGTGCTGGCCTTCAAACCAAAGGACCGCAGTTTGAATTCCCAGTCAGGGCACATGCCTGGGTTGCGGGCCAGGTCCCCAGCTGGGGGCACACAAGAGGCAACCGCATATTAATGTTTCTCTCCCACTCTTTCTCCCTCTCTCCCCCTCTCTCTTAAATTTTAAAAAATTAGAAAAAAAAGAAAGTGCTTAGAGTAGAAGTGATATAATGTAATATTGTTGAGGTCAGCAAGCAAAAAGGCTCAGAGAGGTAGAAAGTTACTCTGCATGAACAAGAGGAAAACTTTTTTATTAATTTGTTCTTGAAAAGGACGATAGAAGAAAAAATGCAATGAATTCACCACTGATACAGAATGACTCTGGGGATTTGTGTCAGAGGTATGCCTGTATTTGGGGCCAGGGAACCCCTGTTATGGTGAGGAAGATGAAAAGATTTGCCATCATAAAGGCAAAATGAAGATCAGTTTGACTACAGCCACTGCCTCCAGGTGTAAGTATCTGAATGAACAGAGAATCTACTCTTTAGTGTAATTACTGTTGAATAATTTTAATTGTCAGCACTTACAAAGCCCGGTCTGTCAACAGTGCATGTCACAATCATGCTCTTAGTCTCCACTTAGCAACTAAGTGAGATATTTCAACTTTAAAAGTTCTTCTGTGGCTTATGGAGAAATTTCTATAAAATCTCCACAGGGAGGGTGTAGAACAGTCAGGATGAAACTTTCCAGCTCCGCAGACTCAATTCACAGCAAATCCCAAGAGCTGAGCCGCATCCCATTAAATACAGGAGTGTTGCCCTGTGGGGCTCAGAACCTGCACTGACTGCAGGCAGGAGTATTCACTCATTTCTCTCCTTGAGGGTTTAGAGACTCCCAGCGGTTAATGCTGGACTTGACAACCAACATCTAGGTGGAGAGTGAAAACAGCTTTATCAAACCAGCTGCTCAGACCCTGGCTGGCAAAGCTCAGTGGATTGAGCGCACGCTGCGAACCAAAGTGTCGCAGGTTCGATTCCCAGTCAGGGTACATACCAGGGTTGCAGGCCATGACCCCCAGCAACCGCACAGTGATGTTTCTCTCTCTCTCCTCCTCCCTTCCCTCTCTAAAAATAAATAAATAAAATCTTTTTAAAAACCCACCTGTTCAGAATACATGACACCAAGCATCCAGATGTTTGGAAGCACCTGTATTTGGGATGGAGCTTTTGTCCCTGTACCTGGCTATCTTAGAGCTCAGCCTCGCATCGCAGTGGGATACCTGTCTGCCCCAGGAGATCTCGTGCCCGGCACTTGGCGCACGGGCAGTGGCTGTGCGGTATTAGGGTGCAGGGACATTTTTGTCAGCTGACGTTTTTGCACAGCAGACAGCTCAGGCTCCCTTCTGCGCTTATACACACAACACCTCTCATAGGGGAGGCCTTCCAGTCGGACATGGCACCCACACAAACTGCCCTTGGATGTGAGCATTTCCCAAATCCCAGGAAGCTTTCTACTCCCCAGTCAGGCACTCTACTCTGATCTTGCCTTACTAACTTTTCACTTTCCTGAACTTGCCTGGCACCCACTTTGGTGCTGGATTTTATGCTATCGCGTATCATTTATTGATATCTTTCATACACTTCCTGAACATTTCTGGCTATGTGTGGTTTCCATTAACTCACACTTTCCACTTAGAAAGTTCTTATATTGTGAGTTTCCTACACTGAATCTGGGACGACAACAAATGCTATGACTCAACACAATGGTTAACACCACAGATTTTGGGGGTATAGCTTGTCAAACGGTAGCATTAATTTTATAGCCTTAAAGGCATTCCCAACAATTTCGGTCTTACATGTGGCATGTTTTATTTTGTACCTCGGGTCTATTTGCTCCTACTTAAGAAAGCAAGGAAAGCACTAAAATAGAAGAGACCTATCTTAGCGCCACACCTCAGGGTAGACACTCAAGCCATATCTGTTGTATTAATCAATTAATGGACAACACATTAGTATATGTATTTTCTCTTAAAAGTAAACATATATAACTATGAATTTTATTTGTGAATGTAAGTTTTTGTACCAGTCTAGGCTAAAAAAATGTAAAATGCCTTCCCTGGTGCAGTGGGTAGGATGCGTGAGGTGTGTGACTGACCTCCTAACCTTTTTGTTTACCATGATTTCTGACAGGAAGTTTTGTTTTGGTTTTAACAATGTGCTGTTTTCCATTGAAGCATGATGTTTTCCTACTCATGCTGGACAGGCATCTACAAGGAGAGAACAGCCTGATTTGGGAAAAAAAAAACAACCCCAAAATCATGAAGTCTGGAGAGGTCAGGATGGGAAGAAAAAAACCCATCAGGATGGGAAGGAAAGGCCCACTACCTCACAGGCTGGAGCGCAGGGGCAGGAGATCAGTGGTTCCATCAGGAGGTGGGGCGGAGGAAGGAAGGAATGCAGAAAGGTGAAGTTCAGACAGGAGCATAACAGTGCACGGGAAGTGTCACATGTGGTCCCGGACCAGCTAGGGTTGGCCAGTTTTGTGGCATCAGCAGCTTTTATTCAGAGACAAGTCAGCTCATCTCTCCACTCCTTCAGCGATATCACTCCACACTTGTCCTGATGACCAGAGAGGGTCTTGCCTTCCCCTGTTGGAAAGTTTATAGTTTGAGTTACCCCTGTTTAGAAACCTCATCCAGAAGACATAAGTTTTAGCAAGAGATAGGCTTTTGAGGTATATATGATTTAGGTCATCAAGTCCCTATTTGACACTTCAATCATATTCTTGCTTTTAAAGCCCTGGGAATATTGGTATCTCAATCTGGTCGAGGAATTATAAAGTCATCTTTATCCCCTCTGTGGGCACAGGAAATTGCAGAAATAAAGCTAATGGAAATGGTCACCTGGGTTTACGAAATGGCGTCATCAGTCTCCACAATCTGCTCCATCCCTAATGTCATCAGCTTGGGGGGGCAGCTGCCAAGTTAGAAGGGGCTGGACCTTCTCTGAAACAGGTGTCTTCTTTTCTAGGACCCAAGTGAAAGCCTAAGATACTCTCCACAATGTCAGAAAGCACATCCTTAGAAACACATGCTTCAGTTGCTAAACTGGGACATGAAGTCTCAGTTCCCTAACCCATTTTTAGTTCAGGTTCTTCATCAGAAATTGCGACAGTTTTTGGCAAATCTAAACTTGAGAGATCCAGAAAGGAGTAGTCAGGAAATTAAAAGAAAAGCACACAGGGAACAAGCTATTTTTGTAGGATAAAAACTTGGCCACATTATTTCCCCTTCTTCAAACACTTAGTGGAAATTCGTTGACACAGCTTAGAGTGCTCCCTACTATGCCATTTAGACCCTTCTCTGTTCCAAACTGTCACTCTCCCTTTGGTCACTGAAACTCCATTACTGTTTGTCACCTCCCATTCCCCGACTACACACTCTGATCTTAGGACATGCTGTGGCCTCTACTTGAAACCATCTCCCTGCCCCTTTGTTGGCCCTATTGACTCCTACTTTGCTTCAGCTCGGATGTCACTCTCAGCAGGAAGCACTGCCCATCTCCTCCAATCTGACATGGGTGCGGCCCTCTGTTCGGGTACCAACCTGTGTTTCTCTCATCAAAGCATTTATCATCCCACATTAAGCATCACCCCTCATCGAACTGGAAACACAGAGGGGAAGGCTGGGATTTCTAGATATCTTGTTTAGCATTACACCTTCAGTTCTGGGAAAGGAAAGTCCCTGGGGCATCATAGGAATGCAGACTATTTGTAGGATGAAGGACAGGTTGAGTGAGTGAGCAAACAAATGGATAAATGAATCATTTATTGAGTGAACGAGTGAATTACTGAGTGCGTGAATGGATACACAATGGAAGGAACTAGATCTTTTTCCTGAAGTGGGAAAACATTGAAAAGAAAACAACAAACAATTGCCTGAAGTATGGAAAAGATGATCTCATTAAAAAAGACAGTAGGTTCCTTTTGCTCCAGATGGCGGAGTTAATTCCCTAAAGCTAGGAGGCACTTAGAGTGAAGTTTCTGCTCAAAGAATTTTTCTAAAAATAGAGCAGCCTAACGATGAGGCAGATCGCCTCAGGTGGATACGCGTGCAGAGCAAGGATGCTGCAGGGGAGTGTGGGATGCTGTGAGATACTGCGTGGCCAGAACCAGGGGCCGTGGATGCAGAACTAGGGGCTGGTAATATCTGCTGTATACAGGAGACTAGAGGAGACAGCTTATTTAATTATCATTTACTCAGTCAGTAAACATTCACTGAGCACCCATGGGCCAGGTGCTGTGGCAGACATTGTATATGAGTGGATCAAAAAACTGTGGTACATTTACACAATGGGATTCTATGCAGCAGAAAGAAAGAAGGAGCTCCTACCCTTTGGGACAGCATGGATGGAGCTGGAGCGCATTATCCTAAGCAAAACAAGCCAGGCAGTGGAAGACAAATACCATATAATCTCACCTTTAGCAGGAACCTAATCAACAAAACAAACAAACAAGCAAAACGTAAGCAAAGACACTGAAATAGAGGACAGGCTGACAGTGACCAGAGCGGGGAGGGGAGGGAATTTCAGGGGAAAAGGGGACGGGTTTGCAGGAACAAGTATAAAGGACACAGGGACAAAAACAAGGCGGGGTGGGAGTGGAGGTGGGAGGGAGGCGGGGAGGTCTGGGGGGGTGGGCTGGGATGGGGGTAAAAGGCAGAAAACTGTACTTGAAGAACAATTAAAATAATTTTTTAAAAAATTTAAAAAATAAAGTTACATGAGATCTAGTCACCGGGACCCTGCTGCCAAAGCACATACTCATGCTCTAAGCTTGCAGGGGTGTCCAACCCGTGGCCCACGGGCCACATGCAGCCCAGGATGGCTAAGAATGTGGCCCAACACAAAATCGTAAATTGACTTTTAAAACATCTTTTTTTTTTTGCTCATCAGTTTTCATTAGTGTTTGTGTATTTAATGTGTGGATCAGTGACACCAAAAGGTTGGACATTCCTGTGTCTAAACCTTCCTTGTCTATAGACACATTGACGCCGAGTGTGCAGACACTCCCACAGTAGAAGTATGTGCAGGACAGGAGGGAGGCCAGGAAGAAGGAACCCACCTTCCTAACCCACCTGCTGGGGGCAAAGGAAGGAGGAAGATGCGAGGGGGGCAGGTTTCCATAGGAGGGGCTAACTGTAGTAATCCCCAAACTGTAATACAGTAGGAGCAAGGCAGGGCATGCTGGTAGAGGCAGTGAGGACAGTGATGGGAGAGAGACACTACATGTTAGACACAATGAGCAACATGAAAAATCGATCCAGTGTCAAGAAACTTGATAACCTGTTGTATTTGTAGGTTGTTTTGCAAAGCACTTTAATCTATATCAGGGGTGTCAAACTCATTTTCACCGGGGGTCACATCAGCCTCACAGTTGCCTTCAAAGGGCCAAATGTAATTTTAGGACTGTATAATGTGACTACTCCTTAACTAGGAGCAAGGAGCTTGGCGCTGCCATTGGGTATAAACAAGGTGCCGGTCCAGATAAAACAAGGTGGAGGGCTGGATTCGGCCCACGGGCCTTGTGTTTGCCACCTTTGCTTTAAAGGAAGATGTCACAGCTATTGTTTACCCCTATTTTCCCAGCATCTAGGAAGGACAAATGGCCAGCATTTGGGAATTTATTTGCCTTAAAGGTATGTATTAACTGAACCATTTATTTCTTCGATCTCACAAATAGCACAAAACCTGTCATGTTTAAATTAGACCAGATAATGTCCCTGGGGCTTTAGACATCTCTACAACTTTCCATACACTAGGCCATCCATTCCCTACCCTTCCCAACTTCAACAAACCTCACCTTACCTTACCCTGCACTTTGGCCGCCCTCATTACGGCCCGACTCTTGCCCTTGTCACCACCCATGATTTTCTAACATTAGAGTCTTAAGCGCTGAAATCATAGTTACTCTACTGCTAACACTTATGGGCTCTCAAACCCTCACTCATTCAACTCTTGAAAATGCCAGGTTCTCGCAAGCCCTCCCTATCTGTGAGGTCTCTTCAGATTTCACTTTTAAAGCAACTCTGGCTCCATAATCAATTGGCTCTCTCAAAGGCTGATTAACTACAGCCTGTGGAACAAATCCAGCCTGCACCTATTGTCAATTAAGTTTCATAGCAACACAAACTTGCTCATCCATTTACAGATCTCCTACGGCTGCCTTCATGTGACGATGGAAAAGCTGAGTCATTGCAGCGCAGGCTGTGTGACCCCAGAGCCTAAATTATTTACCTTCTGTCCTTTATGGAAAACAAACAATGTACCAATCTCTGATCTAAAGCAATGATCTCCAAAGTGAACAGTGACAAATGGTCCCTTGGTCCTGAAAAGAAAATTTTAGAAATTTGATTTCCAGTCATTGCTGTCTAAAAGAAAAAGAAACACATTGAGATTTCCTTATCCTTAAATACACGCAAGCACCGATGGTCTCAGTTCATCGAAGAGACCATCAGACGTCATAGAAACTAGAGAGGACACCCCCCAGAGGAGCAGGTCTACGGTCTGAAGAGGTTTCCGGACGTATCTCATTCAGTCAGTCACTGTCAGCATCCTGTAACAATGCACATGTTTACATGTGCCTGGGTATGGTGATTTAGATAATGATGCATAGTGATACGTTAAATAAATGAGCAAATATCTTTTAAATATCCTTGAAGAGAAAGAGTGACTGAAGATTATACTAATGATGCAAAACACAGGCAAATAATACAAACCTGGAAGGGCACAAACCATATTGTACAGTACACAAAACAATAATGACATAATTATAGTGACAAGAAGTCAGTGGAACAAGTCCTAAATTATCAGGAAGACTATTTGATATGTGGATTTACTTCTACTCTCATTAATGCTGAAATCTGTCTCACTGTTAAATGTGCCTTGAGCAAGGATAACATAAAAAGTCATCCGTATTAACAAGACGATTAAATTTCAGGATCCACAACGTGAAAGCAAAGCTCTAAAATTTAAGGGTGATTTTCAAATCACTTAATATTTTATCTAATGCTTTACTAAATTGTGCTATACTCTGTGATATTTAGCAACATTTTTTGAGGTTTCTTAGATAGAAGTTTCATGCCACTGGTGAAACATTTTTCCTTCTCGTCACAATTTTTAAAAAGTTAAAATAGTAAATGGAAAATGATGTGATGATAAAATGCATTTTTACCTTCAGCAAATAGTTCCAGAAAATTTCAATAAATAATTCTATGGAGGTTTGTTAGGAATGCATTGTGTGAAAATGCAGATGTTTCTGAATGTCTCAGCTAATGGTATTTTTTCTAGATTCTTTGTTAGAAGTGAAATAATTACAATTCAGGGGGCCACTAAAATAACGAATCAAATGAAAACACCTGTTCTCTACAGAAAATTACTTCTATAATGACAACAATAAGTATTGCCTCATGAAGACCAACCCAGGGTTGAGGTGAAGCATCCAGAGAACCTCAAGTATAAAGGTTCCAGCTCACAAAAATTGCATCATACACATCACATGTAGCCGCCGCACACAGGGACAAAGCCTCCACTGGAGGGAAGTCATCAGTGAAGGCATTAGATCTTTGCCTGGTGGCAGCTTTGGATCATACTGGGAAATTGCTTGGTAGATAGAAAGAGTAAGAAGAAGAGAAATAACGTGTCGAACACACTCACCAATATGTGATTAAGCGTCACCTCATTTAATCCTCATGCTTCACAGGCAGAGTGAATATGATTGGCTGAATCTGACCAAGGATGAAGCAGAGCCTGAGAGCCCATCGTGTGACATGGAGCAGGGACTCCATTACAGGAGACACTTGGAAAATCTCCCCCGCTATGGAACAAGGACGCATTACCAGCCATCTGTGGAAACTGTTCCTTCTCATGGGAAAAACTAGTTTAGGAAAGTTTTGCATTTAACCTGAGACTTGTGCTTCTGGAGAAGAGCAGTGATTAAGAAATGCCCCCATCCTTTTGAGTTACGGGAAACGGCTTACCCCAAAGAACCCTGCTTCCTCCCCCGCGGGAGTCGGCTGAGAATCACGGCTGCCCTCCCTGCTCACCTGTGTCCAGCTATGAGACACACACACATCCTCCAGTTCCCAAACTTGGCTTCATCGGTGATGAACTGAACTGTTTGTCCCCACTGGCCGAGTGGAAAAACAAGCCCATTAACCTGAGTTGATCAAATGTTGGTTCAGCTTTCACCTTCCCTGAGACCCCTGAAATGTGCTCCATTCTCATTCTGAGCCAGCATATGCTCCCCTGCCCCCTGTCACCCCTTAATGATCCTTCTCAGAAAAAGGCTGGCCCCAAGGTAAAACTTTCTCTGGCCCACTGTCCAATCAGACCACAGCCTCCTGTGTATTTCACTTTCCCACGCTCGGTTCCTTCTAGCCCTGATCATTCCTTCCCATAAAAGAAAAGCCCTTTTCTGCCCAGAGGTTTGAGATGCCTGTGTATCTCCTCAAATAGCTCTATCTGTTACCAATGGTTCCTCTCTTCCTCTTGCAATAATCCTTTCAAATAAAGTCTCAACTTACCCAAGTCTAGATTCGTTTTTGTTTCAAATACATTTTTTTTATAGCAGTTGTAGGTTCACAGAAACAATGGGCAAAAATAGAGTTCCTAGCTATCTCCTCCCCTCCCCACCCCCGACAAACAAACAGGCCAAACTCCCCTCACCATCATCATCCCCGACTAGAGTGGTGCATTTGTTACAACTGATGAATCTACACTGACATGTCCTAATTGTTCAAAGCGCACAATGTACTGAGGCTTCAATTTTGGTGGTGGATACTTCATGGGTTCAAACAAATGTGTAATGGCGTACACCCTTCACTGTAGTACCACACGAAGTAGTTCCTGTCCTAAAACTCCTCCCTGTTCCTCCTGTTTCTCTCTCCCTCCTCCCTAGCCCCTGACAATCAGATTCTTTTCCTGTGTCCATGGTCATGCCTTTTCCAGAATATCCTGTTCTTATTATCATACAGTATGTAGCCATTCCAGGTGGGCTTTCACCTAGTAATATACTGAATTTGTTTTCTTATTTGGCAATTGACAACAAAGAACACTAATCCTGAACCACATATTCTAAGACACTACATTTATATTTCTAAATGATGCATCATGCATATTGCAACAAGGAAAGGGAATAATACAAATACAGTATTTGCAAAGGTGATACAGGAAAGGTCTAGGTAGAAATTGTGCTCGCCCGCTGTTTAATGTTTCTATTAGCGATTGCGGAAGGAGCTCCCAAATGAAAGAAGGTAGTTCTGATTGGAAGCTGCGTCCTGACCAGCATTTCTGCCCCGGGGGGAGGTAATGACGCTGATGACTGGACGCACACTCCAGGTCACGCGCACAGTTCCTGTAGGCACCGGTGGGTTCGCTGGGAGGCTAATGCAGCAGGAGTCTCAGGGCCTGTCGTTTTGAAGTCACCCCTCATTAAGACCAAAAGAATGAAGGGTCAGATGAAGCCAGGAGTAAAGCTTTAGCAAAACCCCCTCTAAATGGAAGTGAAAAGGTCAAGGGAATGGAAACCCCTCCGATCATAATCCTTTAAATAAAGCCATGAGGGAAAAGATGGGAAGGTCTCTGACTTAGGCACATGAAAAAGGAAGCTAACGTGAATTTATTTACTTTTTAATTTATATTTTACTGTTTGTGCTATTATAGTTGTCCCAAGTGTTTTCCCTTTGCCCCCCTTCGCCCAGCGCCCCCTCCCCCCTGAGGCTAACATGAATTGAATCCCTTGTCCCAGGAGGGTGTTTGTAAGTGGCCGAGGCGCCCAGGCCAGTATGGCCCTGGAGACTGTGCCCCTATGCCTTCCACACGGCCTGTCAGAAGCTCACTCACAAAGGACCAAGTGCTGCCACCCGCATTAGCTCATTTCCCTCTGAGCATCCCTGACCAAGACTGTTACGCTGGATAACATCCTGAACACTGGAATCCCTGTGGTCGGCAGCCGGAAATTATCCCCGCATGCTCCCTGTGTGTTAGCAACCCACTCCTGGAAACTGGGAGCGCAAAGGCTGGTTTCATAGGCTCGCTGGGAGAGTCAGACAAGATGCTGAGGGTCACACCCCAGGCCCTGGTGGTGTGCTCATAGGGAGATGGCATTAATAATCTTCTCCTCTGCCCCGTTATTTTATCGGCAGACAGATCTCATCACTCGCTTTTACAGATGAGTAAACTGAGGAAAGACTGGGTAATGTGCTCACAGTACTTGGACCTTGGCTTTGAACTTAGAACTTCTGATCCACAGAACTGGTTTTTTTTTTTTTTTTCTTTTTTCCATTCAGTCAAAAAATGCTGGGGCATGTCCATATGCTTAGAACTAGACTTAACTTTTGCAAAACCCTGAAAAAAGGATGACTCCCTGCTTTTGAGGAAGTTCAGCAATGAAGAACCAAGCCAAAGCCTGTCTGGAGCCTGGAACTCTCCTTGCTAAGATGCGACAGGCAGGAGTGTCAAAGGGGCCAAGGCCTGTGTCACCCCAGGCCTTTGCTCTGCGATCGAGGCCCAGGAGCTCCAGCAGAGAGGACATGGACCTTGCCCGGACTTTGCAGGGACCACGATGGGACTAAAACTCAGTGTCACCTGGCATTCTCCCAGGCATCTGAAAGGCCTCTTTCTCCTTCAGGTGGTCACATGTTCAGGATGCCCTCTGCTCACTCGTGGGCATATGTGCTGCTCCTCCAGGACGGTCCCTCTGAGCCATCGGTCTGGCCCCTTTATTCCCCGGTTTCTCTGAGTCAGCCCAAGGCATCCCCACTCCCCCACCTCTCTCCACCCTTTCCCGAAATGCTCCTGTGCCTTGGAACAGGTGGAGTAAGTACCTCAAGATTAGATTAAGGTGCACAAACACTTTATTCTCTAAAATTCAACTGTGAGGCTGGACTCTTCTTTCCCTCTACCAGGGACCCCTCTCCACCTCGGCAGTCAGAGACATCCTTAAAAGTGCTAATGATTTCTGAGATGATAATAACATCAGATGGTAATACTGTGCTAATTCTGCTACAAAAACAGACCAGGTGTCTCTAATGCACTCGTTGTTGTCAGTGCTCTGTTTAGGTCAGTGTTCCCATCAGTGTTGAAAACATCCACTGCAAAACTGTCCCTGTGGACCATTCTGTCACCATCAAGCAGTATCCAAAGAAAACAGATTAACCAGACACCCGTAGATAGGCTTCTCTGGGTAGTTCCCATGAAGAGTTGATTAGGAGAGATAATATATGTGTGTATGTGTGTGTGTGTGTGTGTGTGTGTGTGTGTGTGTCACAGAAATTACAAGACACCACCTCTTTGGAGGAGGAAACTATTTTTTTCAACTCAATAACTTACAATTTAATCTCTTGGCAATGTACAGGATCGATTCAAGTACTTGAGGGTAGCAGTATCCACTACTGGGAATTCAAAATGCAAAGAAGAAACACCAAAAAAGGGATACGTGGCTTATATTTCTGGTAAATTGGTTTAGTGGAAAATAACATAGGCACTGGGGTAAAACAGACCTGAGTCAGAGATTGCATAACCCTGGACAAGTCTTAATTTAATCACCCCTAAAACTGGTTTATTGACAGTGTGTGTGGCCTCTGGGCCACTGAGGGGTGAGATTTCGTACGCGTGTGTATATATTAGATAATAATCTTGCACAGAGTAGGTCCTAAAACAGTTTTAGTTTCCTTTCTTTTTAGAAAGGTTTTCACTTATTTGTGGGTTGAAATACTGCTACTAGGCTACTATATTAACTACTCCCAGATTATCCTTTGACTAAGTTAGGAGTGAGCACTAGGAGGAGGGGAGAATTTCTTTGAAGTTCAAATTCTTATTTCTGCTCTGGAACTACTTTAGCATACTTTACACCAATCTTTTTTTTTTCCTGGGTAGTTTATAAATACATTTGATTTCCATAACAACTTTCAAAAGTAATATTTTCGGTATGCCAATTGTTAAAATGAGGAAACTGAGGCACAGGCAGCAACACAGCCAAGTCACCAAGTCAGCGAGTGGTGTGGTCAGAATTTGAACTCAGGAAAGAAGGCTTTGCTTGTTATCACTCCACTCCACTGACTTCGCTGGACTTCCACTATGAGAAAAATAAAGTTAATAGCTTCCTCTACCCATCTATTTTTAATTTACTTTACTGTATATACTACTACATGATAATATCACATGTTCTACTTAGCTCTCTACCATATGTCCACACATCCAACCATAGACTTTAAGGACTAATGAGTTAAGGCATTTAGAACTGTGCCAGGCAAATGGCTGTGCTCAGGAAACAGAGAGATTTTACTATTACGCATGTCCACATAGGAATTTTACCGCCCTACTTTTATGTAGAAACATTCAGCTTCTAAGTGCTTTTAGACACACTGACTGCTTTTCAACTTCAAATAACAATGAGATAAATAGACCTGCTTTTCAGATTCAATGATTAGACTATACCATGGGTTGCATTATGTCCCCACAAACCAACATGTTGGAGTCCTAACCACTGCTACCCAAGAATGTGATTTTATTTGGAGACAGGATCTTTACATAGGTAATCAAATGTAAAATAGCTCACTAAGGTGGGACCTAATCCATACCAAGTGGTACCCTCATAACAAGGGGAAATTTGGACCCAAGAGTGCACAGAGAGAAGCCACTATGAGAAAACGCATGGAGGAGAGCTAGAGGTTCATCCAGAAGCCAAGGAGAAAGTCCTGGAACACATCCTTCCCTCACAGCCCACAGGAGAAACCAAGCCCCATGCCATCAGTGGGACGGCAGACTAGGAGAGCCCCAGGGGACGTCCCCACACAGAAGGAAACACTGGACAGCTATCCGGAAACCAAAATGCCGTAGTCGGAGCTTTGGGTCCAGAAAAAATAGACAGATTTCTAGAAACATACAACCTGACAAGTCTAAATCATGAAGAAACAGAAAATCTAAAAAGACCAACAATGGCTAAGGCGATTGAATCAGTAATTAAAAACCTCCAGGGCCAGATGACTTCACTGGAGAATTATACCAAACATTTAGAGAAGAATTAATGCCAATCCTTTTCAAACCCTTCTAAAAAAAATGAAGAGAAGTAAACCCTTCCAAGATCATTTTGTAAGGCCAGCATTACCAAGACATGTAACATATTGTTTTCATGCATGCAAATCCAAACCTTGAAAGTCATAGCATGTAGATAGACTTAGACATGATTAATGGCAGACTAATGAGATTGTATAAGCATGCAGCCCACGGATAGAATCTGATAAAAAATGAACTGTTAGTCAGAAGATATTGCATTTTGCCAAGATGCCATTGCTGTAAGGGCGTCATGTCCCGTTATCAGCTCAGCAGCATCCATCATGTGGGCACCATTGTCAAAGGTGTCATTAGAGTGACTTTAAATACTGATAAGCTAACCCAGTTCTTTTATGGGGCTTATTTTAAGCTCCCTTGGTTCTTTGTCTCATTCTGAATCTTGAGAGCTTTTCTTGGAAGAGCAGTTTTCTCACATGGTTCAGGCCCTAACATCTGTCGTCCTGAAACATTCTCCAATATCCAGCATAAGTTCTCTTGTTCTGGAAGGATGTTCACATTGCCCATGTGGGGCATATCTTTGAGTTCCAGGCTTTAGGAGCTCTGTCTGCAAACAGAAGGGGGTTAGTCTGGTTGCTGGCATGGCATGGCACAGACTAGGAGGTGAGAACTGACCTTATCGAGTAGCTTCAGGCCCAAGATCTACAACTTTAAGGCAAGAGTATATGACACGACTTCAGAAAGCTTGGAATCTCATCCTAGCACCGACGTATTTTGACCCTGTTTCCTTAGGAAATCATTTATGTATTTTGACCTTATTTCCCCAAAGCGCCCAGTCCACTGAATTTCGGCAAGTAGGTAGACCCATGTAAGCCATACACAGGGCAAGTCATAGCACATTTCTATCACTACAGATACTTCTTTCGTGGCCCTTTCCAGGCAGTCCCCTCCATGCACAAAGAGATCATCTCCTTTCTTATTTCTGTCACCATAGACTCCTTTTGCCTGTAAAGATTTCATATAACATATACTCTTTGCATCTGACTTCTTTTACTCAGTGGAATATCTGTGATATTGATCTATATTATTGCATGATCAGTCATTTCCCCCTTTTATTGATGAGTAAAAGCCCTCTGTATAAATATATGTGTGTATATATATATGAACCTTTCTTAGTTATTAAAATGAATAGTATAATCTAAACTTGAGACCTAGATGCACTGCCATTAGCTCTGTGACCTTAGGTGAGGCATTTGGTCCTTCTGACTTATCTCCTTACCTATGTAACATTGAGGATGGCCTCACCCCAACCTCCCTGTTTAACAGCTTGTAGTAAAGACTAATTACACTAGGCATCTCCCTCACCACACTAGTTCACTCATCTTCCTCTCTCTCCTGCCTGGATTACTGGTAAACCACACACAAATGTGTGTATAGAACATTGTATTTCTGCAATGCATAGAAATCAATGTACAGTATAGCACGTACTGCTTTGTATCTGTCTTCTTCTGTTCAACAGAATGTCTGGGAGGTTAATCTGCATTAGCCTGCCAACTGATCCTCCAGCTTCCATCACCCTTCAATCAGCAGTCAGGAAGGATGGATGTTCAGTGGGGCATGTCATTCCCTTCCTTCAAAACCTTCAAGAACTCCCCATTTCACTTAGAATAAAATAGACATTTTTCCAATCCCTACCTGGATCTATGTCCTCCTCCCTGTCCTGACCTCACCTCTTGACAGGCTTCCTTTGCTCACTATACTGTGTCCCTGGGTCTCCACCTGAAGAATGCTTCTCCGTAACACAAGTATGCTTGTTTCTCGCATTTATATTTCCGCTTACATGTCACCTTCTCAGGGAGGCCTTCTCTGACCTCTCCAAGTCTCTAAGGTCGACACTAATGCTGGACACACGAAAATTGCTCACTGGTCATTTGTTAAGTTAATAAAAAGGGGGGTGAGAGTGTTTTGTAGACCATAAAACATAAAATGCATAGAAACATTTGTTAGTTTTTTTCAGTAACAAGCTCACATAACAAACTATATGCTCATAAGTTAGACCAGGTCTTTGTGTTCCCCATGAAAACAGACTTGCCTGTCTAGGAGACCATTCTGCATGGCATGGGCCCAGCTCCCACTTGGAGATGCACAGGACCCACGCCCATGGATAGATTCGCCCATGGGGAATCAGGCCTGCAATGAGCCTAGGCTGCTTTGAGTCTTGCTCTTGCTAAAAAACTCCCTCACCCTGAATTGAGGACATTTACTGAAAAGTAACTTCCTAAAATCCATGCTAAGCCTTTCAAGGGTGAGTGTAACCGGTTCAACCACTTTTGCCTTTTCACTTGCAAATATCCCTCTTCAGTGATGTGATTAGCGGCATTGGCTCCCTCGTTTTCTGTAAAAGGTAACCACCTAAAGCGAACCTGTGCGTGGTAAGTGAGGACCATAATGTACTGTGCTGACAGGTAGAAATAAAGGCCTGTCATGGCGGAGGCCACGGCTTTTGCTCCCCTTGAGAGAAAGGCCATGCTGTCCCTTTTCCTCCACCGGACTCAGTAGTCCGTGTGAATCTCATTTCATCCATAAGTGACGTGGACATTGTGGGCTGGTATCCGCATCACGCCTACGCCTTTTATTCCAGAAGCTTACACTTAAAATGTGGAATAAGAGAAAGGAGACTGGAAATTATCTAATGACCTAGAAATGACAACTGGAAAGTACATTAGCGAAGTGTTCCGAGGGTGGATGTGCAGCTTGTGGGAGGCTCCTACAAGTGCAAGTGGTGGGGAATTTGGGTGTTTTCAAGAAGAAGGGACTTTGGTTTCATGAGATAATGGGTGGGCCAAGACAATAAAATTATTGTTGCTGATTAATTTTTCCATTTTATCGTTATCTTTATAAATTAGATTATTAGTGCATAAATGATAAGTAAATAAAATTTAGTATGCTATCTCCTAAACAAATAGCATTTTCTTTCTCTTGAATTTAATGTCCTATCCTCCTCCTCTTGGATATGCTGGCTGGCCCTGGCTGGCGTAGCTCAGTGGATTGAGCGCGGGCTGAGAACCAAAGCGTCGCAGGTTCGATTCCCAGTCAGGGTACATGCCTGGGTTGCAGGCCATGGCCCCCAGCAACTGCATATTGATGTTTCTCTCTCTCTCTCTTTCTCCCTCCCTTCCCTCTCTAAAAAACAAATAAATAAAATCTTTTAAAAAAGGATCTTAAAAAAAATATGCTGGCTAGTCCCACTGTGTACTCAACACTCCAGGCCAACACACAGCTAGTCTTCAGTTCTCCTTTGTTTCCACCACTCTCACCTAAAGAATACTATTGTTTGTGCCCAAACTTGTACATTCATGGTGTACTTATTTTTTTATAAATTGATAAAATACGAGCCGAAGAAAGAGTTGTTTCGATGAAAACTAAGTTGAACATTTTGGAAAAAGATCAGAAAGGGTGTTTATAACTGTATTTTTTAATAGGTATGGGCAATACAGTTCTAGAAGATTTGGGTGAGGTTGTAAAAATCTAGACATATGCTACACTCAGATAGCTTTAGGTGCCTCTAAGTCCTTCCATAGTTTAAGGAAACTTAAATAGAAACTGAAATATTTGCTTTTAGGCAAGTTATTTCTATGCAAAGAAAAACTCTGCATTTATACCAAAAGATTTGCAAACAAAACAATATGCAGATGATGTATTATAGTACTGTACACCTGAAATCTATATAATGTTATTAACTAAAGTCACCCCAATAAATTTAATAATTTAAAAAAAAAAAGAGGGAAGGAAAAGGGAACTGAAAAGTGGGTAAACAACAACACAAACAAAACCGATCACTTCATTTGCTGAGAAGCCAGCTTGAGGGTGACCCTGTGACTGTTTGGTTACAAAGAACAATGACTCTACTGTTTTTCTTAAACCAATTTAAGTTGGGTTTCCACTCACTGACAACTGAGAAATCCCTACCAATTGGAGCATCTTATATACTCCTCTTACTTGATGCCCCTCACAGCCCAGTGAAGAAGGAATGATTATTCCAATTTTAAAAGAAGAAACCCAAGGCTTGGAAAGGTTTCTTGACTTGTCCACAGCCACACAGAGGGTGCCAACTCCACTTTCAGAGAATGAGGATAATTCTGAGTAGCTGTGACTATTTAAATTCATACACAAGATCTCGTCAGAACTGTTAAAAAGAATGATTTTGGAGGGGGAAACACTGAGCAGGCAACAACCCTTCCGGTTAAGGAGCCAAGGAAAGCTATCCGGGTTGCTGGTGAGGGACCCCATGTTGAAAGAGCAGAGCTCTGCCAGTGAGGGGTGAACCCCCCACCAACTTACTCTCAGTTGTCTCGCTGCTTATTGCCCCGGTCTCCTCCCTGGGGATGCTTCAGCGCAAAGTGGAACACATGCGTATTATGCCCCATCCTCCCCGAGTCTGCCCCAAACAGAATCACTGCCTCTCCTAAGTGTCTTCAGTCACCGGGGAGGACAAGGCTTATTGAAGAATGCACTTCATCCCTAAACTGCCTTAAGGGGGTCTGCTTAATGAAATAGACATTTTCAGATGATTCCTTCTAGAGCCCCTGATCAAAAGCACAGCTAATGGGAACAGGTGAGCTCAGGTGACTGATCTCCTTCAAGGGAGAGTGAACAAAATTCCTCTCACCAGGAAGGAGGCTGAGAAATCCAACCCAGTGTCCAACGGGCAGAGAAACCTTTTCCCCCATTTAAGCTTGAAAATAAATTTAGTCACGGTCCTCTGTAAACCTCAGACGAGACGTCACCATGTCTAAATGGATTCTACGACGTTGGCATCATGTTTCTGGGTCGGAGCTGATAGTGCCTCGTGGTGTCGGTGAATACAGCAGGACAGGAATGAAACTGACAGGGCCAGGAAAACATCACAAATCCCCGCGAACCAGAGCGAAGGGGAAGCGAGTCGGCCTGCACCAGACAGAAAGGAGGCGATTCTCACAGAGCTCCTGCATGGACGGCCCTTGGAGGGAGTGCTTCGTTTCACTTGGCTTCCGTGCCAATCAAAATGCCCCTTTGGCAGCGGATAAAATAAAATAGAGAAGGCAGAAATAAATGCCAAAACAAATTCATCCACAGAATGACCTTCCAAACGCTGCAAGGCCCAGCTCAGCTGGCCTCCACCAAAATGAACGGAAAGGGCAAAGAAAAAAATCTATACTTTCACTTCAACTAGAAAAATTTTTTTTAAATGAGCCGAGGTACAAAAATATTCTCCAGTCTCTTCTTTCTTATGTGACCTAACATTCAATGAATGCCTCATAATGTGACAGGTATTTTAGATGTACTTTTCTCATATTATTTCATGGTAGCATTGTGACATGGATGTCATTGTCTCCAGTACGTGTTTTTAAAAAAATAAGGTTAAGTAAATTGCCCAAGGTCACACTGAAAATAAGTGAGAGTGAGATATTTATTTTGTTTGACTCTAAAATACACCATATTTTCTGCCTATATGAGACAACCCCTCAAATTTGTATAAGAATAAGAAAAAAACCTCCACTCAGTACTTCTAAAATGTCAACTCTTCCTTCTCTTTTGTTTGATGACAAGAAGGGAGCCTTATCTGAAAAGGTAGGTTGGCTGCAAATGGCTGAAGACAAATGTAAAAGCACACAGGTACATTCTTACACCTTAGTTTGCTGTCATTATAAGAACCTTGGTCCACAAGGCTGGGCCTGGGTCTGGTGGTCCAGACCCGTGACCTGCAGAGGTGACTAAGGAGAAGTGACTCCTCGTCTCCCTCTGCTTGGATGCCTCCCAGCAAGGACAATGCGGCAGAGGGCCACGTGCCAAGGCATACAAGTGACTTTAGACAAATGATGCCAGCAGACAAAGCTATAAAGACTCCAAGGGCAACTAGAGAAAAGAAAACCGCCTGTCCCCAGACCTATTGCATCATGTCAGCCTCGGACAAAGAACGCAATAGTTCTCTCATTGTCCCAGCATGGGACCTTGGCAGAGGTCCACGCCAAGAGGAGAGATTGCCTGTGTCACCTTCCTTGCCCCCATAGGTTCGTTTGGGACTAATCACCTTAGTACCAGCCACGGTGACGTTGGCATTGACACAGCCCAGTAGGCCTCTCTCTACAAGATGCTTTATCTTACACACTATGCTGTTAGATAAGGGAAGTTGTCCCCATGTCCTGCACACTAAGCAATACAGCACAGAGCCAGAGGCTTGAAAAGTGGTCTAACTCAGGAGATTCTAGCACCAATAGGTCATTAGATCAAAAAATTGAAAAGTGCTCAGGTTCAGGGATCAGAGAGACCTGACTTGTAATCTGACCTCTGCTACCAAGTAGCTGAGTGGCCTCAGACAAGTTACTTAACCTCTCTGAACTTTGTTGTAAAAAGAAAAACAACGTAACATTTTCAAAGGGAAATAAAAGGGCGGAACAGTCAAGAACACTCCCTTTGGAGTAAAACTGACCTGGAGGCAAGTTCTACAACTTAATATCCTCATGATGCTACGCTAGGCAGTTAGTTTCCTCATCTTGCAAAAATCAGGCACGCACACACACACATATATATACATACATATACACATATATATACATGTACATATTTATACACATACATCTGTGTTCAAGGTACGCAGAGCAACATCAATGAAAATTAAAAACACAGGTGTAACTGAAAATGTAAGAAACCCCTATAACACTATTACAACTCACACGCCATACATTATGTAAGAGCACATGCAAACAAAACGCACCTATCAGTACAACAGGACAGTTACCTGTGGGATGGGAGAAGGAGTGGGAAAAGGGCATGGTGCGGATGAGAAAGAAACTGACTATGGGATGAAAGAGGGCCCTGTGCAGATAAATCCCTTTAAAAAGCGCCATAGACTGGGGAGTGTGGTGAGTGCAACCCTGAGTCAGAAGTCTTCACAGCCCAGCAATAAAATCAAAGGTAATAACTGTGTGTCTCTCCCGGGGTGGTTGGGGGATTGAGTGTAGAAAGCTCGGGAAGGGTTTAGCAGAGTATCCGCCACATGCCCCGTGACAATAACGGTTTTATAAGACCCCTGAATGTGCAGCAATTCTCCTTTATTTCTCACTGTGAAGTATGGACTCTTTTCTGAGGGACATCCCCAGGTCCCTCTTTTGGGGGTTCAGGCCCTCTTTTTTGCAGCAGAGGATGGCTGCACAATTCAGTTTTTCATCTTTTTCATAATTCCAGTTTCTCAAAGGGAGAGGTCCTGCACCAAATGCATGGTTCCATTTGCGAAGAACACAAGCAAAAAAAAAAAAAAAAAGACTCTTTGGTGTAATGTGGAAGACTATTCTGTGGCCTGTAAAATTATGAAGATGGTATCAGCTAAACGTGAATTATATATTAAGTTAATCATTTCTCATCCTTGATATTCAAAATGGCTTGGCTAGGTGACATTTCTTTATGCGTCAGACCAGTAAGGGGGCACAGTGGTCTTGTCCCTTCTAATCCTTTATTAAACCAAAATTAAAAATAATTTCTGAATTCCATTATTAATATCCTCCCTCTGCAGACCCTATTGACATTCAGTCTAGACACTGCTGGAGAAACCCACGTCATGCATATCAATACATGTGCTGCCTAGAGATGGGGAGACATTAAATTATTTCTGAGCATTTGACAGTTGACAAAACGTTAGTACAATAATTAAAAGTGCAGACTGTTTGAATGCTGCATAAGTGTTCC
This sequence comes from Phyllostomus hastatus, assembly GCF_019186645.2. NCBI lineage: Eukaryota > Metazoa > Chordata > Mammalia > Chiroptera > Phyllostomidae > Phyllostomus > Phyllostomus hastatus. Next base: position 40,798,101 of record NW_025334017.1, on the reverse strand, counting down.
TCAGTGCAGCAGGGGGCTCACTCATAGGAGAACAGCATCTTTGTTAGAAGGTAGCTTACAGAAGACACTGAACTTTACCTTGAGTTCCCTTTGGCCTTGGACATTTAGTGAATCCTCTGCAGGCAGAGAGAAAAGGACTTCCTTTCAAAACACCATGAACAGGCATGAAGTGGTATCTCATTGTGGTTTTAATTAGCATCTGTCTGATGACTAGTGATGCTGAGCATTTTTTCATAAATAAATCAACAAACAACAAGTGCTGGCGAGGATGCAGAGAAAAGGGAACCCTGGTGCACTGTTGGTGGGAATGCAGACTGGTGCAGTCACTATGGAAAACAGTATGGAATTTCCTCAAAAAACTAAAAATGGAACTACTTTTTGACCCAGTAATTCCACTGCTGGGAATATGCCCTAAGGATTCCAAAACACTAATCCAAAAGAATCTATGCAACCCAATGTTCATAGCAGCACAATTTACAGTAGCCAAGCATTAGAAACAGCCTAGGTGCCCAACAGTACATGAGTGGATTAAAAAAAATTGTGGTGTATTTACACAATGGTACTACACAGCACCAAAAAGAAGGAATTCCTGTCTTTTGCAACGGCAGGGACAGAACTAGAGACTATTATGCTAAGTGAAATAAGCCAGGTAGTGAAAGACAAATACCATATGATCTCACTTAAAAGAGGAATCTGGTGAACAAAATAAATAAGCAAAATAGAACCAGAGGCAGAGAATCATGGGACAGCCTGACAGCTGTAAGAGGGGAGGAGGGAGGTGGGGACTGTTTGAAAGAGGGCGAAGGGATTAGTCAAAGTACGTACGTGAAGGACCCACGGACGTGGGCGACAGTGTAGTGACTGACTGTGGAGGTGGGGGCAGGCCGGGTGGGGGTGGAGGGGGATGAAGAAGGGAAAATATGGGGACAACTGTAACAGCATAAACAGTAATAAAATATTTAAAAATGTTTAAATGCCACAAACACCTTGTTATGCAATTAATTTAGGAAAAAATTCAAAAAATGTATTTAATTGTTTTACCTTCATTCCCCTTCTCCTCCAAGAGCAGACAGATGTAAATGTTAATAGATTATTAGAGGGCAAAAGAAGTCTCATTGGTGGCTGTTCCCTTCACTTCTACCATCCATCCCAACCCTCTTTCAACAGCCCCACCCCCACACCCCAGTTCACAGTCATTCATTGTAGACCAGGGGTGTCAAACTCATTCTCACCGGGGGCCACATCAGCCTCGCAGTTGCCTTCAAAGGGCCAAATGTAATTCTAGGACTGTGTAAATGTAACTACTCCTTAACTAGGGACAAGGAGCTCGGCACTGCCACTGGGTAGAAACAAGGTGCCCTGCCGGCTAAAACAAGGTGGAGGGCCGGATTTGGCCTGTGGGCCTTGTGTTTGCTGCCTGTGTTCTAGACAATGCCTGGGCTTCAGTATTTTTTATAAGTTTCCCAGTTGTTTTTAACGTGCAGTCAAAGCCGGCACCTAACTAACGAAAGCAATGGTTCTCAAACTTGAGCGGGCATCAAGTTTGCCTGGGGTGGTCGCAAAAAATGCATATTTCTAGGATCCCCTCTCTGGGAATCAGGGGAGTGCTTGGCTAGGACACAGGATCGGCATTAACAACAATCCCCAGGGATTCTGATTCAGGTCGCCCAAGGAACAGATACCGGGAAAACCAGACCATCTGCATTTTTCACTTTGAGTTTCAACAAGCCCTTCACACCAGCTGTTGCAGGAATGCAAACCAAAGGCAGGACTACACCTCGCTGCCCTCAAGCCAGGTACACTGAAAACTTCTGCAGGCGCCAACCCTAAAGAACACGGGGAAAGACATGGAACATTTACCAAGCCCTTATTATGCTCCAGGCATTTCGTAAATGCTCTCTAATTTAAGCCTGCAAGCATCCAGGTGGAGAGGAGTTACGTATCCTACCCAAGCCCCAAATGTTGAAGACAGGAGAGCTGGAGTTCACCTACACTCTCCCTAAATCCAAAGTCCCTGGGAATGAAGAGCAACAGTCAGGGGGTAGGGCATCTAAATACCAGTCTCCAGTTCTGACTCTTCTTCTTCCTGATGTGATAAGGCAAGCAACCAAACTCTCCCATTCTCTCCTTCAGCACCTGTCCAGGTTGGGGCTGGGGTGGGATGCGATGTGGGGTGGCACCTGCCTCTGCCTGATCAGTAAGGTCATGTGAAGGTGAAGGTGCACGAGTTAATACAACACACCCGAAAGCACTTGGAATCTTTTTGGAAAAAAAATATGTAGATGAGATAAGATTTAGTCCATAAAAAAACGCTAACATAGGGGGACACCCTGTCCAATTTGTCCATCTGTCCATCTATTCATTCGTCAGATATTATTTGAACACCTGCTGTTTATAGAACCCAGAAGCTGGGAAAGGCATTGAGTCTCTGCAGACACGGTATTTTCGGGTCGGTGGGGAGGGGGGATGTGATGCAGATGGGACACAGCGAGGAGCGGAGGAGACGGAGTGGGAAAGCAAAGAGCGGAGCGACGTGGAGGTGGAACGTGGGTGGGGGGGGGAACCGAACAGGAATAGAGTGCATTTATGCTTGTATAAGTGTGTGACAGTTTACGAAACGCTTTTAAAAATCCAGTACATTTCATTCCATTCTCAGAAGCTAACACGCAGAAAAATCACCTTGTTACCAGAATATTGTTACCAGATTCCTGGGTCCACGCGCAGGTGGGTCTGGGCTGAAACCGGTGGTTATGGGTTAAAGGGCGGTCGATGGACAGACCGTGCTTTGAGTGGCACTGATTTACTTCTCAGTACAACACTATAAGGCAGATAAGGCTGGCATGGTGACCCCCATTTATCATTCCCACTTTAAAAAAAGAAGAAAAATGGAAGTTCAGAGAAGTAAGGGGTCTGGTTTAAGGTCCGAAAGCAACCAGGACTTTTTGATGCCAAACCTTGGGCTCTTCTCTGTGTGAATGATTTAAACTCAATATTCTTAAAGGTTGTACATGGGGAAATCTGAATGGTGACCATTGCCTTCAAAGTGGAGACAGTTGCTGTGGTGGCAGTTGCTATGGATACAAATATTGTCTTAATGGATTGTAAGGAATTTCCTTTAACAATACATTTTCTAAGAAATAGTCCCAGCAAGATAGAATCTATTTCTGCTCCTTAAGGAATCAATGTTCCTACAACAGAAGAACTAGACACCATCCTTAACTTCCTTTTGGGACTGTTGTGGGGATGAAATGAGAATTATTTTGATCTAAAGTACTACTGGTAGTTCCTGACACATAGTAGGTGGTCTATAAATCCTAGTTCCTGTGTTCCCTTTTTCATTCTTAGACCAGGTAATAGTAACTGAGCACTAGTAAAACAGTGGAACTTACCATATGCCTAGCTGTGAACTATTATAGATACTTAACTTACGTTAATTCTCATTACAGCCCCAGAGAGCTGGTTCTGTTAGTGACCCCACCCAGTAAACGAGGAAACTGAGGCGCAAAGTGATAAAGATCTTTCCCTGTTTTCACACTAAATGGGGACAGAGCTAGGAATTCAACCCAGACAACCTGCTTCCTGAACCTGCTCACCTAAGCATCTTGGGAAGTGGCTTCCCCAACTTGTCAATCAAGATATTTCAATCAGTTAAAAGGTGAAGGTGAACTTTCAACTAATTGGGTTAAGGTGACAACGCGCTGCCAGGCCTGACCTCCCCGCCAGCCCCAGGTGAGGCTGGTGAAGCGGTGCGCAGGCACTGCTGTGCGGGTTATGGAAGTGGCATCCTGTCTGTGCGGGTTATGGAAGTGGCATCCTGTCTGTTTTCCTAGCACAGCGATCTGGGAGACTGGCTCTCCCCTTTACTCCTCTTCTCCCTTCTTTCAGTCCTGAGTCTTTTGGGCAAAATGTACACACTTGCTATTTAATCCCTGCAACTGTTTGCTACCTTCACTGTCAGCTCTTGTACTGCTGAAAGGATCTCACTGTGCCCTTGACTTAGCCACTCTGGCAGTTCTTGGAAACATACAGCTCTGGAGTACTCTGTGCACAGGCAGTGTGAACTTCTGGGGGTACAAGAATGTACTCTGTGCCTTCCAGTGCTTTCTGTCTGGTGATGGAGATGAAGAGACACACTGCAGGAGTAATCAAAGTGCTGACTACAGAATCTCAAACTGATATGAGGGTCCTGAACAAAAGAAACAGGGTCTCGTGAGAGAGTACAAGAGAAGGAGTAGAACTTGGGTTGCCCATGCAGGAAACAGGGTCTGTAACAGATGCCAAGGAAGGTGTCCCTGAGTCGGCGATCTCTGAGCTGAGATTGAAAGGTTGAATGGAAACCAACTAGGCTACTTGGAGTCTGGTGCCTTGGGGTCAAGGGTGGGAGGTGGGGATGGGTGGGACTGCAGGGAGCGGTGGGAGGAAAGTGGAGACAACTGTACTTGAACAACAATTAAAAATAAATAAATAAAAATAACTTTTGAAGGTTAAAAAATAAAACATTCTTCAGTTCTAAAAAAAAAGAAAGAAGAAAATCAACCAGGCTCGAAGGGTAGAAGGAGGGGAGATGAGAGGTGGAGTGTCTTCATGGAGAGGTCCACGAACTGAAAGAATGTCTAGCTCCATAAAAGAACGCTGGCAGGCCCCGAGGAAAGCCGACTTCAGAGTAAAAAGCAACCTCAGAAAGTACAGGGTGGGGCAGAAGTAGGTTTACCATTGTTCGTGTGCAAAATGACACAATAATAAATAATAATACAAGAATAAACTGTGTTTTAGCCCTGGCTGGCGTAGCTCAGTGGATTGAGTGCGGGCTGGGAACCAAAGTGTCCCAGGTTCGATTCCCAGCCAGGGTACATTCTTGGGTTGCAGGCCATAACCCCCAGAAACTGCACATTAATGTTTCTCTCTCTCTCTCCCTCTCTCTCTCTCTCTCTCTCTCTCTCTCTCTCTCTCTCTCTCCCCTTCCCTCCCCTCCCTAAAAATAAATAAAATCTTTTAAAAAAAAAAGAATAAATTGTGTTTCGTGCAGTCACAACTCTCAACCTACTTTTGCCTACCTCTATGTGTGTGTGTGTATGCTACAGGAAGTTCACTCATGGGTGTAATAAACATGTACTGGATTTCTACCATGAGCCGTGTCTGTGCTAGATGTAAGGGATGCGACGAAAATGAACAAGGCATTTTTTTGTCCAGTGGTTGAAACTTGTTGTAAATTCCTCTAGGGTGAGGCCGTGTTTTACTCATCACTGAACCTTGCAGTAGGTGAGCTGTTAGTGAATGTCTGTTTAATGAAAGAGCAGTTTGGGTCACTAATTTTACTCTATTTTATTAATCAAATAAACATCAATGCACCCATTAATCCATATTAACTTAAAACATATATATGCACATACATGTAGGTTTGTATTTGTTTGCATGTTTGCACACACACATACACACCATAGACTCACCCCAGATTTAATGAAGTACAATTCTCAGGGAAGGGACTTTGGATCCAGAGGTCTTTTTAAGTAATCAGAAATTATTCATACCTAGGGCTATGGCTGAGCTCCTGGTTATTATCAAGTTTCATTGAATAGGTCTGGGTTCCTACTATAATATGCAAATACTAGAATCCAAACATATTTTGAGGTCAGTGGTTAGCCACATCTTTTCTCCCCCCTACAACTTGAGAAATACCATTATGGAATCCCAGTAGTATTAGTGAGCTCACTATCTCATTTGGAGACTGGGAAGCAAGCCATCCTTAGGAGGCTATACCGAGAACACTTTGAACTCTACACCCCTGACCCCTACAACAGGTCCCATAAGGCCACTTAAGACAGATGCCCTGGTTAGGAACTGCTCCTGAAGGGAAATTCACTTGCTTTCTCATTTGCTCTTTCATCCTAGTGACTTTAATGAAAGCATAACTTTTGACGCCAACCAGACAAAATGATGAGCTTTGATAACAGACAGAGAATCTGGATCTTACCAAACCAATCTGCTCTCTGCTCATGACCTTAGCCCCACTTGGTCTGTAGCCAACGAAGATGAATGTTTATATGTAGCATAATTAGTTAACAGTAGCTAAGTGCTTCAAGAGCTCATCAACTTGGCATTAAAGGACAATTACCCATCATCACTGAATTCCCAGGGCACTTGATGAAGCTGAGTCATATACCTGTCCAAGAGTGGGGGACAGGAGGCCAGGGCAGAGCCTTTGCTAAATTCCTGGAGCACTCACAAACACACAGCATGGCCTGCCCAGCCGCTGGAGCTCAAAAAGCCAAGGGAGAGGAACCCACTGGGGTAGACAAAAGTGAGGTGAAGAACAAGCACCAACTCTCCCCTAGCCACCTCACCCCAGCCACGTGAGCTCCTGTAATAACCTGGACCTGCTCCATCTGCGATTGCCTCCATTTGTTTTACAGGAAACCTTCCTTTTTTTGAAAGGGAGATGTTAAGCTTTCCAGTGCCTCCAGCAAAACATGTTAGTGCCTTGATTCCAAGGGTGTGGATCCCATAAATCTGAGGTAGCTCTGGTTTCGGTGGGAATACTGAAACCTTTCTTGGCTGACGCATCTAGGAATTAAGGAAGCGTGACAGCTTTGAACTGTTGTCAAAAGCTGCATGGGGCCTCATTTCTGGAAGGGGTGTTCCATTTTCTGTGATTTACTTTGGAAGCATTTCCTTCTTACATCCTCCCCTTGTTACCTCCACCTACTTTACTTCTACTCCCCTCCTGGCTCTGCCAGGACAGGATATAACACCAGGAACATGCAGACAAAGTAATTTAGGGAATCTGACTATCATTATACTGTGTTGGCAAAACATGAAATTTTAATTATTTTTTTTCAAGTGCTTGGTTTTGAAAAGATATGTATACCTACAAATAGATGCATCTCATGCACACCTCATTTTTTTCATTTTGGGGTTTTTTTCTTTTTCTTTTTTTTGTGGGAGGGGGGCAGGAATTTGCAAGCTTGAGAAAGAAATCTTGTCCTTACAACTGCCTGGAGATTCTTCTAATTGATATTCCGAGTCTCCTGTTGGAGAAAAGAATATTGTTGAAGGAATGCACTTGCTTATGTAAGCTCAGTCGAGTGAGTTTCCAACTAATCATGGTGGTGTTGCTGATGAAAGCTCAGGATTTTGTGTTCATCTGTTCCCTCATGCACTTGACAAATTTGCATTTATGTCTTACTGTGTAGCAAGACAAGTTTCTAGGCAATAAAGAGAGTAAAGGCAAAAGAATAATAATAAAACCTGCTCTTGAGATATTACAAACTTATGAAGAAGAACTCTGTACAGTATGTTCCAAGGAAGAATATTGAGATGTCCCCAAAAAAGTACAGACACGTCCTGGCTGGCGTAGTTCAGTGGATTGAGCACAGGCTGCAAACCAAAGTGTCGCAGGTTCGATTCCCAGTCAGGGTACATGCCTGGGTTGCAGGCCGTGACCCCTAGCAACTGCATATTGATGTTTCTCTCTCTCTATCTCCCTCCCTTCCCTCTCTAAAAATAAATAAATAAAATCTAAAAAAAAGTATAGACACGTATTCTGAGAACTGGTGGGAGGGAGGCATTGGTGATGTATAGTGCAGGTGATTTCAGGCAATAGTTCAGTAATAGGAAGGCAACTGGTTAGGCCTTGAAATGTGGTAAAAGTATGAGAATACCTGGAGAAATCCTGAAAGGTCAGGGAGAAGCATTGGGAAACGAATTGCTCGTGGTGACATTGAACTTATAAGAATGCCCATCTGCTATGTAGTTTATTACTATGTAGTTATGTAATTTATTCCCAGTACTCCCAGAAAGTAAGGGGAATGCACAGAAAGGCAGTAGGGGTTCACCCATGGATAGGGTTGATGCCAGTAGAGGTCAAAGAAAAGAACAGACAAGAGTGGTTCAAAGGTGAAGCACAGAATCTAAGATGAAGATAATTGGAAAGAAGTGGGATGTAGTCTCTTTGAGGGTCGACTAGGTCTCAGTGAAGGCAAGTGGGTGGAGGTACAAAAGCCTGAGGATGTACATGGTCCATGTGGTTAACAAAGGCACATTCCACAGGACAGAGTGAGCACAAGGGGTAAGTGAAGAAAGGAAACTCACAGTGAAGAGGAAGCTTTATGTGAAGTACTTAATTTGTTCGTTGCAAGGAAAATTGCAACGTGGGGCAAAGCAGAGATTGTGGGGTCAGACAATTGATAAAGATAATGAGACCCAATGCTCTGTAGCATTCGATCCATTTGAGCTAAGAAGACCTGACAGTTCTGGTATGGACTTGGCTTCCTTTCCTCTGATCCTTGGATGAAATGTGACCAGTGGAGGGTAGCAGAAGGAGAGAATTTGAAACAACAGTGCAGTCCCCTGCTCAGGAAACTTGGTGTGTGCTGATAGGCAGAATGACGGCGCTCCCAAAGATGTCCACATTCTGACTTTCCCAGAACCTGTGAATATATTTTACCTACCTGGCAAAAGAGTCTTTGAAGGTGTGACTATGTTAAGAATCTTGAGATGGAGAGATTATCTCGGATTATCCATGTGGGCTCAATGTAATCATAAAGGTCTTTATAAGAAGGAAACAGACTATCAGAGCAGAGAAGTGATATTACTCTGCTGACTTTGAAGATTAAAAAAGGGGGAGATGAGCCAAGGAATACAGACAGCTTAAGGAAACTAGAAAAGGTGAGGAAATGGATTCTTCTCTTGAGCCTCCAGAAGCGAAGCAGCATTGCTGTCATTTCGATTTTTAGCCCAGAAGGACCTATATTTGACTTCTGACCTCCAGAATTATAGGATAATAAATTTGTGTTAGTTTCAGCCACTAGGCTTGTGGTAATTTTTTTAACAACAGTAACAGGAACATAATACATCGGGTTTAAGTATAATCTTGGAAAACAAATTCTTAGGAAGATGTTTGCATAAGCAAGAGCCAGGCCAGGCATAAATGATGGTGAGTATATTGTTGGAGGCACTGAGTAAGGTAAGGACAGAGGCAGGTGTAACAGTAAGGGAGAACATGGGCAAGCAAGGGGTTAAAATGTAAGTGCTTATTATCTCAAAGAGATGCTCCAAGCAGGGAATGGGGAAACATTGCTTAACACAGTAGCCTGGAATATAATAAGTGCTAAATATGTGTTTAAAAGTGGTTTGTCAGAGTGTTGATTCTCCTGCATGTGAGGTGATCTGTTGGAGGGCACAGAACACAGAGACTCAGAGAACATACGGTGCGCTCCTCCCTGAAGAATTTTCTACAGATGGAATTGAATTTTGTGGAATATCAAGGAAAGCCTCGAAGTGGGGAAAGACTGTGCATGAACAGGAATGGAATGGAAGAAAGGGCAGCGAGTGGTAAGCTGCATTCTCATCCTGGTCCTACCAGTCTGCCTGGCTGACTACTTCTAAAAGCTTCAGGGCTTTTTAGTGCCAGCTGAGCATGTTACTTCATTCCACCTGAGCTGCCTCACTGAGTCATCGGCCAGTCTTCAAACCTGCATCAACTGCCTGAGGTCTCTTGGAGATAGATCCTGTGCTGACGTGCTTACTCATCTTGGTATTGCCATCACCTAGTACAATCCCCACCCCCTCCAAAAAAACCCAAAAAACAATAGCCCAATAAACCTTCATTAAGTGAATGAATAAAGGGATAGGATTCTACTCTTAAAATACTGAAAAATTCTTTGCAGTGAGAGGGCATTACAGAGCAGTGAGTACTCTTGTGCTCAGATTCGTGGTCCAGATGAATAGCTTCTAAAGGCTGATCCGCACCAACCCACCAACTGATGCGAAGCCAGTAAAGATGCTTGGTCCCCACCCTGTGGACTGTGACTCAGCGGGTCTGGGGAAGGGCTGAACATGTGTTTCTTTGACAAATCAGCAAGGATTCTGCGGGCCTGTGAACTCCTGGTCTTGACCTCAAAGACAGAGATTATCATGGACTAGGGTAATCAGAAGAAGATTCATGAAGTAGTCACAATCTGAACTGATCCTTCAAACACAGGCAAGTTTGGGTAGATGAAGAAAAGAAAGAACAGCAAGGGCAAATACTGTAAGAAACAATATCCTGTATTGTTTGGTCTTTCCACTGAAAACACCATTCATAATCTTTATCTGCATAATAAGACACCCCAAACTTACTGTCTTAACCAACAGTCACTTATTTCTGTTTATAAAATTCAAGAACTCAGGAGCAGTTTGGGTGGGCTTTCCTGACTTGGGGTCTTTTATGAGGTTGCTTTCAGATAGTGATTAGGGCTGAGCTTATGCTAAAGGATTCTTTAGCCCTGGCTGGCATAGCTCAGTGGATTGAGCGTGGGCTGAGAACCAAAGCATTGCAGGTTCGATTCCCAGTCAGGGCACATGCCTGGGTTGCAGGCCACAGCCCCCAGCAACCGCACATTGATGTTTTTCTCTGTCTCTCTTTCTCCCTCCCTTCCCTCTCTAAAAATAAATCAATAAAATCTTAAAAAAAAAAGGATCCTTCAGTCCGATGCCTGCTTCGGAAAGACTCAAAACACTGGAGGCTGGAGGAGCTGGGGCACTCTGGACATCATCATTCTCTATCTCTATGCTGCCTCCCTATGTATTCTTTGCAGGCTGGTGGCTTCAGATAATTGGGTTTCTTACGTGGTGACTTGGGGCTACAAAACCACATGTCTGAGAGAGCGCACTGGTAAGAAGAGAGGGGCAGAGAGAAGGAAAGGCTAAATGGTGGTGCATGTATGGAATCCGAACATTCAAATGGGTGAAGAGATGAATAGTGGATGGACAAGGGAGCCACGACCTTTGGAAGTGCTTCACTTAACTTTAGCCAAACACCAAGAGGTCATTCAGTGCTTCTTGCTGGTCAACAGTATGGATTGTATACTACATAGAAGAACCATGATAAAATATACCAAACTCAAAAAGTAGCACTTAATATGGATTTATCATAAAAATGCAACAAACCCTGCAGTTCTTTCAGCAGTTTTTAACAGTCCCTGAAGGCCAGGAATCATATACATAAAAGAGTTTGTATTGTACAGTGCACAGATCCTTACAATCTGGAGCAAGGGGCTTGAGTCCCCTGACTAGTATTTGACAGACTTTGTGATCCTGAGCAAATCCTAAACCCCCGTCCTGATCTAGCTGTGTATTTCTTCAGTTCCATCTCTTTTAAAAAATAAATATTCCTCAAGCTTCCCAGAAGAGCTTCTAGGACTACTTGCTCTTTCTGAAGAAGCATAAACTCTTTCATGACTCTTTGCTTTTTTCCCATAGTCACCCTTCTGTTTGAGACACTGTGCTTCCCTACCTCTCCGTGTCTCCAGCAGGTACCTCCCTCTGCCTGTGAGCTCTAGTAGAGCCACAACTCCTTACTAGAACTGTCAGAGTCCCGACATGCAGGAGCCCACCCTCCGGGCTCTTCCAGTGCTCTGCTTGCATCTGTACCGTTGCCCAGGTCTTCCTGTTTTCACTGCTAGATTCCTTTCAGAACAGGTCTATGCCTTAATGATTGCTGTCATGTCTGCAATGGGCATAATGCCTGACATTTAATAATCTATCAACAAATATGTATTGTGTTTGAGTAAACAAATGGATGCATAAAGGCAAGAAGGGATGAATTATTTAAAAATGTAGACCACCCATTTTTCGGCCTGATAGGACACTAACATACTGGATTTCAGAAGACATTAAAAAAAAATCATCTTTTCATGGTCATTGCATTGTCAGGGTTTAAAAATACACAGTAAGAGAACAATCTATCTGGATAACACAAGCAAAAGTTTTTTTGTGTTTTTTTTTCCTTTTGAGTCTATAACCCTCTGCCCTCTTTCTTGCTGACAAGCTTGTGCAAAAATGAAGGTGAGTTTGGGAGCTCCAAAGTTGATTGGTCTCCCTGTATACACGCACAAGTCTCTTTTACCTTTGGGCTACGAGGGATGGTGCACACCACACACCGTTTTCTGCCCCCTCCCAAAACTAACAGAAGGTGAATTCATGCCTGGTAGGCTGTGGATGCCTATCAGGTAAAAGGGAACGGCAGTCTGGCTCTCACCTCGTACCTCCTCACTGGGATGGGGCCAAACAGGGCTGGAAGCTGGGCCCCTGTTTCTTTGCCACTCCGACACGATGCTGAGCTGGAGTGTGGCCTGGTGGCCACAGATACTGCCGTGAGCTTGCCGCTAACCCTCTCCAGCAATTTGATTTCACTTTTCTGAGCTTCAATTTCATCCACGATTTGAGGATTATGACCTCATTGTGCTCAGCTCAAAAAAAAAGGGGGTGGTGAGCTGTTCTGAAGATCGAGATAAACCTAGAAAAATCACCATGCCTGTTTCTTAATACATAAGTAGATGTTCACAGATGTTAATCGCCTCTTTCCTTTCCCACGTGACCCCTTTCAGAAGAGAACATTCTAGTTGTCCATGAAAAGAGGTCATTTCTGACTTTCCTTTTCTGCTTAGTAAGGATAGGGTAGGGCTCTGGTATCTCGTGTATATCTCTCCAGCTTGCATACCCCGGCACACCCATCCACAGGGCTTTGTTTCCTTAACCTCAAGTTATGTAATGAGTAGATGTAGGGCCCTGGTTTTATTTCCACAAGGACCTGTTTCAAAATCCCTGCTGATGGCCCTCGGCTGTGAGTGTATGTAGGAAAGTGAGAGGCCCACACATGTTCCCCACTTGAAGCCCCAGGTTTGAATTAGGTCATGCAATCATGGCATTTTTCATCATTTCACAAGCTGCTGCTATAACAGCAGGTTAGGGCCACAGAGACTAAAGCAAGAACAGGTAGTTGCTTAACCTTGCTCTGTATTTACACATACGTGTTGGCAGGGAAATGGTGACTCATTGCCCTTGCTGGAATAGGACTGGTAGGCCAGCTCCTAATGACTTCATATCAAAGGCTGCTTTCCCCACCTTCAGATAAATCCTCTACAGCTGAATTTAATCTCTGGCAGTGCAGGATTTATCAGGAAGAGAATTAACCTGTTCTGACCCTAGAGTACCATTGGGTAACACTTAGGGAGTACATAGGTGTTCTCCCTATGTTGAGAGTTAAGAAACTCTCGAAGCCTGTGGCAAATGAAATAAACAGCCCAGCTCAGTTCATAACCGATGATCAGACAGGTTCAATACTTTCTCTAAGCGACCAGTGCTAATAAGCAGCGGAGTTGGGACTCAACTTCGGACTCACCCAGTGTCAGAGCCCCTGTACCCCACACTTTGTCGCACCACCTCCCCGTGGTTCACCCTGGGCATTTTGCTTGCCGCACGGCTCACCTCCCTAAAACTGCCGTTAAGCTCGGACCTGCTGAGACTGTCCGTCACAGTGCCACCTCTCCTCTCTCCGCCACTTCAGACTCTATAACCTCGTAGCAACTTCATTTTTTAAATATTTTTCCTTAATTCAAGCTAGCTTTATCCAGTCTAATCGCATCATGAAATACTGCATGTCAAGTCCCTTAGTCATTTAGCCCACACGACACCAGGTTCTGGTCAGCATCAGACTGTCTTAAGAAAAAGCCGCAGGTCTGTTGATCAAGGGAACAGAGTTTTGGTCAAACCGATGACAACATCTTGACTTCAGTTGTGCTTCAGACCCAGGCTCCTGAAAGCAGAAGGACCCTCCCAATCACACCCTCACAAAGGTAGGCAGAACACAACATTGTGACAGCGAGACCTGATACAATGGTCAACTACTCCCTACCCCAGCCCCACCAGTCAGTAGAGCCCGTAACCCCAACTCCATTAGTCCCTGTGCCTGATGATGTTTCCCCATGTATAGTCTATCTCCTAGGAGCCATTGCGTAGCCAGGTCCTAGGGCATTTGCTCGCCTGTGTCTCTGGGCTTGGCACTATTTCCTAAAATAAATCTTTACTTTTCTTGTTGCAAACTCCTGTTCACATTTTGTTGGGCTTTGATGCATACAGGCAAACACCTTTAGTTCAGTAACATATTCTAGCATTCTGGATTTTAGTTAAATCACCGTGTTCAGAAGGCATTTGAATAAACATCGATTTCAAAACACTCCTTATGAGATTCTGTTTTCTTTGTTACTCTTTCTGAGGTTGGGTTGTTTCATACTTTTTGGATTCTGGAAATTACCCGTAGACAAACTTCTAGTACAATCATTTTTGTTGTTTGTTGTTGTTGTTGTTGTTGTTGTTGTTTAAGCAAAGTCAGCCTGGGGCGGTTTGTGTTGCATGCACCCACAGAGCCTAACCACCGTGGAGCACTCAGGTTGAATGCAGCAGCTCCCCATATTAAGATGGTAAATCTTAACCGTTTGTAAGCATTAGGACAACCTGGAGGGCTTCAAAGCACTGACATCTACACCCTCGTGGTCTAGTGACTGGGAGCAATTGATGGATGTGGCTGTGTCTTCCACGACATCGTCTCTTCCAAAAGCCATCAATAAGTACGCAATTCAGAGTTTAACAGCAAGAACTCGCAATCACTCTGCTCTCGAACTTACCTATCCCTCCCTGTGGGATGTTTTAGTGGTGTTGTTTTTTTTTTTATTTTGTCTATTTGTAGAAGGCAAGAGCCAAAGCTTCTTTTTTAAAACCCCAAAGCATATAATTTTTTAAAATTAATAAACTTTACCTTTTAGAGCAGTATTAGGTCCACAGCAAAATTGGATGGGAAGTACAGAGTTCCCATATATCCATTGTCCCCACAGGTGCACAACCTCTGCCGCCACCACCACCGTGAGCCACAGAAGCACATCAGTTCAAACCCATGAGCCTACACAGACACAGCATTCTTACCCAAAGTCCACAGTTCACATTAGAATTCACTCTTGGTGTCATAGATTTTATGAGGTTTGACAAATACATAATAAAATGTATCCACCAGTGTAGTAATATATAACAGTTTCGTGGCCCTATTGGAATCACATAGCTGGAATAATACAGTATGTAACCTTTTCAAAGTGACTTCTTTCACTTAGTAACATGCATTTAGGTTGCCTTCATTTCTTCCTGTGTCTTGATTGCTCGTTTCTCTAGGCACAAATCATATTCCCTCGTCTGGATAATTCACGGTGTATTTACCCACTTGCCTACTGAAGGACAACTCGGTTGCTTCAAAGTTTTGGCAATGATGTATAGAGCTACAATAAAGATCTGGGTGGTTTTGCGTGAACCTAAGTTTTTTCATTCTTTTCTGCAAATACCAAGGAGCACCGTTGCTGGATTGTATGGTGAGAGCATGATGAGTTTGTAAGAAAATGACCAAGTACCTTCCAGAGAGTTTGCAGCATTTTGCATTCCCACCGGTGGTGAATGAGAACCCCTGTGATTCCAGATGCTCCTCGGCATTTGGTGTTGTCAGTGTTCAGTGTCTGGCCATTCGAACAGGTGTGATAGGATCTCACTGTTGTTTTAATTTGCAATTCCTTAATAACATGTGATGTTAAATATCTTTTAATATGCTTACTTACCATCCTCTTTGCTGAGGTGCCTGTTCAGGAATTTGGCCCAATTGGTTTGTTCGTTTTCTTATTGTTGAATTTTAAAGGTTCATTGTATATTTTGGATAAGTCATTTATGGATATGTCTTTTGTAGGTATTTTCTTCCAGTTCGTATCTTTTCGTTCTCTTGACACTGTCTTTCACAGAGCAGAAGTTTTTAATTTTTATGAATTCCAGCTTATTGGTTATTTCTTTTATGGATTTTGTTTTTGGTCATCCATCTAAAATCTCCATATCTAATATTAGCTACCTTTTCTCTTACATATTTTTGTGGATAAATGTTTCTGTCCCCTCAAAATTCATATACTGAAGCCCTAACCTCTAATTTTATGGTATTTGGAGGTGGGGCCTTCAGATATTAGGGGTTTAGATGAAGTCACGAAGGCAGGGCCCTCATGGTGGAACTAGTGTCCTTGTAAGAAGATGAAGAGGACCTGAATGTGCGGTTTCTTGCCGTCTCACGCTCCCTCTCTGCACCATGTGAGGACACAGCGAGAAGGTAGTCTGCAAACCTGCAAGAGGGTCCTGTCCAGGAACTGAATCTGCTGGCGCCTTGTCTCAGACTCCCCAACTTTCAGATTTGTGACAAATAAAATTTTTTGTTTAAGTCTCTGATATTTTGTTAGAGCAGCCTGAGTTAGTGTGTTTATCTTCTAGTTATTTTATAATTTTGCATTTTATACTTAGGTCTGTGATCCATGTGAGTTATTTTTTGAAGTCTGTAGGGTCTGTGTCTAGGTTATTATTATTATTATTATTATTATTACTATTTGCATATAGATGTCCAGTTGTTCCAGCATCATTTGTTACAAAGACTATCTTTATTCCAGTAGTATATTGCCTTTAAAAGTTTGTCAGAGATATATTTATGCAGGTCTATTTCCAGGATCTTTATTCTGCTACACTGACCTATTTGACCACTCTTTCACTAACACCATACTGTTTTGATTATTGTAGCTTTATAGTCTGTCTTGATATCAGGTGGTATCAGTCCTCTGACTTGGTTTTTCTTCTTCAATACTGAATTGGTTATTCTGGGTTTTTGCTTTTCCATGTAAACTTTAGAATCAAGCCCTGGCTGGCATAGCTCAGTGGATTGAGCGTGGGCTGGGAACCAAAGTGTCCCAGGTTCGATTCCCAGCCAGGGTACATGCCTGGGTTGCAGGCCAGAACCCCCAGCAACTGCACATTGATGTTTCTCTCTCTCTCTCTCTCTCTCTCTCTCTCTCTCTCTCCTTCCCTCCCTCCCTAAAAATAAATAAAATCTTTAAAAAATAAAAAAAAAACTTTAGAATCAAATTATTAATATCCACATAAAACTTGTAGAGATTTTAATTGAGATTGCATTAAATCTGTACCTCCAGTTAGAAAGAATAGACATCTTGACATACTGAGTCTTCGTGTCCATGAACATGAAGTACTTTTTCTTACTCATTTTTCTTCTTTGATAGTTCTTATCAGAGTTTTGTAGTTCTTACTCATATAGATATTGTACATATTTTGTTAAATTAATACCACAGTATTTTATTTTGAGGGATTGCTAATATAAATGATAATGTGTTTTTAATTTCAAATTCTACTTATTCGTTGAAGGTACAATAGTGATTGGCTTTGGTATATTAACCCTATATCTGGCACCCTTGATTTAATTGCTTATTAGTTACAGGAGGGGGTTTGTTTTGTTTTGTTTTGTTTTTTGGTCAGCTCTTTTGGATTTTTTATACAGACAATCAGAGTTTTTAAGAAATGGAACAACATAATGATTAAAAACATTCTTTCATGATAAAAGTAAAATTATTTATTACAGAAAGCTTGGAACCTTAGGAAAAAACATTTTTAGAATTTATGAGTACCTACTATGTCCCAAGAATTATATTAAGCACTTTATGGGTATCTTCTGATTGATTCCTGGTGACAACTTTCTGACATAGGTGCTATTGTTCTCATTTTGCTCATGGAAAATGGATGTCAGAGAAAATAATTAGCATGCCTTGAGACACCCGGCATCAAGAACCTAGCTGAGGCAGTTTGACTTGGGGGCTATCCTTCTAACTGCTGTCTAAGGCTGATCCCATCAAACTCATCTGTCTTTCTACCACCTCACTCCACTCCAGGAATAATCGATACCTATATGTTGTACTTTTTCTAAGTTTTTATTTGTTTCCCTGAAAACCTATGAAAAAGATAAAAAAAGAAAGGAGTATCTAAATTAAGGGGCCATTAATAGCATATTTAGGAGGATAATAAATTCATTCATTTACTTATTTAAAAACACATATTAAGCATCAACCCTGTGCCAGGCACTGTTGCAGAGATAAAGCAATAGGCAAGAATCCCTTCCCTAGTGGGTTTTGCCTTCTAACGATGCTGTTATGATGCTGGTCTCCTCTTTAGCACATTGCCTGCTAAGTCATTTTCACTTTGCACAGATTTGTATAAACATTTTAGTGACTGATCTAGGAAACATCACAGAAATTCTTAATTTTTCATAGTATATTTAGAATTCATATTGTTCCACTTCATATGAAATGTAGAAAATTAACATCCTTATAGGTCCATTTATTCCACCAGAGTTGTGATATATTTATGTCTATATACATTATTAAAGCCTTCAAGACAATGTTATAATTTCTGTGTAAGTGATCATATGCATTTTAAAAATAAATTATTTTATATTTACATAACCATTTACAATTTCTGAGACTTCTGATTTTTTCCTGGAACTCTAAATCTCCCTCTATTTTCGTTTCTTTTTAGTGTAAAGGACTTTAATTCGCCTTTAGTATAGCTTAGCTTTTCTTTATCTGCAAATATTTTTACGTAAACAGTTTTCTGAAGGATGTATTTACTTCATATAGAATTCTGAGTTCACAGACTTTTTTCTTTCAGCAGTATAAAAATGATGCGTGTGTTTTGTGTGTTGACCTCCATAGTTTCTTTTTTAAGTATATTTTATTGATTATACTATTACAGTTGTCCCAGTTTTTTTCTCCCCTTTATACCCCCTCTGCCCTGCACCTTTCCACCCTCCAGCATCTCACCCTCCCTGACACTTAGTTCATGTCCATGGGTCATACATATAAGTTCTTTGCCTTCTCTATTTCCTATACTATTCTTAATTCCCCCTGTCTATCTTATGGCTACCAATTATGCTTCTTATTCCCTGTACCTTTTTCCTCCCATGCTCCCCCTCCCCTTCCCTACTGATAACCCTCCATGTGATCTCCATTTCTGTGATTCTGTTCTTGTTCTAGTTGTTTGCTTAGTTTTTTGTTTTGTTATTTTAGGTTCAGTTGTTGACAGTTGTGCATTTGCTGTTATTCTATTTTTTAGATAAGTGCCTTTAACAGTTCATATAAGGGGTTAATAAGGATGAACTGCTTTAACTTTATCTTATCATAGTTTCTGATGAAAGGTCAGTTGTCATTCGAATTGTTGTCTCTCTATAAGCAATGTGTCATTTTACTCTGGCTGCTCTATAGATTCTCTTATCTTTAATCTTCATCTGTTTTGTGTTTTACTTATAATGTGGCTATGTGTTTTCTTTGCATTTATCCTGAGCTTAGTGAACTTCATGAATCAGTAAACTTAAGTCTTTCATAAAATTATTTTTTAGTAAGTTTAAAAAATAAAATTAGTCTCATTCTTTATTTCCTCTTCTTGTTTGACTCTCTCACATATGGTTAGACCTTCTGCTATGGCCCCACAGGTTTACTTCAGATAAGATCATTTCTCTCAGTCCATCTTCAAGTTCACTGACTTTTCTCTTTCTTCATTTCTATGTTGAGCTCATCCAGTAATTTTTAAAATTTCAATTGTTTTTTATTTCTAGAATTTTTATTTGTTTTTTTATAGTTCTATTTCTCGACTGAAATTGCCTATCTTTTTTATTTTCCTTTATATCACTGAACACAGCTATAATTATTGGTTTAAAGTTGATTTATTACAACTTCTAACATCAAGGTTATTTCAGGTTTGGCCTTCACGGATTGTCTTTTCCCTTGAAAATGAGCACACTTTTAAAAATATATCTCAAATAACAATGTTGGGTTGTATCCTGAACTCTGTTGTATTTCTCCAAAAGTGTTTTGTTTTAACTGGAAATTAACTTAGTTGGACTCAAATTGTAAAGTCTTTCTCTTGAGGGTTAGCTCTGTTCAGTCTTTTATCTTTGGCTATTTTGCGTTTAGTCTGCCTAGCACAGAAATGGTCCAATATCAGCTAAGGTGGACTCCTTATCTCTGATTCTCTTGTTTCCAGAAATCCTTCAATCATTCTCCAGTGGATTCCGTTACCCTGAACACTGCTACCTTGTCAGAAATACAGTATATTTTCTATCGGCATGTTAGCTGTCCTATGTGGCACTGATCCAATCTTCCATCAGGCTAAAAGCCATAGAGTGGGTATCTTATACAATGCCATCCTCTTCTCAGAGTTTTATCTTCCCTACAGCAACAGCCTTGCTTCCATGTAGTTATTGTTTTATATTTTTTTCAGTGTGTAGTTGTTATCACCAGGGTTTTGGGTCCACAAAAAAATTTCTAGAAGTATATTCTCTGTTTTGGTTTTAACTTCGAAAAATTAAAAAGTTGTAGCCTGGGTGGTTCTCAAACTCATTGTGAAAATATGAAGTATACCATGCACTTCACAAGGGGCGATGCTACCACTTATGTAGGCAACTTCTCATGTGTACATTGAACAATTACGTCTAGGGTTGGCTACATGCTAAGGCATATAAACTCTGTATCATCAGGAAGTTTACAGTGAATAAAAGGGACAAGCTAAATCAGCAATTATTTAAGCAGTGCTTCTGGGAACTGGTACAAGAATATGGCTATCTGGGGGATCTTTGGCTGAGAGAAGACTGCAGGGGCGTGTGTCAACATGTAAACATCTACTTCCTTGTGCATCATGTTTGCACAGAGCGCCTCATTCTATTCTCAGTAGCTACTCTGCAATATGCCATTTTCATTCTGAAAATGAAAATATACCAAGACCAGCTGGTTTCCACCCCCAAAAAATATCAAGGTTGGTTTAACATTAGAAAATTGACTTAAAACAATTTACCACATTAACAGAATAAAGGGAAAAAATCTTATGATTATCTCAGTAGATGCAGAATAATCACTTGACAAGTTTCAGTATCTTCACAAACTACAAAAAAAAAAGCTTCCATAACTTGGCAAAGGGTATTTACCAGAAGCCTAATGCAAACATCAGGTAAGGAGCTATTTCAATTATATCCACAAGAGATGACATTGTCTTAACATTACGATGGTGGCCTCTATCTGGAGTGGTGGTAGAAGATGTAAAGAAATAGACAGCAAGATTTATAATCTCCTAGGTGGCAGAGAACCCATCATACGCCTGTTCTGAGAAGCACCTGCCCTAGGGCACTGCACATAACAGATGTCCAAAGCATGCTTACTGACTGACAGATCAGGGAGTGTCATGAGACGTTGCCATCACTGCAGAGTGATGTAGCTTAGAGATTATTATAGCCTCCAGAAGATTCCTGCTAACAGTTGTGCTCTGGTCAAAGTCTACTCAGATTGCTCACTGTATCAATCACTACATTTTTCATATTCAGTTACCAAAAGACCTCATCTGTCCCCAAACTCACACTAGAATTTTTCAGGATAAAACTGGTCTGGATGATTATTTCCTTCGAATAGGGCGCAAAATAACAGGTTGCTCTAAACAATACGATTTTCCTTTCAGTGATTGAAAGTTATTGGGAAAACATTTTTTTAAAGATTTTATTTATTTTTTAGAGAGGGAAGGGAGGGAGAAAGAGAGAGAGAGAGAAAGAAACATCAATGTACGGTTGCTGGGGGTCATGGCTTGCAACCCAGGCATGTGCCCTGACTGGGAATCGAACCTGCGACACTTTGGTTCTCATCCCATGCTCAATCCACTGAGCTACACCAGCCAGGGCAGGAAAAACATTTTGCCTTCAAGGGTATTATGAGATGAAGTAGAACAAGCATGAGGTCAGACCTGAAAGCAACTGGGCTTTCAGTCCTCCCTGGGTTTGAACCAGGCTGGTGAACTTTGATGGTATTCAAAATGTGGGGCCCCTATTTCTGAAGCTGAAATGTACTGTGTGATTTACTCATGGATCTGACAAATTAAGAGTTTATTATGTATTAGGCATTGTGCTCCTGCCCATGTCATACACATGATGGGGAAATCAACAGCAATACAATTTAGGGAAAGGTGTGTTGTGAAAGGTAACTTGTGACATAAAAGGCTGATGGGTTTAGGGTTTATGAGAATCCAATAGCTATTAATTTATCAAGTAAGCCTCAAATACCTTTTCTGTATTTGCACTATGCTAGGTTTCAGGAGGGTGTTGGCAAAAATAGGTAAGCACAAACTCAACACCAGGATCATAATGCACTTTCTTTGCAATATAGAAGAAAAAGCATGAACTCCTAGTCTTCCTTAACTGTATGTATGGCCTTGATCAAATCACCCAGCTATCTTTCTATGAGTTCCTGAAACACATCTGTAAACAAAAACTTGAAGCAATGAGTTTATTTGGAATTGAATCCCAAATCATGGAGGGGATGGGGAAAGTAAGACAGAGAAGGGAGACAAAGCAATAAGTGCCTGAATGATACATTACTATTGAAGGTCTTTGGGGCTCAGTCCTTTTGAAACCATGTCAGTAATCCTCAAAACTGCAGCTCAGAATTGTCTTGCTAAGGGGCTGAGCAGCTGGGCTATTTAGCCACTGATTCTTTTGTCTCATTGTGTGAGAGTTGCCCCTGGCACTTCAAGGTTGCCGTGCATGTGAATGAAAAAGTTCTTGAAGTCAAACTTTGTCAGCTTCAGGTGAACTCAGTGGTAGGCTTTGGGGATGTGCAGTGGGAAATCAACAACATCTGTTACAGTCACCAATCTCAATTTTAATTTCCCAATTTAGAAATAAAAATTCTGTATACATTACACAACAGCAGTGGGCATTAACATTTTCTATATACATTTTTGTTAAGAAGGAATGTTTGTCCTAAATGCTTTGGAGAAAGGGTGAGAGCTATGAAAATATACATCGGTCTGGTTCTCACAGCTCATGAATCTTATGACCTGGGAAGCAGGGGTTATAAGCCTGCGTTGTCTTCATAATCTCCTTTGAGCGTGATCCAAGAGAAGATTTTGATAGGGACTTGATGAAAGGGGCCAAGTAGAAAAGTTTGGGTTCACTGCAAGTGTTTATTTAACTCAGACACTTCAAAAGCATTTATTGGAGAAACATTTGCAGATTCATGTCAGATGAATCAACATCCTTCACCCATACGAGAGTCATAGCCCGGGGTAGTGAATTTAGCTAGCTAACCTGCAGCTCACAATCCAGTGTCAAGTTTCTGGCTGCCTTTCACATCCTGGTGCAGGAAGGGCAACGCGAGCTGGGAGGGATAAAGGACCATAGTTCTCAAAGTTGAGTGTTCATCTGGATCACTCGAAGGACATTTTAAATCTTAAGACAGCTGGGTACCACCCCCAGGGTTTCTGATTTAGTGGATCTGGAATGGGTGCCAAAAATTGGCATTTCTAAATACGTTCTCAGGTGATGTTAATGCTGCTAGTCTGGGGATCACTTTTGAGAACCACTAGTTTAGAAGACTCAAGAGCCATACAATGAGTGGGAGAAGGTGGGGGTGGAGGTTAGTAACTGCTCTGCTGAGAGCCAGCTTATCAATCTGGGACCTAAACGAAGATCAGCCTCTTGTACTTGGTTGTGAGAGATGTCACTGCAGGTTCATAGTCTCAAAGGATATTTCTATTCACTTTCTCTTATTTTGCCCCATTTCTAGCCATAACATAATACATATCTTTACCACCTCCCAGGATTCAGATTAGCCTTCCAAAGCAAGACTGTGCTTGAAAAAAAGTATGGGTTTTCAGTAATAAATAGGCTGCATGCAAGAAAGATGGAATGACTAAAATCCAAGAAATGAGAGAAAGAAGGAGGGAGGAGAGGAGTAAAAGGAAGAGGAGGAAAGATGTAGACAGTATATAAAATTCTAAGCACACATGATGTTCCAAGTTCTATGACTTGAATTTTCACATACGTTAGAATGTTGAGGTCTCAGAAACGTTCTGCAAGACACATACCAACATCCCCATGAGGAAATCGAGGTTTAAACACATGAGACTTCCCAAATAGACAAGACCAGAGATTTTCAATGCCAAATCTAGTGAAATTTCTGCTGTTCTTCAACATTGGGAAAATTATATCTATATGGCGGGATCACCAATTATTTGGAAGAGGGAAGCAAAGTCACACAGGTGAAACGGTGGTTGCCTCGAATGTTCCACAGATTCTTGTATTTAAAAACATGGTATGCTATAGGGCCCTTCTTTCTCATTCCCTAAACTTGATGTAAATCCAGGGTACTTTTTACAGCGTAGCACTAAGTAATCTCCCTGCCTTTGTGTCTGTTAGTCTTACTGACCAGGAGGCTCTCTCCATTCTGGGTGGGGGCCACTATGTTGCAGATACCCTAGGCAAAGTACTCCTGACGCAGGAAGAGATCTCAGTCTAGGGCTTCAGAAAATGCCCAGGAAGGTGAGCGTGGAGCCACAGACCTACCAGTGCGGGAGCCTTTGAAGACCTCACTCTCCGTGCAGATGGAGCCATGATGTCACCCAACAGCTTAGCAATTGATGGTAGTCAAACTGCAGAAGCATTTCAACATTCTGTTAGAAAGTGCCTGTCGGAAGATGAAAATGGCTGGTATTTGAAGATGACTGTTTTTCTATTCCAATTTTATGAAGTTTACACACGTGCTTCTAGATTTCTTCATTTAAGACAGGTCACTGTTCATATTTTCATTAGTCAATGCAGTCCTGCTGTAAGTACATAGTGTTCCAAAGAAGCATGCAAGAGCGTGAACTACAAGGAGGGCAGATTTTGCTGAAAGATAAGGATGACTCCTGCCAGTGAATTATTCAGACACGAGATGATCTCACACAGGCATCCCGATCCCCCTTAGGTGGAATTAAATCCAAGATCTGACAAACATTTAGAGGGCATATGATAGAGAAACAGACCGTGGGGCTGGGTAAGTGCTGACCTCTTTGCAGAGTGTTTGGGCAGAGTGGTTGAAAACATGGAATCCAGGGAGAAATGAAAATCAGACGAAGACTCCATCACTGACCATTTGAAACGCCCAGGCCATTTCACTTTGGCAACACTCCACTGAAGATGCAGACGGGCGTCAGTCCAACAATACCCAGATTCCGAAAGAAGACTCGACTGAAACAAGAAACGACCTCTTTGAACTTGCAGGTAAACACAAACTGCAGAGGTGCACCTTTCCAGTATCAGGCAGTTTTTCTCAGTACAAACCACAACCAAATTTAAAACCTTAAAGCATAAATGATATTCAAATATGTGGTTCCTCACTTGGGCCAAGAAAGAACTAAGAGCCTGGAAGGGGATTAGAAGAAGGGTGGAGATCAGCTCTGCTATTTGCTTGTAGCCCATTTGCATACAGAAAAAAGGAATTTGACTATGAAGTTGCTCACACATGTAAACGAGGACAACCAGCCGTTTAAAATGGTGTAATCTAATCTGCAAATTAGAACAGTGCTACCTTTTTTACATAATTCGACCCAAATTTGTTTTTCTTTTAACAGTAAGCTCTAGTGAGGCTCAAGTTAAGATCTGGGTCCACCTTACTTACATAAATTATCTTAGGATCAAGAGTACTGCATATTGACAGAAAGGCAGTGTTTAAAGAAGTTTTTTTTAAAAAATCCAGAATCCTTTCAGTGAAAGAACTCAAATGTCAAAACATTAAAAATCAAATTCCAGATGGGAGGGGCTTGCCCTTTGCAGCCCTGCTCTCCTCTCCTGAAAGCGTTCTGGAACGAAGTGTTTGTTATCTGAAATGGTGAACGTGTGTGCACGTATGTGTGTGCAAGTGCCCATGTGAGTATGAGATCCATGGTCGTGGCAAAACCAGAGGGGAGAGCACAATGGATTGTTTTAGAAGCTTGAAGCCCAAGAATCCAGACCAGGCTTCCACCAAGACCCCCAAACAAAGGTGTACGAAGCTGACGAAGAAGGATGCAGGGCCAGGACCTCCAAACCCAGGGAACACGAGTAGAAGCAGCCAGCACGTGCTTCGTGTTAGGCTTTGCAAGCAGGCAGTCCTGGGCTTCTGTCTACACCACTTACAAGTCACAATGACTGAGCAAAAGTATTCCATTTCCCCAAACCTTGGCTTCTTTCCTGGTGACACTGGAAGAAAATACCCACATCACAGAGTTATCAGGAGATTTAACTGAGGTGATACAGGTAAAATATTTTGCATAGTTCCTGAGATCTAAGTGCTTAATAAATGCAAGCTGGTGTTATCGGGGAGTAAAAAGAGAAACATGCAATGCAAATGCAAGCTAAATCCACGGTCTGCACTGTGTTTTATGGGCTACTCAGTGCCTACGGATAACAGCCGACACTGAAAGGCTCAGAGAGCAACCACATAATGTCACCATGAGTTTTAAATAAAATTACACACACAAACACAATTATATGTAATTGCCTGGCACACAGTAAGCATTCAGCGATTCATAGCTCTTATTTTCATTAAAAAATTTCTCTCGCCTATACGTGTACTTAAGATTAATCATCGTGCTACAAAATGGCCTTGTTATAAATAGTCAAATCACAAGAAGGAAAATAATACAAGGATAATAAACTAGGAAATATGTCAGACAAAAAAATAAATGAAAACAATGATACCATTTTTTATATAATGCAGATTATTTTTTTTCCCTTTTAATGATAAGCTCTAGTTATACGAAGGATTCATTAAAATGAACATGGTTACATTTTACTGCTGGGGATGCAGATGGCAATGACCCTTTTGAAAGTCACTGAGCAGTATGTAATAAGAGCCTTCAAGTGTTCAAACCTCTATCTAATGATACCATTTCTTAACATCTAACCTATGGAAATAATTTAAAATACAGGGAAACCTATAAATGTGCTTCCCTGTAGTATTTTTTTTCCAATAGCAAAAAGTGAAGAACAACCTAAATAATTAAGAGAGGAGAAATGGTTGCTTATGGAACTTGTACTTTGGCCTATTTACTCAATGAAATATTATGCAACTATTAAAAGTAATGCCAATAAAGAGTTTAAAATAACATTAAAAGCTTACGATGTCATGTTAAGGATAAAAGCAGTATAATAAAACTGTTTAAATAGCAGGTTCACAGTATATAAAACAACTTATTAAAAACTAAAAGAAAGTACACTGATTTCATAGTGATTATCTGAGGATGCTAGTAATTTTTCTCCATGCTATTCTATATTATAATTCTTTTCTCTAATAAGCATGTATATTTGTTCATAATAGCAATAAGAGTCCAATTAAATTTCCTTTCAAAATCCCAGCAGCAAGCATTTCTAGTACAGGGGTCAGCTAAGTACAGCCCACAGGGCAGATCCAACCTAGCACCTGCCCTTGTGAGTAGGCGTGGGAGCACACCTGCACTGATTCCTCTGTGCACCGTTTATGGCTGCTTTTGCACCGAGAGGGCAGGGTGGAGTAGTTGCAATAGAGACTGTATGGACCCCCAAACCCAAACTGGTACTATCTGACTTTTATCAGAAATAAACCTGCCAACTGCTGATTTAAAACACTGCACACAGAAGACGTAGCCCAATCGCTTAGAAGTATTGATAGCTGTTCTTCAACCCAGAGACACATTTCAACAATTCAGCAGAAAGTGTCCGTCCAAGGATAAAATGGTTGATAATTTTAAGGTCGGTGATTTTCCTTTCCAATTTTACAACTTCTACACAGATACCTGTGTATTTCTCTACTTAAGACAGGCTGTTGACAATAACTGCAATTCGTCCATCTAGCCTGGCAATATATAGATAGTTCAAAAGCAGCAGACAAGAGGAGAACTATGAGGAGGACAGCACGCGCAGAACAGTAAGGATGGTTCCAGGCAGGGGATGGTCTTAAATCTGAAACTGAACAAACAATTAGAGGGCAGATTATGGAGAGACAACCTGCGGGGCTGAGGAACTGCTAAGCTTTTTCCAACTTGCATTCTGGGAAAAGTGTTGAAAACATAGGGCCTGGGGAGAGTTGTGAGTCAAGTGAAGGATCCGCCACTGACTAGCTGGGATGCCCAAGTCATTTAACTGTGGTGACAGCTACACAACCTGATTCTGCATTATCTGCTTACACACTACCAGACAGGGAACTCCTTTCTGGGGATCTCATTTTATGGCTGCCCCTTGTGTATAAGCACCGAGGAGCTTACCCTATATTTTTTTATACTCCTTAACCTTTACCATGATCTTGGGAAATTCCAATAGCTTTATGGTCCCACTTGCAATGATTAAAGGTCATTATAAGCTCTAGCATTATCTCCATTGATCTGTGGGCACATACTGGGGCTTGGAGGTATGTGAAAAGAAGGGCACAAATGTTGCTTAATTGTTGGTACCTTTGCCTCTTTGGCAACACCTACTGTTCTCCATGCCTTATCCTAGACAGAGTCCAAGTGCTTGTTTTCGGCAGAGCTTATGTAAGCTCTTCTTCAGGCCTTGTGAGGTCTTCCACAATTGCCTAATGTGAGTCATACCAGTCAGTCTCTCGAATCCCGCAGGTCTGCCCGTTGGCTGGACATTATATAGCCTCTGGTGCTGTGTTCTCTGGCCCCAGTCCACATCCTAGGTAGCTCTTTATGCTCAAGGTACCCCTTTCTTGGTTCTTGTTTGACCTGTGAGAAATCACGCGTCCTCTCTAAAAGGTGAGTTAGAGGAGGCTGTCTCCCCTTCTGTCATTCTCCAAGCTTTTCTCACCTGCAGTCTACACAGTCCGAGCAAGCTGCCTAAGCAGGCATCCGATATCTGCGTGTGGTTCCCTTAAGCCATTCCCTTCTCTTGGCTTCAGGAAGTATAGGAAGACTTGACTGTACATTGGACTAGTCCAGCAACTCACGACTCTGACAAATTTCCGGCTCCTTTCACCTCTCATTCAAAGTGTCTTCTTACTCTTCCTACATTGATTCATATGGGAAGTAGGTGAGGGCAGGGGGTGAGCATGGGAAACAGCATAAGAGCCTCATAATCAACCCCCAAAGGAGGTTTCTGTCCGTGATTATTTGCGGTTCTACACAGATGCTTTGGCTTCCGAATGATTTCTTATAGCTTTGGTTCCCAGCCGTAATTTTGTAGCCACAGACAAAGTCCCAGCCAATGATCTGTTAGGCCATTGTTGACTGGCCCGATGACAAGTCCATTCTGAAGTGTGTTCTCAGAAGCCCAGTCCTAGGAAGTGCTTTACCCAGAATCCCCTTCATGGGAAATCACCATGAACATAAAAGGCTTTGACAAGTCCTATAGCATAGATTTCTTTAAATGAGTACTACTGCCGTGGCCTGCTTTACAGTGTCTCAAATATTTTCCTTCATATATTGCTCTCATTCATTCATCCATTTATCCATTCATTCATCCGACATATATCATGTACCTACTCTGCGATAGGTCCGCATTAAACACATCTTTGGGAATAGTTACCTGCAATCTTCACAATAGCCTTTTGAGAGAGAGTAGCAGATAATTTCCTATCCTTATGCTGCAGATGAGGTTTCTGAAGATTGGAAATTTTGGTCACTTATTTTCCTAAGGGTATACACAGCCATGAAGAGCGGAGGGTGGGATGGGAAAGAAGAAGAAGGAGATGGGACTTAACTAGTGTGTGGTGGCGTCCTAGATTTTATCACACTACTACTTCAGAGAGTTTAGAAACAAAGCACAAGGAAAGAAAGTATGAGGGCAAATTGTGAATTCTCGTACAAATCTAGAGTTACGCTGGAATGTCAGCACCACATCAGATTTTCAGGTATAACTTTGAGATGCCACTTTTCATATTGTAGGAACAGGACTGAACAAACACAGATTGAGCCTCAGTTCAAAAATGTTCAATTCTCCTTTTTAAAAACTTGATTGTGTGGTTTTAAATACTAAAAGGCTCTCTTTAGACTTTGGTTAAACTCACAAACAAGCAAATAAATGATCGAGATTGGACTTGTGTAACTTGGCTGAGCAATAATAGGCTGTCTTTGAGCCACAGAGGCCTAGCGGGTATAAGTTATTCTGCACTCGGCGCGAACCTTTGTCAAAGCGCCTACCAGCCAGAGGAGAATTCCAGAAAAGCTCCTAATTTGGCAGTGTGAGTGCTGGAACTCAACAACAGTCGAGGATGTCTGAAACTGGAAAATAAAGTTTCACACTGTACTAAATATAACTTCCTGCCAGGCAGGTAGGGGCTGCCTGCCAAATTTTGATGCTTGTCAAGATCCAAAAGTCATGAAGAAGGCCAACATTTGGACAACTGTAATTGCTTTCAAGATGGGTAAATTTGTCCTATTTAGGAGGAGACAAGGCTTAGAAGAATTAATTAATTACCGCTCACTCCAAAGCTTTCTAAACTTTAAATAGAGGAAGCTCATCCTTCACTTTAGTATAAATAGAATCTACACCAAGATAATAAAATCGCCTCTCAGGCCGACAGCATATGTTTCCATGGAAAGAGAATTCAGAATATCTACTTGACAAAATAACTTAAAGTGAGGTAAACAGAAATGGTCAGAGGAAAGCCAAGTGCAACAAACAGTGTCGACCATACGACGCCTCGGAGAAATGCCTGTCAGAGAGTAACCCCTCCAAGGGCAGGCACAAAGTCTTTTTCCGTGCTGCATTCCTAGCACCCAATAGTTCCCGGCACACGAATAAAGGAACTCTCAGATTCCTTCCCGCTGGAGACCACGAAGAGCTGATGGCTGGCTCCGACACACAGCGGTTGGTGTGACTGAGACACTCACATCGTCAGGGCACATGTGCGGCACCGAGTTGGAGGTCAAAGGAAGCTGCATTTTGTCAGGAATGGGCTTGGTGCTCCCCAGAATGAAGGCAGGCAGCGTTTCGCAGAGGGTGGGACAGCTGCACCTTGGCAAAGCTGTGAGATATGGTGCTCATTTTGTCTAATTTGTTTTAAGAAGGCATTGTGTCCCCGAGAACCTAGCTTTGGCGCGATGTCCTTCTACAGCTCAAGGACTGTGACATGCACCCCGTCTCTGTCTCCTGGAGCAGTCTTGCTTCTCATTCCGGTAGAGCCTTGCTAACCCATGGCTACAAATTCAAGGGGGACACAGAACTACAGATGATAGTTAGCACGCTAGATGACAATATTGGGATCATAAAATTATCCACAGAAGACAGGTGGAGATACATGAAAATGGATAATGCCTTACATTTTTATTTACAAAATGATCATTTGCTATCAATGTAGAAGACCGGGGAGGTGTGCATGTCAGGCTGAAAAAAATCTATATGAGGGAGAGGTAAGGTGGGTATTTTACCACAAGCTGAAGCTGAGCCTGGACTGTCATATAACTTAATAGGGACAAGCAGGGGGAGAGGGAGTGGCTCAGGAAGAAATACTCAGGACATTCAGAGAAATGTAATGCTCACAACTGAGAATGTCACAAGGAAACCTGCTATGCCACTTCCTGTGTCATTTACTATCTCCAAGTCTCAGAGTTCCACCTACATAATGGAAATAATAAAACCAACGGGGGATGCCTTGTTCCTGGTGTCATCGTAAGGATTAAATGACAATGAAGTTACCAGTTGTTCTGATTATTAGTATCATTTTTAACAGTAACAAACTCAAAGTTTGAGATCTACTGGCACAATTTGAAAAGTCCCAAAAGAATGTAAATCACTATCAACACTCCAGTTTCATTAAAGAAGAACCTGGTAGAGCACGTAAGTTCTAAATGTAAATGTACATCAAGCCAGTGTTTTTGACTGAATGGTATAGAACCTGGAAAACAAGACCCTTTGGGTGGGTCGCTGTCTCCCCAACTTTGTTTTCAGTCATTCTTACCTACAACTGATGTTTCAGCAACCACAAAGCCTTCTGCCTTTAGGCCATTCCATCATGGAGCCCCTCCACCCGAAATGTTCTTTTCCTACCCCTGTTTCTCTCTTCAAACTCCCTGCTCCCAAAGAGAAACTGCACGTACTGATTTATTTTGTAATCAACAACTGGCTGTATCTTTTAGACATGGAGAATCTGAAATAAGTGTTGATCATTGGTTTTAGTTACTTTGCTGCAGAAATGCTACAAAACACAATTTCAGGATCTTAAACAATTAAGATACGGCTTCCCACCAGCGTGGGGGGGCCCCGGGGAAACTGACCGTTTCCTGCATGTAAAATGGCATATTATTTCAGGGAGAGCCCCAGGAGAAAATCTTAAGAGTGCCTTTCAGCCAAAGAATTTGAAAGCACTTTCGGAACATGAATAAACTTATTCTTATTCATGAAACACACACATCTATTGATGCTGATAATAAAATCTTTTCTTCAGCATTCCTATGTAGCCACACTTGCCGATGCATTTTTCTCACTGGAGTCTAACCTCCCTTGCGGTCTCCAGTTCTGGGCTGTAACTCAGTAACTCTAACCTTCAGCGTGTGCTTTGGCTGCCTTCAGGAACAGCGATTTCTCTGTTCACATCAAGGGAGCATAATGAAACATTGTCTGCTACAATACCAAACATGTGAGGTTTCCGCTAAACTAATTGGTAGGGAAAACATTTTGCCTTCATCAAGTGGCAGGGCCTGAAGTCAAAGATGGAAATGGGACTGGGGCAGGCAAGGGTGGGGAGGGCCGGCAGATCATATGAACGGGCCCAGAAGAAAGGTCTGCTATGGGCGCAGAAGCTGTAGCTGGGGGCTGAAAGGGAGACAGTGTTTTGGTTGGTTCCACTGTCGAGGCAGGAGCAGCAAATTAGGACTGAAGAGACTTGAAGTCTAGACAGGGCTCTTCTACTAACTAACCTTGATTCAGTTTACTCTTTTGCCAAGTTAGAATAATTGTTGTGTACAGAACTCTTAAACGTACGTTCTGCACGAAGCTCAGGTGAGGAACTAAAATAGGTATGAAAACTCACCAAACAACAAACTCATAAAGTGGTGGTTTTCAATCAGGTGGGAGTTAGAATAAAATTCAATTTACTTCAGAAGATGTTTGCTGAAACATGTGCCCTATTTCTTCTTTCAGTACCCCCTACTCTGGCATTAAAATTATTAAGTATTTATTTAAAACACTATATACCAATGCAACAAGAAAACAGTATCTTCATCAACAACAACATGACCAAAACAGAAAACATGTATTGGGTATGCTCCATGCACCTTGTGCTGTGCTAAGACATTTGAGTACATTATGTTATTTAATTCCTATCACAGACTATGGGCTTTGTGGTATCTCAAACGAAGAAGCTGAGCAAATGAGGAAGCGTATTTAACTAAGGACCCCAGTAACAGAATCACTTTGCATATTTCAAAAATTGGGGAAACGTAATTGCATTCTTCATCTGGCAGTCTCACACCAGGGCAATTATTCCAAGGATAATGCTCAGTGTCTGGCCCCTGAAATTCCCCCATCTTCTTCCATTAATTAAAGAACACTGGGAAGCTTGCTTTACCATAACCTCTTCTTAAGAATAGGTCTAGTTTCCGGTAATTGCAATAGAGAGAAACTTAAGCTAGTGTTTTAAAAGATATAGTAGCAGTTTGCTGTGCTGGAAGCCTACGTTGACCCAACGTTGGTAACCCTTGTTGACAGACTATGTGACCTGCAGCGGGTCACTTAATCTCCCTCATCTTTGGAGGGTCTCCTCTCCTGTAATATAACAGGGCTCAGATGGATGGTCTGTACACTTCTTCCCCCTACAATTAACATTCTCCGTTGAGGAATTTGACTAGTTGATCTAGATGTTAGAAACTATTCTGTCCCTGTTAAAAGACAATGCAGGTAGCAGGATGTGGCTGCTGGTAGCAAAGAGATTCCCAAGCACCCTCCTGATCTTACCAGGTCAGTGGTTTTCAGGTCTGCTTATGCTTCAGTAGTGCGATCATAGTCAAGCAATTAAATAAGGAATGACAGAATGATTCAATAAAAGAATACTGTGAGTTTTAGCAATGGCAAAATCTAAGTCAAAGATAGTACAGTTGTTAAGAGAATAGACTTTGGAGATATTGTTTCAGTTTATAATGATGTCATTATTTATATGATTGCTTAACATTTGTCTTCCTGTCTGAGCTATAAACTGCACATGGCTGTGCACTACAACTGTTTTCTTCACGTACCACCCACACACATAATGTCCAATACCAAAGTGTTCAGTAAATGAATAATAGACTCAAACTTCAGGCTTCTTTCTTAATAGCTTTTAAGAAATTCAACTAGTCATCAAACTTCCCCTACTGTGAAATTCACCTATAAAATGAAGACAACACTAGTGCCCAACTCTCTGGAATTTTTCAGAAAAAAAAACACACCCAGTTATCATAAAATGGTGAACATAATAAGAATAATGCATTTGACAAATTCTCTCACCCATTGTGTGAAACAGACAGTAGACCATGTCCAGTGAGTCTGGGACAGAGAACTCTGCTGGTACCCCGAGCCAACATAGGCCCCCATCCAGTCCTCCCAGATTTGAATGAACTCAACATCATCAAAGCCAGTCATCAATAGCTGGTCTCTCTTACCGTGAGAAGAAACTCCTGGCGTGCGGCCGAGGAAACCTGTGCATCCCGAGAGCCGGCTGGATCTGAAAGGGAGTGCAGAATGAAGGTGGGCTCCATGTTCTCAGCCTCCTCCACCCATCTCTCTAATGCTGACGAGTTGACACATTTGCTTCCCTCAAAGAACAGTGCATAGGTAGCAAAGAGATAAACAAGGACTTTAGAGTCTTCCTAATACTTCCAAGAAGACAGAAGTCCTTATTTAATTGGCCTGGCCAGAAACATGGGGAGAAAGAAAATGAGATACTTCACAAATCAAAGCGCAAGTTGCATAGGATTTATCATGATGTTTACACATGAAGTACAGTAGAAGTCCTTTTAACTGACCTCAGTATCACTCACCACTCCTTGAGCCATTCTGACGGACTTCCCTAATAATCTGGTGCTGGTTTCTAGTAGGCCAATGTCAGGTATTTCTACTTTTAGCTATTAAATTTTATATGTGCCAAGAATCTGTAGTACTTACTTCCAAAGCTGTTAATGCTGGTGAAATTAATTGATTAATAAAAGGCTATTAAACTCATCTTGAAGAGGAAAGGGTTTTATTTCTATGAAAATAATTGCATATTTTAGAGAAGATGATATAAGCAAGCTTTCATCATGGTATGTGCAATGCTGTTGTAAATGATTGGGGAACACTTAAGAATCTAGAGGACACTTGCCTGCAGGTGGCTTTACATTTTTCTCCAATCAAATGGAGCACAAACAAAGGCACAGGTAAATGTACTAATGTATTACAGCTGGAGTTCATGAAACAAAGACACTACAGAAATCTATTTTATGGACTCCGATCTGAAGGCAAGGCCTTAGTCCTTCATTAGAGGGCTAGCAAGAGCAATGCTGGCCTGTATATTGACAGTGAATTAAGATATGTTTTTATCATTCAATGAGTTGTTGAAGAAGGCTTCAAATGATGTGAATCAACTATAAAGTCAAATTCCAAATATTGCAAAAGTTTCAGGAAAGTGACTTGCTTGAATCATACTGAAAGACGTTTACAAAGATCTGGCTTAGATGTGTTAACAAATGAACAAGAGAAAATTAACCAAGACCATGACACCAGAAGTTTAAAAGTGGTTGCTTTTAATCTCCAGGAATTCAGAGGAATTCTTAGGAAAATCCATGAACCCTGGAATGTTTTTGCAAAAAATCAGTTTCTTTAGATTATGTTGGGAAAGTTATGATTGTTTCAGATAAAATGGCTTGTACTTAATTGTTAGCACATTGCTCTGTGGATATCAAGATATCAATAATGGTAAGTATTCATATATGAACATATTACTATTAGAAATAGTACTTGCTGCATTTGCCTTTGCCCTCTACCAAAATGCAGGTATTAAGGAGTCAGTTTGCTATCAGGACTTTTCTTCACAATTATCGCTCCTATAAACCAGCATGGGTTATGACTACTTTCCCAGAATAAAATTGTTCCCCTGCAAATGTATTTTTGCATATGAATGATCACCCAGCTGTTTACCTAATCTTCCCCAAAGTGCTCATGTTCCCAGCAATGACCAATATTAGTAATTGAACTGATAGCTCATCCCTTATACTGAGGTGCATCATAAATTCAACTAAGTTCCATAAGCATTTGATGAGACTTATTCATTCAGTTATTTGCTAGGCTTTTACGATTTAAAAAGAAAATGAGGATGAAGGAGAAAAAGAAAGAGGAAGGAAGGAAGGAAGGAAGGAAGGAAGGAAGGAAGGAAGGAAGGAAGGAAGGAAGGTTGGTTGAGAGCGAGGGAGGGAGGGATCTTGGGAGTGAGGAAGGAAGGGGAAAATAAAGCTTCTGCCTTCCAGAGCTCATAATTGAGCTAAGTACATTGGCAAAGAAATAAACATCTCTAATCTAGGGTTTTACAGAAGAGGCAGAATGAAAAATAAACAGAGAAAGTTCCCTGTGATTCCGAGTCTATCTGAATGTTTGGGAAGAGGAGTAGGGTAGTTTGGAGATGGGCCAAGATTATTTCAAGAAGAGTTTTTGGTTGTTTATGTAGGGCCTTTAAGTGTAAGCAGAATTTTGACTGATTAAAAGTAACAAGGACAAGCACTCCATATCCAGCAGAACTGGGAGAGAACAGGAATATACATGGAGAACAGTTGCTGGTTTGGTGTGACTGAAAGGGAACCTGCATGTTCTTAAGGTGAGAAAGGAGAGGGTAGAAGCAGCGGCAAACAAACCTAGCACAGTATATTATAATATTTAGTGTAGTGTAAATATTGGAATAGTCTCAGTAAACTTCTCACTGAAGAATTTGGCTTAACACCACAAGTGGCTGGTTCCCAAAGAGTACCCCTAGACCAACAAAATCACCATTCCCTGGAAACTAAGACGTGCAAGTTACTAGACCCTACCTGAGTCCTATGGAATCCAAAACTATGGGGGTGAGCGACAGCGGCCCACGTTTTAAACCACCTTAGCCAGGTGATTCTGACGTCAGTTGGAGAACAATAGCTTCAGGTAAAAGGATGTTTCACGAAATATTAAATAAGGAAACAACATTGTCAGAGTTGGGTTTTCAAATCATTGTCTTTGCCCCGGTAAAGAATGAGTTGAAAACAGTGACCCAGGTGACCCTTTGTGGGGGCTGTTGATGTTGCCAAAGGGAGAAAGAAGCAAGAAGGGCCTGAGCAACCAGAGTGGGGACGTGGGGTGGAGGCAGGGGAAGGGTCGATGTTACGTTGTAGTCAAACCCATCAGACTTCACTGCCGAAATGGGAGTGGAACAGTGAGGTGGTACAGAACATGGGAGAGTTCAAGTTGACTTTTTTTTCCCCCTAGTCTGGAGGACTACCTTGATGATGCTACCTTTTCAGGGCCTTCAGGTAGACGAAGAGAAGCCCCTGCAACTTAGCAATTCTAGAGCTTTTGGGCAGGCTCATTCAGACAAGTACCATGACGGCAACTTTTTACCTCACTGTATTCCATTCACTCATTCACGCATTCCTACAGGTAGCATTCATTTGGGTCTGCCATATGTCAGGCAGTTTGATGGTCAGAAGAGACAGAGATGAATCAGAGGCTGTCCCTTTCCTCGGTAGCTTTTGAGCTAGCTGGAGAAGGATGTGTGTGCAAAACACACAGCCATATAGCACAGAGAGGACCAATGTACTGGGGACGACTCCCTTTTGGACTGAAGGTGATCGTGCTCCTATTTTTGTCCTTTGCTGGCTATCCAACTCCTTTTCTCAGTTAATCCCTCTCCTGTTCTCAGAAGGGAGGTCATGCCCCCTGGGAACTAGCCACCTGGGCATCAGGCATTCAGCTTTCTCAGCTTGCACAAGACCAAGAGTGGCATCTCCTATCTGTCAGATGCCCTGAGTCTGTATCTCAGAAGCTGGCTGTATTCTTTCACCACAGCAAGTTCTCCTTCACCCCTTAGGGAAGTGAAGCAGGAAAAAGGTGGAATGAATATTGCTCAGGCTCAAAGATGAAATCTTGGACAAAATGCAAATTCTCCTATATGCACCTGGAGTTTATTTATAAGCAAACAAATGGAGAAATCCATTAGAGCACCAAGAAAATAAACCTGTGTTTCTAGTGATTTACAAATCCTACAGAGAGCTTTAGTAACATACTCTGTGCACTTCAGAATATTATTCATTCATTAAAATTGTTGATATTAGCATGAAAAGATCACCATGATAAATTGTAAAGTTTGGAAACATTAGATTACAAAGCAGGTAGTGTAGTGTTATCCTAAACAAACAAATAATGTATATTAACACTAATATATGTATAGTAACAATATTACTTTTAGGTGGTAGATTACTGAATATTTACTTTCTTCTTTATACTTTTCTGTATTGACTGATTTTGTTACACTGAACACCCAATATCTTTATAATCAGAGGAAGGAACCAAAACATTACCATTTTGAAAATGAAGTATATTAATAACTTCTAAACATATGCTAAGAAGGAAGATAGTGTAACAATACTAAAAGGACTAGTAGCAAAAGCAGAAAAAGATGAGAAAGAATTATTTCTTCACATCACATCATCATGTGAACTCAATGGACTTCCATGGTAACAGTATTTAGTATGTAATAATAACAATAATAACGTAGAAAACGTTCTACCTTGATGGAAAACTATGCAATATGTATAGCATGTTAGTCCAAATTATCTAATTCTGTGTTTATGGGGGCTATTTTATAATTCTGTGCCTTATAGATAACTGATAGCAATGCAAAGTGATGCCTGTCAATTATGTCCAGTGAAAGTTCAATTGATTTCCCTCCCCCACTGTAGAAAAGAATAATTTCCCCTCCATGTGCACATGCATTTTAATACTTGATCTATACATGTTTCTGTTCTTGAGATCTCCTTTGAACTGGCAGTTCACGCCTCACTAATTCCCTAATTAATGAGTAAAATGAGATCTTTACTATGGACTTACTTTTACATCTGCATGAGAGACATGATTTTATACGTTTTTAAAAATTTATCTTTTTAACAGTGATCATAATGTTAGTTAATATTGACTAAGAACTCCCTGTGTGCCTGGCCCTATTCTAAGTGACTTTTATGCCTTGGTTCATTTTGCCTTCACTCCTCCCGTGAGGCACTCATGGTGACTCCACTTTCTAGGCGGGCACTCGGTGTTCCCCAGACGATGAGGGATTCATCCAAAAGGAAGCAGGGAGTGTGTGGTAGAGCAGAATCCAAAATCAAGCTGAGTCCAGGTATGTGCTTAGCCAGACAGCATCTCCCCAATTTTCCCAGAACTGGACCTAAGCAAGGTTGAAATATCTCTGACTTTTTTACTTATTTAATAAATATTTGGAACACCTACTATGAGCCAGACACTGAGCTGAGTTTTGGGAACAAAGAAATGGAAAAGTAGACCAAAGTCCTTGATTTTTAGGCATCCTCGAATTTTGCAATTATTGACCAGAAGTACATTGCTGATGTGGCCAGACAACCTATTTCCTTTAAAAGTTTATTTTCCTCCAGCTCTTTTCCTACCCACTTCCGGCCAACAGGCAACATTCAATGGACTGGAATTACAACTTCTAGTAAAGCCACCTTGATATCATCTTGTATCCTCTTGTCACTTGGTACAGAATGCATTCAAATAAATCCAGAAAAGGAGATGAGTAATAAGTGCTTCACAGACTTCCAAGAAAAGTCTCCTTCCCAACCTCCCTTTGAAAAGGTCAGGTCCTCTGTCTGGAATTCATTTTCCTGGCTTCCCTTCCTAGTCCCTGCTGGACCTTGACCTTCAAACCTTAGGGCAGTCTTCAGAGCCTTTCTGCAGTCTTCTCTGTCTTCATCCCCTCCCTCCCCAACTTCATGAATTAACTTCTCTTTTCTCACTCTAGCGTCCCTTGCCCTTGGTTATTTTCGAATGTGAGCTCCCGAAGGAGACACACCATGGTTTAGTCACCTTTGTGTCCCCAGCACCCAGTGTGTTAAGGGCTAGGAGTAGGGTGAGGCAGAGATGTGCAGATACACAACTCTTTCTGTACAATTTGCGTGGAACAACTTTCCCTTCTGCCAACAGACAGTTCTCTCTTGTCTCTTTGTATTTGCTGATCCTCCCATCCAAACCCCGTCTTCATTTTGTTTCCTACACTGCCTAAGGATCTCTGTTAAGACATCAGTTCTTCCAGAAAGCATTTCCTAAGCCTGAATTAATTGTCTATTCTGTGAATCTCCTATGACCTCCAACTTCCACCATTATATCACTTTTCACCTTGGAATATAATTGCCTATTTATATACATAAATACATGGACGCTCCTTTTTAAAATCCTTGAGAGCAGGAACTACATCTATTTCAGTTATATCTTCAGACCCTAAACCACTATAAGTACATCTAAACATGTGTTTATTTGCATATATGTAAATATATGTCAAATAAGGGAAAAGACCAATTTGTTCATGTTTGCCATTACCCAGAAGAAACCATTCTTAGGCTACAGCATGATGGAGTAGAAAGTTCAACTGTGGAGTTAGAAATGTGGATTCTACTCCTGACTCAGTCATGTATCAGCTGAGTGACCTTGAGCAAATTCCATTCATGTGTTACACCTTAATTCCCTTATAATTAAAACGAGAATAAAAATCCCTACTTTGTCCTTTTATTGTGAAGACTAAATGAGATAATGTATGTCGAGGACCTGATGCTAAGTGAGCTCTCAATAAATATCCATTTCCTCTCCCTTCTATTTGCAGCCAGTGATAAATCATAAAGACAGCATTTGGGTGCATAACAGGATATCCTACATGAGTAGCAATGGCTTCCCAGGGTAATAGATGGTGTGGCCAACAATAGTGAAGAGAATGAGAGGAAGTTACTGCATAAACGAATCTTCTCAAGGTTTCCCCCTCAAGGGTTCAATGCAAGGTTCAGAGGATGACTTTGAACATTAGACAGCATCATGAAACACCCAACAATGTTCCCAGCTGCAGCACTTAATCGACACGCGTTCCCAAAGGCCAGGTGGCTCAGCAAAAGGCAGAAGACCGGGAGTCTCCACTAAGTGAAAGATTAACTCTGATGTGTGGTGCACAGAGACAGTATTGGTCAACCTAATGGTCAACCTTCTTCTTTTTTTGCTTTACCTCTGCCCTGAGTGGGGACTTTGAAGGGGTGGTATAATTTCTTGCATGGCATCGTGAGCTGGGTGATCTCATCTCTCCAGGGGTGTTTAAAAGCTTCCAGGTTACTATCAAGTCATTTTTGCTCTGGCACCTTTGAATAATGTCTATATGCTGTAACTGTCAGTTAAGGCACAAACAGAACAACCCCAGGAAAATATTATAATCAGGACCAAAACGAAGGGTGCGACTAACATAACGTTTTCTGGGCTGCTGAGAGCCCACCTTGAATTTCCGGTCTGGGTTTTTAGTTCTCTTATTTTAAGAGAAGAAATACTCGTATCCCCAGTGGGTGATTTGACAGCTGGTCAGGTTGGTGCAACACTGAACTCATGCTGGACAAGTCCTACCCTCGGTTTCTGACATCAAAATACTGAAGACTTAAACATGATGCTTGTAGGAAATAAGCTTGTTCTTGAAGGTGTGTGGTCCTGCTCCCAAAACTCCTATCCTGGCTGTGGCTATTAACACAGCTTCAAAATGTGCTGCTGCAGGGCTACGAACCGGCAGATTCGGCCATCGGGGAAGTGGTAAAAGACAAGGAGCCCGGTAGAGTGGAAAGAATACTCGATGAGGAGAGCAGAGGCGTGGGTCTCTTTTCATATCTGACTGTTCCGCTAACTTGACAATGAGCTGGGTAAAGAAAATCATACATATTCAGGGCCTACATTCCTCTGGGTCCTGTGCTGTGTCCTTCAATAAACACCTTTTATCTTAATCTCTTGCCAATGCTAATTTAATATCCATTCCAGACACAAGGAAACTGAGGTTCAGATAAATGTGCCCAAGGTATAAATTTGGTGGACTATATATATATATTTTTAAAGATTTTTTAAATTTATTTTTAGAGAGGGAAGGGAGGGAGATAGAGAGAGAGAAACATCAATGTGCGATTGCTGGGGGTCATGGCCTGCAACCCAGGCATGTACCCTGACTGGGAATCGAACCTGCGACACTTTGGTTTGCAGCCCGTGCTCAATCCACTGAGCTACGCTAGCCAGGGCTGTCATTTACTTTTCAAGGGGATCAGGCTCCCTCTTCTGATAGCGGCCCCTAGTGAAGTGTGTCCACTTTTGGTTGTCCTTTCTTCATCCTCGCTCTCCTGACTGGAAGAAGGGTGCTCATACCGGACTTCTGCTGTAACTTTGTCCATATCTCCCTTTTGGCACTCGCCACCCTCTGCTTCCTGCCATAGTGAATGGGGAGAATCTCATCTCCCCTGTGATCTCGTCAGCTCCCCGAGTTTCCTCCACTTCCGGGCCCAAGCTGGTATTCCCCAGAACACGCAGTCCAGCGTCAGCCCCGGGGGTACATAGTCTGCATAGTCTTCACCCACAGCTGTTGAAACAGAAATCTGAAGCATCACAAGATTCTTATCTAATTTACACTTGAGTCAAACAGAAAAAAATCATCTGAGAAGTCTGATCATGGAAAGTTTGAACAACAAACAGCATGTCTATGTTATTTAACAGCACGCCGTTTCTTGTCTGTGCTGGAGAATCCAATTTTTAAAATTAATTTCCAATCTAACATTGTTTTGTAAAGTATAATGCAATGAATTACTAGAAAATTAAGTTAAGCCCTGGCTGTGGGTCTCAGCTGGTTAGAGCATTATCCAATATGCCAAGGTTGCAGGTTCGATCCCTGGTCAGGGCACATACAAGAAGCAACCAATGAATGTATAAATAAGTGGAACAACAAATCAATGTTTCTCTTTCTCTCTCCCCTTCCTCTCTCTCTAAAAATCAATAAAAAATGTACAGAAAACTAAATTAGAAGTTACCAAGTATGAATTCAAAAATCATATAACTAGATTCAACAACAAAACTACTCTAATTGCTATGAGGATGCTAAACACTTGTTTTCTGCACTTATCTCATGAACTGGCAACAGGCGGCTACTTAGGGTCACCACCGCCAGACCGTGCATGCGTGGAGGCACACCAACTGCTTTACCACTTATACAGCAAGGTTAGAATCCTACAAGAGGCAGGATTATACCACCTGGGGGAAAATTGTAGGGGTCAGATGAAAAAGATGCTACAGGCCAGATCTCCAGCCTTCCTCTTCGGTCTTTGAGAAGGAAGACAAAGACAAAGGCCAGCAACTCAAGGGATTCTGTCTTCATGCTTTGCTCTCCAGATGACAAAAAATCAGATCAGACATAATCTCTAATAAAACCCAAACCTTGCTGGGGAAAGTTCAACAGTCAATGTCTGTGTCATATTCTTAAGGGATAAAAGAGTATGTGTTATCTATTTATGAAATTATAAACGAATGTGACACTACCAGCTCATTTATAAACATTCCTCAGTTATTCATTTGTTTATGTTTCTAGTTTATTACCCCTCAAGGTACATTCACAAACATTTTATTTAACCTTCCAAAAACAGAATGAGGTAGATATTAGTGTTGTCCTTTTCTTTCAAGACAGAAAGCTGGCTCAGAGATGTTAAATGCCTTATCCCGATCGCTCAGTTACTAAGCAGCTGAACAGGAGTTCATACGCAGGCCTGTCTGACTATGAAGCCCATTCGCTGTCTATCAAACCCACTGCTTCTCTGCTTAATCCTCCCACTACACAATCTAAATATATACAGAGAGCTATAGGGAATGTGCTGCGTTGGGGTTTTTTTTTTTTTCAGTAAATGGAAAGAAAATGTCTTTCCACAAAGCCATGGCATAAGCATCATAAATATGCCTTTGTGAATGTTAGATGGTCATGCAACCACTGTATATAACTTTAACCTCTACAGAGTGTCATTAGATAGATAAGTCTTATACATAGGTTCTCAAAAATTAAGCTGTGAGCACCACACTTGCCATCACTCATGTATAAAATATGGCCATTGTTAAGGAATTCAGAGTATGTGATGTGATTATCTAAACGATTAAAAAATGGACCTGTTCACCAAAATGATTCACTTGGTGCATATCAATAAAACATTGAGTATTTAAACTTCCTTAAAATTCACCACATTTTCCTAATTCGCTGCAAAAAAAAAACATTCATAAGAGAGGAGAAATGGTTCCATGACCTACTCATGTGTTATATTTGATTTTCTCTCCTCACCAGCTAAAAATATGTCCTCAATGAATGGTATAAAAGTGTCTGACAGGAGCCTTATGGAGAGTCTCTTTGTAGAGCCTCTCACAAAAAGGTGAGAACATAAAGGATGCTTCTTTCCAGGACGCCCCAAAGAAAAATCTTCCTGCATATACGCTACTTTAGGCGTGTGGGCTAGCCGCTATTACTGCAGGTTGTTTCAACCCAGACTTCAGGTTCCAGTGTAATCCCT
The DNA here is from genome assembly GCF_019186645.2 of Phyllostomus hastatus. Taxonomy (NCBI): domain Eukaryota; kingdom Metazoa; phylum Chordata; class Mammalia; order Chiroptera; family Phyllostomidae; genus Phyllostomus; species Phyllostomus hastatus. The sequence continues at coordinate 40,754,106 of NW_025334017.1, read as the reverse complement.
AGCAGATATGTTTCCAACAGAACAAACATAAAATCATAAGACACATGAAGTACAAAACATTTGGTTTCAAATGGGCTCCATGTATAGGTGAGGAAATTGAAGTCTACAGGGGTGAAGTAACTTACTCCAAGTCACATGAATAGTACGGAAGGAGAGCTGGAACTCTGTATGAATCCACCTGCTAGGAAGAATCCGATTTTAACCCAAAACATAATCCAAAAGCACATGCCTCTACTTCCCATTTCTGTCTGCAAAGACTGTATTCACTTACTCTTTTTCTCTGTCCCCATCTCACCAGACGCTGTGTCTAGTACTTAATAGATGTTCAGTAAATGTCTCTTGTATTGAATTACATTAGCAAAAGTATGAAGGTGAAACCTTTTGGAACTCATTGTGATTATGCACACTTGTAGGCCTTGTCTGAGTGCTGATAAGATGAGGTAGAAGCATGTATAATTCCTCCCGTCTTTTATAATCTTTGCCATGAAGGAAATATAATAGCACTCAGGATTCCTATTATGACTGTCAGAGGGATGAATGACTCAAAGACCTATAAAGCTTAATGTACAATTAATATCATGCCTCGCTTTTGTCATGGGCTCATTGTTCTACATTTTGACTGTCTAGACAGGTATCTCAACTTTGACCTTCTGAGCTAATGAGACTACCAAAGAGAAGATGCACAGAAGAAAGAAAATCAAATTATGGTAAATTTAAAAGCCAAAATGGAATAGTCTATTACTGTTCTGTCACTCAAAGAACCCAGAAACATCCCTCATGCCTCAGAATTAAAATGTAGGCAAGGCTGAGCCTCTGCATACATCACAGAGAAATTCCGAGAGCCAAGATCCTAAATCAAGGAGGTGTTTAACCCAGGCAGGCACCAGGGCTTGCCAGACCCGGTGGGCTGCCCATAAAAAGGACATGTTCACCTGAAGGCACTTTACCTTTTTGACTAAGGGGTTGTTTGTGATTCTTGTACAGTTCTCTTTCCTGGTGGTATAAACAGATAAATCAATGTGTACACGAACATGCACAGAAAGACATACATGGAAACTGTAAAGAGTTCATAGGAAATATTTATAGTGAGTTGAAAGTTTTCAACCAAAGATCACAATGAGGAGGCATTTGATTTCTACTTGCTACATTACCAGATCACATCCTTTTTTTTTTCTGTTCTTAGAAACATCAGGGAACCTCACTGAACCAATAACAAAGAATATTATGAGGCAACGTTGCAGAAAACATGAAAGAATTCATGTTATCGGAGACCTGTAGAGAGTTTTAGGTAATTCCACACATATTCAGGAAAGAATGTATATAATCTTGCATGCATTCATCCATCCATCTGTCCATCCATCCATCCATACATTCATACACATATTCATCCAACATTTTTTTAAAGCCTATGCACAAGTTTTCTTTTATTTTTTTAAAGATTTTATTTATTTATTTTTAGAGAGGGAAGGGAGGGAGAGAGAGAGAGAGAGAGAGAAACATCAATGTGCGGTTGCTGGGGGTCATGGCCTGCAAACCAGGCATGTACCCTGACTGGGAATCGAACCTGTGGCACTTTGTTTCACAGCCCATGCTCAATCCACTGAGCTATGCCAGCCAGGTGCTCAGCCAACACTTTCTACCCTCCACCTGTATACCAGTCATGGTGCCAGAGACAAGGAATACAGAGATGAGCAAAGTAGACATGGTCGCTTCCCTCTAGGAGAGACAGACCTAAAAATTGTGAGGGTGATAAAGAGGGATTACTACTATAGGAGCATATAAAAGGTAAGTGTTTGATCTGAGCACTATGGATGAGGAGGTGTTAGGCAGAACAAAACCATGAAAAGTAGGAATATATTTGGGCTTCCAGGTTTAGTATGTGTTTCATGTCAAAGCAAAGAGCCTTGAGAAAATATATTTGGGGAGCTGCAGAGCACTCAGCCTGGTGAGGGGGAGGAAGTGGTGAATAGTAACGTGGAGAACGCAAGACTTGGGCTGTGCCACTGAAGTCCAAGTGTGAAATTTAGGAAGTCCCCTTCCTTCCCTGGGGCACAGCTCCCTCATCTGTCAACCATGGAGTCTTGTTCAGATGACACTTCACATCCTTTCTAGCTCCTGCGGTCTTACGAAATCTCTCGCAAACAATGGGCCTCTTGAAATATAGCTAGCCTCTAAATAAACCAGAAAGCCTGCAGACAAGGAGTCAATGACCTTCTCAATGCAATTGCTACTTCAGTAATCAGATTCATTAGTAGCACTTGCTTCATTTACAGAGAGAGCTTTCTGTATGGAAGGACTAATTCTCAAAAATGTTCTTGTTGTTCCAGAACTGTCTGGAGCCACTGCTGTGATAGACAGGTAGTGGAGGGAAAGGAGAGGCATGGGAAGTAAGAGTCCAGTGGGAGTGGACTTCTACATTTTCTTCAGAGAGGGGAAAACCCAGAGTCAATGAATAAGTGGGATGGTTTGGGAAAATTACTATACTCCTGTCTTTACTGCTAAATGACAGAGAAAGCTCTCACAGTACAATGACCTCCTGAAGCCTCAGACATAACATCTCGTTAGTACATGAGCTAGGAGCTTAGGTTTCTCATCCATAGTATAGGGATGGTAAAAACTGCCCCATAGAATTATGAGGTTTAAGTAGATTGTTCAGACAAAGAATTTAGCAGAGTTACTTGCTCTTGTGAATGCTTCCAGTGATCAATTCAATTTTTACAACAGCCCTGGGAGATATTGCAATGACTGGCCTCATTTTTCAGGTCTGGATATGGAGGCTTGCAGGTTAACTAACGTGGTCAAGATTACATGGTGTCTACAGAGCGGTTCCAGGATTCCTTCCAGACCACCCACCTCTAGCACCCATGTCTGTAATCATTATGATAAATGTCTCTTCATAAAGGTTGTGCTCTTCTTCCCCTATCACCCGAAGACAATTCACCTTTTGTCTTCATGGAAGGGATGTCTTGCCTTATCTGTGACGATAGGATTTTGTCTCGACCACTGCATCAAGACACCGAGACCACCAGGACTGGGGGCCAGTTCCCCTCCATAGGTCTGTTCACGACTATTGGCTGCTGCATAACTAAACCTGATATCCAATCTGGAATCAGTGTAGCTCCCGCTAAGATCATTTCAACACTTCATCTTTCTCTTTCCAGAACAACTTCTGTGCTTATCAGCTTTGTTTCCCTCTTTGGATCACAATGGTAGTTTCTATTTTGGAATTTTATTGTTTTTTTGCAGCTTGGAGAAATTATTATTCTTGTTCTGATCTGGCCTTGGCTTGGTTTCAAAGGCTCGAAAACCTCCAGTCAAGCTGGCTTCGTTCACCTTCTGGCGCTGGCACGTGTCCTTCCCAGAGAGGAAAACAGACTCTCTACACCCCTTAAAAAAAAAAGCAGATAAGAAGTGGGAAAGGGCTCCCCAGGCTACACAAGGAGTAAAGTTGGCTAGGAATAAAACAAATTTAAGATCTAATTCTTGTCTGGTAAAATTAGCTCAAGTGATTACCTTCAGGTTTCTTTTCATCTCCAAAATTAGAAGTGTTAATCATCGATGTTATTTTGTAAAACCGCTTTAGAGTTTACAATTAAGACAATACTTTTTGCTTCCACGGCACAGTTCATCAGGGAGTCTCGATGGCCCCTCCTCACTGCATCACTGCACAGCAGCCCCCCTCCACCCCAGCCAGCTGCCTGTGCAGGACCCAGGGAGAGTCCCCAGACTCCAGTACTTGTCCTAATAATAATATTTTCTAGGATGGCATAGATTAGTTTTAAAGACCTCATTTAATCCCCATCGTAACTTTGTGGCACAGTTATTCTCATTATGCAAAAATATCAAACTGAGGCTCAGAAAATCAAAGTCTGCTAGCTCAAGGGCCAAGCTAGTCGACAGCATGTCAGGTCCCTCTGGGAATGAAATTCTGATATTCCTCGTGCTGCCCCATGCTGCTGTTTTCCTGGCACTCTCGTGTGAAGGTTCTAATTAAAGTGAAATGCTAGAAAATATTTATCAAACATTTACTATGTGCCAGGCAGTCTGCTAAGAGCTGTAATTGATTTTAATCGCTAACTCTTGACAATAATGTATGAAATGTTTACTACGATTATTGCTGCTTTACAGATGAGGAAACAAGTTTTAAATAATTTCTGAAGATCTTGCAAGCACAATGTGGCCAATATTTTAGCATTTTCAGGAAATTTTTAAGTACCAGACATTCCTGTAGGCAGTGAGGATACTCCAATGAAGAAAACAAACCAAATACTTTCTGCCCTCGAAGAGTTTGTGAACGAGTAAACAGAAGCAAGCAAACAAAGTATAATACTTAGGACACCGTGGTTTTAAGGACTGTGGAGAAAAACCAAAGAGGGGAGAGGGGTCAGGGGTCAGTGAGCTACTTCTGAATTTTCCAATAACTGTGCATGCTACTTCTCCCTTCTGGAAGGTCAAGGCACTTAAGAGATGCTGAGAATGTTGTCCCTCTAATGTAAGAAGAATCGTGTTCAAGATGGAGTGAATGGCACGTTAGTAAGTTTTGCTTAGGAAAAGTCCAAATCTCTAGACAAGAGTGAAATTGTAGGAGATCTCACTGGGAATATGAGTTGGGACTAAGTCATGCATGGCTTGTAAAATCAGGCAAAAGGTTTTAGACTTTATCTGGCGAACAAGAGGTTTTCCATTGGAAACAATGAACTTGGAATTATTTTTCTGAATGACAAGGAGAAGGCCAAGGCCATGAGTGGAAGTTCAGAGCTTTGCAATGGTTCCTAAGTGATAATGCCTTTAAAATCCTGGTGGAACAAAAGCAGAGATCCACCCAGAAGAAAGTGTGGAAAGTACTTTGGCCACATTGTGTTTGCAAGATCTTCAGGGAAAAGAGAGTGAGAGCTAACACCGGTGAACAAGGGTAGATGCACCATGAAGTTAATGAACTCCAACTTCAGGGCCCCTCGCTGGCACAGCCCCCCTTCTGCAGCCCCCCACCCCAGTAGGGACCCTGCTGGTATCAGCAAGTGCTGCTAACTCAAAGGGCATTGAAGAGGAACCACTTCAAAAGAAAGTAGAAAATGCCATGAAAGAACTTTGATAGCTTTTCAAATTCAACAAAAATTCTGAAAGTTTACATGACTTTATCAATGAGTTGAGAAGCCAAAAAGACTTCAATAAACTATTGATAATCAAAATAAATTACTGTCAATAATGGTAAAAATAATAGGATAATAGAAATAAGATTAATTTTTTTTTCCTTTACATGGCTAAAAAATATAAGAAAAGTACCACAGGTATGTGTAGGAAAGTTAAAAACATAAAATTATATTTTCCTGCATTATGTGGTTATACCATTTACTGTGATTCTTTAAATTTGCTTTAATTGCTTTACTCATTCTAAATATTTACTCTTAAATCTAATTTGTATTCTTAATGTTTTATTTTAAAGAGTTATTAAAGCTTCAGACCCCATTAAACCTATATCTACTGTTACAGATAAATCACAACTCAAAAACCTAAGTAACTAGGAAGGTGGTCACAAAGACAGATTTGAGAGGGAAAACAATTAATGTTCCACATGTTGGTCATAGAAAGATGTGGGGTCCTGAGGAGGTGACCAGCAGGCCATTGAATATCAGCCTATCAGCTCAGAGGAGACAGTGAAAGAGATGATGAGAATATGCATTGTGGGTAAACCACATGGGACTTGGAGCTGAAACATCAGAAGTAGTTAAATTCTCAAAGATGAGGTCACAGAGAGAGACGGAAAAATGAACACAGACAGGAACCTTCCCAAAGATTTTATATGTACATAAAATCATACATACACACACACACACACACACACGTGTGTGTGTGTGTATATAATCACATATGGCTAGACCAAATATTTCCAAGAAACTCTTAGATAATATCTGAGCTAGACATAAATGAGATCTGGAAAATTTCGCCAAATTTATGCCCATATAATAAAAAATGAGGCATTTTAGGAGCATCTGGGTGATTTTTTAGCCTCAAGAACTGGTGTGTACCTTTGCCTATAATTTGGGTCAGAAAGCATTCAGAAGATGAATCCCACAACTTGACATAATGGAAATAACATAGAATTAGGAGCTACAGGGAAGGGGTCCCTGTTCTTTTTAATAATTCTGCTGCCAAGTGACAAAGACAATATATTGTGTTCGTCAAACTCATTTCTTTTTCCTCCTGGGCACATAGGGAAACTGCATTTCCCAGGTTCCCCTGTGGTGAGATGAGAGTTTGTGTCCAATTTTGGAATGTGGGTAGAAGTGATCTGGGCCAACCACTTCTAGCCTGGTCCTACCCAGAATTTTCCAAGTGACCTCTAAAGCTCTCTCTTTCCTGTCTGCAGACCTAATACAAAGGATCCTCTGCAGGACTCAGAGTCTATCTAATGGTTTCAACCATTAGATAGAAGTAACCTGGGTCCCTCAGTCTCCACTTGGAAGGAGACTGCCCAACATCCAATCAGACTATTGTGTGAGAAATAGACACAACTGTGTTGAAATAACTGAGTTTCTGAGATTGTTTATCACAGACATTAGACCATCCTGCCTAGTAGAACAAGTAGCTTACTTTTCTGAGTCTCAGCTTCCTCATCTGTATTGTATTTCAGAGAGTTGTCATAAGGATTGGAATATACACTATATACTTTGTTGACTCTCACTGTTTTTTTATCCCATGTTTCTATTCAGATTTAGTCAGGGCTGGCCCACTGAACACCGCCAGAGGGTACTATCCCATTCTATTCAATGAATATACATGTAGAGTCCAACAGTAACCATGCCTGCTGGAGGTGTAGCTTAGTGCAACCACTCGAGTTGGAATAAAAGTACATTTCCTTCCAAAGTGTCCATAACAAAATAACTCAGTATCCTCTTTTAAAAAAAGATTAAAGCAACAATGCTATTAAAAATAGAATAATTTATAGTTTTTCTATCATGGCTTTATAAACTCCTTGTACCATAAAAAGATGTAATCTTTCCTTTATATGGTTTGCATCTTTTCTTCTTCTCCTCTAACAGAAATGACATCCTTTAAGTATCCCAGCTGATATAAAGTAGGCAAAAAAAAAAAAAAACAACCACGCTACTGATCAATATTCAGCTTTGGCACTTACGTACATTTTATGTTGATTGGGACTTAAACCCCTACTAGCAACTCTTGCGGCCAAAATCACATTTTCTCTTCAGATGCCTGAGGTTGGAATTGAATGTGTACCAACTGGAACTGATTGCTTGAAACTTGAACAGTTCAGAGTTTAATTTCTCTAATTTGGGTAAATACTATCTCCCACCAGGCTGTCTGGGTTTTCAAGTGCTCAGAGTCACATGGGAGCCAGTATTTCAGGCGATGCATCAGGGGGCCATCGCTGTGATACTCCGGGAGACTGCAGTGAGCCCTCGGAGGGAATGCAAACCCCCAGGAACAAATTGGTAGAAGCAAGTGGAAAAGAATGTCTGTTGGGAGATGGTTCCTGCAGCCATTTACTTTCCATTTGTACGAACATCTGAACAGGAAAAAAAAAAAGGAAGAAAGAAAGAAAAATGGCAACATTACGAGATTCTGACATCTGGAAATTGTGAGCTGCACAGCTTTTACACTAATTTAATGCATATCCTCACATTACAGTTGTGTTTAACAGTTATCCGTGTGTCACTCAAAGAGATGCATTGTATGAAAAGAATGTTGGCAATGCAGGACCTCCTAGCTGGAGTGTGAGGTAATAATAAATGAAACATTTGTGCACAGTATCCACTTAGCATTTACTTATAGCCAGCTTCATGGAATGGTAGAATGGGGAAAGAGTCTGAAACCCAGCAAGTTCCAATTCTTTCACTTAAAAGAGGAAGACACTGCAATTCTGAGGTGGGAAGTGAGTGGGCAAGGTCGGGGAGAAGTAAGTAGAAATGGCAAAATCTGACCAGTCCAAGATGCATCCCCTGATACCACCCCATCTCTTCCTACAACGGCAAATCCTCCCCTCATTGGTGCATTTCCCTTTGTACCTGGACCGGGCAGAGGGTCATCTCAGGTCATCAGGCTCATTCATATTTCTTATCTGACCAGGTAAATGCCTGGCAGAAGGTGGTTTTTACTTCCCGGCACTCGATGCTGAAAAACGTATAGCACAGGATCATAGTTTTACATTTTTAAGACAATATTTACAATCCATGTGCTGTGAATTTTTTTTCTTCTAAATGTTTGTTTAACTAATGGGTGAATGGGGCCGGGGTGTAGGGGGCCGGTTGCTGTACTGGAAGCCAAGAGAACTGGTTCAGAGAATCAGCTACAGACTCACCAGGTGTCTGTGGGCAAGTTCCAACCACTCTGGGCCATCCTGTAAAATGAGAAGTTGATGTGAGCATTCTAAGGCCCTGCAAGTTTTAAAACTTCAAGTTAAAAAGATTACTTCCTACACTAATTCCATGGCACACTTTTCTAGAGTAAATGCAATAATTAAGGTGTCTCAGCGCTATGCTAAGAGTAGTAGAAAGGATGAAAGAAGCAAGACTTAGTTGTTGGAGTAAGTCGCAGCCCAATAGGACGAGACAGCACAAACTTGTAAAGAGAAGTGATACATGATTACATGCCTAGGAAAATGCCTTTGGAGCAATTTCCTTGGGTCTGGACTAACAGCCTAGCTAGACAGATTCCAATAAGAATTAAAAAGGAGAAATTAACTTCAATGAGTATTTATTACCTGTAAGGCACTATTTTAAGTGTAACACATGGAAGAACTCATTTAATCCTCATAATTGTATGAAATACATACAATTATCCTCATTGTGCATACAAAGAAACAATGGAAGACACAGGATAAAGAACTAGCTCCATGGAACCATAAACGACCCTGAATAACTGTTGCAATTTTGAGAAAGAAAAGCAAATTAGGAGGGATCACAATACCTGATACCAAACTGTATTACAAGGCCAAAACAGCCTCGTACTGGCATAAAAACCAGCACATGGACCAATGGAACAGAACAGAGAGCCCAGAAATAAACCCAAGCCTCTATAGTCAATTAATATTTGACAAAGGGGGCAGCAACATAAAATGGGGTAACAACAGCCTCTTCAACAAATGATGTTGGGAGAACTGGACAGCTAGGTGCAAAAAAATGAAACTCGAGCACCAACTTACACCACACACAAAAATAAATTCAAGGTGGATAAAAGATTTAAATATAAACTGTGACACCATTAAAGTCCTAGAGGAGAACATAGGCAGGAAAATCTCAGATATTTCATGCAGCAACATTTTTACTGATATGTCCCCCAGAGCAAGGGACATAAAAGAAAGAATAAACAAATGGGATCTCATCAAAATAAAAATCTTCTGCACAGCTAAAGAAAGCAGTATTAAAATAAAAAGGGAACCAACTTTATGGGAAAACATATTTGCCAATGATACCTTAGAGAAGGGTTTAATCTCCAAAATATATAAAGAACTTACACGACTCCACTCTAAGAAGACAAGCAGCCCAATTAAAAAATGGGCAAAGGACTTAAACAGACACTTCTCCAAGGAGGGCAGAGGATCCAGAGACACATCAAAAGATGTTCAATATCGCTAGCCATCAGAGAGATGCAAATTAAAACCACAATGAGATACCACTTCACACCAGTCAGAATGGCCATCCTAAACAAAGCAGCAAACAACAAGTGTTGGAGAGGTTGTGGAGAAAAGGGAACCCTGGTGCACTGCTGCTGGGACTGCAGACTGGTACAACCACTATGGAAAGCAGTATGGAACTTCCTCAGAAAACTGTAAATGGATCTGCCTTTTGAACCAGCAATCCCACTGCTGGGATTATATCCTAAGAATACTAAAACACCAATCCAAAAGAACCTATGCATCCCAATGTTCATAGCAGCACAATTTACAATAGCTAGATGCTGGAAGCAACCAAGATGCCCATAAGTAAATGAATGGATCAAAAAACTATGTACATTTACACAATGGAATTCTATGCAGCAGAAAGAAAGAAGGAGCTCCTACCCTTTGCAACAGCATGGATGGAGCTGGAAAGCATTATGCTAAGTGAAACAAGCCAGGCAGTGAAAGACAAATACCATATGATCTCACCTTTAACAGGAACCTAAATAACAAAACAAAGGAACAAGCAAAATATAACCAAAGACACCGAAATTGAGAACAGACTGACAGTGACCAGAGGGGAGAGGAGAGGGAATTTCAGGGGAAAAGGTGAAGGGTTTACAGGAACAAGAATAAAGGACACATGGACAAAAACTAGGGGTGGGTGGAAATGGGAGGAAGGTGGGGAGGGCTGGGTGGGTGGGCTGGGATGGGAGTAAAAGATAGAAAATTGTACTTGAACACCAATTAAAATAAAATTTTTTTAAAAAAAGAACAAACTCAGCCCTGGCTGGCGTAGCTCAGTGGATTGAGTGCAGGCTGCAAACCAAAGCATCGCAGGTTCCATTCCCAGTCAGGGCCCATGCCTGGGTTGCAGGCCATGACCTCCAACAACCGCACATTGATGTTTCTCTCTCTCTCTTTCTCCCTCCCTTCCCTCTCTGCAAATAAATAAATAAAATCTTTAAAAAATAAAAAGAACAGACTCCAGGTCACACAGCTGACTGAGCCAGGATTCAAATCCAGAGAACCTAGCTTAGGAGTCTAAGATTTTAATTTCTCTGCAAAGTTATGATGACAAGGAAGAGACAAGGAAGCGGGAGCAAGAGGCCTGGACAGCCGCCTGGACTGAAGCAGCACTGCAGGTAACAGCAGTAGTCATTGGGCCCTGGGCAGCTATTTTGTACCATGCACTGTGTCAACGGGTTTTACCTGAGCTACCTCATTTAATCCTCCCCTGATGATTCATTCAACAAACATTTGTTAGGCCGCACAATTCAGCAGCCACTTATGCAAGGAACTGTGAGGAAAGCGCTGAAATGATTCACATTTTATTGATGAGGGACCTTCAGACTTACGTAATTCATCCAAGGCCAAGGTCTGACCCCAAGGCCTGGGCCTCTGCTACAGGGTAAAGGCTTGTTGTCGTCATTCGGACTCTAGGAAATGACTTAAAGTATGGGCTACCTTTTAAATTAATTTGATACAAATGCCTCCTCTAATCAAACATTAAAAACAGCTTCTAACAGCTTCTAGTTTTGGTCTGTATGTGCGTGAAGAGATAAAGCCACTCAGATGGCAAAATTGCTGGAGATAGTGACAGAAGAGAAATGAGCCCGATCCTGCATCCCCTGGTGATCCAACTGCTGTGTTCTGGCCTTGTCGCACTGTCACTGCTGAGGTGAGGGACAGGAGAGGTGAGGGACAGGAAAGGTGAGGAGACGGGTGAATGGCAGCGCAAACAGGGGGAGCCACTCTGGGGTCAAGTGCAGAGAGTGCGTTGAAGGCCATGCGGTGAGTCATCAATGAGGAGTGACAGGCCAGGTGTCAGGCCTCAAGGAAATAAAGACCCTTGGGTCTTGATGAGGAGCTCAGCAGGAGTCAATCATTCCCCTTGATTTGTGACAGTCTGGAAAGTTCTACAGTTTGAGATCCAGCTCAGGCTCAGCTTCTGGAAGAAAAAGCCTTTTTTTTTTTTTTTTTGTACAATAGCAAGTCAGTGGGAAAAGCTGATCATTGGAACTGAGTTTAATTAATAAGGCCTTTGGAAGAAACGGCCATTCCTTTTATTGATCCGTATAGTTTTGCACTATTTTCATACACAGGATCTTAGACAACCCTATGGGGAAAAGTGGGCATATTTTTCTCTTGACCTACAAATGAGAGAACGGACACTCAGAAAGTTGTGGTGATTTACACAGGCTCACAGCATCAGGTCTGAAGCCAAACATAAAACTGTATCTTAGCAATTTCACTTCTTTATTATCTCTCCAAGGTGAGGCCTCCTGTCAGAGTAGAAGAGTTTCTAGTTAGTAATATTTGTATATGAAACCTCAGATGATGTTGAAATCTAAAATGCTTATCACCCCTGTGAACATCTGCTGGGTGTGGCCTCATGAGAGTGAGCCTCTCTCATTGGCTGTTGTTCAACTAGCCTTGAAGTGTAAGTTACCCTTCAGTTACTTACTGAAAAGTTATCAGATTTGTCTTAGAGAAAGGTCCCTTCACTGGCATGCTGGTAAATGACCAACGACTGGATCTTCAGGATTTAAAGAGAAAAAAAAAGAGGGAGCAATGTCCTGATCGGTGTGTGGTATTTTCTTCCCTTCATGGTGCACATACTCCCACGATGGCTGACCTCTAGCTCCAGATATGACCATCACTGTATGTGTGTGCCCACAGTCAGCGCTTGGAGACTGAGGCAAGCCAGTACCAGCACATGCCTGAATCCATCTGGCTTCTCACTGGAGAGCACATTGGAAGACAGTAGAGTCTCAGACCGATGGAATAAATTGTTCTTTGCTATAACTGACCTTTAACAATATGGTAGCTTGAGAAGAATCTCAGCTATTCCATTAACTCTGTCTGGTCTGCCTCGTGTGCTTTACCTACAAGAAAAGGTAAAGCAGTCCAGGTCCTAAGTGGGGTTGTTGGAAGGCAAGATCTTGATGACATCAGCAAGCACCAACCTCTGCTTCACCTATGTCTAATTGCTTCACCTATGTCAGTTAATGAAGCAAGCAGGGCCTGAGATGGGAACGAATGCTGAGTCTCTAGGCCTAGCCATTGCCCTCCCCGCCAAAATTTATTTTTCATGTTCTCTATAATTCCTTCTCCCTGGCTTTGGTAGGGGCAGCTAACAACTTGGAGTGGGGAAAATGAGTTGTAAGAAAAGGAGGAACACAAGAAAACAACCATTTTGTTGTCTCAAATGCCAGTGACCTAAGCTCTTAGCTTGCCCTGGGCAGCTCCTGAGCATGAATGGAAGGACATGGAGGAAATCGAGTTCAGCTGGGATAGTAAACAGATTTGTAAGTATAATGTAGCATCTTCAACACGGGTTCAGTGGCTTCCTCTTGCTTGCCATGCATAGTTAGAAAGGCCTCTATACACGCACATTTTTAGGAATTCCCCCAGGATGGTTTTATGAAATATTACTTTGTGGCATATGCTCACTTCCTGAGCACTCTTGAAAATGTCTGAAATAGAGGACAATTCCTCCTAAATTTCTGCTAAGTTGGATTACTTAACAGAAATGCTATGCAGTAGCAGTAGCAGGCATGTAAAAAGTTGTGTGCCTGTAGATATGGGAGGTCCCAGGGGGAGCCTCAGTGTGTAAACCCCTTTTGTCTCACAGCCACTGACCTTCATTCATTTAATAAAAGGAGGGTTGCAGCTTTGAAAACCCGCTGCTGTTTCCAAGTGTTCTCATTCCTCCCAACTTTTCCAGAACCCTGGAGCAGGTCTGAATTTTGAAATCCACCAGGAATTTCTCCTTAGATCAAGGCTTGGAACATAAAGAGATGCTCAATTAAAGTAATTTTGTTTCCCTTTCTAAGGCATTAAGAATTTGATGTTAACACTTAATGAAATAATTTGTGTTTTGTTTATAAAGGCATAGAGAGAGGGTCAGTGATAGACAGAAACCTGCTCTTAGTGGAATTTCAGGATGGTGTGAAAAGATCTCCCCTGTATTTGTCAAAATGCACCCTGAAGTGACAGGTGACTTGGGCCACAGGTGGGGCTGGCATTGTGTCCTGGGCTACCAGTGGAACAAGTGAGCTCATGCTGACTGACTGTTTTGCTTATCATTTTATTTACTTATTGACATGGATAGAGGGAATTCAAGTCCCACCCATCACACATTTCTAGCTTGGAGGTGCCAAGTATTCACTGATCCTTGTGCTACAGACTTTCCTTCACTCTATCGCTGAATTATCACAACAACCTTGCGAGAGATATGCAATGTGATCCCAGAATCACAAGGAGGGGGAGCCCAAAGAAGTTCAGTAACTTCCTAAAATCATGTGGCTAGTAATTCACAGTCAGATTTAATCAAGTGTTTTGTGCCCTGACTGGTGTAGCTCCATGGATTAAGTACAGGCTGTGAATCAAAGGGTCACCAGTACAATTCCAAGTCAGGGCATATGCCTGGGTTGCAGGCCAGGTCCCCAGTAGGGGGCACACAAGACGCAACCACACACTGATATTTCTCTCCCTCTCTTTCTCCTTCTTTTCCCCTCCCTCTAAAAAAATGAATAAATAAAATCTTTCTAAAAATTAGGTATTTTGCTTCCAAGTCTAATGTTCCCCCAGGAGACCCTAGGTATCTCCCTTACAAAACAAGTTTTATTACTTATAGTCATGTTTTCCATTCACCATCATCATCTCCATCATCACCATTATCTGCTTCTTCATCATCAACTATCATTCATCAAGTGCTTACTCTACACCGGGCAGTGCACTAAGCACATTGCATAAATAATTTCACTTTTCCTGTGGGAAAGCTAATTTTATCATCACCTCCATTTTGCAGATGAGAATATTATGTCTCTTTTCCTCCTGATTATGTAATTATAATTTTATTCTGACATAATATAGGACCCAAAGACAGACATTCCCAGTCTATTTCCACATCTTCATAATGTTGGCAGTCATACCATGTAGATGGTTAGGTATAGACTAAAGATTTCAAGACAAACTAAACAGATTTTAGGATTCCTTTCCCATGACTTTTGCATAAACAATTTATTAACTCTCAGTTCTTTCCTACTTTTAACCAAATTCTCTTCTGCTATTGAGTTGGCCAAAAAGTTCATTTAGTTTTTTTCATTAAAGTAAAAGACACATTTTTCATTTTCACCAATAACTTTATTGATTTGAATATTTTGAGTATGTCAGCTGTCTCCTGCATGGTAGAACATTACTTTTTCTCAATTAATGTCTTGATTTGATCACTATCAACTTCAACTGGTCTACCCAACCATGAAGCATCATCCAGAAAGAAATCTCCAGCAGGAAACTTCGCAAACCACTTTTGACACATTCAATCAGTCACAGCACCTTCTCCATCCACTGCACAAATATTTTTCCTTTTTGTGTGTTTCAGTTGTGTTTTTACCTTTCTTGAATTAGTAAATCATAACATGCCAAAAATGTTGCTTATTTTCCTCCATCTTCAATATTAAAATGGCTACGTAAAAATTCACTGATTCTGATATTTTAAAAAATTCATGCTGATATGACAGCTGTCATAATACAATCTAACAAAATTGTTTCAAATGATGTTAAAGACAACTAAATGCTATTCGAGCCATCTTACAGAAAAAAAATCCAACACACTTTTTGGCAACCCAATATAATAAAAGACCACTCCATTTTGTTTGGCCTCCAGAAGTGGCAGAATTTGTCATCCCCCCACCTTTCTTTAAATGGTCAAGTTCACACATGTTACTGAGAAACACCTTAGCTGTATAACACTTGACAATCATAATAGGTCCCACGTAATGTAAAAAGAAAAGGAAGTAAGTGCCTGGGTTTCTTAATTGGATTGAGAAGCTTTGGATAAAAACAGAGCATCTTTCTAGGGTCATTCTCTGGAAATCTGTTGTGTTGTTGCTGCACCAGTCAAAACCATGTGGTCATTTCTTTGCACCCCGTGGAAGCTGTGGGATTGCTGATCAGACAGTGATTCTGCTCTTGGCACACAATAGACTAGAAAAGAAAGTTTGCATCTTGGGCCCTCAGTTGGTGGGTCTTAATCAGGGCCCTTGCATTAAGGGAGAAGGAGCCAACTTCCTCACCAAATTACCGGTGTTCATGAGACCCTTGCAATCATCTCATAGCTTCTGAATGCAGAAGCTGGGCAGCATTAGAAATGGGTAACACCAAGATTGAAAGACTCAAGTCCCACTCTCCCGTTGCTCAAGTTCTAACAATCCAATTCAACTCAATTCAACAAACAGGTATTGGGTGCATATGCTGTGCCACTTAGCACGCTTGCTTCTGAGGGTAGAGAGATAAATAAGACTTAGCACCTGCTCTCAAGGAGATAATGCACCTGCATGTACATAAACAAAATTACAAGAGGGGAATGACAAATGCCAGGGCAAAGTTAGATACCATATGATAGTCATGTAGAAAGGGAGTGGTTAACTCCGAGTTTGGGCAGGAAGAGGAATTTGAAAGGGGATGGGGAGGATTCAACAGTCAGAGACAGGGAAAATGTTCTTCCAGGTGAAGAAAACAAAAAGAACTAAACTGTAGAGAAGGAATAGCCTGAGGCACAGTAGTTTGTGCGATTTGGCTGAGACATCCTGTACTGAAGGGTCAGAGTGGAAAAGCAAATACAGAGATAAATTAAATCTCCTTATTTTTTACTTGACTGCAGGGCTAAGAGTTTGGGTTTTATTCTATAGGCAATATAGAGGCTATTATAGCCAGCATATGAGATATATAAATATATTTCCAATACACTGTGTATCCCCAGGATATCTATCTACACCCAATGTAGGGAGTCACTAAAATGCAGGAGCAGAGATGTGGCTTCTCAACCTCTGCATATCCATGCCCAATACAATGAATCTTTGAGCTGCGCAGGATTTCAGATTCTTATATATCAGTGAGGCATTTTGTGGGCAAACAGTTGAAGGTTGGACTTGTGTGTTTTCTTTCTTCCTTAAGGGGTCATAAGAAAAAATTCACAGGGTAAAGGCAAGAATGCAAATCATTATCTCAAATAACCACCTATTGGAGTTGATGACAGAGAGATTAAATGAACGCAGTTTCTATCCTGAAAGGACTGTTTTCAGTGAAGAACACAGGTAGACAGATATTTACCACCATGGTTGATACAGCTATGATGGAATGATGGGAAATAATGCATATTTGCAAGGCACAGAGTATGAACCCAGTGGAAACAAGACCAGATTTTGCTTGAGGATGGTTCCACAGCTCATGCCATTTAACCTTGATCTTGACAAACTAATAACATCTAGAAAAGATGTCTGAGGCTGAAAGAGCAACTTGTATAAAGGCTGGCCTGATCTCCCTTCCCAGCAAGCACCTGCAGCGCATACCATACCACAGCGAAGGAATCACCCTTGAGCACACAGCATGCAGAAACATAGGTCTGCTCCACACTTACTAGCAGTCACATAGTTGGCAACTGGCTGAACCTCTCCCAGTCTCAATTCCCACTTTTGAGTTGTTCCTTCCTATTCAAAATGTCTTGCCCCCTAGCATTTTTTTAAATGGTGCATATAAAGTACTGAATGAAATACTGATACATAAGGAGAGTTGAATGTTACTTCTATTGGGATACATCTCCGAACATTTGTTCAGAAAAAGAGGTATTATCCGATGCCTTGTGTGTATAAGGCAATATGGCAGTAAAATACAAGGTACAAGAAATTGATTCTTAATTAACTTAAAGTCTAGGTGTGGAGATAATCCGCAAACATATGAATCATAGGAAGATTTAATCAGGCCAAAGTGAGGTAAGACTAATGTAAAAGATAACTTTCCAAGTGAATTAAACCGACAATTATGACTACAGGAAGGAAGTACTCTGTAAAGAGTGGAACAATTAAATAAGAGCTTAAATATTTAATAAATATATTTCCACTCTAAAAATTAAGTCATACTCTGCTGCAGAGTAGAGACTATTGCTAATAGGATGCTGGACCACCATCTTACCAGGAGTAGATGGGGGAGGGGTAGAGCCTACACTCTAGAATCAAAGCAAAGGAAGGAAACTGTGCTCAGCATTAATTCTTCTTGAAAATCTACTACGAATTTTGGGTACCAGTCCACGTACAATTTTCAATTCAATCATATCAAAAAAAAAACAGTTTTTTCTACAGTTTTTAAAAGATTGTTGTTTATTTGAGCAATGCAATACAGGGATTAGATTTGAACCAAAAAAATTACAAGTTGTGAGGCACCAGAACCATAACAACAAGCAGATGGAGGAAACCAAGTGGGCTTTACGATGTACGATAACCAAAGGAAAGAGCAGACTCTAAATTGCACAATTCGCACAAATCGCACAATCTAGAATAAGCTGTGAAGTCAAAGTGGTATTATTTGCCTTTTTTAAATGATTGGTTTCTTTCTGTTTTCACTTGAATAGATGCTGAGTGAATATTGCTGTATTCATGTAAGTTACACTGCACATACAAGATAATTCCACAGTGTCTCAATGTAGTGTTATAAAAAGACTACTACTTTGAGTTACAAAATGGGTGTATGAGTCTCCTATGAACAAGTCAATTATTTTGGACATATTGCCTAACCACTCTGACCTTCTGGCACCTCATCCCCAAATTAATGGAGTATGGTGAGTATCCAGTGATTCCTCCATATTATCAGAAATGCTTGTAGTCATCGAGTCTTTGGTTTGTGTGCCATATTTGACTGGTAATTATAATGGAAATTATGTGGACAATTTTCTTCCTGCCATATTTTAAGAATACTGAGGGCTCTGAACTTCAAGGCTTCAAATCCTCTGTCACTGACAAAGAGAAATTCTTGGAACCCTGAAGGACAGATATCAGATAACTGGCTCCCATAAACAAGCCAAAATGCAGCTATTCTAAGAGCACCAGTACACTCGCAGAGTTTGGTGGGCAATGGCTGCCACAAGTCCTAGCATTCAATAAATGCCCTCTAATAGGTCATAGATGGATGGTCTGGTACACAGGATTGAGAAAGCTCTCCGTCTAACTTCCTCTAACCTAGCAAAAGATTTAAAAACATTACACAAGCATTTAAGTCATGAACCAGAAAAGAAACAAAAGGGTGTTTGAGGAGAATGGAATGACAAATTTTAAGCTTCCCTTCAACCTGGTTAAACGAGGTACCCCTGATCATGGCGACAATGAACCTGTTTCTGCTGCCTCTGTTTTCAGCTGCCATCACCTGGCTATCTGAAGCAAAGATAACTGAGGAAGGATAAAGGCAGGAAAAAGGATTTGGTTGGCTTTAGATAAAGGGTCTGTCAGGACCCCATCTCTAGGGCAGGGACATCACAATGGGTGTTTTTGGACAAGCCAGACATGATGTCATTTAGTGACGCTGAGCTAGGGACCTCTCTTGACATAGTTCACAGAGTTAATTCTGTTGGTAGCAGCACTGTTGCTGAAGAAAAGGGGGAGTCAGCATCGATTTTGGATACTACGGTAAAGTGTCTCCCAAATACGACAACATTGGTTGGTCAACACTATGTCCCCCATCAAAATGCCAGAAACACTGCTTCAGAAAAGCATGCCAAACAGACTACATTCCCCCTACATGCCTGTTTGAACTGAAGCCATAGGGGAGCTGTTTCAAGGACAGTTCATGCCACCTGCACCATCTTTTCATCCCACGCCCCTGTCCCCTCCCTACCCCACTTCCATCGCGTTCTCGGCCCCTGGGATGCAACCACGTTACAAAATGAATACAATCATACCTTGTCTTACTGCACTTTGCTTTATTGTGCTTCACAGGTACTGCATTTATTTATTTATTTATTTTTTTACAAATTGAAGGTTTGGGGCAACCCTACATTGAGCAAGTTTATTGGCACCATTTTTCCAGCAGACTCAGATTATGGTCAGCATCTTCTAGAAATAAAGTATTTTTAATTAAGGTGTGCACATTGTTTTTTCTTACACATAATGCTATTTCACACTTAATGGACTAGAAGGGCAAACATAACTGCTCTATGCACTGGGAATCTAAAAAATTGTGTGACTCGCTCTACTGTGATATTAGCTTTACTGCAATAGTGTGGAGCTGAACCCAAAACATGTCTGAGGTGTGCCTGCAGTTTCTTTTCTCACAGAAAAAAACAAAATCATCCTATGGCACAGAAATCCACACAGCCTAGGTCATGCGTTGGTGAACATTTCTCTTAAGGGCCAGGTACTCAGTGTTTTAGACTTTGTGGGCCTTATATCATCTGTGACAACAACTTGTCTCTTTATCTTCCCCCTCTTCCTCTTCTTCCTCCTCCTTCAACCCTTTAGAAATGTAAGAAACATTCTTAGCTTGCAGGCTACAGAAACACAGAACTAGCTGGATTTGGCTTTTGCACAACTGTTTACCAGCACCTAACCCAGGTAGCAAAATATTAAAGAGCAATAGTGGCAATAGAGAATTACAGAATTTTAGTTAGAATATAAGAATTTATCATTCTCACTGTAACTATAAAAACAAGTTACAAAAACTACAAAATCAGAGCTGTTACAATCAGAGTACTTATTCAAAATCCTAGGATGATGAAACCAAATAAAGTAAATGTGAGATGGTAACGAGTCTTCCTGGAAGTGAAGCGTGTCACTGGTGCTTTCATCTATGATGCCTGGGAAGAGGACCGAGAATTCACCATTGATGAGTAAGGAGAAAACAGCTAAAATTTTAATGAAGTTATAATAGCAGAGTGAGCTGATGTAAATATTTGGAAGCACAAGGAGCCTCAGCCACAGAACGAGTCTGCACATACTACCCATATTCAGGGTGAGAAGTGAGAAACCCTCTGAGTCACTGCAAGCCCACGCCAGATATGAGGAAGAGGTTCAGGGCAGAAGGTGCTGAGGCCGGAGATGAGGCAAGAGATAGAGATTTCCTTCCAAGCCTTCGTGACATGATAAGTGATCTAAAAGCTGCACAAAGCAGCAGGGAGAGAGTCATCTTCCCCAAAACAGAGATTCATCTTTGAAAGAAAAGAGAACCCCCCCACACCCCCAAATCTGGCAGACTGTAATGCAGAGAGATAGTCCCCATAGTTTGAATAGCTGGTAGGTGAGCTGTAAACCACAGAGAGCTTTCCCGACCCTCCCTGGTGCTCAGATCCTTAGCCAGCTGATGAGACGTTCCCAATCCTGGTCTCCAATCATTAGAAGTCATTGGTGTTCTAAGTCTAAGTAAGTCAAACATAAAGCCCAGACCCAGCTCAACTACAAGTAGATTGACTCAGGTTTCCACATGAGGCGCCTTAGAGAAGGAGGTGCGTGACTTTTTCTGGGGAAAAAGAAACATTATTTAATTCTATGTCTACCATTATTTACACATAATATCTTATATAAAATAGCAAGAGACATGTGCAGTTTCAAGAAAATGTGAAGTCAGGGTAATAAAGAGTCAAGATAAAAAGGAAGCAGGTCAAAGATGGCACGGATAGTGGATGTATCAGATAGAGACTTACATATCGTAAAGGAAACTCCACGTATCTAGTGGAGAGCTGAACACAGGCTTAAGAATGACGATCGTCAGACTAGGAAAATGGGAACAACAAAAATTAAAATAAGTATGTAATATGATATTCTAGATAAAAATTTTATTTAATGGGGATTATTGGCAGGTAGGATTAGCAAAGGGAAAAAAATCAATGACCCTAAAAGCAGATCTATTGAAATGGTCTAAACTGAAACAAAAAGAGCAAAGAAGTAGAAAAAATTAGAGAGGTTGGTATGTCATTGGTTGGTTGTGGAACAAGATGAAAAGGTCTAACCTACGCATAATTGGAGTTGCAGGAGAGGAGAAAGAAAACAGGACAGAAAAGTATTTGATGAGATTATAGACAATAATTTTCAAAAACTGATGGACTATATCAACTCATAGTTCCAAGAACCTCAATAAATCTGAAGCAGGACATAAATTAAAAAAACACAGCTAGACACTCCATATTCAAAATGATAAAAACCAAAGATAAAGTCTGAAAAGTAGCAAAAGGAAAAAAAAGAGACACTATATATTGGTATACAAAGATAAGATTGATTGCTGAGTGGAGGTATGAAAATTCATTTATTCCAGAACAATTTGTTAAATTCCTAATCCCATATAATTTACTTGAATATATTTTCTATCAATTACTGAAACAGGAGGGCTGTAATTTCCAAATCTGACTGTGGATTTCTTTATTTCTGTTTTTAGTTCTATTAGTTTCAGCTTCATGTATTTCAAAGCTCTGATTTTAGGAGCATATATATTTAGAATTGTTTTATTTTCTTAGTGGATTGAACCTTTATCATTTTGAAATGTCTGTCTTTACACCTGGTAATGTTTTCTGTTTTGAAATCTCCTTTGTCTGATGTTAACATGGCCACTCCAGCTTTCTGTTGATTACTTTAAAGATAGGAATATATTTTAAAGTTAGTCTTCCAATTATTCTGTGCAGTAGGCCAAAGGTCTTTATTTTTAGTCAGCATCAGGCATTTAGAAAATAGATCCATTTTCACTTCTTCCAAAAGTATTATGAACTATGAACTTACATGAGAAAATTCCAAATGATGATAAGGCAGCCATGTCTCCTCCCATCCTTCTGTACATATGATTACATTTAATTCTAATAATAAATATAAATTAGGTGCTATTATCTTTATAGATGAGGGCATTTGGGCTTAGAGAAGGTAAATTAATTTGTAGTCCATCCATTTTCTCTCTTTTTGATACCATGACTTCCTAGGACTGCCTGCTCTGATTCTCAAATTCGTTTATCATGTTTTGAATCCATGACTTTCCCATTCTGTCTAGATTTTACCAAAGCTAGGAAAGACATCCTGGACCACCTAGGGCTCACATTCCAGCAAGAAAGGTTTCAGTAAGATCCAGGCAACTGGCCAAAGGACATTGCTAAGAGAACACCTCTCCCTTCTCTGCACTTTTATTTGAATTTTCACAGGGATCTGTCTGTGCCTGGGTCATGAAAATGGAACGCTGTAAATGGGAAACTTTCATTCCAGGCCAGGAGAAAGGTGTGCTAAAGATCAAACACGCACATACACACCCCTCAGGTGCAAAAAGAACAAAGGAGCAAAAATGCCTTCCATGCCAAAGAGGAAAGACAGTGTACTGAAGAGATACCTTTCAAATCTAGAAAGGAAAAAAAAATTACTTAAGCTTGAGACCATGAAGATAGATAGTCCTGAGTATAAACCAGGATTGAAATGGGGAAGACAATGTTAGAGGTTCAAAGGCAATGAGTAGAATTTCATAAAATATAACAGAATATTAAGCTCTATAGTAATTCAGTGGCATTATTTGGCCATTCATTCATTTAACAGTCATTTGCTGAATAATTTACTACATGCAGGCATGATGCACATATTTCTGAGTTGTCTAACATTGTTCCCATCACAAAAACGACCACCAAGTAATTCTGAAAAGAGGTCACTACTGATATGACAACCTGGGTCACTGCTATATTGATTGATGGAAGCTAAGCCCTATTGAGGCTGCTTAGGTCCAAGGCTGAGCACCTGGAAGCTAATTTTATAACCTAATCACTTTGTCTCCCTGCTCACCCATGTGGCCCCTAGAGACACAAACCCCTTTTGTGAACACTGTGAAACACTGCCCAGATCCCCCTTCGGCTGTGCAGCTAGCTGACATCCTTCTCTCTCATTCCCCTTTAATGGTGCCTCTGCTGAAACGAGCTGCCCTGCCAGGGAGCCTGTGCTGCGTGGAGTAGCCTCCATCAACGACTGCTTGATGCCTAAGAATAAAGGCCTGTCCCTCTTGGTCCAATTCAGGACAACTCAGAAGGGCCATCCCATCTGCAGCTTCCCTCCAGGCTGAGCTGAGGATTCTGCTGAGGCTGCATCGCAACATGATGACATCTCCCACTTCCTTGCCTGCCCTTCCACGTGTATTGATTCTAAACACACACTGTATGAAATCATCTGCAGGATAATGTCCACGTCAAATTGTTTTCTGGAAACCTGACCTGTCACACATTTTCTACTTGGTGTTATCACCTCTAGAACCCAGACTGTCCTTCTTCTTCCTTGTTCTTCTTTCCCTGAGTTGCCTTAGTCATTGAAGTGTTTTTGCCTGGTTATTTCAGATGGTCTGTTCTGTTCTCTACTTCTTCCTTCCTACCATCTCCACCACAGGCTCACATCCCCTCATTTCTGCTCAGAAGTTCACCTCTTTTTAATTTTACCTATAAAGCCAGGTAGAAAATCATTACACACATCAAGACTTATAAGAATCTACCATGGGCAGCAATTATTTGGATATAGACAGCTACCCCAGAAAGTGTGTTCTCTTTCTCACACTTTCTCCTTAATATGATAGTGTCCAGCACATTGGGGTCACTTCTATGTGTCAAACTCAGCTTAATATTTCCCATATATTGAGTCATTAAATCCTCATAATAGCCTACGATGTGCAATAATTATTTTCATCAGTTTAAGGATGTAAAAACTGAGGTGCAGAGAGTAAATAACTTGCCCAGGATTATCCAATGACTACTTGGCCAAATCCAGACACCTTTTACATCAGAGCCTGCACTATTAACTAACGTGCTAGAAGGCTTAGAGGCAGAGCCGTGTGATTTTTCACCTAGCATATAAGGTCTTGACTCAACACTAGATTATAAAGTCTTCAAAAGTCATCCCACATCTTTCTTCTCTTCAAGTGCCAACAGTATAGACCATAGGGCTGGGTCCTGGGAGGCTCTTAATAAAACTTGCTGAGTGATGTGCTCCACCCACCTTGTTAATGCTCACTTCACAGCCTTTTCATAGTGGTGTGACATTCCTTCTCTTCATTAAATGCTGCTGAGATTAGGTTTTCACCCCCTTGCCACCACCTCTGTTTCCTGGAGTTTTCCAGTATTACGTGAATATTTAGAAAATGCAGGTGTATCTTTTAGTTATTCATTGACTTATTTAAATGTGCCCACCAAGTGCCACATAGCTAAAAAACAGCATAAAATAAGTCTAAGTCTCTGTCTCAAAGGAGACCATAGAGCCTGATGGGAGAGAAAACATGTAAGCCAAATATAACATGTAACGAGTTTGGGACAGAACTTCCACCAGCTCCCACCCTACATCCACCCACCCATCAGCATCTGTATTCAGTGATGAACATCCACCTTCCCTGTTACTATGAGTGAACAGGATGTGCCCCAGGCCACGGCCAACCCTTCACCTTGTGTACCTCATCAGTTCTCCACCTACCCAAGGGTCTCCCTCCAGAATTCAACACTCCCTCTTCACATAATCAAATTTTTCTTTCTGTTGGATTATTCCCTCCAACATGTAGTTATGTTATTCTACCTTCCAAATTAGAAAAAAAATAACAAACTCATACACACAACAAAAACTCTCTTAAATGCACCCTTTCTCTCCAATCATCCCTTATTTCTCAGTTTCATTAGGCTTTTGCTCCATTGAAACCACCTTATTGAAGTTATCGGTGAGGTCCATCTTGCCAATTTCAATTCTCATCTAACTTGATGTGTTAACATGTTTCCTACAAGATCCCAAGGCAGATGACTCTACAGATGTTCTGCTCTAGCTGCCAGAGTATTTCCTTTAAAAAACTGAAACCATCTACTTGGAGTCTGTACTCATTGGTCCTGGCTCTGACAGTAGGGGCATCGCTGAATCAATCTACTCTCTCTTTCAAAGGCAGACTTTCCAGTATCTGAAGTCTACTCCATGTCGCTGCGGTGACATCATTAATGGCTAAACATCACAGGAACTTGATGTGTTTCTGGAAATTAATAGTCAACTATCATCTGAATGCAAGGAGGAAAAGGTTGGTTAAAAAACTATTTATTTATTTATTTATTTATTTATTTATTTATTTATTTAAATAACAGATGTTTCTTGACTGTTGTCCATGTGTCAGGCCCAATGCTATGCACTGGGGTTATAGCAGTGAACAAGACAACCATACTATACTACGTACCTTCAGGGAGCTCAGAGAGTAAATTCCATTGAAAAGGGATAACATTCTAGGTTGTTCTGGTGTTTTATAAACATTAACTTTACATTTGGTGGGGTCATGTAATGAATTACGACCTAACACAATTTTTCACCTTCAAAATACCTTTTCCCTGCCTTCCCTCATTTCCAAGCTGGAGAAAGATGACAGAAAATAATCCATAAGGAACAATGAGTCAAGTAGATTTTTTTAGTCCATAGCAAAAGCAATAGTCTTGAAAAATGAACTGCAGCCAGGTATTGGGGAAATGTCTCAAAATATAAGTTTTAAGTAATAAGAGAAAAATCTGTACGACTCAACATGGAATTGATATAAGGAACCTAAAATGGGAAGCAGAACAGTGGATCGTTAGGGAAATTCTAACGCCATCCACTGACCTGTCATCCAAGTCTGCAAAATAGTTTTGTATTATTTCTACGAGGCTCAGAGACTAATTATGTTCTTACCTCTCCTATTCCCAGGTAAGGACATTGGGATCTTTGACACTAATGGCACATAGAGTTTCACAGCTGCCACCAAGCAGTATTGAGGGAACACTTGTCCCCATATGCACAGTACCCCTTCTTCTCCTTCTTTTCTCTCACCAGTCTGATTATTATTACTTAAGACCCTGTAGCAATTACAAACTACGTTTGAGAAAACAGTATACCCTGGATTTCAATTCTACTTCAATCACACTTTAGCTCTGTGACCTTTAGCAGGTAACTTACTTGCTCTGTGCCTAAATTTCCCCATGTGTGGTAAGTGTATCTACTTCACAAAGTTGTTGAAAATATTGAATAATATATGAATTTAGGGGACTTAGCTCACTGCCTCCACTATAGTAGTCAATCAATTTTATGTATTAGTAGAAGTAGCTTCACTTGTTTATGGACTATTTTTTAGTTTAGTCCAATAAGAGATCTGATTATCATTCACAGCCCTAAGAGAATTGATGGGAAAACTCTAAGCAAGGAAGGACTGAGCTAAAATAGCTCATTTTCCTCTGGAAAGCTAATTGCTTCTGTTAGGTTTTCTACTCATCGACTTGCCTTTGCTTTGTTATTGTGAAAGCCCCATAAAGGACACCTGAGAAAATCCCATCCCATGCCAAAGCCTCCAGACTGATTTTGTGTCTCCTGTCTTGTCCCTGTCTCATTCCTCTATGCAGCCACAATAGTGGCCCATCTGTAATAGCACCAGGTCATGTCCCCATGTAAAATCCTTCAATTACTTTCCACTACATCCCCCAGGCAAAGGTCCAAGCTCCTTAGCAAGGTGAATACAACCTTCTATTATCTGACCCTCTTCCCTTTCAGTATAATCCCTGCTCTCCAATCTGTGCCTATATTTCCTTGCATAGAAAATCTTGGTTTCTGTCCTTGTACTTGTGTTCATGCTGCTTTTTCCACCAGGAAAGCCCTTCCTCCTTTCTATGATTAGCTAACTCATCCATTTTTTTAAAGACCACAGATAAATGCCACCTGTTACATAAACCCTTAATAAACAACCCCCCAGGTTGGGCTGTGTTCCTCCCTGCTGTGTTCCCTTCACTCACATTCCCACAAAATTTACCCTAATTATGGTTATAGTTTTACCAGATTGTAAGCTCCTGGAAAGCTGGGGCATGTCTTATTTTAAAGACACATCCAGTGTCATACATAATAATTTACACATAAGTAGTTATTGAATAATAAGTTTTAAAGGACTGGGCCATGCATCAGATAACCTAGCATTTGGTTCCACCTCTTCCATTAATTAGTCACATTATTTTAGTTAAAAAAGTTAAAATTATTAGAGGTTATTCCCTCCAGTCTAACATGGGAATAATTCCCTTAACTCCCCACCACCTATCTGCTTTCCTCAAGAGTTACTGCGGGAAAAAAGTAAAACAAATTAAATAACCCATGCTATTTTAAATAATTACAAGATGATATGCAAACACAAAATATCTCTAGAGCAAATATTTAATTTGGTCGAAACCATTTTAGATCACCATAAAAATATGTCATAGATGTAATTCAATCCTTACTCCTTTCAACTGGAATTAGGAATAACAACAAAATCAATCACAAAACTTGGAGCTTCTCAGAGTTTGCAAAAACTCAAGGAAGTGAACTGTAAACTTAGAAGGTTCTTAAAAATTATCCATCCCTGTTTCTCAAGGGGATGATTCAGACATTCAGAGATATTGTGAGACTGGCTAAGGGTTACTCCACTGAACTGGGCCTTAAGGCTCCCTGTCTGGTTCTCTCTGCGATAGACCAAGTTAACTCTAGATGAGAGGTCTATTAATTCATGAGGGAACAAAATCCAATACAGAATTACTTGAATGTTTTAGGTCTTGGAAACTCTGCAGTCTTTTATAATGCCATAATCTAAATCAACTAACTTATAAATGACTCACAAATACTCTATTAAGAACTGATACAACTGAGATAAGTTCCCAAAGATTCCTTTTTAGAGGGCATAAGGTTTGGGACAAATTTACCTCCTGAGCAAATGGTTGTCACATCTTGTAGAGCTACTAAGGGTGATTGGAGAACAGAGTACATTTTTCTGTGACAACTGCCTTTACCATGGCCCTCAGTCCCTACCCACTGCCCAGCCTATTCACCACCTTCTCACAGAACAGCCAGATCTCCCCAGTAGAAGGAGTCCTGTGCTCAGCCCAGTCGGTCCCGAGTGCCTTCTGAAATAGAAATTCCCAGCGAATGGGGTCGATTTAGCGTGTGCAAGGAGGTAGGAAGCTGAGGTCGAACATCTGCTCTTGGTTAAAACTTTCTGGCTTCCAGGAGTTGTTTGTGTGCTGAGCCCCTGTGGAAGCCAAAGTGATTTTTGACCATTCATTAAGCAGATTGTGGTTGGCAAGGTTCAATCATTTATTTTACCCAAGTGCAAGGTATTATTCTAGGTGCCAAGAATAAAGAGAGGATAAGACAAATGAGGTTCTGATTCATGCCTGGCTTGTTTGTAACGAGTTGTTCATTTGTTTATCTGCAGTGGGTCTGATTTTAGAGATCTGAATTTTGATTCAAATTTTGCCATTAACTATTGAAAGCCTCAATGTAACTCTCAGCTCCAGTTTATACCTCTATAGAATAATATAATAATAACTGTAGTCTCCATTTACGGGGTATCTGCGGAGATCAAATAAGATCCTTAGCGTTTCAGTTTTCTGAAACACATGAAGAGTTATAAAATAGTATGTAAAAGCCTTATTATATATATTTTCCACAGTCTAGCTTCAATTATTTTTTCCAGATGTATTGATTCTTGCCTTCCCACAGCCATAGCCACCTTTGCTCTCCCCCATTATGCCATGCATATTCTTACCTTTCATTCTTCGCTTCTGCTCTTTTCCCTTCCTAAAATGCCTTCCTATTATTTCTAATGCTATGTTTCAGAGGTAGGAAAACCTCAGTTCCCATGGAGGCTAAGCAGGTAACAAAAATTTAGCAAAGACTGCTTCATATTAATGAATAGGGATTTATAGGAATGGTAATTAAAAAATGCTCATTTTCTATACTTGATATCCACTGCTTATTAATTACTTCTAAGTGAAAATCAGGCTCAGTAGGACTGTGAATATTGATACAGTTGATGGTATCTCCTAGGTCCCTTCGCTGTTGATATTCATTCTTTCTTTTTCCTCTTTTTGTTCCTTAGACTGGACAATCTCAATGGACCTATCTTCAAGTTCCCTGATTCTTTCTATGATCATTTCAAATTCATTGTTGGGCTTCCATCATACATTTTAAAAGATTTTATTTATTTTTAGGTAGAGGGGAAGGGAAGGAGAAAGAGAGGGAGAAAAACATCAATGTGTGGTTGCCTCTTGCATCCCCCCCCTATTGGGGACCTGGCAGGCAACCCAGGCATGTGCTCTGATTGGGAACTGAACTGGCAACCTTTTAGTTCAAGGCCAGTGCTCAGTCTACTGAGCTACACCAGCCAGGGATCTATCATAGATTTTAAATTTCAGTTACTATACTTTCCAACTCCAGAATTTCTATTTGATCCTTTTAAAGATTTGAAAATATACTATTTCTCTAACAATAATGACATAAAATTAAAATTCAATAACAGAAGGAAATTTGAGAAATTTATGAATATGTAAAAATTAAACAAGACACTTCTAAATAACCACTGGCCAAATAAATGCATAAATAAATAAATAATATTAGAAAGTACTTGAAAAAATAAAAAAAACAAAATATGCCAAAAATTATGTGATGGAGCTGAAACAACATTTTAAATCTATAGCTCTAAACATCTGTATTAAAAATCAGAAACAACAACCAAAAAACCCATCTCAAATATTCTAACATTACACTTAAGGAACAAGAAAAAGTTAAGACAAACTCTAAGCAAGAAGAAGGAAGAAAGACTAGATTGGGGATTGAAAATGAAATTGAAAATAGAAAAACAATAGGTAAAATCAGCAAAATAAAAAAAAACTTAGTTTTTTGAAAAAATTAACAAAATTGGCTATCCTTTAGCAAGACTGATCAAGAAAAAAGGGAAGAATCTAATTACTAAAATCATAAACAAAAGGACCCACTACAACTGATATTACATAAGGAAATTGATAAAAATATATAAAAATTTATACCAACAAATTAGATAAAACTGATACAAGGCAGACATTCTTCAAAAGACATAGCCTACCAAAATGAACTCAAGAAGAAATAGAAAATCCAAATAGCTCTGTAACAAATAAAGATATTGAGTTAGTAATCAAAAAATTTCCCACAAAGAAAAGCATATACCTTATGTCTTTATTTTTTTATCGTTGTTCAAGTACAGTTGTCTCCATTCCCTCCCCCACATCATGTCCCCTTCCCCACCCCTCCCCACCTCCCACCTTCCAACCTACCTCCCTTGGCTTTGTCCATGTGTCCTTTATACATGTTCCTTAATAGTCCTTTCCCTGTTTTCCCCCGTTATCTCTTTCCCTACTCCCCTCTGGTTACTGTCAGTTTGTTCTTTATTTCAATGTCTCTGTTATATTTTGCTGCTTATTTGTTTTGTTGATTAGGTTCCTCTTATAGGTGAGACCATATGGTATTTTTATTCCACCGCCTGGCTTATTTCACTTAGCATAATGCTCTCCAGCTCCATCCATGCTGTTGTGAAGGGTAGGAGCTCCTTCTTTCTTTCTGCTGCATAGTACCCCATTGTGTAAATGTACTATAGGCTTTTTTTATCCACTCATTTACTGATGGGCACTTAGGTTACTTCCAGCACTTACATATGTCTTTATAGATGAATTGTATCAAATGTTTAAAAAAAGAATTAATACATTTCTTTATAGGCTCCTCAAAAAATACAAGAGAAACAGTTTCCAATTCATAGATAAAAACACTCCAGGAAATGAACTCTAGACCAATATCCATTATGAATATAGATGCAAAAATCCTCAACAAAATACTAGGAAACCAAATCCAGAACACATACAAAAGAATTTTGCACCATGACGAAATAGAATTTACTCCACAAATGCAGTTGCTTTGACATATGCAAATCAATCTATGTCATTCACAATATTCACAGGATAAAGAAAAATAAATAATCATTTTAACAAACAGAAAACTCATGTGACAGAAACAACACTCTTCATGACAAAGCACTCAATAAACTAAGAATAGATCTTTCTCAGTCTGATAAAGGGCATCTATCAAAATCCCATGGCTATTGTGATACTTAATAGTGAAAGACTAAATGCTTTCCCCCTAATAACAGGAAAAAGAAAAGATTGTTCAGTCTTGTCACTTCTATTGAACATTGTACTGTACGTTCAAGCTAGGGCCATTAGGGTAGATAATAAAATAAAAGAAATCAAAATTGAAAAGAAAAAAATAAAACAATCTCCATTTGCAGATGGCATGATGTTTTATATTGAAAATCCTAAAGAAACGACAAAAACTATTAAAACTAGTAAATGAACTCAGCTAGGTTATAGGATATAAGATTAATATACAGAACCAATTTTTATACACTAGCAATAAACAATCCAAAAATTAAACTAATGAACAGTTCAATTTACAGTAGCATCCAAAAGACAAAACACTTTGAGAATCAATTTCACAACAAAAGTAAAATATTTGAACACCTAAAACATCATTAATACATTTAAAAAGACATAAATAAATGAACAATAGCCCATGTTTATGGATTAGAAACAATATGGCTCTGATGGCAGTATATGCTGAGTTGATCTACCGATTCAACATAATCCAAATCCCAGCTATGTTATTTGAAAAATTTGACTACTATTCCTACAATTCATATAAAATTGCCAGAAGCCCTAAAGAAAATAATATTTAAAAAAACAAAGTTGGAGGACACACATTTTAAAAAATTTTTAAGCCCATTAGAAAGCTACAATAATCAAAAACAGTGTGATATTGGCAAAAGGATAAACATTTATACTAATGGAATAAAACTGAGCATCTAGGAACAGATATTTATATTTATGGTCAATGGATGTGCAACAAGAGTCAAAACAATTTAATGAGGAAATAATAATCTTTTCAAAAAATGGAGAAGGGAAAGCTGAATATCCATATCCAAAGGAATGAACTTGGACTCCTACCTCACCCCGTAAACAATTAACTTAAAGTGTCCATAGACCTAAATATAACAGCTAAAACTATAAAAACTCCTGAAAATAAACATAGGAATAAGTGTTTATTACCATGGATTAGGCAATAGCCTCTTATATATTAACACCACAGCACAATAAACAAAAGAAAAAATAAATTGGATACAATTCAAATGTAAAGTACCATATTTTACCATTTACAATGTGCACTTACCCCCCAAATTTTTTTAGGGAAAAATAAGGATGTGCATTATACATGGATAGTACTAATTCTTATCTATATAAATGTTTTTAATTATTTTATTTATGCTTATACATTAAAAGTATAATTCTAGAAGCAATAACAATATCTGTATGCAAAATAATACCCTGGAATACAATAATCAGTTTTGTTTCTAAATATAAATAAACAAAAAATTGAATTAAAAAATTAAAGCAAAAGACTTTTTTCCTGAAAGTTTGGGCCAAAAATGTGGTATGCATTATACGTGGGAGTACCTTATACATGACAAAATACTGTATTTGTACTTCAAAAGATATCATCAAGAAAGTGAGAAGACAACCCAAGGATTGAGGAAAAAAATATTTGCAAATCATGTATCTGACAAGTGACTTATATCCCAACTACAACTCAAGAATAGAAAGACAACCTGAGTAAAAATGGGCAATGTATCTGAATAGACATTTCCCCAAGGAATATATGCAAGTGGCCAATAAGCACATGGGCAGATGTCCAACATCATTAGTTATTAGGGAAATAAAAATCAAAACCACAATGAGAGGCCAACGACTTCCTATCCATTAGGATGCCTATAATAAGATCGATAGTAACAAATGGTAGTAGAAGGTGAATAATTTGGAATCCTCATACATTGCTGCTGAAAATGTAACATAGTGCAGCTTTTTCATAAGACAGTTTGGCAATTCCTCATGTATATAACTGAGGGAATTAAAATCACATGTTGACATAAGAACTTGCACAGTGATGTTCACTGTGGCCTTATTAATAACAGCACAAACCTGGAAGCAACCCAAATATCCATTAGCTGATGAATGAATAAACAAAATACGTCACATCCATACAGTGGAATGTCACCTTGCTATAAAAGGGGGAAACAGCTGAACATGCTACAACAGTGGTGAACTTTGAAACACTGTTAAGTAAAACAAGCCAGACAAAAGGGGTCACAGAGTGTAGGATTCCATTTATATAAAATGTCCAGAATAGAAAAATCTGTAGACACAGACAGCAGATTAGTGTTTGCCAGAAACTGGTGCAAAGGGACAATGGGGGAGTGACCGCTAAAAGGTACAGGGTTTTATCTGAGATGATGGAAGTGTTTGGAATTAGGTACTGGTAAGAGTTGCACATGCTGTGGAGACACCATAAACCACTTGATGTAACCTTTTACAGGGGTGAAAGGGATTTAACATGCTATTTTGAACTGTGTCTCTGTTAAACTGATTTTCTTAAAATATATTTCATTGATTATGCTATTATAGTTGTCTCATTTCCCTCCCTTCATTCCCTCCACCCTGCGCACCCTCTCCCATCCACATTCCACCCCACTTTAGTTCATGTCCATGTGTCATAAGTTCTTTAGCTTCTACATTTCCCACACTATTCTTGCCCTCCCCCTGTCTATGTTATTCATCATAATCACAAGGCCCAATGCAGTGTTTGCGGCACATCGACAATTCTTGTTGATCTGATTTTGTAGCATTTTGGAAGGTTGTGTAAGTTAAGTGCCTGGGAGTTAGACCACCTCAGGAGTATCAGGTTGGGTGGTTTAAAATACAAATATCGATTTCTAGTTCCTCTTTCACAGTGGATAGTGGAGAATGGTTGACAATTGAAAAAATTCCAAAAAGAGTTTAATACTTCAGGACAAGGGTCCAGAACCTCTTCTGGGCATTTAATTCCTTACCAGCAACTTAGTGAATTTCAAAGTTATATCATAGCTCTAAATTAGCCAATGGAAAGAAATGAAAAAATAGGAGGCCTGTCATGGCCTTCACTCATTTTAAAAACAGTGTGACCACAGTATCCTTCTTCATGAGTCATTCTGCACAAAGGTGGGAACCTCATGCCCTATACAATAATGCTACAAATGTACTCTTATGTTTCCAAATGGACGCCAATTAGGATGAATCTGGCTTTCTACAAAGAATAAAGAAATACTTGAAAGGAGAGAGAAAGAGGAGGGTGGATAGTTACGAGCGGAGATACATTCAAGACAATAACTCAGTCCTGCCTCCTGCATGCAACAGCTGTGCCCAACATGCATAAGCCAGACTCTCACCGTGTGTCCCGAAAGAATGAAAATGTTGAGTCAATTAAGCATTCATTCAAGGAATCCATGAAAATTCTAACTCTGAGTCTTCTGTTTTGTCTTCTGTAAAAGACAATCTTTTACATGGAAGAATCTCCGTTTTGAAAGGGATTTTAAAAGTGATCAGATTTAATTTCTCATTTGCATTAGGGCCCCACTTTCCCTATCCCCAGGAAGTGGAAATCTACTTACTAGATTGTACTTCTTGATGCTGAATTTATTAACTCTCATGATGATCCATCTTTAAAGATCTGACTATTCATTCAGTATT
Organism: Phyllostomus hastatus; assembly: GCF_019186645.2. Lineage (NCBI taxonomy): Eukaryota > Metazoa > Chordata > Mammalia > Chiroptera > Phyllostomidae > Phyllostomus > Phyllostomus hastatus. The sequence goes on along the minus strand of NW_025334017.1, from coordinate 40,719,298 downwards.
AAATTAGCTAATATTTACTGAAGTCCCCCTTCAAGCTACCAGGCATTACGGGTGCAGCTGTAAATAAACTGGATAAAGATCCTGACTTTACTCGATGTTCATTCTAGTGGAGTAAGGGGGAAAGACGGGCATAAATAATTGAACAAAATATATGTTGGTTAATGGCAAAGCTACAGGGAAACTAGAGTAAAAGGAATGGAAAATGCCGGGGGCAGATGCTGTTTTAAACACAGTGGTTAGCACAGGGCCCTGACAAGAAGACATTTGGGCAAAGACACTCTAAATACTGTATATCAACCAAATCCAAGTGCTGCCACCAATTCACCATGGGGCCTTTGAAAAAACGTCCCCTCTCTAAGATTTGTTTTGCTTTGCTTTTGTGTATAAAATAATTAAATTATAGGTTCCCTTCCAGCTCTGATGCACTATGATTCAAGCAAGGGAAATGACCATTACTCAAGGACGAGTGAAATACGAGTAAACAGTGTAGCTATATACGATGTAGGGAAAACTGCTGATCAGTTTCCTGGTCTGTAACAAAATCTTCTCCTCCACTCAATGTCAGAGTAACTCAAGGTCAGAGTTTCTCTCCCCTCTATTTCTTCCTCACCAAGAACATTTCTCTATACAGCTTGCACTCAACAGATGCTTCTGTTTTGGTCCATTTTTGTCCTTTTTCCCAAGGATTCAAGGGGCTTAATTTCAAGTTGAGGAATTGGGAGTCATCATAGCATGGCTAAATTTCACTGAGAATGAACATAGCTTGGGAGGGTCTATCGTATAGTCTGGTAGTTCTCAAATTTGGCTATATATTGAAATCATTTAGGAAGCCTTTAAAAATCCCAGTGTCCAAGCTCTGACCCAGAAGAATTCATCAGAATCTTCCCAAGTTTATTTAATGCTCTGCAGGTGAATACAAGGTGCAGCTGCAGTTGCAAACCTTAGCTTAGGTAAAAGAAAAAAAGAAAACCTTGGTCTTGACAGTATGCACATCTAGGCTTGACATCCGATTTCAGCACTTGCTGGATGATGTATGCCCTTAAGAAAATGTTTTAAATTGATTCTCATTTTCCTTATTTGTACAACTGAAAAGGATTTAACAACACATAAATGCCTAAATAAGTAGGCAAGTCATAACTGATATACTCTCACTAAGATTTAAGTTCTTATCTACCCAAGTCCTAGCTTTACAGAATTCTACCCTAGCTCTGTGCAGATAAATGTATAAGGCAGGTTCTTGGGAGCTCATAATTTTTATACAAAGCCCCAAAAGGGAAAGACTTGGAGAAGATTAAAGACAATGTAAACAGATGCCACTAGCCATCTATCAATGAGAAAGCACATCACGATAGCCTGGATATGGTCAGAATTTTCAGAGATGGATGTCTTGGTTATCTACTGCTGTGTTATAAATTATTGCCCGCCCCCTGGCAAAATAATGGCTCAAAGTGACAGTGTTCATTAACTCAGTCTGTAAGCCAAGAATCTGGGACAGATTGGCTGGGTCCTCTAGCGCTGGGTCTCTCACAAGGCTGCAGTCAAACTCCAGGCTCAACTGGAAAGGATTTGCCTCTTAGCTCATTCAGAGTCTTATTGGCAAGATTCAGGTCCTCAAGGCTGTTGGGCTGAGGCCTCAGCTCCTCGTAATTTGTTGGTTCGAAACCTCCCTTGGTTCCTTGCCATGTGGGCCTCTCCACAGAACATCTTACAACATGGCAGCGAGTGAGCAAGAGGGCAGAAGAGAGGGCCAGGGGATGAGAAAGTCCTGGAAAAGCAGACATCATAGCCTTTTGGACACCTACTCAACAGAAGTGACATCCCATCACTTCTGCCAGATTCTATTCATTCGAAGTAAATCTGAGACCCAGCCCACACTCAGACTAGGAGGGTTACCCAAACACATGAACCAGGAGGTAGGGATCATTCAGAGTCATAACAGCAACTGTCTACCCACAGTGGATGCCTGCAAGTTTTGCTTATTTAAATCAAAATGCAACTACTGGCTCTCGAAGGAGAGATTGTCAACAGAAGTGTCAGTATTACTTCTCATTTCCATTTCCAAGAACAGAACCCCATCCTCCCACCCCCCCCCCCCCATGATTGCTCTGGGGAATTCCATTTATTTTGTCCCTACTATGTGCACAAAACAGTTCTAAGGGCCAAGGGGTAATTTTGGAATGAATGAAACAGTAGCTGCCTCCTTAAAGAAAAGCTCAGGAGTAAAGGAGGAAAACAAAATAGTAAATTTTATTACAGAGAAATCATGTGCTATGGTATTATGGGTTAGGAAAAAATTCATGACTATTTGGGAAGGGAATACAATTTGAGCTGCACCTTAATAATATGAAGGACTTGACGAATGTGTATTTGAGAAGAGCAACCGGCGTGGAGTCAGCTCGAACAAAGACACAACAGCAGGAAAATTAAGAGAACATTCCAGGACTTGTGAGGATAAAGTATCGGATCCAACGTACTGAATAGAGAAATAAAACTGAATCTAGTTAACTAGAGACCAAGTATTGTAGAATTGAGTGGAGGGCCCGCTGAACATTTGAGAACCAGGCATTGATGTAATCAAGCCCACGTTTAGGACAATCAGAAAGGTAGCAGGTGAACAAGAGATTGGAATAAGGGCATCTGGGGTGCTAGTGGAGGGGGTGATGCTTGAATCAGGGGGACCAATTAGAGGACCTTTGAAATTGTACAGCCATTAAGTGAAGGGGTCTTTTCATGGGCAGGGGAGGTGGGAGTGGAAAGGGCAGGGAGGGTTTGAGGGGCCACTGTGGACAAAGCACCAACAGGATTTAGGAAGACCTTTGAGAAAAGTTTCAAGAAGAAAAATTGAGGACATTTCTTGATTCAGATTTTTGAATCACCAATCAAACACTCCAAATTTTCATACCTAGGTGACTAGATTTATAGCAACATAAGGGGAGCATTTAGAAATCTAAAATAAGGCGAAGAATGTATTATTTGATCCATTCACTCCTTTAACATGGTTCTCTTAGGAGAAACAAGCTCCTCTTTGTCAGGGGAAATAGAGTTGAAATGTTACAGTGGATTGTGTCTGCTGTTGTTTGTTTGGAGAGATAACAAACATAGGGCAGATTCTAAACCACCTGGGAGGGTCATGAAACAGCCAGAAATCAAACTGAGCTCTGCTTGATCCATTCCCCTACTTTTGGAGCTTTGAATCTTTGAGGTCCTTGATGGTCACACTGAGCAGATTATATTACACCCTGTAAACAAGGAGTAGCTAAGGCAATTTTTTCTTCCTCATCTTTTTTTTTTTTCCTTTGTGTTTCACTTTGTGAGAGCTTTTATTTTGAGTTACGAATTTGGAGCTCATGGGCAGGACGGCTCCACTAAGGGATTTAACATAGCATGTCTAAGGAGTAAGAATTAACACAAAGATTGCAGGAGAAAGGAATGTCTACTTTCATCCAAGGGCATTTGAAGAAGCCAGGGTGGAATTTAGGTCTGGCTCTCGGGAAAGAGCATATGTCTTTACTGTACTGCGAAGTCATCATGCAGAGAGGAAAAGAATACTTGGCTGGTGATTCAAAAACCGACACCAGGAAATATCTCCATGGAGAAGCAGAAAGTACAGGGGATAAGAGTGGGATGACTGAGTAATTTAATTCTAGAAATGATGAGCTGGTACCAAGTACACAGTTTTCTCAGTGCCCAATGTTCAGGCAACGTGGTGACCTGGTCAGCTGTGCGTAGACCATGGAATGACCACAGAGGGAAATACCTGCCTCTTAATAATCCCATATCAATAGGAGACCAAATTTTGTTCAATCTATCAGGAAAGTTTTACTGCCCAATCTCTCTTCTTTGTATCTACTTGACTTTATTTCAGTTCAACATGTTTCCCTTTCTGCCTTAGGTTTCCCCTGGAAGATGAACCATAGGATTTAAAGGCAAATAGTGTATTTCAAAAGTGATGCCATCAAGCATTGGTAAGGGATACAGATGTAAGAAAGGGAAGGGGAGTAACCCAATAAGGGTGTAATTATGAGCTGGTTACTGCCGTAGGCAATCAGGGCTCAACAACACTGAGGACCTCTGGGAGATCATGTGGAAGAAGCTTCAACATTATTCCACTCGAGGGGTGAGGAATTGAAAGTATTTATCCTCTTAAGTTTCAGGAAGGGTTTTCAGGAACAACTATAAAGGACACATGGACAAAACCGAGGCGGGGTGGAAGCAAGGCAGGGAGGTGGGGATGGCTGGGGTGAGAGGTGGGATCGTGGGGGGTAAATGCGGACAACTGGAATTAATAACAATAAAATAATTTTTAAAAAAAGTTTCTGTTGATCATCTGTTACTCTTGGAGGCTGTCGACTTCCCAGTTCTTCTGACCAGTCCCTTGCAGAGACCGAGTTCCCAGGGGACAAGCCAAAGGAGGGGAGTGCCGCACGCTGGCAGCTACAAGCTCTCAGCAGGCATGGGACTAGCTGGTACGAGAGGACACGGCAGAGCACCCACAGCCGCAGTTATACCTGGCCCAAAGGCCTCCTCACCAGGCTAGGCCTAACCTGTTCCTCTTTCATGACGCATTTATTAAGCACGTGCCATAGTACAGCCACTGGGATATAACCCTGAACAAGGCAAACACGTTCCTTAGCCTTATGGTTCTTACACTCATGTCGAGAAGACATATAATTAAGCCAGCGATTTTAACCAAAATTTGTATCTAAAAGTCTCCAAACATACAGAGAAGTTCAGAGAAGTTTGTAATGAACATCCAATTACCCATCATTCAGCTGGATAGCAATCACTAGCATGTTGTCATTTTGGCTTCATCTTGTCTTGTGGCTTTTGCTAAATTATTTTAATGTAAATTATAGACATTGTTACATTGACCTCTGTGTACTTTAGTGTGCATCTCTCTAAAACAAAAGAGAACACTTCCCTGTATAACAAAATACATAACAGTATCACACCTAACAACCAAATCAACAATTTCTAGTATTGAACACCGGATGTGTAATAGCCAATTGACACGCAATTCAATGCACTCAGAGAATGTGCAGACTGGTCCTCTCTCCAGCCCAACACTCTAGTTTTACGTCCTGGAACTTGCAGCGTGGATGTGGTGATGGAGCATTTGTCTGAAATGGGAGTCCAAAGGCCTGGTTTTAAGATCTGCCACTAACTTGGTGACTCATCAGTTTTTTCAGAGATCAAACTGGCTCAACTAAAGGATAGAAGTTACTGGCTCAGATAACTGAAAAGTCCAGTTACAAGAAGAAGAAGAAGAATATTTACAAACAGCTCTGTAGCACTTACGATATGCCAAGCCCTGCTCTACACACGCACGTGTGCGCGCGCGCACACACACACACACACACACGGAATCATTCATTTCTCACAGCAACCTTACTAAGCAGGTTTCCATTCCTTATCTGCATTTTACAGATGAGATGACTGGAAGATACACAGGTCGAGTGACTTGCTAAAGGAGGTAACACAGCTTGTTAGTGACCGACTCAGCCTAGGGCAGTCTGGTCCCAACACCTTGCTGAAGACATGGCTGGGTCTGTGGGCCCCAATTCTGTCTGCGGGACCCAGTCTTCCTCTTATTCCATGCTCTCCCACTTATTCTTCGGCTTCGTTTTCAAGCAGAGCTTTTTCTCATGATTGGAGCAGGGCTTTCATTTACACTACTTTACACTACCTTTAACTGCCAATCACCCCAGTAGAAACTATGTCTCTTTTCCCAACAACTCTCAATGCAAAGGTTTCTGATTGATTTTGATTGTCTCCAGTTAGCCTGGATTGAGTTATGACCCACCCCTCAACAGAAAAAGTAAGTCTGTGAAACCAACGCTCCCTCCCAGAGCTGGGACTATGGTCAGCCCCTCTTAAATGGATGGGGGATGAGAGAAGAAGGGGCTTCTCCAAAGGCGACCAGAGCACCATTGCTGGAAGAATGGAAGTGAATGCCGAGGGACAAAGTTTGCTCACAAACAACTCCGCATCGCCACAAGAGCTTGCTGTACAAAGTCTCGGTTTATTTTTCGGATGCAATGTGGAGGTAGAGGGACACCATGACCTCTAGAGAAGCCATTTCTTGTCATCTAAATTTTCACCCATTTAAAAAATGACAGCTGAGAGATGAGAAGACATTTGCTCAAAAGACAGAGAAAGTACGTGGCGGAACATGGGTAAATGCCTGAGATTCATCACTCCCAGTCCAGGGCCCTTTCCTTTCGGTTCCATAGCTGCTGTAAGGTGGAGAGCCCTAAAAAAAACTGCAAAAAAGTATAATTGCTGGCATTGGTCCCTAGCTTGGAGGATCTGCGGCTTTGCAAAAGAGGAAAGGATTATGAGACAGGTATTGACCTCATCTGGAAGATAAATATTAGACCGACAATTTTTAATAAAGCCCCCAAACATACAAAAATAATTTTTCAGAGGATCCTCCAAGATTAACCTGAGTTTCCACAGGAATGCAAGGCGGATATTGCCAGGTAATACTTGTCTGATGTCATCAAAGCAGCTAATGGCACAGACAGCTCCACCTGGCATGGCATCAAAGCTGATGACAAGCCGGTGAGAGAAAGTCCACCTGAGCTCAGAGCGTCTGGATCTGTACAAACTCGTGTCGCTCGGCGAGTCTGTCACTTTGAAGTGCACCTTCCCAGGTAATCAACTCAGAGACCACCTCTCCTCGTGGACTTGGGAATAGAAGTAATGCTGTAAACGTTAAACAAAAGTAAGCAATGGGATATTTGTTTCATCCCAGTCTCTGGCTGGAGGACTTTCGTAAAATGCAGGATGGGAATATTGAAGCAGGAACATTAGTGAACTCTGCATGGTGCTTACACTCTCGTTATTTAAGAAGCAGGAACTCACTGGAGCCACAAGACAAAGGCCTTATGTGTTCTCTTTTCCTACCTACTCTCTTGGCCCTTGGATGGCCCATGTCTTGTTAGATTAACTCCAATCACAAAGGAAGCCAGTTTGACTGGTACTTTATTATTGTGAATCGCTCTTAAAATCAAACCTCCATGTGTTACTAGATAGAGGCTGCTACTGAGACCTCCCCACCCAGTCTAATATTGGCCATCCCTGTACCACATGTAGATGAGAGGTTCTTTCTACAGAAGAATATGATGAGCAGGGAAGTCCAAGTGGAAGGAGATGTGAGAAAGATAAGACTTCATGATAGCTTGGTCTGGTACACCTGTTTCTCTGCAGCCACAAGCCAAAGCCCATTTCCAGTATTTTCTTTTTATGATCACTTTGAAAAGACGAAAATGAATATTTGCACAAATGCTTGTGATCCTATGAAAGCAAAACCTTTGTAAACTTCTGTTCTCACTGTGATGCATAAATGTTCCTTTTGCCCCTCCAGATTGATACCGTTTTGGTGTAAAAAGGTTTCTTCTCCCCTCCCCTGTTCCTTACACAGAACATTTGAAAGCATAATGTTCACCAAGTCCCACACCCCGTTTGCAGTCGGCCCCATGCCCTCTCCCCCTCACTAAAGCACCACACTCTAGGGTAGAAAGGAAAAGAGAGACCTAACACTTACTAAGCACCTACTTAGTACCAGAAACTGTGCTATTAGGTAATATATTTTCCATCTCCATATATTCTCACAACCATCACAAAGTAGGTATTATGATTCTTGTTAGATGGATAAGGAAATGAAGCCTCAAAGAGTTAGTCCACTTTTGTCAGATCACATAGCTCAGCCCTGGGGTTCAAGGCCAGTCTGTAAGACTCACCACCCATGTCCCATCCGTACATGATCCACATCTTTCGCATCTCTTCCCAGGGCCCTACACAGTATTAGCAACATGGTTGTTGAGACCAATCATGCATCAACATCGGCTTCTCATGATCATCTTTTAAAAAAGGTTCTATGATCAAATAAGTTGGATGTTTCTGCATATACTATTTCTCCCATAAAATTCATAATACCATTGGTATATAAAAGAGCATAAAGTGTCCTAAATAGTCTAGCTTAATTTGGCCCATATTGTCTAAGTTAATTTGATCACAGAACGCTTTTTTCAGATAACATCCATTAATGTCTCATGAACACAGAATTCCATGAGACACTCTGGGGAATACCATCTCATATCACATTATCTTCCCCTCATTTTATGAATGATAATACGGGCTAAGAAATGAAATTGTCATTCATGAGTGACAAGACTCACTGAGAAGAAAGAAATGATTCCTGCTAGTACTCACAGCTAATGACTGATGGAGCCCGGCCAGAGGTCAGAGCTCCTGGATGCTAATGGTTATGTTAATGAAGCCTTGGCATAAAACAGCCGTACATCTTTGCTCCTGTTTCCTGTTCTCCTACTCTGAGATGTCGTTAATGAGTTCTCTCTTCATAGCAAAATCTTATCACCTACCAAGGAAATATTTCCTGAAACTGATCACTAATTCCCTCTCTCTCTCTCTCTCTCTTTCTCTCAGCACTTAGAAAACACAAAAGGAAAAATAATGCCATTCCCCGATTTGGTGCTGAGGGCTGCTATCTCTAATAAAATAGGGCACCTCTTCATGTTGAGCATGGGTATGATTCAACATCAATTTCTTAACACAAATTCATAATTCTTAAAGTAGTCTCTACCACATTGCGCTGACACACACACAAAATTCTTATTTGCCAAATTTAGAGCGCAATTTTGTCTGTGTTGTCTTTCTCCTTCCCCATTCTTTTATTTTGTTCATAAAGTTGCCAGATACAGACCATGTTTCTTGTCCTTAAATTTCTCAGAGTATTAACACATGAGAAAATGCCACATAAAACTGTGGGTTCAAATCGTGACATTTCAGCACTTCAGCAGACAAAGACAGAGAACACCAAACTTTAAATCTAGATTAAAAAAAAAACAAAAAACCAAACCCTGACAGAATGGGAGTCACAGAGCTGAATGTACAGAAAACATGCACAGTAGCACCAAGCTACAGTTTGGGGTGCTCTGAGTACCAAAGTCTTGGGGAACTTGGAAATACAATTGTTTCACATCTGTTTTCTCAGCAAGTGAGTAATTCACGGTACAATGAGCCAAGTCCTTGAAACCTTTCAACCTCCTCTGAGACCATGAGGAACCTCTGGCATTTAGTATTGTACTGGTGGACGTTTTCTTCAACTTGGGACCATGAGACAAGTAAATTTCTGGGGTCCTTTCATTCCTCTCAAGAAAGCGTGGGATGTGCTTTCTTTTCCTCCTCCAGGGGTCTCCAACCCGCGGCCCACAGGCCACATGCGGCTCAGGATGGCTATGCTTGTGGCCCAACATAAAATCGTAAATTTTCTTAAAACATTATAGATTTTTTTGCGATCACATGTCACAGTGTTTTTAATGTGTAGACCAAGACAACACTCCTTCTTCCAGTGTAGCCCAGAGATGCCAAAAGTTTGGACACCTTGGGATTTCACCCGGGCTCAGGGCTTTACATGCATCAACACACCCATGACCTTAGAATCATAGGTCTAGTCCTAATCTACTCCACAAGTCTCGATTCACGGATCCAACCATCCATCAGCATTTCCACTAAGATAATGATGGGCTCCTAAAACTTTCCATGTTTAAATGGAACCCTGAACTCCGCATGCCCAAACGTGCTTCTCAGCCCGTGTTCTCCATTTTGGCCAATAGCACCACATGGCATGTTGTTGTTTGATTCCAAAAAATTTTGCTTTGATGCTTCTTGGTCACACCCCATATCTAATCTGTCAGCATACTTGTTTAGTTCATCCTTCAAAATATATCTTTAACTGAACCAAACCTCATCACCTCCACGGCTACCACTTATAATTTAATTTCTCACCTGAGCTATCTCCTAGCTGATGTTTCTGCTGCCACTCTTGGTCTGTTGTTCCTCAGAGAAACTACAGTAACTAACTTTGATGAAGTCTCCCATCCACTTGGAATACAATGGACTCATATTAACAGATACCTTGGGGTTTAAATGAAATATTAGATGACTCTTTATTCAACCTCAAGCTACAAGGTACCAGGCAACAGAAGGCCAAGTCACTCCCAAGCTTTCCCTTTGTCTTGGGACATGCTTCTTTCCCTTTGAGAGGTTGCCAGTTAGTAGGTGTTACCTTCCAGAAAGCTGTGACTCAGTCACTCGGAGCTGATGATATGACTCCCATTGTGTTTAAAACTGACCACCTTCAACCCTGAGTGGTGTGGCTCAGTTGGTTGGGCACCTTCCGACAAACTGAAAAGTCGTTGGTTTAATTCCCAGTCAGGGTACGTGCCTGGGTGGCAAGTTCTGCCCTTGGTCAGGACGGGTACAGAAGGCAACCAATCAGTGTTTCCCTTTCATATTGATGATCCTCTCCCGCTCTTTCTCCCTCCCTTTCCCTCTCTTTCTCCTTCCTTTCCCTCTCTTTCTCCCTCCCTTTCCCTCTCTCTAAAATAAAAATAATAATAATAAAAATAAACTATCAACAGGGAATTGATCAAAATGGCCCCTTGAAAGTCCTAGGAAGTCAGGTCATGTGCAGAAGGCACTAGACCAATGATATTCCATGTAGTTGAATTCATTCTTTTTCCAGAACAACTATTTTGCAATGGTTCTTATCAACTACTTGTTCAAAGCCTTCCAGCAGTTTCCAGTCTTTTTCATTGAAGTTCCTGGTCTAGATCAAGGTTGGTCAAGTTAAAAGCTAAAGGGAAAGGTGAGCAAGGTAAGTTGGAGGGTGAGTCGGATATAAAAAAACCATCAGCCTGGTGCATACATTATGACCCCATTTTGGCAGATGCATGGGGAGAGAAAAACAAGGCAATGTAATGGCACAAGGGGCAAGAGGCCCTTGGCCCCGATGCTGGAGACACGGAAGGACTGAGGCCAGATGAGGAGCGAGGTACAAGCCTCCTACAGGAGGCAGTGGCTACTGAACTTCATCTAAGAGTTACCAGAGGGCCTTGTCAGCCCACCATGGCCATGCCTTTCACTTTTTCAACGTAATCCAAAAAGTCAGATTTTTAAAATGTGAAGTCTGAAAATTAGTAACTGTTGGTTCATATCGGCTAAAAACATCATGAAAATCAAGCAAAGCATACACATCAGAAGATTTCACTCAGAGGTCTCCGGTTTGCTCCCACTACCTTTGCTCCCGTCTCAGAAGGTCATTCTAACTCAAACTCTATTATGTTACCTTGTGGAGGGGGGGCGGGAATTTTAAAGAGGAAATCCCTGGAATTATAAAGAATGGTTGTTGGAAGGATGAGTCCAGAAGGCTGGAATCCGGTGCCTTTCATTTTAATATGAAAGGCAGAAACTCACTCTAAGAATGTTTAAAAGCTAAACTGGTTACTTAACCATTTGAATTAGCCAGCACACCAAGGCAAGGTTACAACACGCACAGGGCTTTCTTGTGAGTTTATTTATTTATTTTTTTAAGGGGACAGGATGCAAGGCCTACATTTCCCTTAAACAGGGCACCACCCGCGACATTGTTTATACTTTCCCCTGGGCAGCGCTTCCAGACACACTTTAAAGGAAAGCGATAAGAGGAAAGGAAAAGGGAAGTCACTCATAGAAGGGCAGGGGGGACACGGAGCGTCTGCTCCAGAAGGTGTGGACAGAGCTCTGCAGCTGCCCTCCTTTCTCATTTGGTTATTTTTATTTAGTTATTTACTTATGTTTACAGAGCAATAAACTTCACCCTGCATCTGGAGTGTGCTTCCTCGGAAGTGCAGGAGCGCCATAAATCTTCTCCATCAAGGATCATGCTATCAATGGGGCGAAGAAGCAAATGATGTTTCCCTTAGGCCCGCAGCTTCCGGTCTGCTCGGTTATCAGCAAGGGGAAGGAAGTTGGAGTGGCAGGATATGGGCAGGTTAGAAATAGTTTATGGGATGCGAAGAAACAATGCCCAGCTCTCCTGGAAGGCCAGTCTTCTTTGGACTCGTCCAAGTTCAGACAAGGGGTCTGTTGAAGCTGGAGCCGTGGGAGGGAAGTCAGCCTATTTTCAGAACAGATCTTTTGTTGTCTAGCCTCTCACGTCCAGCGTGGAGGGCAGCAGGGGAATGAACATACACGTTGAAGTTGGACAGATGTGAGTTAGAATCCTGGATCCTCCAGCTGTCAGCGCTCCAGTTCAGAGAAAGTTTCTTTATTTCTTATATAGTCCACATTCATTCTCTCATATGCAAAATGATGGGATGAATATTTGTCAAACGTGTTTTTGCAAACTTAAATACCTTAATGAGTATAAAGTGGAAAGTACATTGCCTTGTTATAAATATTCAGTAAACTTAAGATTTTTTTTTTTCTAGGAGAGCAAAAAAATGGATCTTAGATACAGCTGCCTGGATAGGAAGTTTTTTTGAGAGGTGCTGGGCAATATACTTAGTAACAGTATCTTTAACCCCAGGCCTCCATGATTAAAGACTCAATACTTTGTCAAATTTTGTATTGGAAAAGCTTAGAATTGGAACAGTCACAAAATAGCATCTACTGTAAAGGTTTTAGCTTGCTCCAGTCTCCTTCCAACTGATCTGTGAAGATGAGGTAATTATTCATGTTATCTCCATCTTCCAGATGGGAAAACTAAGGCTCAGGGACCTGAAATAATGCATCCAAGATCACATAGCTATTAAGGGGTTAATGCAGGCTTAGAAACAATATTGGTTTAAATACAGAGTTGGAAAATACGACTGCCATGCAAACCAAGGAGAAGTAGGATCTCCCTTTATTTGACCAAAAAAAAAGGCTGAAAGTACTCAGGTATGCCTCCCCCACATGGCATATGGAGACACCACTCGGCACGCTGTGAGGGTGCCCTGTGGCAGCTTCCTCAATGATGCGCTAGGTCAAAGTGCCCACCCAGCGGCTGAACCTGGAGTCTGAGTCCCCAGGGACTGGCTGCCTTTCCAGTTTCTCTGAGAATTAAACCTTTGAGTCCAATTGGCTGGGAAAATGGCGTTCTTATCCCACTTTCCCAGCAGCCTTCTCAGCCTTGAATCATCACCCTTCTCCCAAAATATTTCTTTTCAGATCTAGGGAATGATGCTTACATTCCTCTTAGGATCCAGCCTAAACACGAGCTCTCTCATGAAACTTCTGCACATCTCACCATTCCTAGTGCAATTAGTTATCAAAACAAACAGAAGAAGTTGAGACCCAGACAGACCTGCATTCGAATCTAGACCCTGCCAGTTGCTAGCCGTGCGATGTCGGGTAAGCTGCTGAGCTCAGCCCGCCTCCATATCCTTGTCTCTGAAGTTCTCTAGCCAACCTCAATGGGTTGAGGCAAAAATGAAATCATCATAGGTTTCACGATTCTAACATAGTGACTGACACACACACAGTGAATGTTACCTAGCTGAATCTCAAAATCATTAAGTGAAAGAAACCAGGCCCCCAAAGAGTATATGATTCAATTTATATGAAATTCTAGAGCCCTGGCTGGCATAGCTCAGAGGATTGAGCATGGGCTGTGAACCAAAGTGTCACAGGTTCGATTCCCAGTCAGGGCACATGCCTAGGTTGCAGGCCATGGCCCCCAGCAACCGCACATTGATGTCTCTCTCTCTCCCCTTCCCTTCCCTCTCTAAAAATAAAATAAATAAAATCTTTTTAAAAAGTTAAAGTTTAAAAAAATTCTAGGAAATGCAACTCAATCTCTAGTGAATGGATGCATGCTGTTTGTGGCTTGGGGATGGGACGTGGAGGATGCAGGGAAGGAGGCACTTCAAGGGTCATTAGAAAACCCTCCAGACGATGGATAAGTCCATTATCCTGATGTCTGTGATAGTTTTAGAGGTGTGTACTAACATGAAGACTTACAAAATGTTCTAATTTAACCACACACAAGTACGTGTACATATAAGCTGACAATATTAAGTGGTAAAGCCAAGATTTTAACCAAGTCTGACTCCAAAACCCACAGGTTTTCCTGTCTTCTTTATTTCATGTTTGGACTCACTTGAACCAGACCTTGAAGTCTCAGTGAAGATCCAGCACGCGGGAGGGAGGATGAAGTAGTGGAAAAGGAGCTAGACTGGGGAGGAATAAAACCAGGGAAGGCTGACTCACAGACACACAGCAGCAGTGAGGGAGAGACAATGAGAGCCCTGAAAACTAACTTATCATTGAGTTCCAAGCACCTCGCAAAGCTTCCCTGAGTGGCTGAGGTCTCAGCTCCCATCCTTCTTCTGGGGTGGGAGGGGGGGCAGCAGGGTACAGGAGAGGCTCCCTAAACACCGACACACAAAGCGACACCATCACCCATGACCTCCGTGGTGAGGGCACTATTAAAGACCCTATTTTGCTCCCTCCACAGTACCTAAGTCCACCTAAAAGTGCCTTGTTTCTTTCCAAGTTGACAATTCATTTTCCGTCTCGCCCTGCCTCTCTCACTACTGTTTTCCGGGGCGTGCGCCCTGCCAGCCACACTGCAGGCGCCTGCCGAATAAATGCGTGTTGAATGAATGAGTCAATGAATTCATCCCTTTCTATTTTAGGCTGTGAGTTTAGTTTGGGGCTTGACAGTCTCCCCAAATACTGTTTGCCAACAACTTTTTCCCTTAATTTCTAATCCCATGTCTGTTAACAAGGAAATTCAATCCAGATGTGTCTGAATCACCCTCCCTGGACGCACCAGAACTTGGTGTTGTAAGAGCTGGGTTGTGGAGCTTTCCTTTAGTATACCAGTGGCGAAGAGGGAAACAAGCAGCCCCCAGAGAGAAAGGATTAAAGAGAGGAAAAAGGGAGCGTTAGCGTTTCTAAGTTGTATCTCTAGTTGGAATTTTGACAGGAATTGGTGGGAGTGGAGGAGGCATCTAGCAACCTCTGCCCTTAGTTTTCTCCGCCAAGGCAGCAACTTCCTGCAGCTTGTCCCCCTCAGAAATCTCATGTTCTCCAGTAGATAGTGAAACCTACCTCCACTGGGTAATTGCCACCTCCCATCCTCATTATTAACTTTGTTTGATGCATTGTTTTGGGGGGCAGAAGTCTGGTGGGGATGTTAAGACGCAGTTGTGGTCCAGTAACATCTTTCACGGCCAGATCTAGAAACAGAGCAAGTCTATTTGGAAACTGCCCACTCAGTTTTTTGTGTGTTTGGTTTTGCTTTGGGGTGTGTGTGTGTTGTAGTTATAGGCTTGAGGAATGAATTGAGCTTTCAAATAAGACAGATGTGTGTTTCAATTCTATTTCTATTATTTACTGATTTACTGGTAGTGTCCCCTTTGGGCATTACATAATTTTCTGTGTTTTTTTTATATTTAAAACTTGAGTTAAAATAGTATTGAGTTGTTATGATGATGAAATTAGATACATTTGTAAAGGGCCTATCAAAATATCTAGCACATATTAGAAATATTAGAAGACAGAAAATAAAAATAAGAAGAAGAAAGGAGGGAAATGGAAGGTAGGAAGGAAGGAAGGAAGGAAGGAAGGAAAAACAGGCAGTGATAAGCTACTAAATGTTTAACAATTTAAAAACTGGTTCTGTGGTATCAATTAATCTGTCAATCCTGGATTTGTAGTGTTTGCCAATTTCCGTGGTATAAATATATCCACCATATATTTATACTATAAGCTTCCAATGTGAGGTCAACCAGCTCACCAAATTTCTAAACAATGTGATAACTCCTCCAGCTGTGCAGGGCAGCACCTGTACACACCCGGAGAAGAGCTACAAAGGCCGCGGTTGTTGAGAAAGTGAACACTGGTCAGTCAGCCTATGAGTTGTTGGATTCAAAATATAGTTTCAATTCAAATTAAGTCCACAAATATGAATTACCACCTTTGTAAAAATGTTGCTGTACTTAAAGCTGTGATGTGAGAAGAGCTTTAAAAAACTGTGTCTGTTTATTTTACTCTTTGGGTCTGGTATCCGGGGTTCCAGGATGTACAGGGAAACGCCGGAGACTCAGAGAAACAGTCAGGCTGACCTCACTAGCAGGCCCCCTTTGCAGAGTCCAACTAGTGATCTGCAGACCTATTTTTAAACTCCTTCTGAGCTGCTTGAGTGAATTCCATGCTAAAAATATTTTGAGTTCTTTTTTTTTTTAACAACTTTTAGCAATTAGAGCCTAGTGGGGTTTTTTTTTAGTTTTTATTTATTTTTAGAGAGAGAAGGGAGGGAGAGAGAGAGAGACAGAGAGAGAGAGACAGAGAGAGAGAGACAGAGAGAGAGACAGAGAGAGAGAGAGAGAGAAACATCAATGTGCGGTTGCTGGGGGTTATGGCCTGCAACCCAGGAATGTACCCTGGCTGGGAATCGAACCTGCGACACTTCGGTTCGCAGCCTGCGCTCAATCCACTGAGCTACGCCAGCCAGGGCTGAATATTTTGAGTTCTTAAGCCATTTCTCCAGGATAAAATGCAAATACTGTCTTAGTAGAAGATTGCATTTTGACCATTATCATCCATGAATACCTCAGTGTTTGATTTGCTTATTTTACAATGAACTCTTCAGCAAAAATCTGAGGGAAAGAGGAGTAAGGCAGGTAAGTTTTAAGAAGGGGTCTGAAGGGTACAACTTATCATAGATCCAAGGTCACCGGAAGGAAGCTCGGCCTGAGAGAAGTGTGGTCGTGGGGGATCCTGAGCCACCAGGAAGTAATGAGAAGACCTTGGTGAAGTGCGTAAGGGGGAATTTGAGAACGGATCCTACATGACACCCTGAGTTTTACTTATGTTTCTACATTTTTTACTTAAAAATAAAGGAGCCTATATCCTTACTATTTGTGTGATATTAGGCAAACCATTTACCTATTCTGATTCTGAAAAGTCACCCAGAAAAAAGTGAGCTCTGTATCAGCAAATTCTCGTGAGTTTCCAATGAGGTAACATCCGCATTTGGGGCAAAGAGAGGTATTGGCTCAATGACTGTTTGTTTTCTAGATTTCTTCCTCATTCATAATTTTCCTCTGTAAGGAGCAAATGGAAAGACATGTACATGTTTCATAATAAACATAGTGAGACCGGTAAACTGTGTGTGTATATCTGGGTTAGTGAGTTGCAATATGGACATCTGAGTTCAACTCAGTAGGCAGAGGGATGCTTCCTTTACAGCCACATGGTTTTATTTAACTTCTTTTAAGGTACCAGGCTAGACTAGGAAACTCCTGACTCTGCCTTGAGAGCTGGTTTCAGATGCTGAGTCTTTAATGAGGCTCTGTCTAATTCTCCAGCAGAAACCAGCCCCCTCCACTGTTTTCAGCTTTATTTATCTCTGCTCTAAGCCAAGTGCCGCCTTGCAGCATAGCTCTCCTGCTGGGCCTGCGCTTGTGAGTTTGATTGTTTTTTGCTTGGAAGGAACACAGGCCACCTCAAAATACCTCAGGTTATAAAAAGTTGTAAGAAAACGTGCGGCTATCAGAAACGTGGGGATGTCAGCCCAGTTTCTCAGGAACCAGAGGTGACCTCGCAATCTGTTCTCCAGGAAGAACAGAGATGGGCACGCACATCTAGGACTCTGAATGGCGGAACACCTTCAGGAACAGGAAGGCCAGTTGGGTCCCAGCAAGCACCTTTCACGCAAACAGCGTGCGCATGTGGGCAGCCATGCGTGGCCCAGCAGGCACCTGTGCTTCTCCTGAAACGGGGTTGGCTGTGCAGCATCTGAGCCCGAGCTCTCTCCACTGACTCTCCCAGTTCCGCTGCCCTGTGTTTCCTTCCCTGCTGACTGCTCATCTCTAATAGAGGGAACTCTGACTGCCAAGGTGGTCACCAGTGTACCCCCAGGCCGGCCCTTCCAAGCCACCTCCTGTCTACTGGCCAATCACCTGTCCTTGAGCATCCTTGAAGCATCTGCTCCAAGCACGTCAACCTTGGCCAACGTGCTGGGCTCACACTTGGCACTGGGGAGATTTCTTATGGGAGTGGGCCCCGGCAGGGCAGGTATTGGGTCTGAAGCCAGCACCTCCACTGACATATCTTATCTCCACTACCTTGGAATTCCTTTTATGAGATAAGCTATCTCTTGTACTTGGCTGCATCCCCAGCAGCAGCTAATAGGTACGGCAGGAACACCTTTAAAATCCAATCTTACTGATTTCTCACTAGATTGGTTTTAGCTTCTCATTAATTCCGACTCCACTTTAATAAGGGTGTATTTGTGCATGTGATGTGTGTGTGTGCAAGTGCTACAGACAGCACGAAACAACATTCGAAAGGTGTTACAGCCTCTACAGAGAATAAAATGGCAAGCACAGGGTCTGATACCATTTAAAAATAAATTTTAATAAGATGCCTGAGGGCCACTCATGGAGGGAAAATTTGAAGCAGACATATCATAGCTTCATTTAATTTTTTTTCTTACACGGCTGTGAAGTATACTAACGACCATGGCCCAGTTTCCATACTTAAAATGATATTCAGTCGGAGCCCATGCTCTTGACAAACAAAACATACAGGCGTTTATAGTATTCATGCTTCCTTCTCTCAGTCTACTTCTTGAAGAATTACCTTCAGTGTGGTCAGAAGCATTAGAAAATAAAATAAGATTCCTGATAAGGAAAGATTGGAATATCCCAAAGCCTTGTTGGCTTGAGTTCTCAGCTGTTGCCTGTCATACCTCCCCAGTGTGGCAAACCGGAAAAAGCACCAAGAATCACATTGTACTGACTTTCCCTGTTCTCGTTATACTTCATCATAGCATTGATCTGTGCATCTTAAATGGCACTAATCTGTTTCATTCATCTTAATATCCCCGTCATAACGCTGGCTGCACAGCAGGGTTCGGTAAGTCTTTTCTAAATCAATAACTCTCCAAATGCACAAGTGTATGAACAAATGAATGCTAGTGCTCTGTCCCCATTGTTATCATGGTTCATCTCACCCCTGGCCTTGAACGTGGATCGCACCCTTCCTTACCTCCATCCATTCACACTAGGGTTGCCAAGTATAGCCAAGACAGGGGACACTAGTTAAAATGGAAAACACAGTAGGGTAAGAATGTCCCGTGAGAATTCATTGTTTATCTGCAATTCGAATGTAACTCTGAGTCCTGTATTCGACCTGGCAACCCTAACACAGGCCACCGGCCCCAGTCACTGACGCCTGTTTCTGCGCCACTGCGGCCCTGGCCGTCTCAATGCTCATCTCGCTAGGCTGGGCTGGAAGGTCAGCCAGGACGGCTCTAGCCTTAATGAAAGGACATTTGGACCTTCTGCCCCACCTCCAATGGTCAAGGTCTCCAAGAGCTTCCTAAAGAAAACAAGGGCTGCGGTGAGGAGGGAGGCATCCATCTGAACACTTGCCTCTTTTGTCTAAGACAAAGAAAAGAGCTATTCAGAAACCAAATTGATTAAAATTGAGGGAAATTGCCGGACCATTGATAATTGCAGCTAAAGGGCAGTGGTCACTCGGACTGATTGTCACTTCACAGAGAGCGGCCGCACCAACGGCCAATCAAGGGCATTAGCGAGAGGCAACCTTTTAGTGACCCACGATTCCCCCCTCGGGAAGCATTTCACACAAGCCTTTAAAGCCAGGCCAAAGCATTTTCCGCACCATATTTACCTTTAATTCCCAAACCCAGGGGGACTGAAAATCGTTCAGACTCTAAATGTCTTTCACATGCCGAAGAGATGAATGCAACGGGCCTCCGCCGGAGTCTGTCTCCGTTCACCAGCCTTTGAACTCTCACAAGCGGGGAGACCCCGTGGCCCCCACACATTGCAGGGACTCTGGTTACCCACCTTCCTGCACCCCCCTCCCCGTTCAGAAAAGCTGCTTCTGTTCAGCGCCACAAAAACCTGAGCACTCGTCTGGAGTGTATTTTTCTTCTCTTACCTCCTCTCCCAGTGGCGCTTTGACAAAGACAAATCTCTCCCCGGTTTTGAAAGGAGTCTATATTTATAAGTTTGGTGGAAGAATTCTGACCTGGGACCCGGGAGACGGGGAGTGGTCCCAGCTCAGACACACAGACACGATGAACAGTTTCTGGCAAGTTGTAGAACTTTTCTAGGCCTCAGCTTCCTCATTGAGAAAATGACAGTGTTGGACACAGTCCACAGTCAAAACAGTGCCAATCACTGCAGTACCTGGGAACTCCAAAGAAAAAACACCACACTTTATATAGACATGTAACATTTGCAAATAATAGACTTGAAATAATATATAATAAATGCTTTCTTCTTTGGAATTGCCTACATATATATAATTTGAACTAATAAACCTAAAATAATGTATAAAATATTTTCTTCTTTGGAATTGCAACATATAATTTTAAATATTAGGCTTAAAATAATAAATAATTTTTTTCTTTGGAACTGGCATATATGTAAATGTTTAAATAACAGACTTAAAATAAGGTATGATATATAATATGTTGTGTGTGTGTGTTACAATATTCACATATTTCCTCTATAACTATGCATGGAAATAGAAGGAGGTGTCGATACAGATACGGCAATTCCACAGACAGTAGTAGGCACATTTGTGTGTTTGAGATCAGTCACCTACAGTGCAAATAAACTCTCTGGTGACTCTGCAGATTAAACAGGGATCTGGACATCACGGCAGAAACAGGTTCCAGGCTTCTCCTGGTTACCAGGTCACACTGGGACACTGAGTGTTTTTTCTCTCCTATGTATTCCCAGGAGCCTGGGGGCTGTATGTGGAGGAGCAAGTGAGGCAGGGCCTCCAGGGGCGCTGAAGAGGTCGAAGCGGTCTGCCTGATGCAGGAAGGGAAGCGAAGGCACCCTCTGTCTCCCAACCAGGAAGCCCCACACGCTTCCCCAGAGCAGAAGGAAGGGTGAATACCCAGTTGCCTCTGGGCAGGGACAGCCTCAGGTGAGCTCAGTGCTTCCCGTCGGTCACCCCATCACCCCTGCCCTGGCCTGTGGCAGAGGATGCTCTGGTAGGAGAGCTGCCTTATGACTGACATTAGGCCTGAAGATCAGGTCTGCAGGTGGCCTCCCTGTGCTAACTGCAGTCTCCCACCACTTAGGAATCCACATCACTACCCTCTACAAGCATCCCCTCCCAAGAAAAGGAGGCGAGGTAGCTGTCTGGAACCTGGATTCTGGCTCCAGAGGAGCTGAAAAACGACTTATGTGACCTTGAGATCTTCCCTGCACCTGACCGTGCCTCCCATGCCTCACCTGAGAGTGAGGAGGTCGGCTGATATTGACAAGGTCCATTCTAGCTGTGGAAGAATGCAAACATTTTTTAAACTTCTGTGGCCACGGTTTAGATAACCTAGTAAAAAGGTATGTAAATATCATTACTTAGTAGTTTCTAGCAACAAAAAAGGCACAAACTGAATATACAAAATTATATGAAAATAAGGAAATGTCTGCATATTGTGGCACATCCATGTGAGGAAGATTATCCAGCCATTCGGAAGGTCGAGTGTGATCTCTATATATTACTCTCAAAAGACTGCCCATGGTAAGTTGGAAAAGTGAGACGTTTACAGAGACTTTAAGCAAGTCAAAGAAATGTGTATGTATGAATTTGACGCTTTTAACAAAAAGCACCAAAAGTGTATGTCTATTATTTTTCATAGGAACATTGATATGGATGAAAAGATTCACATTGTGCTGCTAACACTGGTTTCCTAGGGACATGGGACGGGGTGAAGGAATACTATTAGCTCTGCTTTTCCTATCTTCAAACTGCTTCACTGGTTGTAGTGAAGACAAGTTTCTTCTGTAATTTTTAAAAGAGAAATTAAGTAAATGAATTAAATAACAAGAACACTGAGGATCTCAACCACAGCTCCTCTCCTGAGAAAGGCACAGAGGGCACAGCGTAGAAGTTAAAGATCCAGGCTACAACACCAGCTACTGGAAACCGTTCCCACAAAAGTAGGTTGCTCTTTCTTTGGGGGTATATTTTCCATTCCCATGGCTGCTGCCCTGGGGGTTCACCACCTCCTGCCAGTGTTGGTACATCAGCCTCTTAACTTGACTTTGTGCTTTCAGTCCCATCCGTGCATTCTTCACATTGCTGCCAATGAAATACTCCTACATCTGGTCACGTCACACTGTTTCTTAAAAATACTCAATGACTTCTCACTGGTTAAACCATGCCGTCTACACTATTTACCACAGCAAACTAGGCTCTCCACAGTCAAGTTCTAAAGTTTTTTTCAGTTTTACCTACCAACATTTGCGTTTCATATTCTATGCTCTAGACACATTGGATGGCTCACCATTTGTTTTTTTAAAACATCCTCTGACTTTTCATGGCTCAGTGTTATTTCATATGCTATTTTCCTCAATCTGAATTCAGTATTTCTTATGCATGTCTGGTGAGCTCCTGCGTATCCTTCAAGACCCAATCTAAATATCCTCACACAGCCCTAGACAGCGACCCCCTGCACAGAGCCTGTGCACGCTGCCACAGCCATTTTTTCATCGGTCACTAAAAACAACTCCAGGATAATATGATACATGATATATTGGAAACATTTGTCTTGTACATGTATGTGTGTATGTGTGTGTGTATGTGCACAGGGTCTGGCCCAAATAATGCCCCTTTTTATTATAAAATCTTTTACTACAAAATCAGAAACATGTAATTCTGTAACATAACAAGATCACACTCAAGCACACCATATGACATTTTAGGTAAAATGTTCAAATTGCTGTCCATCTCATGTGAGACACTCATGGACCCTATCAACCACATTAAAGCAAGTCTTACTTTTGCCAGACCCTATGTGTGTGTCCATACATATATACATATATATGTATACACACACATATATGTATACACACATATACATATACACACACACACACATATTTGGTGTATATATACACCAAAAATCGAGGATTGCTGTACAATAGACTTGAACAGAACCTCAGTGACACAGCACCTGCAAGGAATACAACTGCACCTGTGTTCGAATCATATGGACAGAGATCCACATGGTTTGTATCGTCAGCTTTGAAATGTGTTTCAGCTTAATTGTACCATTCAGCCTAAGAGACTTTTTATGTCATAAGTGACTCTGAGCCAGTAAATAGCATTGTACACTGACTGTAAAAAAAGAACAACCAGACCTAGAGATCAACAGACACAACTTCCTCACTTCACGCCGCAGAAGACTGAAGAGTAATATAGTTGAATAAGATCCTACCATGTTGGACACACACTTAATATGATGACAGAGCTGAAACTTGAACGTGAAACCTCTGATGCACCGTCCAGAAAGTGTCCAGCTGCACAATATCACAGTGCAAGATCGACATGACTCTTCAGTCCATTGGCTGTGTATTTTGCCTAGCAAACTTAGCACAACTCATGTTTATTCAAGGTCTATATTTTTTAGTAAGCATAAGCTAGTTGTCATCTCACTCATAGACCTTACCTCATCTCTCCAACTTGAGAAAAAGGGATCAAAAACTAGGCGGTTCTCGCTCCTGTACTGGGTCATCTCTGCCCACAGGCGTTCCAGGGCAGCTACCTGCAGGACTATCTGACACAGGGAACACAGTGACATGTAGGGATGTGTATAGCATGGCCACTCCCTGTTCAACTTCTAGCCATTCTCGTTAGCCTTTGGGCCCATGAAGGCGTCATGATTCCTGTATTTGGCATCCCCACGCAGCCAGCTCAGGGGTTTGGTAAATACAAGATGGCTAGTAGATTTTTGATGAAACAGTGAAATGAGGAGGAACTCATACCTCAGAATGGTGGTCTGTTAGCCAGGTTAAGGGCACGCATTCGATTTCTCCTCCTAAACACTCCTGGAGTGCTTTGTTCGCATCGTCCTCACGACACTTGCCTCAGCCCACGTGTGCCCACAAAGGTCCTCAACCAGCATATACACTCCTTGATGGCAGACTCCTTGCTTCTTTTTTTTTCTTAAGTTTCCCTCAGAACACATATGCCCCCACCAATCATCCGAGCCTAATGCCTGTAATGCCTGTCACATTGAAGGAGCTCATTATATGTTTACTGAATGAAAATGAATCTATAATCAAGGGATTGGCTAGGATGATCTCTCTCTCAAGGAGAAGTTCAATCCCAGTGATCATGATTCCAGAGTGTTGATGAAGGTGTCTGCCAAAATGTCTCAGTTTGGTCCCGGATCTTGTTTCATAAGCCATTGGGATTCACGCAGTACCTGGTGAGAGAATGCCCCAGGAAAATTCATACTCACTCAGCTGCACTGTTCCTTGGAATGCCATGCTCGGAAATGAATGCTCCCTTTGCTAATGTATTCAGGAGTGGCATGTACTATACCCAGATGCCAACAAGGGGATTTGCAACATTGTCTATTTTATATTTCTCTCATTTTATTTACTTTATTTTTACTTTGTTCCTAAAGAGTGGTAAACCTTGTCATTCTTGAATCCAACCAAATACATCTCAAGTTGCACTAAGTAAGTAGAGGCCAAACTATATTCCCATATCAAAGGACTAAATAAAAAATCCTTATGTTCTTGAGAATTCATCTCATATGAACCGTACTTCCTACAGATTATGCCAGGATGACCCGAGAACAGAGCACAGGACTTAAATTGTATCGCTGTATGGAAAAGTCAGAAAGTACTGAGTCTTTATGGTGAAATGCTAGAAGGAGTCAGGATGCCCAGAAAACTAAATTATGCCAGTGTAAAACATTCTGTGTTATTTATAAGTGGGAGTTGTCAGGTCAGCTCAATCAATTATTCACCGTTCGTTCAATTTGGCTTTGTATAAATCTCCACTTGATTGTGAAGCCACACACAGGCAGTGATAAGGACTGAGTGTCAAACATTAAACTGAGGACAGCTGCAAAACTGACAAATTCTGCCTCCTCAGTTGGCTTCCTTCCTCTGCGTCTTCCCTGTGCCCAACACACATCATGTTGTCTGATTTTCACATGTACAATATGTCATGGACAGAAGCTCTAGCCCGTCACCCAAAGAGCATGAGTTGTGCGACATCTTTGCTTTATGATTCTGAAACCCAGAATTCCAGCCAGTACCTATCACCTGGGTGGCTCGTGAGGGTTTAACAAAAGCACAAATAACGACGGCAAGGAGAGCGAGATCAGCCATCCTTTCCATATTCCCTGTTACGTGGCAGCATTTGTGCAAAGCACTTTAGAGATGTGATTTTATTTAGTCCTGCCAACACCCTTTGAAAATGTTATTTCTATTACTTTCCAGTTGAAGAAGCTGAGATTTGAGATGTTAAGACACTTGTCCAAGGTCACAAGGTTATAATTTGCAGAGCCACGATTCTAGCACCCCAGAGGTATTGGGCAAATGCTCATTTTGATCCCATCTCTTTCTTCTCTCGATTTCCCTCCTTGAGAATGGGCAATCAGGTCGTTTTCTCTCTCGCTGCCATTGCTGGGGGCTCTGATTTCAGCAACATCTCTGCCCCAAAGCCCTTTCAGGGTGGCCCTTTATTAACAGTATGATCCATTTATAAGCATATTTCTGAAATCTGCCCTTGGGATCAATAATCTTTTTAGCAATCAACTATAGCAAATTCTCTGCAGGGAGCCCTGAGGAAGACAATCAGGCCAGAGGAAGCACTTGCATAATTAAAAAGGACAAGCCCCACTTACAAGGTGAAAAGAAAGAGAGAACAAGACATAGAAATTGATGGAAAATTCAATCCCAAAGACCCAATCTCAGATCAAATGAATTGTTTTGTCGCTCTGAACACTTAGCGGAGTCACTTTAATTGCTGGAACTCGCTGAGGTACTCTGTGGATGATTTATATGGGCACGGGGCTGGCCCAGCAGACTTGAGTCTCTAAAGGAAAGGAGGTTGATGACATTGGTCAGGGTGGGCACCTCTCACAGCGGTATTAGAACCACCGGTGTGGGCAGTCCCAAGGATGTGGCTCTTGCCTCTCATATTTGCTGTATATAGAAGTTTCTCTGCATATCTACTTCTGGCTTTAAAAGCAAGCTTCCCTGCAGGACATTTTTAAAGTACAGGCCCTGAGAGCCAAATCTCCTAGGTTCAAATTGCACCTCCTCTGCCTACTAACCATGTGGCCTGGAGAAAGTCAAATCGGCTCTCTAAGCCTCAATTTTTCCTGTTCCGAAATACTGACCGACTTTCATCAATACTGACAAAGCAACGAGTCAGAGTAGAATTGCATCAGCTTTGCTGCCAACAGGCAAGAACCATTGCTGGTGTATATATGTCACTGCATCTTTATACTTACCATGAACAACTGTATTTGTAATATGCATTTAGAAATTTGGTTCATAATCAGAGGAGATTCCACATTGGGGTCTCTGAGTTATTTTAGAAAAGTATAAACCCTGAGGAGGGGGTTTTGGGAACCCCCGATGTACAGCCAGTTGGTCAGATTTCAGGGGAAGACGTAGGCTTGTGATTGGCATACGAGGAGAGGGCAGTATTATGGGAGTGAGCCCTTAGCCTGTGGGGTCTGCACTGGCTCCAGGTAGACAGTGTCAAGTTGAACAAACTGTAGGACACCCAGTTGGTGTACAGAGATGGAGAATGTGTTGCTGGTGTGAGAAAAAAGCCCACATATTTCGTGTCAGAAGTAAAAAGTAAAAATTTCCTTTAGCACCTTAATTATTGTTTCCTACATTAAGATCCTGTGTAATATTTTATTTGTTTGGGGGAGCCTATTGATTAAAAACATAGGATTGAGAGAAGGACTAATTCACCCCTGGAGTGAGCGAAGTAGCTTGACTGAGATCACTCCGCACAGGGCAGGAGCCAGCACCCTCTCCAACGCCTGTATCCGGGGCTATCTATCGTCGTGGCCCCCAAGTCCCGGCCCTGACACGTTGACTGCTGCAGCCCAGCGCTGAGGTCACGTTCTTGTGTGGCTCTGGCTCTTTAACGCGGTCTGGCGGGGTCTGTGAAAGCCCCTGTGGAAGTTCAGGGGGTCACAGATGGGTTGTAAGGAAATGGCCGGGATGCCTGTCTCACAGCCTCAGGTCGGATGATACTGAGTTGGTGGACCGAGGGGAGCAGGGGCGGAGGAAACACAAAAAGCTTGGCATTGTTCCCTTAGCCCCTTCGCTTCCTCAGCTGACTCATTTGGGCAACAACACACAGGAAAAAAGCACAGAACTCCGGAGCCTTATTAGAATGATAAAGTGGTCTTTAGGGCATCCTAGGAAGTCAGTGACGGAGTTGTGAGACTTGATAATGAAAGACCAGGACGTTTTATTATTTTGCAACATTTCTGAAGAACAGCCTTTTAAACAAGATTTTAAAATGTAGACTTCAGAAAATTTTAATAAAAGGTTGATTGGAAAATAATATGGCAGTTCCTCAAAAAATCAAATATGTAATTACCACTAAGAATTCCACTTCCGGATATACGCCTAAAATAATTAAAAGCAGGATCTTGAGCAGATATGTACACATCCATATTCATAATAGCATTATTCACAATGTCCAAAAGGTGTAAGCAATCCATGAATACGTAAACAGATTGTGGTAGATCCATACCGCAGAATATCATTCCGCCTTAAAAAGGAGTGGCAATCTGACACATGCCACAGCAGGGACGAGCCTTGGAGACGTGATGCAAAGGGAAATAAGCCAAACACGAAAGCGCAAGTGCTGTATGGTTTCACTTATAGGAGAGCCATCCACAGTAGTCAAATCCGGAGGCGGAAAGTAGAGTGACAGTTGCCAGGGGCTCAGCGGGGAGGGACGGATGAATCGTTGGTGTTTAATGGGGACACAGTTTCAGCTGCAGATGGATGCTGGTGATGGTTACACAGTATTGGGAATGCACTTACTGCCACCGAACTGTACAAAACGTTAAAACTCTCCAAAGTGGTTAAAATGATCCATTTTATGCTGTGCGTATTTTACCACAATGAAAAAAGATGCATGCTAGGCAGTGTTTCTAGGTGCATGTGTGTGTATTGTGTTTCACAAAGAAGAAAAATGCGAGGTGCTACACTCTGTGTGCCGTGGCCTTTCACTCCACTCTGACGTCTTCCGATTAGCACTGTATTACCAGCAGTACAGTAAACAGGATGCCCAATGTGGCCGGAACTGGATTTCTGGAGAAGGATGCTGGATTTAATCTTTTTAGGAAAAATCGCATAGCTGTGATTTATTATTAGCAGCTTAATGTGAGTTATTTTAAAGAGACAGCGCTCTTCTCAGCTGCCACCTGGAGGGAAGAAGTGGCTCAGACCTCAGGAATGGTCACTTGTGAGCACACAGGAGACGCGGCCCCTTCCGGCCACTCTACGCAACAGCTCGCCCAGCGCATTGTTTCGGGGATATCCTTATCTTTTTATGGAAAGCTTAGGAGAGAAACAAGGGCCCCTTCCTCCCGAGGTTGTGGAAAGGGTAAACATAAAATCAATGTGTGTGAAAGTGCTCGGCCAACACCCAGCCCACAGCAGGCAGAACATTCTAGAACTTATGCTAAAAATGCCTACTACACTCCAGGCATGTTCAGATTAACTCACAATTCGTAATTGAGCATTTATTATGCGCCTGGCTCTTCGCAAGTCAACGATGGTAAGACAATGAATAAAATAAGATCTCTGCTTTCACGGTGCTTACAGTTTACAAGGGGGACAGAAAACAGACAAACAACCGCACACCGCCAGTGGAGGTAAATTTGAGAAGAAAGCTAAAGAAGCAAAGGAGGAGGGGAAATGAGTGATGGGAGGGTGCTCTTTCATCCAGGGTACCCTGGGAAGGCTCTTTAAATCAGAAAACATTTGAACAGAGACCCAAAGAGCAGGCAGAGAGCCCTGTGTATGGACAGATGAGTGGCGTGTGGTCTGGGCAATGGGAATAGCAAGCAAATTCCCTGAGGTGGAGACGTGTTTAGAAAGTTCCTGAAATTGCATGGAAGACAGTGTAGCTGGAAAAGAGTAGAAAGGAGTGAGGACACGTTGGATTTGGGGCACAGGAGGGAGGAGTCAGGCGTGAGAGTTGTTGACATTACAGCCTGGACAATGGTGGAGTGAAGCTGCCCTTTGCTGGGCTGTGAAAGGCTTGTAGGAGGAAGAACTTGGAGGGGAAATCAAGAGTTTGCATTTTCACATGCTACATTTGAGATCATATAAGCATCCAAGTGGAGACACCAGGTGGACAGGTGAGTTTGGCGTTCTTAGGAAAGATCAGAACTGGACACATAAACGGGGAAGTCAGTGGTGGAGGGAGGTGGAAAGCAATGGGTTTGGATGAATCAGGACAGACGAGAGATCAGAGAGATTAACCACACAGTGTGGTGTACCCTGAACAGGACCGTAGGTTAAGGCCTTGGGGCAGGTTAGCCTCAGGGTAAATCCTGCCATGGCTGTTACTACGTGAGGATTTCTAAACAAGTTACTCTCCTTAGGCCTCAATCTACTCAACTGCACCCAACTCATGAAGTTGTTGTGGGGATCATGATATCCAATATCTACTAAGCTCTCAGGAAATTGTACGTCATTCCCTTGCTTAAAACCTGTAGAAACTGCACTTTGCTATCAAAACAAAATCTACAACCCCTGGCATGGCCTCCAAGGCATTTGCTCCAAACTTTCTTCTCCCTTCTCCTGGCTCTTCCTCATCCCTTAAATTTCATGTTAAATGTACCTTCCTGGGCCAGTGGTTCCCTGGACAAGCTGACGGCATCACTACACTTAGCAATCCCCTCTTGCCCACCTGCACTCAAGGTGAAAATTGGACCCGTGCACTGCCATTGGCAAATACTATAGTGAAGTCTATTCTGCTTACTGTCAGATGGAGAAGTGGAAGGAAATCGATGTTTTCAAAGTTCTTATTTGATTTCAGGCGGTATATTGTGCACTTTCTATATAGTTAATCCATTAAGCTTCCAAATGCTTATTGAGGTAAATGGTACTATCTTTCTTTGAGGGACAGAGAACTGAGGACCAAAGATGTTCATCTTTGTCCAAGGACACAAAGCTAGCAGGTGAGGAAGCTGTGTTTTCAAGCCAAATCTGTGTGTCCCCCCCACCCCCAACCGATGATCACTCCTCCATACCTTGCAGCACTGGAAGATACATTCTGCTTGTGCAAAACCTCTGACCTGAATGCTGGGCCTGAGAATCAGAGCTATGACTAGGGGCCTGTAATTATACATTGCTATAACATGGCCCATAAAAAGTGATTATAAAGACAGCTGCGAAAGGCCCTAGTCCCTTCTACTTCCGTTTCCTTGGCACCTTTACTGAGCAAGGAAGGCCCTTGGGATAGATTTTCTTTTATGATCCTGTAGGTGGCGCCACACAGAAGCAGGTAGTAACAGATGACTGCCCTAACAACTCTCAGAGGTGGGAGCCACCCTCCAGCCTCTAGGGAGAAATAAGTAAGGGTGCCACAGGTTTGTCACAGGTATTAAAAGAAAATCGGTGCCTAAACACAAAAACAGAAAGAGTAAAAGAGTCCCTGTACCATTTCCGTGGGTTTGGCACCGGAAAGTAGAAGGCGCTAAGACTTGGCGTCAGCACAGCCACACTCTGAGCCTCTGTCACTCACCGGTTGTGCGACCGCAGGAGAGCAGCCATCTTCCTCCCCTGAGTCTCACTTCAGTCAAACACCAACTTCACAAAGAGGCGGTGGGGCTGCACTAGGAAATTGCAAAGTGACAGGGCTCCGGCTCTAACTGTCATCTTGTTCAAGTGGCCCCGCGTGATGCAAAGTGGATGCTGAATAAATTTAAAAGATTGAAATACAGGCCTGGAGAGGAGTTCTGCATCGCACGTATCAGACCATCATCATATCAGGAGGCAAGTACTCGAGTGCAACCCGAAAGAGTTGTTTTGATCTTTGACAAGGTATAATTTCCATAAGCCTCAGCGGCCTCATTTATAAAATAATGTGGCTGGTGTTTCATCGGTCCTTCCTTGTGCCATGAGCTCTACAGAAGAGACCACTTGAGATTTCCTTCTACATTTGAAATGGATGGTTCTTTTTTTTCCCCCATGGTAAAAAGCATTTATTTTCATCTAATTCCTAGAGCAGGTATTTATCATTATTTCTCATGACCCAAATGGGTCAAAATGTTTATGATACTATTTAGCTATTAAATCTAGTTGTATTTATTGTCTACCTTTGTTCAAATATACCACCTAGAAAAATAACACCCGGGAGACTGGTTAGTTTCTTCCTAGCACTAGTCAGATAAACACCGCTAGGTAGAGATGTCGTAGATCCAAGAGTTTCTCTAGGTCTTTGTGTTGGAATCTACTTTAACACTAATGTAAAAGTAACAACATATATGTATCAGAATAGGTCAGTTCTAGTGTCCACCAACGATTTCCATCTTCTGAGCTTCTAGAAGGGGAAATGTGCTTCATTCTCTTTGTTCTGATTCATCAAGGTATATCAGTGTTTACAAAATTGTATCTTTAGAGAATAGGTGTCTCCATACCTCCTAATCATAAAAATCCATTCATTTAGTCACCCTACATGTTGCCCTATATTATGTCTCAAATACCAATTCATGATAACCTGAGGTCCCTGAAGAGAGAATGCACTTGATGATATTACTCATATAATTAACTAACATCAGGTATCAGGAAGTACTCAGTGAACAGTAGGTTCTCATTAAATGCATACTATGAGAACATACTATATGCCAGGTATTTCCTCCTGCCTAACTCCTTAATTCTCTTAAGTATTTATTGAGTTCCTGCTATATATCAGGCAATGTGCATAACGGGGCTAAAAACATCCACCACTGTGGCCTTGAGCTTATAATCTACTGCGGGGATGCACACATTGAATAATCAGTAATTATTCATAACATCGTTGCTGTAAAAGAAAAGAACAGAAAGCCGTGGCAGAGAATAACAGGGAAGGGACCACATAGGATGAGTGACAGAGAAGATGTTTCTGAGGAGATGGTAACAAAGCTGAGACCTCAACAATAGGAAGTGGACAAGTATGAATGTTCTCCACGAGGAGAACATTCCAGGTGGAAACAAGAACATATACAAAACCCATGAGGCAGAAAAGAGCTGGGAGCATTTTGGAGACGTTAACATCTGCATGGCTAAAAGGCAAGAAACAAGCCATAGAAGGCTGCAAGACATGCTTGGAGAGGTAGGCAAGGGCCAGACCATAGAGTGACTTAATCCATAACAAGGAGGTTATTATAAACACAAGAACCTTCTGAATGCTTTTCAGCAGAGGAGTGAAATAATATAAGTTTTAAAATGTCCAGTCAATGTTGTGGCAGAAAGACTGTGTGAGCTGGTTTCAGTACGTGCAGAAGACCAATTGGGAGGATGTCTTCTATGTTCTTATTTTTTTGTTTGTGTGTGTTTTTTGGTGACTCATCATCGGGCCCCAGCAAGAAATAGCACTTTCAAACAGGACAATTTGGGAGTTCAATACAGGAAAGAGGTGGAGGTGGGGTAGGTGGGGAAGCCACAGGAGGGCAGTGCAGTTTCTTGAGGACAAGGAACAGCAGCAGCCGTCACTATACCTGACACACGGGGGCCGGTAAAAGGAGAGCTAGCTGGGACATGGAGACAGAGGCTCTCCAATGAGGACCCCAGCAAGTCTGTGGCAATCCTGGAAGGAGGGGGCCCATGGAACACACCCCCCGACCTCACCCTTCTCCTCCATCCAGTTTCATGCTGGTACTTTTCATTGACTGAATCCCACCATACTCCCAATGTCAAGGGAGCTTGTTGATGTAGTTTGGACAGATCAGCCTGCTGAGGAATAGAGCAGAATAGAATGGAAGGGAGGAGAACAGGTTGGGAAGGGAAAATGGAAAATATGTTACCCAGGTGATAGTGGAGATAAAGGTAAATAAAGGCCCTGGCTGGTGTGGCTCAGTAGATTGAGTGCCAGCCTGCGAACCAAAGGGTCCCTGGTTCGATTCCCAGTCAGGGCACATGCCTGGGTTGCAGGCCAGGTCCCCAGTAGGGGTGCATGAGAGGCAGCCACACACTGCTGTTTCTCTCCCTCTCTTCTCCCTCCCTTCCCCTCTGACTAAAAATAAATAAATGCGGTTTTTTTTATTTTAAATGCTAAGAAAATTACATTTCTAAAAAAAAAGGCAAATAAAGAATTCAAAATGTTCTTCATAGATTCTTGACAGAATTCCCATGAGATGTAGATGTGGTTTATATGGGGAGTAGAGGAGACGGAGGGGATAACTATGAACCTTAGGCTTCTACTCAGAGTATTGGGGTTTATTATGATGCTGTTTACTAAGACATGGTAGACTTGGGGCAGAATGGATTCTTGAGCAGAAGCTCCAAGTTAATAGGCATGCAAAGTGTAAGATGTCTAAGAAGCAACCAGGTGGCAACATCAACTGGGCAGGTAGATGAACAAGCTCATATCTCAAAAGACACATCTAGGTTGGAGAGAGAAATTCAAGAGTTGTCAGCATACACAGCCGTTTAACGAGATGATAATACCATGATCTAGAAAGAGACTATAAAGAGGAGAGAGGAGATGACCTATTTGCATGCTCCGAGATCAGGTAGGGGAGGAGAAACCAGCACAGAAGATGGAGCAGAGGGAGCCTGAGTGGCAGAAAGAAAACCAGGAATGAATGAGGTCACAGAGTACGTTTCAAATAGGAGGGCGGGTCAATTGTGGTGACTATACAGTGAACGTGATAGCACTTCAAGACCAGCCTCTGTATGGGGAGCAGGCAGAAATCAGATTAGAAGTAGATTTTTCATAATATGCCTGTAATATAGGTTTCATTAATTATCTTATTTTAACAAATGAAAAAATAATGCTAAGATGACCTAAGCACCTCTTTCATTTAGTTACTAAAGATTTGATCTGAACACAGATTTTTTGATTCCCCAAACCCATTATGTTTCCCATTCTGCTGAGTAATTCTCTGCCTCTAGGAGTCATGCTACACAGGGAAAAGTCTGGAAGGCATTGTCAAGTTAGCATCTAAACCCAGTTTTCTGCCAGATCTGACCTTCTCTCAGCTCTGACTCCTGAAGGCAAAAGATGAGAAAAGGCTTCCCCTCCAAAGGGGTAAAAAATAACATAAAATAAATGGCAAGATATTAATCTTGAGACCATTTACAAAGGTGTTAAGTGCCCTCGTTGGCATTAAGAGCAATGAGCTTCAAATATCACTTGTACAGCAAGCTGCTTAGCTCTGCAGATAACAAGTCACAGCAGGCCTTCTTGGGTTGCAAATGCAGTCCCTCTGTTTGCCAATTAACTCTTTCCCACATTGCTTTTTATATAACCAGCCAAGAAGCTTTGCTGAGACAGCATGATCTGCTAGAAAACAGTGCTGGCCCAGGGGTTGGAAGAGATGATGCATTAGGAACCATGTGGTGGTGGCAACCAACTGTAGCAGGAGCAGTAACAGAGCAGCCATGGGGAAGCCGAAGCCTTTGAGGACCCTCTATTTTTCTGAAATACATTCCCATGTTTTCTGAGCATCATATCAGCCAGTTTCATAGTCGAGGCATTGTTCTTTCACCTCCAGACATTTCAGTGCGTCCAAGTTGTTTGGAGCTTGCTGTGGTCTTTCCAAGGGCACTGCCAGTCGCTGGTAAATCATTCGTTTAACCCAGACTGGATTTCTCCAGGAGCAGGTGGCTTCGTGTCCTAGAGAGAACTATCTCGCCCACTGGAACGATGACTTCCAGCAGGGGAAGTATAGGGATCTCATGGATGATCTTTGTTTGCTTGACCTTCTAGCAATGTTGGACATAACTCACCACCCACTTTCACGAAACATGGTTTTTTGTGTGTCTTCCTGATACTACAACTTCCTGGAGCTCCTCCTACCTCAGTGATTATTCTCTCTCAGGTTCTTGTGTTGACTTTCTTCAACCTACAACTGTTGAAACGTCCTGGGGCCTTTCTTAAAGTCTCTTTACTTTTCCACTTATGTTCTCTCTGAGGAGGGTGCTGATGTAACTGATCATCTAAAACAGGACCATCTTGAGAGAGTTCAGATGCAAAACCAGACAATAAATACTATGGGACCACAGAAGTGTTTCTAGGTGACCATGTCCTGTACACGGTGAAGGTTCTTAAAACTCTCTGCAGACTCTGGTCTCACATACTCAGCAGTCAACCTGGCATTCCTACTTGGATTCAAATAAGCATCTCAATTATAACATAGACAAAACAGAATCCTTGAGTTTATTCCTACAAACCTTTGTCATCTTCCCCATTCTAGCAAACGGCTCCATCATTCATTCACCAGGTGTTATCTGTGGTTTCTCTTTCCCCTGTCTCCATATCCAATGCATCAGCAAGTCCTACTGACCCCACTACTACCTTGGACAAAGCCACCATCACCTTGCTGCTGGACACTGAGATACACCTTAACTGGTCTTCCTTGATTATCAGCTCTCTAGAAGTGATTCCCCACACTCTGAATACATGCTCCTAACTCTGATGTACAAGATTCTGCACATGTTGGCCCTCTCCCACTTCCTCTTCCACCCCTCCTTCTCATCTACCCTGGTCCTGCCTCACTGGCATTCTCTGGGCCACGCAGTACCCCTCTTCCTACCTGGCAATCTCTGATCCTCCATGCCTAGCTTCTTCTAGACATCCAGAGTCCTGCTTAAATGATACCCCCTTAGAGAGTCTTTTTCAGCTGTGGTTCTACTCTGAACTATGAAGCACAACAAGTGATTTTAGTACCCACCCCCTCCCCTCAATTTTCTTAAGGATCATATATTACTAGTATTCTTGTAAATGCATAGAAGAAAAGTGAGTTAATTACATCCAATGTATGCCTCAGGGCCATTAGACTTAATTCTCTAGGGTGCCCCTGTTGAAAAAAGGGTGTATTTGGCACTCTTCTTCTAAAAGTGCTTATTATGAGCTGGTATTTTTCCTCATTTATTTACTTATTTATTCCCAATCTCTTCTCCTAAACAGTAAACTCCTTAAGAGTAGCAGCTATGTCCATTTTCTTTGCTGGTGCACAGTATACATTCAGTACTTGTTGGAGGGAAATAATGGAGGTATAAGGCATGAAGACAGAGAATGTAGGAAGACGAGGACTTCTCCCAAACCCTTTCTAAGGCTGACCTTCCCTCCAATTTTATTATTTTGTATTCTGCCATGTTATGTATGTCTTTGATAGTCCTCATCATAACCTGTATTATTTCATTGTTATATGGGCTTATCGTCGCTCTCCTCTCCCTAGAACATGAGACACCTTACCTGACTTGGCTGTTCTGTGTCATGTCTCACCCAAGGCCTGACATAGAACACTTTTATTGCCCAAATAAATGGTGGGGAAAAGGGCAAGTCACTGCCTAAAGAGACTCTGGTCCAGGTTGAGCTTAGATCAACCTTGCCATGGACCGTTGAGCTTGTCACTAAGCCTATTTATGTGTCAGATATCCCCATCTGCAAAATGAATACCCATTACGATTAGACCCACCTTACACATCAGAAGGAATAGATCATTTACACATAATTCTTATGTGCTGTCTTAGTCTGAGTCCCCCAGATGCAGTCTCTGAGACAAGGATTCCAGCCCAACAATTCATTTGACAATGACAAGGACACTGGCGAGGAGCAGGAAAATGGAGACAGCCACTGGTGTGGGCAACTGAGCTCAATCCCAGCGAGCACACTGGGAGGCCATGTAGAGCATGCGCCTCGGGTTGATCCCACCAAAGGGAAAGGGAACTGGGACATTTGCACTCCTGTCAATCCTTGATGGAGGGCAGTTCCTAGGGGGCACTACTT
Organism: Phyllostomus hastatus; assembly: GCF_019186645.2. Taxonomy (NCBI): domain Eukaryota; kingdom Metazoa; phylum Chordata; class Mammalia; order Chiroptera; family Phyllostomidae; genus Phyllostomus; species Phyllostomus hastatus. The sequence continues at coordinate 40,682,734 of NW_025334017.1, read as the reverse complement.
CCTGGCACTTCAGGCTGTGGTGAGGGTGGTGAGCTGGAAAGCCTTAGGTGGAGAAATGCCAGGACTACAGCTGGAAGTCGGGCTGGTCTGCATTGTAGTGGTGAGGGCAATGGGATATGGAGGGGGTATGGGGAGGGCAGCTTCCAGAAGCTTCTTCTCCAACTGTCTACTGTATGCCTGCAATAGCCCACTGTCCAGGATAGTACCTAGAGTTAGTAGGTACTTGCTTTTGTTCATGAATTCTCTGGATTGCTATACAAACTGTGGATAGTTTTACATTTTGGGGGCAAGGATGCTAAACTTCAATCAGACATCCTAAAGGATCTGGGGCCCCAAAGAGTTAGGAACTACTGGTATAGAAATCTGTCTGACTCAAGGCTTGCCCCTTTTCTATTCATCCATTCAAAAATATTGGGGCGTGAACCTCAGAGTGAGCATGAAGGCTGCACCACGCATGCGCTCACAGCAGTCTCCGGGGAAGGATGCTGATTCTCCCCACCCGTGAGAGTAGGGCTTGTCATCCCAAACTGAGCCAAGTTTACCCAGCTCTCCAAGGGGGGGAGGCACCACCCTAGCCCACATCATCCCGCCTGTTAAATGGAGGTAATAATCTCTACCTTATAAGGCTGTTGGAAGAATTATACGCCGCCATACCTGTAACAGCTTTAAGATCTAACCACAGCTTCTAGAGCGCAAGTGCAGGGACCACACTCTTGGTCTCCATTTGGACACCCAGAACTGCTGGACACATGAGTACATGGTGGGCCGATTTAAGTAGAGGGGAGACCAGTGACAGGGTGAGCAGAGAGGCCACTGAAGCCCAATGGCACACAGAGAGTGCACGTACTGTGTTTAGCAGACTAGTGTCATCGGGCCTGGACTCTCCACGTGTGTGTAAGACCCTGTGATGATGACACAGCCGGCAGGTCAGAAATAAACAGCCACTTCAGGTGCATTCCCAACGACTTCCTTGAGGCGGGGGGCAGGGCTTTGATGGAAACCGGTCTCCTGGAATCGACTGCAGGAAGCCAAGTCAGCATGCTCCCCTGAACAGGTTTCAATCTCAGTCACATTGTTTTTAAAAAATGGCTTGGCTGGTACATTTGTGCACAGTCTGTATGTCAGGCAAAGAGCCACACAGAGGAAGTAAATGGAATCACAGTCTCGTAGCTGTGTGGGCTACAAGTATTTTCAAACAATTGCTTAAAAGGACGGCTATAGCCTAGAAAAGAATCTGGCCCAGGTACAAATTCCAGCCTACTTAGTACATGTGAAGCAGTAGATCAGATTGTCCTAAGCCCCATTGTTCTCACCCAGAAACTGAATCCAGGATGAGAAGATTAGCAACAGCAGTGCATATGTGTGCACGTGTGTATGTGCCTGTGTGTGTTCAGAGAGCAAAACTGGTAGCTGTTATAAGTACCCAGCCCAGCCCTTGCTTTGATATTTTACAGATGAATTAGATGAGGAAAGGAAGAATGTAGCTAATGGTCTCAGTCATGCCTGTAAGTAAGCAAAACAGAGCTGAGTTCTGCAAACCAGCACAGGCCAAATCCGGTCTGCCTGTCTGTTTTGGTAAATGACATTCTATTAGATGACAGACACACCCAAGCATTTCTGTAGTGTCTATGGCTGCTTTTGTGCTGCACCAACAGGGCTGAGGAGTTGTGACAGACACCAGATGGTCCAGAAGCCCACAAAGTTTACTCTCTGACCTTTTACGGAAAACGTTTGTTGACCCCGGAAAGAGAAGTGAAATTCACTGTACGAGCTTCTGTCTCCGCACCAAGCTTTCCTGCCCGCATCTTCCAAGGCCAAGAACTTCCTTTTCCAATACGGCGGGAAATAGTAACGGAATTGCCCTCGAAGGAGCCTCAGACTTTCAACACTTTTCCTGCCCACATTCTCCCTTCTCCATCCCCGTCCATCTCCTCACAGTGACCCCCTAGTCTCTGCTGTCCTCACAGTGACCCCCTAATCTCTGCTGTCCTCACAGTGACCCCCTAGTCTCTGCTGTCCGTTAGGGAGGTGGAGCACAGTGCAGGGCTGAGCAGCTCCAACCAGAACGTGACCCCCTGCAACCACGGTGCGGCACGAACCAACCCATTTTGTCCTCCTGATGTATCATTTTATAGAAATTTATGTAAAGTCTTGTGTTTTTATAAAAACAAATGAGGCATTTTTAAGATGAAGCATAGGGCTGCAAAAAAAACACAAAAAACAACAATTCCTAGTCTGCTGTTGGTCTTGCTAATGTCCTCTCCCGGAAAACGCACTTGCCCTCCTCTATGTCGGAGTGTTTAAAAGAGGAATTTGACAAGCGTTCTATGCTGGAGCCTGATGTTTCAGAGTCGGGCGACCGCATCTGCCTCTTTGGTCCATTGCCAACTGACTGTGTGACTTAAATTCTCCAAGTGCACTCACTGCTTCCCATTCTCCAGAGTAGGGGGTAAGAATGTCTCCCTGGGAAGGCCAGACTGAGAGGGGAAAAAAGGCAATTAGTACCCACGGCTCTCAAACCTGACTGCACACGAAAACTATGAGGAACTTTCTGGATGCCCCAGCCCCACCCTCAGACAAATTAAAACAAATAGGGAGCAGGGACTAGCACTGGCATCTTCCAGTTGCTCCAGGTGATTCTACTGTGAAGGATGGGTTACGAAAAGATTGATGGGCACTGAAGTGTTTGCATGATGCTGACTCAACAGGTCATCGGTGAACGGTAGCTTAAAGGGGGAGTGGGCATGTGGCGCTCACCTGGGCCTGCCTCCTCCTCCTCCTCTGCAAGCTCCAACTCACCCTGGCGTGGCAAACAGCCTGAGGTGAACGTGTCACCCCACCCATGTAATGTACTCACACTGCAGAGCCCAATGGCGCCCTTAAATCACATCATGGAGACAGCTTCTGCCTGCATCTGATGCCGGCCCAGGTCTAAGGCGGTTGCTGCTGTCACGGCATCTGGGGTTGAATACTAGTGCCCATCAGGTCACAGGAACCCATGTCCAGTAGAGGTCTGGGGAAATACATACTTTCGGCTCTTTTGGGGACCCCTAAGAATTCATGAGGTGCTCTGGAAACACTCTGGAGCTCCACCTGCTTGATATGGACATGGACCAAAGCATGTGCACATGCGTGCACATGTGTGTAATTATGTATGTGTGCCCCCTGACCTCGAAGTCGGAGTCCTGGCTTCTCTCCTATCTTGTCCTTGCCTGGGTTCCCCGTGAAGCACCTGAGTCAGCGCTTGTACCCAGGTAGTATACTTGAGAGGAGATCTCAAGGACCATGAGTGAAGCGAGGAGGAGGAACAGAAACGTAAATAGATGCTAAGAATTTGGTCATGAGTGATCGTGGCTCAGTCTCTCCCCGACTTGTAACATGTCTGAGAACAACTCATGTGCAGGAAAGAAAAAGGGAAACCTTTCCCCAGCAGTCTCAGTTCCCCTTTGGACAGGAGCAACCCTCCAGCACGAACCTCTCAGATAACCCATCATTCAAAGCTAAACTGAGCTCTACAGTGTGCCAGAGAAGCCCCGAGCAGGAAGATCACCTGTGCACAAAAGCAGCTGAAACTACAAGGAGCCGCCTGCCCAGACGTGGGGGTGGGAGGATCAGACACTGTGTGAAAAGGTGCCTGATACACAGCTTTCCCACTGAGTCCCTGACGCAGCAGGTGTCCCAGCGTATTTCATTTGGCCCTCCCCAATCCCCAAGAGGCTGGCATCTTTCTGTTCGTTTGATAGGTGAGGAAACTGGGACTCAGGCATGTCAGGTGACTTGGAGTGGCTGAACATTCAGGCCAGGCTACCCACCTCGGAGCCCTCTGCTGTTTTACAAGCTGGGCCATGGAGATTCTGATATGTCATTTCACCCTTCTGATGCTCGGTGTCCCTTCTTTGTAACATCATAGCAATAGCCTCTGCCTCCTTTCTGAGCTGTGATGAAGACCAAATGAGAACTGTGTACAAACTATAAAGAAAAGTGCATGTGCAAGGAATTCATTTTTTTTTCAAAAGGCAAAAAAGCAAAACCACCACTCACTGCATGTTTGCAGTAGCAGAGGGTGGGAAGAACAGGTTCCAAAGCCGCATCCATGGCTGGGGCGGTTCTGCTTGAATAGACAGGCTGCCACGGAGTTCTTCCTGGTCTGGGGACAGCCTTTTTCTGGGGTTCAAAGAAACACCTAAGCCACTAGGGGCAGGAGGACAGTTGCAGGGTGTGCCTCTGCTTGTCCTAGAGGAACAAAGGCTAAGAACCCCAGTTCCTCTCCTACGTATGAGGTGAAGCAGCTTTGCAATTGAAAGAAGAGAACAACCTGCCTGCAGCAATTATGTTTTCGTTACTCTTCCCAGGCTGCTGTGTCACAAATCACACTTTCATTCGGGGCATGTTGGTGCAGAGCTGCTGATTGCAGTTCCCAGCATTCCACCAGCTGACTGCTCCAGCCTAGCCTTGGGAGCAGCAAGCCCGTGACTCATTAGCAGAAAGACCTGCCCACACACTGCAGACCCTGGGGAGCAGATGATATGTATTTAAGGCAATTCTCTCCATTTGAAAATAACTGCAAAGTCCTTTTTACTATCAGGCTCCTGTTGGGATTTTTCAAGAAAGAGAGACCGCGAAACCCTTGAAGATTCCCGTGTTCACCTGCAATACAACTCAGCTGACAGTGCTGACACTGGGCAAAGCTTTGACTCACAGGCACAAACACAACACACCCAGGCGCCCTGGCTTCAAAGAATTGGGATTTAAAGTGACAAGACTTGCAAGCGCTGGAGCGCTGCAATGCTCATGCCGCCATCATGTGGTTGGAGGCAGAACTGCACCAGGAATGGAATCTGCCCATTTGTCTTTTCCTCCTACTCTCCTTCCCTCCCTGCCTCCTTTCTTCCTCCTCTCTCTTCCTTATCCCCTTCGTTCCTTCCTCCTTTTTTACACTGTGACAAACACCAAGATACAAAAATGCACTGGAGACAATTCCTGCTTTTAAGTAGTCTAATGAAAGAGAAGAGGAAAAGTGGGATGCAAATAATTAAGTTCTACTGTTTGCGTTCCCTTCCTGGGTTTGGGATTTTACCAATTCTCACCATCACCTGTGTGGGAAAAGGTGTTACTGACAAGTAGTTAGGAATGAATTTGAATGGTTATTCAACACATTCTTGATGGCTCTGTTGTTAAAATAGCTTAGGTGAATTCAATATCAAACTTGTGCAGCTTATGTTTAAGAAAAGCTGATTGCCACAGAATTTCATAGGCTTCATATTCAGGACTTTTGCTTACTGATTGCTTTGAGTAAAAATCAGTATTTTCCAAACAAACAAACAAACAAACAAACAGGCCTTTCAACTATGCCCTTTATTTTGTTAGATTGTTTGTCTTCTAATTCTTAATTTGTAGGTGCTGTTCGTATCCTGGAGTTCTTATCCTTTTATGTGTTGTATTAGTTGCCAATACTTTCTCATCATCAGTGATTGGCCTCCATAAAGGATGGAGTTTAACATTTAAAAAATTTTTAATTAGTGCTTGCTTTGGCAGCACATGGACTAAAATTGGAACAATGCAGAGACTAGCATGGCCCCTGTGCAAGGATGACATGCAAATTCATGAGGTGCTCCATATTTTTTAAACAAAAAGAGTCACCTAAAATGAGGAGACAAAGAAAGAACCCCCAATGGAAAAAAATGGAGGAATCTCCAGAAAAAGAACTAAATGAAATTGAGGCGAGCAATCTGCCAGACACAAAATTCAAAATAATGGTTCTAAGGATGCTCAAGGAACTCAGAACTACAAGGAACTGAGTGGAAACTACAGCAGCATGAAAAAGGACATAGAAACTATGAGCAAGAACCAGGAAGAAATGAAGAATACAATATCTGAAATGAAAAATACACTAGAAGGAATTAAAATCAGGGTAGATGAAACAGAGGACCGAATCAGTGAGCCGGAAGACAAGGTAGAAAGAAATACCCAGTCAGATCAACAAAAGGAAAAAAGACACAAAAAGAATGAGGATAGGTTAAAGGAGCTTCAGGACAATATGACATGTAACCACATTTGCATCATAGGAATAGCAGAAGGAAAGAAGCAAGGGATAGAAAACCTGTTTGAAAACATAATGACAGGAAACTTCCCTAACTTGGTGATAGTACAGGTCATGCAAGTTCAGGAAGCACAGAGGATCCCAATCAAGATGAACCCAAAGAAGTCCACTCCAAGACACATCATAATTAAAATGGCAAATTTTAAAAACAAAGAGAGATTCTTAAAGGCAGAAAGGGAGAAACAGCTAGTCACATACAAGGAGCTTCAGTAAGCTGATTTCTCAACAGAAACACTACAAGCCAGAAGGGAATGCCATGAAATATTCTAGGTAATGGAAAGCAAGGACCTACAATGAAGACTACTTTATCCAGCAAGGCTCTCATTTAAAATGGAAGGTGAAATAATAAGCTTCCCAGGCAAAATAAGGCTAAAAGAGTATATCTCCACTGAGCCAGTACTGTAAGAGATGCTAAAGGGACGGCAAAAAAAGGAGAGAGAGAGAAAGGGGAGGAAAGAGAAACATATGAAAAAACTGACAATAAATAAGTAGTTATCAATCGTGTAAATGGATTAAATGTGCCAATCAAAAGACATAGGGTAGCTGAATGGATAAGAAAACAGGACCCACATATATGCTGTCTACAAAAGACCCACATCAGGACAAAAGATCTACACAGGTTGAAAGTGAAGGGATGGAAAAAAATATTCCAAGCAAACGTACACAAAAGGAAAGCTGGGATAACAATATTTATATCAAACAAAATAGAGTTCAGAAAAAAAGCCACAAAATGGGACAAAGAACATCACTACATAATCCTTAAGGGAATACTCCAACAGCAGGATATAAGCCTTGCAAACATATATGCACACACCATAGGAGCACATAAATATATAAATAAAATCTTGGAGGACTTCAAGAAAGACACTGACAACAAAACAGTTATTGTAGGGGATTTTAACACCCCACAGTCAACAATGGATAGATCTTCCAAACAAAGAATCAGCAAGGATATTGTGTCGCTGAACGGCACTCTAGATCAAATGAACTTAACTGATATATAAAGAACCTTTTACCCCAAAGAAGCAAAATATGCATTCATTTCAAATGCAGTTGGACCATTTTCAAAACTAGACCACATGGTAGGACACAAAAGAAGCCTCAACAAACTCAAGAAAATTGAAATCATATCAAGCATGTGCTCAGATCACAATGGATTGAAACTAGAAACCAACATCAAGGAAAAAAATCAAGAGCATTCAAATACACGGACATGGAATAACATGTTATTAAATAACGAACGGGTCACAGTGAGATCCAGGAAGAAATCAAAAAGTATCTGGAAACAAATGACAATGAACACAGAACAACCCAAAACCTATGGACACAGCAGAGGCAGCACTGACAGGGAAGTTCTAAAGAAAACAGAAAATTCTCAAATAAATAATCTAACCCTACATCTAAAAGAACTGGAGGAACAACAACAAACAAAGCCCAAAGTGAGCAGAAGGAAGGAAATAATCAAGATCAGGGCAGAATTAAATGGCATAGAGACTAAAAGAACAATTCAAAGAATCAATACATCCAGGAATTGGTTCTTTGAAAAGATAAACAAAATTAACAAACTTTTAACCAGACTCAAACTTTTAATCAGAAGAGAGAGAAGAGAGAGAGAACCCAAATAAATACAATCAGAAAAGAAAGAGAAGTTATAACCAATACCACAGAAATACAAAGGATTGTAAGAAATTACTACAAACAACTATAGGCCAGAAGATTAGACAATCTGGGTGAAATGGACAAATTTCTAGAAACATACAATCTGCATGCTGTATGTAGATTGCATAGCAGATTCTGGTGGTGGTGGAAGAGCACCACCTCCCATCTCAGCTCCTGCCTCAGGGGAAGGCTGAGCCCACCTGTCAACCTGCTGGAGGGAATCTGATCAGCCCAAACTGAGTCAAGGTTTCTTCCCCTGTGTTGCCAGAGGAGGAGTCTCGGGTAGTTTATACATGTTTATATATGCTGCCAGGGGTCCACCCTATTAGTGAGCAGTGGCTGTTCTCAGGAATTGCTGGTGGTTGTGGGTTGGGCAGAGACCCCTATGGTATTTACTATGTTCCTTAACCCCAAATGCTTGAACTGATTGCTGTTTATAGGCCAGGGCTTAGGACTAGGGAATCAAACATAAATCCATTTCAGTCCTTGCATTCAAAGAGCTCATGTTCTAGAAGGGACAGGCATAAGGGAAGACAAACTAAGTGTCCCACTGGGGCAAGAAGAGTGCAGTGGAGACGCTGTGGTGGCTTTAAGGGAGGAGCAGGTGCGTGCCCAGGTGAGGCAAGGATGTGATCTTCGGGAAAAGTGGACACCGTGTGAGGGTGATAAAGCCCATGGTCCCTTCCTCTCGGGGGACTTTGTCCTCACTCAGCTCAGTGGTAGAAAGATGTGCGATTGGTCTTGTGTGTGTGTGCATTCGTGTGCATAGGCACACATATGTGCAGGCTGGCTCCTGTGGAGGAGCCCAGCCAGAAGCCACAGGGGTCACAGCGGTGGTTGAAGAGAGGGATTGAGGGGTTTAGGAAGGAAGCAGCTGAGACACACCCATCCCATTCTTCCTCCCGGTCCTCAAGTGACAGCACAGGCAAGCACTTTGGGCAGGCTCTCCAAAAAAGACAAAGTTCTCCCTGTCCCAGGAAATGGGAGCTTAGACCTTGAATAAAGACTCTGCTTCACGCCGCACCACCTTCGCCCGCCTCCCTCCCGACACACAAACGCTATTTGTTTGAAAGTTTATCTCAACGGCAGGTTTCAAGGAAGCGCCCCCTGACATCACCGTAGATCCTGTGTTCTGCTTCAGCTGCTTCTGATGTTTGCCTGCGCACACAGGTGAAGTTACGAAGATCGCAATCTAGGGAAAGACGATACTTTCTGTGGTCATTATTGTTCTTGGAGCTGGGAGAGCAGAGTCTGAGGGGCTGGGAGGGAAGGAAGGGATCTGGGCGGCCATCCAACAGGACAGAAAACCGGGTTAACCCCTGAGGGCGAAGGGACCCAGAGAGGCGACAGGACGGGGCCAAGTTCACACGGCTAGTTCACCCTGCACGGATGTGTCTAAAGAACACATTTCGAGGATTGCTTCATCATCACGTTATTATGCAATACAATCAAGGTCTCCTTTTGATGGGATACACCACTTTTTTTTGCCCCAAACATCAAGGTCAGGGTTATTTATATTTTTTTATTATATGAAAGGTTGCAAATATAATATTTAACGCAGACGTGTGTGATGCTTCCAAAATGATAAAGGATAGAGGTTCACCCTCCCTGGCCTCCCCCCACCCAAGAAACAAGCTTCAAACGAGGAAAGGCTCACGAGGCGGGAATGTTTATTTCTCACTCCACAGGTCCCCTTGAAGAAAAATTTCCCTCAACTCTCCTGTTGCTTTGCCTATTGTCCCTACCCGTCCCCACACCCCACCCCACACACACAGAAAGCCTCCAAGTCGTCGCATGGGAGAGGCTGGGACAGAGCATGAGGCTAATTGAGCGTGCCTCTCTGCTTCCCTTAGCCAGCCCATACCTGCTGGTAGAGGGAAGGTGGGTTTTCCTGCCATATAGAATAAGGTCCTAGCCCAAAAAGAAAAACTTTTTTTTTCCCCCAGCACTATCAGAGGCTGAGTATAAAAAGCAGCCTAATTCCGGGGAATAATTTTAGAAAGCCCATTGTTGCCTCTGTCTCCAGGATTCTGCTAGCAACGAAGCTTGCATTGTGACCTCCATCGTCAGCCCCCGGGGCCTCTCGCCGACTCGGATTCGAAGCTCTGGCGGGGAAAGCGGGGCGTGCTGCGTGCACCCTTCCCATCAGAGAGCGTCAGCACGCATTAGCACCAGCTGAGTCGGGGACTGAGCGTAGCAGCTTCCTCGTGGTTTCTACAAATGTCAAGTTGATCCACGATTTCACGGGAAATGTAAATGCTTTCCTTATTCATGACAGCTGAAAGCTGTCTCAAAACTCAACAGTTTTTTCGCCCTATCCTTCACTCTTTGGACAGAAACAGAGCAGAAAGTATGAGTGATGAGACCTTCACTGGGCCGTCAAAACCAGCCATCCAAAAAGGAATCTTCTGAGAGCCAAGCAAAACCGGGGAGGTCTCGAGAACCTCCGGGTCTGCTCCCCCACAAGAGCCCAGGTTGTCTCCTGTGTCCTCGGAGAGTCTCCCACGATCTCCCCGTCAGGAAGGTGGGGCTGCCCGAGGTCATTTAATGCAAAGCACCTGGAGGACTTTGACGTCCTGCCACAACATCCCCAGAAAGCACCCGTCCAGGCTGAACTTCCCCACGGCCAGAGAACTGAGGTCCATGAACACCGAGGGCATCCCACCCCGTCTCTAACAAATCTATCTGTGAGCACGCTGGAAGTGGCCTCCCCGAACTCCGTCTAAACTCTTTGTCGGATAATAGGGCCGTTCTTCAGTTCTAAGATGCCTATTTGTTCACATTTTATCTCTGAACTTGGCATGGCCCTTCACCACCGAAGACATCTCATGACTGCACTGGGCCTGCAGGGGGATGAGATGTGGTGTTGCGTGTGCTTGTGTGAGTCTGGCTGCTCCTGGCGGGGCGGGGGGGGGGGGGCAACCTCTCAGCCTTTCAGTCACTGAACCATCTAGGTGCCTTAGAAATAAGGGACATCAATCCTCTTTATGACCTAAAAAATCTTAACAGTGAAAACTTTCTGGAAATCACAAAAGCACCGGCATAAAAAAAGGTTCAGAAGGCATCTTGAAAAAAATCCTACCGACAACAGAGGGACGCTCTTAAAAAATGTTTATTACCATGTTCCTATAAAGAGAATAAAATTGATGGCACAATCCAACTAATTTGCCTAATACATCGAGCGCAATAACTATTTAGGGAATGAAATATCTGTTGTTGATTTATGACGTGCTAGTAACTTCGCTAAGTCCTTTCCTATTTTATTCTACTTAATCCACCTAGGAACCTAACGAGATAGGACAGCTATGCTACCCTCATCCAAAACTCTTGAGGCAAGATGTGTTTTAAAATTCATAACTGTTTTTATCATTTTAGAAAGGTAACATGGTGTCTGTGCTATATTTAATCTGATAGCATCAGGAGGGCCTGGGATAATGTGGTTTAATCAAACACTTTCACATTTTGTGACGACTTGCACGCACATTCACCCAGAGTAGGGTAAAGACAACCATAACAAGCTTCGTGCCAGTTCAGGTCAGGTTTAGCTGACAAATGTTTTCTGGTTTTTTGTTTCTGGTTTTAGAAATGCAGAAGAGGCTATTTGGGTTTGTATTACTATTTCTACTTTGCATACAAAGAAAGGGAGGTTTCCTAAGTAGCTTCCTTGGTGCGCGCAGCTCAGCGGTGTGGCGCTGGGTGTGAGACACAGGACATCTTCCCTCTATAGCACACCAGGCACCAGGATGACAACCGTGATGCTCAGCAGCCTCATGGATCCTCCTTCTGTCAAGTGGTCGAGGGCCATGACCCTAGGCCTCGGTCTTCTCTCCTGCAGACTAACCACCTGCGTTTAAGCACCGCCTCAAACATGCTCACCGTGACGGCTCCCACTGTTCGAATGCACAGCTGTTCCCTGTAATCCCTCTCGGGCACTAGAGCTCACTCTCCCATCACACCAAGGGGGACTTATCCGCTCACAGGGGAACGAGAAGGTGTGGTGAGGAATTCCACGTTTTAGCAACAGCAGCCACTTGCTCAATTTAAAAAAAAATCAAGAAGAATTCAAGATAAAGTGATCTCTGCTTCTATAGTGCTCGTAATTTTAGAGGGAAACATAAAAGAAAGAGCCGCCATGGGTTCCAAACTCATCTTTAAGCAACTCCCATCCTATTCCATTGAAATTAGGATTCTTCATATAAATCCCCTGGGGAAGTCACAAATATCACAGAAATTTTAGTACTAAAGTGCAAGTTCTGTAGCCAGTTTATCTGATTTGAATCTCATTCTGCCCCTTCCTAGCTGGCTGAACTTCGCAAAATTAACCTCTCTGTGCCTCAGTCCTTTTATCTAACGTATGAGAAGAATATTACCTATCGTTGAGAGTTGGTGTGAGAATTAAATGGCTTGACACGTGGAAGTTCTAGAACTAGTATCTGGCCACAGTAGGGACTCCATGAATGTAAATTTTCATCATTATCGTCATAACCATCATCATTCTTGGGATGGATATAGTTTACCCTATGAACCACGGTCTCCCAGAAAGGAAAAAAGTGGCAGAAGCCCATTCAGAAGGCAGATCTCTCTCTACTGCTGGAGCTCAGGGTCTCAAGCGTTACCCTGTCCTGCTTCACATGCCGGGGAGTGGAGATGCCTGGGAACCAACCTCCCCCTGAAATCCCAGGGCCCTTCCCAAACCACTCTGAGGAGCAACACCATGGCCTTTCCTGTCTCAGAATAACGATCTCATAGCAAAGCCATCTCCACGGGGTCTCCTCGTTATATTTGCTCCCCCGGCCTCTCATTATTAACTTTGCTATGGGTATGAATTTACTTGGTACTCTCCAAACAAACAAAGGTGGCCCAAGCCGTCTTTGTCGTCAATGAGATCTCATCTTAGTAGAAGTTACAATATGTATACAAATACATTAGAACAGAGGGCTATATATACTGTATATAGACTCCTGGCACTTTGTGCTTTATATCTATTTACTGCATCTGAGTCTGAATGTATTTGTTCGTGGAGAATGGTTTTTGTATATTTTCTCCTATGGAGTCTTAGATTTTTCAAAGAAAGGGCCGCCACTTGCTCATTCCTACATACCTATCTCCCACAAAAATAAATATTTGGTAAGAAACGAATTGATCATTGACTCACGTGGTCTGCAAAGTCTGTAATGGGATGCAAGTAGTTTCTACCTTACAGCTTCCCCCTTCTCCACGGGGGTATGTTCAAAGCCCCCCAGCAGATGCCTGAAAGCAGGGATAGACCCAAACCTAGATATACACTGTTTTTTCCAATAGACACATACCTATGGTAAAATTTAAGTACAGCAAGAGATAAATAATAACTAATAATAAAATAGAACCATTATAACAATATGCTCTTATAAAAGTCATGTGAACATGGCCTCTCTCTCAAAATATCTAATTGCACTGTACTCACCTTCTCAGTTCGAGGGAGTCCTTTCCAGCTTCTCTTTGTGTCTGAATCGTCAGCATCCCTGCTCCTGCACTTCAGGGTCATTGGTAAGTAAAGTCGGGGTGACTTGAACACAAGACAGTCCATCCCACACCCGAGACACCTGCTGCCTGACGGGCAGGCAGCGTCCACAGCGCGGAGACGCTGGGTAAAGGGCTGGTTCGCATTCCCGGCGGGATGAAGTGAAACAGCGCAAGATTTCACCACGCTGCCCAGAGCGGAGCCCAATTTAAAACCTGCGAACTGTTTATTTCTGAGATTTTATCCATTTTGTAGTTTCGGAACTTGTTGAGGTCGGGCCACTGAAACTCCAGAAAGCGAAAGCATGGATAAGGGGGACTACTGTACTTCCCCCCAGCGCCCAAGCACGCCCTCTGTCGGCCACGTCAGGAAAGGCTCCCCCAAAGACTGCCGGGAAGAGGCCAATCTAAGACCTAAAGAAAACAAGGGTGACTTCTCCTTTTACTGCCTGGCCAAGGTGGGAGTGGGAAGTTGAAATAAAGGGAGCATGGCTCACACATGCACACTGGCCTTGGAGCACAGGCAAGCCCTGGGGGTGAATGGGTTTTGGTAGCTTCATTTTTAAGGGATTTCCATTGAGCAACCTTTTAAATATATGTTCATGTATCATCACCTTTAAGAAGCATCTCTTAGCTACTTCATGCCTCACTCTGCTTGTCCCCTCCTCTGAACTCCTAAAACACAACGTACCGTATTTTGCCGTATGTAATGTGATCCACATTTTGTGCGCATTGTACACGGGACTATTGAACTCATTATACCCATGGTATGGGACCATTATACCCGTGTATAATATACATCTATATTTGTCCCTCAAAAATTGGGCAAAAAAAAAACACGTGTGCATTAAAACAGCAAAATACGGTACCTTAGCAGTTGTGTTTGGGCAATGGAATCCAGTCCAGGTTCAAATCCCTCCACTCAGAATACTCTCAGTGTGATCTTTTGGAATATACAAGCCTCTTTAAGCCTTATGTTTCCTTATCAGAAAATGTGACTGTCAGTAACACCTCCCTCCCAGAGCTCTTTCAGAAAATAAAAGAGATAGTTGGCATAGAAAGCATTCAGTGATCAACTTACACGGTTGTCTTCAAACTATTTAAAATTCGTTATTAGTGTTCATTGTGTTGATAACATGTTGCTTTTGATAACAGATGTTCCTTATGTTGTCATTTAAATGTGTAATGCATGTTTGTTTTGTCTTTTTGGTGGCACTAGCTACATATTCAATTTCAGGTGTGGCCTCAGAGTGATGAATATGTTTTTCAGCAAGATATAATGATTCTTTGCAAAACTGTGATGTAGGTGTAAGCAAACTGTGTGGTTTTGTGGCAAGAACATTTCTTAAGCCTCATTTACCTCGTATCGTCTCTGATAAATTACCTGCGGAAGATACCTCCTGCCCACCTCTGGGGAGAATCTTCTCACAGGTCCAAGGAACAAACTGAATCCAGAGTATGGTAAATTATGTGGCAAGGGGAAATTAAGGTTGCAGACAAAACAAAGGTTGCTGATCAGCTGCATTTATGATAGAGAGGCTATCCCGGAATACCTGATGGCCCCGTGTAATCACAGGGTCCTTACATGGGAAAGAGGAAGGTGAATGGATTAGAAGCAGAAAAATGGATTCATGAGAAAAACTCACTGGCTCTTTATTGCTGGCTTTGGAAGTGGAAAAAGGGAGCTGCAGGCCAAGGAACCCAGGCAGCCCCTAGAAGCTGGAAAACGCAAGAAAACAAAATCTCCCCTAGCGCCTGCAAAAGCAACCCAGTCCTGTTGACACCTTGGTTGCAGCCTAGTGAGATAGATACATTTTGGACTTGGGATCGCCACACTGGGAGGTAATTCATTTGTGCTTTAAGCCACAGAGCCTGCGGTAATTTGTTCCAGCAGCGCTAGGAAACGAATACACTGACCCATGAGGTTATATAATACAGGAGCTCCTAGGGACAGTGTTGATTTATAGAGTTTATTCAGATGACTTGGAGCAGTGCAGGCAGAAGGAGAAAGTGACCTGACAAGTCAAGGAGAAAGACGAGAAGAGCCTGAACCGTCATCCTCAGCACTAAGATGAATGGCGGGATGAAGCAAAGAGCAGGGTAAGGAGCTAGGAAGATCAGGCGAAGGGTGGGATCCTGTGTAAGGAGCCAGGGGTATGAGGTCCAGGCTGGCACTGTGCACTGTGGCAGGGATGAGCGCGAGAAAGGTCTGATGCACTGTGACAAGGCAAGGCTATGCCTGATATTTTTTAGTTCTGGCAGCTCTGTCATAGGAAGGGAGCAGACAATTCACCATGCTTGGAGCCATGGTTTCATATATGGTGTGTATCCCTACCTCCTGTGATACCCTCTGTGGCCCCTGACACCAAATCAGCTCTGAATATATGCTGACCTACGGCCTATCCAAAGAAGCCAATGACAGGGTCAAGGTGACCATGAGATGTGGACTCCAGATGTGAAGGCACATCTTTCTTTTCACAATAGTCCTAATATCTCACTTCACGGGAAGAAAGCCCAAACCAATAATGGTCTATGAAAATGCATATTTGTATGAAGTTTTAGGTTAACAAACACAGATAAACAATAAGCTTTTCTTCCTCCCTCCCTCCCTCCTTTCTTCTCTCTCTCTTACTGTTCATAATAACATTCTAAAAGCTCCGGGTCTGCCAGAGAATGCAAATTCGACGGAAAGTATGGGACCCAGGGAGATAGCAAGCATGAAAGGTGGTGAGTGTGTTTTATGGTTTTCTGCGATGTCATGAACGGCCTTAGAGGCTTTCTCTGTGTGTTTTCAGCTTCTTTTCCGTCTCCCTTGATCTCACCTGGCTCTCTCACACAAACAGCACGTCTCCTGCTCAGCGTGCTTGGAGCCAATGGCAGCGTCGGCCCCTGGAAAAGAGGCCCGGCTCCCCCCGCAGATGATTGGAGGCGGAAGGCAGCTCTCAGAGCCCGAGTCTTCAATTATGCCAGCATTCTACCCCGAGATAGGTATTAGGAGGTTTATTTTTAAACTGGATGGCCTGAATAAATAAATAAAATAAAAACTTTTAAGAGCGACTGGAAAATACAGATAGCGTTTCTCCCATTGGAGTATTATTTTATTTTATGACAGTTGCCTCAGGACATCCAGGGTGCATTGTTAAAACCTGCACGTTGCATTCGTTTAACTGCGGGAAATCACGGGGCTGGCAGCAGGCCAGCTCTGGGCCCGGATCTCTTTCCAGCGGATGGTTTGTCCTTGGATGAGTCTCCTCCGTCCTTTGAAATACGGACTTTTGGCTCTGTGGCATCCAAGCTTCATTCCTGCTCTAAAGGTCCTTGACCACGTTGCTCTGGCTACAGGTCACTGTCATTCTTCCAAGGTTGCCTCCACAGTCAGGAGATTTTAAGAACAAACACCAGTCAGCGGATCACGGTGATAAAATGGCCACCTGCCGAAGTGGTCACTGGCCACAGACGAGCAGAAAGAGGCCACTGAGTTGCAGCATGGACAGGGGCCTCTGTGGCATCGACTGGCTCCCGAGGCTGCTACTTGGAAGTCTCTTTTGCAAGATTCCCAGGCCCACCCCTGACTCCCTTTTTTAAAAAATGTCTACCACACTGCTGGTATATTAGAAAGTCAGTCAGTCCTGCAATCTGAACAGGGCCCTAGAGATAATTTGCATGAACCCACTGTCCCTTCCCAATCCTCAGCACACCCATTTATATGTGAGGACACCCAAATCCTAAGAGAATTCGGGCCCATGGGTCCATTCCCACTAAGTAGCAGAGCTGGAGTTGCTCTGCTACTCCATACAGGTGGCTGCCAATCAGACGGCTGCGCTTGCTATGCTCACCAAAGCCATCCTTTACTGGGGTCACCGTGCTTGGCTAGAATACAGCCCAAGGTCGTCCCATAAACCTTGCTTGCAAATGGTGGTCCACGACCCAGCAGTGTCCACTGGAAACTGGCTGGGAATGCAGAATCTCAGGCCCCTCCCGAGACCTACACAATTAGAATCTGCCTTTGATAAGGCTCCCCAGGTGATGCGTGTCTGCATTAAAGTTTGAGAAGCACCAGCACACACTGTCCTTAATTTAGTACGAATAGCCACAGTTCCCCCAAAGCCTCCCAGCTCAGTAGTCCCATACTGGGAGTAACTACAGTTCGCACTGGCTCAGGAGGACCATAATGGTCAGTTATATAGATCAGCATTAGCCAATGGTTCTTCAGTTCTCTCTACAGAAATCTGTGACCTCCATGGGAAAGGCCTTAATGATTTTCCATCTCCACTCAGGAATTCATTTTGGTATCTAGGAAAGAAGGAGATGTCTTTTAAAAAAATACCAGATAACTGTGACTCTTTTGTTAACTTCTGCTTATTTTCCTTCGGCTTCGGTTTCATGAAACCAGAACCTCCTATTTACACAGAATTTATATGAGGTTCATTGTCATTTTGTGGCACCAAGAGGCAGCCTAGGGAAGAGAAAACAGCAGGAGAAGTGGGCCCAGAGTCCGCGAGCACTGGGTTCGAGTACTGCCTCAACTATGTATGCGATAGCTGTGCGGCCCAACGCAGAGCAGTTTACCTCTCTGAACCTTACTCTACTCATCAGTAAAACAGCTATGTCAGTAATATCTAGCTTACAAGAGCCATGAGAGGTTGTGTAATGACAATTCCCAGCACACAGCAGGTATTCAATAGATTGCAGAGCTGTGTCATTTAGAAAGGGAGTAATTAGACTAAACAACAAACACTTCTTGAGTACCGACAATGTGGGTAGACACTAGGAATACAAGAGCAAATGAGACAGATATAGTGCCTGCACCAGTAAACCACTGCCCATTGAGAAATTAAGACAAAGTAATGACAGCTAGCAATGGCTGAGTGCTTGCTACATTCTGTTCTAAGGACTCTCCATGCGTTCATTGATTTAATCATTACCGCTATCCAATGGATACTAGCTGCTATCATTAGCCCATTTTACAAATAAGGAAACTGAGACATACAAAGGTTATGTAACCTGGCCAAGAGCTACACTGCTAGTAAGTTAGAGAACCTAGGTTATTAACCCAGACAGGTTGGGTCCAGGGTCCACTTACTTAAACTCCAGGCTAACCTGTTTCACCAACTGCGGCAACTAAGTATGCATAAATACATGCTCAAAAAGGAGATGGCCAAAAAGCTAGGAGAGTATGTCCCAGGAAGCCCTAACCGGGCCTGAGGAGGCAGAGAAGGCTCTGTGAGGAGGTGAGGAGCAGGTGATGAGAACCCGGATGAAGAACGGGGGGAGTCATCCCAGCAGGGCAAGGAGAGAAGTGAAGACCTGGGGTTAACCGAAAGCTTGGGCTGGAAATTTAATAGTAGGTGACAGGGTAGTGCTTGATTCCTGAAGACTGCAGCTCAAAAATAAACAAACCAACAAGCACACTCACAAATCAAATCTCTTAACTGCTACTTATGCCATATACACATTCCCAGTTTTTAGTTGTGGCCAGTGTTAACACCTATATTTTAAAAGCTATGGGGCGGGGGGGGGGGGTAGGGTAAGCTGGCAATGAGAAGGAGAAGAAGTAAAGGTTTTGGCATCAAGTCTGGCCATGGTGATCCACTGAGTTCTCCTTTTGGTGTGATGTTCAGAAAATTATTTAAGCCTATTTTCTTTTTTTTTAAGATTTTATTTATTTACTTTTAGAGAAAGGGGAAGGAGGAAGAAAGAGAGGAATAAGAAACAGCAATGTTCAAGAGATACATTGCATGTGCCCCACTCAGGACCTGGCCCACAACTCAGGCATGTGCCCTGACTGGGAATCGAACTGGCAACCTCTTGGTTCACAGGCCAGTGCTTAATCCATTGAGCCACGCCAGCCAGGGCTAAACCTGTTTTCTAAATCTTGGTTTTGTTATCTGGAAAATGGGAATAGTAATGCTTCTTATAATTGTGGTGAAGATTAAAGAAAGCCATGCACGTATGGTGCCTGACCCAGGGGAAGGGCTCAAGGAATGTTCTCTCCCTTCCCCTGTTAGTGACCAAAGTTAGACAATGGCATCCACGCAGGGAAACCAAACCCAGTCTCCAAACACCCAGGTCCCTTCCCTCTTTGAAGGCATTTAGTTTTTCTGATATCTTAACCGATATCAAGCAATCAAATTCTATCACTGGGCACCCATAAGACTTTTTAAAAATATGTAAATTTGTTTATGATTATTGAGAGGAAGCAAAATTCCAATTTGGGTGAAGTTACTGAAATACCCTACTGATAAAACTCTCTTATAAACAAGCAAAAATGAAAATGAGCAATAAACATACAATATAAAAAGACAGCTAATAAAATTAACAGGGTTTTTCCTTAGCAGTGTGCACTAAAGGAATACGTATGACCTCAGTTCCCATCAAATGCCAGAGAGAGAAATTTGGAATCAACAATGTCAGATTTTTTTCACAGCCACCTGGAACCTCTGAACAAGAAATCACTGTAATGCCCTGGCTGGCGTAGCTCAGTGGATTGAGCGCGGGCTGCAAACCAAAGCATCGCAGGTTCAATTCCCAGTCAGGGCACATGCCTGGGTTGCAGGCCATGACCCCCCAGCAACCACACATTGATGTTTCTCTCTCTTTCTCCCTCCCTTCCCTCTCTAAAAATAAAAATAAATAAAATCTTAAAAAAAAAAAGAAATCATTGTAAGGGATCAATGCCCTGCCATTTTCCAGAATACAGGTATGATTTTTTTTGAAGGTCACATGGGATTATTGGCAAAATTAGGACTTGAATTTAAAACCTCTGGGGCAATCACGTGGCAGCATATACACTGATTAGCTAAGAAGACTTGCTTCTCAAAACAAATAATTTCAGTTTTAACATTTAAGCAGAGAGCTGTGGATAAGTGGCTGAAATCCCTTCTCGGGAGAGGGGAAAATAGAGTTAAAACTGTTCTAAACCAACAAGGCTTCGATTCAACAACCTTAAGAACATATTCTCTTTCCTAATAGATGCGCTAATCCTCACGCTTGTCACTTCTCATTGACCCCATTGTGGGAAGCAAGCAAGTTTGCTTAGATTTGCATGTGATTTCCATACTGGTCACCAGCCTTGAACTCATGTCAATGAGTAAACACAGGATTGTAGCTGTTCTGGTTCTCGGTCATTAAGGGAGAATGCTGCGTGACTTGGCCTCTGTCAGGCCAAGCCATCACCCGAGGGAAGCAAGGCACTTCTCTATCCCTGCCTCTCTCCAGTTCTGATGGTTCCTGGTTTTGATGCTCTTCAGATGCCTTTCACAAAGCCACAGGAGATGCTCCCGTGCAGTGATGCTGTGTGTGGTCTGAGCAGAGGAGCTAAGAAAGAAATATCTGGGGCAGTTAAGGACCTCTGAATGAGGACTGGGCATACATGGCCCTAGAAAATTGTAATTAATTTGGATGGGTAAGATAATTGTATTATTGTTAAGTAAGACAATAGTCTCGCATTTTAGAAATGCATTCTAAAATATTTGGGAATAAAATGTCAAGGCATCTGTATTTTGCTTTAAAATATAAACTACTTTGAAATACTAAGCAATTTATAAAAAAAGGATAAAGCAGCCCTGGCTGGTGTAGCTCAGTGGATTGACTGCGGGCTGGGAACCAAAGTGTCCCAGGTTCGATTCCCAGCCAGGGTACATTCCTGGGTTGCAGGCCATAACCCCCAGCAACCGCACATTGATGTTTCTCTCTCTCTCTCTCTATCTATCTATCTATCTCCCTCCCTTCCCTCCCTAAAAATAAATAAATAAAATCTTTAAAAAAAATAAAAATTAAAATTAAAAAAAGATAAAGCAAATGCAGCAAATGTTAGCAAGTGTTATGAGTATCCATTATAATATTCTGTGTACTCTCCTATAGGTAAAAACTTACATACTAAACACTTTTAAGAAGAGATAAATTTATCCTGTTAGAATTAGAGTAAAAGCTATGAAACATCACCTCTTGTTATTCTCTTTGACCAGCCAAGGCTCAAACCCCATAGATAGATACTACGATAAAGAAAACAAATTTATTTTCTTTATATAAAAAGTGTACATAGTCAACTAATACATGAATATCTTTTTTTACTCATTGCAATAACTTCCAACTATCAGGAAATAAGAGAAGCAACAAGCGACTTTCCCTCCCACTGTCATCTCTCCCCAATAACCCCTGCCCCCATTCTCCCTCCACCATTAACAATTTAGTGTCAGAGAGTAGAAAAACAGATTTATGTTCTTGGGCCAAACTCAGCACTGAAATCATCCAGTAAAAAAATTAATGGAAGCAGCGTAGTGAGGTGGAGTGGGGGGACGGAGGAAGAAGGAGAGGAAAGAAGCTTTCCGAATCACTGGAAAGCTGGGTGCAGGTATATTATTTGGAAAGACACCTAGATGCTCACTGTGCCTTCTCCCCACGAGGAGAATATGACCTTCTCAATACTGAATTCAGCTCACCATCCAGCAGAACCTGAAGTTTACAAACACTCCCTTCAACCTAATGCCCAGGCTGGTAGAGACGCCCTTCCCCCGTGGTTGCAATGCTGCAGAGTCCTTTCCCCTACAGCCTGCATTCTGGACACTGGTTTCTCGACATGGCAGAGCCCCTTCAGGGAAGCGAGTGCCACCACGAGCTTAGCCCCAGCAAATAGACGAGGCTCCAGAGTGACAGCCATGACAAGGTGAGCTGCATGGGGGTCCTGCTTGCCTCCCTTTCGTTGCATATCCTCGGTTAAATGAAGCAGGAACTCGTGATAAATGGCTTGGTGTCATCTGTTTTTCCTATTCAGCAACAACGGGCAGTGTGTCACACCAAACACATGGTGATTTCATAAAAATATGCAATTTCGGTATGATTCATAGCCTGCTCTTCCCTGAGAACTTGATAGAAGCCAACTTTTCACTAATCGCCATGCACGGCAGTGCTCACGTACAGCAGCGTACACCTGAAGGGGCAAAGGAACCTTCTACTTCTAGAAAGCGTGCCCCTCAGGGTGCTCAGAGTGCTCAAGTTCGCTTAGGTTTAAGCAGGAGGAATTCAACTCTTGGGCTCTGCGGGACAACACGGAGCAAACTGTTGGGAATGCGCCACATTGTGTTGAAACAATGGGCTGGCTCCCTTTTTTGGGGTGGTGTGGTGGTGATTTCCAGAAACGAGATGAATCATTTGTCTCAAGCAGGTAATAGCCATTCCAACTTGGCTGGGCCCGGGGTGGCCTTTCCTAGAAGATGCAGAAGAAATGTGTGCTACAAATAGAAGCATTGGAAGAGCAGTTCCTGGAAGGAAAAAACCCTAGGTGACCAAGGTCTCCTTCTTATCTATCTCTCCACCAAACAGGGCTCCTTCTGGGTCTTTCTTCACTTAGAACTGTGAGTGTCGTTACATGAAGAAGATCAACTAAGTCATTTTTTTTAGAGGAGAAAAAAATAAGGACTATTTCTAAGAGCTGTATTTGCATGTGTGTGTACCTACAGCACTTAGAAATAGTCCTTATTTTTTATATAACTGATGTATACATCAGTTAGGAATGCTTTGAGATGCAAATAAGAAAAAAAATGGTCTAACAGTGCCTTAAAAAATATTGGGCTTTTTTCTCCATCATATATCAGGAAATGTGTAGAGAAAGTGTCCTAAAGTAATATAGCAGCTCAAGTATACCTTTAAGGAACACCCATTCCTTCTATCTTTTAACTTTATTACCCTTAGTAAATGGGTCATTGATCCTCATTGCTGTTGCCTAATGGTGACAAAATGGAACCCACAGCTCCAAGAAACACAACTTCCATACAGGCAGGAAGAAAGAGGGAAAAAGGTATCTTTCCCTTTTTATCTAGAAAGAAAATGTCGCTGCCTGCCAGCTCACTTCCCTCTGATCCAAACTGGATCACATCATGCTGCTTATCAGAAGGGAGGCAACATTGCCTTTGCCGAGGGAAAAGTGTCCCTCACTGAATCCAACCGGGCACGGTGCTGCCTAGAAGTGTGCACATTGCAGAGGGGGTTGTTATCAAGGAGGGAGATGGAAGTGGATTTAAGCACAGAACTAACAGCTCTGCCCCATCCGATGACCACTCTCCATCTTCAGTGCCTTGGTCTTAGTCTCTCCTTCTGTCCTCTGCCTTTAGCCCAAACAGAAGATACATCTTCTCATTCTCCAAGGTTTCACTTAAGCCTTCCTGAATGGTCTCCTCCAAGCAGCTGTCCTGGAAGACTCTACCCCACAGAGATCAGAGCTACCCTTGATTGAGTGTTTCCTATCCATGGGATAGATGTATATTTGAAATACAACCGATAATTCTCACAACAAGGCTGTCCGGTAGTTGACACCCTTCATCACACAGCAACTTTCCCAGAGTCACCGTGATCAGTATTCAGTGGGGTGTTGACCTGTTTCCAGCTCTGCCTGGAGCCACAGACCTTCTCCCTCTCCCCTTTGACATGCACTCTCTCCCACCACTGAATTCCTGTGGAACTCAGAGTTCTGCCAAAGCCTCTCTGCTGTGTCCTTCTATGAGTTATCTGTTTGCATAAACTATACAAGATGAGTTCTACTTCCTAGGGTCTGGAAGTTCTTCCAGTTGCCCTGGTCATTCATCCCCAACCACGTCTAACCAGCCAAGCGAGGTTTCTTCATATGATTTCATGTGCAGGGCCTAAAGGAAAGCTTCTCAGGGGAGACTTGACTGGGGTGCCCACGCCTCATCGAGGAAGAAGGTACGTTTGCTAAAAGGACGGCACACTGGTTCTCAATCCTGGCTGGTTTGGCTGGCCCGAGATGGGACCTGGGTAGAGGCTAGACATTTGTATTTTTTAAATCTCCTTCCGTTTCAATGTGCAGCCCAGATTACAGCTCGAAGATGGGCCTAAGCCTATATGCTCACCTAGCTTGCTTCAATAGGTTCTACGGGGTCAGGCTCGTCTGTGCAAGACTGGCCACATATGTGACCTTTTTGAGGGCAAATGGCAACTCCTTCTTGGCTCTGGTCATGATGGAGAATTTACTCTAGTCCTAGGCTTGAGTGTGCATCCTGGTGTCGAGTGCTTTTCGTAAAACATAGCAAAGCCAACATTGATAGACCCTCTACTGCAGTACAAGTCACTATGCTAGGAACTTTAAATGACTGGTTATTTTCTTCTGTACGCTCCCCTTTGAGCTAGCTAGGTATTTGTATCATGCCATTTTACAGGAAAATTCCCTAAGGTCACAGAATTAGTGAACAGTGGAGCCAGAGGTGCAGTCCAGGGGGTCTGAGACCTGGTCTCTAGCTGTATACAGTGCTTCCTGCTCTAGATCACAGTATACACTCTCAGTGGCATCCTGAAGTAAGTGTCACCCTCTCGACTGAGCCGGGAAAGAGAATGGCCCGTTAGAGGCCAGGATCGGTCGGCACCTCGGTCTCGGAGCAAGGTCATCTGATCTAGAGGAAGAAACAAAGGCAGCCAGAAGATATCAGGGGACATGCGATGTTATGAAGCCAAGTTAAAGACTCATCCCACCCTGTGTCCGACCTCACTCTCAGGGCAAGGACTTGATCTTCTCAAGGCACAGCCAACCGCATTTTTTAGGCAGTATGACAGCGGATTAACCTTGGACCCCAGAGTCGAACCGCGTTGGCACGTCAGCCCCACCGCTTCTAAGCAGGAGTCCCACAAGCTAATGCCTTTAGCACTCTGAGCCTCACTAGCCTCAGTTATAAGAAGAATAAAGGCAAATATTCTGCTTCAAGTGGCCGAGAGTAAAAGGACACAATAAACACGGTAACCCGTAAAGACAGTAACGGTAAACAACAACTTCGTCCTGCTCCCTAAGTAAAACCCATCCAGTTCAGCCATCAAAGGGTTAAGAAAGCCAGTTGGAGTGTAATCAGGGGTTGAGATATTTTATTTCTCAGCAAAGGTTCTATCATTTCAGCTTAGCTGTGCCTGTCCCCAGCTCCTTGCCCGATCCTTGCCGCTGCCTGTGGGGCTTGTAAGCAGATCCAGTGCTCTGCAGTAATACTGTTTGAAAAAGCATTGTGCTTTCATAAGTCACTTTTCTCTCCTCGGGCTAAGTTCCCATGAATTAGATTGCAAGGCACTTTATGCAAAACTTCTGACCTTCACTGGCTCTGATTTGCATTGTCATCGTTCCTTCATTCTTCTAAAGTGCCTTCATTTTGCATAATGTTATAATGTTATTCTGGCTTTGCAGTTAGCACTATCTCATTTCTCCAATTATAACCATTTTAGACAAAGCTATAGATAACCTTCAGAAATCCATGCCTGTAAGATATTTCATTCACAAGGAAGAAGCAATGGGACTAGACTTAAAGAAAGGAAAAAACTAAAACGCTCATTTAGAGTGGAAATTTAAAACCCTCACACTAGATTTTCTTTTTCCCTTTGGTGATTAAAAAGTGTTGTCTGAGCCCCCCACGAAAATATCTGTGTAAAAGGCAATGCTTGCTAATGAAGCAGGGACATCCACCTGAACAGAATTACCCAATGCTGTGGGTGTATAATTTGACGATCTCTCTTCCAACTGTCCCCATGGGTCAGGAATGCTATTCCCAGGCCAAGGATTGGAATCATTTAAGGAAACATTGTCTGCAAGAGACATGACATATTACATCTTTATCTGCCACTTATTAGTCTAAATGAGACAGTGATTCTTCTCATTTAAAGTTGGTTGGAAAAGACCCAGAAAAAGACTCTGACAGATGGGAATGGAGACACAGTGAAGAGATGACCCCAAATCAAATGCCAATCCTTTCATTCTTTGCAAAGATCCTTGATTACTATGTGGACATGCTAAATGGCAGAAGAGATTATTCATTTTTCATAATATTTATTAAATAGCTCCTATTTCCTAGACATAGAGTTACAGGACCTCATTAGCTCTCTGGAATCCTGCCCTGAGGTCAGGTAAGTGTGTGAGAGAGTATGAAGGAAATGGGCTCACGTCCCATCTTAGGATGCTCGTATCTTAGATGCTTCAGTCCTTGGCCCCACAGCCCTTGTTTTATCCCCTGCACCCCTACCATACATTTGTCATAGACCCACTGCAGTTGGCAGCTCATCCTCCTCGAATGCGGGTCTTCCTATCACTGTATGGCAGCCAGCTGTTTTTCTGTCCTAAAAATCTACTTGGCCCTGGCTAGTGTGGCTCAGTGGATTGAGTACCAGCCTGTGAACCAAAGGGTCACTGGGTCAATTCCCAGTCAGGGCACACGCCTGGGCTGCTGTCCAGGTCCCCAGTTGGGGGTGTGTGAGGGGTAACCACACGTTGATGTTTCTCTCCCTCTTTCTCCCTCCCTTTCTCTAAAAATAAATAAATAAAATCTGAAAAAAAATTAAAAATCACTCTACTTACTGCAATACACTGAATAACTGAGGTCCATTTTTTTTAAATTATTCTTTTGCATTTTTTTTAATTTTTTTAAAAGATTTTATTTATTTTTAGAGAGGGAAGGGAGGGAGATAAAAAGAGAGAAACATCAATGTGCGGTTGCTGGGGGTCATGGCCTGCAACCCAGACATGTACCCTGACTGGGAATCGAACCTGCGACACTTTGGTTCGCAGCACACGCTCAATCCACTGAGCTACGCCAGCCAGGGAGCATTTTTTATTTTCATTTTTTCCAATACAGTTTACTTTCCATTGTTTTGTATTGGTTTCAGTTGTACAGCATCGTAGTTAGACAATCATACTTTACAGAGTGTTCTCTCCGGTATTCCCAGCACCCTCCTGGCACTGGACATAGTTCTTGTGATATTATTGACTGTATTCCCTATGCTGTCCTTGACATCCCATGACTGTTTGGTACCTACCAACCTGAACTTCTCCGTCTCTTCGCCAGGGTTCGTTGTAGATGCTACATCTTTGGGGATCATTCTTAATGGCTGTCTTTCTTGAAGCCCAGCAACACCCTGTTTTCTCACCTACACAACTCTCCTGAAGTCATAAAAATGGGTCAGCTTCCTCTGATCCTCAAGTCCAGCTTAGGTTACTGCAGTTTTTTTCTGTCCCCCCACAGTTTTAGGGAAGAAACTTCGTCTATTTCTGGCTCCCTCCTTCCTGAGAAGACGCCACCAGGAAAGAAAGACAGCTGGTTGCTCTCTCTCTATTCCTCACGTACTCCATCTCACAGAAGGAAGAGGGAAGTATCCGACTCCTGGGTTTGGGGGAAGGGGCTGAGGAGATTTACCCATGTGCTGTCTCCCTCTCTGTTCCTCTTCCTCACGAAGCTCTGCTGTCTGCAGAACACATGCACTCTGATCTGCTCTCCACCAGGTGGTCCATGAGAGCTTCTTTCCATGGGGGAGGCTTCTCTGTCCCATTCCACCAAAAACTAAGGGGTGGGGGGTACGTTCGACTCTGGTCTGAAGGGTTGTTAACGAGACCTCTGGGTGAGAGACCTGGTACAGCATCCTCCAGTCTAGTTTTCATCAAACATAGTGCTGACATGTTGCTGACCATGTGTTTCCACTCTGTGCCTCTAACCTGACTCAGAACCTGATGGAGAAAAATCCATGCTTCATGGTGGTTCCCAGTATAGTCAATACCAGTTTCTCCCTCTGTCCCTTCTCCTTAGCCTGTAGATTCCTAAAAAACAGAGACCATATTCTTTTTCCTTTTTGTATGTCCCGTATCTGACTTAATAAGTATCTTTCCAGAATGGACGGATGAATGAAAACTTGATAGCACATGGATGGCTAGTAGTATGTTTTATAACAGAATTGCATGAATAAATAATACATGGCATATACTGGTACCCTCTCTATAACTAACTCTGACTGCTTGTCACACATTGCCTGCCAACCTGCACAGTCTGTACCTCACAGTGTTGCTGCAGGCCTGCAGTTGAATAGCACCTTCTTCACTGCTTTGATTTTTTTTCAATGCCGAGAACCCTAACATTTGGCCAGAGAGATGCAGCCACATTCAACCCTATCACCCAGAGCTGACTCATCCCCACAGCACAGTATCAGAGCTGGGAGATAGCATCCTTCTTAGCATGACCTTCTCTTTATGCTTTTCCAGTCTCCCCTTTATAAACCAATTCCACCTCTTGCTGTACTTTTTAAACCATAATAGTATCTTCCTCGGCCTTCTTTATCACAAACAAGCTGACACAAGCTTTCAGGAAGCCTGTGATGTCTATAGAGAAAGAAAACCAATTATGTTTTCTGAATAGTTTTTCCTCCTAATTCTTAGGTTCTTTCTCAGGAATTTAGCTGTGTTATTTTTAGACTGAATTAGGTGTGTCTCTTTCCAGGAGACTTCCTTTCTGTAAGCAGTGGAAATACTTCAGAATGCATCCTCTATTTGGACATATTAAAAATCACGTTCTTTATTAATTAGCCATCTCTATAGGGTAAATTGGTACCTTGGCAAAAGAAACAGATGCTAGTTTGAACGTAAGTTTCAATTCTGGCCTTCTGGACCACCACCATTTGTATAGGGAAGGAAAGTATCCAATAACCCCAGAAGGTTTCACACTTCAGTTACCTTCGTGAACTAATCATTTGCTAGTGCTGAATGGATACTCCACAATCTCTCCACCCATTATTTATGGTCGTTCAACAATCCGCTCCGTAATTTAGTAGCATTAATGACAGCCATGCACTGTTTTCCATGGACTAATCAATGACCTGGGAAACGTTGCCGATCTGGGCTAAGCTCGGGTGACTGTGACAGAGCTCCCTCCTGCCCCTGTGGTCTGACGAGGCAGGGCAGCTGATCTGGGCTGAGCTTCCATGCCGCAGGTTAGAGCGTGGCCTGGTCCAAGGTGACGCTGGCTATGACAATTCAGTTCTGCCCAGTGTCTCAGCCTCCAGCTGGCTAATCCAGGCTTGGCTCCATGGAGCCGCTAAGACTTTATGTTCAAGAAAACTCCATTATTCAAGATAAGTGGAGACACTCCAGGGTTTTCCAAGCCTCTATCTGTGGCGTGTTCACTAACATCCTAACGGTGGAAGCAAAGTACACTCTTAGAACAAAGGCAGAGGTGGGGCAGGGGCTTCAAGTTATAGGATAAAGGCCTGAATAAGGAGAACCCATTAAGTGGGCCTGTCAATGCAATGCTGACACACATGCTTCAAACTCTGCTTTTGCCTTGTGTACGCCCTACCAGATTTAATCCCTGACAAAAATCACATCATTATCAAGAACACAGCAACAACCACAGCAAATAGGCTCCATGGAGCACCAGCCATTGTGCTGAGACTATAAATAAATGTTCTTATTTAATTCGCAGAACAACCCTTGTAAAGTAGATGCTATTATCATTTCAAGCTGGGTCTTTTAACTCCAGACCCTGTGGGCTTAAGCACGAGGGCAGTCTCCTCGTAAAAGCAGGATTGGATTTATGTCTCCTATGGGAACACCTATCATGATAATGCCCTTTTGTTATATATTGTTCTTGTCTCCCAGGAAAAACTTTTTGGTCAAAGTGTACACACCCAATCCCTTCCTACAGTGCAAATTATTTGAACGGCCAAAGGGTGTGTGAATATACAAGCACGTATAAAATTTAGAGGTGCAATGAAAGCTGTAACTCGGGGATCATTTCTCAATAATAGCTCAGAAATCATTTTGTGTCAAGTCCTCGGGCCACCGGAGTCTCTCTGGTCCCTCTCACATCGTTGCTAGGAAACAACACACGTGGGAAGGGGGAAGAATCAGCTTCTGGGAACATCCCTCAGCCCTGAGCCCCGCCCTTCGAAACCTGCTTGTCCAAAGATGCTGGATCCGGGAAGGAGGTGACATACCCACGCGGACACGGAGCAAAACTAACCACACTCAATGGTGGGCAAGAATGAGGAGGAGGAGGGGGGAGAAGAGATGCCTGGCACTTAATGAAGAGGCCAACATCATATCTTATCAAGACTGACTTAGGATACACACTTTCATGCCCTGGACCCTGCAACAAATTCCACAAAGTAAGTAAGTAAATAAATAAATAAGTAAAACAACTTCATCTAGTGACAATTTCATGAGCCTGTTAAGCTTCTGAAATGGCTAAAACTGTTCAGCAAGACAGTCTTCAGGTTGCCATAATTTCACTCTCAATAAAGGCTGCCTGACGAGGTGGAGAAGGGCATTGCAGAACACAGGCAGGCAAAAGTAGGTTCACACGTGTTCGCATGGAAAATACACTAATTAATGAATAATAACAACATGAGAATAAACCCTGTGTTTCCCATAGTCACACCTGTAAACCTACTCTTTCCTACCCCATGTATCATGGAGTACTTACTGGAGGTTCCTACCCTTGAGTGTTCAGGTTTAATTTGCTTTAGAAGCTCCATGACCTCTGGAAGTGTTCCAAGTAACAATCTGAGCCAAGGGTTGATAAGCATGTGTTCTGTTAAAGGCTAGGTGGCGTGTTAGGCTTTTCAGGCAATTTGGTCTGTATTGCCACTATGCCACTGTGCACAAAGGCAGCCATGGACAATGTGTAAACCAATGTCCATGGATGTTTTTCTGTGAAACTGCATTTACGTAATTGGATGGTGAGTCAGATTTGGCCTGAGGACTATACATTTCTAACAACTGATCTAAACAATCGAAAAGACTCTGAAGATTTGGGGTGTGTTGCTTTGGAGAGTACGTTTGGCTCCAGAGCAGGATGAGGCAGAGGCCAATTTAACTGGCAAGTTCAAGTTCCCTCCTCTTGTGATAATGGGCAATCTGGCCAGCCTGGGTGAGGAATTCTGTGATGACCAGTGCACTGGACTGCCAAGAAGGGGACTTGCTTGGGGAGTCTTCCAGAGAGAATGGCCACAGAGGAGTTTTGGTTTCCTTTGAGACAAATTCTGAGACAGTCAGCTTTTCTCTGCCAGACTGACTCCAAAGTGCTTAGAGATCTAAAGGCAAGAAAAACCAGTGGACTAAATTCAAAGTCTTAAAAAGCATTGAACCAGAAGCAAGGCGATCTGAGGCCTAGTACCAGCTTTGCCACTAACTAACTGTGTGAGTCAGTGCATCTAGTTTTCTCTACTTCAGATCCCAGTGTTCCTCACAAAGTATCTGCATCAGAATCAGGTAGGTGGCTTATCTAAAAGGCAAATGTGGGGACAGCACCCCCAGCCTACTGAACTGAAATCTCCAAGGGCTGGAACCTGGTCAGTTGCATGAGCAGCCTGCACCCCAGGGGTTCCTAAAATCCACTAGAGTCTGAGAATCCCCAGACAGGAAAGACACTCTCCAGTTCTTGCAGCCCAGACAGTCTGTGCCTCTCTTCCGTGGTGCCTGCTACTCGGGGTGAGATGCCTGTTAGCTGCGACACACTTGGCTTTCCTCGGAGCCGTGTGAAGTTTCAGAAAGAAGAGCCTGCCTCACCTACACCTCTGTTTAGAGAAACGGTCTCTTGGCCCGAGCAGATACCTTACTTGACAATCAAAAGGGCAAAAAAATACCTCCACGCCCTTTTCCTCGGGCAAAAATGCAAATCTGGAACTCACCCTGCATGCCTTTGCAAGGAGGCGGCCACAGCTGATGAGGGACCTCAGGCCTGTAGCAACAGGGCCTGGAAATGGAATCACATCCTTGAGACGGACATAGCTCGCTGCAGCTCAGTGGAACAGCTACGGGAGAAAAGGAAGGAGTGTGTGTGTGTGTGTGTGGTGTTTGTGCTTATAATGTCTGTGTGCTCTATGTATGTGTGGATGGGTGTGGTGTGTATGGTGCTTGTGTGTGTGTGATGTGTGTGGTGTTTCTATGTGTATGTTGTATACACAAGGGGGATGTGTGTGTGGTGTATAGTGGTTGTGTGTGGGGGAATGTATATATGGTATGTGTGAGTTCAGTGTCTGGTGTTTGCGCCTGTGTGCTTGGTGTGTCATGTTATGGTATGTGTTGTATTTGTGTGTATGTGTGTTGTATACGCAGTGTGTATATATGCATGTATGGTGTTTGTGTGTGGTTCATAGGCTGCATGCATGTACAGTACAATGTATGTGGTATGTGCTGGGGAGCATACAGTAAGGGAGATGGTTAGCCAAGGAAGCCAGAGTCCATAGACTCAAAAACCCCTACTGTGTGCCGGTTCCAGGCTAGGTGCTGAGGGTACAGAGATGAATTAGAACCAGTCACTGCCCTGAGAGCCCTAAGTTCCGTGTGTAGCATTTTCTGAGTGTTGTGAGCCACTACCCCTGCAGCGCCCTTCCAACAAGCCCTCTGAGATGAAGATTAGGCTTATCCCCATCTTACGGCCAAGGGAGACTGAAGCTAAGTGAGGACAAACCCAAGGAACCTGAACCCAGGCTCCATTCCAGAGCTCATTCTATTCACCTCCACCACCACCACCACCACACGATCGCCAACTTTCATTGAGGGTTTTGCGTGCATCATGATCTCTGGATGTGCTCAAACAGCCCCAGGAGCTCAACACTGTTATTCTCATTGTGCCAGGGAGTGAACTGTCCAGGGTCCGAGGGTCGGTCAGTGGCAGACCTAGAATATGAACCTAGGCAGTCCTGCTCAGGGCCTTGGCCCCAAGCACTCTCCCTTTGCCTCGTACAGACAGATAAGCATGGATGTAAGTGACAACACAGGAGATGCAAGCACATAGTTTAGAGGAAGAGAAGGTTAACTTTCTGGGGGAGATCAGGGACCACTTCTCTAGGGAGTGCTATTCTTTTGGCTGTGACTTTAACGACAACAAGAGAGAGTTGGGTGGTTGTAATTTCACACCTGCTTGATTTGTCCTTGGTTGGGTGGAAAGCAGGGAGTCATGTTGTATTTTTTTTTCCTTTCTCTGAACATAAACTCTCTTATTGAAGTGAGAAATCCCCATTTCGGTCACATCAATAGCCTCTTACAGTATTCCCCCAGCCCAGGGCCTAGAGTAGTCGGGGGCCATAGACAGTCTGCATTCAGGCAGAAGAGGGAAAAGGAAGAGTCTGTATATGCAGAATAGTGTTGTCCAGGGAGCCAGGGGCTGGGACACTGGAGAAAAAGTCTCGTTGATTATTTTATTCCCAGCTCCGCAACAGTTTCTAGTCTTCTTTCCAGAATTACTGGAAATTATCTAATGAATCAAGCCATGGTGACTCTGTGTTTCAGAATGATAGTTCTGAGCAGGTATGTTTCCACAGGACGATCTCACCCTCACAGGCTTGGGCTTAGCTGTGCAGGACGCCAGTGACTGGAGCCAGAGGCGAAACTCTGTTGGAACTGTGGTGCGTTACTTTTTAAAATCTTGAACATAAAACAGTGTGTAGAAGAGAATGATCAGACTTGATTAAAGGAGTATGTACAGAAACTAGAAGACACCGAGGCAAGCTGACTGAGTGAACTCACCATGAGTGGGCGGGTGTGTACACACATCACTCTGGCCACCTAGGTCTTGCATACCTCCAGGACTGGGAGGTTACTACCTGCCCAGGCAGGTCACACCATTGTTTCGCAGCTCAAATTGTTAGGATGAGTTCCTTACATTACTTACCGCTTGTCCTAGTTCTGACTTCTGAAGCTACTCAGTGTCTATTTGGAATGCTTTTTAATGATTTCAATGCCATATTAGAAGGAAGACATGAAAAGCAAATGTGTGTAAGTAAAATTAAAAAAAAATAAATCGTTCTTCTCCACATAAAAAGCCCATTGATTAGTTGAAGATGACTGATAAACCTCGCTAATCCTCTTCTCCGGGTTAAATACCTCTTCTGTCCGGATCCAACTCCCACATCTAGAGACGCATGGCTCTCTCCCCGACACACACCCACACGTGTGCACATGCACGCACACACCCAGCCAGGTGGTGGGTTCACCCTCCTCTAAAACTGAGGGTGATGTTGTCCTTAGCGTGGAGTGCTCAGGAGACGTCCTTGAAAGTTTAACTCGCTGACTGTCCAGCTCAGCACCTGCTCTGTGCCCAGCTCCCTTCCTTGTAGGTCCACTCATACCGGTCTTGTCGCCACTTCCTGAGTGCACCCCCATCTTTCCAAACCCTTTCTCCATGATTGGCTCTATTCTCGTCTCACTTACTTCTTCTCGGACTGAAGTCTTGATCCCAGGGCCCCATCCAGCAGTCTCTCCTGACCACATGGCATCAGACATTTTAACAAACTCGATTTCCATTTCCAACAGTCACCTGAGTGTACAAGAAAGGCTAAGGACAGACGGAGACAGCGGCTAACAAGTGAGTCTCCTGTTCTGCAACCAATGTGTTTCTGTTAACATTTACTACCACCCAGCCTTGATCTCTCAAGGCTTCCAAAATATCCTGAAGGAAACTTCCAAGTCTTTTGCTGAAACTGACATATATGCGTCAGTGACACCCAATTCTTTGCTCATCTACCAGCTCCGTCAGAAAAGGGAAGAGGTGACTTTGTCATCCCCTCTTCTTATTCTTGATAATCCGTGCCACTTTCTGGTGATCCACGCTTCCTTTTTAAGTACTGAGGAAAATATACGCGCAGATCAATTATAGAGCTTTTTCAGAGATCGATATAAAATTTAGATGGGCATTCTAACATCCATCTTCCTTCCCTATTTCCCATGGGATGATTTGCTCCCCAGTCCACCTGGATTGTTCTCTGCAGTTCCTCAGAGTTCACTTTAGAGTTACAATTGTATTTTCAAGGTCTTAGTAGGGAAAGCGTGAGACCTAGATGTGAGTTCAAATCTATTCTCTATTTAAAGTAATTTGTTCAGGGAGGTAACCTTGAGCAAATGGTTTGTATGCTTTGCACTAGAATTTTCTTACCTGTAAAGTGGATATTGTGTGTGTGTGTGTGTGTGTGTGTGTGTGTGTCTTTTAGAGTTGTATGAGAAAGGAGCTTAATAATAGCATACCTAAAGACCACCTACCCCGGCACCTGCTGTGCCCTTTAATAAATGCCAGTCCCCTCCCTGTGCAGAATCTACATTCTGATTCTGCATTTTGACCTCTGCTTCTATAATATTTTCTCATGTATCCTCTTCTCTGTGTTCTCCCCTTTCCAGCGGGAAGATCATTCTCCTTGACGGAGATGACATCTTTTATAAGACATACAACTTGGCTTCCTCACTGTCATCTATTAACATTATCTTTTCTGCCCTGGGCAATGAGCCTCTTCTTTCCTCATTCTCCTCATTGTGAAAATAAATAAATAGCCCTGTTCCAACTCCCAGTACACTTTTAATTCTGAGTATTTTTCGCAAGTCTTAGTTTATTTAACAACTATTAATTAAAGGCTTACTACACCCAGCAGGCAGTCGATGTTGAAGATGCACTGATGACTAGGTTGGTGGGGTCCCTGTCAAAACACCCCCCACAGGAAGTGTTCATTCCCTGGAGCTGGAGCTGCAGCTGGGTTTCACGCGGGCCCCAAGTTCGAGCACGTTATGGAGCCACCGCCACAGGATGCTGGCACCAATAAAGTTTTTTGAGAAATATGACCAGCACCCAGGAAATACTATAAAGTAAGCTGTTGGGGGGCCTCACGAACCTCCCTCTGACATCATCTGCCTTCATTCAACTGATTATCAACTAATCCTTATTAAAGGGTCACTGGATCCGTAGTCACGGTGTAACTGATAAAAACTACGGCGTGAACCACCCGCAGTGGGAAGGAAGTGAGTGGCCTTATTCACGTCTACACTCCGGGGGGAGGGGAATGCAGTGGCTGGCCTTTCCCCCATCACGTACCGGGCAGCTTCACTGAATCTCCACCCGGCACTCAGACACTAAGTTCTGACCACAGTGAGCACAGAGGAGTCTTACACTCCTCAGCTACACATCCCTGTGCCGCCCCTTCTTTGTGCTCTGTCCACTTCAGGAGGCATACGAGGCCTTCGGCAGCAGTGAGCAGTTCATCCGGGCTATTGTCTCCCTCTCGTCACTAACTCAGTGTGTGACCATGGGAAGCTGCCGCCCCTCTCTGGGCCTCTATCTTCAACTGTAAAATCAAGGAACGGGGCTGGGAAAATCTTGAAACAAGCCTTGTTCTAAAGTTCTATGTGGTCAGTGGCCAGTTCCCAGGGCTCTTGGCTAAAACTCAGCATCCTGCCCCAAGGGCAACCAGCTCTGTAGAAATGAGGACACAGCTCTTCAAAGGAGGCTCCCACGGTGCCACCTGAGCATGTGCAGTCCTGCCTGGGAGCTCACTGGCCCCTTCAGACAGTGTGCCTGGGGAAAACAGAGCTGGGCCCGTGGCAGTTAGCTGGCGGCCTGGCTCCAGAAGTCACAACACCTCTCGGAGCCTCTGTTACCTCTTCTGTACACTGGGCATAAGAGTGCACCTTCGAAGGCAGTGATGAGTCTAGACATTTTATAAACTAAATCTATAACATATAATCTACAAACCAAAGTATTGATCTGATGGGAAGGTGGCCCGAGGGGCTTGTTTCTTGGGGGCGACTTGAGGGCAAGGGCTGACGCAGAGAACGTGGGCTGGGGGATCCGGGCCTCCCCGCGCTACCCCAACGGCACCATCGTTATTCAGAGCTGCTGTGCCAGTTCGATGCGACCCCTTAGTCCCAGGCGCCTGGCATGTGCTCAAAGACACACAGAAAAATGCTAGTTTTGCACACGAGGCTGCCCTGTGGCAGGCTCTAGGTGGAGTCCACATGGCTCTAAAGTCCTTTGTTCTGCACTAAGGTTGGCCCCAAGGGGAGAAGATAGCGTTTTGTAGGAGCAGCACTTGAAGAAAGAAAATGGTTCTCTTTGAAGAAACACTGTCTCATTCCTCAGGTTTGAGACAAGATCAGAGGGGCGATGCAACGTCTCAGATGGTAGCTGTGTGGCTCGGTTAAAGCCCCGGGCTTGCAGAGCGGAACACTCCGGATTCGCCCACTCCAGCCTGCCCCGACAACACTCGGGAACTGAGTATGTGCATGGCTCCTAGCGGTCGATTGGAGGAATTCGTGAACTCGTGTATAGATGAAACAGTGGAGTGAAATATTTTATTAGACCAGGGCTGTGAATTTTTAATTTCACACGTACCTCCCCACTTTCCGAGTTAGTCTGTCGGAAGGCAGAGTCCCAGGGTGTTCTTCTCCCGTGACATTTCTACGTGCAACCTCACAGGAAATTGCTTCCAGTAGCTTTTAAACTTTTCATTTTTCTTCCAGCCCTGGAAAATCTTACTCTGAAATTTTAAATATGCAGAGATAGATAAATAAGTTGTTCTCTGAAATATGAGAGTTTGTATATCTTGTCCCCCAACAGAATCCACCCCCCCCCCCACCTTCACCCTCAGTCACAAAAGGCTGCTTTCTCATTTGGCTGTCCAGGACCGACGCTACATTTACCTGCCTCCGTGGCAAGTAGGCGTGGCCACAGGATGTGTTCTGTCCAATGAGACGTGAGCACATGTGCTGGGTGCAACTTCCTGGAGTGTCCTTAACCAGAGGGGACTGTTCCTGCCTTCCCCCTTTCTCTGTGAGTGCCCACTGGAAAGACCATCTTAGGTGCTGAGAGGAACTTGGGAATGAAAGACACATGTGTGCCCTGGCTGGCGTAGCTCAGTGGATTGAGCGCGGGCTGCGAACCAAAGCATCGCAGGTTCGATTCCCAATCAGGGCACATGCCTGGGTTGCAGGCCATGATCCCCAGCAACCGCACATTGATGTTTCTCTCTCTCTCTCTTCCTCCCTCCCTTCCCTCTCTAAAAATAAATAAATAAGATCTTTAAAAAAAGAGAAAGACACATGTGAATATTAAAACATAGAGATGTTCATCCCTAATATGGACCCTTTCAGACCTTACCTAAAAGAGAAGTAAACCTCAGTTAAAAACAAAAACTGTGTTTTGCTGTTTTCTCTCTCACAGGGTTGAAGCACATCCTGACTCATCCAGAGCACACCCTCAAACCCTTTGGAAATGTTACTTAAACATGTTGCAACACGCCGAGCTGAACTAGGAAGCAGTTACCGAATAAAAGGCAACTGATAACAACGAAGGTGAGTTCCCGTACGGCTTCTATCAATATTTAGCTTGTTGACCTTCCATAAACTACTGCCTTTTTAAAGCTTCCATTTTCCTCTCAACAGAATATGGACATTAAGTTAAGATCGCCTCTCCAAATTTACTACCCCGTGGTAATTTTTACAAAAATACAGCATATGCTCCCGTGTGAAATAGCCCATCAAGCTTATGGATATTAGGGAAAGAAGAATCTGCCTGCAAACACAATCAATATTTGCTGTGTAGCTCACTCATGCCAGGTACTGTAGTGGAAATCCAGAGGTGACCTACAGCACAAAGACATTAACGAGTATTGTAAATAGAGAAAGATTTGCATAGAAGAGAAGTACATGTGTTACAGAGCCATGTGTCAGGGGGGCATAACCTGGTTATGGGAAGAGGAAATCAGAGAGGAATACGGAGGAAGTAACATTTAAAGGGAAATATGAAGGCTGAATGACTGTTAATTAGGTGGAGAGTAGGAAGAGAGAAACACAGAAACATAGATCTTAAGGGAACTTGACTGTTTCCTTTGGGACAAGTTCATCAAGACTATTGAGCCAGGATAAGAGACTCATGGATGTGCTCCTTCCTAGATTCACCCAATCCTTAATACTCGTGGTTCTCAACTCTGGAAGATATTTTTCTCGAGGTGGCAGCCCTGAGCCTTTTAGACTAGATGTTCTCCCTCTCATGTGTACAGCGTTTTTCAACTTACTGTGTACAAGGAAGGCTCCCATGTATGACTTCACCTGCTATCCAAGGTCGACGACAATATCCCCCATCACAGGTGCAGAAATGGGACAGTGGAGTGGAACATCGTTCTGAGCCTGCTCCCAAGCCACACAGGAAATAAACAGAGACTTTTAAAACCACCCTTTGGCGGTTGACCCCAAACATTATCGCACTGCTGGATGGCAGTCTTCATTCAGCAGCACTGGCTCTGAAGGACACTTATCTGATTCCAAAGAATCAGCTCCACCCTCAGAGGGTGAAGGCTCAGCACGATAGGGAAGGCTCGGAAGGATGTGCCATAAGCTCCAAAGTCACTTCTCAGGAATGTTCAAGCATGTTCTAGCAGTGGTGATGTTATCTGACCACAGGTTCGCCCTCCCCTGAGTGAGATCTTTGATGGTGACTAGCAGTGGCTGTTTGAGTGAGCTGGTTCTGATATACAAGACATTGAATTATATACTTTAAAATGGGTGAGCTGGATGATAAATAAATTATATGTCAATGGCATGATTTTTAAGTGTCCTCATCTGTGTGTCATGTGCACACTGTTATCATGGGAATTGCTGCCGCAAAGCTCCGAGAGGTGTCTTTCTGCCTATTGGTTGCAGTCAAGTGAGAGACGTAAACCCACAGCTAGCCTGCTCCTTCCTGCTTATGAGACAGCTGGTGACCTCCTTCCATCTCCTTGGGTTCCATGAACTCATCATCTTCATAACTTCACAGGAGCCCCAGGGTCTAGACATAACCTTCCTGTCTCTCTTCAAAAAAAGGCCTCTGCAATGGGCGTCTTAAAGGAGAGCAATCTTCATGTCACAAATCCAGCTGCTTTGGGGTCTGCCGGGTGTTCACAGGAACTGAAAAACATCCCAAGGACCCTCAGGAAAGCCCTGTCCTCCAGAAGGTTTCCTACAGCAGAGTCCAAGGAAGCTGCAGACGTCTCCAGCACGTGGGGGCCGCACATGGGGAAGCAAAGGTGAGAGAGGTGAGAGCTTATTGCTCTGAGCAGTATGTTTGGCTAATGGTCTGGGACCTTTGGAAACAAGCAGTAGAGCTACCTCTGAGTTGGAAGATTAATTGGCTGAAGAGCACTGGCACCAGTGACATTCAGGAAAGCATCTTCATTAGCACCTCACTAATAACTGAGAGACCCTGGGTGATGAATGGGAAAGAGGAATCTAGTCATTCAAAAGAAGTTGTACCTAAAACTGACCTCAAAACACACGCATACACATTTATATAGCATTTCGTTATTCAAGCATAAATTCTCCTTTTATCTTTGTATCCTCTCCATTCTTCTCTGTCTTTTTTTCCTTTTCTTTTCCTTCTCTCTCTCTTCTCTCTTTCCTTCTCTCTCTTTTAACTCATGCATCAGTGGTTCTCCTCTTTGCCAAGCAAACAACACTGCCATGTTCTCTACTTCCACATAGCTTACAGTTATTGGTAGATTTCCAGATAAAGAATCTAGAATGCATGTTTTTCATTCCCCAAATATCCTCATGATCCAAATTTCCTTTGGAAATTAGCTATTGCACTCATATTCTAAAATTGGAAAGGGTGAAAAGAAAAGAGAAAGATTAGCCTTCTCTCTTTTAAAGAGCTCCTGGAAGTTCCCAATGGCATTATTAGCAACTGTAGTTATACATGGCCATACCTTGCTGTAAAGTAGGTGGAAAACTTGGTCAGGCAACAGTGTGCCCAGGTAACAATTAGGACCTGTTACTAAATGAAAAAGGAGAAAAGAGGAGGAGGTCAGCTACAGATAATCTCACCTCAGTTGGTCATCAATGAAAAAGCTAAAAAAAAAAAAAAGGTTTTGTAAACCAGCTATGATGTATACTAGCTCAAGGTCCAAGGTCCTTGGGGATGAGAGCTTCTGCTTCTCTGAGCCTCAGTTTCTTTGATTGTAAAGTGAGGATATGTGATTATTCAGGAGTCATCCTGCTCATTTTTTAAAACCTATTTGACTTTGGTAGATCATATAGGGAATTTTTCAATTCCTATGCCCTCATTGTCCTAACAACTCTCTGCAAAGCCTGGCTGTCTTTTGCTAATATGTGTCTGGCCAGGGCATGCTTCATGCAGTAAGAAGACACATCTAGCAGAGTGTGGCCCCACAAATGACAAAGAAGACCAAGTTCCCTTCAACTTAATTGCCAGTAAGTGGTCAACTCCCAACTAAGCAGTTGACTTAAAAACCAGACAGTTAGGGTTACATTAGTTCTTTTTTTTTTTTTTTCCAAAAGCTTGTGTAGCATGAGGACGAATAAGTCTTTTCTTGCTATTGACGTGCAACTGATCCTTCTGGAGAAATCACCGAAGACCGACAGAGGAAGGAAAAAGACCTTCACAGCATCTTGTGCAGCTTATGAAAACTTAAACCAGTCTGTACGTGCACACACGTGATGACAGGGAGAGAGGAGGGGGCCGAGAGAACTCCGCATGCCTAGTTCTTCTGGCAACTGACCAAGGAGATGCCAAGGTTTTTGTTACTGACCCAATAGTAGAGATAAAAAGTCATTGCCCTTCCACCACCTAGCAGACAAGACCACTCCCTTAGATATCACCATCACCAAAAAATAATCAATTCTAATATCTCAGATTCTGAAATTCAGGGTTTTATACAACCTAAGGCTCTGTTACAGTGTTGGGGGCTAGGAATTCAGACTCAGGAATTGGGTGGCTTGGGTGCTCATTCCTGTTCTGAAACGCTCAGTCTTTGTGGCCTTGAGCAGATTCCTTAACTCTGCACACCAGTGTTCCCCTCTGCGATGTTGGGAGTGATGCCGACATTCATCTCTTTGTGGGAGGTGTTATGTACAAGAAGTCCTGAAATGCAAGCACTCGGTAAATGTTACCTTTAAAAAATCCAAGCAAACTTTTCGTTCTACATTCTACTTCATTTCCCTGAAATCTTCTCTTTGCCTTTACTTCCAACTCGGTTGCTGAATGCCTCCTGTTTCCCCAGATCTGTCGTTCTTGCAAGACGGAGACTATCGAGGAGCAGTTTGAACTACAATCTTGCAAGCCCCCTACTCTCTCCCCTTGACCTTCCATACCACCTGCCCTTCCAATTTCGACCTTCCACATCCAGGCCTTCTGAGTGATTTGGGGATAAAAATCCTTATGGATGGTAATTAGCAGCACTGTATACTCAGAGGAAGCCTCCGGTGGGTTCAGAATGCTAAGAGGCACCCCTGTTAGCCACACCTGGTTCCCAATTCCCACACAGCAAGCTCTATGCCAGCTGTGCCCCTGAGCATGAGTGACATTTTTCATACTTGTTCGAATGCACTTAGTCAATAAATATTTACTTATTCTCTTCTACAAGCTAGATCAGTGGTTTCTAAAATGAGTACTTCTTCTGCTAAGAAAAGTCTGAGGCTCACTTCCTCATTAATTAATTCATTTATTCATGCTCATGCATAAAACCTTAGAAAAAGACATTTATCAAAATCGACCATGCGCCATGCCTTATCCTCGTCCCCGCCCTCATTCCCCAGGTGTGCAATGCGTTTCAGAAAACCCACACCTGTGGCCCCTGGGATGGCCACGCCCTCTCACTCCCCTGCACCTTTGCTGTTGGGCTGATCCGAGGACTTAGGACCTTCTTCTCCCTTCTTTCCCTGGCTAAAGCCAGAAAGACAACTGAACAGGACAGTTAGTGCCTGGATCGAATCCTGGCTCCACCCTTTACCTCTAGCATGACCTGGGCAGGTTATTTAATCTCTCAAAGTCACCATTTCATCACCCGTACAATGTGGCTAACAATAGTAGCTACATCATCGAGGTGCTGCCGTGATTAGATAAGATAACATGCAGAAAGCAAATAGAACACTGCCTGACAAATGCAAGAACGCAATAACCATTGCCTGATAGCGTTGTAGTCACAGTTCTGTGGAAGAGATAAACCAGGGGCCATGAACACACATATGAGCAATTAATGTAACCTTGAGAAGTCTGGAAAGGTTGGAGGAGTTGGCATTTCTTATGCGTGTTGATAAACGCCTGGTTTATCTCTCTCACGGGACTGTGACATTATATTTTAATTGAATATTTACATATCTCTCCACTGTGGAGAGGCCGAGAAGGTAGGTACCCTGTCTTGTGTACACACGTCTTACGTATTCACAACACACAGCACAGGGACTAGCTTTGCAAAAGCTCAATAGTGTCGGGTGAGGAAAGAATGCATCCAGTTGAACTGCAGAGTCAGCTGCTTCTCAAAGAAGGATTTCTGGCTCTCCTCCATCCCAGGCTAGGTAACTCATCCTGTTTTGTTCTCCAGAGCAGAGGGTACTTCTGCATTTCATGGGCATGTTTACCTGGGTGATACCTTACTCCTCCACTAAACTGGAAGCTCCCTGAGAGAAGCCACCCCCTCTGCAGGGCACATTGCAGAGTCACTCTGCAGAAAGAAAGTCTGCCTGGGGCTGAGATCACTCTTGGAAACGGAGTTGCTAGGATTTCAGTAATTGCACTGCAAACACAGGCAGGGGCCTCGAGTGGGTGGCCAGGCCTCGCTCACACTTCCTGCCTTCCTCCAGAGCCCCACGCTCGCACGGCCAAAAGCCCCAGCGCCCTGTGTGGCAAGGCTCTGGAATCTGGCTGCTAGAATGAAAAGAAGGGGAAGCGGAGAGGCCAGGGAGTCATTGGAAATGACGGTCCTGATATCCCATTTCAGCGTGTGCATGCGCTTAATGACACATCAGGAAACTTTTTTCCAGCAGCAAGCCTTTTTTTCCCCTCCACTTGTGGACATGTTGAAAGCTCACACATACGTTTTCAATGAAGTCACTGACAGTCCCGGGAAGCCGGCAGCAGCAGCTGGTGGGTCCGAGGAACCCGGGGGCGATTTCATCTCTTGGCCTCACATTGGGAGAGCAGTTTGAGCAAGGTAAAGACTCCAGGAAGAAAAAACAAAATTTTTTTTGAGGAAAGAAAGAGAACAAGAACAACAAAAAAAGAAATTGTATGGCTTGAGGCAGCTGCTGCTGCTGTTCCTGAAAATGAAGAAGGCAGGAGGGGCCTCGCCCCATGGATGACAGCGAGGCTCCTGGGAGAACATCGCTTCCTTTGTGGAATGAGACACCAGAGAGCTGCCAGCTCCCAGCAGACC
The DNA here is from genome assembly GCF_019186645.2 of Phyllostomus hastatus. NCBI lineage: Eukaryota > Metazoa > Chordata > Mammalia > Chiroptera > Phyllostomidae > Phyllostomus > Phyllostomus hastatus. The sequence continues at coordinate 40,638,765 of NW_025334017.1, read as the reverse complement.
AGCCCGGGGAGCCTGGGATGGGGGCTCCTCTGATCGGAACGCCTGGACTCACTCACAAACAATGTCAGTGTTGCTCAGGAGAGATGAGTAACAGCAGAAGGACAATCAACAGGCCAGGGAACCCTGAAAGTAGTCGCTGGAATCTTGAAAGAGGCAGGCAGCAGTGTGAGACACGTCAGTGAGAGGTTCTGGGGAGATAGACCTTCCGAGGAGGCCGGCAGTTCTCACCCGACTGCTTGCACCTCGGGCACAATATCACACCCCGGGGCCTCTGCCCGAAAGCAAAGCCAAAGGGAGAAGAGGACTGAGGAGGTCCCTGATTGCACTTTTTCTGACAAAGACAGGGGTCCGCATGTCAGCCAGAATCTTACGATGGTGTATGTGTCCACCAGTCAGTTAACAGAAACCGTCGTGCCAAAGAAGAACTTCATTCTCCCTGAAACTAGAGCATTTCAATCCAAGACACGGGGAGATCAGGAGCCATGACCACTTCTGCTAGTAGAACTAATGCGACTGGAGCTCTGCTGTCCTAATGTACTGATCAGCTCCACGAGCTTCTTTACACAACAGCCACAAAGACAAATAAGGTAGCAGCATCCCTGACCTTGAGAAACTCAAGGTGGAGAGAGTCACAAAAGTGGGTCATTACTCGGGGTAGGCGTCGCGGTGAGGTTTTCTGCCTGCTGTGCACACTGAGAGGATGAAGAGGGTGGATGAGACCAGGCAGAGTGCGGGGAGTGGAGGAGGGGGAGGGGGAGGTGGCGTGCACGGTGGGGAAGAAGGGGTTAAGGCCGCCAGGTGCAAAGCCATCTCCTGGCCACAGTGTGCATTTTTCCAGCTCAGGAGGTCCTTCCCACTCCAATGCGCTCTGCTCCCTTTCTGAACTTTTTCCAAGCTTTCCTCAGTTTCTCTCTCAGCATCCTTCCATTCCCACTTTACTCATTCTTACTACAGACTTAATGCCTGTTTCCGTCTGTCCCTGTTTCACTCCTGATACGTGGAACATTCTCTCCATGATTCCAGTACCGCCATCCATCCGTCACTGAAATCCCATCTTCCTTCCTATTTTTAAGCTTATCTTCGAACTCAGGGGGCAAAAAAATTTTACTTCCATTCATTTTTGCTTGATAATGGGAAAGAAAAGAAATCTGGTTGTTGAAGATGCTAATCTAAAAGAAGGCTCATCTTTTTTATTAGCAGATATTTTTAGTGGCCTATCCAGGGCTTTGAAACGACTTTTCAATAATAACTCGTTACTGACTAATTGAAAACTCAAATCATCTCTACTTGAAGTATACAATAGGGAAGTTGTACTTGGGGTGACTTCCTTTCAGAGATTCATCTTAGACATTGTGTGGAAAAGGCATAGATTGGGATAAAGCTAACACAAAAAACCGAGGAAGAACAGGGAAGAAAGAGAGAGACAGATAATAATTCTTCCCTCCTTGAATTCAGCTACATCCAAACATGCAACAACTGTTCTTAAAATTCCTCGCTGTGTAAATCTGTTAACTCTGACTTTTTGTTGCTCAAATTAGGTTGCATGGAGTTTGTGACTCTTGCAACCAAAAGCATTTTTTAAAAAAATCAGTTGTAGAGACATATATCACCTGATACATTGATGAGAATAATCTCTTAAATAAAAACATGCATTCACCAGACCAAAATGGAAAGAGAATGGATTATATAGTAAAAAAAAAAATAATAATGGAAGATATGGACAGAGCATTACATGATGATAAAACGTTCAGTCCACCGGGAAAACATAGCAATTTAAAATATAGATGCACCAGACAACAGAGTCTCAAGATGCACAGAACAGAAATGATAGAACTGAGAGGAGAAATAGATAAATGCACAGTAAAGCTGAGGACATGGCATGCCACCCATAACAAATAATGACTAGGATGACTAGGCAGAAAAATCAGCAAGGATGTAGAATTTAATAGCACAATCTGCAGCAGGGCTTAGTTGACATATTCCCAACAATTCACCCCAAAAGGCAGAATTTACATAGCACCTAAGAATAGTTACAGCACCTTTGAGAGAAATGGTAAAAATTTTTTTGAGAAAAATCTATCAATAACTTCCATTATGGTTTCTATGTTTCTAGGTACAGAAAGGCCTCTCCTCCCTAATGTGAATTTATTTGTAATTTCTTCTCATTTTATCTGATTTCCGTTTTTTACATTTAAATCCAACTAGAATTTATTTTAGAGAATGGTATAAAATAGGATCTTCCTCTATATTTTCCTCTAATTGTTTTTCAATTATGTTCATCTTTTTCTTTTTTCTTTTCTTTTCTTTTCTCTTTTCTTTTCTTTTCTTTTCCCCCTCCCCTCCCCTCCCCTCCCCTCCCCTCAATACCCTAAATTCTTAGCTCAAGAACCTAGAAAAAGAGAAGCAAAATAAAAACAAAGCAAGCATAACGAAAGAAATAATAACATTATGAATGGAAATAAATGCAATTGAAAACGGGAAGACAATAGGGAAAATCAATGAAACAAAAAGTTGCTTTCTTCGATAAAATTAATAAACCTCTGGCAGGGCTGAATGAGATACAAGATAAAAAGACATGAATCGCCATGTCAGGCCTGAAATGGAGAATATTACTATGGATCCTAGAACCATTGAAAGGATAATATGAGAGTGACACAAAGAACTTTATGCTTACAAATTTGACAACACTGAAGAAATGAACCACTTTCTCAAAAACCACAAACTACCATCAATCAACCAAGATGAAACAGGCTCCCAAAGAGTCCTGTAGCCACTAAAGAAATTTAATTTGTAATCGAAAACTCCCCAAAATGAAGTCTCCAGACTCAGAAGATTTCACTGAAGAAATTTACCGAACATTTAAAGAAGAATTAATACCAATTACACAATCCCTTTCAGAAAATAGAAAAAGAAGGAACTTTTCCCAATTAATATTTTTAGGCATGACCCCAATACTAAACCAAAACAAGAACTGTACAAGAAGAAAAAGAAGAAGAAAACTACATGCAAATATCTCTCATGAATTTAATATAAAGAACCCTCAATAAAATATTAGCAAATTGAATCTAGCAACATATGAAGAGAATTACATGTTATGAACAAGTGGGCCATAGTCCACATAAGTAAGACCTGGTTCAACATTCAAAAATCAACCAATCTAATCCACAAGGTCAACAGGCTAAAGGAAAGTAAAAGGCACATGATCCTATCAGCTGATGCAGAAAAAGCCTTTGACAAAATCCAACACCCATAATAAGAAAACAAAAAACCTCCCAGCAAACAGGAAGTCATAGAGGGGACTTACTGCAATTACAATAAAGAAAACACACAAGAAACCTTCAGCTAACATCATACTTAAAGATCGAATGCTTTCCTCCTAAGATCAGGGACAAGGTAGAGGTATCCATCTTCACCATTCTTATTCAACACAGCCCTGGAAGTTCAAGCCAACCCTTATTTAATTTGAGTCTAAAACAGACCTTTTATTAACAACGGTGTCGGGGAGGCCAGCAATTGTCACAAAGGAGACGCATGCATTTGGACAATGACGCGTGGGCAGAGCCCCTGACTTGGACAAAGTATAGAGGGATGAGGGTCTGAGCCGGCGGCCACACCCTGGAAAAGACCTTCAAATCCTGCCCGCCCTCCCTTAGGTAGGTACCAGGAGACCCGAAGCCAGGGTCCCAGGTGGAAGGTGCCCCCCCCAGCCCCATGCTCCCCACCCAACCGCCGCCCTTCCATCCCAGCAGCAAAACTACATTTCTGCACAGCGCAGCAGAAGCCGTGGCCCTTTGCACCTAAAAAGCAATTTTAATTTTGTCAGGCCAGCTGGGGCTTGTTTTTGAGTGTGTGGAAAGATAGGAAGCTCTCAGACAGGAAGCGAGGATAGGGTTACTCGGCAGATCTGTAATTCTGTTCGTGACTGTAGAGTGGAGGAATGTTCCATTGCATAAACTGCATTGCTGCAACCAAGCTTAAAATATAAATATTGGCATCTGTGCATAATATATATTGGCTTCCACATACATAGATGTTTAAAATACATATTGGCTTAAACACGATATATATATATATTTAAGCCAATTTGGCTGCTTGGAGCTGGTTTTGATTCTCAGAGTCTGAGTGTTATCTTTGTTCTTTCCTAATTAAAAATCCTTTCCTTCACGTAGGGACGCTGTCCCCTTCTCTCGTCTTCCTGACTCTGTCTCTACCTGTAACCCTTTCTCTGCCTGGCTGCCGGTGGGACCTTCCTGGGACGCAAGTTGGATCAAGTCCTTTCCCTGCTTAGAACATCTCTGGGAGTTCCTAGCTGAAAGTGTAGGGCATGTTCAGGAGTCAGGCTGAGAACTGGGTTTCTGTCCCTAACGAGGTAAGTACAGAAGTGGAGAGCAAGCGTTGGGAAACTATAGACATTTGACATTGCATGTTCTCCAAACGTGTGGCCAGTGGACCTGGGTCAGTGCGCAGGGTCGGGACAGGGTGCCGTGGAACTCACCCTGCGTGGCATCGGTGGGGCATAGCAGCCAGCCCCTGGCCCTTCACCACAGAAAGTTTAAGAAGCACAGCAACCCAAGATACGGTCCAGACACTTCGCCCCCCAATCCTTCATCACGTGCTCTGTGTGGTGGTTCTTCCAACATCCTCTGGAGCTCCTGCATCCTCCCCGCCTCTGTCAAGCTCCCTGACAGTTCTCCAAGTACTGTGTGCAAATCAATACTTCCTTTGGAGATACCCTCTCTACCTCGCCTGTGTGGGGACTCTTCTCCCACCCTTTCCAGTTCTGCTAAAACAGCCCTGTGAAACCATTTCTGCGGCCCCAACACAGATATCCCCTTCCTGTACCCTTCCACGCTACCTTTCATGCATCCATTCCAGAAGCAGTTTTTTTTTCAATGTCAAATCCAGGATGAATAGAGTGAGACAGCCCCCCTGCCACCAAATGACTCCTGGTCTCATGAATTTTATGCATTTTGTCTCCTGGAAGACGGTGGCCATGCCTTGAACATCGGTGTGTGTTCGCAGCCTCTGTGCCAGGCACATGGTAGGGACCGAGGGAAGGAAACATTTGGAATTGAGGTTCACAATATTGGGTGAAACAGAGAGAGGTACTTGGAAATCTTTTACCACCTCAGTTTACCCGTCTGGCCTTCCATTTTCTCCTTAATCACATGTAGGATTCAACACTGATGGTTCCTTTAAAGCTCAACTATTCTTGGTGGAGCCAGAGAATTCACCTCGCCAGACCCACCACCTTCCTGCAGATTCCCCTAGAAGACGGCCCGTGAGCTCCCCACCGCTACCCCACACCAGTTCCTCAGACTCCGGACCCACAAGTGGCAACCACAGGAATGCACGCGGCCGTGTTTTCCTGGCACTTTCCGTCAGGTCTCCCTCGACATTGCATCCCTTGGGCAACACGGACCTTTTGGCTGCTTGGAGGCTGCTCTTTGGCCAGAGAGTTAAAATATTTAGAAACAAACAGGGGTTTTAAAGTTGGGTTTTGACTGGTGGATGTCTTCTCCAGGTGTTGCTGGGAAACAGAGGTGAAAAGGCATGTTTCAGCCCCAACGTTTCACATGTCCATGGGCTTGCGGGAGAGCATCCAATGGTCATTCACTCAGAAGGCACGAGATCTGGACCACCCCACGTTAAAGACAGCAAGCTGGAAATGCGCTGGCATCGTAGGTCATTAATCAATATCGGTTGCCTTTAAAGTTACTGAATTGAGGCCAACGCTTTTCTTCACCCCACTGTCTCTCTCTACGTATCGGATTTCACAGACGTGTAGGTTGCATGTATATTGCCATTTGGGTTTTCAGATGAAATCCAAGTCTCCTGCCCCCACAAGGATTTCAGCACAATGGGAAATTCCTTCTAGACGTGATCTAACATCCAGTTCTTGATCTGAAACCAACAAATGCCATCTGACCGACGCCTTTCATTGCTCTTACTTCATATTGTGGACGAGTTGCTTTAATCCTTTGAGTCACAGCAGAATCATGGACGCTGATCATTGTGTTGCCTTCCCAGAAAAGTCAGCAACATGCTCAGAGAGTCTGGCTCCTTGCGGAGCATTCCTCTGGTCCAGAACCCACATGCCGAACCCTGCCTCCCCTGGCTAGACCCGCCTCACCCTGCAATTCTCAAATCTGGTGACACTCCCAGAGGCCCCAATGTGTCCCCCTAGGCAGGGCAAATGACATTCTTTGCCGCTCCCACAGTCTCCTCGACAACCTACTTTTGAAAGCCAGCGTGAGAGCAATGTCAATGTCAAATTTCTGCTGGCCAGGTGGTGAGCAGGGCGAAGAGACCGCACTGGTGCAGAAGTCTTCTCCCCCGTGCAGTCCAAGGCTAAGAAAAACACCCCAAGGAGCAGAGACAGGAGTCCCTGATGTTTTCATTCCCTGCAACGATCCTGCTCGGGAACTCTCCCTTGAGTCAGCCGCGGCAGGAAAGATGGTCTGAGACGCCGCAAGTGGCATCGCGCCACAAATTTACTTCACTGGCAATGCCACCGTCAGAGAAAAGCCTCCAGGAATCCCGTGAAGGAGGTTTTCTGAGGTTTCCGACATAAATGCATCCTCTATAGTCATGCCCCTCTTTTATACTAACCGCCCCTCCGGAAAAAAAAAAACAAAAACACCTCTACGTGAATTGGACGCGTGAATCCTTGCGGGGAATTCTTCGGTCCAAGAGCACCACGGGAGAGAATGACTCTGCCAGCCGTCTCTCGGGCGTGCCCCGTGGAGGGTTCTCTCACCCCAGAATGCCACCGCATCTGTTCTCATCTTCCCGCGTCCTCACACTTCAAGTGACAGGTCGGCTCCCCCCCCCCCCCGCCCCCCTGCTCCCCGTGCCTACCCGGGGGCCTGCTGCACGTATTAGTGTTTTCAAAGCAACATTCCCAGCAGGAGCTCCCAGAGGAGGCTGCACGCCCGGGAGGAAGAAGATAAAGGTCTGAAATCTCCGTTTTAATTGCATGTGGATTTGAGGAGCCTGTTTTGATTAACAAGTAATGCTGTAACGGCCTATCTCTTACAATTTAATGAAAAGAGGGTTTTTTTTTTCCTACTTAAGAAAGTGAAAGAGGGAGTCGGATATCTCTGCAACACCTCCCCCCAGCCCCCAAGCAATAATTTGATTCCTGCAGACTGAGGAATTTGAAAGCTCGGACTGGGACCTACAAAAATCAACTTGCAAAGGGCTCTGGCGCCCTCTGCTGGCAGTAGGTGCTGAGAGCAGGCACATGGGAAAGACTTGATCTATTCCCCTCCGTTCAATTAAAGGCAGAGTTGAAAAGCCTCACTCAGCAAAGTCATTTGGCTTGTGAATGGGAATTGTGCTGCGGTCTGGTCTGAGGAAAGCCCTACCAGGTTAGAACGCCCGGTTTGTGAATACTATGCATTTCCTTCATAGCTGTGTCCTTAAGCAAGTTATTAACCCGCCTCCCATCTCTAAAATAGGATACTAATGAAGATCAAATGGTTTCAAAACAGTGGAAAAGATACCGCTGTTTGAAAGAAACGATGTACCTGGTTCGTTTCTAGCTGTGGCATTATCAAGGTTGCCTGGATGATTAAATTTCTGGGCTGATGGGTTCCCCTGCCACAGTTAGTCTCCATGAGCTTGGCTAAGGAGAAGTTGGGGAGCAGACGCCCGTTGTCTGGGTAAAGTTATGTGAAGAACTGTGCTCCTGCACACATCTGACCTGTGCCCATATTTATAGCAAATTGCAATCCACATAACTTTAGAACTCCCTAAAGTACAGCTGTGGTGCTAATCACCAGCCTTCCTTACCAATTTACTACGGCCCGTACTTCCCTGGAAAGCCAGTGCCTGAATGCCCTCTCTTCTCTCTCTCTTTTTTTTTTTTTTGTGCCTAATTTGGCATCATCACATCCAGGTTCGTATCAGCTCTTCCTTTTTCTTATCTCAGAGCTGACATGCTATGTACAGGAAGTTCTTGGAGTCTCTTCTTGTAATTGTGCATTTTTGTTTGTCTTTAATTGGTCTTAATTTGGCAATGTAAAACCTGAGCCAATCCAGAAACTTCAAAAGACACCAGCAAGTTCCAGTGGGAACTGGATCTGACAAATTCCTCCAGCCTGTGAAAGCCACTATAAAAATGCTGGCCCTGGTGAGAAGCATTTTATAGGTCTTCCTGGCTTGAGGCAGGAAAAGCACGGTGGCTGGCTTGCGTATTGATTGAAGAACTATTTCCCCAGTGTACGAAATTCCTTTTCTCGATTACACAGATATTCATTAAGTGTAAGCTGTAGGTCGACATAACATATTGTTCTTAATACGGGGTACACAGGGAGCAAGAGAGACTGACCGTGACCCCCAACGCCTGCAGCTCAGCAGAAGGGATGGCTGTGACATCCCTTGGACCAACTGCCTTTGCCCCATAACCCATTCTGCTGATTGCCTTCCCTGTGCTAAAACGCTGGCTGTGAGCTGTTTCCCTGGGATAATGCTGTTAAATTATTTCGAATAGGCACACACATGTTTTAAAATGATTTTGAGGGCACACATAAAAGCAAGCTGTAAACCGCGGATTGCTGTCCCAGGTAGTAACATGATACGCCCCAGAGGTATTCATGTCCCAGTTATTTTAAGTCCCAGCTCCGGATCTTGTAACCATGCTGGTCGCTTTCAAGCTTCAGGGTTCAAGTCGTGTGCCGGAGGACGGTCGTGAGTATCCCGGTGTCCGGCGTCTGCATCTCAGAATCGGTCGCGTGAAATAAAGTCCAGAGTTCTGATGTGCAGGAAATATAACATTTTAAGAAAACCTGTGCTTCAGTGTGCACATTTCTTTTCTATCAATTCAATAATACTTTTTCAGCTATTGTTTTTGGAGCTGCACGTGTGTATTGGATGCCTTCTGTCTCTCAGGCACTCTGCCTGGTGGTTGCCCATCACAGTTCAGAATAGCAGTCAAGAGCAAAGAAGGAAGACCCTCTGGGTTCAGAACGCATCTTGCTTAACCTCTCTGGATCCACCTTCTCCTTTGGAAAGAAAGGAGGTTTGTTTCCCGACTACCGCGATGAAGCACCTATCGCGAGAAAGCAAATCACACCAATGTTATGGTTTCCCCGTGCAGAAAAAAGTTATGTTTACACCACACTACAGTCTATTAAGTGTTCAATAGCATTATGTACAAACATTAATTGAAAAACACTGTGTTAGCCCTGGCTGGTGTAGCTCAGTGGATTGAGCACGAGCTGGGAACCAAAGTGTCCCAGGTTCGATTCCCAGCCAGGGTACATTCCTGGGTTGCAGGCCATAACCCCCAGCAACCGCACACTGATGTTTCTCTCTATCTCCCTCCCTCCCCTCCCTAAAAGTAAATAAATAAAATCTTAAAAAAAAAAGAAAAACACTGTGTCTCTTAAAAATGCTGTCATCAGAGCCTCTTGGAAAAATGGCACCAACTTGCTTAACACGGGGTTGCTGCAATCCTTTGATCTGCAAAAATGCAATATCTGCAAAGCACAATAAAACGAGGTATGCCTGCATCTTCATCCTACGGTAATTACAGCGGCAAGGTGGGTCAAGGTGTGTGAAGTGGCTAGCACGACACCTGCAACACGAAGGCAGATGTTCCCATGACATGTGCAGAATGGGAGGGAGAACCACTCAATCGTTGGCCATGCCCACACCCGCCAGTTGGTGGTACATGCAGGATCAAATTTCACGTAGACAGAAATCCTGTTTTGCCACATTGTGATCCACACTGCCTCCCCCCCGCCCCCACCCCCACGAGCTTTCCGACAAAGCAAGGAATTACTCAGGAGAGTAACAGTGGAGAAAGCATTTTGTGGTATTTGCCAAGGGAGGTTGTAAACAATAAAAGTTCTATTCAAGTTTGGAAGAAACACCTCCGTATATATCTTGAAAGACTTGTCTGCTGTCTCCTGAATGGAAAGACATCTAAGAGTGTGGGTTAGGTAGAAACCCACGTTTCCAGATACCCAGGATTCCATTAGAGTAAACTAGGAAGTGTGGGCAAAGCTGTTCTCCAATAAATTGTTTTCTGGCCCCTGCCAGGCACGACACGGAGCAAGTCCATTCTGCAAAGCATTCTTACACTTGCGTGCAATCAGCCTCATCTGATCTCAAGGCTGTGCCCTAGACACAAAAGGAAAAGTCCTCCTTGTTGCAAATTAAAATCATTTCATCCCCCCTTTTCTCACCATTGGAAATGAGACTCTCACATAAACCACGTTACTGGTTAAGACATATGTGTGCATTTCTCAACAGCAGTAAAGAGAACGATACTTAGTGTGTAGCCATCCCATCGAGGGGGTCATAAAATTCAGAGCGATTGTTTCTCCTGCAGAACCTTCTGTGCGCTCCCTCCTTTGTTTGACAAGTGCCGAATTGGACAGATAAGGGTTTGGATGCAGTAACATTTTCTTGCATTTCTGCATCGCTCAGCACAAACACACACACACTAACAACACTGATTCCCGTATTAGTGGTCTTTTACTTTAAACCTCCCTCTGTAAATTCTACACTCCATTGATGGGATGTGGAAATACTGTAGTTAGCAGTAATAAGACCTGCCATTCAGCTGTGAGGACGGCATATTGAAGACTCTCTCTACGTCTGACTATTTGAGCGTGTTCCCTTGAATGATAAAGTTCTACCCAGGAGTAGATGTCGGGTCTCCCAACAAACGTTTTTGTCTCAAGGGAAAGGCAAGTATGCATCGTCCATTTCCATTCAGATCCAAACTGTCATTCCCTCTGCAACACGCTAAGGCTCTCTCGCCTGCTGGCTCTTTTCTAGAAAACTCAACTCTCCCTCCTCTCCCTCCAACTCTATTGTTTCCAGGTGCCACTAACATGACCTGTTCCACAGTTAGCGATTCTAATGGCCGTGACTAAATTTAACTGGTAATGGTGCAACAGTTTGATATTCTAGTGGAAGCCAAAAGTTATCTAGCTTTACAGGCAAAAAAAAAAAAAAAATGCAAGGAATAGGATACCTTGCACGGCAAACATGGGGAAAGACGGGGCGTCCTTTGGGTTCTTTTAGAAGGGGACCGTCAGGGTATTTCAGCTCTGACGGCGGGGAAGGACGAGAAAGGGGCTCACATCTCAGTTAATTGGAAGAAATCCCCTTAGATGTAGTGGACAAGGACGGGACGTGCTTTCCGGGAGACACAATACACAGAAGCGGTTTCTGAAAGCAGACGAATTTCAGTGTTGCCGGCCAGGTTAAATAATCCACTACCGCGGAGACAGAGAGAGAGAAGTGAGGAACAGAGAGACGGACCCCTCCCTGCGTGCCCACGAGAGACGGGGCCCGGTGTCAGTGTGCGTGTGCACGTGTTTTATGAAACACCACATGACGCTGTGTACAGAAAGGTTCAGAAAGATGAAAAATAAAAGGATGGTACCTCTGGACAATAAACTAGTACGCAGTGCTAAAAGGAAATGAGCTGCCAAGCCATGAACGGACAGATACGCAGGAATCTTAAATGCATGTCACTCAGTGGAAAAGAAGTCAATCTGCAGCAGAATCGGGGGTGCCAGAATCTAGAGGGGAGGGAGGGGGAGCTTCCCAGAGCACAGGTGGATCTGAGGGCAGAGGAACTATGCAGTAGGTAGAATAATGACAGAGATACTTCATTATATGTTCGCCAAAACCCACAGAATGCACGATACCAGGAGCGAACCCTAATGTAAGCTGTGGGCTTCGGGTGATAATGATGTGCGATTCACGTTCATGGACTTCAACAAATGTACTGCTGTGGCGTGGGGTGTGAACATTGGTGCGTGTGTGTGTGTGTGTGTGTGTGTGTGTGTGTAGGCAGAGGATGTTTGGGGACTCTCTGTACTCCCCACTCAATTTTGCTGTAGGTCTCAAACTTCTCTAGAAAAATAGTCTGAGATAGATACGAGAACATGAACACTGAAGAAAAATACATAAAGAAAAAGGAAAGGAAGAAGGGGTCACATTGTTTATGATAAAGAGGATTGAATGGAGATCTCAAAGTACTGCCGCTTTATAATGCTCAAGGTAACAACATACAACAAGGCAATTAATCAACAGAAAACAGTATTTGTTCACCTAATGGCATAGCAACCCATTTCGTAAGTCCTTGTTGGAAGGAGACCAAAGAGAAAACACACAGGCTAATAAGGGAAGACTTGATGGACACAACTCAATCCGAGAGAGACGACCCCGACCAGGAACCCATGTGTACGCCGATTGCATCGGGTCTTGCCGGTGCCCCAAAGCAAAGCTCAGGGCCTCGCCTCGGATTTCTGCCCCCTGGTGGGGATGGACTTGACCCCTGCTGACGGAGCCTCCCTAGTGCGCCTGTATCTCCGCCCCTCTTTCCCTCTCCGCTGCAGAAAGCCTGCATCCAGACACCAGCAGGAGCCCACGTGGCAGGCGCCCAAGCTCAGGGAAATGGAAGCTTCCACGGGTAACCCTCAGCGCAGGAGAAAATCACTTCTCCGCTCCACCTGGCCCAGACCTCTGTCTGTGAGAGGCTCCCCGAAACCTGCAGACACCAGGTGAGCGCCGAGCCCCGGTTCTGCCATTGACACCCTCCTTGCTCTTCCAGCTCTCCTGGCTCACTTCCTGTAGTCCCCACTCCTGCCCCCAGGGACGACGCTGCAAACAGGCTGGCTGCACAACACGCGTCCTCCTCCTAGGGCCTCCGAGCAAAGATAACAATGTGATGGATACAGAAGAGTATAAAGGTGTATATAAAATAGACAAAAAAATACATATAGCCCTGGCTGGTGTGGCTCAGTGGTTAAGAGTCGGCATGCGAGACAGAGTCACTGGTTCGATTCCCAGTCAGGGCCCATGCCTGGGTTGCAGACCAGGTCCCCAGTAGGGGGCATGCATGAGGCAACCACACACCGATGTTTCTCTCCCTCTCTCTCTCCCTTCCCCTCTCTCTAAAAATAAATAAATCTTTAAAAAGTACATATAAAGTATGATATATAGAGAGTAAAAATATATATTCCACTTTTGTACTTTGATCTGTTAGAGTATATGCTTCTTTTTTATAAGTGCACATAGAATAGTCATGAAAATTAAATACCTCTTATGTCCCAAATAAAACCTCTATTAATCCTAAAGAATTAAAGTAGCAATAAGATAATTCTCTGACAATAATGCAATAATACTCTCAGTAACAACAGCAAAACAAAATGGTTCTTACACCTAGAATTTTAAAATGTATGCTATTAAATAAGTTTTAGTTCAAAGGGGAAGATAAAATATTCAAATTCCAATAAAAGAAAAATAATGACCATGTAGTCTATCTATCTCTATGAGATACAGTTAAAATAGTTACCAGAGGACATGTTATGATACTAAATAACTAGATCAGTTGAAGGCAAAAATGAAAATAATATAAATGCCCAACTTCAAAAGTTAGAAAAATAACAAAAATCAGAAGGAAATGTTTAATAAAGATTAAACTGGACTATAATGGGTTGAAAAAGAGAAAAAAGGTTAAACTAATGGCGGGGATGGGGGTAGGAGTGGAAGAGAATATGGGGGAGATAAGCGGTGATAGAGAAAATACAGTAAAAATGAACTCTTAAAAACTAATCCAAAAAAGTAAAAATAAACAAAAATATAGATAAATCACTAAACTAAATGGGGGAAAAACAGAGAAAATGCAATACACAAAATCTAAGTGGAATCAGTGATGTTATAAAATAACACAACTAACTGAAGTTGACCCCAGTGAAGACAGGCTAAACACATTAATATTCATGAGAAATAAATAAAATAGTTTAAAGCTCCTCCAAAAGGAAACACTAGGCCCAGATTGTTTCACAGGGGAATTATTCCTAAATTTCAGATAAACTCAATGCTACTTAAAAGAACAAGCAGAAACAAAAACTGGTTTAATGAGGTAAAATAATATCGATCCATGCATTTGATAAACATACCGAATAAAGAAATCCAGAGACAAGCTTCAACTTTAAATGTCGATGATGCGAGCATGTTAAATAAAATGTTGGCAGGTGGGACCCACGAGCACATGAACAAACTACGTCGTGACCAGTGAGGGTCTATTCCAGTGACTCAAAGGCAAGGTCACATTGGAAAAGCCATCACTCCCGGTGAGAACGGAGCCAGCTGACACCTGCAGGCCGGCTTCCTGGCACAGAAGGAGGCCAGCAGTAGGCCCGGCCAGCAGTAGGCCCAGCCAGCAGAAGGCCCGGCCAGCAGTAGGCGCCGCCAGCTAAGCTGTGCCCGAATTCCCGACTCACAGAAACGGTGAGGAGATTGATGAGCACTGTTTCAGTTCACTCAGTTTGTCTCAATGTTCACAGAACAATAATAAATAAGTAATGCAAATCTGAACGACACAAGTGAGCATGGTAAGCATTGGGTAGGTAGCCCACCCGGTACTAAGCATTACAGAAAGCATTATTAAACGTTGGGTCGGGAGTTCTCATAGGTAGATGTACAAAGGGAACAGAATAGGAAATCTGTAACTAGATCCAACTGCATACAACTTTTAATTTAATAAGAGAGGCAGCATCTCAAACTAGTGGTATTGTGGATAACTGAATAGCTCTATTAAAAAAGTAAAAGTTCGATTCATTGCTTACAACAGGATAAATTCTAAGTTTATAAAAGTGAAGGCGGTAGACGCCATTGAGTGAGCATGTGTACTGTGTGGCCCTTGCATTCAAAGTGACTGAGTGAATAGAGCAACGAATCTGCATCAGATTTTGCATTAAGCTTGAACATCCCTCTGCAGAAATTATTGGGATGATTCAGAAGGGCACAGCTATGGGCAACTGGTGATTGACAGCTTCATCTTGACAGCATGAGCACTCATGCACCATGTCCTGTGCAGAGTTTTTGGTAAAACATCAAATCACCCAGGTGACTCGGCACCCCACCATAGCCCAGATTTGGTGCCCTGCAACTTCTGGCTTTTCCCAAAAACTAAAATCACCTTTGGAAGGGAAGAGATTTCAGACCATCAATGGGATTCAGAAAAATAGGACCCGGCAGCTAATGGCAGTTGGGAGAACTGTGTGAGGTCCCAAGATGCCTACTTTGAGGAGGACTAAGATGTCATTGTTCTATGTACAATGTGTCTTGTATCTTGTATCTTCTTCAATAAATGTCTCTATTTTTTAATATTACATGACTGGATACTTTCTGGACAGACCTTGTGTCTTTCAAAATGCGTTGACAAAATTTTACGAGACTGCAGTACATTGTGTTATTTGTGCTAACTCTTCATCCTTCCCTACATCCAAAACCTCAGCATGGTTCCACCATGGGCGGAGCAATTTTCCACCTTTGACCTTGGGCTTGACCATGAGGCTGGCTCTGAATGATGGCCTGTGGTGGAAGTAACAGTGCGCCAGACCCATAGGCGGGGCTTTAAGAGACCTAAACAATAAATAATTATTTCTATATTCAATTGAGCTTTTGTGGTTGGTCACTACATTTCATTTTGCATTAAAAGCTGATACAAAGGAAGCATTATTCGTAACAGCAAGTAATTGGAAACAACCCCAGTGTCCATCAATGGGGCAGCGATGAATAAACTGTGGGCAAACCTCACAAAGGATCACTGTGCTTCATGTTTAATCTTTTTACATCACGAGAAATTTTGCCCTTTAACTAGATCCATTTAAAACAATCTCAAGCGATTATTCCTTTGCAGAGTCTCAACTATTTAAGCATACAAAGCATTTTAGTTTTTGCAGCGTGGTTGGTGTTCACCACCACACTATCCCCACAGCGCTGCGCAGACCAGAAGATTGAGTTCAGTTCTAGTAAATCAGGAAGTGTAAGGATCAAATTTGGATTCCTCTTTGGAGAAGTATGAGTCACTGTGGCTTTTTCTCAGCAAAAGTGATCTCGTGTTCTGAATGGCCACCATGCATGAATGAGTAGGGAGGGACTGTTGGGGGTGCAGGCTGCTGACTGTGCATGGCTGCAGGTTTTATTTCCCTCCCTGACTACCTGGGGAGCATTACATCACAGCAAATAAGGGGTCAGGTTTGGGGTCAGACCGGCCTGAGCTCTGATCCCCGTCTCACCATTCCCTGACAGCCTGAACTACCACCAGTTTAGTTCTTGTGGAACTCAAATTATTCCTTGTCCAGCAGCAGGGTTACCACACCTCCCAGGCACAGTCGCAGTGAAAATACAGAGAAGGAACGAATGTATAGGCTCCACGTGATGCTGGCAGGGCCACGGACACCCAAATATAGTCGTAGGTTTCTTTGTTTCCTGTCTCCGCCTCTTCTCCTCAAAACTGTGAAAATGGACATGGAACTGTGGGCTCTGAAGTCTCCTAATCACAATTAAATTCAGGACTGTCGTTAATGTTTGCAAATAAGCTGATGTAAAATTATTACCATAGTCCCTGGAATATAAACACAATATGGAAGTGAAAATTCTTCTGGGGAATGTGTTGGCATTATGGGAAACTCTGCAATCCCCTATGAAGGCTCAGAGTTAGTATTGCGTCAGCGGAATCTCTGTAGCTCATTCATTCTAGGTGGGCAGGACAGGTGTGATTGATAATTACGCAGTCTTTCTTCCAGGGAAATGATTCTAGATCCCGCCTGCTGGCATGCAGTGACATGGGGGAAAGTGTTTCCTTATGGGGGAGCTTGCATCTGCCTCTCGTTGTCAAACGTGGCCGTGTGCTCTGCTTTGGCTGACGGCAGGACAAGGGACGTGACATGTGACACGTGCAAGCAGAAGTTGTAAGAGTCGTCAAGGACCAGAGTGAAAAATCTCATAAAAGATGGGGCGTCAGTTAGAAAACTAACAAGCGTGTTGCCTCAGTACTGGGGAGAAATTAGCCCTAGCAAACGTCTACGCACGGCTTAGTTGTAAATAGTTTAGATTTCATGGCCACATTCAGTCTCTGTTGCACATTCTTCTTTATTTTACAATTTTAAAATGTAAAACTCATACTTGGCTTGTAGATACTACGAGAAGTAACCCCTGCCCTAAATTAAATACCACTTTATTACCACCTAACAAAGCTTAAAAGCAAAACTCAAAAGGATCAAGCTATTTCTAGGTCACTGAACTGGATCTTGGGACAAAGCTCAAGAATATTTCTAAAAATACAAAGGTCAAATTCACAATGTTTGACATCAATCAAAAATGACCAGGGTGGGACGGTGAACACAATATACACATGACGTGTTATAGAACTGTATACCTGAAACTTACATAATTTTATAATTTTATTAAACAATGCCACCCCAATACATTCGATCAAAGACTGACCAGGCATGCAAAAGCAGCATAACACAAATCCCAGCGAGGTTATAACTCAGTAAGTCAACCCTGACCCAGAAATGACACGTGAGAGAGCTTGCTCCAGCAACCTGAGAGATTCTGACCAGAGCACGGGCTCCCCATTTTGGCCTTGAGATCTCTTTCCGTTTCTGACACTTGGACACCTTCCCTCTCTAGAGTTCAAGATCGCTAACGTTTCCGGTCAGTTTCTTGTGAAATCTACCGGAGACTTCCCCTGTGTTTGGAGCAGTGAGTCACGATAATGCCTGAAAGTCTTAATTCTTTTCTCTGTATTATCAACTACACGTTGGTCCTTGAGGATCTTGAAGTTCAAAGACTGGTCCTGATCCTTCGGTCAACTCGAGTCTTGTGTCAGGCAACATCAGCGATAGTACACAGGAAAGCTGACTGACATAGATGTGTGTCCAACACAACCACTAGATGGCGCAATACCTTCACTTTTAATCAGCACTGTAACACAGAAGGGAATCCAGTCCTTTACAAGCAACTCCTGCCAGATAGCTCCCCTAATTTGTCATTCCAGCCGCCTGCCTTATTTGCTGATGATCTTATGGGAAGGAATTGAATCTAATACATCTTTGCTCTGCTTACCTTGAAAGGGAGCTTTTAAAATTTATTACGGTGATGCGGTGCTGAGAGTTTGAGGGCTGGCAGTCGCGAACTGTAAGATGAATCCCACCTCTCCGCCCCACCCTGGCAGTCTGCCCGCTCAGCTCCCTGCACCCCATTTTTGAGCATCCTTCAAAGCCCGGAGTGGTTTCCTCTCCTGCATTGAGCCTCCACTGACCTTTCCAGTCCATTTCCGTCGCCTTTCCCTACATTGTTGCAAGACTTTTCATCTGTTCCAGGAAAGTACAGCGCAACACTGGGCAAAACATTCTATCTGTCCGAGGTCCAGTTTGTTCCCGTGTAGAAGGGAAACCACCCTTAGTATGCCCCTCATGAGGCTGTGCGGTGTTTTATTGAGATGACGCATGGAAAGCAATTAGTCCAGGGTCTAACACACTGTAAATTCTGATGGATATGCATGCACCAGCCTTGGGGAATAGAGGAGATATCATTCCTCACTGTCCTGTCCTTCCATCATCTGCCCAGTCATTATTTCTCGAATGTAGACAACTTGCCAGGCATCTGCTGGCTGCCGTCGACGGAGTGGTGAGTAAGATTTACGGGACCCGCGCCATCGCTAGCCCAACAGTGGAGGCAGGGAGGGGGCGATACATCACCCCAGCAGTTTCTGCAACAGAGCAAGACTGTTTCTTAGAAAATGGAGATGATTATGCTCACTTCCCATGCTCTCTGTGTGGATAAATAACGTGTAGGACGCCGAGGACGACAGCCGACAAAACAGAGAGCAGTCAGCATGGTCGCTGTGAAAATCGGGTTGGTTGCTATGGAGCAGGTGGCACTTTTCCCTTCGGAAGGGGAATTAGAATTTCGAGAAGTGGAGATGGGACTGGTGGGTGGAGGTGCTGAAGGCAGAGGAAACGCGATAAATGGGAAGGTAAAGTCGGGAAAGCATTAAGGCGTTGCGAGAAGGCGCTACGTGTGAGTGGAGAAAAGTGCGAGTCAACAAGAACACAGAGTCAGGACCTTGCGTGAAGAAGTAAAAAGTGAATATGCAACTAAGTGGGCAAGGCGGAGCCACCGAAACTCTCACGCTGAAAGCGAGTATGTTCAGATGTGTGTCTTAGGGAAATGCATCCGCCAGTATCTGGCACAGAGTAAAGACTCCACAAATGTTCTTTGGATGAACGGCAGCAAAGTAAAATTTGCTGTGAAAAAGAAGATAGAAATGGTAAGTAGAGGATCTAATTAGGAGGCTGTAACACACGGTTGGTTTCACGCCCAGGCCCCGTCTCCTCACCCGGTGCCTCTCAGACTGGAACCACAATCCTATTCTGGCTTCCTCGTGCCTCCCTGAGGGCCTGTACTTCAGAGGAGGGTGGCCCTGGCCTCAGGGACTGGACCCTGCCCCGCCAGAATGATGCTGGAGGTCCTGCCAGAAATGGGTCTCTGCCTGGGAGGGTGTAGGAACTCTGGCCTGTGTAGACATACGGAAATCTGCTGGGGGAACCCCAGGAAAAGAGGATCCACCCTCTGGGTGTTTCTGTGTCTTCCTGTGATGTCTAGGTGGGCCCCAGCAATGTGCAAGCCGCCTGCGGGCACAGCAGAGCAATAAGGGGCACAGAACGAAGAGAATGTGGAGAAGCTGAATGGCAGGCAGCCCTGCCTGGATTGCCTCTGCAGCCACAGTGGACCCCTTATCATAGAGAAAATACTCCCCCTGATCAGCGAAGCCAGCGGGATCTCAGGGTTATACTCCTCAAGGCCAAAAACTTGCAGATGGGTAGAGAGACCATTACAGCTATTGAGGAGAAGGGTGACTGAGGCCTGCCATGGAACAGCGTCCTGAGGAGCAGAAAGAGCTGGGCAGATTTGGGAGGCAAGTTAGGTGTCGAGAAGAATGGTCAGATTTATGTCCTGTGCAGCCTTCCAGGCATACATGTGCCAACATGGGATCTGTTGCCGCTCCAGAATTCGGATGTAGCTGGACGGTCTGTTCTCTACCAGGCAACCAAACTGTAGCACCTTCAACAGTGAACCATGCGTTCGATGTGAGGGAAACAAAGGCAGAGAGAAATTATGGATCTCTCTGAGTTCTCAGCTGGAGTCGCTGGGTGTCATGGGAGCCTATGATATAAGAAAAGGAAGTAAGGGCAATTTTGGGAGAGGAGAAACGTTTAACTGGGAACTTAGGGTGGGCGAGGTAGCCACCAAGTTACCTTAGAACAGTAATATTCAACCAGGGGCAATTTTGCTCCCCTGGGGGAGCTTTGGCAGTGTCTGGAGATGTTTTTGATCGTCACAACTTAGACGGAGGGAAGCGGGGATGCTGTTGGCATCCAGTGGGCAGAGGCCAGAGATGCTGCCAAACATCCTACAACGCACAGAACACGTCGCTGCAGCAAAGAACGATCCCACCCGAAATGCCTGCCAACAGCGATGCAGTTGAGAAACCCTATGTTAGAGGATGGAGCAAGGAGAGATACTTCCAGGATTTTTATATTAATACCGCGTGAGACTGTAATGATGCGACGCCTCTCTCTGTCCAGCGAGTGTTCACTGAGCACCTAGTGTGCGGCGGACTAGTTGCCAGGAACAGAAAGGTAGTGAGATGGAGTATGGGTTCTCCAGGAGCTTGGCCCCTCGGGAGAAATGAACGTGCGAGAGTCTCTGGATCAAAGCGTCCAGTGCATACACAAGGAAAGTGTAATTTCATCTAAATCTGAGGAAGTGTGCAGTCCAAAGGCTGCTTGCCTTTGGGACCCAAGAACAGGGTCCCCAGAATGTTCGTCTGGCAAATACCAAGAAGCTCTAGTCTAGGGAACAGGCAGATCTTTCTTTGCCCCCAGAAAATCACCTTGCAGGCATAAGTAAAGCTCCTAAGCATGTGCCTCGAGCAGAATCTGGAAACAATGACTGTTGCCTGTGTTATCTAAGCTCAAGAGAAGGGGGAAATGCCTGTCGGTGCCTATCAGGTGCCTAAGAGTCTTCTTGATGCTACTCTGTCGACTCATTTATTCTCCACAAAAGCAGGATGAGGTGACTATTATCACAGGCATTTAACTGATGAGAAAATTGAGGACCAGAGAAATTACATGATGTATGAAGTCTGCTTTCTGGGCTCCTGGGATTCTCCCTTTTTCCCCCACTGTAGCTAAGCCTGCGTTTCAAATATCAAAAGCAATTGATGGGGCAAAAAGAATTGAAATCCTGCCGCTCTACATCCAGAAAATGAAACACCATTGAGCACTCAAAGTGAAATGAGCTATTAAGCCATGAAAAGACACGGAGAGACCTTCAACGCATATTGCTAAGTGAAGGAAGCCGGTTTGGAAGAGCTGGATCCTGTGTAATTGCAGCCACGTGACACTCGGAGAAAGGGAAAGCTGTGAAGGAAATGGAAGGATCCATGGTGGCCAGGGGATGAAGGGAGAGATGAACAGGCAGAGCACACAGGGTATGCAGGGCCGAGAGCCAATCCCGTATACCACCATAGGGGATACCTATCATCACACACGTGCCTGAGCCCACAGAGTGCGCCACACCAAGAGTGAGCCCTGCTTGGGGCGACAGCGATGTGTCCGTGTAGATTCATCCGTTATAACAGCAGCACCACTCTGGGGGGTGGGGAGGGGGTGTTGCTGATAAACGGGGTGTCTGTGCAGGCGTGGGGGCAAAAAGCATATGGGAACATCCTGTACTTCCTGCTTAATTTTACTCTGAACCTAAACCCAATCTATAAAAAGTAAATTGAAAAAAGAAAGAAAGAAAAGGCTACTTAAAGAGTTATGTGTAAAAAATTGTGCAGTTCCCCTGGGGGGGCGGGGGGCTTTGACTCAGGCTGCTGACCCCCTCTGCCTTGGTCTGCTGTGGTGGATGCAGGCTCAGCCCTCTTTGAGTTGTGAAGGGATGTTTTCTCTTGGGATCCTCTGTCTGCACCTTCTCTCTGGAAGCACGAAGCTGAGAGTCAGGGTGGGGAAACAGAGGCCAGTGGCGGGCCTTGGCCAGTCCCAGTTTACTGGTGAATGGCTTTGTGCAAGGCGCTCTGATCTCCTCGGTCTCAGGCTCTTCATCTCGAAAACGGCGTTACCAGGGACAATGGCGCAATGGCTACCTATTCACCATCTGACTGCTGTGCTGGAGAGGGAGGTCCCCAAGGACAGGGAGAGTTACTCAGCACGGCATCCGCAGTGCTGGCCCTGGAGGATGATGTAGGCACAGGGGCGTCAAACTCCTTTTCACCGGGGGCCACAGCAGCCTTGCAGTTGCCTTCAAAAGGCTGAAATAATTTTAGGACTGTACACATGGAAGCACTCCTTAACTGGTAAGGTGTTGCAATTACATGCGGCCCTTTGCAGGCACCCACAAGGCTGCTGTGGCCCCCGGTGAAAATGAGTGTGACACCCCTGATGTAGTGGACAGATGGACGGACAGACGAGGAGCTCACAAAGGATTGGCAACACCTCGGCCTTGGGGTGCGTGTGAGCCGGACAGAGCCAGGGTACGAGAAGCATCTGCACACGCTAGGTGTCCCCGTTCCCTGACCCTGCGAATTTGTCTCTTCTCCTAAAGCAGCCCTGGGCTGCCACCAAGAAAACGACTCAGGCAGTTAAGAACAATAGGTAGCTAGACAAAGAGAGACTTCAGGAATACGATTGACCTAGAGAAACGGGAGAATGGAGACACCCGCTCCATTTTCCTTTAACAACATGCACAAAAGTAGGTCTTTGTCTTCCCTAATTGCACGTTGGGGAAAAGCGGTATCAATTTAAATGTAACACCTCTCAACCCAGGGACGGGCTATTTCTATCCCGGGTCTAACATTACTATTCCCAAGAAGCCTCAAACCGACGGATTCAATTATGCAGAGACGACTTCTGAAGTTGAGAATGTGTTAGACTCCATTATCATTTTTCTTGGTTCTGAAGAAGGCAGAGGGAGAGGCAGGGTGGGCAGCCCGTGGCCAGAGGAAAGGGGAGCCAGGTCTTCCTCTGCCCCTGTCCACAAGCCCAGTGGGCCTGGGGCGGACAGCGTCTCCATTCTGAGCCTCGACTTCCAGGTTTACAGAATCTGGAAACACGCTCTAGCAGTGATTCTCCAGGGCACATGTTGAGGGAAAACATTGCGTTAATATTTAGATGCACTTTTATATTTGGGAAAAAATACACTTGATCCTTGAACAACGTGGGTTTGCACTGTGCAGGTCCCCTTGGGCGTGGGTTTTTAAGAAACGTGAGTGTGCACAGTACGGTGAATGTGTTTTACCTTCTGTATGATGGTCTTAATAATGTTTTCCCTTCTCCAGCTTACTTTATTATAACAGTAGAGTGTATAATCTATAGAATATACAACATGTGTGTGAAGCACTGTTTATGTTACCGGTAAGGCTTCTGGTCAACCGTAGGCTAATAATAATTAAGTTTTGGGGAAGTTCAAAGTAAAATGCAAATATTTGACTGGGCTGTGGGTTGGGGTCCCTAACCCCATGGTGTTCAAGGGTCAGCTGTAGTAGCTACCAGTTTAAAATAGCAGACCGTATCTTCATTGGTGGAGGAATGTGGCAGATAAAGTGATTAGAAACGGAACTTGTTCTTGGCCATCACTTCCTCTCACCTTTCAAGGACCAGTTTCAGCATCCTGAAAGCCGTGTGTGTGTGTGTGTGTGTGTGTGTGTGTGTGTGTGTGTGTGAGAGAGAGAGTGATTCTTATAGTTCATAACAAGAGAGACTAACTTTTAAAGAAGCACTGATTATGTAATTCTTTTATTGCCAGATCTCAGATAAAAGGACCCCACTTGAAATGATGAAGATCATGATCAGAATTTTAAATATTGACTTAGTTTGTATGTGCAAAGTAGTGTGCCGAGGACTTTATTTATACCAGAACTTGGTGCCTGCTCCTCAATAGTCACTAAATAAATTGACGGAGAATATCTCAATTACATTCTGCAACATTTCTCTCCTGGGATTTTCAGGATGGTGAATGTTATTACTTATTAAACTCACAAGTCAGTTTCCAAGTAATAAGATAGTGCTTTTCATAATAAAGACCCAAGTTAATGGACCAATAATGGAGTAACTTCAGTTTAAAGTTATCACCAGGGAACTGAAAATTTATAATTCAATGAACTCTGTATCAACTTTCTTATATAAGGGGAGAAAATGGATATTTATTGACTTCCTAAATGTACAGTTTTTCTTCTGATTGAATATTTTAATGGTTCACATTACTGACCCCTCAGTGGGTGCTCAATAATTTTACTTGTGATATGACTTTTCATGATGAGGCCTTCACTTGTAGAATTTCTTAAGCATCCTGACAACTTGGAATTTCTCAGGGAACTATTGATCCATAAAGCCAATTTCTGAAATAACGTGCTAATTCAACTCCCCAGACATCACCACTCTCAACCCAAAGTCCAATTCTTTCTCATTTTTTTTACTAGCAGTTCTTTGTAGTGTGGATCATATAGTACACATCATCTACGCTTCCTTTTTCTTTGTAATGCTGGGTCACGAGTGTTGTTTTATCATTGGAACGGTTTTTGTAGACGTCAGTTAATTACAGTTTAGTTGTATTTCCAACATAAATATTTGTGTAACATGCAACTAACACGACTCTAAATTGGTCACAGAGGATGATAAGGAATAGGAGTAATCTGTAAATAATGTGCTGGTGTGATTCGCACTAAAGTTTTAAAGACACGGACCAGCGATGCCTGTAGGTAGGAGGAAAGTCTTCATGCAGAAAAGGCGTCTGAAGGCACAGGACCAAGGCAGCCCTGGCCCTGGCCAGGACTCGAGCAGGTGTGTACATCCTGAGAGAGAAATGATCATGCTCAGGATAGGGACTGGAGCTCCTATTAAGAGAGTAACCTGACTGGTTCATAGAAAAGATCACAAGCCCTAGCTGGTGTGGCTCAGTGGATTGAGTGGCAGACTGTGAAGTAAAGGGCTGCCAGTTCGATTCCCAGTCAGGGCACATGACTGGGTTGCAGGCCAGGTCCCCAGGCAGGGTGGGGGTGGGGTACGAGAGACAACCACACATTGATGTTTCTCCCCCTTTCTTTCTCCCTCCCTTCCCCTCTCTCTAAAAATAAATAAATGAAATCTTTAAAAAAAATCACAAGATTCAGTTCTGTAGAATTCTGTAGAAGGAAGCAATGCTTGTTATTATGTAGCTAGATTTGGCTTGTGGTATCTGAGACCTGTGATTACAAGATTTATGCTTCCAAATACAGTGATCTGTCTTCACTGTTCCACAACAAATCCGTTATCACGGAAATGCCTATCCCCTGAAAAGAAAACTAAAAGCTTGCCTTAGGTCAGCTCAGGCTGCTATAGCAGAACATCACAGACTGGCAGACTTAAACAACAGACATTCTTTTCTCACAGTCCTGGAGGCTGGGAAGTCCAAGACCAAGATGCCCGCACACCTGGTGCCTGGTGGGAGCCTGCTTCAGGACACGTAGAGGGTGGACTTCTTACTGCGCCCTCAGGTGGCAGAGCGCAGAGAGTGAGGACACGCTGTCACGTGGTTCTCATAGGGGCACTAACCCCATTTACAGGGTTCCCACCCTCACAGCTCACCTCCCACAGCCCCGCTTCCTAATGCCATTACATGGGGGATTGGGATTCCAACAGAGGAGTTGGCTGGGGATCCAAGCACTCAGTCCCTAACAAAGCCACTCTGATAATTCCGTGGAAAGCTGTATAAACCCTCCAATGAGTAATAATAAGTGAGTCATAGTAAGTACTAACATTTTTAGAGTGATTCACTAATCCCACTTATATGCATTATCTAACATCATCTACTCAACCCACCTGTGAGAGTTAGGTATCATGAGCTTAATGTTATAGGTAAAGACGTTAAGACTCAAAGAGATCGCGTGCTTTGCCCAAAGTCACCAAGTTAATTAGTGAGTGAGCTAGGATTTAAACCCGGTTGTGTATTCTATATTCTTTCTGCTATAGCATGTTTTTTTCTAGGGTCAGGCACTCTGATGTTTAAAACAAAACGTATTCGTATGTTTAATTTGTTACTTACCCATTTTTGATTTTTTAAAAAATATTTGGATTTACTTTGCAATCAGTTAAAGCAGCTATTTTTAATCTTTTTCATCTCATGACACACATAAACTAATTACTAAAATTCTGTGGCCCAACAAAAAATATATTTTTTTGCAAAACCAAAAAAAAATATATTATTTTCAAAAGCAAACCTGACCAAAAACTAGGTATAATTTAATTCATTGACACTGGATGGATATTGTTGTGTTGGCTGTTGTCATGTTTTTTAATTTGACAATCTAAGAGAAGAGAGGTCAGTAACCCCGACTAAATAATCAGGTATTGCATATTTTTAAAATTCTTGTGGTACAGTCATTGAAAATTGCTGAGTTAAAGTATTGCTCAGGTTATTCTTTTTTTTTTTCCAAGAAAAATACACTTGGTGGCATATTATGTATTTTTTCTTTTTGGTTTGGCTTATTTAAGATTTTCTTTGTAAGATTCATGCATGTTGACAAATGCAGTTGCCATTCATTTCGCTGTTCTGGAACAGGAGTTGGCAAGCTTTTCCCGTAGAGAGAAGATTATTTTAAAATTTTGGCTTTGCAGACCAGGTGGTCTTTCCTGCAAAACTCAACTCTGTCAGTGCATGAAGGGAGCCGTTGGCAATAAATATATAACAGAATGAGTATGGTTGTGTTCCAATAAAATGTATTTGCAAAATTTGGTGATGAGCCAGGTTGGGTTCATGGGCTGTAATCTGTTGACCCCTCACCTACAGTGTCTTATTGAGTGGCTATACCACGATGTGCTTATCCATTCTATTACTGGTGGGCATCTGAGATGTTTCAGCTTGGGGCTGTCACAAATAATGATCCTAAGGACCTTCTGGATCATGTCTTTTGGTGTTCAAGGGCTCATGGTTTTATCTGACAAATATAATATAAAGAAATGGAATTGTGGGGTCATCAAGCATGTTAGTCTTCCAATGATAGAGTTATCCTTTTTTTCAAAGGGATTCTAATAACTTCACTTTCACCATCTGCACATGAGAGTTTCTGTTGTTCTACAACCTTACCACCAATCACCTACTGGCTGCCCTTTACTCTCAGTATTCCGGTGAGTGCTTAGTGGGACTACATTTTGGTTTCAACTTACACCACCTGGTGAGGACAAACACCTTCACAAGGTTTGGGCCACAGAAATCTTCTTTCCCACAGGGCTTGTTAAAGGACTGTATACATATTCTTTCAGGGTTGCCTCTTATCTCGCTATTTTGTAGAGTTGACTATAAATTCTGGTTATATGTTGCAATTACATTTACCTAATATTTACTCTTCGGTTATGTTTTTATTCATTCTTGCATTTCTGAGCTTCCTTTTATATGGCATACATTTCTTCTGAACTGAAGACATCGTTTTATTGCTTCCATTAGTGCCTTCCTGCTGGTGATGAATTCTCTCAGCTTTTGTTTGGTTGCAAATGTCTTAAATTCATATAAATTGTTAAAGAAAAAAATGTTTTCCGAGTATAGCCTTGGAGGTTGGCTACCATTTTATTTTGGTGCTTTGATGATTTCATTCCTCCAATTCCTGGTTCCTACAGTTTTTGTAGATAAAGCAGCTGTCTTGTCACTGTTTTTCTAAAGGTAACGCATCTTCCTTGCTTCTTTGTTCTTAAGATTTTTATCTTTGTTTTTGTTTTTTAGCAGTTTTCTTTTCATGAG
Organism: Phyllostomus hastatus; assembly: GCF_019186645.2. Taxonomy (NCBI): domain Eukaryota; kingdom Metazoa; phylum Chordata; class Mammalia; order Chiroptera; family Phyllostomidae; genus Phyllostomus; species Phyllostomus hastatus. The sequence continues at coordinate 40,611,162 of NW_025334017.1, read as the reverse complement.
ACCTTAGGTATGGTTATTTATATTCATCCTGCATAGGACTTAATGGCTCCTGGAATCTGTGGCTTAATTTATGTGGCCACTTTGGGGAAATTCTTATTGCTTTTGGCCCTTTCCCCTCTCTCTGTTCCTCCTTGGTCTCCAATTATGTATATGTAAGGCTTTCTTCAATTGTCTACATGTGTTACTCATTTTTAAAAATATTTTTATTCTTTTATCTTTATGTGCTTTGTTCTGGATATTTTGTTTGGGCTTATCTTCCAGTTAACTAATTCTACTTTTGACTTTATCTAATCTGCCATCTAACACATAACACAGTAACTTAGTCTTCTTAGTTATATTTTTTTCATGTCTGGAATTTCAGTTTGATTCCTTTTATAGTTTCCAAGTTTCTGTCAAATTAACAGTCTTATCTTTTATGTACTTGAACATATTAATAGTTAACACAATTGTTTTAATCTGTGTTACAGCTTTATTGTGTGGATATCTTCTGAATTCATTTTAAACAATTTTTTGTTCCTTTTAATTTTATATCATATTATCTTGCATGTGCATACATGAGTCAGGGTTTGGGTATTTTTTAGCTTTTAAACTATTTTTCCATGTATTTTTTTTAGATTTTCTTAGTAGGAGGTCAGTCTGAACTACCTAGTCTGTCATTCAAGGAGCAGAATATCCGACCGTCCCTCCTTTTTTTTCTGTTTCCAGTAATTATTTTAATCATTGTATTGCATTTTTCATTTCCTTGTCATCTTGTGCATGACTCATCTTTATTTTCATCTCATTTTTCTATGTTTTATCATGCCCATCCTTTCTCACTATGGTGGTCTGCTTTCATTTCAGAAAGCTAATCTTTACTTGTCTTCTCCTAAAAATACCAAACTGGTTTCTAGAATTTTCATAAGTGTATTATTCTTCTGAGTCTTCAGGACAAAGACCTCTTTCATTTATCCTAAAGTGTTCCAAAAATGCTATTGAAATTATTCTTTCTGTTTTGTTGTTATTTGAGAGTATCTTTCCAGACCCGTTGACAGTGTGTGAATCACTGTTATTTTCCTCCCGTGCATCACCGTTCCTCAGCTCTCTGTCAGCTGGAGGCCTGGCAAGCTCTCCGGCTGAGACTTACACTTGAGTGGCAGCTTGATCTGCCCACCTTCAATTCTTGGTAAGGTTTCTTTGAGTAGGTTTTTATTAGGCCAAAGGATAAATTCCTTGAAAACATAAACATGCAGAAGAAACATTATAAATCCCAATATGTGTACTCCATCATAGTTGTTCCTGTGTTTGCCCTTTTTTTTTCTCTCCTTTATGCGGAACTGCCGTTGTTTAAGAGTCTGTATTTATAATCGTCCAGCCAACCTCTACTATTTTACCAACTTTTATAAATTTCATATTTCTTCTTTGTAAACTTGGGATAACAAAATGGCTCTCACAAGATTATTAATTGAAAGGATGGATGGAAACTTCACAGCACAGTTGCAGGCACTGAGAATTAAATAACTGCCACCTGTTGTTCTTGCTGGTACACGTAAGTGGAGGCACCAACACCGTGGCTATTAATTTGCTGCCACTTGTTTCCCACGCTGACCAGAACCTGCTGGTTTTAGAGAGAGGTGATTTGACGAGATTGCTGGTGTATAGGGAGTGGACCAGTTTATCGGCCCTTTAAAAGGCAGTGCTCATACAGTAAACAAATCGATACCCAGATTTCTGACAGGTTTAGAAGTGCCTAAGGGGTAGACAGTGGAAGGAGCACAAAGAAGTCTTAAATGCACATAGGTGCCAAATACATAATAAAAATGAGTGCATGGGCCAAGTGTAATTAAAAGAGCAAACTGGAGAGAACACGCCTAGTGTTTCTTAGGCAGCCGAACTTCGGCTCCAGTTAATTGGCACTGCCGGAAAACATGCGTTGAAGTGACTTCCCCAGAAGGTAGTCGTTGGGATTTGTAAGTAAAATCATATTTTGTAGTTACGTGAGTTCATTTTAGAAGATCTAGATCCAACTGTCTGTGTGAGCCCTTTGGGCTGTATATGGCTCATGGGGTGCCGTTTTGTGACCTCTCGCTTGTAAGATAAAGCCCACTACCTTGTCCAGAGCATCCCGTGATCTGACTCCACGAATCCTCTTCAAAGGTAATTTCTACCTCTTATTGATTTTAACTTGACACTCGATAATACCAAACTGCTTCCAAGAGTACTTCCATTGCATTTGAAGCCCCAGAATTGCCTAAGCTGCCCTATTATAGTTTTCACACCATCCTGGACATTGAGCAATCATAGCACTTGCTGCACAGTTTTAAAACATTTGTTTCCACCATCCCCATTTATCCACAGGCTTCTTGAAGCTGAAGGCTGTGTCTTGTCCGCCTTGCAACCTGGTGCCTAGCCAAGTGCCTCATGCACAGTGGGTCCTCAAAGAATATGTGTTAGACCTAATTAAAGTGTTTGAAAGAAACATAGAAAGTCTTCGCAGAAGGTAAAATGGGGCATAGCAGTCATAACTACAGGGCACTCATTATACATCATCTCTTTTCTCTTCCGTTGGGACGCCTAAAGAAACAAGGACCTCTACGGCAAAATCTGCCCAAGGAACCTGCAACAGGCTGGTTTCTCTATATTAGAGCACTCTAACAGCAGAGGCAAAAGTAATACAAGCAGTAGTAATCAAGCTATGATTTATTTAAGTGCTTATTAAACCAAATTCTTTGCTAACCAGTTTATAGGAAATACGATTTTCCATTGTGATGCCATCTGTAAAAGGCAGATAGTATTAATATTTCCATGTACCAGGTGAAGAAACTGAGGCTCAGAGAATCTTTCCCTATATACTAGATCTGGAAGCTGATGGAGTTAGTATCCATACCCAGACCTAACTCCCCTTCCCTTCTTTGTGCCACCACGCTGATGCCAAGCGACATCTGTGGCCTACGGATAATTTTTTTTTTAATCCCAGCACACCTAAAACTTAGAAAGAATCCACGCTTCTTTGTGACTTCCTCACGATAGTTTTGAGGAGGTAATGAACTGGAACGGGATCAGAGGCACCCTAGATAAAAAATGACTGCCTTTCGTTGTTTTGATTGTATCTCTGAGCAAGCATTCTTTCAGCATCCTTTTCAGATTCTTTTTGAAAAGGAGGCACTCTCACTAACAGGGAGGTTTTTGAGAAATCAGCCCTCCTTGCCTGTGAACAGAGGAAAAGGCAAGGGCCCTGGAGTCATATATGTTTTAGCTCAAATCCCCACTCTGCCCCTTTATGAATTGCTTATACTCTTTCAGGCTTATTTTCCTTACATATAAAATAGAACTAATAATGCCCTGCTGGACTCATAGGTGTGTTATGAAAATCAAATGACAAAATGCATGGAAAGGAGCTTTTCGAAATTGCAGTGTACCACGCACACAGAAAGAGTGGTTATTATTTTTGCCGAAATGACATTCTCCAAGCCGTGTGAGATGTGGGAACGTGGGGTGGGGTTGGGGATACACTGTGTTGATAACAGCTCAGCAGTTTAAGTAACCAGCAAACCCATGGAAATCAGGCTATTAACAGTGGACGTGTACAATGTGTTGGCGTGGACTTTCACTTTGCCAGGGACCTCCAATCACACCTTATGACAAGCAATACACATTTTGCATCCTTTTAATAAAGCACGCATCAATGGGTAATGAAAAGGAAGAAGGCAATAACAGAAATAGATATTGGATGGAAAAGCACGCCTTTATGGGGCTAGATGGGAAGAGATTCGGCGTGCTTTTCATTAATAGTCATGTAGCACTTACCCAAACTCATCCTTATACGAACCTCAAGCCAAGCAGACATGACTTCCATCATACTTATGTCTCCACGACAGAGAAGAAATTCCCACTCCACTGACCAGTGGTGCCAAGGAGAAGAGGCAAGGATTTTTCTCTCCATCCCCAGCACTATGCGGACCAAACTCAGACCTCCCGATTCAAAGCTATCTTTCGGATGAAATGCTATTTCACAGAACAAAATCTTTCATGCTCTTTCCACGATCCTTTTACCAGGAAATAAACAACTAATTTGTTATCAACTTGTTTATCACAGATTCACTCTGAGAGACTGCCCTGGGACTGTGGGACCCTGTGGAACCCTGTGGGACTGAATTAGCAGATGCTACTTCCATCGTTTTTAACAGCGTGGGAGAGCCTGTCTCACCGAGGACCCCTTGCTCACTGTTAATATATAACTAGTAGATGCTTCTGTGCAATAACAAAGCCAGTAAGCAAGAGAGACATGCTAGTAGGTGAGAGCATATGCTGATTAAGGGGAAAGACAATTCAAAAATATGAATTAAAATAATAACAATAATAGATATTTATTGGATAACTATATCAGGCATCATACAAAGCACTTACATGTATAATTTAAGTTTTGTAAACACCTGTGAGGCAAAATATAGGGTGCAGCCTGCTTGAAAGTGGTAGTAGGGTAATCATATGGGTGTGATAATTGATAGTTTTAAGCTGAACATTTCACCTAAAATATCATCTGGTGTGCTTGAGTGTGATAGCGTTATGTTACAAAACTACATGCTTATGATTTTGTAATAAAAGATTTTGTAACAAAAAGGGGCACTGGGCCCTACAGTATTGTTGTCTCAATTTTACAGATGAGGAAACTGAGGCAGAGAGTGTTAAAGTCAATTCCCAAAGCCTCACAACTGCAGAGGGGGAAAACCTACAGAGTCTAATTTGTAAGGAATCAGTTATTCCTCCTCAGATGATGCCCTGGTGCTGCTGGCCTTGGGCATGAAGACAGGTCAAGAAAGAAGACAACATCCCCAGTTTCCAAGAGCCACTTTGTACCTGATTCACTCGCCCACCACTCGCCCACTTCATTCTGCCGCCTGGATCCCAGGCTCACCTTTCCACTCACTGACCTTGTTCTGCATCCTGGGTCATTGGCTGCCCTTTCTTCACTGACCTTGATTTGCCTCTTGGTTCTGCTAACTGGAATGCAGACACGCTTGGGCCTAGAAAACAAAGAAGCAAAAACCTAAACTATTGCGTTCATAGTTCTTGCTTTGTGGACAATGCCAAGAAGGGTTTTCAGGAACTACTGTAAAGGACACATGGACAAAACCAAGGGGGAGGGTGGAAGCAAGGGAGGGAGGTGGGTGGGAGGGGGTGGAGGGGAGGGGTAGGGAGAAAATACAGACAACTGTAATTGAACAACAATGAAATAATTTAAATAAAAAAATAAAAGAGTAAATTAAACAAACAAAAAAGAAGGCATGAGATGTCTGTTTGAAATCTCTTTATCCTCAAAGTGACAAAACACCAGAGAACCTAGCATTTAGGCTGAGGCCACAGAAGGTCCTTAGAGACCCATTCTCTCTGAAGAAATGGATATTAGAGCTTTGAATTCAAACCCTGCAGCTGTCACTGTGCACATAATTTAGCCTGGGAGCAGCGAATCCAGAATACCCCTCTGGGCCTTCTCCTTTTTTCTAATGGAGACTTCCATGCAAGAGTCCCCTTTGTAAAGAAAATAAATAAATAAAATGCTTGAAGCATCTGTATATTAACTTCCAAAATTTAAGACAACTATGAAAGCAAGAATAATGTTTTGCTTTGAAAAACCATGGGAATCAGGTCGGCACGAAGAAACCGTGAGCTGTTAATGATCGTCCCAAACTTCCCACTGCGGCGTGGGCAGCGGCGGTGTGGGGTCAGAAACACCTGTCAGGCCATTTCACGTCTCCACTCAGGCCTCAGAGCCTTGGCGGCAAACTTCTCACAATGTCTCCAAGGAAGGCAAACAAGAATGGCTAAATCTTCTCGGGACTTCCCTGGGTGCCGGGCATGGAACTCAGCTTTTCACAGGCATTATCTGAAGCCTCAAACTGGTAGTCCATAACATATTTTAAACGTATTTGCACATTTTCTACCTTCTAGGGGTTTCAATATTTTAAATTAGTTGTTATTTAAAAGAAGATAAATTGGGAGGGAGGTGGGGAGGGATGGCTGGGTGGTCTGGGATGGGAGTAGAGGACAGAAAACTGTAGTTGAACAATGATTAAAATAAAATTAGAAAACAAAAGAAGATAAATTGGGACAAATGATTTATTCTTGGGAATAAACAAGAATTTAAACAATGTAAAAACTGAGAAAACTTTACATATCTCCCACTTCTGGCTTCTCTTTAAAAATGGCAAAGCGCCAAGGCAAATGCCTACTTTCATTTAAAGGCGCTCTCCCTTTGCTTCGGACCCACCACACCTGCTGCCTGGCATTCGGTGTCCTTTGTCCCTCTACATGATCTCCTAGGACCCTGCAGACTTCTGAATTTGCCACACTGGCACCCATCTCAATTCTTGACAAAACTCTGTGGATAACTTCCTTTCCTTAAGAGCATATGAGTGGCTATGATTTTTTAAAAAGGCTGTTCAATACATACTAATTAACTTTCCCCCTTCGCTTTTTATCTGCAAAATTTGGTTGGGTTCCAATGTAGTGGGGAAGACCTGATCTTAAAAATTTAATTAAATACAGCTGAAAATAGAGACTCTTTGGGGAGGTTTTATTCAAAGAACCATAACGTGATAATCAAAGGGAGTTCAAGTGCAAAAGCTACGTCTACAAACACCCACTCCCTCTGTGGAAGGTAGGTGGGCCACATCATTACCTAATTTCAACCAAAAAGCCTATTAGGCAAGAAGGTTTTAAGAATTAGAATGTGTTTTGAACAGGAACTTGATGATTATCTGAAGAGTTGAATGTTTGAAGCAAAAATAAAAAAGAAAAGTGGAAGGAACAAATTTAAGAGAGAGGTTGCAAGTTATTTACGGGCTTCTGAAAAAGGTCTGAATTTTTCTTCAGTTGCACCAGGACCCCCTGAGGAATGCCATCCTGCTCCTCTGGGTGCTTCTTCCTCAGGACACCTGCTTTCTATCAGCACCCCCGTCTCCATGGTAATAGGCTGGTGCCCATTCCCCACCCGAGCCCACCCCAGCCCCCACCATCTACAGCCTGCCTTCGTGGGAGAAGAGCCCTCTAGGGGGCCATACCCTGCAGCTCCCGGACATAAACAACTCCAAGGGTGGTTGCCGGGGCAGTCCTTCATCGACCATCTAATTACCCCAAGGTGCACTGGCGAGGAGGCACTTATGTGCATGGAAACAAGAATAGTTGCGTTTCGATAAATCACTCCAGCCAGGTGGTTGCCTGGCCAATGCACTAAGAAGCTGGGGTTACAAGGCAACCACGGCCGTAATTCATCATCAGAAACAATGGTGGGCCTGCAGCGCATCCCTGGCATGGAGTGCTTCCCCGGCTTCCTACAAGAGAGCCGCACGTCTGCCTGAGAAGAGCACCAGGAAAATTCAGATTTCCATTCAGTCAGGCCTACGGGTGATGCCTGCTTCTCTGATCCAGCAGCTGTGGAGATCCGCTCCAACCACATGACCTTGCCGAGTGGAGATTCGCTCATTTGTCAAATGTGAGTGATATAAGACATTATGAGATTGAAGTTTAAAATGGGATATACATGTGCATAGTGATGGATATTTTAGGGCAATTGTTAGTATTATCTTTATAACGAGGGGGCTCGGAGGAGTTTTAGAATGGAAGACAGTTACCAAATAATGAAAAGAGAAGATCTTCCCAATGAGAGGATCCAGTCATCCCTCTGCTGCACACAAACACGTTCCCGCACACACACGTCAGACATGCCCCATGGACGAGAAGTTCAGGCCGACAGACACCCCGTGTGTTGTTCGTGGTAGAACTCCCCCATCGGACAGTCTGCCCAGGCCTCCCGTGTATTTTCATCCCAGTGCATCCCTTCGTAATAAGATCACCGCATCCAATCCAGGTTTACAGTTGTGCTGAATGAGGAGATGAAGCTCAGCGTGGATCAATCTTCCTCCAAACCAAATGCGTGTCCCCTCCCATGCTCAGCTCGTCTTCGTCTTCCTGTCAGTTCCTCGTCGCCAGCTGTTCCCCGTCTTCCTGGTTCTAGGATGTAAGCAACCATCCTCCCGGTCAACGAAGTTTCCACTGGAGTAAGTATTCTCATTCCCATGCTAACATGTGAAACGGATGCTCACAAAAGTTATGTGGCGTGTGCAAAGCTACGAGGATCAGTTAGCGACAGGACCGAGCAGAACACAGGTGGTCTGACCCCCTAACCTGAACCCCAGACTCATGACATGGCATCAGAATGCCTCTCCTAATCATCTGTTTAAAAAACCACCATAACATGTGTCGTTGGTACTATCAGAATTAGTCTCACTTTCAACAGTCTGCCATGTTTCAGGCAAAGTCTCCAGGAACTTTCATTCATAACAAAAGTGGTTGAATTCTTTGAGCAACACAGTCATCAGCTGTCAAGCCCACGTATCAGTTGTCCTTTTCTCCAATCTCTCGTCCCTTCCTGATCGCAGGGATGATGCTGAAGCACGTGGACACCTTCCTTTTAGTTGGCTTTGCTGCTGATATTCATGCAGCTGTTTAATGTCCCTTTGGACCCAGGCTGCCTCATTATATCTTTCCGCTGCGGGTTCTCTAGGAGGGATGCAACTACCCGCTTACAAGTTTATTGGCTTGCCTGAAAGTTTTAACTTTTAACTTCATTAAGCTTCCCCTGGCCTAGAAAGGCTCCGAATTGGAGCAATCCTTGGTTATAACTCACCATTTTACAAGATGTCTCTCTGACAACCCATCTTCTCATCTTTATCGGGGGTTTCACAACTCTCTCCATCCCTCCGGATGGAAATTTTTATCAAGCGACTCCCGACAGACTCTACGAGATCATGTGGTTAAAGAGAGAATGAAGGGCTGAGCGTGCAAGCACTTCTGTATCTGATGTCTTCGAGTTTCTCATTTCCCTTTGAAAATGGAATATCTTTGGGGAAAGGATCTGGGAGAGGGATGCTGTTCTTGAACAGTAAAACTATCTTCCTGACATTGAGAAACTTTATAAGCCTCCATCTATTCTGATTTTTATTTTAAAATTTAAAATGATTGTTTTAAGGCAGTGAAACTACTCTGTATGCTACTATAATGATGGATATTGATGGATATATCTCTTTATACATTTGTCAAAACCCACAGAATAAACAATATCAAGAGTTAACCCTAATGTAAACCATGGACTTTTGACGATACAGATTCTTCACTGTATCAGTTCTGATAAAGGTGAGGGAAGGCTGGAATAGGAAAGATGTGCCTGTGTGAGGACCGAAGGTGCATGGTAAATCTCTGCCTTCTATTCTATTTTGCTGTGAATTTAAAACTACTCAGCCCTGGCTGGCATAGCTCAGTGGATTGAGCGCGGGCTGCGAACCAAAGTGTCGCAGGTTCGATTCCCAGCCAGGGTACATGCCTGGGTTGCAGGCCATAACCCCCAGCAACCGCACATTGATGTTTCTCTCTCTCTCTCTCTATCTCCCTCCCTTCCCTCTCTAAAAATAAATAAATAAAATCTTTAAAAAACAACTACTCTAAAAAATAAAATCTATGAAAATATAACAGCATAATTGATATGAAAATTTATTTCCCACAGGCACACAAATTATACGCCAAATATAATCTCTGCTTTTATAACCCTGTGCTTTCTTAGAGTCTTTTGTGTGTGTATATGTGTGTGTGTTTCACTTATAACCCTGCTCCTTGTACAAAGGCCTGGTCACTATGATTTTGTGTGTGTGTGTGTGTATCTGTGCAGGCTCAAAACATATTTCAGGGGGAGAAATGTGACTGTGATCTCATCATCAAATATATGCCAGTTGAAATCTGTGCTATTTCATATATAGGTTGCAGTTAACTCATAGTTGAGGTTGTAAAGGTATGAGAAAAGGAAGCATTAGGTTATTATAAACAATTGCCAAAATATCAAAATATCTTCTTTATCGTCACTTTTTTAATGTAAATGTGTCAATTACAAATGATTTTTATCAATTCACAAAAGCCATTTTAATAATTTATGAGCATCACTTTTTTAGCATATGGAATTACTGTATCTTAAGTAAAATAATAAGGCTGACTGCTCTTACATGAATTGCACAGAAAATAATGGGTTTCCCTCAAATTATTTTGAATTAGTAGTTTATGCATGAGTTTTTCCAGCATCTTTCAAATTTTGATTCAAAAGGTATTTAGCAATGGAAACTTTCTTAGTCCTCACACAGTTATACATGATCTAAAATCACATATAAACCATTCAATAAATCCCACGTAAATTTTATGTCTTTTGATGGCCTTGTCTAACTCAGGATTGCTCTATCTCCACACTGTTAACATTTGGGGCTGGAGAATTCTTCGTGGTGGGGGCAGTCCTGCACATTCCAGGGTATTTAGCAGCATCCTTGGCCTCTGCTCATCAGATACAGTGGCACCCTGAAAAATGTCTCCAGACATCTCCTGGGTGGGGGGCACCCCCTCTCAGGTAGAACTGGGCTAGCAAATGCTTGAGATAACAAAGCTCTATTTTCTTTTTTAAAAGAAAATCTATTCTATTTTATTTGTGCTTAGTCTAACTCAAGTTAGCTCAGCTGTTTATACTCCTAATGAGTTTAAGGTCAGAAGATTGATCCTTCTGAGGTTCAATGCATTCATCCAAGAGTCGCTTATTGAGTGGCCTACAATTACACTGCACTGTGCCATGCGCTGACAGAGATGCCAGAAAACCATGAAAGCAGCCAGGGCCTTCCAGGAGTCTGTAGTTCTGCATGGTGAGGTGGGCTGTGGGGGTGGTGTTGGGGGCAGGGGGAGGTGGCAGCCAAAGTGTACAGTGCAGCCAGGGAGAGGGTGCTCCAGGGTGATACCAGGGACTGAGACAAGCTCTGCCCAAGCCTAACAATGAAGGACAGAAAAAATGTGCGTATATAGACGGCAGACAGCGCTGGTTTCTCCCACGAAGGAGGAACACCAAGGACAATTATTTATAGTGAGATGTTAAAATGTGCTAGGCACCACACTAAATGAGTGTTACATCATGTCCCCCTTATATGAGCATAGGTATAGGACTAAAATTAAGCTCTGGCTCTAAAATCATCAGACTCTGGTTTAAATCCCTACTGCTCTTGGTTCACCAGATGACTTGCGAATGATTCTTATCCTCTTTACACATGAATTTCAATGTATAAAACAAGAATAATTACATGGTATGGCTGCTTTGAAACCTGAAAAAGGTGACGCATGAAAACCAATTTAGCGTAGTACCTACATTTATAATAAGTAGCAAATATCTTCATTCTCCTTATTTTTATTATTGTTTTAAATGCTAATTTATTTGGGTGTTTAAACCGGATCCGTCTGGCTTCAGAGCTGCGAACACTGTGATTCTGCATGTTCCTGGAGCATGAAATGTATGCAGAGAGCCACGGGAGCCCCCTGTCCTCCCTGGAGGAAGAGCAGGACTACACACCTAGGACCTTGGACTATTTGCAAACAACGGGAGAGATTAATGGCTGTGGGCATTGCTCATAGGAAGATACCCCCAACAAAAAGAAAGAGAGAGAAAGGGAGCAGGAGGGAGTGTGGTAATAGATGGAAGGAAAAAGATAGGCAGAGGCCAAATCATGCAAACCCTTCTAGGCGATGATAAGGAGTTTATCCTGAAACCAATGGGGAACCACGGAAAGGTTTGAAGCAGCGTGATATCATGATCAAATCTGTCCTCTGAAAGGCTCAGCCCGGCTCTTTGAAGGATGGAGAACGGACTGAAGAATGACAAAACGGATAAGAGTGAGGCCAACGAGGACACTGCGTGACTGATGACAGCCTGGGCTTGGCCAGTAACAGGAAGGAGTGGAAGTAGGAGGTGTACAGGTATTCTGGTGATAGATTTGATAGGATGCCCTTCAGCTAGTAAGGAACTTTGATATCAATCATGTGAACCAATTTTAATATCCTTTTTTAGAGCAGGGTTAAGTTCACAGCAAAATGGAGCAGAAGGTATGGAATTACCCTATACCTTCTGTCCACACAGACACACACACAACCTCCCCATTATTATAACTGATTACAGATATAGTGCCTTTTCCCTGCATTCCAGCTACCTTCTCCTCTAGCCTAGAAACCGACAAGTCACTAGACACTGAGAGAGCAAGAATGGCTATATGCAAAAATCAGCACTGAATACCAAAACATGGAAACAAGAACTCAAATCTTACGGTCTTCGAATGTTTTGCTGAAAATGGTAAATGTCTGTGGAAGGAAGAAAATGAATGGTCCCGGGTCAGCGACATCATTACAGTATGAGGGAGGACACGGCTTGCTTGGAATACGGTATTTACTTCAGCGCACCCCATTAGCATCTAGCATTTGCCAGATTATCCGTCGCTTCGGAACAAATTTGAATAAGTATATATTTTTAAAATATGCTGAGATGCTTTCGGTTTGATAGGCAGTCCACTGCCTTGTTAGAATAAATTGGCATCTGACGGATGCTTTCATATAAGCACATCTTTGGTTAACTTTTAATGCATTTACTGATTGATGCAACAAATAAGTTTTGAGCTATTACTCTGCCATGCGTTGTGCTTGATGCTGCTGATAAAAGGAAAACAAGGTAAAATATCTCTGCCCTTAACCAGTTATAATTGCAGAAAGAGACAAGACAGGTAAACCAGTAATTCCAACCAAGTCAGCAATGGGTCGGATGGAAGAGCTGTATGGTGCTGGGAAGGGAAGGACATGCAGTCCTCTCCTGGGGGAGCCACTCTTGAAGCGCAAACCCGATGGTGACCAGGACTGGCCTGGGAAAGGTGGGATGTGTGGAAGAATGTCCCAAGCAAAGGTAAGTGTGCAAGTGACGTGTTCCTGGAATAGCCAATATTTCCGAATGTCTGGAGAAAAGAAGTTTGTAAGCAGGGAAGGCCCAGGGACAAGGTCATGAACAAACACACAGGCCTTGCTAAATAGTCAGCCTCGACGCATCCAGATGGCAAGAAGGAGCTACGAGAGGACCTTCAGCAGGGAGGCGGCATGAACCAGTAAGAAGTATAGAAAGACCTTTTCCACTGCAGGGTGAAGAATGCACGAATGGGGGTGGAGATGTCACATAAAAAAACAGGCAAGTAAACTGGAAGTCTTATGTGTTGTTAGGGACTAGACATTATACATTTGAAGAAATCTGAGTGGGGATGAAGAGAAGTAGGCAGATTTTAAAGGGACTCAGTGGAGAGATGCCCAGGTCTTGCTTATTGGCTGAATGTGGTAGGTGAGGGTTGGGACATGTCAGAGACAGCGCCCAGGTGTCTGACTGGAGTTAGTGACAGCAGGAGAAATGGTTAGGGCAGAATAATAAATTGTACCTTGGACATGTTACATTTTTTCTGTGTGTAGGTCTCGTCAGTGGAGGTGCCACCTGGTGACTGAATGCACGGTACTCACAGCGGAGCTCCATGCCAGACTCAGAGATCTTGTTGGCATCAGTATGCTCCACAGAAAGAATTTCGATTGAACACAGCCCACGAGTAGAGGAGGCAGAGGAGTGTGAAAGCATCAAGTGAATTAGCCCTTCACAGCTATCCTGGGGCTGTCATAATTCCTCTGTGTAATCAATGATGCACCAGTCAGGTTCCCAAAGGCCACTCTGGTGACCTTGTGGCATTACTCTATTATTAGGCTTCCATAGATTTCTCTCTACCACGATTCCAACATGCAGCCAATATGCCAATCAATACCTATATATTGAGTGCCCCATATATGTTCAGCACAAGGACTATCTGAATTCTCTTCAGAATTTTAGATATGTTGGGCTGGAACTGGAGCAAAATATTTTAAACAGGATGACCGGAAGTAGAAGGAACTCACAAAGCAGGTAAATCGCAGGGCTAGGCCTAAAAAACAGCAAATGTCAATCTGTACAAATCAAGATGGGTGAGCACACCCAAAAGCAACAGCATTGCAGGACCAGGAGACAGCGCCACGGGCAGAGAGCCAGCAGAACGAGACAGAGCAGCTGCCAGGCCAGGAGGAGAGCATGGAAGGCCCACGGCTATGAAGGGGCTTACGCATCCATATAATGACCTTGTCTTCAGCAGGACGTGGTACTGGCCTGGGCTAAACCTGCTTCCACGCACAGGGTTGCCACAGACAGCAAATATTGGCATTGGTTTGATTCTCTCCTGATTCCAACACTTTACTCTGGACATTTGTATTTAAGGCAGTAGTTTTACTTACAATAATTTCCACATTGTCTAAATCCTTTAGACAGGGACTCCTGAAATAATTCTGAGTAGAATCCACTTAATGGACACTTACAGTAGTCCCTGAATAGGCATTGTACATGCTTTGTCCCATTCAATCCTCACAACGCTCTTAGACAATAAATATTGATTTTATTATTAAGCTTGTTTTACAGATGAAGAAGCTGCATCTTAGAGAAGTTCATCCAATGCTCATTCAAAAATATGTATTGAATGCTCCTAAATGTTTATTAACACTAAAACCGATCATTAAATTGCATGTATTCATGACAGAATACCATGCAATAATGAAAATTAATAAATTATCTCCACATACAACAAAATAGGAAAATCCTACAGACAAAATGGTCACTGTTTATTAAACTTTCAGAAGTTAAAAATTCAGCTTTAGTTAAATATTTTATTTAAAATGTTGTATGTATTCGGTAACATTTATTAGGTACACCATTAGTTATATTTGCCTTTTAATTTTAATAGATCAACTTGAATATTTTAAACTCAAATCACTTGGTACAACATGCAAAGTAATTTGATATTTTAATCTTTTACCATTTAATGTGCATTTCTCATTAAATAAAATGTAACTTTTATAGTTTTGATTTGTAAAAATTGTGAACGAGAATGTTAGGTCAGAAAGAATACACATCGTATGACCTCACACACAAGATTCCCAAAAAAGGCCCGAAGCACCAGTGGTAGCGCAAGTCCGGGTAGTGGTTGCCACGGGGAAAAAGAGGGGGCGCTGTGATGGGAGGGGCATGCCAAGGGCTGGGGGCGGGCACTGCTCCTCCTTGCGCTGCGTGCGTGGTTGTCGCAGACAGGTGTGCGCTTTGTGAAAATTCACCAAGGTGTACCAAGGATTCATGTCCTTTTCCTATGTGCATTCTCTTTCAGTAACAAGTCACTTAGTATTAGAGACGAGTTTTCTTTTGGCAAGTCCCCGCGGAATCCTAGTGTTCCGTGCTATGATACCGATACCAGTCTGCTATTCATTATAGCTCTAGGGAAGGCAAACATTTCACGTGAAAATGAGCCAGATTGTGTTCATGTGCATTAAAGAAGCTCCTAATGGTGAGGAGAAGGACAGGCAGTGAAAGACGTGTATAGGTCAGAGCACGTGTTGAGAGGATTGTCGCGCTGCAAGCCTAGTACACACTGGCTCAGTGCTGGGTGACTTACACATATAATCAAGCTCATGACGCCTTCTCCTCTCCCGTTTCCCCTATTTTGAATGAGAAAACTGCGGTTCCTGTTGTCACTGGAAGAAAACCAAAAAACCGAAGGCTGTCTGTTAGACGCTTGTTTTTGCTTACTTTCTTGCCCATGTTTCTCCAGAAACTCGCTGCAACTCACTCTCTTGTTCCAGCCACCCTGGTCCTTCGTTTGCCAAAACCACCCTTCTCCCCGACCCCCGGATGTTTGCACACGCTGTTCCCGGGGACTGGACTTCCGGTCCTTCTTTCGCTTTGTCTTCGCCTTTAGGTCTCAGCTGAGGGATAGTTTCTCAGGCAAACTCTCCCTGCTGCCCCAGACGCCCCAGTGCCCTTGTCATGCTGTGGAGAATGTGCATCTTTCCTGCAGCGCCCCGAGCTCAGATTTGTAACTACACCTTCATTAGCAGGATCAGCTGTTTAAGGGTTTTCACCCTGAGCAGACTGGAAGCACCAGAGAAGAAGCTACCACGTATTTATTTGTCCACTGCTGCATCCCTGAGGCCAAGTAAGTCCTGGCACGTTGTGAGCATTCAGTAAAAAATTTGTCAAAAAATAAATAAATGAAAAGGGCAACTTCCTTAAGGTTCCACGGCTAATAAATTGATATACACACCATGTCACCAAACCCTTGCAGTCAGAGAGTTTGTTTTTATTATTTGTAAATTATGAAAAGGAGGGCTAGAACTATTGTCACTTACCTAAGCTCAGTCTATGGATCAGTACCAAAATGACAGCTCAGAACTCCGGCTTCCCTAGCGTTTTCTTTTTAAAATGTTGACTCTGTTTTGCTTGCCTTTTGCCTTGCCCTCACCATCTCCATTCTGAGAATTCATGTCGACGCCCGAAGGGAAACATTAATATGAGTTCAGTGAATGGAGCAGAAAAGTAACCCAGCACTCGAAGTCTAAATTGATATACTAAAACCCTAACTGAAAACATTGCTTCGATCTGGCGATGCACTTGTCACTTCTATGGTGTGGGTTTTTCTTTGCATACTGCATATTCCCCTTCAAAGAAAATTGAAAACCGCTATTGAACTGTGCCAGAAAGAGTCATCGCTGTGTTGAACATTCCACCGACATTCCTTCCCAAGCATGTATCATCTTGACATGTTATTCAGATATATTTTTTTAAAGAAGCAATTGCCTCTATGCTGTGAGCCGATGGAAAGCAATGGCACTGGCTCTTTAAAACCATGTGGGCTCCCAGAGGGAAACCACAATTCAGATCACGGCTGTACGGCAGCCACTTATGGGTACGACTTCCCCGTGGCAAAGTTCCCCGTTCAGCCCATGGATCACGCTATTCCCAGTCAGCTGACACCTCTTTGAACGCTAGTGCCTGTGTTCCTACAACTGAATTTAAAGCTGAGCCCTCATAGAAGTAGTGTACACACTCCTTTAGTTCTTCTTGATTATCTCTGCTCCCTTTTTTCTGCCTTTCTCTTTGCATTCCCACCTTGTCAGGTGCAGACTATGGACGGAAAGGCCCAAAGCTAATAAATGAGAAATGCATTCTCTTGACTCAGAATGTGATAATGCCCTAGTGTTTTCTAAAGATCTTTTTCCTCATTAATCCAGCCTGATCTTCCAGCAATACGCCATTGAAGGGGATAGTTGACGATGGGCCTCACTGATTTATCTTCTTACGCTTTCTAAAGCCCACTGATCCCTTCTCAAATCGGAGCATCACTCACCCAGGACTCTTTGCTGAGAGGAAAGGCTTTATTAGTAATTAACCAAAAGACCTCAAAAGCTACTGCTCTTTGAAAAAATTAAATTAAAAGGAAGATAAGAGGAAGATTTGAAGTAATGATAATGAAGATTTTAGAGTCGGAAAAAAACCCTATGTTCAAGACTGAACAACACCAGGAGAAGTAGCCAAGGACACTCTGGGGACATCTGGGACCGGGGGGGACAGTAGACAGATAGCCCAAGTGCCCAGGCTTGAGTCAGGCTCACTGGTTGGCTAATTTATTAATTCGTTCATGGGACAGCGGTGGCATGGCCCAGTGGTTAAAAGTGCAGACCTTGTAGCCAACGTGATTAGAACCAAATCCATTTCACCACGGGCAAGATGGGAAACCCTTGGTAAGCCCCTCTGGCTGTGGTTCACTCATCTGTCAAATGGGTCTGACGACGCTGTGTCTTCCACAGTGACTGGGAGGCTGTGATGAGTTAACCTAGGTAAGATGCCTAAAACTGCGTTTGGCACGTTGTGAACAGCATAAAGGCATTTTGTAGTAAGAATACGTGTGCAAGTGATTTCTTTGTTCACTTCCTCCCACTTTACTCTGGTCTCAGCATTTCTAATCTCACCTATTCTCTAAGGCCCACATCAAAGGTCAGACTCTTTGGTGGGTAGTTTCATTTTAGTGGCCATCCTACAAAAAATGCTCCTTTTTTCCCCCTGGAAACAGTACTCTAGTTTCCTCTTTGGAAAATGCCCCTTCCTTAGCTCACGTACTCAGAAACAGTGTGTGAGTGAGTAGGTAAAAGGTAAGGAGAGCGTTCAATCCCCCGAGACCAGAGTGACTGCCTAAAAGGTGGACATTTAGCCAAAGTGGTCTCTCTGAGCAAATCCTAGGATGTGTGTGAGACCAATCAGGGAAAAAAAAGTGCTTCTCTTCTCCTGGACTTGAACCTGGAGGGCACAGAAGAGAGAGAGAAACATGTCTGAAGATACAGCCATCACAGAGAAAGCAAAGATGAAAAAGGAGGAAAGAAATGCTGGTCCCTGTTGTGGGACACCTGGATCAAGCTTTTCCTGAAGCTATCCTTCTTTCTGGGATATCAGTTACGGAAAGCCATACCTTCCCTGTCTTATTCAAGCCCTTCCCCACGTGGGTTCTCTGTTGCTAATGACGGAGAGAGCCCTACCTGACACACACTCTGTGAAGCCTTTCTAAGCCTCCCGAGCACAGCCGATTTCTTTCTCCTCTCACGGCATTTCTTTCTGTCTGTTCATACAGCATTTGTTCCTGGTCCTGTTTTGTGGAACTTGGCCCTTTCTATCACGCCTCACAATTATTTTTGTATGTGTATATCTAATCTCCCCTACTGGAATTTCACCTGCTTAAGGAAAATCGACTCTTCTGATTTGTCCTTAAGTTCCCCATCTTTCAGGATCTTTACTGGAGGGCTAAGAAATGGTGTAGAGCTGGAAGAATTTGTTGAGGATATCTGGGTGGGCTGGCCAAGTTTTGTGGCAATGGATCCCAAACTGAAGGCCTGGAACTCCTGACAGCTGGGGGTTTATTGGGTTCCTCAGATCTGCATGCATACTAAGCATTGCATAAAGCATCAAACCACAAATATGTCTCAGATACAAAATGCTGTAAAAACGTTTGTATAATCTGTTGTGCTTATCAATCTATTGTGATGAACAAAATACAATTTAATTTTAATTCTGTTACTGAAACCACGGCAAGTGCTTCTCAGTTACAGTCTCTGAATTAGGAAATGTATAGCTGGATCTATACCTTACCTGCCCACTCAGAAGCAAAACTGCTCGTTGAACCCTTGAGACACATTATGTCACATGAGCTTCTCTGCACATGACACTTTTGCAATGTCTTCCATAAGTCCCTACTGCCTATACAGTGCTTCCCAAACTTTACATCAAAGCACTAGTAGAAAACACAACCATTCATTTGGCTCATTATGGTCCGAGGATAAAGATGCCTGCCGCTGGAGGTCACCTGCAGTGCCTGTGGCTGTCCGCAGTCCCACCCAGTCACCCTGAAGGCTGAGAAGATAGTTTTCTTGGCACAACTAAAATATGTTCATGGAACTGTAGTGCGCTGTTGCCGAGGGCAGGGGTGTCAAACTCATTTTCATCAGGGGCCACAGCAGCCTTGAGGTTGCCTTCAAAGGGCCGAAATAATTTTAGGGCTGTATAAATGTAACCACTCCTTAACTGTTAAGGAACTGGAATTACATTTGGCCCTTTGAAAGCAACCATGAGGCTGCTGTGGCCCCTGGTGCAAATGAGTTTGACACCCCTGGCCTATGGGGTCCTTTCCAAGCCTAAGCATTGAATACAACACCTTCAAGAGCACATCCCTGCACGTATTTCCTTCTCTAATCTTTCTGGCCCCAACCCTCATATGCATACACACAGATGTATACACACCCGTGCACACACATAAATATATACAAGTGTGGGCATATTTGCTGTCCTATGCAGTGCTGGACTGTCATTGGTTTCTGTGCACACACTGTGTTGCATTCCTCTGCATTCCTATTTTCGAGTGAGAAAACCAAGGCATAGAATGGTTAATGTGCTCAAGGTCTAGCAGGGGTGTCCAACCCACAGCCCATGGGGTACATGCGGCCCAGGATGGCTATGAATACAGCCCAACACCAAATTGTACATTTACATAAAACATTATGAGAAGTTTTTGTTTTTGTTAGTGTTTGTGTATTCAATATGCAGCCCAAGACAACTCTTCTTCCAGTGTGGCCCAGAGACTCCAAAAGGGCGGACGCCCCCAGTAGAGTCAAATGTAGACAAATATCATTCTAGAGTCGGCAAACTTATTCAGTGCTATAAACTGATTGTTATTACAATTTGAATTTGAATCTCATTATCTCTACTGACTTTGCTCTGATTGAAGAGCACAACTGAATAAGATGATTTTTAGATACGACTTTTTTTGCATTTTATTTTTTTTTAATTTTTATTGAACTTATTGGGATGACATTGGTTAATAAAATTATATAGTTGTCAGGTGTACAATTCTATCATCTACCTATTGTATTGTGTGTTCACCACCCAAAGTCAAGTCTCCTTCCATCACCATTTTTCCTATTATCTTCTAATTTGGAAATGGGACTGTACTGGCTTACAACAATCTTGACCCTGAAGTTACCTGGCACTTGGTGAATATCCCCCCAGTGTATACCTCTGATGCTTTTAATGCTTCACTGTGTATGGGGGGTGGCGTGGAAGCTTTGCTCCTCGTAGCACTTGCCTGTAGGAATGATAGTCTTATGTGATTTGAATGACAATTTTGTATCAAAGGGATGGTGTGTGTATTGGGGTTAGGAGGGGAGCCTGAAATGGGAGACTGGGCAGGAAAACATGAACTCCTATTATTCATCGACATTCTGTTAACGTACCACATTATCCCAGATCTGAAGTAGCAGGAGGTAGCAGAAACAATTAAGTTGTACAGCGTTAATCTGATACAGTAGCTGTTTGTCAGAATGTCGAAAATGCATGTTGATTATGCTTTGGTCTTCCTCTGATAAAAGGCTCTTTCTAAGAAGACAGAGAGGTGATATCTGTCAGAGCCTTTCTTTTTTTTCATATCCTCACCCCCCAAATTACCCACCATCACTGGGAGCCTCAAGTTGTTTGGTATGACAATTGCTTAACTGACATTAATCCCAAAGCCATGTGCGGTATGTCATTTTTCATGGTGGATTAGGTAGAAGACATGGCACCATGGAATCATAACTAGGGAGAATGCAAGAAGAGGTTTAGAGAGAGAAGTATGATTACCGTATTTTGCCATGTATAATGCACGCCCACATACAGGGGGTTATTATACCCATTATTATACCCATGGTATGTAATAATTATATCCATGTAAAATGTCCATCCTTATTTTTCCCTAAAAAATTTCAGCAAAAATGTACTCATTATATATGGCAAAATATGGTACATTCCATGTAAATGAGGGTCATTAAGCAATAATATTTAGCTGGTTGATGACTGTTTCTCTTTCATTCTGATAAGTTGATCTGTCCCTGACTCACTGAGAGGCACATGACCCCAGTGGATAATCAAGAAGGCTATTAATTGTTACGGTTAAGACCACATACTGTGGGACCAGACTTTGGGGTTTCAAATCCTAGATCCGACATCTATTAGTGTGACCTTGGACAATTACTTAACTTCCCTGTGCCCCAGCTTTCTCATCTGGAAATCATGGATAACAAGAGCACAGATCCCATAGGGTTGTTGCAGGAACATAAAAGCATTAATACAAGAAAGGAACTAAGACCTGGGTCTGGCACAGATGAAGAGCTGTAGAAATGTTAGCTATAATCATTAACGCTAACTGCTAATTCCTTATTATTTTTGCTACTAAGTCCCTCCAAAGAAGTGATGTGATCTGAGTTTAGAAAAGCTTGGGCTAAATTTTCACTTACCCTACACATTATAGTGCAATTACTTGTGGAGCATTTTGATTAGGATTTCATTCACTGGGGGCAGGGGGGTTCATCCAGTCTCCCCTCCCTGACCTGCTAAGGTGTGCCAGCTCCACTCCAGGAGGCACCAAGCAGGTGTCCCAAAAGCAGGACGTCCCTCCCTCCTGGTTTTGAACCAGAGATTACACACGTGGAACGAACGGGAAGAAAGGGCCCAGCTTGTAAAAAGCAGCTGCAATTGTGATGCAAGTGTTTTATTGGTTATTTCTCACTCTCTGGGCTGGGGAGCTGAGGTTTTAGCCCAAGGCAACAGCTTCAAACACATTACCTAATTATCTTCCTTTGTCTTATATTTTATGGCAGAAACCATTTTTTGTTCTACTCCATAACATTGCTTATTCCAAAAATTCAAATGAAACTGGCGCTCCATGAATTTGAGCTGTTTCTGTAGCTTGAAATCTCCCTCCCTACCTTTCTCAAGCATTTTTGAATGCAGAGGACTTTCCTTTGGGGTACTTATACCCCTTTCGAGAAGCGCAAGTGTGTAGTCTCTTCTCACTTTATATTTTTCCGCTAAGAAAGTCCATCTTTGGATCTTGTGACTCCATACCAACCACCTGCCAGTGACGGCCCATTTTCTATCCTCATTCTAGAACACACCTCTGAATTCCAGACTTGCATTTACATGACTAATGAACGAATTCACTTAATGTCTCAAAGGTGGCAAAAGCAACCATTCCACTCTCCCAGGTCCACATGTTCAGATTTGAACTGAAGGACTACTCCCACCTTAAGGTCCCCCTCAAGTCTCCTCGGCGTCTCCTCTCCCACCCTCCAGCTGGCTGTGCGAGGCAGAAATCTGCTCCTGCCATCCTGTAGCTTCTTCATGCTCCGAACTTAATCAATCACCAAGTCTAATCAGCTTAACTCCCTACTTTTCCTTGAATGTATATACTTCTCTGCATCTTCACGGCCACTGTCTTGGACCAAGCTACTACCATGTCTTTCAAAGACCACCAGGGTCTACCCTTGCTCTGCTCCAATCTGCTCTCCACCTGGCAAACTGGATGACTATTTCAACATTCAAACCCAGTTATGTCGCATACATGCTGAAAAGCCTTGGGTAGCTCCCGATTGCTTTGAGGAGAATGATACTTGAAGCAGCAGGGGGATCACTCTGTAAAGCACATGATTTTCTAACCACTTTGCTGTGCATCTGAAACTTATACAGAATAATACTGAATGCAAACTGTAATTCAAAAAAAGCATAATAAAGTAAAGAAATTCCACATGAAAAAAAATTTCCTACCGAAACCTTTAAAAGCCCCTGTAATCTGTTCCTTCCCTGCTTCTGCAGGTGCATTACCCAGCAAAGACCACGCCCTCCAACCCTGTTCCTGCCACATTGACCTTCTACCCTATCTACAGCTGCCTTAGAGCTGCAGTGGTAGAGCTGAGTGACCGAGAAAGAAGCTGTATGGCCTACAAGGACTGAAATATTTTGTACCTCATCCTTTATGGAAAAAGTTTGCCAATGCTTGAACTATGGTATGGTCGTTCATGCAACTGAATTTTTCTGAGAACTGACTTGTGCCTGCTGGTAGGCTAATTGCTGAATTATGTCACTGGAAAAGAACAGGTAGTGATGGGAAGTGGATGTTTTGACAGATAACTACTGTCCTCCTTAAACAGAATGAAATTGAGATCAAAACAGTTTTACCTTTTTAGCCAAGACACTTTCCAGATGCTTTTCTCCTCTTATAATCTCTGTGTAAGATGCCAGTTATCTCAAATCATTCCCAACGCCACACTGCTTTACTGACAGAGAAGGCATCTGCCTTCAAATTTCTGGGGGCTTTCAATATCTTAGATCGAGTACCAGCTAATATTCTAGAGTAGGGGAATAGAGGGAAAGAAAGAAAATAAATAGTGAGGAAGAGCGAATGAGAAATATACAAACTAGAGACTTGAAGGCCACTTCTAGAGTGAAGGGGATGCACTTTAGAATTAGACAGTCCTAGGATTTAGTTCAATGTTAAATCTTATCGGTCTTAGTAAAAAAACAAACAAACTGATGTCATTAAAACACACTGGCCCTGGCTGGTGTGGCTCAGTGGACTGAGCACTAGCCTGTGAACCAAAGGGTCACTGATTGGATTCCTGGTCAGGGCACATGCCTGGGCTGCAGGCCAGGTCCCCAGTCAGGGGCACACTAGAGGAAACCACACATTGATGTTTCTCTCTATTTCTCCCTCCCTTCCCCTCTGTCTATTCCAAAAAATCCAAGAAGATGGAAGCCTCCCCAACTGTTTCTATGAAGCCAGCATCATCCTAATCCAAAAACCAGACAAAGACACGTCAAAAAAAGAAAACTGTAGGCGAATATGGCTGATGAGCATAGATGCTAAAATCCTCAACACAATATTGGCAAACCACATCCAGCAACTCATTAAAAAGATCATACACCATGGTCAATGGGATTCATCCCAGGGATGCAAGGATGGTACAATATTCACAAATCAATAAACATAATTCTTCACATAAACAAAAGGAAAGACAAAAATCACATGATCATATCAATAGATGTAGAAAAGGCATTTGATAAGGTACAGCACCCATTTATGATTAAAACACTCAGCAAAGTGGGAATAGAGGGAGCATTCCTCAACATAATAAAGACCATATATGAGAGACTTACAGCCAACATCATATTCCATGGGCAAAAGCTAAAAGCTTTCCCACTAAGATCAGGAACAAGACAAGGATGTCTGCATTCACCACTTCTTTTCAACATAGTAGTGGAAGTCCTGGCCACAGCAATCAGACAAGAAAAAGAAATAAAAGACATCCAAATTGGAAAGGAGGGAGCAAAACTGTCATTGTTTGCAGATGACATGATAGTGTACTTAGAAAAGCTTGTAGACTCCACCAAAAAACTACTTGACCTAATAAGTGAATTTGGCAGAACAGTGGGATACAAAGTCAATATTCAAATACCAAAGGTATTTTTGTATACCAATAATGAAATATCAGAAACAGAAATCAGGAAAAAATATCCCATTTGATATAGCAACAAGAAAAATAAAGTGCCTAGGTAAAAAGAAATAAACAAAATCTTTTAAAAACATAAATAAAATAAAGCAGACTGAATTTAGTCAATAATAGTTTGACTTTAGAAAATTTACTTATAATCTTTGAATCTGAATTTTCTTGTCTGTAAAATGGGGATAATAATAAAAGTATATTTAGTGATAATGTGTCTTACATGCCTCTTATATGTTAGCAATAAATATAGCTTAAAACTCAACAATTATTTATAAGAAATGAAATATAGGTGTATATTACCTGAGCATTACAAAGTATTAAATGTTATATAATTGTAAGTATATACTAAAGTAAAATAATTCTTATATTGAATGTATATAATTTTATACAATATTAACTCATTTGTATAAATGTGAACTATTTCTGGCCCATCAGAAATGTTCTATACATATTTGTGGAATAAATGAAAATTATAGTACAGTATAAAAACTGCATAATGTGCTCATTTCTTCTTCTAAGTCCCTGGGAATGCTGAAGGACACAGGGTGACAGATCAGCATTTGATTTGGGATGTGGCCTGGCCACTTGTTAACTGTTGAGAAAGAAAGAGGCACAATCTACGCTTCTCCCTAAGGTTATAAGCTATTGTCTCTTGTGTCCCCCCCAAAAAAGGCACTGACCCAGCTTTTCTGAGTGCAGCTTCATCATCTAGTATAGGTGATCTGGTGTGTTTACTACTCTACAAAAGAAAAAATAATCACGAGATACAGCTACATGACTGTACAGCTCTACAGCAGAGGGCTAGTTATAGGGGACCCACTTACTGTGGGCAGCCCAGAATGAGGGAAAGTCATCATTCTTTATATCAGGGAGACCCAATTTCCAATCCTAGTTCTTCAGCTGTCACAAACGTTTGCTGTTGATGCTGTCCAACCTACATTCTCCTTCTCCTGACCACACTACCTAGTGTCCTCAGAGGAAACCCCTCCCTGTTGTCAGTTCCAACAGACATTGAATCTATCCCTGACTAGAGGATGAGCACTCAAAGGTATGGAGTGGGTCTGGGAGCAGGAACACTCCAATAGCAATGAGCGCACCCAGAGCTTTTTTGTTAAATAGCATTCTCCCCAAAAATGAATTGGGAATTCTTGGAAAAACGGCCATTTGGGGAGGGTCAACAGGAGGAAAGGGAAAGGAGGAACTTGAAATACCACATACTGGAAAGTATAAAAGTACTCAGAGAATGATGGGGACGTGCCAGCTTGAAGGAGCTCCCACTGGGCAAATTGGATGCAAATGGACTATTGAAATAAATAAGGATAATACAGATTTGGCCCACTAAATAAAATAGGAAACCATGAGTCCATAGTAAATAAATAACATTAATTAAGAACATAAATTAATATGTATAGTAAAAGGTTTGATGAGTAATGGTACATGTACTTAGTTTAAACAACTTTTTCAAAAAATAATTACTAACATCAAAGCAGAATACAGAGCTCTACAGTGAGAAGCTTGGAAAACATCACTTCAATCCAATGATCAAAGTTATCTTCACCAGTAATGGGACAAATCAGTGTCATGTGCCTGCTGATGAGATGCAGTGAGGAAAACACAACATCACTTCTGCAATGTTCCTGCCAAAGATGCACAGCATGAAACTGTTCATGAGGGAACAGCAGACAAAACAAAAATGAAGGGACTCTACCAAGTCACTGACCTGCAATGTTCAATAGTGTGAACACAGTGAAAGTCAGAGAAGCTAAAGAACTGGTCCAGACTGAAACCAAACAGATGTGACAGCTAAATGCAACATGTGACTCCAGACTAGATCCTTTGACTATAGAGACATTATTGGGACAACGGGAGAAACTAGAACGGGGTCTGAGGGTTAGGTGGCAGCATTGGATCACTGTTAACTCTGATTTGATGGTTGTGGCTTGGTTATGCAGAGGACACCCTATGTATAGAAAATGTACATTAGAATATTCAGGGGAAAGGGCCATTGGATTGGCAACTCTCAAATGGCTCAGGAAAAACTCTGCATCCTGTACTTGCACCTTCACTGTTAAGTTTGAGATGGTTTCAAAACAAAAGTCCTGACACTGCATATGTTCTGTAGAACATGTCTTTATTTTTTAGAAACTTTTTTTAAAGATTTTATTTATTTATTTTTAGAGAGGGAAGGGAGGGAGAAAGGTAGCGAAACATCAATGTGCAGTTGCTGGGGGTCATGGCCTGCAACCCAGGCATGTGTCCTGACTGAAAATCGAACCTGCGACACTTTGGTTCGCAGCCCATGCTCAATCCACTGAGCTATGCCAGCCAGGGCTGTAGAACATGTCTTGAAGGACACACCAAAACTGCCGCTGTTTGTGAGGAGAGAGCTGGTGCCCAACGTGAAAGAGAGACTTCTCTTCTGCTGCTTACCTTTCATACCGTTGAGATATTTTATGTTGTAAATTAAAACTATATTTAGTAAGTAAAATACAATGCAATGGAAATTAAAAAATGAAATGCTTATATGATCATTATAGCAATTTTGAAAACTACAGATATTTTGAAGGCTTGACCAGATCCTTCAGAGATAAGCATTTTGATGTTTTTCTTATGACCGTGTATCATTCCCCTCACCTCCTCCACTGGTTTTACAACGTTTTGATCCTATGGTCCCAAAATTGCCATATGCAATTTTTTGTCATTTTCCATGCTACTTAAAACTCATTTAAACATGAATAAGTGAATGAATGAATATAACTTCTTTTAAGAAGACATCTATATGTCTAGGCTACTTAATTTTGATTGCAAGGCCTGATTACATGATGAAATATATAAATTAGTATTACTATCATTACTATTATTATTTATTATAACTTTGGCTGTAGCTCCTGTACTAAAAAATGTTGGCTCCTCCCATGAGACCAAGGGACTTTGGTTTATTCCCTGCTGAGGCTTTGACACCTAGTGATACGCCTGGCACACAGTCAGCATTCAATAAATGTGTACACGAGAAAGATAAATGCTGAAGGGAGCTTATTTATTTTTAGCTTTCAGAACCTATTAGGTAGAAGTTATTTCCTAGGCTGATGTTATGTACTTACTCTGTGCTCAGGCACTATGCCCAGTGCTTTATACACAGTCTCTAATTTAAAGATATTTCAACAACCCTATGGGGAAAGACTCTCACCATGGACAGAAGCATTGAGAGGCTTAAGAATGAGTAAACTGACTAAGCTTACACAGTTGGCATTTAGGAACCTGAGACTAAACCCCGCCCTACCTGTCTCTGTGTCCTCTTCTCCTCCGGCACTGCCTCATGGCCTTACTGCTTGTCACAGCCAAGCCCCTTGTCACAGCCCCTTGTCAACAGGGGCCTCTGCCACCTCCCTGGCTCAGCTGACCATAACCTCTCCTCTGGGCTCCTGCAGCAAATGCTTAGCTTTTCTCTCCGCCTCCTTCCCATCCTATCCTTTCTTTCCCGATTATGTTTCCCAAGACCAGCCAATGATGCCTCCACCAATTATTTTCAAGGACTGTCCAGCAGCTAGAGCAGAAAAGCCCAGAGCTCGTAGACCAATTAGTCCCTGAGAGGAGAAAGCAAGGATTCCTCAATGTCTCTTCCTTAAAGCAGTGAGTCAGGGAGCTAAGCATTGCATCTGAAGAAGCATGTTGAAGATCAAGGGCGGTCAAATGTTCATTCATTTGACCAATAAATTGCATGCCGGGGGTGCTAGGGGTCGCACTAGGGTTATTGCTATAAATAACAAGGGTGGGGGAGTGGGATGCTGAGATGCAATGTGAAAGGTGAGATGTGCAACCAGAGATAATAAGTGCAAGGAAGAGTGAAATGGGACAGCAAAATAGAAGGTAGATTTGACATATTCTGGAGGCAAGACTAATGGAGAAAAATCACATCAACAACAGTGAGTTATTTTAAGGAACTAAATAAAGAGAGTTTATGTTTACAAAGAGTCTCATACAAGGTCTGGCACCTAGCAAAAACTCAGTAAACAGTGCATCTTATTAATAGTACCTCAGTTTTAAAGTTTTGGAACGTGGGATATATTTTATAAACACTTCCCAGAAGTAGAGACACATCTTTATGCATTTGTGCATACTGTCTTGAAGTGCCTTGCGAATACAGTGACAATCTCAAAATGCACTCTAAAACATCAGTATGTTTTTCCAGAGAAATCAATAAATCAGTACTCTTTCCTTTCTCTTTCAAGGTCTAGGGCTCTGATGATTTTTATTTGGTTTCACTTTTTATAAAAACCCTTGTTTCTTAGGCCTAAAATTGAAAGTGTATCATTAGAGGATTTACAAAGCAACTTAAATTTTGAAAACTAGACCTAGCCCGAGGTTGTTCTCAGTGATTTCTGTTTTCTTGTCTCTTACCCGCTTTTCAATGTCTTTGTGCTCATGTAAGAAGTTATCCCTCTATTACCCATGATGCCGTCAGTTACAGCCTAAAATTTAGACTTACTAAACATAAACTCAAATAGCAGAGCAAACTCGAAATCAAATGACATATTTGTGTAGATCCTCCACTACCACTGCCACTCGGTCCTTCAAGTAAGCCTATGTAAATGAAAAGCAGTAGTCATTGAACAAACAGAAATTGAAGGCCATTGCACACCATGTGCTTGGCTAGGAACTTAGTGCACGGTAATCAGATGTGATGTTATCATTCCATAGACCCACCTCTCAGAAACATGCCTACATCCTACTTGAACGGGGAGAATGAATCAATTGGTAATGCCCTTCAAAGCAAGAAATGTCCGTGTTCCCAGGGAGACTCTAAAATAGAATGCAGGCAAACCTGCTGGGCGCAAACTTGAAATGTCCCGTTCAAGAACTCATTTGAGACAACATTGCCTGACATTTCTTATCTTTCTTTACTCATTGTTCCTTAACCATTGTTACAAATTTATTACCCTGCACATGGTCTTCTCTCTACTTTCTGTGCTTGAGATGAATCGCAGTTTCTTTGTCCACTAGACTTCTTTGTTGCTATGTTTGCTCAAATATGAGTGGCAGCAACCCATACAGTTTAGCGGCTGCAATTAGACAGACTGGGGTTCAGGTCTGGCTTTGCCACTTTCTGGCTGTGTGATAAGGACACCATAGTAGGTAGTTGAAGGCTGTCTGATAAGAAGGCCACTAAGAGTTAACAAATAAACAAGGGGAAAAATAAACGAAAACCATAGACATAGTTGCCCCAACACATTCCATAAAAAATTTTTCCCTCCATTTTTAAAATATGGAAACTGAGACCTTGCTAAGCAACCATTTCCTCCATGCCATATAGTGAATGAAGACTCAATCTTGAGTTCATTGTTGAGAATTCCTGGAGGGATAGGAAATGCAGAAGAGCATGTGAGGAGAGACAATTTGCTCATGCTTACATGTATGTGAGGTTAAGGTACGCTGAGCAGCATTCAGATGAGAGCACCAAGGGAACAGGTGAAATAAAAACCTGGGTCAGAAGAGAGAGGTCCAAGCTCGAAGTAAACACGCTGTTTGGGTTCTTTTTGATTTCAAAGCCTCTCAGGAATTGGGTTCTGATGAAAAAATAAAAAAGGCAGAAGTGGTGGGCTGTCCCTGTGAGTTGATGGGAGCCATTATTAGGGGAACTAGGGTTTTGGGAATTGAAACTAGGCCATTTGGTCAATTAGGAAGATCACTCGGGTCTCACACAGAAATGCCCCTACCCCTCCCGTGCTCGCCCAGGCCCTTCCGGTGCCTTCCCTGTGAATTTCATGCTGATAACTCCACGAGATGTAGGGGGAGAGGCCCTGAGCTAGGTGTGTGCATTTGGCTTCTTGTCCTGTCTCTGTCGCCTGCATATCATTCATTTCATTTCAGTAAGCCGTTATCGAAGACCCACTTTGCACCAGGATCTCTTCTGGAGGTTAGGCCTTCAGAACCATTGTGTGTCCTCAAAGAACTCTCCGTTTGACAAAGGCATGCCCCCACCACTAACTAGTACACCTGCATATCTTCACCTGTGTACATGTCACGACCAGCTGAGGAAGCAGGAAAAGGGCTCAGCTGGGTTCAGCAATGGGTCGGCCTGGCGTGTGCTTTGAGGCTAACAATGGGCTGGTGCTGAACTGAAGACAGACTGAGGGTGTCCCTGTTGTACACAGCAGGGGGGGTTCATGTTCTCTGAGAGCAGAGCTTTGGTGAATGTACCCGATCACACTTGGTGTTGGAAGAGAGGTGGCCTGGAATAAAGAGATATATGGGCGCATGAGCAGGCAGATGGCAGGGCTGGTTGGTTAGGGGTCTGAAGGGGAAAGGTTGGAAGACCAGGGCCCCCATGGTCTGGGGAAGAGGCGTGAGGATGGGGCCCAAGCCAGGGACCAGCACAGGAGACCTGTTTTAATTGCAGGTAATGCCCATGAGACCACTGATCATGGAAGAGGCCCTCGATACTAAGCTCTCAGAATGACTCGGCCAGCTGACATCAGACAAGAGAAAACGGCGAGAATTCTCAGTCTCTGGACCCTGCTGGGTCACCAAGTCATTTCTCAACTTCAGTGGGCCTCCTGATAGCGCCTGGTCTCTGTCTTCCGTTTTACAGTTCCATAGGCCCTGCCTCCCGTGCTTCTCACTCCAGGGAATAGAGACCAGTGAACTGCAGCCCGTACATTTACAGTACATTGAGGTCCTATGGCAATAACAATGTGACTTCTGAAGACGGCCAACCTATTTTTTTGTTTCTTTATTTATAAGCTAAATAGCCTTGAACACATTCAGAGTGGTAAAACTCATCTTAGAGATAATACTGCCTATCTGTACGGGAGTTACCATGAGTGCATAAAATGAAGTTTTTAAAAGGCTTAGTGCAGGACCTGTGACATGATTCATCCTGTGTGTGGGTTAGGTGCTGTCCCCAGTAGTCAGAACGCCGTGGCCAGGTGTCTTTGGCCCTTGTGATCCATCTAGACCTCTCTTCTCACCTTCCACCAGACTCCCAGGCACCTTTTTAGAACGATTTTCCACCCAGAATAATAAAGAGACTTCCTCTTGCTTCTAACGCCCTTGTAACCACTATCAAAAGGGTTGTGTGGAGACACGCTGTAACAACGCATCCGCCAGCCTGCGTCCCACCACACTGATTTCCCCCTGATCTTAGTCTATGACTCCCCAAAGCACCATGAACAGTCCCTGTGGTTACAGCAGCTTAAAATCGACCAGCCTAGAGCAATTGTTGTCAGCGTGTTACAAAAGGAGCTTAATGAAAGGTCTAAAGGATAGATATGTCACTTACCAAAGCCATTAAACATGTTATTCAAGGCTGTGCCACCTGGGTCCCTCTGGTATACACCAGCAAACCCAGCGGCACCATTTCAATTACACACTCACAGTCAGCCCCCAGATGCGGGTTAATAAAGAAATGCTAACGCAAAAATGACAACAGCTTAATATGTACAGGGAGAGGATTATAATGCCAGGTTAACAAAGCCTGGCCAAGAAATGATACATTCTGCGAATAAATAAAACTAACAATAGCCTATTGTGAGAGCTGTCCACATAGCATTAAATTATTTTAGGAACCCACAAGGTGGGGAAACCAATAAAAAAATAAAAGTGGGCCAGAAATAGGACGGGAGGGTGTGCGCTGGGTTCTAGCTTTAAATGTGTTACTAAGTCGTGATGCTAAATGAAAATATTCTCACTGACAAGAAACAAAATGTGAAAACTATTCTTACACATGACTAATTCTTCCACTAGACCCTGGACCAATCAACCTCTGTTTCCTAGGATTCGGTCTTGTTTTAAAAATCGAGGGGAAGGACACAAAGGACTTGGCAAGGAAGGGAAGGGAAGTGTTCACTTCTAAATGAACATTAAAAACTGACGCTGACACCACCGTTCTCTAATCTGGTTTTTTTAAAAAAGGTAGAAACAAAGAGAAAATCAAAACAAAGCCAGTGAGCAAATGATAAATAGAGCAGGTTTCACATAAACTGTGAATAAACTGTGAATCAACAAATGTCATGAAATACCTATTATTTGGGCCCATAACTATACCCTCTGCCAAGGAAGTTATTAAAGAGTGCTTCCTAAATTAACTGAGTACTCACTCTCAGTTAAGCCCCACACAAACCCTATGGAGTGGAGACTTCGGATAGAGGAGGCAGTTAGTCACGAGCGAGGCAGGCACGATGGGCCAGAAACAGAAGGTCATAGGGCAGGAAGTCCCAGGTGCCTGGCAACGGGACAGTAGGCGGGGACCTTACTCCCAGGGTGAATGTCCTCCGCAGGCATGTTACTGGTCACCCCGCTCAGATCCCTCTGACCTCTCACATGGCCAGTCATGCAATTCAAACCCCCTGGAGGAGGAACATGGGGACCAGAGAGTACCTTCATGTAACTCTCACACAAGCCCTTGCAGCACCACTGCCTTAAGCAGTAAGCCCTCAGGACAAGGAGGTTCTGCCCCACCCACATCAAACAATCTTAGGAACAGAGCTTGGGTCGGCTGACCACAGACAGAGTTTTTGGTCGAACTAGAGATGACATCTAGGCCTCAGTTTTGTGTCAGCTCCAGGCCCAGAAAAGCAGCAAAACCCGACAAAGAGAGGCCAAAGAGAATGTCAGGACCAAATACAATGAGGATGACCCCCTACCCTACCACGGGCCAATCAGTAGAGACCACAACCCTGGAAGGACACGCCCAGAAAGCTGATGAATATTCTATTGAGACCCTCCCCTGACACCTCCACTAAAATCTCCACCTTTAGAAAACCACTAAAAACCCTTAAGACAAAGGCCCGGGGGCTTGCTCTCTCTCTTTAAAACATACCGATGCTGTCTCTCTCAGGCACGTACCTTTACTTTCTCTCTCCTAAGCAGCAAGGGCCTTTCTTTTGTATCTGTAACTTGTTTCTTGAGTCCAAGTGGCCCAGCTGGCTCACTTCTTCTGCCTCTGTGACTTTCTCTAAATAAACTTCCTCTTGCATTAGAATTCTTGGCTCTGAATTCTTTCTTCGCCAAACTCACAAACTGAGGTCTAACACTTGCCATTAACACTTAGAGATGTGTGAGCTTAGTTTTAAGAACATTTAACCATCCACTGGAATGTGTTGGCTGCAGGTAATAGAAACCCCCATTTAAACTTGATCAGCAAGGAAATGCATTCTTGCCTACAACTGAGAGCATAGTGGCAGGCTGTCTCCAGGTGTCATACAAGGACCTGAATTCTCTCTGTCATCAGTGTCATCTGCATCCTGTATCGTACCACCTGATGTCCACACAAGATGGGGCATAGTGACAGCATGAGCTACATGTTTCTTGTTTCTGTCCAACATGAGTGAGAACTCCTCCTCTGGGGTATAAACTCTCCTTCAAGCTTTCGGGGACACCTTAGGTCATAGGACAACTCTTGAATCAGTAACTGTTGCAAAGGGATGCCATGTGTTGGGATGCTAACATTAATAAGAACCATTCCTAGACCTGAACATGGAACCCCTTTCTTCTAAATCATGAATGTGAGAGGTGAACATGGGAACAAAAATAGGGTGCTTATAAGAGGAACGAAGGAAGAATAGACTGGATAGTCAGCCCATGTGTCCAATGTCTTTTCCCAAAGTCAAGTGCTTGGCAAGTGACAGAGCCAGCAGTGAACTGGTTAAATAATTTATAGAACCATGGACCAACTTCTGCAACTTAGAAAATCACACCACCAGGCAATTCTTCTTATTACAATCCAACAAATCAGTTTTAACAATTACCCCCCCAGAGACACATGATAACCATATTTACTCAACAAAAAAGTCAGGCGACTTGGTCTAAAGAACAGTAAACTTATCAAGACAACTGAACACAGCATTTGAAATTCAGAAAGTCATAAAATATCCAGGGCATTTGAATGCCATTTCAGTAGAATCCATTTGCTTTGAATGAGAGTCAACTCTGCATAATAATAAATATTCATGAACCATTTCGCCTATCTTATTATTATTATTGATATTTGTTCATGGTAAAGCAACACTGTTGTGTTTTTAAAATTGCAAAAGGTATAGAAAGCCTTTAGGCAATTCTAATATTTTTAATGAATAGACATAAACAAAACACACTGCCTGATAAGCCTGCTCTAATTTCTTCTGGCTGCTACTGATAATGGTCGGTAAACAATGCTGCCACAGAGTCTGGTGTCTCTAAAATATTTAACAGTGGGACAGAGATAAGCTGGCTAAGTGCTGGCCTCCTTTTAGTTGAGACCTAGATCCCAAAATATTCACTCCCCATCTAGGGTTTTACCAGTGTCACAGAAATATAATTCTTTCACAAGAGGATTTTGTCCCATTGGGGGGAAAGTTGGACAAGTGGCAGCCCAGGATAGCAAGTCTGCTTGGAGGACGAGTTCCAGTGTCCTATACAGAGGGAGATAAACCAGGTAATTCAGCTTTTAGACCATCTCTCCATCTCTCCCTCTGCCTGGGGTCATGACCATATACCTGGTCTTCCAGGTTTGGCCAATAACCCCATTAGGAAATCTTCTCCATTCCTGAGTAAACAGAATTCCTTCTCGTTTTCTTCCTCTGAGTAGATGCTCTTTAAGTTTTTGGTGAGTGAAAGATCTTAATATAGGCTTTTTCAATTGAATTGAAAAACTAAAAGGAGACTCTGAAATAGAGGGTGATCAGGCTTACAGATGCCCTTGGTGTCTCTCCAATATGTCCCTTCCTTTCCATTCCTCCTTCTCCATTCTTGAGAAGCTCTTACCACCTTTCTCTGAAGGGTCATGGCCTCTTGCCACCTGCCACCCCAAAGTCAACTGCAAAACCAATTTTGTAAACACCTCTTTGTTCATTACCACCCTAGTCAAAAACCGTCACTGCATTCCCATTGCTCACGAAGACATTCTCAACAGAGGTTGGCAAACGTTCTCCTTAAAAGGTCAGATAACAAATATTCGTGGCTTTAGGGGCCAGATGATGTTTGTTGCCACTACTCAACTCTGCCCACATAAAGCTTTACTTATGAATGTTGAAATTGATATTTTATACAATGCTCATGTTCTTTTGATTCCCCATCTTGTAGGGCATTGGCCATATTAAAACAGGCAACAGAACGGATTTGACCTGGGGGTTCTAATTTTCTGATTTCTTGGTCTAAAGCCATTTAGCCTAACATGCAAATCAATTCCTACTCACAGTCCAACCATCTCTTCAGCATTAGCTTTCACTCCTCCCAATTCACCACCAACATACTATCAATCTTGCTAAATTAAGCAACACTTTGTCCTTGAAATGTGCCCAATGCCCTTCTATCTTAGCTCCTGACAATGTCATTCCTTCCATCCAGCCTCCAAGACTTATTTAAAGTATCAATTCTCTCATGAAACTTTTCCTAATGATTTTAGCTTGAAATAACCTTTTTATCCTTTTTAATAGCAATTTCTGCCTAGTTCTGTGTAAGCAATTTGCATACATTACTCCTTTTGGCCCTTAGACAATGAGATGGGTGCTAGGACCACTTGACAAATAGGAAATTGAGATTCACCATGACTGTTTACCCAAAGTCGTAATAGTAAAGGGACAAGGTAGAGTTGAAACACAGATACTGGGGACCCCAAAGTGCACGCACTGCTTCTGAGCTCCAAGTACATCGCACACACTAGCATCTGTACTTCTTTTATGATGCTAATTTCATTTCTACCCTCTATTAGAGCTATTAGTGTGAATTTCATCTCCTTCTCTAAAGGCTAAAATTCACAAATCACAGTCCATGTCTTATTCATATTTGTATCCTCAGAGGGATTCTCATAGAATAGGTGTTTAATACATTTTTGTTGAGAGAATGAGCACCAATTCAACACATACTTGTAGCAATGAATTGCTATTATTAACTTTTGGATTTGATTTCCTGTAATCACTACCCCTGATGAGAGAATGAACCTGAATTCTTTTAGTTCCCCCCCCCCCCCCAGAAAGCAACACTCAGAGATCAACAGAAAATCAAAACTGGTTTCCATCCGTATGTGTGGAAAGATGTTTGTGCTCCAGCGAAACCCAGACAGATACAAATACAAAAGGCACTGGGCCGTTTGTTTTAGATGTTAGCACTTTCTCTCAGACAACAAAAAAGTGGAGGGTTGCCAGGATGTTCATGAATCCCATTAGCATGCGAGCCCTCAGGTTGGCACGACATCCGATGGGCTTCCCAGCACCCTGGGCATCAACAGCCACAGGCCTGGAAACTTCTCACCTCATTGGTGACAGGGCCATCTCTCTCTCTGCTGGACACGTGAGTCATTTAGAATGGAACTTTTGTCTGGCTGTGGTATTGTAGTAGACCGTTCTGTGTAGCGTGGGCCCAGCTCCCACTGGGAGATGCACAGGACCCACGCCCACAGATAGGTTCTCCCGTGGGGAATCAGGCCTGCAGTGTACCTAGGCCGCTATGAGACTTGCGTTTTGCTAAAACTCCCTCACCCTGAATTGAGGACATTTACTGCAAAGCAACTTCCTAAAAACCATGCTAAACCTTCCAAGGATGAGTGTAACTGGTTCAACCACTTTTCCCTTTTCATTTGCAAATATCCCTCTTCTGGGATGTGATTAGCGGCATTGGCTCCTTTGTTCTCTGTAAAAGGCAACCACCTAAAGCGAACCTGTGCATAGTAAATGAGGACCATCCTGTAATGGGCGGAAAAACCCAATAGAGGCCTGGGATGGCAGAGGCTGAGGCTTTTTGCTCCCCTTGAGAGAAAAGCCATGCTGTCCCTTTTCCTCCACCAGACTCGGTAGTCCGTGTGAATGTCTCATTTCATCCATAGTGACACGGACACTGCGGGCCGGTGTCTGCATCATGGTACTGGCAACAGGGACAGAGCAATCAACAACTACCTCCCTGCTTGCACTTCAACTTGCCAAATCTACAAAGTGATTGATTTTCACGACTTCTGAGTTAATTTAGAAAAATTGTTTCCTTGTTTGGGTGTGATGCTGGTTAGGTGATTCAGAACCTAATATTCAGAACCTAATGCCCTGAGGAGCAGCATGGCTCAGCGCCTGGGTGTGGGGTCCAAGACCCACCATTCACTCTCATGTGTCACTTCCCACGTTTTATATGATGTACCTGACTTCTGTTTTCACTGCTTGTAAAATGGAGAAAAATAACATCCTCTTCATTGAATTTTCAATGAGAGATGGAGAATATATCCATCAGCATGGATATAGTTTCACTACAGTGCCTGTCTCATTGTAAGTACGTACTCAGTAATTTCAGCCACTGTTATTCCCTTCTTCTTTCTATCTTATAACATTATTTTTGGAAACTAGAGCTAATATGGGTTCATGAGTTAGTTGTATGACCACAGGGTTTTGTTTTGTTTTGCTTAGTGGCTGTCTCAGGAACATAATTGAAATTTGACCGTATTGGATTGGCCGAAAAGTCCATTTAGCTTTTTCCGTAAAATAAGACACATTTTTCATTTTCGCCAATAACTTTATTGATTTGGATATTTCAAATATGTTGGCTATCTCCCGCATGGTGTAATGTTGGTTGTTCTCAATTAATGTCTCAATTTGATCACTGTCAACTTCAACTGGTCTACCTGACTGTGGAGCACCGTCCAGTGAGAAATCTCCAGCACGAAACTTCTCAAATGACTTTTGACATGTTTGATCAGTCACAGCACCTTCTCCACACACTGCACAAGTCTTTTTTTTTTTTTACATTTCAGATGTGTTCTTACCTTTCTTGAAATAATAAAGCATAATGTGCTGAAAATGTTGCTTATTTTCTTCCATCTTCAATATTAAAATGGCTACTCAAAAGTTCACCAACTTTGATCATTTTTTTAAATGCATGCTGATAGGACAGCTGTCACAATACAATATAACAAAATTGCTTTGAATGAAGTTAAAGACATCTCAGAACTACTAGAGCCATCTTACAGGGAAAAAAATGAGACTTTTGGCCCACTCAGTATTTCATCATGAATTGTTTCACAATTAGAATGTATTTCATATGAGTAGTGAGGCTAAAAGTTAAGACACCACATTTAAAAGAACTTTTTTCTGGTCATTCATTTATTTATTTTTTAGTTTAAAATTTATTTTTCAGTTAGAGTTTACATCCAGTATTATTTTGTATCGGTTTCGGGTGTGGAGTATAGTGGTTAGACAACCACATACTTGACAGAGTTATGCCCCGACATAAAATGTCTTGGCAGCAGAGAAGAGCTCATGCTATAGAGACCCCGAAAGTCTAACTCACAAGCCCAAGTGATAACGATGGCGCTTCTAGGGGAGAGACCACTGCATTCATGGCCACCCAAGGGCTCAGCGACCCTGATGTCACTGCGGAAAAGCAACCACTGGTTTTCAGCTAACCACAACCTGGTGATGAGTGTGGAAATCGATCCTCTAGGAAGATTTTCTTCTGCCCCTATCTCCTCCCTTCCCCTTCAGAGTAAATCATCTAAGCCATATGGTTCACTTATTCCTCTTCACCTTTCACCCCTAGTCATCAATAGGTTGATATCATCTCAGGTCCTTATTTAAATTCCCAAACTATATGCATTCCCTTTAGCTAATTTTATCCTCCTGTCTCTTCTTCATAGTTGATTCAATTATTTTTAAAACCTCTACCTCCTTTTCCACTATGTTCAACAATTGTGCACCAAGGGCCTCTGACTGCCGGGTGTGGTCAACGGATCCGGTGTCCAGCCTTAAACAACAAACACAAACAGCTTTACCCCGGTGGGACCTGATTTTGTGCTCCTTCACCATCCTGCTGACTCTCCCGTGATTCGAAGCATCGGGTCCCTCTTTCTGTCTGGGGCCCACAACTGGGTTGACAAAAAAGCAGTCTTTACATTTAAGAAGAAATGTGCTCTCACACAGCCCTTAAATTCCCACACGGGAGCACCTACTCTGGATTACAATGGCTGCCTAGTCACCTGGATATCTCTCCCAATAGAAGGGAAAGCTCTTAAGAGCAAAGACTTAATCCTGTCACAGTTATAACCCCGAACCACACAATCATTGGCTCACATGTAGAACAATCTCACATGTAGTTGATGCTGGTTGGATATTTATAGATGATAAATGTGAGGAACAGAAAGGCTAAGCAACTTGCCCATGTTCACAAAGCTAGAAAATAGTAGAGCTAGGCTATGATCCAAAGCAAGCAGTCTGTCTAAATAGCCTGTTCTTATGACTCTACCATAGTACATCCCACTGAAATTGTTATTTGGGCCTCTTGCTTATTTTCTCTGCTGGACTCTGAGCTTCCTTGGGCCAGCAGCTACGTTGTGCTCATTAATGCATCTCTCATATCTAGCATAATGTCTGGCAAAATGAGAACTCAATTGTTGAACAGATGGAAGTTTGCAAAAGTTTGGAGCTGGTTTGGATTTTGCTCTTGCGGAATGAATCTAGCTGAGGCCATAACTGATGGGATTTAAGGAAAGACTGGGTTTCATAGCCACTGGTCAGCATTACAGCAGATGGGATGTAGTCAGTACATCATTCAGATAAAACGGAATTATCCTCACTTTCTGTGTGTGTAAACACAAACACACACAGGGCTTTTCTGGGTCTCTAAGATCAAGGGTGCAAGCTTTATTCTATTACAAGCCAGTTTTGTTCATGGTCATTAGTTCAAATAGGGGAGCTGACCTGCTCCAAACTAAGCTCCCAGAAAGTATTTCTATCTCAAAGGACACATGAACAATGAATATGGACCGGCAGTCCATAGAGCGGTAAAGACATTTTTATTTTTAGAGGCTAGAACTATGGATTTTTGGTTGATCCCATCACCAGACATTAGGCAACAAAGTCAACGTGGCACAGTGGAAAAAGCTGACATCTCGACAGGGAGCCTAACAGTAATACCCAGCTCATACGCTCGTCGCCATGTGAGATTGCGGTAGTCTTCTAAACTCTTATCTCCTCTGATTTCCTTGTTTGTAAATCCCTTCGTGTTCCCGCCAGTTGCTCTGAGAATTCTATGAAATAAGAAGCATGGCACTGACATTTGAACAAGCCTGCTTCATAGGATACAGTCAGAAGGCAATTTTATTTTTGTTTTCCGCTAACCCATTAGACTGATCGCAGAGGGTTGGTTGTTCCATCACCGCATGGAAACTTGATCGGCCTCATCTAGGCGCACATTAAGACAAAGATACACTGTCAGTTCAATCACTCAAGGTGTGTAGTATGAGTAGTAATCAGAGCTCTGCGCTTCACCCAAAAGCAAAACCCTCTCTATTGCCACATCCAGGGCCTTGTGTTGGGAGGTCCCCAAGACCAGCTCTGGTTTGATGATTTCCCAGGAGGACTCACAGGACTCACATGTAGTTATACTCTGGCTCTGATGTATTATGCCAAAGGGATACAAAGCAAAATCAGCCAAGGAAAAAGGCACGTGGAGCAAAGTCTGGGGGAAATGAGATGCATGCTTGCATAGTTCACTGCCAATGGAGTCACACGGGATGCACTTAATTCAGTCCCTCTGCAGTGACTTGGGGTAACATGTGTGAAAGGTTGCCACCCAAGGAAGCTCACTGGAGACACAGCACCAGGAGCTCTACTGAGAGTTTATCACACAGGCACATATTAAAATTTTACACTCCCAAAAGGAAGCCAGGAGTTCAGCATAAAATGTATTGTTTCCATAAACGGTTTAAGCCCAGTGAGCTACTCTGATAAACTGGAAGGACGAGACCCCTCCCAAAATCCAAGTTCTAGGACACCTTCCAAGTGGGCCTTTCTCAGGACAAGCAGTCAGGCTTGTTAGGTTCTTTCTGAAGGCTAGTCACCTTTGCTGGAAAAAGTAGTGTCTAGGGCATCCTCAGATTTCTTTCCTCCTTATGTCCTCTCCAACTATCTAGCTAATCTTGAATGTGGCAGGATTGAGGACAGGGAGGAGAAGCAAAGGGAAGAGGACATTCTTACTTCACTGGTGCCATTTCCACTTCGCCCCGCACGTCTGGGTCTGCCTGGGGGTTCCAACGGGGGCATGTGGCACCATGTCTCATGGGCGTCTCTCTGGGTTTTTCCTGGAAAACATTCAGCAGGATTTCCTGGGAGGCATTGCTCCAAGGCAGCTCTCAGCCCTGCATTCTTCCACTCCCCATGGACTCCCTGTGGAGCCCTGGCCTGTCTCTGAGCGGCCCTCCTGGGCAGGATTTAAGGGAGCTGCCTGTGGTCAGTCTCTGGCTCAGGAAAACACGTGTGCATCTTTACTCCAGAGAAGCTCTGTGGGTGTGAGGCAGGAGAAAGCGTAGGAAGAACTCTGAGACTGCAATACTGTCACTGGCCAGCATTTAACACCCTGGTTGCCAGGAAACCCCTTTTACCAATTAGGTAGAATAAACAGTAAACTGAGGCAGGGAGGAGGAAGGAGACAAGTCTCACATGCTAACTCAGCAGTCCTGAGCCTGGTCTGATAACCTTGCCAGGTGTTCCAACATCACAAGAAACACTGGATTAGCAAGAAAGAGGGAAAGTCCTTGAAATTCTATGTAACACTTCCACTATCTGGGAAAGAAAGCCTTGAAGCTGTGCTTTCATCCCAAGGCCTGAATGTGGGAGAGGGTCCCCAGTGCCCAAAGACAGAGCCCATAAAACAACTTTGGTTAATTGCCTACCTCTGGTCACTGTCTGTTTTACGAGGGAGTCCCTGATGCTTACAGAAAGAGCCCATAAATAACTTTGGAAAGTGCTTTAATTTTAATTAACTGCCTCCTGTCACATATTTGTTTTACAACAAGATGAATAAATGGGGTCTGGAGTGAGATAAGGATTCAGGCTAACAGACCCCCACACATACTTAAGTTTGGGTAGTCGCATTCCCCCAGGAAAGCTGGCACCACATTTACCTGTTAATCAGTATGTGACTTTTTCCCCTCCTATCCCACCAACTATATAAGTCCTGAGAACAAAGGACTCGTTCTCTCTCTCTCAGGGGCTCAGGGTGCTCTTGGCTCTCGGGCCACAGGGCCTCTGGCCACCCGGCCTCCGGCTGCCCAGGGGCTTGCCACCCTGGTCTCCAGCCTCTCTTGCTTTTCTCACCCTGCTTTGCTCTGAAACTTTGCCTTTCGCCCCCTACTCTACCCAGTCCTGTTCTCTTCCATGGAAGCGAGCCACTAACAAACTGATTACATACTACTAGACTTGCTGATATGTAATTCTTTCCATGCGTCAGCAAGAAGAACCAGGTCTCTCCCGTCAACAGGTGTAGCTGGCTGAGGTGGTCACTGCTCCTTAGCTGCAGTTGCCCTGACAGCCACCCAGCCTCCAAGTCAGATACCAGCCATGCTGTTACTGCAGCTGCAGGAGCTACACAGCAAGCCTTCTGAGTGGTCCCACCAAGGCACCTCTTCTCATCTGATAGAAAACTCAGATAATCCTCTTCTCTCACCTGGGTGACTGGGAGCAGTGAGGGGGCAGGGGAGGGGGAGGAACTCACAGTACACTGGCAGCCCTCTCCAGAAATTATTCTCATAACCAATCCATGGATTTCTCACGACTCACTTTATATCTAAAATCCAGGTGCAAATCCAGGTTCTAAGGGGCCTGAAGTTCATGCAATTTGGGGTAGGGGGAAATGTGGCTTCTTTTAAAAAAACCTGCCCTGGCTGGCATAGCTCAGTGGATTGAGCACGGGCTGGGAACCAAAGTGTCGCAGGTTCGATTCCCAGTCAGGGCACATGCCTGGGTTGAAGGCCATGACCCCCAGCAACCACATGTTGATGTTTCTCTCTCTCTCTCCTTCTCCCTCCCTTCCCTCTCTAAAAAATAAATAAATAAAATCTTTTAAAAAACCCTATAGAACTGAGCCCTGGCTGGCGTAGCTCAGTGGATTGAACACGGGCTGGGAACCAAAGTGTCCCAGGTTCGATTCCCAGCCAGGGTACATTCCTGGGTTGCAGGCCATAACC
This sequence comes from Phyllostomus hastatus, assembly GCF_019186645.2. Lineage (NCBI taxonomy): Eukaryota > Metazoa > Chordata > Mammalia > Chiroptera > Phyllostomidae > Phyllostomus > Phyllostomus hastatus. Next base: position 40,567,643 of record NW_025334017.1, on the reverse strand, counting down.
CCCAGCAACCTCACATTGATGTTTCTCTTTCTCTCTCTATCTCCCTCCCTTCCCTCTCTAAAAATAAATATAAATAAATAAAATCTTTAAAAAAAAACCCTATAGAACTAAATGTAAATACAAAACTGGGTACTAAACAAGTATTTATGCTGAATGAAGCAATAAATCAAACAATATGAAAATTTTAGGAAGCTGGTAAATACTATAAACATAAAACCCAAAAAAATAATATTATCGGTTAACTACCTGACGCTCCTCTATGATCCCTTTCCCTAGACTGTCTGCTGTATGTTTCACTGTAGCCTCTTGGATCCCTTCTCTGTAAGACGACAAGTCTGTAATATTTTGAATAGTGTTAAAAGTAAGTCTTTTCTCTGGAATAATGGGTTGGAATTTATTTTTATTACTGATAGGTAAGATCATTTTCTTTTTCATTTTTTTAATATTTTATTTATTTATTTTTAGAGAGAGGAGGAGGGAGGAGAGAGGGAGAGAAACATCAATGTGTAGTTGCCTCTCACATGGCCCCCACTGGGGACCTGGCCTGCACCCCAGGCATGTGCCCTGACTGGGAATCGAACTGGTGACACTTTGGTTCTCAGCCCACACTCAATCCACTGAGCTACACCAGCCAAGGCAGGTGAGATCATTTTCTTTCAATGTCACAATACATCACTGGTCAAGTCATATACATGTTTTGGATTTTTGTCAGAATTGGGAAAGTTTCTATCCAGTTTCCTTCAGGCATGAATTAAAAGATTTGGAAGAAATGTCTGCAGACTGGCATCCAGCTCCACCATTTCCAACTTCTTTCTTTGCTCCGCCCCATGTGCTTCTGTGCTCGGATCTGTCGTCCTGGCCTGTGCCTCGTGTCATGAGGCTGCGGGAGTTGGCAGAAGCCATGCAGACACCATGCCTACAATGGAACTGTCGGCAAGAACGTCAACTCTGACACAAACAGGACCTTGAGCCTCACAATCATACTCCATCCCCGACTGAACGTATCCACAAGTCACCTTCCCAGTAGTTTAGTGGTTCTGGACAGAGGGAGGTTCCATGTTCTCTTTCCGGGGAACTTTGTCACAACTATGGGGGAGGAGGGGTTGGGGGGGTTGGGAGTTGCCGCTGGCATCTAGTGGGTACAGGCCAGGGGTGCTGCAAGCCTCCTTCAATACAAGGAGAGCCCCTACTGCAAAGAATTATGCAGCTCAAAATGTCAGGGGGACCGAGTCTGAGAAGCCTTACTAGCCAGCTCTTGCTAGCTGCATCTCCAAAATCTGCGCCTAGTCATTGCAACACCACTGGACACTGCGGGCAGTGCGACAAAGAGAAACGTCAAAGTGCTTGTTAGACTGGGATCCTAAAGCCTCGCTGCTAAAATATCCTGCTTTGGCAAACTCTGCAAAAATGTGTGATTGTCTGATCACAGGGCCAGTCTCGCCCAGGGCCATGGAAAGGGCCGTGGAATGGAGGGTCCCAAAGCTTCCGCTTCATCAGCTTCGTCCGCTTCAGGATCAATCTTGTCTTCCCACCTCGGCTGAAACAGGCAGCCTGCGGAGCCCCAGGTTAGCATCCTGCTACGTGCTGAACAGGACAGCACATCTTTTGAGTGTTTATAACACTCCAGCACATTATCTCAATTTTGTGACGTGTAAGGCTGGGGGAGGCCACCAACTGGCCATTGGCAGGCTGGGGCGATTCTCACATTCAATGGGAATGAATTGTCAGCCTTGAAGAATGATACTTTACATACCACCCAGATCAGATTTCGGGCTTTAACCGAAACCTCCAGCAGTGCTAGGCTCTGGCTCCCACCTGCCAACCAGGGAGTTCGCTTTAAGTAGCAGTTGCTTTCACAGCAACCCATGCTCCCTGCCCAGGCCTCTAAGTATTTAAGCCTGCGCGCCTGCCCTGTAGCATCAGCTCCATACAGAGGGCCGTGCAACTATTCAACAGGCTACTGATGTGCACCCTATAAATTTCTTTTCTGGCCTCTTCTGAATGCTCAGCAAACACTCCCTTATTTATCATGGATCATTTTTCTTTTCTTGGAGAGTCACAGGTCCACATTCCTACAAAAGCTACGTAACCTCTGCAATTTGTCACATCATGCTGGACTTTCTATGGAAATGCACAACATGCAGAGGGAAAAAATGATTGTCCCCCCTAGGGAATGCAGCAGGGCTGACCAGCCAAGTGGCTGCAGGCCTCAGGGGCGATCTGTGGGCTCACCTGGTAAAACCGTTTCTCGAAGAGGCCAAGGTACAGAATGTTGAATTGATTCCAAAGCCCAAAAGGACAATCACATGATGCAAAAATTAATGAGCCAAAGGAAAACAAAGTGAGGAGTAATAATGTCAATGCCAAAATTATAATGTGTCTAAATGGATATTAAGATATCTTTCTCATTTGATACAGGAAGATGGCACCCACTGACATTTAGCAAAAAGTGTGAGAGGGCTCCTTTCAAAGCCAGGCCTTCTGGTCACATCCACAAACGGTTAGGAATCCCCAGCCAAGCATTAGGTGGTGCATTAGATGCCAGGCAACAAAAGAGTAAAAGTGTTGAAGATCTTCTGTCCCTGAATCTAAACCCCGTGCTGCTAGTCTTGTTCTTAAAGACAGGACTCACTATTTTAGTTGGATAAAAATAAAATCCACCTTCTTATTTTTCACAGAAACCCGGGGTTACTTGAAGGCTACCCATGATGGTTGATTTTTCTGTGTTAAGTTGGCTGGGCCGTGATGTCCAGATAATGTGGTTGTTATTATTCTGGATGTTTCTGTGAGGGTGTTTTCAGAGGAGATTAATATTCAAATCTGTGAACTTTGAGAAAGCAGAATGCCCTCCTTTGTGTGGGTGGGCCACGTTCAATCAGTTGAAGGTCTGATCAAACAAAACGCTGACCATCTAAGCCCTGGCTGGCATAGTTCAGTGGATTGAGCGTGGGCTGCAAACCAAAGCATCGCAGGTTTGATTCCCAGTCAGGGCACATGCCTGGGTTGCAGGCCATGACCCCCAGCAACCACACATTGATGTTTCTCTCTCTCTCTCTCTTTCTCCCTCCCTTCCTTCTCTAAAAATAAATAAATAAAATCTTTTTTAAAAGTATTTTAAAAGAACAAAACAAACAAACAAAAAAACAAAAGGCTGACCATCCCCAAGCAAGAGGGAATTTTACAGCACATGGCCTTTGGATTTAAATTGCATCAGTTCACCCCTGGTTTCCAGTCTGCTGTTCTACCATGCATATTTTTAAAAAACATTTTTATTGATTGATGTGAGAGAGAAGAAATGGGGGGAAGACATCGATTTCCTGTTCTACCCACTTCTATATTCATTGGGTGATTCTTGTATATGCCCTGACAGGAGATTGAACCCACAACCTTCATGTATCAGAACAATGCTCTAACCAATTTAACTACCCAATCGGGGCCTACCTTGCAGATTTTGAACTTCACAGTTCTCCATAATCACATGAGTCAAGTCCTCAAAATAGATCTCTCCGCATAGATTCCATACATCTTATCGGTTCTGTTACTCTGGCGAACGCTGGCTCATACACTGCCCAAGGAGAAGATTTCAGACTAGGATTCCATTCCAGGGCCTTCCTATCGAGAATCTTTTCAACATCAAATGGTCTCTGACTACAGAGGCCATTAAAGACCGTTGTGCAGTAGGCAAACAGTCACGCTCTTCGGGGAGGTATCACTTGTGTGTGTTGTTCAGCTCCACCAACCAGCATGGCTGTTTTCCAGCTCCTGCTCTTGGAGGAGAATAAGAGCGACAAGCAGACTTAGACTAGAATCAAAAGACGGGAACAGATGCAAGTTCCAGGAAACCAGAGAGCTGAGGCAGGAAGTGCTCAAACTAGATGACAGGAGATACCGGGCCCTACACAGGGAGAGAGTGGACAGCAGACAGGAACACTGAGACATAAACTGACAAGGGAGACCCGAGAGGAGAGCCGAACACTAGGGAGGCAGGGAGGGCTGTTACAGTACAGAGTCAAGAATTTAAACCAGCCCGTTAAAAGCACATACGACTGTTGGAGGGAGAGTCAATGACCCACCCCACAAATATTTGCTGTGCGCCTGCTGTGCGTCAGGCCCTGTTCTAAGCACCGAGGATGAAATGGTGAGCAAAGGCAGCATGGTCCGCACCCTCGAGGAATTCGGGGCCTGCCCTTGGCAATTACCTGGAATAGTGACTCTCTACAGAGGAAAGGAGAAGGCGTACCTTGCCACAAGCTTGCTTTATGTCTCCAAGGAAACAGGCAAGCGATGTGTGGTTGCACTGTTTTTAAAATGCATATTCCAAATGATTCTATATATATTTCTACCGGGAAATGATTTTTAAAATCTATTGTTTTCATAACATAAACTACAGAAAGTAAAGCTTGGGGAGCCCCTCGTGCAGAAAGGACAGCGTGAGAAGTATTTGCCAAGAATATGCGTGAGCATTTGCAGCTTGCTTTTATAAACTGGCAGGGTTGGGGTGGGCAAGTTTGTTGACATGCATTCGAGGACCAGCATGGCACAGATACATGCAATTTCACAGGCACACCTCACTTACACATCCTCCCACCTCCCGCTCCGTGTGCCAGCACACACTTCTGCACACACATCCATACTCGTGCTGTCTGAACAAGGTGTTTCCCTGTTGCTTCCTTCAGAGAGGCATGCTGTCCATGTGGCTGGCCCAGCGCAAAGTGCCGGGCTGGTCGCCCTCGCCCTCTCGGAGCTTACTGCCCACCAGAAGAGAAAAGCAGGGAGCAAAGGCTTGCACCAAGAAGACGCTTCAAACTGATACCCAGCTAGAAAGGAAAGCTACGCAGTGCCGTGAAAGCACAGAACAGGGAGACAGCCCAGCCCTGGGTGTCAGGAGGAAGGTGCGATCCAACGACTTGACCTTTTTAGGTAAGAGACAGGTTCCTCTTTTCGGAGCCATGGAAACCTCTTATCATCCTTTTCGTTCCCGTATTTCTATCTGCATACCAGCATGAGGGTGGCGAGGAGAGGGCGGAGGCCGTTTGCCTCCCTGTCGGAGTGATTGATAGGAGCACCGTCGTCCTCCGAAGGTGTTCTCTGAGTATCGCTCCGTCGGCGAGTGTGACTCTCGCACCGTCCTTCAGGATTTTCATAAATCCTGCCTCTGACAAAATGTGCCACTACCACGCACAACACAGAAGTTATTTGCAGCCTTTTGATTTTCACCAGGTGGCGTGCAGTCATTACTAATTCAATCAGAGAGCTCAGCTGCAATAAGTCACTGGCCCCAGCAGTTTGCAAAACAAAACACAAACCAAAAACGGGCATCTTGGGCTTTGTCCATGACCCCTAAGCCAAACGGTTTACTTTTTTCTCATGCTTCCTCATCAGATGTCCTTAGGGGACTGACATGGTTGTTCATTTCTGCCCCCCTCCTTTTTGGATAAATAAGAAGACAATTAGGTTCCTCCTGCCGCCCAGAAGCGTTTATCAATAAGTATTTTTGACTGCAAGACTCTTGACTTGTTGACAGGCTAGCAGGGAGGCAGGGATGCAAATAAGTAAAAATAACCAGGCAAGTGTGAGAACAGAGGCCGAGGCTAAGCACCCGAGATAGGAGAGGGTGAGGAATTGTTTCACAGGGAAGATGCTACTTTAGCAGCAGCGCCAAGTGGGTAGGAGTTCGCCAGACTGGCGGGGGAGGGGAGGGTGGGAAGGGCAAGGGGTGGCCAAGCAACGTTCAAAGGCACGGAGGTGAGGACCAGCCCAGCCCTTTCATTCTAAGCGGAAAGCTCTTCAATTCAGGGTTCTGCAGGCACCAGGCAGGAGGGGGCAGGCTTGTTGAGCAAGGAGAGGGGGCGTGGGGACTGTGTCGCTTTCAAAGCCGAGGAAAGAAGTCTGGGTTTTTCCTGGAGGCGAAAGCAATCTCTAAAGAATTTTAAGCAGACGCGATGGTTGTAATCGGATTTGTGTTTCAGAAACATCACCCTGGTAACTGTGCGACGGGTAAGCGGGAAGGGAGAGACCCAAAGCCGTGAGAGGCACTAGAAGGCCACAGCAGCACGGGTGTGGACTGAGAAAGGCTGCGCATCTGATTTGATTTTTTCTCCCCCCAGAGCCTGTTCCCTCCACCCAGCCTCAGCTCCAGGGGTATGCTTTTCGCCTGACGTGGTTGTGTGTGTTCCAAACTTCTGTCCTGGAACCCAGCACGGAGTACATATTCAGGAATAAGTGGAAGATCTCACACATTCTGGCCCTCTCCCCTGGAGGAGTGTCATCTTTAGTCTCTCAACCAGCTTCATCCTCTGGACAGAGGTAAAATGTCGATGAAATATGGCGGCTACAAGTCCTCAGACCTCACCTCTCATAAATGGGCCCCAAACAAGCAACTGTGTTTTTCCTCCTTTGGAATGCCAACCTACTCTCAGTAGAGAAATTTGGTTGGCTTGGCTTATGATACATTCCCGAACCCCGTCAACCATGGCACCATCGCCAGAGGCCACCACGGTAACTGTATACTTGTAACTGGGGGAGAGCCTAGGAAAAAAACGATCCAGGAGGTGGATGCCTTCTCCTACAACTGGTTCCACTGACGCGGCACATGCAGGTGCCTGCAGAACTTGATTCTCTTGCGAATATTTTTGTTAAGTTTTGTCAAAGAGCAGCGATGTTTTCCTTATGTGCATATCATCTATCAGACACTTCTCCTTCCTGCTTGTATTGATTTCTATTTCATCTACACAAAGACTTTTCCCCCCATTGAAATCTAAAATTGAAAGAAAAGTGTTACTTTTAAAGGATTTTTTTTTCTTATCTCCCCACAGGGCCTGGCCTTCATGCATTGTTTGTGGCGAGCACTTGAGTTTTGCTAATTCCAGAGATAGGCATGGTTGTATGGAGGGGTTGAGACAAGAAGAGCTTATTCAGGAGTGGAGAGTGCACACGGACTAGCGGTGAAAACTAACACAAAGGAACTAAGCTATAGCCATTAGTCAGATTCCTCGCTGGGGAAAATGCAAGCAAAGGACCAGGCACAATCTTCCAGTTTGCAGTGAGACATGAACAGCAATGGAAGGGGCTTGGGACTAGGAATTACAGACAATTGCAAGGCAGAGGAATGCTGTAAAAGAAACAAAGGAAGAGTAATTTACCGGCACTCCCCACCAGGATGCTGTGGAAAGTTTTGCCTTGTTGTCATGAGATAGTGCTCTTCACGGGTGAGTGTGGGCTTCCCAGGTAATAAGGAGGACAGGTGCACATGTCAAAGGTACTGCCTTTGCCAAGATATGACACCTGGAGGCATAGGTCGTGTGTGCTTGGAAATACTACTGTAATTGTAAAAAAAAATGTATGCATACTTAATCTAACCAAAGGAAAAGGGAAGGAAGTAAAGGAGGGAGGAGAAAGGAAAAGGGAGGAAGAGGAGGAAATCAGAGAGGAGGAAAGGAGGCAAGGAGAGGAAGAAGGAACAGAGTTTTACTGTAGAGTTTGACTCCTGGGCTATACAAGTGTGGGGAATAAAGCCATTCTCTCTGTCTTTTGTGGACAAGTAAAAACTCTCACCTTGCTTCCCTTATGCCATCTCTGCATTTTTACATGTGTCTAGTCTGTTTTAGTTTTGCTCCAAAATATTGTCCAACTTACTAATCAGTGGTGCATGGTTTAAAAAAACCACCCAATTCCCAGGCCTAGGCCCCTTACTTGATGCGTGGGTCACCGGCCAGCAGTGATCATGGAACACTGCAGATGGCTTGTCAAAACTTGAGAAAAACATACAGAGACAACCAGGTCCTGTGGGGGAATAGGAACAGCAGGGCCACTCCTCACGTGGGGAGCGCCTTGGCCACCCTCTCTCCTGGAGGGCGCCATGGCCACTCCTCACATGGGGAGCACGCCGCTTGGCCACCCTCCCGGGTGGGGAGAGCGCGCTGTTCCCCCTCCCCCTCCGGAGAGGCTTTTTATTGGTTTCGTTTGAATAAGAATTCAGGTAAAAGCTCATTACTCATTGCTAGGAAGTAAGGATCAAACAATAGATAACAAGGAAGTCTGAGGGCCTATTTTGAGTCAGGGTCAAAGAGCTGTAAAACTTGGGGGAACAAACTAACTTCCTCCTTGGACTCTTCTCATTCAACTGAGAGCATTCTAAACAAAGCAGGTTTCACAGGAATTTACATATTCTTTCTTAGGCCTGATTACCCAGGGAATCCGCCCTTTTTAGCACAGAACTGCACCACCCTGTCATTGTTTCAGGCTTAGGTGGAGCAAGGGAACTAAGGCAACCAAGAGATAAGGAGATTTTCTCCCAGACGATGAGGACTCAGGCTATGTCAAAGCCGAGGAGCGAGGGTCCATCACCCCCTTTTGCTGTAGCCCCCAAAGTCCTTTCTTGGGGGCCTCCCACATGATCGTGCCTGTCTTAGATCGTTCCCCTCTTGGGGAATCTTACCCGTCATTGCCTAACTGACCAAGCTTTGGGGTTCAGTTATGAATGAAGCAGCAGAAGCAGCACTCCTGCCAGGGAGATAAGCTTTTGTCTCCTTGCTGGCTTACGGTTCCAAGGGCATTCCCTTAGCCTTAGCCTAGGCGGGGGTTACAGCTTCTGACACCAAGCAGGGCGGTTCCCAACACTTACTCAATTCAACCTTTTCCATCAAGTTTCAAAACTCCCTGGAGAAAACAAATAAAAACCCTGTTTCATTTTGCAAATTCTCAATAAAGAAATCCAGCTGTTGGTTGGTTACCCTGTGGTTTGTTGGCCTTAGATTGAGGTGCACTCTTTATTTGTTAGTGGAGCCCCAGAAAAAGGCCTGCCCTGGTGCCCATTAAGGTAGAAGAGTTACAACCTGGTGGGTGAGTTTAAAATATATGTGTGCTTGGTAAACGGTGAGAAGAGTGGAGAAGCACAGAGCAGCACTTCACCTGTTCTGTCGTGGAACTAAGAGGAATCAAACCACAACCAGCACCCGCACCAGCATCTACAAGCCAGTGCTGGGACCAGTTCTCCATCCAAGCAGCAGCGTTACTATGCACAGTCAAGGAAAACACAAGAGGATAAAAGAAGATGCCAGAGTCCAACAGGAGTGATGCCCAAGCTGGAGTTGTACGTACCTCTGAATTCAACCAGGTTGCCAATGACCATGTCTCCCAAGGGTATTTATGTTGGCCGATATCTTTCTCATCTAGGGCTACATTAAGTGAACTGGTAGCACAGGAGTCAATTATCACTTCACAACGCACTTCCGACTCAGGTAGAAATTCATTAACGCAGCCTATGTGACATCATCGACCATTCCAACACATTGTGGCGCTCTTCCAAATGACCAAGGCCAGGTTCAGCCCTGATCTGATGACACACGGAAGTGTCCTCCCTTTCCATGATAGGTGTGAGCTGATGTTTTACGGAGAAATAGCCAATAGGGTAAGTTTTCTTTTTTAAAATGGGTAGAGGCAGAAACAGAAATTTTAGGTAAGGAAAACAAAGTGGACTGAAGAATATGTTCTTCTGGGAATGAGAAAGCCCTTGGGAATCGGCTCCCTAGAAGTTGCAAAGCTCAAGCTCCCATCTGCCTCCTGTTTCCCAGCACAGTTCCAAGCTGGCAGGCAGGAGAGAAAGCCAGAAAATAGTGCCCTTCTCTCTGGAACTGACAGAGGTTCCTCTCACCTTTGTCGGGAGCTGGATCTAAAGTAAGGCTTTACTTTGCTTTTTATTTATTTATTAATTTGGGGGCTGAAGGTTGTTTTTTTTTGTTTGTTTTTTTGTTTTGTTTTTTAGACAGAGGTGAGAAGAGAATCAAGAAAGAAAAGTAAGTCTCTCTTCAGTAGTTTTTCTGATGCAGGCCTGTTAGGCTGGGGGGCTGTGAGCAAAACATGAACATTGCACAAAATGAAATGCAATCAATTTCTACCCGTGCAAGAGTTAGAACCACCTTTATCTAGCCAATTGTTTTAATTTAGGGTTTATTTTTAAGTTGTTTTGGCCAGAGGTGGTCATGGCCGATTCTTAGATTAGAGAAGACAGGCCCGTGCCCATCTGGCAGGAAGTCACAAGGGAGGGAGGAAGTCACCAGGGAGGGAGGAAGTCTTGAGGAAGGGAGGAAGTCACGAGGGAGAGGCCCATGATCACCATGGAAAGCATGACCATCATCACTTAAGTCACCATCATCATTTCCATTGTCATTGCTACTGAGCTCCAAGCCCTGGCGCAAGCTTCGCACATGCATCATCACATCAGAGACATACCCGCTCTCCGAGGTAGGAGTGTAACTGCTCCTGCCCGGCTGAAGAGTAGACTGAGGCTCCGAGACATTAAGCCAATTACCTGCAGTCACTCAGATGTTAAGTAGAGGGGGTGGACTAACATCCAGGTCTTTCTGATTCCAGACTTGGTGTTCACACCGAGGATGTTTCCCGTCGTCTAAGGGTCTAAATCCTGGGGCTGTCCAACTTCTGAATGGAAAGTCGAGTCACGGAGAGAGCATCGGACTACAAGACTGATGTGTGTCACAGCCCAGTGCGTCGACATGAAATTGCTTGGCCTTGGCAAGGCTGCTTCCCACCTGGGCCCCAGTTCCCCCACCTGCACCATGAGGGGAGGGGGAGGACAGGTTTATCAGAGAGTTCCCTTCCAGTCCCGACATCCTGGGAGGTGGTAGTTTCAGGGATTGCCCACCCACGCTACGTTCCCTCCAAACAAAAGGGTAAGTGGTCTCTGTTTCCCTATCTGTAGGTGAAAAGACTGAAATGCTAGGACTCTATTAAAAGAGGTAAAAAAAAAAAAATTCTGCCTGGTTAGGCTAATGACTAAACCTTGTGCTTCAGCTTCCCCCAAGTCCAGCAAGGACTGCCGCTCCCACGGCCGCAGCCACGAGCTGGTGCACTCAGCCCCCGAGGCACTGAGAGCGCCGAGGCCTGAGGCCGCAGAAGGATGGCACCGCGGACTCTTATAATCACACACTTTGCTTCGTGAAAAGACCTGCTAAATGAAGACTTTAAATAGCGATCTCTTTTAGAACATTTAATTTAATTTTCTTCTTTAGAAACACATTTGCCATCCCAAGCAAGGCCCACCTTTGTCTCCAGCTGGAGTTATGAATAGTTATCAGTCTAATGGAAGCAGGAACGTTTCAGGCTTCAAGAGGAAAAGGTACCAATTGACTGCCTGAACACGTGTTCATTGCCCGCACATTTACTCAGACACTGAGTGCTGGGCGAGGTCCCGGGAAAGTAAGCGAGAACAGGATTAGCGTGGTCATTTTCCACACAGCATCTTTAGGTCCAGTGTGTTGGGAGGTAACTTTTACATAATAGCTCAAAAAAGAAGTGCCACGATAGGACACGGGGGGATGTTACGGGTCCTCCGAGTGTGGGCATGTCACGAGACACCTCCCGCAAGTGAGTGATGTGTGCAGTGAGACCTGAGGGCTCAGGAGGAAACTGGTACAAGAGGCGAGTGGGTGGGAAGGGAGGAGTGCCCCAGAGAAAGCGAAAGGACAGGTCTGAAGACCAGAGAAGCCAGAGAGCGTGGCATCCTGAAGTAGCCCACAGCGACATAAGACAGAAGATCCAAATCATGAGGTCATTCAGCTAGGCTGGGGCCACCTCAAGAAAGGTAATGGCTCCTTGGAGATCTCAGTCTGAGCAACAGCGGGTTAGTCCCTTCACTTCTCTGGTTCATGGGTTCCTAACCTGAAACATGAGGGGTTTAGAGTGGACAATATCTAAGGTCCCTTCTAACTACGAAATCAAATGTCCTAGCAAAAGGCAGGAGAGAAGGCTGGGTGGTAACTTTCTCGGAACTTCATTGGAGGTGTAGGGAGACAGGGTAAGGGGGCACTGATTTGTTTAGTCGGTAATTATTTACTGAATGCTTACTGTGTGCCAGCTACAAAATTAAGGATCTATGTCAGATGCTGAAGAGGTGGTCCTTCCACAAATAATTACATAATCAAGTTTTATAAAGAGAAAATCAGGTTGAGATCAAGGATATCTATAAACCTACAGAAGGCACTAGATTAAGTGATAAAACACTACGAATATGTCAGGAATAAGTCAAAACCACCTTCTGTCACTTTCATTAAACATAGTGATGAAGATTCTAGCTGGAGTAACAAGAAGGAAAAGGAAAAAAGAAAAAGTAGAGAGATCACAAATGAAAAAATAAAACCATTACTTTTAGCAGACAGTAAGATAATCCAGGTAGAAAACCTCTGAATATTACAAACCTTTGGAATGAGTAAGAAAGCTTATCAAAACTGAAGGAAAACATTGATGTAAAAATAATCAGTGATGATATTATACAACTGTTACCTCAGAAACTAAAAGTTTATAATGTCCTTAAAGTACAGCATCTAGCATGATATCTGCAAGATCTTGCAAAAAACTATAAACCTTTTAAGTGCATTTAAAAAGATCACAGTAAATTGGTGATGAGCATATTTATGGCGAGAACCCAATATTGGAGCAACATCAGTTCTCCCAGATTGATCTATAGATTAAATGCAACTCCGTTCAAAGTCACAAAAAGTTATTCATGAACATGGTAGGCTGCTTCTAACACTTATTTGTAAAAGGAAAATGTCAAGAATATATAAAACAAGTATAATTTAGATATGAAAGATATCTAAGATATGAAAGAAGATATGAAAACTTATGATTAATCCATAACAAATAGAACAGTATGGCAGTTGCCTGGTAATAGATTTTTTTTTAAAGTCCCATAGAAGAAAATAGAGAGTTCAGAAACAGACGCATGACCATTTCGTCACTTCAGGATGACAAGTAAGTGGGGAAACAAGGGACTGTGTGATATGCAGTGCTGGGTAAATAAATTATCTATTAAAAATAAAATTATCTCTCTATATCACACCTTACTCCAAAGAATTAAACATGGAATAAAAACCTATATGTGATAAAAGCCTATATGTGAAATGCCAGATCAATACTTCATATACCTTAAACTCACACAATGTTACATGTCAGTGATATCTCAATAAAGATGGGTGGGGGGAACCCTAAATGTGAAAACACCAGATTGTGTTAGAAGAGTTGCTTTGGGAAAACTTCCCCAGATACATTACAATTCAGACTCCATTCTCAGAGCCATTGTGCTTTCTCAGGGCCAGGATTGTATCTTTTTCATGCCTCTGTCCTCAGGAGCTAATACTATACCTGGCAGGAAGTAAGTTGTCCATTGCAGTTTGATGAGTGAACTATGTGTCAAAAATGCAATGAATAAGTGAGCCAGTGAATGACTGAGTGAATGAATGAACCCTCCGCTATGGAGATATCAGCCCAGACTACTGCTCTGGGTAGAAGGAAACTGGGTGGAAACACATGAAGTGCAGAGCACTGTGATTTCTCGGTGTATATGGAGGCAGCCGAGTGCACATCAATGGACAAGTGGAGAAAAGGGCTGTGATACATATCCAATGGAGTGTTCCTCGGCCATAAAAAGAATAAAATCTGACCATTTGCAACGGTATGGATGGACCTAGAGGGTATTACACGAGGTGAAATGAGCGAGTCAGAGAAAGACAAATGCCACATGGTTTCACTTACACAGGGACTCTAAAGAACAAATTAAATAGACCAAATTGAAACAGACTCCCAGAGAACAGAGATCAGACTGATGGTTGCTAGAGGGGAGGGGTGGGGGTCTGGGTGAAAAGGTGAAGGGATTGAGAAGCACAGATTGGTAGTTACAGAACAGTCCCAGGGATATAAAGTACAGAAAGGGAATATAGTCAATAATACTGTAATAACTGTGTACGGTGCCAGGTGGGCACTGGAAATATCAGGGGGAACACTTTGTAAAGTATATGATTGTCTAACCGCTATGTTGTGCACCGGAAACTAACACAAAATAATATTCACTATAAACTGTCATTAAAAAATAAAATTAAGGACAAAGATTTCTTGGTCTATGTGAAGGCCAAAGCCTAGCTGGAATGAATGCTAGCCCCCACTATCTCAGGGGCAGGGCCACTCGCTTTGGTTGATTGGACTTCTCAGCACAGAGGGTCCAAAAGTCAACCGACTTCTGACCTTCCCTCTCCAGATAAACAGGGAGGCGGACATACGAGCTGCCTCTCCCTGTCCCACGTTTGTCAAAATTATGCTCTTTTCTGCCCCCTCAGCGCCCTGCCCTCCACCCAGCACTGCTTGCTGGTTCTGATCTAAACCTCCTCTTTGCCCCAGGTCAGCATTTAGAGACGCATGACTGGCCAGGCCACCAGGAAAAGTACCCCCAAACACAGTGACAGTGGAGGGTGGGGGGCGGTCTGTGCTTTCCTGCATTGGAAAGGCACGGGACGCTTGATGCCCTCCTGCCCTCAGCAGACATGTGGTGAATATGTGAAGCTGGGGAAATTCCAGCAGTAAATAAATCTATTTCACATTGGTTAAGGACCTGCTTTTCAAACCTATTTGACCTGAGGATGATTTCCCTTCTCATAACAGTGATAACCATAATAACACACACCAACTGTATTTTAGTTGTGATGCATATGCCAAGAGCTTTATGTGACTTATCCATTAGCCCCTCACAAGAATCTGAAGTCGTGGGTGTTCTATTCCCTTTTAGAGATAAGAAAAACAAGGTGCTGAGAGGCCAAGTAAGTGACTCCAGGACGGGGAAAAAAAAAAAGGCAATAGCCAAGACAGGATTTGAACTCACGTGTGCTTGGTTCCAGGGTCTATGGCATGACACCAGAGGAATCATTCTGTGCTGGAGAACATTTTCTAGAAAATATCGATTTCCCCAACCTCTCCTTGAATACTCCCTCCTCCTTCTCTGTCTTGTCCCCTATTGATGCAACCTTTCTAACACTCCTTAGTGATCATCTTCAAGGCATCTTCCCAGGTTTCCCTGGCCCATTGTAAGCTCTCAACAAATAGTCCATGAGTGGAGGTATTTGATCTAATTTTGCTTACACAGTTGAGAATCCTACCATGAGCAAAATCATACAAACATGTAGGTATATATATTGCCAACTCAATAAGTGCAAAGGTGTTGCTGTTAAAGAATAGTTTACAGTGCCTCACTGAAGAATTAGAAAGACTCATGCTGAACTTCCTAGCTGTTTTAATTGTCTTCCTCGATGTTCTGCATTCCAGAAGGGCCCCAGCAAAAACTGCTTAGTTGATGAATCCCCTCTCTCGGCATAATTAAATGCCTGAGCAGCTCTGAGTAGGACAGGAACACACACACACACACACACACACACACACACACACACACACACTGAGGTTGCAATGTGAGAGGGGCCCTCAAAAAAATCCCGGCACCCCTCCATTTCAGCTCACAAGAAGCCACTGAACATCACACGAATCTGGGTGACACGTAGTCCTGAAATGACAGGTGGTAATGAGCTTGCTAATTATTACCTAGCCATCTTTAGCTAGTCATCCTTTCTGGCTCCCTCGGAAATGCCTCCCATCTCACCTTGGAAATCCCCAACGGCTCTTCTCCAGATAAAGACTGTCAAGCTGGTAACCTGAAAACTCTCTCCAAATGACCTTCGGGTGTCTAGGCTCATAAAGGAATTAAATGTGAAATATTAATATCCCTCATTGAATGTGAACTTCTGACTGTGTCAAAGCCCTCGCCAGCCTTCTCCACATGGCCCCTACTTTCTCTGTTTTATTGTTATTGTTATTGATATTATTCAGCTAGAATGCAGGCTGCCCACTGAAAGCACTGTTACTTCCCAACCCCACCCCCTGCCAAAGTCATTTATGTGCATCTTATGGCCTTGGAGATGATTAAAAGATGATTTCTATTTCCCTGTAGTCATTTGTCATTTTGCCTTGGATCATAAAAGTCCAGGTAAGTTTCCAGGGAGATTTAATCAGGTCTCTCCTGAGATAAAGGGGTGGAAAAGGGACGAGGCTGTTAGACCCGAGCTCCCATCATGCCCTGGGCATGAAATGCTGATCGAGCCCCCTCACCTCTGCACCTCGGTCACCTCATCTGTTGCAGGTTATGATTCATGAGCTGGTGTTCATGAACACACACAGCAGGTGCTCCACATGTGAGAGTCGCTTCCCTCCTCATTTCTAAAGAGAGGCCCTGAGTGCTGTCATTGCAGAAGTGACTGTGTCACAGGTCCAGAAATTCTAGCACCTGCAGAAGCACAGCCAACCAGATAGGAAGGCCATGGGGAGGTCCCTGAGGGCTAATGACAGTGGAGCGTCCCAACAGCTCTTCGGGGGATGGTGTCATTGTGCGCTGCCGGGGAGTTTATACCCAGATGGGGTACAGCGTCCTCTTCTGTCTCCTGGACTCCTGTATTCCCTAAAGTCCTCACATCCTTGGAGCCATGGCGACATGAGAATGGCCAACCGAGATCAAACCCTGGCCTGCCTCGCCCTGGGCCAGTGCTCTGAAACCAATGGGAGGCTTAAGGGACCAGATCTGGAGAGGAAAACACATCCTTATTGGTTTCAGTGGTGCAGGCTGGGAGAGAACTAACATTGTGAGGAGCAGTTCAGTACAAGGGGATGGGGAGGTACAAAGTGCTTAAGACACAGTCCCTGTAGGCACACAGATTCTGTCACAATGTAAGAGGGGCTGTCCCAGTGCTGCCTGTGTCATGCCTGAGTGCAGCAGAGTTTTCCTTCTACCAGGAGTGCAGGGTAGGGGCAGCAGACACACAGCGTGGTTTGGGGCTTAGGGCCTGAGGCACGCACGAGAGTCTACTAGACAGGGAGGCTGCCTAGATTGAGGGGCGGGCATGAGCAAGAATCCAGAGGAACAAAGCAGGGCAGGTGGGAGGTCAGTCTGGAAAGATCATTTGGGCCAGATGGTCAAGAGCCCCATATACAGTGCTAAGATGTCTACCAAAGCTCCCACTGACAGGCTCTTAAGCAGAGCACACCTTGACCAGGTAGATCTGCTTGTGCCCAAGGCTCACTTTTCTTCCGCGTTCAGAATTTTCATGAACAAATTCACGCTCTCAGGAAAACTCCCTTTAAACAGTTATATTGGTCTTTGGAGAGAAAATATTTTCCCATAGATTACTGTACTCATTATTCAAATTAGTAGTAACATGACACATCTAATACAATGATGGATCCATTAGTGCCCTTTCTGTGGAAATAAAAGAAATCTAGTATGGTGACACTTAAAGAGACATCTGAAGAATCAGTCACCAAGAGGCAGGGGGTGGGCAGCCCCGAGGACTCCAGGGGCCCAAAGGAGCACACTGTCATGGAGAACGCCAACATGGGGGTGAGTCAGATGCAAACATTTTCTGTTTTTTTTTCCCCCTACAGTTGTAGGGGAATTTTTTTTCTCCATTTACATGTTGTCATATTTTTTAAATAAAATATGAAAGATATGACCAAGGATGTCATGTATTTGCTCTCTTAGCTCCTTCTTTTATATGTCAGTGTCCCAAAGGTCAAGACTCTTCTTGTTCTTTATATGTATGGTCTTATTATTTTGTTATATTTGGATATTTAAAAATACATTCTATTGTTTTGTGACTTTCCTCTTTTGCTCAGCATTTTGACCTTGAGTTTGAGCCACATTGATTCAGGTAGGTTTAGTTCATGCATTTTCACTGTAGTACAATAGCCCAGTATTTAAATGTGTCCCTTTCTTTCTTGTTCTCTTTCTGTTGGCCTTTTTCATTCTCTCCACCCAACTTGGTTTCTTAGATTGGGTCCTCTGGCGCCAGTCTCTGACATGGAGACTTGTAAGGCTTATCAGGCAGTATTCGTGGGAGATACACATAAGAAAATGAGGAAGGAAGGGTGGGCAGCAGGAAGCTGGGCTGGAATGTGGCTGCAGCAGAGACCCCAACCTGTTCCACAGGGAGCTTTGGAACGGAGATGGTCTTCATTGTTGTCCCAAACGGAGACCAGGTGACCAGGTCATTGCATCACCAGACTAGCCAAACATGAGCAGTTATTCCCTTGGAAAGATGCATAACTGTGGGTGTTAGTTCTTATTGTGCAAGGACAATTCCCAGCAAGGCACAGAGGCGTGAGCACCCAGCACCTGGAAATCCAGTCCCTGTGGAATGGGTGTGCCAGCTTGAAGAGAGGATCTGGGTGCAATGTCCATTGCAGACTGAAATGCAGTTGAACCCAAAATAGATTCTACCTGTCTTCCAGGGTGACTTGTAATAACTGAGAGCCCAAAAGCACAGCATCAAATTCCTTGGCTCCCTCAGAAGTAGTGCTGTGTGTGTAGGCTTGTGCAATCAGACGCTCTTGCATGAGGTTTGGGAGGAGGGGCCCAGGTGGAAGCTGAGCACTCCTGTGGGCAAGCAGCGGCTTAGAGGGGTTTGGCGTTTCTCCATCAGTGATAGCAGGGTTTCTGGTGTCTGGGTCCCGGCTCAGTGGGTGCTGAGCAACAGCCTACGGGGCAGCCATTCAGCCGGGACAGGTCACAGCAGGGGCAGTGTGGTTCTGGAATCACCGGCTGCAGCTTCTGATATTGGCAGGCCCCTGCTTGTGGCCGTGGCAGGATGGATGTGGGGCCAGGGGTTTCCTGGTCCTAGAGGAGGCGGCAGGTCTTTGGGGATCGGGTTCGCGGTGACTCTGCACGCCATTCCTGCAACTTCAGTCTGTTCTTCACTGTTTTCCTCCAGTGACTCTCTAAGCCACTTTAGTGCCCTAAGTGTTTCCCTTCTCATTAAAAACTCATGGGAGATGTGAAGTTTCTCTACCTGGAACCCACCTGATATATATCAGTTATTTAGCATTTCATTTAGCAATTTGTATTGGATATTTAGATTTCCTTGCTTTTTCTATTAAAATCAATGCTGCAATAAATATCCTTGTGCATGCCTCCTGTTGACTGTACACAAGAGTTTCTCTGTGTATAAAGGTGTATATGTCTTCAGTGTTGCTAGATAATGCTGAATAGCTATTTTCTCCCCTCATGTTCCCCCTATATAGTACGAGAGTTCAATTTTCCTATATCTCCACCAACTCTCAGAATTGTTATACATTCTTATTTTTGCCAATCAAAGTGTGAAGTGGTAGCTCTTTGTTGTTTTAACTTTATTTCCTCTCATAATTAGTGAGATGGAGCATTTTTCGTAAGCGTGATAATCATCATTCATGTTTCCTCTTCTGTGAACTCCGTGTTCACATGCTGAGTGGATTATTCTACTCAGTGGTTCTTTCTCTTAGAGATTTGCAAAATTTATTGATGGATTCTGGACTCTAATCCTTTGTTGGTTGTGTGTGCTGTAAATACAGTCTCCGGGCCACGGCTTGTCTTTTAACTTTTTATGGTGCCTTTCAATTATGCAGAAGTTTTTAAATTTTTAAGGCGTTGCAGAGTTTTCTCCCCATGGTGGGACTGGACAGAAAAAGTCAAACTCTCAGCGACTCGTGTGCATGGTTTCAGCCACTTCTGTTCAAAAGAATGTGTATATTTTTAAGTCAGTATAATACTGGCTATCTCTTTCTGAATATTTACTCTAATTTGCCATTTGTTTGTACCAAGAGAATACATGAAAATATTACTATTTTCAGCCTTTGTGTTACTCCACTTAAGATTCAAATTCCGGGGGAAAAGAGATGATCTAATTAGTCCTGCTTGAATCACACACTTACTCTGGGCCAGCAGATGATGGGTCTTCTTCACTGACAGGCCCACCGGGACTGGCAGAGGAGTCGATCCTGAAATGGGAGCCCCAGTGTACCCTTCGGGGAAAGGCAGAATGGGCACTGGGCAGGCACAAAACAATAGATGTTCTCCTAGCGTCTGGCAGGATGAATATTGAATACGAATACTGATTTCTCAGCTGCAGCAACAGAATTTTGTTTAGCAAAACAGTGAAACAACGAGATAAATTCTTTATAACGTATTTGCATGTAATATAATTGGAGCATAAAAAAAGAACCCTCCAGTCAGTCTGAGGCTTTGGAGAAGGATCCAGAGGAAGTAATGCTTCAGCGAAAGGGAGAAGGAGATATTCCAGGTGGAGGTAACAGCCATGCAAAGAAGGGGAGTTTTAACAGGCAAGTCGTGTCCCAAGAACGTCCAGGCATTCAGTGTGACAGGTGTGTGAACCACAAGGAGGATGGCTACCAATGAAGCCAGATGAGAATCAAGTGTCTTATAACTGTTGACTAGGAGATCTATTCAGAGAGAAATAAACGAGCACGGGGAGGTATTTTTAATGATGAGAAGCAAAGTAAGAGTATTGAGATGTAGGTGTTAAAAATATCTCAGGCTTCACGGAGACTGACACGTGAGACGCTGTCTCACAGCTGTTCCAAGGTGCCACTGTCAGAGAACAGCATCAGTCCTCCAGGGCGCACAGGGGGCATAGCTCATCTTTCAATATGGACTTGAACGTAAAGACCTCCATCCTCAGTGTTACAGCAACAAGCACTCGAGTATAAACGCAGATGAGAGTGACAGGCAGGAAGAACTGAGAGCCAGAATTTTTTTGTAATACGCTCTTTAAAAAAAAAAATCATACTTCTGTATTTGCTCTTCTGGAATTTACCCCTGTAGATTTTTTTAAAAATATTTTCTTGTATTGAATTTATTGGGGTGACATTGGTTAATAAAGACAGGCTTTATTTCAAAGATTGTGCTGATGCTGTCCAGACACATCCTGACTTTTGTTTCTGGACACCTGAATGCCTAGACCGGGGCACAACCACGGACTGGAAGAACAGACAGGGTATAAAACATGGTGTCAGTTGACCTTGGCTCCAAACCAGAGTCTGCCACGTGCCAGCTCTGTAGCTTTAAATTTCTCCAATCTTGAATTTTCATACCTGTGAAACATTATTAAAACCACCACAGACGCCACTCACATCCAAAGAAACCAAACTAAACAAAACCTAGTCTTCTTCACGTACCTGGAGAAGTCACTCATAAGAGTCTTTATACATACCACTCTTTTAATACAATACATACAAACAAGCTTTGTCTATTTGATCTCTCCTTGTTTTGAAGCTGTACAGTATTTTTTCAATCTGTAGGTTGAAAAACAACCTGATTTTGACCAGCATTTAAAACACAATAAAAACTGAATAAAGTAGACTGGGAGGGCATAAAATAGAGTAGACACAATAGAAATAGAAAATACCAAAGTAATGACATAGTTAAGAATACTATTGTTTCAGCTGTGTGTATCTCACTATGTGTATATATGAGTCTGTGCATCAGGTTATGGTATAAAATAGTTGGCTTACATTTTTTAGCAATGTTTCAAATAGGATGACCTAGGATTTAAACTAAGACTTTGGGCTCCAAGTCCAATTGTCTTGCTCACAATAGATACTTGCCCAATATAAAGAAGGGGTGGGTGCCCTATGGGGTTTTAATGAATACTGATTGCTAGTCATGGAATGAGTGATGGACATTACCAACTGAGGGCCTGGGCATTGCTAGGAATTAATGTTCTGAGCAGAAGGAGTGATATCCTAGTAAACAGCTAAGGGCTTTTAGCACCAGCTCAGCTCTGTCTCTGGGGAATGTCTGAATCAGAAGTCACCATTATCCTCCTAAGAACAGCAAATGAAGATTCATAGGCCCATAAATTTCCTCTTCCAGGAGCCCCTGGACTTGCACGACTTAGTTAAAAGGCAGAGATCATGAATAAATGTCCTGTTTAGTAGACCCAGAGTTAGGGGCAGAAACACTTATCATTTTATAATTCTCTTAGAACCACCGAGTTTAGAGTTCACCAACAAAAATATTCTCGAGAAAATTACCTTTGAAGGAAGCGCAGTTTGCTCATTTGGAATTGGTCTGTGTGATTTCTACATTTTCATTCAATTTAACATTCTGTGGGCTGAGGCGGATTTTTACCTACAGAGCCCATTAGAGCATCTTGACAAGAGGACATGGGTATCTTGGAGCCACAGCTTTAGGTCACTGATTCACTCCATTATATTTTAAACAAAAGCATATTGTGCTCCTACTACTATGTTTTTGGTACCAGCTACATTGAAAGAATGGAGGAAACAGGACAGACATGTTGAATACAAGTGTACTGAGTTTATAAAGTCAGTGCAGGAGGTTATGGGAAACAATGGGAATGTCTCTTAACCCGAAGGAGAGTTCACGGAAGACTTTTTTTAAGGAAGTAACATTTAAATTACGACCTGCTCGGAGGATAACTAGGAACTAGTTTGGTCAAATCTCAGAGTGGAGGGATGCTCCTCAAATATGCTAGAGGGTTTGTGTATTTGAAGACCACAAGAAAGAGAGGGGGACCCGGGACAGGACAGCGAGTCAGAGAGACAGTGACAGAAACTGAAATCATAAAAGGAGGGAAGTGAGAGAGACTTCTGCAAGAGGTAAAGCTGGAAGTTGTGGAGCAAGTAAGATCTTAAAGGCCACACCAAGGAACTGGGCATTTACACGAAGGGCAATGAAAAGTCATGTGGGAGAACTTAAGTCGAGTTTTGACAAAGCTGGTGGTTGATACAGAGGAGTCACATAGAACCAACAGACGTAAAGGTCTATGTTTCATCTACGAGGGACAAAGCAGTGAGGGAAGTTTAGGAGACCCACAGTGGTGACCTTGATTAAGCATATCTCCAAGGCCAAAACATTGTCCTTTCAAGGGCATTTTCTTCCCCACCTCAGCTCCTGCCCCGCAATACTGCGTCATAACAACTGCTCCAAAAATCAGTTGCTTCAACAACAGTAATTATATATTTTCTTTTTTGCTGCCTGTGCTTTTGGAATCATATCCAAGAAATTGTTGGCACATCCAGTGTCATGAAGCTTTGCCCCTGACCATGTACCTTCTAAGGAAAGCACAACTAAATGACCCAGCAAAGAGAATGGTCACAAGGAACAGAGAAGTGTTGGTGCGAAAACTCCATCTGGATACCTCCCTTCCCTCTTTCCATTGCTCACTGTCCCGATATCCTTTGTTTGCTCTGGCTACATACCTTTGTTATTGGGAAGGGACGCCGTCAACTCTGACGGTAGTGACTAAGACTTGTCTAAAAGAACTTCAGCTCCCAAAGATACCTTCACTGCAACCAGGGACAAAAAAAACCTCAAACCAAGGGAAAGGAGAATGCATTTGACATTTTGGTCATCTCTGAGCATGTGATAGAAACCTTCTCACAATGTGAAGCCACAAATCCAAAAACCGACTCAGTGCCCCACTTTCTGCCATTTCTGGCATTCCAGCCTTTAGCATCTTATTAATAAAGTGCTTTGTTAACAAAAGATACCAGGATCCTACTACAAACACAATGTGGTGGAAGAATAATCCATGAACCAAACAGACCCAATTAGGGAAATAAACAAAATAAACATTCTTATAATCCTGCTATATAATGTTGTTTCCTTCCTCCAGGTGGCGTGACTCTCCCCAGCATGCAAGGGCAGCTAACTACTTTTCCAGCCTTTTTTAAGTCATATTTATATTATGTCATTTTTTTCATAAAACAGAAGATATTCTTCTGGAATCTTCTCCAGGTTGTGTCAGGTCTCCTTTGCATTATGCAATATCAATAGTAAAACAAATTGGTGGGGTTTTTTTCTGTCTCCTAAATGTAACATCACCACACTGGATGTGATCTTTCAGGCTATACTCCCTTGCTGCGGATGCTGATTTTATGTCTGCACCATCATCGTAAGGGACCGCACACACATACATGTGAATGAACACACATACACATGTGCACACGCAGTGACAAATCATTGGCACATGAAGCAGAGGGACAGGAAGAGGTATTTGTTGCTTGTTTGTATTTTGTTTTGTTTTGGTCTTCATACAGCGTGCACAGACTGATGAGATCAGGTTTGCACATGTGATGGACAGAGGCAAGGGACTCCAGAAGGCAGTAATGAACCACCCCGACTGCATGGGGCGCTAGAAATCTGGAACAGACAGAGATGACAGGTGAGCACAGGTGTACTCCTGACACAAAGGAGAAGGTGGGTGGAATGGACATAGCTGGGAACATTAAGTTCCACCTACCCCTCAGCTGTGAGCCCTGCTAAGCCCATTTCAGTCCACCGATCGGAGTCCACTACGGACATGCAGGTGTGGGCAAAGAGCTGAGTGGCCTTTCCTGCGGGCTTGATGATAAAAATCCCAGAGAGGCTTAAGGGTAATGTAG
Source organism: Phyllostomus hastatus (assembly GCF_019186645.2). Classification (NCBI taxonomy): domain Eukaryota; kingdom Metazoa; phylum Chordata; class Mammalia; order Chiroptera; family Phyllostomidae; genus Phyllostomus; species Phyllostomus hastatus. Next base: position 40,543,580 of record NW_025334017.1, on the reverse strand, counting down.
AGAGGCGAAAAATATGCATGGCTGAGGTTAGCAGAAAAGCGTCCTATGCCTAATTTGTTGCAGAAATTATTTAAGACTAAGTCAACTGTGAAAATATGGCCACTGAGACCCTGCCAAGGTTAGTATGGACCATTGGGATCTGCTGAGCGAATGCTAGCTACATAATCCAAAACTGCGTGGTGGAAGCTTTCACTTAAGTACCGGTTTTTCTTGCTCCCAGTTTCAGTAAGGGATTGGATGAGGGTGGAGGTGGTGGCAGGCTGAGGTGACCACATAGAAGGCAATTCTGCGGAGCCGGTTAAAGTAGTCCCTGGTCCCTCTCTCAGGAGAGAGGTTTGCTTTTTCATCCCTCTCTCACCTCTCTCCACACACATCCCTGGACACTCACCTCAGACCCTACACAAAATGACACAGAGACACGCATTTCACTGGAGTTTTGCCAGAGAGCTGCAAGTAGCAGTCTCTCTTTCATTCAAACTGGCCAATTCTTAGCTCGATACAGGGACCCAAATAAGAGCTAAACAAAGCTTGAAAAGCAGCAATGAGCAGGGGGGAGCCTCGTGGTCTCACATGGTCCATGCATTAATTGGTGTCACCAGAAGAAAACCCTATTTGACAACTCAGTGAATGTTCTAGCAAAGGTTTATTTCACGTCTTCCCAAATCTCAAATTACATTGCCTCCACTCCAGTAGAAATCTCTCCCCAGATTTCACTCTCTAATGGCCGTGTAATAAAAGGTAATATATGTTCTAATGCTAAGCCATAAATAGGAACACGCAGTGGCACTGTCTTCCTGAGGAAATCTCGGGTCTTCTGGGATGCATATTTGTTCACACACTGAGCAGACACAAATCAACAATGGTGGCTGGGCAGGCACAGGGTGAGTGATGGCCTCCGCTCCTAATGAAATCAAACCATGAAAGGCATTAGAAGGATTGATTGGTGTTAAGTTAGCTGCCAGTGTTAGCCAGGGTACCCCAGGCTGTAATGAAACTGCCAGTGGTTATTTATGGAGACGTAGGGTTTGGGGTGTAAGTTACATCCAGCAGGCTGGTCTTACCAACAGACAGACGTACGCTTGAACTTCCACAATGGAAGGAGCAGCAGACACCCAGTTCTGTGGGGCTCCTGGCCAGCTGGCTGGGATGGCATGCTTTCCCAATCATTTGCACCAGGCTGAATAAGGCCAGGCTCCCAGCCAAAAAGAAAATGGGTCAAGGTTAATGAATAGCTTGAAAATGTTGACTTTAGGTAGGACAAGAGAAGGAGTCACAATCGACCCTAGATAACTGTTGCTAAACGCAATGCCAACCAAACACATACACATACAAAAACAACACTCTAGTCTAAGCCAAGGGACAGGATCTATACTTATTCTCAATGCTTGCTAATCCTCTTTTAGCCTCAAGGCTCCCTTCCGGAGAGACAGAAAGGGAAAGAGAAGGGAAACCAAAGTTGATTCTGAGTAATGGAGTGACACGCTCAGGCTCTGGGGACACAGAGCAGGGGACAAGGGTGAAGGAGCCTGATGACCAGCATATTCATGTTCTTCATCCCAGGTCTCTCCACGGTGTAAGGGTTAGCTTTGAAGTAAATGTGGGGAAAAAAGGATGGAAGCCAGTTGAAAAACAGGACTTTTCAAGCGCCACTAGGAGCATGATTATATTACAAGCTGTAACCACCAATCCTGACCTATCCTTTCACCTATTTGTTGAAACCAACAAAGCCCCTGCATCAAACTGGGTGGGAGGGGGGGCTCCACCTGCAGGACCCTTCCCACTCCTGGCCGCCATGGATGAGAGTAGGTCTTCCAAGACACGATCTGCTTGGGGAGGAAAGGTGGCTGATCTCTCAAAGGAGAAGGGTTAGGAGCCTTTTCCTCAATGGGCTTTTTATGGGTTCATTTGCATAGGAATACAGGACGTATACATAAAACTCATCAATCATTGTCAGGCAGTAATGATCAAACAATAGATAACATTCAAAGAACGGTGAGGGCTTATTTTGAGTCAGGGTCAGAAAGCTAATGGGCCATAAAACTTTGGGGAACAAACTCATTTCTCACTTCATGCTTGGACCCTTATCATTTAAATTGAGGCTATTAGCAAAGTAGGTTTCACAGGATTTTATGCATTCTTTCTTAGGCCTAATCACCCTGGGGAACCTGCCTTTTCTAGCACAGGGCCGCACCCACCTCTGGCATTGTTTCAGGCTTAAGTCAGGCAGGGGAAGTAAAGCAGCCAAGAGATTAGGAGACTTCTTGCAGCCAGAATGAGGACTCAGGCTATGTCAAAGCTGAGGGGCAAGGGTCCATCACCCCCTTTTCCTATAGCCCCCCAAGACCTTCCCTGAGGGCCCCCTCATGACCATGCCTGTCTTAGGTTGTCCCTCCTTTGAGGGACCTTACCTGTCATTGGCTAACCAGTCATCTGGCCAGGGCCAAGCAGGGTGAAGTAAAGGGGGCAGAGGCAGCACCCCTGCCAGGGAGATAAACTTTGTCTCCTTAGTGTCTTAGGGTCCCAAGGTCTCTCACTCAGCCTTAGCCATGGTGGAGTTACAGCTTCTGAAGCTAGGCAGGGTGGTTCCCAACATCAAATGACCCGCATTAAATCAAACCTCCATATCCTTGTGAGTATCTTCCTTTGCTGTCTTCCAATAAATTTAACTAAGATTCTGTCAAGGTGGTAGTCACTCTCACAGTGGTATTTTTAGGGAGTCAGCTCTCAATGCTGGTGGCTGTTGAGTGGATCCTGGACACACTAACCATTTTAAACTAATAGGCCACCTGGGAACTGGGGTACAGCCTTAGTCATTGACAAGGGCAAAGCAGAGACCTAGGGTTCCCACCTGGGAGCTGAGTCTCTCTATAGATGTTGAGAACTTCGATCTTCATCCTCTGGAACAGTGATCTCCAGCTGTCAGGACAGTGCGTCTTCATGGGTAAATAACTGTTTCAACTACAAATATGTCATATATGTATATGTTTGTATAAAGTATTTACAGTTTCTACTGTTTGGTATATATTAAAAAGCACAGACAAAAATATATAATGAAGAGATTTGAAATAGAAAAGAAAAACTGCTGCAAAATCACTTTAAATTTATGTATTAATACCACAAAATCTTTGGTCGTATCACTAAAAATCCTATGCCTAATATTTTTGTGAGAGTGCCACATCAGGAAAGTTATGAAAGACTTTGAAATGGTCAGGAAACCAGGCATTCTTTCAGTGGAATGCTGAGTGTTATCTTCAGGGTGAGCTAATTCTGCAGAACTCTGCACCTTGGATTGTCTTGGTCTAGGCTATTTTACAACTCCGTAAATTGTAAGGAAAATGATCATGCAAATTACTTTTGTCCATAGAAATGCAAATTAATTTTGTCCAGTAGAGATGCAGTTGATGTCCGCCTTATAGAAAAATACCGTTTGCTGCCCTACAGGGTACAAACCAGTTTTATATCTGTTAAAAGTTCATTTTATCATTTCTGATTGCATATAATCTGTCTACTCTTCAGATTTTTCTTCAAATTGAATTAATCACCTTATGGGTTTTCTCATTAATTAATAAACTAGAGAACATCTTTGATACATGTTCATTTTGTGTATGTAGTGCAGCTATGATTTTATCTCTTTTGAAAATTATACTTTAACAAAGGAAAACAAATATGCGTCTTTTTAAAAATCTAAGTTTAATGCTTAGACACAGCAATTTAAGTGTCTGGTTCTAAGTTTAGTTAATTTCGAGAGTCATTTTTACAGACGCTGAAGCTGCAAAAATAAATTTCACAGAGATAAGTCAGTCCAAATATGAAATTATAATGATAATTTTTCAGTCCCACCCCAATTATGTAAATGCCTTTGATACATAAAACTAAAAACTGTTTTCCTTAATGTGAATCAGTAATTATTGTAAACTAATAAGAATGCGTCATGTTTTTGTATTACTGTGTGTGTGTGTGTGTGTAAACAAATGAGTTGATATCCCACTGAAATTTTCTATTGAAAAAAGTTTTAGGAGTTAAAAATTCTGTTTCCAGTTTTATAAATGCAGATTTGAGAGGCATAATCATTCTCACACTTAATTTATTCTTGGAAAAAAATCATATGTATAATGTTGAAAATATTTTCAGACATCTATTTTTAAATGTTTTCTCCATAGCCTAAGTCTTACTTGAAAAATTGTGATTTTTCCAACATCCTCTTTACCTTGAAGGGACAGGATAAGTATACTGCTTTTTAAAATATATATATGCTAAATTGTATTGCTTTTTATCACAAAATGACCAGAATAAAAAAAAAAAGTGTGTCATGGACTGAATTGTGTCCCCCCGAATTTCCTATGTCGAAGACCTAAATCCCAGTGCCTTCCACTATGGCTGCATTTCTAGATGGGGCCTTTAAAGGTGTGGTTCCCTCAAAATAGGTCCATTAGAGTGGGGTCCTAGTCCAATATGGCTGATGTCCTGCTAAGGAAATGAGGAGACACCAGGGAGGTGCGTACAGAAGCAGGGAGGGGGGCACCATCTGCAAACCAATGAGAGGGGTCTCAGGAGAAGCCGACGCTGCCAACACCTTGATTTTGGCCTTTTTGCCTACAGAACTGTGAGAGAATAAACTTCTGTTGTTTAAACCACCCAGTCTGTGGTGTTTTGTTTTGTTATGGTAAACTAATTCAATATGTAACTCATCTTCAAGTCTGACAACACTTTTTAATTCTTTGCTGAGAAAACCAGGAAAACATCTTATGCTGCAAAAAATACTCATCTCTCTCTATAATATCATGAAGGTCACACTATTTAGAGTCATTCATATAAGTTATAAGTCTCCTTAACAAAGGGATATGAACTACATAACACGACACATAAGCCACAATATGCTAAAATGCACTGAAAATCAGAGAATGGGTCAGTTACCACTGCCAAGAGCTCCATGTGGCAGAATTCCCATCATGCCATCCCCAACAGGCATGACTGTCTGACCTACTTTCCAGATGAGGGCTCTGAACTCCAATGTCAAGTCATAGATCAAATGAAGCTCAAGTTCTTTCTTTTCCTTAAAGAAAAAAAATACAAATAAAAATTTCCATATTGTCTTCCCACAACCCAAAGAATCACGCTTTGCATGCCTGGGATGTCCACAGTCTGCTTTGGGGACCGTCACTATAAACCGCAGGAGCCTTTAGAAAGTTTAAGTGAGGCAGACATGATTTAAAGTGGTTGGTTTCGGGGGAGGCTCCACGCAGAATAAATTATGGGTAGATGTGAGTTAAGGCAGTGAAGCCAGTTAAGAAAAAGGCTAATGCAATTTTCCAAGCGAAAAATGATGCAGTGTAAAATGAAGAGCTGTTATAAGGGTAAAGAGAAGGAGACATAGTCCCAGCATAGTTGAAGGCCATGCTGATGGAAGGTGGCAGCAGATCAGCTGTGGGGTGGGGAGGGCATAGGTGAAATGAGAACGGTCAAGTTGGGATTCAGGATTTGGGGGCCTGGAGAATAGGGTGGGTGTTAAGACCATTAAAGAGAAAAGGAATGAGGTATAAGACATGCATTTTGGAACAAAGATCACAGTTTATATTTTATTCGTGTTGAGGTTGAGGTACTTTGGAATATCTAGGGAAATTATCTACTATGAAGTAGGATATTTGTGTCTGGAGCTCACAAAGCAGAGATCCAGTTAATTTTGTATTCATTAGAGTAAGGAGGGGATGCAGAGGAAAGAGAATATCACATACAATCTAAGATCACAATTAAAACAAAATTACGATATTCTAGTGTCCATTTAATCTTGGCCTTAAGTGCAGTCAGTGCACAGAGCAGAACTCTGCTATTGCACAGGATCTGGATGGTATGCAAAAGAGCTTCCCTCTAAGCAAGAAATGGATATTCAGGATTATGAGGAAAGAATGCAGGCCTCACCTCTAAAGAGAGGATTCGGTGCCTGGGGGGGTTCTGTGCTCCAACACTGAAGCAACTGCGGAACCTCAGGGTAACATGGCACACAGCTATTCCCTTCTGGGGAACTACTCCCACCCTGGGTCCCCTCACCTAGCATTGCCTAGCATTGAGCTCCCCCCAGGTGAGAAAGAGTTGAATTTGTATATCTCAGACTCACCAGAATACTCATGGCGGCAAAAGTCAAGAAAATGGATGAATTCACAAAAGAAGAGTATACTAGGACTTTAACATGGTATCATTCTGTCTCATTTCAGCTAAGATCTCAAGAGAATAGATGCCAACTATTCCCATATTCCAAAGCAAGTGATAGGCAAAAAAAGATTTCAAGAGATGATCTTTAACCTATGCTCTAACATCTTTCTTCAGGTATAACAAGGACAAAAGTAAAAAGCCTCAGAGAGCGAATTTCCTTTGGAGAAAGTTGTCGGAGTGGGTGACATTTCTTTGTCTCGCATAAAGAGGAACCAAGGAGGGTAAGCCCTCTCACACTCCAATAGCGAGAGAAGCCTCACAGAACCATTCAGAGTTTTACAGGTTCCGTCTGGTGTTTGTGTAGCAGGGTGCAGCCAAGAGAGGGGCCCCAAATAGGGATTTGGAATGGGGTCCAGAACTCAAGGTGTCCAGAAAATATTAGAAAAATATATAGGATGTCCTCACCACCCGCCCCCCCCACCTGCCCCACCTACAGGTATGAGTTGCTGGAAGGGACACATGGAGCAGGGCCATTGAGAGGTATTTTACACAGCAACAGCTTTGCAGCTAACCTCTGGCATGGTCAGTTAACATAGCTATAGCCTTTAAGTAGTTTCATAAATATGTTAAATATCTGTGGCCATGCTTTAAGCCAGGGGGATGGAAGTGACTTCCACCCAAGATGTAACTGGGGGGCAACGCCCCCTGGTTACAGCACCTGCGAGAGTGCTTGGAGATGATTGGCCCACACCATGGGGCCATGCCTGCCCAGACTCACTATGGCAGCCCAGTAAAGCTAGAAGGATATGGGAATGCTGGCAGGTACAACCAATTGTAGGAGGAGCCGGAAATGGGGCTTCAGAGGAAGATTGGCTCCAGGATTTAAACCCAGACTCGGCAGCCATTGAGGGGAGAACCACGAGACTTTGGCCAAGGTGGGGGACCTCTGCAGCTTTGGCGAGAGTGAGGACCATGTGGCTTTGGGGTGCTTCTTTTGGCCACGTGGCTTAGGAAGCAGGAGAGACTTTGCCTGGAAGAAAAGGGGTGAAAGGACTCTTGCTGGTGGGCCATGAGAAGGCGCCACATGGCTTTGGATTAACTGGAGATCCTGGCAGCGACACAGCTGATGGTGCCAGGATCCCAAATCACGGACTTTTACTTCTTTTCCTGAGATACGGTACCCCAGACTGGGCATAGCGGAGAAGGAAAGACTGTGTGCATTTGTGGGTATCCTAAAAGACTTTAATATTTTAATGAAGACATTGGGTCAGCACTTTAAGTCTGTATAGCTTTAAATAAATATTTCCTTTCCTTTTCACAAATCTCTGGCATTGAGAGACATCTTTCCTCTAGCAGTGGGCATAACGAACCTAGTGGGGGGGGGGGTCCTTTCAGTAATGGTATATCGTACCCCCCCTCCCCGCGCCGAGGTACTCTTCTGTAACATTTGCAGGACACAGTGGACTGGTACCTGACACACACCCTAGAAATCTAAAGCTCAGAGGTCCTATCAGCCAGAGGCTTTAGGGCAGAAGCCTGAGTTGCCTAGGGAGTTATCCACCAAGAACAAAAATAGCTACACAGCAGAAAGGTATCACGTCCACACCCTACAACCATTTTAAACCCTCCCTGAGATGACCCACTGAGGTGATGTGTTCTCATTCGGAGAGAGGGAACAGCACAAGGGCTCAGGGAGAGACTGTAAGTGGCCAGCTAGAAATTTGCATCATGCTGCAGAAAGTTCAGTGAGACAGTCCCAGTGGTGAAGTCTCCAAGGGACTTGTGGACACATCCCATGAGAAACACAACATTGAACAGATATGAAATCTAGAGAACGCCAATGGTGTATTGCATGCCAGTATCGTACAAGATCTTTCTTATCTCTGTAGTCTCTTATCCAACGGCTCTGGAGGGGAGAAAGGGAGGGGAAGGTAGGGAGCGAGGGAGGGAGGGAGGGAGAGAAAGAGACTTGATCCCAAAGCTCACAAAGAGATGGTGGTGAGGAGAGAAGTGCTGAGGAAGAACGTAGAAAAGAGGATAATTCGTACTCAGTGCAGATTTCTCCCCTGAAGGAGGAACTTGCTGAGGGAAAGGAGAATTTTCACTTCAGATCATCAGTGGACTTCTGATTGTAAAATGGGCCTGTGCGCTTCACTGATTCAGATGAAACTGTTTCATGGCCAAAAAAGTGGCCAGAGAACCACCAATTATCTGAGAATGATTACAAGAGTGGCTCACGGAGCTAGTCATGGATTTCACTCAAGGGCAAGGAAGAAGCCCCCCCCAGACCAGGACAGGGGAGAAATAGCAAGGACTCTTCTCTTGCTCTCTGTGGAGGCTCAGTCCATCAAGGCATGGCTATAGGCGTTTAGAATAAAAACAGAGCAGATCCGAGAATAGAGCTGCACCATCTTAGAGAGGCGTGGGCAGAAAAAGAGAAGCATGAGAGGCTGAGAAAGAGCAGCAAGGAAGGCAGGAGCCAGTGGTGTCATGGAAGTGGCTGTCATTTTCCTCTAAATGCCACCCTTTTCTTCCTGAGTCCTCACACACCTCCCCACCCATACACATACTCAGTGCAATCCTGGGCATCTGGCAGGCCACCGATGAAAAAGCTGTGAACTGAACGGACAGAGAAGCACTGGGAAGAGTTTCCATCCAACTGTACCAGCTGCAGAGGTCACAGCACTCTGTGCACCCAAAACTCCCTGTGGGACAGAGACGTCAATGATGAAATCAGGACCTTGTTTCCAATGCCAATAAGGAGCCACAGCCGGTGAAACACTCGCTGCACCGGATGAATGCCTTCTGCCTTTTTCACACTTCCACCCCGCCTCACAAACACAGCTCATCATCCCAGAATAAAGGAGAACAGGTGTGTTCCTTCCACCGGACAGATGAAGGTGCTGGGACTAAAAAAGAAATGGACAGACTCGCTAACCACGACTAGAGCAAAGACAAGACACCAGGACTCCTGAACGTTGGGGACTTTTTATAAAACATTTTGCTCTCTCCCCGAGATGCCTTTTTATGTGTGCATGGCCCTTTAAGTTTACAGAATATGGTCACTCACTTTCTTGAAGGTTCTACCTCCTTCACAGCAGGTCAACTCCAGGTGATTCCACAAAATCCAGCCTTTGTCAGCACGCCTTAGGTCTTTACTAAACGCACTAAAGCATAAGTAACCTTAGACTATGTCAGGTGCATTCAGCTCACATAAATAAAATGGAAATGGCCTTATGTCCTTTTACATAGGAATGTTGAGAGGTTTAAGAACATACGTTAAGTGCCCAACACATAGAAAGCTTTCTGTGGTTATTAATTAATGGGCATCAGCATAAAGAGTTCTGTGGACGGTGAGTAGGAAGAAGACATTGCGAAGACTGCTGTTCTAACCTTGGGGCCATTCTTGTCAGCGTCACAGACATGCCTCCCTCCTGTCTCCTAAATGGCAAATCTTGCCCTACCCGAGATCAGCAGGAAGAGGCACGCTTGCGCTCAGTTCCTGCCACATAAAAACAACAGGGTTCAGGCAACTTCTCAGCCAAAACGTTTCCAAATGTTTCCGTGCCTTACTTAATCTCAGTGATAAATACCATGCAAAGAGCTGAGGCTAAATGCCAAAGGCATAAACCAGCTGGAGAGCAGCAAAAACGTGAGCCATTCGAGCCCGCTCTCTGATGCTCAGGGGAGCTTACCTGTTCCGCTTTTTCGATAGACACCACAGTTGGAGTACTGCATGATGTGTCTGGTGGTCAGCATAGCAACAGCAGGGGCAAATACATATTTGAAGTATCCTGCATGCAAGCATCTCTCTGAGTGCTTTTAATACCAAGCTGTACCACGCAGACCAGCAGGGGTTGGTATTTAACAGCACTGCTAGCGAGAGCTCCAGTGTCCCAGAAAATTCCACCCGTCTCATTGTTGATCAGATGCAAGGGACTGTGCATAGCATTTTCATGAGCAGCTACTCTGTGACCTCCAGAGTACACATGACAAGTCAGTATTATAGTCCCATCTTAGACGCTGGGGAAACTGAGAGCAAGAGGTTAAGGAGCCCATAGTGACGACATGGCTAGTCAACAGCGAGGTACAGCCTACATCTTCTGGTCCCAACTTGCATGACCTTGATGCTACAGTGTGGTTGTCTTGGGCTTTTGGACAACTTGTGTGTCTCCCAGATTCGATCATGAGCCTCCTGGAGATTCCAGAACCATGTCCTAAGGCTGCACAGAAACTCAGCCACCACCCAGTGTAGCAATGTTCATTTTTAAAAAGATCATCATCTGCAAAATAAATTTCACTGAGAAGTCCACTATGTAAAAATAGATTCAAATGGGACTCAGCTTCCTCAACTGTAAATTTTGGGAGGAATAGTGCCATAGCCCGAAGCGGTCCCGGGCTTGGAGCACAGTTTGAAAACCACAAGTTTGGACCAATCCCCATATTTTATAATTGAGGAAAATGAGTCCTAGAGAGAAGGGACTCACCAAAAGATAACTTTTCAAAAGTCTTCAGAGCACCTTTACCTTCGTTCCCTCATAAAAGTCTATTTGCCATGAGTCGTGGTCACATTGTATTATGAGAAACAGGCCGTGACTCCCCCAGCTTGACCCAGACAGCACTGGAGCTGGGGTTCCACCCCAGGTCTCCGGACCCCAGCTCCATGCCTTCCCACCATTCCATCGGGGCACCCCAGGCCTCTCCTGAGGAAGTGAAAGCTGGGCCTCATGAAAAAAAAGTTCACAAAGATTCAGAACTATTCTGCATGTGCTGACCCGCCCAGACTCGGTTGCCTCTCAGTCCTCACTATTTATCGAACAGGCTCCCGTTCACCGGTTCACAGTGTGGATCACATTCCCCGAGTGTAAACTCAGCCCTGCAAACATTCCTCGAGTCTGCCCCTCCTCCTCTGCCGTCCTGGGTGAAATCATTATATTGCACGTGGTTCATCTGTACCTGCCACTGAGCAGCAAGCTAATCCTTTCCATGCAGCCTAGAGGGAGGGTGTCTGGGGGTCAGGGGCAGGCGAGAGAAGGGAAGCGTGTTTCCAGTTAACCAGGAAGCAAGCAGCGCGGCAGCAGAACAGAGTGAGTACAAACAAAAAGTGGGAAGTAAGAAAGGCTGCCTCCCGGAGCCTCCTAGCCTGCACTCTGCAGACGCGGGCCCTGTGGGAGTCACCAGGTGCTGCAGCTGAGCCCCTGGGCCTCCTGTCATCTTGGCTGCTGTGTAAGGAGGAGGCCACTGGGATCGTCCCAAAACTGTAATCCAGGTGCACTCTCATAACAGAGCCAGTGTGTGGACTCCTGAGACGCAGAAGAGACTTCGGTTCAGAATACTAGCAATAATCGGGAGAAAGGGGCCACGAAAAATCTACTATGAACAATTCACTAAAGAATACACTTTTAAAAAAACCTCCTTCTTTCCCATTCCTAAGCCCAGAGAAGGAAGGGCAGGATAGATGAATAAGTGTATGGAACCTCCCTATCACTCCTGTTCATGCCAATGGGCCACAGGCTCTGCTCAGCTTGGAAGGCTCGGGTTAAATAAGAGATGAGAATTTTAGAACAAAGAGAACTAAATCTTAGTCCTTGAGAGTGACCAAGAAGTTACAAAATCTGACCCAAAATGTCTATCTAATTTACTTCATATTCCAGGGCTCTAAAGAAAACCAAAGGGGCACTGTTTGTAACTGCTTGAGGACAAAGGCGCGAACCAGGATGACCCAAGGCTACCCAGGACACACGTCACTGTGTCAGAAGGAAAAGGGCTCCATGGAGCACGCTGTTAACAGAGTTTGGAAAAATAGAAGCGTGTCAGGTGTATCTTTGAAATTAAATGATTAAGTCAATTAATACCCACTTTAATTTTTTTGTATTGATGTTATTTGGTGAGGATTCTGTCACTGCTGAAAGCCCCTCAGGAAACGGTGTGTAAATGTAAACATAATCAGTTGGGGTGTGAGTGCTAAGACAAAGGAAGCACTGGGTACCAGAGGAGCCCGAGTGGGAAGAACCTAATCCAGCCTGGAAGGCCCAGACTTTCCGAAGGAGGAAACCTTGGGCTGCACCTTTAGGTGCAAAGATGCACAGATGCATGAGAAAGGTGGGCAGAATGGGAAGCGGAAGACCAAGGAAGAACCACGTAAAAATAAACAAATGCAAGGGGAATACTAAGGAGATAAAAAAGGTTAGATCTAAAGCTGGGGCTGACCAACTGTGTTTGCAGGCCAAAGGTGGCCCTTGGTCTATTTTTGTCAATAAAGTTTTATTAGCACACAGCCACAACCATTATTTTATATATTGCCTATGGCTGCTTGCACACTTCTGTGGCAGAGCTGAGTGGCTGCAACAGAAACGGTCTGGTCTGAAGTATTTGCTAGCTGGACCTTTATAGAAAATGTTTTCTGACTCTCTTATCTAAAGCTCTAAACAGTGAACCAGTTTCCGCACTGCCCCACCCCCCAAGCCATTCACCACCAGGTCTAAGAGAAGTACACAAAAACGTGATGGGCCTCCTTTATTACCACTCTTTTATTACTTTATCACTTCAGTAGTTTTATAGGCTTTACATTTCACCCTTTGGTTTCCCACCTAGTGATTTTGGCTGGATCCAGACATAACAGAGAAGATTATCTTGTGAACAATGAGGTAGATGTCAAGAGGTTGCCATAACATCTTATGCCCTTGGGCCAATTTTTAAAGTCGGATCCTTGCAGAAACAAGCCCTAAGAAGAGAACAGAGTCCATGGAATTTATTTTGGAGGTGCAGCAATCCTGGCAGGGGAATGGGAAGGTGATACTGGAGGAGAAAAGCAGACAATGAAGAGGGTGTTTTTCATTCAGCAACCACAGTGGACAACCAGAGCATCGCCTCTCCAGGAATGTACAGGAAACTGTGCACAATACCTGCCTCAGAAAGAGCCCAGTCACGGGAGGAGGAGGCTGGGCTGCTTCTACCCAATACCCAGCAGTCATTGGTCATTAGAAACTCAGGCCCCAGACAGCAATGCCCAGTCGTTGGCTGGGCACAGTGGCCTCCGACAGCCTGAGGACAGAGTCAAATGAATAACTATTTAGATGAATAATATCTTCATTTTATTTGAATAATGCCATCTCAATTACATATATATGTACTTTTACAAAATAAATGCATTTGCAAAATATTAACTGTATACATTTTACAAAAATGTGCATGCACATTATTTAATCTTCAAATCACCTTTGTGAGATTTGTGTAGGTATTATATATGTATGTATATAGATATAGATATATACACACACTTGTGTATTTATATTATTCCCATTTTATAGATATAAAAAAAATGAAGTGCTGAGAGATAACATGTAAAAAAAGGAGGAAAAGAAGAAGGAGAAGGAGAGGAGGAAGAAGAAAGGCTTTAGCATGAGGCAGACTAAGATTTAAGCCCTAACTCTGAGATTAGCAGAGTGACCTTAGAGGAATTACTTAAACTCTCTGAGCCCATAGGTTTGGTTTTTAGGACCGATAGGATTTTCAGGAGGACTAAATAAATGTCATAACAATAGCTACTGTTTTGGGGGTTCTACCATGAACCAGGCAGGCACTGTGCTAAAGAATTTACACACTTCATTTAATTGTCTCAATCTTTTATGATATGCTACATATCACAGCCCTTGGAGGACTAAGAAAATTGAGCAATTATGTGCAAACTGTGCAGAACACTTTCACACACTGTGGGAAGGCAACCAAGAGCGGCTGGTAGTAATCAAGGAGCCGGTGGCAGAAGCCCTGCCCAGGAAGAGCGGGAAGGGGAAACCGAGGCAGCAGAGGGCACCAATATGGTGTGGCTTCCACCTTGTGCAGGAGAAGCTGCCTGCACAAGGCAGGGGCATGATCAACTGCTTGACAGATTGCACCTTTTAAGCGATGTTTCTGTTTGTTTCTACTGCTGCAATAAATCAGGCTGTGCGGTAAAATATTTATTTACTTACAGAGCAAGAGTAACACCGCAGAGCCTGAATATATCACATGCACAATGGCAAAGATGGAAAACCAGCTGGCAGTGGTAACAAGAGATGTCACACCTCCCATGTTGGGGAGTACATGACCTGCCCAGGACCCTGAAATACATGGCTATTCGGCTGGGCTACAGGTCAGGAATGAACTCTTGTGGAAATGCTAGCATAAATGGAAAAGCCACACAGGCTGCATTCCTGGTCCCGGAACCCACAGAACATGACCTCAGCATTCGCCATCCCTCCACTGGGAAGATTTCCTCCAGAGAGCCACGTGGCCCACTCCTTCCCTTATTTACTCAGTCCTGTGATCAAACGTGGGGCTGAGACCCTTCCACCCCCTTCTCTGAAATAGCTACCTCCCCACCTGCACTCGCTCTGTCTCCCCAGTGCTGCTGTGTTGGTTCTTCAAAGCATTTATTGACAGTTGACACTTCAAATGTCACCTCATTACTTGATTGCTGTGCAGTCATGCAACACTTAAGGACAGTGATACATTCTAAAAATGTGTCATTACGTGATTTTGGCAGTGTGTGAACATCAGAGAATTCACTTACACAAACTAGATGGTACACCCTACTACACACCTAGGCTGTATTATATAGCCTATCGCTCCTAAGCTACAAGCCTGCACAACATGATACTGTATAAAACAACACGAGACTGAATACACACAAGAGAAAATGATGCATTCAAGTGATGCAGCAGATACAAGATGTTATGAGGCTGCTGCCAGAGCAACCTGGCATAGTTTTACAGCCAAAATTTGTTTTTTTTTATAAGTAGAAGGCATTCACCCACAAATAATGATAAAAGTGTAGTATAATAAACACATACACCAGTAAAGCAGTTGTTTATGATTGTGATCGAGTATCACATACCGTACAACACTGTATGGGCTGCACGATACGCCTGGCCCCACAGTAGGTTTGTTTACACCAGCGTCACCACAAACATGTGATGTATCACACTAGGCATTATGACGGTGACACTGTTGCTGGGTGACAGGAAATTTTCAGCTCCATTAGAATCTTATGGGGCCCCCATTGTCTATGCTGTCTGTCATTGACCAGAACGCCATCACACGGCAGATGACTAAAATTTTATCTATCTACTCAGCTATTTATGTGTATTTATTCCTGTATGTATCATTTGACGTTTCTGTGCACGGCCTGTCTCTCCACACTAGAGTGTGGACTGCACAAGAACAGGCACTTTCTGTTTATTGAAGTGCCTCCAACATCTACAATGGAGCAGGGAATAGAGTAAGTGTGAGTAAAGATTTCTCTAAACAAAAATGTATCCTTATACTTGTTTGGAGATTTGTTTTAGTTGTTGATTTGCTTTTAAATGAGAATTATAAGCAAGCGACAAAAACGTATTCCAGTTGTGCTGTCTGTCTCTTCTCTTGGGTCCTTGGGAGTGTGCTGTCTAAATGTTATATTGAATAAAGGAAAGAAGCCGGAACACATATTCACTGTGTCTATTTTTTATCTGAGATTTCACACGATCATTTTAAACAGCTTGTCCTATCATGGTATCACACTACACCAAGGAGACTGTGCTGGTATTATTGTTCTCATTGGAAAGATAGAGAACTCTGGTTCAGAGAAGTTAAAGGGCTTACCCAAGGTCACACAGCAATTTAGCCATGGGAGGAACAGGGGGCTGATGTTAGGGTACAGGAATCTGGATCCACATCCAGTGAGTTTTTCATTAGGCACAAGGCAGGAAACTGTACGCGCATCACCCCCACCTGCCACAGCACCCCCAGGAGCAGGGAAGACATTACTCATCTACCACTGACCAATGGTGCCCCTCCCTCTGGACCAGGGCACGGCGTTCACGCCGGCCTCCGTCAAGCAATGATGCTGAGAGATTAACACGTCTACTTGCTACCTATCCTATTGACTCTTTTGCCCTCTCCCAGTCCCCTGTCACAAGATAGAGACAAAGCATGGCTTAGGTTGTAGAAGGGGTCTTTTAGGGATGACTTACTAGAAAGCTCTACCAGTTGCTCAGCACCATTTCACAATATGTGCAAGTATATTACTGTTATTTTGATGCATTGCACTGGAACAAACTTTTATATACACATACACATACCACATACACACGGAGTCATAAAACAGTATTATAAATTATGTGTAAGAATAGGAAGAGAGGCTTTAAAATATTTATTTCATTGCCATTACAGGTACATCCCATATTAATACTTTACAGAAACTAGAAAGAATGAATCTAACCATTTGCTGATAGATGTTTACATTTCAACGGCTCTAAATCTTACATGCCCGCAGTGTCAGACTGAGGAGACCGGTCTTGATAAAGTGTGTGTGCTTATTTATATGTTTTGCACAGGCCAAGCCCAAAGAGCAGTCTTCCTGTTGAGAAATATTCCCAAAGAATCTGGCTTATACCCAAGCAATAATTGTGATGCATAATTTTTTCGCAAATAGGCAGTAAATGTAAAATTTCATTACACCTGATTTCTCTGTAACCACCTGGGGTTCTAATTAAAATTCACTCTTGATATATGTAATAGCATCAGATAATGTTATCCTTACCTCATTATGTAATAATTACATCTGTGGCTTTTGGTTTTGTTTTTAATTAGCATCCACAGTTCTCTACAAATGGCATGGGGCAATCAACACAATTCATCTTTTTTTTATGATAGAAGAAAAAGCTTAAAGGACAAAGAAAGCATCCCAAGGTAGTTCGGAAGGCATGAATAAAAGGTCACTGATTTGAGCTAGTCCGGATTGCATTCCATCCATCCTTTTCTCTTACTCATTGGTTCCTATGACGAGGGTGGGGAGCGGACCTTGTGCATGTTTTGTAAAGGCAGAGCCTATGATGAGTGGTGGCTCCTTCCATTTATGCAATTACATGATACTGACTTCGTGGTGTTTTGTCCAGCTTCATTCATCCTTCGTCCATCAGGGCTTTGCACCGTATTTGCTGTAGACCTCCAGGAGCCCTGGAGGGGTGGTGCTTGGTGACAGGTGGGATGAGCAGCAGAATCAGAAGAATCAGCAGCGTGGCTTAGCCCAGAGCCTGCTGACAGGTTGGAGGGCAAGAGGCAGGAGGAACGAGGGAGGTGGAGGATTGCCGTGATGTCTAACTTCATCTCACCCATTGAGCTGGATTTTGTGTAAGACCAAGGCTTAGAGTCACTTATGTAGGGTTTAAATCAAATGCAAAGTTACTTTGTATTAAAAACATGGGGATGTCAGATGACACCTTGGCTGCACATTTTTCTATTTAAAATAAAAATGTAAGAGGCATATGTTGAAAACAGGAGGCACTGTGCCAAAGAATTGCTCTTGAGTGAACATAACAATGCTTTAGCTATAAATAATAACGATCTTGTTTCCTAACTAATTTGTTAATTCAGTTTTACCTCATACACTTGAGACCTGCCATGACCCTGTTTAAGAACCTTCAATGGCTCTCCACTGCCCACAAGATTGGTTCGAAATGCCTACGCTGGCACCAGAGGTTTCCACTCAAACCCCAAACCATATGTTCTGCCTTAGCTTCTGATATTTCTCTTAAAGAACAATTCACCCCAGTCTTTCTGGTCCTAAAATCATGTCTTACATGTTCTCTCCTCCCTCTCCTCTCTCTTTTCTTCTCTCTTCTTCTTTTCTCTCCCCCCCAATAACCCTCTATAACCCTCCACATAAAAGCATAAAGCCTAAGAAGGTTTTCCTCCTCTCCATTTCCATTTCCCCTACATAATAAGCCTGACATATTCCTGTCTTCCCACCTCAAGCCCCACGTGTTAGTAGGTAGTGCACAAGGGACTCTATCTCTTAATAGAAGAAAGACCTAGTTAGGAGCAATGGAGAGTTGAGTGCTACACTAGCCATAAAATCACTTCTCTACTCTCCAGGTCCATATTAGTCTGCCTGCCTTCAGCCTAAGACGCATATTGGCCCACATGCTGCAATCTAACCCACCAAGACGATCCAATCGGGCCAACCAAGAGGTTAACCGGCAAACATTTCTGAGTACTGGCCAAGTGAGGCACCTTACTGGACTCTTTATATGGATTATCTCACAGAGACCTCTGGCCCCCTAGCGCCCTGCGAGGTTGGGACTGGGTATATCCTCAAAAACATAGATAACTCAGGCTCAGTGGGTTTGAATGACTTGTCCGAGGTCATGCTCCTAATGTGTCATCAGGAAGAAGCTGGCAGGGCAAGCGTACTGGTTCACAACCCTTGTCATTGCAGACCATTCAAACAGGAGGACAGCTTGGAGGAGGTCTCCCAGAAGTTTGCATGGTTCCATCCCCTTGGTGACCAGTCAGAACCCACAGATTCAGAGAAATGAGGAAGCTCATTTGTTTTCAGGACAGGCTGGGCTGGGTGGCTCTGTGTCAGAATTCCTGGAAGAATGTTGATCAATAGTTTATTCATCCCATTTGGACTGCCACTGTTTTGCCTACATCCTGTCTTCCCGAGGCAGTGGAGGCCATAGGGATGCCCTCAGGCAAGATGCCCTTGCAGGACTCACGCAGCAGTCAAAGTGAGCGGCCGTCACCTTCCCCATGTGCAGAGGGAGCTCCGTCACCCTCAAGCACCACCGTAACATGAACTCCTGCAATCCTCACAGGCACGGTGTGAGACAGGAGAGAACAATGGCATTATGACCTTCAGTGTGCCCAACATGCAGGTGAGGAGACAGAGGCACTGAATGGCTGAAAGCAACCATCATAGTGTGGGTAAAAAGAAAGGATATGGACAATGGTCTATTTATTAATCAGGTTAGTAGTTACAGGATATTCACTTTGTCATAATTCATTGAACTGCATATTCTGTTTTGTGCACTTTTCCACAGGAATTACACTTCCAGTAAAAATGGTTATGGAAGGACATGACTGATTTAATTCCAAGACTTAAGAATATGTATCACATACCATTCTGTGTCATTCCTTGGCACAGGTGTGTGGTATTCCGTTTTATAGATGTATAGTTACTTACTTATTTATTTTTATAGCTGTTTATTTAACATTCTTTCCCTAACTGAGTTTCTTCCTAGTTTTCAGTATGATTCTGGTGTGCTATAAAAGATATGTACATCTATGTACATATATCTTTGCTCACATGTGCATGTATATTAGTAAGATAAATTATTTTAATTGTATTTAAAATATTAGTCCTTGACAAAGCATTTTTTATTAAGGTTTTGGTAGTTACTGCCAAATTTCTATGCAAAAATTTGCACCAGTCCTTGATGGGAACACATCTGTTTGCATCTGGCCAGTAAGATGATCATCAGACTGGTGTCTGTCAATCAGCCTGGACAAACTTCTCACTGGTGTTCTAATGTTCATTTCTTTCATTCTCAGTGGTGCTGGGCATTTTTTCACATGGTAATAAGCCCATTTTATTTCTTTTTCATCAATCTGCCTGTTCATATATTTGCCTATTCATGTTCCTATTAACAAAATAGTCTTTTATTGATTTCTAATATCTCTTTGTCTATTGAGAAATTCAGTCCTTCACTTGTCATTCTTTATATATTTTTTAAAGAAAAATTATCTATTTTTATTAGTCAAATTTGTCCATCTTTTCCCTTGCCTTTTGGGTTTATGTTTTGTTAGAAGGGCCTTCTCCATTCCAATATGACTTAAGAAAATATTTTCTCTAAGGCAGCATTCTTAAGGGGATTTACCTAATAAGATTTTGCTCTCTCTGGGCAACCAAGTGTTGGCAACAATATTCAGGTAATGCCCATGCATGTCGGGTTGAATACCTGAAAGATTCTTTAATGTGAAACTCAGCAAACACGATCCAAAGAAATACTTGAACAAGACTGGAGCCACTGGATAGTATAGAAAATAAACAGATTTTACTGGATAATTCATTAAAGTTTTCTGTTGTACAACAGACTGTAGATACTATTTGGTAGGCTTCTACTACTCATCCACAATTCCTCCTCATGAAGGAAATGATGAATATGTTCAGCCAGATATAATCTAAGCTCTAGCATTTATCACACCAGCCACTGTTCTGTCCTGGACACAAAATACTTCCTCACTTGTTACCACTTAAATTACTTATAGGACAGGAAACAGAGGTTCCCAGAGGGGCAGCAATTTGCCCACCATAGCACCCACCAGCTAGAGATACAGACAAGATTTAAACCTAGATCAAACTGCAAAGGCTGAACTCTTAAGTCTCAGACAATACATCCATTTAAGACATTCAAAGGCATAACAAAACTTCTATGGATAGGCTAAAAACATGTTGCCTGAAAAAGTCCAAACAAATGAGACTGTTGGGAAGGGTCTCATTAACACAAGGCAACCCCAAGTTTTAGCACAATAGCCCTTTCCAGAAAATACCCTACACCCACTACCCACAAGAATCGGTGCAGCAGGGGTGTTCCCTTTGCCCCGCTTGCTTGTTCTCTGACGGATGCGGATGGTGGTGTGGCTGGCTGACTTTCTGTCTAGACAGAACCTGCTCCCCACAGCTCACGTAATTCCTCGGACGCTGCCGGGCCACCTCCACCTCCTCAGTTCCCTCCTCCTCGCTATTCTGTATTCTCCGTGGTTGCTCCCGTCCTGCGGAACGAACACATCAAAGCCATATGGAGTCATTCTTTCTGGGCGCCGTGTCCTTTCTCGCTTCTCCTTTTCCTGGAGCATTAATATTAATAGCTTGTTTCTTCGCAGTTGCTTTCTTCTTCAACCTCCAGGGACCGGAACCTTTTCTGGGTCTTTGTGCCAGACTGAGGCCATGTCTGAAGGCGTGGGGAGGCTCGCTGGAAGGCACAGGAGTGAGGGTGTCTCTGATGTAATTAGGCCACGCAGGGCAAGCATGCAATGCTGCTCCACTGCAGCCCAGCGGAGCCAAAGCTTCTTTGTAATATGTGTCCTCTCGGAGGAGGAAGGAAAGAGATGCAAATAATCTTAGCAAAAGCCCAGTGAAATCATTCCTAATTAATTAACCACTGGTGCGCAGCCAGGCTCTGTACTGACGCTGCATGCCTCATCTCATGTTGTTATCACAGTGCCACCAAGTTAATATGGGAATCCCCAGTATACAGGTATGGAACCTCAGGTCAGAGGGCGTCAGTCCCTTGCCTCGTGTCACACAGTTTGCAGGTCTGAACATGGAAATGCCAGTCTCTTTCTAAGTAACGCCTCATCCCGTGTTTTAAACCTTCACCGTCCACTGGTGCCTGCCCCGGCGCCTCTCGATTCAGGCTGAATTCCCAGAAAATGGAGACAGGAAGGAAAGCTTCTTTTGTGCTCCGTCAATGGACCTCGGTGTCGGAGCCTGGGATCTGGCACCGCAGGCCCGGCTGTCGTGGGCCTGTGTTCTCCTCGCTCGCGCCCCCTCCAGCCAAGCTTGGCACCGTCTCCGAGGCTCCGGGAGCTCTGGCATGGCAGGCCCGCGGCCAGCTCAGTGCTGCCAGCCCTCAGAGGAGGTCCGGTTGCTGCTCTACGCAGCCCACCACGGGCCAGAAGCAGCTGCAAGTCAGGAATCACGAGAAGCCATCTGCCAGGTGCACCAGAGAGAATCTCGAAATGTCAGCGGTCACACTGGAGTGGGCAGAGGGAGCAGCGCTTCAAGTTCACGGAGATAACAGGCTATGGAGTGACAACGACAGCACCCTCGCTGTCATCGTGGGGATTTGTTTTTAAGTTTTAATGTATTCTCTGGGTGTGAAAGTCTAATGTGGCCAAAATATCTAGAAACTTGATCGTGGTTTGCAAGGCTTTATGTGATATGGCTTTGGCAGGGTTTTTCGACCTGAGCACGAATAACCCTCTCTTCCTCTTAGCTCTGACACTGCAGCCTCCTTTGGGTTCCCCAGACCCCTCCCTGAGGGAGGGCTTTCCAGCCCCAGGGCGGCTGCCTCTGCCATGGACCTAGCTCATCCCCACTTACATTTTCAGCCCCACTGTGGCACCCACATCAGAGTAGGTGACGTGGCACAGACTAGGCACTGATCACACAGGGCACCAGAACGGTGAGCTCTGTATTTTCCTTAAAGGGCCAGACAGTAAGTATTTTCAGGTTTGTGGTCCATACCGTTTCCTTTCCCATCTACTCAATCCTGCCATTGTCGAGTGAAAATAGTCATAAATAATGTAAACCAGTGGGTGTGGCTGTGTTCCAGTACGACCTGATTTACAAAAACAGGTGACAGGCTGGATCTGGTCTGTGGGCCGTGGTTTGCTGGCCTTTGCTCTTGGATGTCATAAAAATAGGGAACTGTGCAAGCATTAACTGGGGTTTCCACAGTAACCTAAGAAAACCGGCAACATGTAAATTGGTTTGGATGCCAGAAAACTAGATCACACCTTTGAGTGTAAATTGAAGCAAATATTTCTTGCTGGGCCGAGTCTACTTGTAATGCATTTTTTTTTTTTAAAGAGATGCATGGTATCAGCAGTCAGCTGAGGCTCTTGAATTCCAATAATCCACGGGGTGAAATGGGAGCAAATTATTTATTTTAATATATATATTTTGAATCCTTTCACATGCTTCCCAAGATGCCGCCTGGCTTGAGAAACTGCAACAGGAAACTGAAGTGAGAACAAGAACTATGGAAACGTAGGAAACACGTTGCCAGAAATGTTCAGAATATCGATTCTGCATCAGCCAGTGGAAGTGAATTAATGGGTGGAACTATTTTAGGATTTCATTTTGATTGCTTTAAAACAAGCTCATAAGTCTGTTATACACAGGCTCCGGGCTCCGTAGCTTTGCTCTGTATTTACACCACCCACCTTTCCCAGCCAGCCCAACTAGAGGCTCTGATGTTATCTGTGTTTTCTTTTTGGATAAAAAAGGACTTTCTATCAGCTCCCAGTGTCTGATGGAGTCCAGCAAGAGCCAGCTAGAAGAATTGTATTTATTTACACACCAACCATTTATTGTACATGTACTGTGGGTCAGGGAAAAGAGGTGGGTGAAACACAGACCCCACCTTCCCTTAGGGAGCACCCTGCTCAGGTGGCTTAGTAGATAATACGTAGACATGGAATAGAGTTCAAAGGGATCCAAGTAACTGAATGCAGCACTGAAGAATGCACCCCTGTGTGAGCACCACGGCCACGTGCACAGTGCAGCCCCCAGCCCCACACATCCTTGTGGCCAGCTTGCTGCCAGAGCATCAGGCTGTTGGAATACGGACTGCGGTTCAGCTGGGGCCTTAGAGTCATGGTCCTGCTGGAGAACATGGGTGCCCAGGGCAAAATTAGGAAGTGTTCTGACACTGCACGAATTCAGGGTTCCCAAGCATCTTCCATAAATGCCCATTGGGCCAGCTGGTTAGCTGAGGGCTCACAACACTTCAGCAACCCATGAGTTATGGGTGGGGTGACATCGCCAGTAACACAATGCAAATGCATTCCTTTCATTCTTGCCTGTCCTCTCCTGCCCCCACTTTCGGATGCTCCCCAGCCACCCCCTAAAATCTCATTCAGTTATGGCCAGGAGTCCCTCTCAATGTCACGTGGAGTCACACAGCCATGTAGACCCAATGGGTACGGCAAGAAATAAAAGAGGTAAGCTTTTAGTTACGTGGGATGCTTGGAAGTATTCTGTAAGCTTCCTGGTTATGGCATAGGAAGAAAGTTGCGACCCCAGAACCCAGACTGAGATGCCACCCTAATCAAAGATGAAAGACAGATCACTGGAAGGCCCCTACTCCTCTGACCCAGAGTATTTGTCACTCGAGACAGGATGCTAGACCCCTTCTCCCCCAAAAGCACATGCATGAAACCATGCCCGCCCACACCGACGTGTAGACTGGCTCTCACTCACATCCTTCCAAGAGCTTGTTTGCTTTTTCATCAGTGAAGTGGAGTAAATGTTTCTGAATCCGTTTCTTTTTGCCTTCGTTAAGTACTAGGTGAAGGAGTAGGTTTTTTTAATCTGCTTGAAAGCATACCAAATTATAAGCCTCTGTGGGTCATCTGTCTTTTTGATTCCCCTTGCTTCTTGTACTTCTCTCTCATAAAACTTTTCAGAATTGTAATTAATTGATGATTTGCTAATTATTTTTGCAATCTCTCTCTCTCTTCTGATTGAATACCACATGAAGGCGGGGCCATGTCTGTTGTGTCATTTCAAGTTCTTTCAGTTTTCATCTGTGGACTCGATAAAAGAATGTTCTGCTCTCTCTGACTTACTTCATTGCTCGGCTCCTGGGAATGCCTACATTTGGGCTGAATATCAGGGACATCAACGAGTCAATCAGTATGAGATGCCCCATCTAGAAAGCCCCCTCCGTGCATGGGTGATGGAGGCACCCCCCCCCGGATCCTTGAGGTGGGAAAACCAAACAAGAGGAGAAAAAGGAAAGACTGGTTTGGAGGGGAGGCCCTTGACTACTAGCAAGTCAGATGATTAATATTCTGGGGAAAATAAGAAACCTATTTCATATGTTATGGCATAGGAAACCCAACACGATAACAAATAACTTCCTGCTGGACATTTCAAGTAATCTGGACTCTAATTCTTCTGCATGGAAAACTGTGTGGGTCCCGCAGCCAGAGAGCCAAAGCTGAGTTACAGTGTGCAAGGCCAACATATTTCTGAGATCGCTCCAGGAGACCTAATAGGAAAATTCAAATGAGGCCACCTGCTTTATTACACGGCGAAAGGAGCATCAGCCCCCTCCCCCCTGAGTGCAATTTATTCTCCTAACCTTACAGCATGGGAAATAGGATTTTTTTTTCAATGGATTTTTCTTTTCAAAGTCATCATCTTTATCAAGCCACCAAGCTTTTCGTTGAAAATGGATTTAGATAATTTGAGGTTTAGTGGGTCAGGCTCCTCTTATTTATTTATTTTTCTTTGAAATTTTCTTCTTCTGTTCAGGAAGAGACCCATTCTCGTGTGGTCATGCCCCATTGAACAGAGCCAAACCTGGATATAATTTATTTCCTGTGAGATGAAAGCAGCCTAATATGGAAGAAGCTATTGAAATTAAAATCTCGGAAATTAAAATTGAAAACCACCAACCCAAGGCAGTGGTATTTTTATCAATGATGCATTCTCCCAAGAGAAAGGCTATTAGTGGATATATGTATATATATGCACATACATATGTTCACACGTATATGCATGTGTGCATATAAATACGTATAGAGTTTTCTATATGTAAATATAGTCTTCGGAAGGAAGATACGTGGTAATTAGCAGAGAAAGCAGAATCACTAACATCTAATTAGAATGGAGAGAGAATCATTTTTAAAAACTGTCATATATTTAATTAAGAAAAATTAGCATTTGGATGCATAACTACTAGTCAGCAATGAGGTGAAGAGGAACAGGTTTCAGGAAAAAGTGAAGGATTTCTAAACGCTCACTCTGCCCCATGCCCAGATAACCACCTGGAACAGCTACATCAAAACTCCCATTCTATTAGGGAGTAGGTTGAGACTCCCATTCTATTAGGTTTCTCTCCTTGTTCAAAAGCCATTGGAAGCACATGCAGTCACACACCTTGGCTTTAAGAAGTTTCTGGTCTCTAGAAGGGTACACAGAGATATTCAGGTAAGTGTGGCACTGTCCCCTGCTTCCTCCCCAGAGACTAAGACAGCCATTGGCCTGTCACTCCACTTGGCCCTCACCAGGCAGAATTCCCAAGAAATTGTAGATTGTTCCTTCTGTCAGCTATACTTGCTTGGCTGTTGGGTATTTGTTTCTTTTTTTCTTTTTTCTTTTCTTTTTTCTCTTTTCTTTTCTCCTTTCTTTCTCCTTTCCTTCTTTCCTTCTTTCCTTCTTTCTTTCTTTCTTTCTTTCTTTCTTTCCTTCCTTCCCTCCCTTCCTCCCTCCCTTCCTTTATCTCTCCCTCTCTCTCTCCCTCTCTCCCCCCCACTCTCTCTCTCACCCCAACTTGGCTTTAACAACAAATCCCCCAGGACAAATAACTGTCTTAGTCCATTCAGAAGTCCATAGATGGAGTGGCTCAGAAACAACAGATATTTGTTTTGCACAGTTCTGCAGGCTGAGAAACCTAAGATCATAATGCCAGCAGATTCCCGGTTCATGCATGGCTGCCTTCTCACTGTAACTTTACCCAGCGGAAGGGGTGAGAGATCTCTCTGCGGTCCCTCTCATTAGGTCACTAACCCCATATGTGAGGGCTCCACCCTCATTGGTAAATACCATCACACTTTGGATTACGTTCTACTACATGAGTTTTAACGGGACACAAACATGCAGTCTATAGGCTTAACCTCCCTATTAACCTCTTCCTGCTCTTTGGATTGTCCTAGAGCATCCTTTTACATCTTTCCAACTTGGCTTTCTCCTAGACATCTTTCCAGAGTAAGTTTCAACTTCCATCACCTTCTATACTCCTCTGGGCTGCAATACATGGTCCTCCTAGGAGCCCCCACAAGGCACTGCGCTGCTCCCGTTCACCGACCTCCTGACGTTCAGTTGATCTTGAGTGTGAGTCAGTCCCCACCCCACCCCACCCCACCCCCTTGATCTCTAAGTCTCAGCAGACAGAGCACAGGCCTCTCTAGCCTTTAAATCCATAACACCTAACAGAGTGGGAACATTTCAAGTGATTATTAGATTTAATTAAAAATTTTGTTTCCTATTTTGTATTTGTCACAACAGGGTAGGTTTTGCTGCTTTAACAGAAAACCCCCACATCTCTGTGAAGAACAAAAAATTATCTTACAACAAGAAAATTCATTTCTCACTCATATTACCTTTGCCAATTGGGGCCTCTCTCTGAGCGCCAGGATGATGCCAGGGTACCATAAGGATCACTGCTTTGTTGTCGTGGCCAAGGGAAAGAAAGCTCTGGAGGACCGTACACTGGCAGCTAAATGCTTTGACCTAAGAGGGACACGCATGACTTCCATTCACAACTCAGTGACAGGAAGTAATCATACGGTCCTTCTAAACACAAGTGAACCAGGAATTTTACTCCTGATTCTAGAAAGCAGAGTGCCAAATATTTGGAAACTAACACTAATGATTTTAGAATAGCTGTTGAATAGCTTTATGCTAAAATCCCGGCAGGGATGGTGGGAGGTGGCCTGTTACAAAGAAACAGGAATGGTATCTGATTTGTCTGAAGAACCTAAACTTAGCTCTCACTGCCTGTCTGTGTGCCTCACTGGCTTCCAACTTACTATGCTTTGACTTCTGTGCTTTTTACATGAGCTGTTCCCTGTACTTGAAGCTCTCATTGTACTCTGACGGCTTTCACCTGATGATGATTCATCTTTCAGACATTTAATATGTGACTTCCTTGGGGAAGCCTTCACTGGAAATCCTTACACACACGCCACCAGACTGGGATTAAGGAACATTTGTCTCTCTTTCTCACAGAGCCCTCCAACCTAGAATTTAATGCTCTATCTCAATCCCCTATTACCTCCCACTAGAGTGAACATTTCCTAAGAGTATAAATCCTGTCTTATCTAGTACAGTAACCACTGTATCTTCAATGCTAAACACATAGTAGTTGCTCAAGAATGACTGTGCGAATAAATAGATGAAATCTCAACTGGTTTTATATTGTTTTAAGAAGGTTTACTCCAGTGCTCTGATTCCTGGCTGCCTTCCGAGAGAGGAAGGAATCCTTTTCCTTTATTCATCCTTGTGTTTAATCCAGAATCACTACGTTCAGTTCACCTTCAGATTTGCATCTCTCTGGCTAAAATTCTAACTCTCCATTTTCATTTTATTTCTAAGTTGTGAACACCCCCTTTGGATAGTAGAAGACCTTTTCAGAGCTGTATGCTCTATATTTTATCAACTCATTTAGCATGAATACACACACACACACGTACACATACTCAGAGACTTGGTTTCCTCTATCTAAAACAGAAGATAAGGCCATGACTGCTTCTAGAGCTCATATTGGTTCCGACATTCTGATTTTATGATCTCATATAGTTGCTGCATTCCAATCAATTCACCAGTGATTTTCTGTAAAACTTAAAATAAAGCCCTGAACCCCTGACCAGCTTAGCTGTTCCTAAGCAATCTTAAGAAGCATTAGTCTTATCTGTAAGAAGGTAATATGTTAGGTCATTAATCCCTTGGAATGAAAAGAAAACCTTTTCTTGTCATTGGCAGTATTGCCAGAACTTCACCATTTGCTGATGCGAGTTTTTTGATACATGTGTGCCAAATTCGAGGCTCTATGTTCGCCCACGGGTAAGGCATAGGTGCTAGGGTAAACTTCCGCTCTTCCTCTCACTCCCTATTTCTCAGTGATGTTCTCTTTGAATAAAACATGATGTAATCATCTCCCTGCCTACGGAGGGTTTCAACCCAACTCATTATCCCTTCAGGGAGCTTTCTATGGTCCGTGGACGAAGGCACCCAACCCTGTGCTCAGTTCCCACGGCACACTGCCGTCCTCCAAGGGCAACGCTCCTCCCCTCCTGTGACGTCCCGTCTGCTCTCTGCCCTCCCCAGCAGGTGAAGGCTCTCCGCCTTCACGGAGGATGTGGCTGGTGACTCCTGTCTGACATCTGTGTCACAGGGCCTGACGCATTAATCAAGAACTTTATTACTGGGCATATAGTAAATATTGGTCAAAGACATGTGCAAGGCCTCTCTGGTCTGGTTGAGACTGAACGGGAGTTCAATCCTGCAATCAGTACTAGATTTTCCAGTTCTCAGGCTAAGCATGTGCTTAGGGCAAGAGGGCGAGAAAAAAAAAAAAAGACAGTTAAAAAGCATTTTAAAAACTCCCTTGACAAACTTATCCAGAACTCTGGAATCAAATCATCCCCTAAGCAGCTATTAACACGTTGGGATCCATAACCACTTCGTGTCATTTCAAAAGAGTAAAATTCTCTTTCTGGAAATTTTCTTTCTATGGTAAGAAAACCACTGTTACATTTGGTAAAATTAAATTAATGGCCTCTCCACTGTTAATCCAGCCTATAACTCTAACATCTTAAGCTATCCTTACCTGGTCTTCTACGTGCACTCTAGCTACAACGTCCCAACTAAACAGCTTTCCAGATGACAAGCTAAACGTGGGAAGTGAACGGGGGAAACCCACAGCGGTGTGCCTGACAAACAATAAGGGAAGGAAGCAGGGCTGGACTGCACTGACCCTGGCTACGTGGGGAAGCTGCGGGAGGGCTGTGTGGGACCTCGCTGGGGGAAAGTTCCAGGAGGTCTCATCTGTTATTTCACACGTGTAAACCTAAGTGTGTTCAGCAGTTTCCAACTCTCCAGTGCGTTTAATTCCAGAAGTCCATTCCTGTGTCAGACCCTTTTAAGAACTCAAAGCCATTTTCCCGCATTGCTAGTGGCTGTAAGTTTTCCAGGCTAGCTCATGCAAACCTATTTATTCTATAGTTTAGCTGAAATACATTTTCAATTACAAAAGTAGAAACCGATGCTGTAAAGAGGACATTTTCTTTCAAATGCCATAAAACAGAGCTAAACATGGAGAAAAGAGCAAAAGGCATTTAAAAGTCACAGTAAATTCTCCGGGCTTTGTGTTTGTTAAGATACAAAACCTAAAATGAGGAAAATGAACGAGAACTCAGTTCTACATCCCCTGTAAGCAGTGTGGGACTCACAACTAGCTGTTTCCTAATGGCCGGTCTGTTGCTTTTCCTTTTAAAAAAGAAGCTGACAACCAACTTATATCTGTATATAGGCTGATTGAAATAAAAAGCAAATTTAGGTATGATTAATTCAAATGATTAATTTTGTCAATAGGGATGCATACAGAAGTGATGCATGCAACCTCTGAGTTGTGCTCATCGAGTCCTACCCATGCCCCTCCTCAGCTGGCTGGGACATAGGAACACTGGGGGGCCATCCTAGATGGCGTAGCTGCAGGGGGTACCCTGGGAAATGAGGAAGCACAAGGTTTCTTAGACAAACTTGAGAAGCAAAGCATCCCATCATTTCTGAAGCATCTACAATACTTAGTGATTGCTGGAATGATCACTTCGGTTTTCTTCCCAACTTCGAAGCTGAGTACACGGAAGAACACATCCCTTTTCGGGCCTCAACAATGATGTTAGCTTCATCTACGTTTCATCAGGATCCCCAAAGTTAAGTTTCATGTGTAAAAGTATTCACTACAAAACTGACCATGTATTAAAATAAATAAATCTCTGCTGTAACCCCCTCTCTACTTATCACAAATATCTCCTAGTCCATTGAGACAAGCGGGGCAGCATTCATGTATTATGACAGGTAGACATCTATTAGTACCATGAAGACCTGAGCAAATCTATTTCAGAATGAAACTGCCCATCTTCTAAAAGATGCAGGATCTTAGACTTTCACGCTTCTGCCAGCCACTTCCTCAAACCCCTCCAGCTGAAAAGAAAGAAGTTGGGAAATGCCCAAATCACAGAGGTGGTGAATGGAAATGCTAAACTTTGTATTTAAGTCTGTCAGGCTTCATTAAACATTGTGTTTTTATAGTATGCTTGCGTTCTTGAGATTAACATGACTACTTCAAAGGTTACTATGGGAATTAAACAGGATCATATGTGTGCTATAAATGCTAATATGCTGTACTAAATATTGGGTTGAGTTCCCTGGGAGCACATTGTTATGTTGCCACCGTGCCTATTAGCTTTAGACAAATAATCTCCAACTTCAATCCCGTATTTCTTTTGGTCTTTTATTGGTTTAAAAATGCAGTAATTTATGTATAAGTTAAATATATGTGCTACTATGCTAATAAATCTTGATTATCTCACTTATTGGCTAATTGATCTTGTATTAGTTTTTTGACCTATGTGTACTTCAGCTTCCTGATCATTATAAAAGTTAAAATATACATACAACACATCAAAAACACTACTTAATACATGGTAAGATGTATAAAGTACAAGATATAATTATTATGATTGTGTCTATTATACAATACCCAAAAATAAAATTTAAAGAAAATAAGAAATATGAGCTAAACATAGTTTATTTTGTTCACCGATTAATAATACAAATTTTTTGCCCCACCTAAAAATATTATTATCATTCTTAGTAACAAAAGTATGATTGAACATGCTTCACTGCTTTTGAAAGTCTGGATACAAACTTTGGTGGTAGAGTGATTTGGTAACCTGGTTGAACCCGGTATTTTGATTCTTTTTCTTTTTTTAAACAGCCACTTTTTTAAAAGATTTTCTTTATTTTTAGAGAGAGGGGAAGAGAGGGAGAAAGAGAGGGAGAGAAACATTAATGTGTGGTTTCTTCTCATGCACCCCCCACTGGGGACCTGGCCCGCAACCCAGGGGTATGCCCTGACTGGGAATCAAACCAGCGACACTTTGGTTCACAGGCCCACACTCAGTCCACTGAGCCACACCAGCCAGCGCTGATTCTTCATTTTAACGACTGCCTCATTGAAAACTACACTTTATAAACCATAGGAAAAAACATATTCCTATACAGGTGATCATAGTAGCTTTAATTATAAGTCCTAGTCCCTATTTTTGGTCCTGTTCCATAATAATTTTAAGTTTTATGTTAATTTATTTTATGTTTATAAATTTCTATCTTCAACAATGTCAATCTCTTTTTACAGAAATTAAAGGATAGTATTTAATATTTATAATCTTTACAAATGATTTTAAATACCTACTAAAAGTTTTCATTTGGAGGCATTTTAAAACAAACTATAAAATTCAATTTCAAAGCCTATTAATATGAAATATGAGAGCTTTATAGGTCAACACATTAGTTTTAATTTCTGGAACAAAAATCCATGAATAATGAAAATAGTTGTAAACATATATTTTCAAAATTCTTTCTCCAAAGCATGAGTTTCCTTCAAAAGCTGTTCTTTTCTCATTTATTGTCAAAAACATTATTTTTACTTCAAAGGGATGGAGTAAGTGGGTCTATTTGTCAAAAAATCACGATTAGATAATATACCAACAGTCGCCACTGTTTTTCTCCCAGTACATGTCTGAAAAAGAGTCACACCCAGGAGGAGTGGGCATGTGGTTCTTCCATTTTTTTACCTATTTTCAGCTTGGATTATTAGTTTCATTTTGACCTGCAGTTTCTTTGCAGGAAGTATTTTAAGTGCCTTGTTCATTTTAAGAGGGTTCGTTTATGAAACCAGTGATCTCGTGTATAATTCCATTTCACCAAGGACATGTAAACTGCCACGCGTCACCATGCGTTCAGAGCGGCTGAGTGAACAGGGGGGCCCCCCCCCCACCCCCCCACCCCCACCCCCGTCTGAGTTCCGGACCTCGGAGTTCCCGAGCTGCCCGCAGCCCTCCTCGTGGTATTCCCGCAGGCCGTGTACACAGAACCACCTAACTAACTGACTCGGCGACGGAGCCAGTATCGACCCTTACACAAACTGCTAGTAAAGTTCCATATATCTCTATTTTTAAGCTAAAATCTAAATAGAAATTGAAGTTCTAATATTTTGCTCAGGCATCTCAAGAGCTATT
This sequence comes from Phyllostomus hastatus, assembly GCF_019186645.2. Lineage (NCBI taxonomy): Eukaryota > Metazoa > Chordata > Mammalia > Chiroptera > Phyllostomidae > Phyllostomus > Phyllostomus hastatus. The sequence continues at coordinate 40,511,027 of NW_025334017.1, read as the reverse complement.
CTTGCACATCGCTAGGACGTGTGCACCCTACTCCGGAGAGCACAGCGCTCAGCTGCCTCCTGCCAACAAGGCCACCTCCTGGCGACCAAAGAAGAACAGGAAGCACGCTTTAGTCTCGTACTTCCATTCTTCCCCAAAAGGGGATTCAAGCATTAACAGCTTTTCTCTTTCTTGTGTCTTTTACTGTCAAAACTAAACATATTGATACCCCTCCATATGTACTCTCTCTCTGTGCTCCCAGCAATTAACACCCAACGTGGACATCGTCACAGAGAAGTGTGGCAGAGCAGGGTTAACAAACGCTCCAGCTTTGTCGCTAGAGGAACAAAAGGCGAACCCTCGGGGAACATGTACTAACCCTCATACACTGCAAAGAGAAAGGAAATTGAGAAAGCGACCTCATAAAGGAACTTACGAACCCATTCGTGTTCCCCCGAATCTGTGCACGCACTGATGTGATCCCGATGGGCATCCCAAAGAATTCCAGAGCTGGGCATGCAGACGGGCCACTGCCCACACGGCAGGCTGACCCCGCCCCCTCCCGGGGTGGCGCACACCCGGCACAGTTCTAGTTGGAACTGCAAAGGCTTTGAAGGCTTGAACTGACAATGGAAGTACAGTTCACAGAAGGCAGGTTGAAACTTGTGGAGTGAACCTACTAAGGTCAATTATCTGATGAAACAAATATATCAATATGTTCAAAGGGATTTAAATACGGCCAAGAGTTTCACAGCTTAACATACAGCATATGCAGGATTCAATCCAAAAGTACTGAGCATATACAAAAACCAGGAAACCTCCAATCTACATAGAAAAGACACCCAACAGACAGCAACCACAAAATGACATGGTTTTATGGGCTGAATTGTGTTCCCTCCAAATTTGTACATTGAAGCCCTAGCTCCCCAGTATTTTAGACTATGACTACTTTGAGACAGGTGCTTCAAAAAGGTGATTAAGATGAGGTCATTGGGGTCAGCTCTAGGGCAACTGAGTGGTACCCTTGTAAGAAAAGGAAACCGACACACAAACAGGCACTCGAAATGCCCACGAAACACACAAAAAGGCCACATGACACACAATGAGAAAGCAGCCGTGTGCAAGCCAAGGAAAGAGGCTTTGGAAGATTCCAAACCTGCTGGCGCCTCGATCTCGAACTTCCAGCCTCCAGAGCCGTGAGAAAATACATTTTTGTTGTTTAAGTTGCCCAGTCATTGGTATGTTGTTATGGCAGTCTAAGCAAACCAACACACACAGATATTATAATTTTCTGACAAAAGCTTTTTAAAAATTCTACAGCCAGCAATAGCAAATATTCTTGAAACAACAGGAAAAATAGAAAGTCTCACCAAAGAAAGAAAAGACACAAACTCAAGTGGAAATTTTAGAAACAAAATGTACAATAACCAAAATATATATGAATAAACTCAGTGCATGGGTTCTGAGATTGCAGTGAAAATGGTGACCCTAAAGGTAGATTAATAGGAATCATCCAATCTGAACAGCAAAGAGAAAAGAGATTGAACAAGGTAATAGAGTCCCAGGGATGTGTGGCAATAAAAAAATTCTAAACTTCAGGTCTCTGGAATTCCAAAGAGGAAGAAAAGTAACAGTGCTAAAAAATATTCTAGGAAATCATGACTGAAAATTTCCCAAGTCTGAAAAGACTTAAACCTGCAAATTCAAGAAGCGAAGCAAACCTATACAGGACACACCCAAAGAAATGCATACTCTAGCATATCATGATCAAACTTCTGAAAAAAATTAACAAACATACTTAAAGCAGCCAGAGGGAAATGAGGCCTTACATACAGGGGAGCAAATCAAATGACAGATTTGTCATTAGAAGCCACAAATGAGTGAAGGACTGGAGTTCTTAGAAGTGACATCAAAGCTTGACTCACCAAAATAATGAACTTCATTAAAATTAAAAACTTTTGCTCTGCAGAAGACATTAAGTAGTTAAACAGACAATCTATGGAGCAGAAAAAATGTGTTCTCATATTAGGTCTCTGATAAGAGACTTATCTATGTATATATAAAGAAATCTCGCCCTGGCTGGCATAGCTCAGTGGATTGAGCGTGGGCTGCTAACCAGGCATCACAGGTTCGATTCCCAGTCAGGGCACATGCAGGCCATGGCCCCCACACATTGTTGTCTCTCTCTCTTTCTCTCTCCCTTCCCTCTGTAAAAATAAATAAATAAAATCTTTAAAAAAAATGTTAAAAAAAGAGAACTCTCTAAGCTCAGTAGGAAAACAAAAACCCAAATTAAGAAAAGAGCAAAAGAAGAGACACGTCCTTAAAGAATTTATAGGTGTTGCAAATACACATATAAAAAGATGTTCAATATAATTAGTCACTAGAGAAATGTACATTGAAAGCATAAGATGCCAGTACATGCTTATTAAAATGGCTAAAATAAAAAATCCTGCTAATACTAAATGCTACTGAGGATTTGGAACAATTGAAATTCTTGCATATTGCCGGTAAAATTGGAAAATGGTACAGACGCTCTAGGGAACAGTTTAGCAGCTTCTTATAAAGTTACACATATATGTATCATATAGCTCAGCGATTCCACTCCTGGGCATTTCCCCTTGAAAAATGAAAACTTGTATAGGCACAAAAATCTGAACATGAATGTTTATACCAGCTCTATTCCCAATTGCGGACGACTGGGAAAAAAAACAGACAACTGTCCTTCAATAGGCAAGTAGATAAATTAACTGTAGTATACTCATACAATGGAATGCTATACAAAAATCAAACAGGAATAAACTACTGATGCATTTAAAAGTTTGAATAGATCTTAATGGAATTATGCTGAATGGGGAAAGCCAACCTCAAAATATTTCATTTAAATATTATCCTTGAAGTGACAAAATCATAATCTGTTTAGTGATGGAGAACAAAACAGATTAATGGTTGCCAGGTTTAGGGATGGGAGATGTTATTTTAAGGGGGTATCACAAGGTAATTGGAAGGGGGGGCACCATAACTGTTCTGTATCATAATTGTGGAGGTGTGTTAAAATTCAATAACTGTATACCCCCAAAGCAGTCAACTCTCCTCTATGATACTTTAGGAAATAAAATGAAAAATATATTCTTTTATTTATTCATTCAGTAACATTATAATTTTTCAAAGAAAATTTTATTGCTAGATATCAGTTACATTGTTGGGGAGATGAGCCTCTGGCCACACGCCTAGAAATCTAAACACAAATTACCACAATATTTCCAGGGGAAAATTATATCTGATGAGTTTCCATCACTCCTTGACAGTGAAGAATGACTTTGCTTCAGAAGTCATAGGAGCAAGGTGGGGTGGAGCTCAGACTAACACCAGGGTGTGGTCAAGAGAGCTGTGTGCAGAAAAACAGGCCCAGCCAGGGTGAGTGGGTGCGGGTCCTCCAACAAGAAAGAAGAGACTTCCTAAGTCAGAGAACCTCAGGCCTGAGGGGAGTTTGAGCTTTAAATCAGTGACCTAGTGACCTGAAAGAGACTGTTACACAAAGAAACTGATCTTCCCTCTCCCCGACCTCTGTCTTACTTCGGGCTGCTGTAACAGAGCATCAGAGGCTGCACAGCTTGTGAACAACAGACATTTATTTCTCCTACTTGTAGAGGCAGGAAGTCCAAGATCAAGCCTCCATCAGATTCAGTGTCTGCTAAGAGCCCACTTCCCCATCTGTGACTGACAACCTTGTCGCTGTGTCCTCAGGAGGCAGAAGGGCAGGGGAGCCCTGCAGAACCCCTTTTATAATGGCGCTGATCCCACTCTGGGTCAGGGCTCTTCCTCCTGACCCAGTCACCTCCCAAAGACCCTACCTCCTAATACCATCACTTTGAGGGTTGGAATTTCAACATATGAATTGTGGGGGGTGGGGGGGACACACACAAACTTCAGTGTATTGTATCACCCTCAGCATCAGTAGTTAAGGGGGTGCTTGGAGCAAGAAGAGGGAAATTCTAGAAATAACATTTTTTTCTTTTTACACCACTATGTATATTCATATGCAATGTATATATTATATATAAATAAAAATATTTATTTTATACACAATATAGAAAAATAAATATACGTATAAATATATTTTCTACTTTATATGTTATATGTTTATATTATGTATGTATACATATACAATATGTGCCAGGTGCCACATATATTTTATATTTATATTAGCATTTTATACATTGCACGAATGTATATTTCGTGTGTGTGTGTGTAATAAGTACCAGATGGTGAGGACTACAAGGGCCACGGCCACTCTGGCCTGGCGAGAGCCGAAGTGTATGACGTGCAAAAACGTCCTACCTGTGGGGCGATCCGAGCGGAAGCTGCCTTCTGCAGGGACTGTTTCAAGGCGTTTTATGTCTGCCAGTCCAGAGCCATGTCTGAGGGGAAGCAGCGAGAAGTTGCTCCTGCACGGGCCCTGGGACCTTCATCCAGCTTCCGTGGTCTGGCGGGAGCGCCTTCAGGGCCTGAGCAGAGGTTCTGCCCAAGGACTGGGTTCACCACGGGGGCCGCCTACGCAGACAAGGGCGTGGCCTGTGGCCAGAGCCCGGAGGACAGAGCACCCTGGCCAAGATGAAGCTGATGCTACAGACCACCGGGTACCCACAGCATGTCACTGGAGAAGGTCCTTGAGAGGAGGGACTACCAATTGACCACGGAGCTGGACCGGGGCAAGTGGAGGCCCCTCGGCTGCTCCCAGTCTTCCCAATGTCTGTTCTGCCCAGCGTTCCCGTAGCCGGAGCCACTGAAAGGATGCAGCCTCGAGAGAGCAATGGGGTCTTGAGACCGGCTAGACAACACATGTGACTGGGCAAGTTTAAGGTCTCTGTACAAACTCAAGATTCCGGCTGGCCAAGCACGGATCTACTCATCTTACGGTGCCGGAGACAAGCCTCATAGGTAAGTTCTCTTGCTTGTTAAAACTGCCCCTACCAAGTTGGAGGGGCCTGCCTCTGTCCCCCCTCTCCCTGCTGATTGCAGAGCCAGTTTCAAATTTTACCCCAGGGAACTCCTGAGGTTTTGGACCCATGCACATCCACATCGCTGCCTTAGGAGAGGGGTTCAGCTGTGCTGCTTAGCTGGTGAGCGGGCAGGGGCTGAGGTGCCGCCTGCAGCAGCTGAGGGCTCAGGGGGCCAGGGACAGCTCCAGCCTGGCCCAGGGGAAGGGGGAGCTGAGCCAGCCTGTACTCAGGACCCCCAGAGCTCGGCTGGGCCACCCACAGATGCCCAGGCCAAGGCTCTGTGGCACTGAGGGCCAAGGAGCTTCTGCAAACACTGTGGATCCCACACTCAGCTGGGACCCACCGCTACTCTGTCCAAGGAGCTGATGGAGAACAGCTGCACGGCCTCACCCTCAGCTCGTGACCGGGCCTCAGGCTGCGCTGCCTGGAGCTAGGGAGGGGCCCCCTCACCTGGGACTTCTCAGACTAGTCTCGTGGCGGCACGGTGTTGGTTGCAGCCTGTACGTGACTACACGCTGAAGGAGGTCACCTTCCATAGCCTCCTGTTTGCCGCCCCCTCTCTTTTCTTGCTGGCTCTCAACACCAAGGCCCCTGAAAAGGCCAGCAGGCCCAGGTCCTCTCCACAGGCAGCACTGTTTATAAGATGAATGCTGGACCAGGCGCCCAGGAAAGGCTAAGGCTGTCCCGACCACTTCCCTGGCCCCCACGGCCTGCTCTGGGTGTACCCAGGACCCACCCAACAGTGCTGACGGCACCGCGACCTTTGGTGCTCAGACCTTCTTGAATTTCTCCCAGATGCAGCCCCCACCCTCAATGGCCAAGGCCAGGGTGCCCACAGTGCTGTGTTGCTCCACAGGGGCGGGCAGGGCCACTACTGGGGGGTGGGGGGGTCCAGGCCCTGTGGGATCCCCCATGAAACCCCTGCCACCCAGCTCTGCAGCCAGAGATGCTTGCTTCGCTCTGCCAGGGCAGCGCCGGGAGGGGCCTTTCTGGTCACGAGTACCTGAGGGACAGTTCCCACTGGGTGGCTTCCCCCAGGGCCAGAGTGTCTAGTTGAGGACAGTGTCAAAGAGGCAGAGGCGGGTCAGAGCTGAGCCTGAGAACCTGCTCCTGGGACAGGACATGCCCAGGACCCTCGCCCAGTGTCATGGTCACCCTGCTGGGACCTCTGCCATGTCACACCAGGGCAGGGAGGCAAGGCAAGGATGGGCAGGTGGCCTGTGACCATCTGCTTCTATAAACAAAAATATTTTTAGTTAAACTGTACATATAATTAGAATTATAATAAAAGTTGACACTCAGTAAAAGCCTGTTGTGGGTTTAAAATAGGTAAGGTTGTTGACACCCTTCTATTCAAGTGATGGAGTCTGAGTCCCTTCATCTGGGTTGGGGGGTGGACTTTAGTGACTCATTCCAACCAAAGGTGAGAATAGGTCATAAAAGTGATACACCCTGTGTCTCTCTCTCCCTCTCCCCCACCCCCCTCTGTATCTCTCTCTCCCCGAGCACCCCCTCTCCCATTGCTCTGAGTGGGGGAAACAGCCACCCTGCTGTGAGGCCGTCTGGGCAGCTCTGCAGAGAGACCCACATGGAGAGGAACTGAGACTTCCCCTCAACAGCCAGCACCCGCGGGAGTGAGTCATGTGCGAGGGCCACCTTCAAAGTGGTTTCTGCAGCCGCAGCCCAGCCTTCGGGCCACCGCAGGTCCCTCCAGCATCTACTGCAGCCTCGTGAGAAACTGCAAGCCAGAAGAGCCCAGCCAGGCCGCTGCTGAATTCCTGAGCCACAGAAGGGGTGAGGGATGGAAACGACCATCGCTGCTCCAAGCCATGACGTTGGGTGGCTTTAGGTAACTCATACAAAGCCTGTGTGCGTCAGGCTTCACACGCATTAACCTATTTCTCGTAAAGCAGAACATCATATGTTACAGATGAGCAACGTGCGGCCTGGACTTATTGAAGAATTTATGGCGCGGTCGTGGGGTTAATTCACAGCCAAGCTGGAATTCATACTCAGGATAGTCCATGTAGGTCTGATGACTAGGAGGCAGGCACTGAGGACGCAGTCATGGAAACCGGCCAGTGGAGTGATAATCAGAGGGCCAGGCTAGTAAACAGGAGAAGCGTCCAATTCAGCTGGAAGGAATGAAGGAGCCAAATGGGTGAATTTAGTGGAAACTCTACAGGTCAGGTCGACCTTGAGGGTAAGGACTGAGCTCTTTGGCAAAGAGAAAAGCAAAACGGGGTGAGAAAAAGGCAGAACTAGGGAATGCTTTGTATTCTTTCAGTGGCTAATGAGAGGGTAGCCAAGAACACAGCAGGAGTCAGTCAAAGTGGAGGGAGGGTCGCAGGAAGAGCAACACAGCCGGTTTCTGTTACTGGTTGCCCTGGCAATGGGACCCCCCACCTTCTGGTAATGTTATGTAAATGAAAAATTGTATGCAAATGAAGTAACTAGTGATTTTAATGGTGCTGATGTTCACATACATCTAGTCAGCTTCGTTAGCTTCCCCTTATCAGGATGTGTGAGTACAGATTTGAGAGGGGGTTTGTTCCAGAAAAAGGATGATACCATAAAAGGGAACTGGGAGAATATGACCCATGGGCACAGGCTTGACCCCTTAGGAAGGCCTTCCAGGTACCACAGGTTTGTTTCTTTCCCCAGTACTCTGGTAGGAATCATTTTTAAGCCAGATATATTACAACTTTCTTGCCTAGTTCTTTCTGGCTTTAGTGCTGAAGGAAACACCCTGAGTCAGGGCCCGGGCCTGGCCAGCCACTCACTCCAAGGTCCAATGTAAGGGGACAGCAGCCTCTAGGTGCCCTGCTGTTTGGACAGCTCTGCCTGCTTTCACCATGTCTGCAGAGACAGGCTGCCCAGAAAGAGGGCATTTGTTTCCTAGGACTGCCGTGACGAAGTACCGCGAACTGGGTGGCTTACGGCAACAAACGTGTTATCTGAAAGGAGGCTGGAAGGCTGAACCCAGTGTGTGAGCAGGGCCGTGCTCTCTCTAGACCAGAGGCTCCTGTGGGGGGTCCTTTTGTCGCTCTTCCCAGCTTCTGGTGGTTTGCCAGCAGTCGTGGGTGATCCTCGGTCTGCAGGCATATTGTCACGTGACCATCTCCTCTGATGTGTCGTCTATGTGTCCTCTTATAAGGACATCAGTCCTGTTGGATTAAAGCCCACCCTAATGACCTCATCTTAACTTGATTATGTCTGCAAAGACACCCTTTTGCCAAGTCAGCTCACATTCTGAGGTAATGAGGGTTTGGGTTCAACATAAGAATTTGGGGGATCTGTTGCCTCTCACATGCCCCCAACGGGGGACCTGGCCTGCAACTCAGGCATGTGCCCTGACAAACTAACAGTGACCAGAGGGGAGGGGGAGGGGGTAATGGGGAGAGGAGACGGGTCAAGTCGAGGATTATGGATAAAGGACCCATGGGCAAGGACAACGGGGGGGGGGGGCGGTGGGGATTGAACATGGGAGAGAGGGTATGGGCAGGGCAGGGGAGAATAATGGGGGAGAATGGGGGGACGACTGTAATTGAAAAACAGTAAAAAAATAGAAAAAAAAGGAATTTGGGAGTGGGGTGGGGACCCACAATTGAACCCATAACAGAAAGGGAGCAAACCCCAGAGGGAATGGCAATGGGCCAAAGAAGAAATGACCCCCAATGAACAGTCTGAGTTGATTCACACTGTATGTATATCCATCTGCGCTCCTGTGACAGTCCTTCCTCCTTCGGGTCCCCACGTCCCTTGCAGTCCCTGCAGTATCACAGCTGATCTAAGAGAGATGAGCCATCAGTCTAAGAGCGTGAAGATTGGCTTGGTGCGACCCTGCTGCTGACAGAGACTTTTCCAAGTTGCCCACGTGGGCACCTGATCAGGGACCTTCAAACTTGTGTCCCTCAAGCAGCTCCTGAGTCACTCGAGCTTTGGTGAGGCCTTCACGCTGGGCGGGAGTTTCTTCAACACAGGAGACACTACAACCTAGTGCCTGGGCCCCGGGGTGCCTCGGCCCGCGAGGCAGTCAACGGGGTCCGCCGATATACCTGCAACGGATGAAAAGGGATGGGACAGGAGGCGCGAAAGAACGACAGCAAGACAAAGGATTCTGATCAAGCTGCCGATTTATTTTTGAAAATGGGGGAGTTATATAGAGGAGGACAGAGGAAGGCAGAAAGGGGAAGTAGCTTTGGTTGGTGGACCTGGGGCGTGCTCTTAGCTGGGATTGGCCAGGGGGTGCATGGTAGGCGCGTGATCAAGGCACGGATTGGTGTGTTGCCCGTGTGCTCAGGCTTAGGCACCTGCAAGGCTTCTGACCGCAGATATCCTGTTATGCACGCACAATTTCCATCGTTGGTTGCATCAGCCTGTTTCAGGCTTATCCCTGCCCCCAACACCGGGGGTGTCCTCCGGCTCCACCATCACATCTGCCGCTCAACCTTCAGGAGAGACGACAGGCAGAGGGAACATTCACCCGCAGATACTGAGGGGACAATCTGGAAACGGCATGCATCGCTCCTGGTCACACTCCACTGTCCAGAACTCAGCCACATGGTCCCCCTTAAGAGCCAGGGAGGCTGAGTAGAGCATTTTCTAGCTGGGTGGCCATGTGTCCAGTTAAAAATCAGGAATTATATTATTAAGGTAAACGGGGAGAATGGATACTAGTGGAAAACTATCTATAGGGACTAGATAAAACAAGAGGCAATATCTCTGAGTTGGAAAGGACCTTAGTTATCTTCTTGTCTGTGTGTAAATCCTTGAACCAACATGGTTAAACATGGCTTCTCACTCCATCGTGCACACCAATGGGGATGAGAAACACACACCCTAATCAGAGCTCATCTTACTGCTGAACTGTTTCCAGGCTTAAAAGGTACCCCCAATTTATCTCCCAGGAGCTCCTGCTGGTGGTTCGAGACCTTCACCTGAAGCCTCAAAGGTCACGTTTAATCTCCCTCCCACACAGGCCTCTTCACCTGGTACCTAGCAATTGTTCCTCTTAACATGTTCTCACAGCCTGCACCATCCTGGTGGCCCTCCTCAGGGGCGCCCGGTGTCTCCCTGTTTCTCTTGGAAAATGACATTCAGAGCCGGACGGGATACTCCCCTGGGATCGAGAGACGTGACGCTCACGAATCCAGTCTGGCCAAACCACGACGGCCGCAGGGAGGCCGCGACGCGCTGGGAGGCACAGCTCCCGCCGAAATGGGGCTCAGCCAGGAACCAACACTGGCGTGATGCTCCCCAGCAGTGCGTCCAGTCTACACCGGCACTGGCAGGAGGAAAGCCTGCGTCCTTTCCTACCTGTGTTTCTCATTCATATCCAGATCAAGGCTCCCCACCCCTCTGGCTCTCATTTTCCAGATCTCAAATACTTCTGGTAAAAATGTGGCAAGAGATTGTGGGGCATGATTCAGTAGGAATAGATCGTAAGCTCTGGCGTAAAACGAGCATGGATCAGATAACTGGGCCCAAAATACTTTAGGTGTGTTCATCTCCTCGGGGGTGCATGTCCTTGCTACCCTTCCTGGCTACTGTCAGGGTCACACATGTGTAATTAGAGTTAACATCGGTTTAGCGCTGGTCATGTGTCAGGCTGAGCATGGGACACCTTCCATAGGTTTTAATCTGTGCCCACCTCTGTGCAGAAGGTTCTGTTGTTGTGCACATTTTGTAGAAGGGGAAGTGGGGGATCAGTAAGTCAGAGGCATTTGCGGAATGTCACAGAGCGTGTAAGGGGCCTCCGTGCTGAGCCATACACCCAAGTCTTTCTAGCTCCAGACTTCGAGCACCCAGAGAACATTCTAGCCATCTGCTCCCTGAAACCCCACACTGAAAGCCAGAGGAATGGGTGGTTCTCGTCACCAAACAGTGACTGATGTGAGCTGCCCCTGCTCAGTAAACACGGGGTTCACACAGCCTGCACTCAGCCCTCAGAGGCTGAGGCCAAAGCAAAGATCTCAGCTCAGTACAACACTCCATCAAACTCTTGGGGATTGGCGGTTGTGACCGCTGGTGCAGCTCCATTGGCACCCTTTCCCAGAGATAGATTAGAAAGCACTAACATTTAAAGGGGCGGAAAAAAGGAAAAAGAAAACCTACCCTGAAGTGTTACTTGCTAACAGCCTTAACTTTGTAATAAATAAAGACTGCAAATGGGAGGAAAATGCATAAAATGAAAATAAGCTGAGTGAATCATGATACGCGGTACATACAGTGTATAAATATTCGTGTTAAATCACCTTTTACTCTGACTCCACGGCTCTCCTGTGTGTACTTAGAGCTGAGTGGTTTCCGTGGGTCTTAGTTACCAACACAAACTGTGTGATTTTTGTGAGGGCGTGAGCGGTAACTAGGAATGGTTAACACCAGCCTGAAACACGCTAGATCCCACTGGAAGCCCCAGAAGCTCGAGCACCCTCTCTCCGCTTGGCAAGGGAACAGTGATCCATCTCCTGGTCTTTCCCAGTCCATGGAAACTGAGCTGGGGGAGAAAAGGAGGGTGGGGGTGGTGGGGGAGACAAACCTTAATCTTAGCAACAGCAGGATCTGGTATTTTAGCTGTAGAGCTTAAAGCAAGCAAGCAAGAAAAAAAAAGCCTTGTTGAAAAGTTCAAATCTAGGTAACTGATTACTGAAAGAGTCTTTTGTACGTGTGGGCAGGGAGGGGCTTTCCTGCCTGCGAGAGACCCGCTGCCCTTCCTGCGGGGGAGGCCTGGCTGGGTTGCCAAGGGCTGGTACACACTGTCACAGCCCCAGGCGGGAAGGCCAATCAAGGGAGGTGAGTTTGCCCGGAGGCTCAGCTGGCCCCAGGGTCAACATTCCTTTCCTTCTTCTGCTCTGGCCTCCCAGGGACCTTGGGTTAAACTGCAGTCAAGTCCAATGGCCGTGATAACATCCATCTAAATGTGAGCTATTGGGATTTCCTTACAGGGACACAGAGAGATGTGCTGGAATGTCCTCACGTTACCCCTGTCTGCCCCAGTCTGGGAAAGGGAAGTGGGTGGTGTGTCTAGTTTGGGTGTGATCGTGTGTTTATACCACGTTAAGACATTGTTTGCATGCAGGAGGGATGCTACATAAATTGTTGTAGATGTAATGGCAAAACGACTTGCAAGTATTGATTAAGTATGCCTTCTTCCTATGCCTTGGAGTGAGGATGATACCGGCCAGCAGTATCCATCTCAGATGGACTGCCTGCAGATGTTCGTCAACACGTGAGAAAAACATACACAGAGACAACCAGGTCCTGTGGGGGAATAGGAACAGCAGGGCCACTCCTCACGTGGGGAGCGCCTTGGCCACCCTCTCTCCTGGAGGGCGCCATGGCCACTCCTCCCATGGGGAGCACGCCGCTTGGCCACCCTCCCTGTTGGGGAGAGGCTTTTTATTGGTTTTGTTTGCATAAGAATTCAGGTAAAAGCTCATTACTCATTGCTAGGAAGTAAGGATCAAACAATAGATAACAAGGAAGTCTGAGGGCCTATTTTGAGTCAGGGTCAAAGAGCTGTAAAACTTTAAAGAACAAACTTACTTCTTCCTTGGACCCTTATCATTCAACTGAGAGCATTCTAAATAAAGCAGGTTTCACAGGATTTTACATATTCTTTCTTAGGCCTGATCACCTGGGGAATCCGCCCTTTTCAGCACAGGGCTGCACCACCCTGTCATTGTTTCAGGCTTAGGTGGAGCAGGGGAACTAAGGCAACCAAAAGATAAGGAGATTTTCTCCCAGACGATGAGGACTCCAGCTATGTCAAAGCCGAGGAGCGAGGGTCCATCACCCCCTTTTGCTGTAGCCCTCAAAGTCCTCTCTTGGGAGCCTCCCACATGATCGTGCCTGTCTTAAGTTTTTCCCCCCTTGGGGAATCTTACCTGTCATTGGCTAACCGACCAAGCTTTGGGGTTCAGTTATGAATGAAGCAGCAGAAGCAGCACTTCTGCCAGGGAGACAAGCCTTTGTCTCCTTGCTGGCTCATGGTCCAAGGCCCCTCCCTCAGCCTTAGCCTTGGTGGGGGTTACAGCTTCTGATATCAGGCAGGGCAGTTCCCAACATTGGAGATGCAAATTCATTACATCAGCATATCCTTCATATAAAGACATAGAGCCCATGAACTTAAAACTTTCTAAGGATAGTTTTGGGTGGTTATTCCAGTTAATTTAGTAAGTACTTCCTGAAGACAAACTATGAGGTGTTTATTGAGAGCTAGTAATGCCAACACAGCTGGCATAGAGGAGAATGGAGACTTCTGAGTCGGACTAGATTCGAGTTCTGGCTCTGCCACTTGGAACTTTGAGACCTCAGGTAAAAATGCAGAAATGTTTGGTGCCTCATAGTCTTCCTCCACAACGTGGGGTAGCAATGCCTCATAGGGTGGAGGTGAAGAGTGCGAGAGAGAGCATGTAGGGAGCGTGGTAGCACAGTGTGTGGAACCAAGGAGCTCCGTGCAAGCGTTCGCTGGTATTCAACCTCAGGCGCTCCCTGCAGAGAGCGCGCAGGCGGACAGGGCGATGTGGGCGGATCGGAACATCTCAGGGTGTGAGGTCTTTCACAGGAGTGTGAACACAGTCCTCGGGAACGACAGACCCTGGGGAAGGAGAGGGAGGAGGCGACAGTGACCGAGGTGTGAGACGGACGGCCTTCCACACGGAGGAGGGGCAGCAGGAGCCGGTGCAAGGAGGTGGGAGCCTGCGGGATACTTTCAGAGAAGCTGCGTCACTCCGTGTAGGAGAACTGGGAAGTCGTTCTGTCTTCTGCTGGTGTTGGTTCAGTACGTTAGAGAATCTTTGCGTACTATTCCTGGCTCCCTGTTAGGGGTGCACTTACGGGTATTTAAACGAAAATCAATTTTGAGAGTCATTTATTGAGCACCCATGGGTCTTTTGCATGTATGATTTCATTTACTTCAAAAAACCCAAGGAAAAGAACTGTTATCCCACCTTAACAAGTGAGGAAACTGAGGCTCGGGGAAGTGATGTGGCCCATCCAAGTGCACACCATCAGGAATAGATGGAACTGAGGTGCAAACCCCACCTTGACTCATGAACTTCAAGGCTGTGCTTGACCCCCCTGCCTCTACTGAAGCACTTTACTTCTGTGGGCCCCCTGCCTTGTCCCCCCCCCCGCCAGGTTCCTCCATGTCCTTGACCTTGAAGATCATGGGTTTAACAATCAGACGGGTCTCTCTCTTCCTCCCATCCTGATCTTCCAAAACTTTCTCTCCCATTTCACACCAGAGAGCTTCCCCACCCAAAACACAGAGATGGGCAGCAGGAGGGTAGGCTGCCTTCCTCAGGCAAAAAGACTCACCTGTCCCCTGTATCTGTGTGGATCTACGGCGAATCCCTGTGATGTAAGGGAGAATGTATAGAAATCCATAGACATCCAGGTAACATGACTTATTTATGCTCACACGGAAAGTTAAGGCAAAAGAAGGACCCTGTGTCAAGTCTGTTAACACCACGGTTAGGAACTGACCTATTTCTGAGTTTGTCTCTTTGACGGTGAGCACTCACGTCATTGTCGTCCGCTCAACATCCCATACATGCCGCGTCTTGGCAAGTTGAGCCCCCATTTGCTGCCGCTCCAGTGACCTAAAGAACTCTTACTCTGTCTAGAAACATTACCTTAGGGATGAGTTGTTTAACTCCCATTCCCTCCATAACAGCAGTGCGCACACACTACCAGAAATGGCAAACAAAAGATGACAGGGATGCAGGGAGGGGGATGGGTTGGAGGAAGTATTTAAGCATCCTTCAGGAGAAGAGAAACAAAACTTAATCTTCTTTTTATACCAAAGGGAGCACACGCTCTTCATTACCCGGGCTGGGGTGGGGACCACATGTATAAGCCTGTTATTCCAGCGAGGCCCTGTTTCATCCAGGATGGGTGGGTGTGGGCATCCACAGAAGAGTGGGAGGAGGGGAGGGAGCGTGAATGGGAATGGGGTGTGTGGGGAACCAGACTGTTTTCATAGTCCAAAGTCACAGCCAGGACTCCTCAGCAATCCCGCTGATAAACACACCCTAACTGCCGACGAAGAATCGAAAAAAGAACTAAAGCACCCCTTGATGGCAAACCAGAACCTGTTAGCTGGAAGTGTTGACACCAGGGTCACTGGCAAATGTTTCCTCGTGGGCAGCAGGGGTGCCGGTGAAGTGCCTTGTGCGCCCAGACAGATAGGAGCCAGTCAGGAGCCAGTCCCACCAGTTAATGGAGTGCTCCTGAGGAGTAGCTGCCCGTCTAGCAGAATTTCTAAAACAAGCTGCAGCTGCGCCAGCTAAGGCCCCTGGGAAGTGGGGGCAAACTCTCTCCAGCAGCAGGAAAGCAGGATGTGAGGCATTGCCATGGCTACCCAGCCAAGCCAGCCTCAAAGACTTTCAGGAATCTCTGCTATTTGTGCGAACCAGATAGCTTCCCCCAAAGGCCGGAATTCCTACACTCTCCTGCTGTCCCGCTCCACTTTCCCTCACTCCAAACAAAAAGGCAGGAGAGGACCCTTCCTCTCTACTTGTGCTGGGGACCCGCACAGATGCTCAGCTGGAACGCCTCCCTCAGATGCTCAGCATAACGGAGGCAGGCCAGCGACTTCCATTTGCCACAAATCCCGTATATTCACTCACAGGTCACAACGTGGGCTGATGTTAGTGTGCTCTTAAACTCCCAATGGGACTGGAGGGAAAACTAGACCCTCATTGATGTGAATGATGTGCCAATTAGGACTCAAGTCTCTCTTCTCTGGCTTTCCTGTGTTCTGTTTTCCCAACATGATCTCAGAGGGAGGTGAGCGACAGGGTCGTTTAATCGCTATTATATATTTGCCACGGAGACACCCAGCCACTTCACATTGGGGCCAGCGGGGGATGTTAGTTCTGCGGGGTTTTTTTTCTTTCCAGAAAATAAGCGAAATGTGTAGATCAATTTAATAAGGTTATGTTTTGGAAAACTATAGAAAGTAAATTAAAACTAGCTTCAATTCCTATTAAAACCAGGCTTTCGCGACCAAGAAACAAGTAAAAAATACCCAAAAAATAGTCTGTGAGGTTTTTTTGTTCAGATGGTCCCCAACGCCATCTGTTTGTGCACATGTATTTCATATTTGTGATTTCTGGCCAGCACATCTTCATTACTCCAGAAGAGATGCAACCTTATTCTCGGGGTGATGACGTCTCCACACTGACTCCTCCTACAACCTCTATCCAAATAGGAGCGTCTGGTGGGAGGGAACCGCTAGATACAGCATGCCGACTGCTTAGACTCAGGATGGGCATCTGACCTACAATGGACCAAGCAGGGCTCTTCCCTGTGACTCTCAGAATAGAATCAAAAGGAAAAAGACCCTTTCGGGTGGGAAGCTGAGAGAGTGATTCCTGGAGCTGCGGGAGGCTGTGGTTCCGGCCTTTGAGGAAAGCATGTGTCTGAAGGAATGGAGATGACTTGCAGAAGCAAAGCAAAGACATGGTAGAGAGAAGGACCCCTGCGGACATTCAAGCCCTTGGTTTGAGGTGGTTGTGGCAGAGCCACAGTAATCGGCTCCAATAAATTATGTTTCCTTGTACACACGACCTGGCGCAGTCCCCTCCCACACCGATTTGGGTCTCGGCCACGTGACTTGAGTTGGCCCGTGGGGCATCAGCAAATGTGATGGAAGCAGAGACTTGGAAAGTACTTATGCGTTGGGAGCTGCCCTTCCTCTCGCTGCTCTTAGAACATCATTACCAGAAGCAGCCCAGGCTCAGCTGCTGGAGAAAAGCAGTCCGGCCAATAGCCAGCTCCATTTGCCAGACATGCATGAAAGACCACCATACTCCATTTGGCCCCCATTATGCCACATGATGGACACCAGAGATCAATAGATGAACTGTCAAGCTCAGTCCAGCCCAAACGATGACTCACAGAGTCATGAGCAAGTAAAAGGGCGGTGGTTTATCTCACCAAGTGTTAGAGTTACCTTCTTCCCATGGGAGCAGGGAGGTCTCCCCAGCAAGTTGTTCACTGTTGGGTAAAAAACCAGAGACAGCCTTTGACCATGTCATCAGCGCTCTAGGAGGTCATCACATTCAAAACCAATCATTCCCTCAGGGGAACCCATTCAGAAACCAGGTATAAGACAGACACTTGACTATAGTTTTTTTTTTTTTTTTTTAGTTCATTGTTTCAGATAAGGAATCCACATCCATGATTAAAAGATGCAAACAATATACAAGAGGGTATTATGAAAAATTATTCTTTTCCCTGCCTCTGGCCCTTAGATCCCTATTCAGAGGCAACCATGCTTACCAGCTTTTTGGATAAACTTCCAGAAATATTCTATACAGGAAAAAAATTAAGGCAAAAAAGCAAGAATATAGATAGATATTACATAGCTATAGATATAGATATAAGACATATATAGGTTATATGTAATATATATAATCTTTGTTTTCTGCAAAATGTAATATCACAACACAGAGGGAAACTTGCTAATGAGAGACCTTAATAATCTATAATGTCCCATGTAGGGGAAGGTGGAGAGTTTTGATGATATGATCTGCAATGTAAAAGAATCTTATCCTGTATTTCTTGTGTCTCCGGCTAAACACACACACACTCTCTTGATGACTGTATCCACGTGGGCACACACATGCATGTATGTCTGCCTTGCTCTGCACACAAATGTGACCATGTCCATCTTCAGGGATCATGTTCTTTATCACACCAACCTGGTTACGCCATCCTAGACGGGACTTGCAGGTGCTGGGATGGACTGCCTCTGGAAGGCCTGGTGCTGGAGACCGGCTCCCTGCTCACCTCTCTCATGCTCAAGTCTGTGCTCAGTTTTTGGAGAGACTCACACTTGATGTTGCTCAAGCCTTAAGAACTCAGTTTCCCAGATATGTCCCTCCTCCTCCTGCACTCCTGACGCCCACTGACAAGCAGCCTGTGGGGTCTCGGTCCATCACCCCCTATTGTACAGATGAGGGAAAGGGGGCCCAGTCTTAGGCTCAGGAGGCCCCAGAGGAACACGGACACTGTATAGTCTGGAATTTGTTCTCCAGCACTAGCTCAGGCAGAGTGAGCTGCATGGTCTAACGCAGTCATAGGCTTGAACCTTGGCTTCTCTACATAACAGCTGTTGTTCTCTTGGTTCTGGAGCCTTGGTTTCAGCACCTGAAAAGTGGGGTGATAATAGTTACATATAGAATAATTCAAATTATAAAAATATATGCAGAACACAAAATCATGTATATTGTCCAAATAATAATAATTTTCAAAATTTTAAGTTGCATACCTGTGTATCTTAAAGAGATTCACCCAGAGAGCTCTGGTCTTCTTTCTTATGTCTGTGTTACTAGCACATGTAGAGAAGCTCATGCATGAGGGATACACAGATCATCAAACAGTGCCTTTGTCCTCCAGAGGAGGAAGGTGCGACAGAGACAGACAGCCCCCCAACCGCCACTGCTCCCTGAGGGCTCCCTTCGGGGAGCTACACAAGAAACTCTAGGGACAGAGAACACTGATCTACCTGATGTGGACAACAGAAAGGGCAGAGCCAGGCCCAAGGTGGGTGAGACTGCTGGACCAAAGCCAGTCGTGGGCTCAAATGGAAACATACATTTCCTGGCACATTTCCTCAGTCATGTTCAGGGGTGGTCGTTACTCGACACCACCCCAGCTTCTCTCCAGAATTTTCCAAATACTATAGCCAGTGCCGTGGCCACTTTTAGTTCTAAGCTTTGAAGCACACAGGAACACAAGAGTCCCCCCCTCTGCACCCAGGCATGTCCTTCCACCTCTAGCTGACCTCTAGATGAAGTCTCAGAGAGACAAGTCTCTGAGGATCAATTGTGGAGCACACGGTTTGGCAACAGGGCAGGGGATCTTTCCTGACTTGTGCAGATAGGGGCTTACATCACAGCAGGAAATTTGTTTACCCTTATCTTAGCACACAAGAACAAATTATCCCGCCCCTGTTATAAATCCAGCAGTCCTGCATCTACGGCTGGATTTCCGCATAAATCTCCAGCAAACTCTACTTGGCTGACTGTGTACTTTTGCTGGCCTCCTGCGCCAGGATTCAAGCTCACGGAACTGTCAGTGTCGTTGAAGGACTCGCTGGCTTTCACCTGCACAGATAATGGAAAAAAAGAAGGAGAGCTTCCAGGGCCGTGGCTGCCACAGAAACCTCACCGTCCAGGGCATGGATCCCGGGTGTCCTCTCCCCCAGCTGTGTCACCGTGGCTCCATCGGCCAGAAGGAACCACCAAGTCCCAGGGAGATCTGCCCTGGACAGCCCGGGGCACCAGAACTTTGGTCTCAGGGCCTCTTGTAGACTCGCCGAGTTCAGGATGGTTAGTACACACAGATAATCCTGAGCGGGGTGAGGAACCAGGCCAAGTGGGTTTTATAAATGGATTCAGTAGCCACTTACCATATTTTTCAGACCATAAGACGCACCTAGTTTTTAGAGAAGGAAAATAGGAAAAAAAAAATTTTGGAGCAAAAAATGTGGTAAAATATTTAATAACATAAATAACATAATATTTCACTAATGTATATGTAAACAGAACTTAACAGCAGCATTAACAACCATTATTCCTCCCAAATGGGTGTGGGGGGGTATGTCTTATAGTTTGAAAAATACAGTAAATAACTGGGATCAGGCAGAAGAAGGGAAACCCTGCATACAACTAACATAATGTAACCAGTGAAGTAAACATCATTGGCCAGGATGCCTAGGCTTCAACAACAGGGATGGGCTAGGGTATTTTTTTTTTAATCATTGACAATAACAAGGATGCCTACGGAGCCCTTACCTTGCTATGCTAGGCTCCACCGAGCCCAGGCTCCACGGACTGCTTTCATCCAGCCTTACCCCACCAGGTATACTTTACCTCCACGTGCTCACAATATCCTGGAGAGGGGGCTACTGTTAAGATGAGGACACTGAAGCACACAGAGAGAGGTTCAGTGATTTGCCCAACATGGCACAGATAAATGAGACAGTGCTTGATTAATAGAGGTGGTTAGGCTTCAGGACCTACGTTCTAAATCAGTGCTTCCTGAGCATTAATGCACAAGAATCTCCTGGTGATCTGGCGAAAGTGCAGATTCCAATTCAGAGGTGGGAGATGGGACATGGATTTCCTGAGATGCTGCATTTCCAGCAAGCCCAGCTCCCGGGTGAGGCCCACGCTGCCAGTTCAGAGCTCACAGCTGCAGATGCAGGTGTCAGTCTGGCCCAGCCTGGTCAAGGGCAACGTGAGCACCTCTGTCTGTGCACCAACAGCTTGTTACCTATCCACAGAGCAAGAACAAATATCGGGAGTGGGCCGCTAGAGACTTTATAACTATTTGACAGTTATTTCATATCTGCCGAATCTACGACCAATAATGAACATGGGGCTTGTACCTCATTTTGTTATTTTTACTTTCTTCTTCTAGTAACTTATATCTATGTTATTTTACAAAGTTATCAGTTCACCAAAAGTTGGAAATGATACATAAAACAAACAAAACAAGACAGACTGCCTGGTCCCTCCCCACAGAGCACGTGAAGCTCACTTCTCTAAACTTCTGCACTCTACTGGCTACCCACAGATGGGGAGTCTAGGGTCCTGGGTATGTGCATGTGGGGGATGCCCCTACCTCAATTCCCATTTCCTGGAGGTTCTACTTCCTTATATTTTAGGGTCTTCTTGCATATCTAGCCCCAAGAGCAGGTAGAGACTGCCATCCATAAAACTCAAGTAATACTCATGCTGGTTTGCCCCTTCCAACCAAGTCTCAGAACCTCCGCCTAGTCACTCAGCCTCTCAGAGGCCCCCTCCCTTTCCTCTGCAGACTAAAGCCCATCCACTGCGTGAAAATGGGGATGAAATTATAAGCATGCAAAGGGCTTAGCACAACACCTGGAACAATCACTGATCAATCAATAAAGAGCCAGTACAATTGTCACAGGGGGGCACAGGTAACCAGGTTCTTGGTGATCGGGACAAAGAATTGAAATGAATACACAGAGTTTGTGGCAGAGAACATGGGAACAGGCCAATTCAAAGTGGAGATTGACCTCATGGGCTGGAGGGATTTTATTCTTACAGGGCAGATCCTTCCTGGCTAGTTTTGACTGGCTTTTATTGTGCCTGTACAAGTAGTTGTATTACTTTAAAGCTACTGCACATGTGGTCTCCCATGATTTTCCCTGATTGGCCACTGGAGAAGGAGGTCCCACAATGTTACCGAATGGAGCCCCTCTTCTCCTGGGGTCCCCCTGTACTAGGTTTGCCTTGCCTACCACCAGGGAATTATAGCTTTCCATGTCAGAGATTGGTGAAAAGGAAAGGAATTATTTATTCAAAAGTTATACAGACTTAAGAGTAATGACTTAAGGTCTTCATTAAAATCCCAAAGTCCCTTAAAACACCCACAAACACACACAGTCCTTCCTTCCCCCCTTTGCCCGGTCTGAGATACCATATCTCAGGAAAAGAAATGGAAGTCTGTGGCTCAGGTAGCTCCTGGTTCTTCCCAGCAATCCGTGCTTGGCTGGCAGCCCTCCCTTGGTTCCCAGCATACTCAGCTGTGTCGCCACCATGATCTCCAGTTCTTAGTCCAAAACGGACTAAGCACCTTCTTGCTGGTGTGGCACCTTCTCCTGGCCCACCAGCAAGAGTCCTTTCACCCCTTTCCTTCCCACAGCGTCTCTGCGGCGTCTCTCCTGCATTCTTCCAAACTGCTAAGAAAGGGTGCTGCATCGCTGCTACATCTTGCTTTCTGGCTTCCTAAGCCACGTGGGGATTCTCATCACAGCTGCCGCACCTGGGTTTAAATCCCACTGCCAATCTTCCTCTGCAGCCCCATTTCTGACTCTTCTCACAATTGGCTACACTTGGCCAACATTCCCGTATTTTCCCAGCTTTTCTGGGCTGCCACAGTAAGTCCAGGCAGGTGTGGCCCTGTGGCGTGGAACCAATCATCTCCAAGCTGTTTCACAGGCTCTGTAACCTGGGGGAGTTGCCTCCCAGTTACATCCTGGGTGGAAGTCACTCCCATCCCCCTGGCTCAAAGCAGGGCCACAGCTACTTAACATATCTATGAAACCAGTTAAAGGTTATAGATATGTTAAATGACTGTTCTAGAGGTTATCTGAAAAACTGTTGCTTTGCAAAACAACTCTCAATGGCCCTGCTCCATGTGTCCCAACCCCCAGTTCAGACTTGTGGGGGTGAGGACTTCCCATATTTTTAATATTTCCTGGACACCCTGAGTTGTGAACCCCATTACAAATCTTTCTTTTCAGGGCCCCCTGGCTGTACCCCCTTACACAATTATTATTGGGGAAAAAAAATCTGCAAAATATCCCTATCAGGTATTCATGGTCTCCATCAACACTAGAGGGAAAAATTTCAAGAAAATGTTCCTGACACTCTTCTAGGCACTGGGAAGGCAAGCTATTGTGCATCTCTCAAAAAATGTATATTAAATTAATTTCTTCTTCAACTTGGAACAGTCGGAGCCCAATTTTTTACAAAAGTCTACAACTACAGTGAAATTTTAATTTAAACCACTAGGCAGAATAGTGCCCCAAGGCGCTGCAAGATGTCTGATCATCGAGCAAAAATGTAATTATGTTCATTCTGCTCCAGAAACTTAGGCAGGTGGGCGAACTAACAGAGTTTAGAAAGATTTTCAATAACAAGGGATGAAACAAGGCAGGTTTTGCTTAAGCTTCAGTTAAACAGAAATCCAGTTAACCGGAGACCTTTCAGGGAAGTGCTCCTAGTTAAGGCTGTTAGATTCTTCCTGCAAGTCATTTACATAAAGACTCAGGAGGCAGGACCCCCTGGGGCCTGTGGACCATGGGAGGGAAGGGGCTGAGGTCAGTGTTAGGGAATGTTCGAATGTTTGTCTAGTTGGTCATGACTTGGGCAGGAATGCCCAAGGGTACTAGGGTACTAGGTGGGGGAAACTGACCCGGTGGGAATGGGAATCTTTCTGACCTTGCCAAGAGGGCAGACTTCCTCCGGCTTAGGTTGGCGCTGTGTTCCAGGGCCTGCAGGGATGTAGTGACTCGGCACAGCACACGGCAATCCAATTTCTTTATCTTGCTTGGCAGGTCCCCAAAGACCTAATGACTCGGACCCTCCCGCTGTAATGCATTCACTTGTCAGATTAGCAGAGGTTCCTAAGTTGTTTCTTTTTCCTTCTCCCTGGGCTATCCTGAGATAAAAGTTCAGGTTCCTTTCCCCAGCAGGGCTTTCTTCTGCCAGTCTGGTTCTGCAATCAGTATGAGCGAGCTAAACTCTAAGAAACCTGGCTGGAACCATTGGGGTAGCTGCTCTGGGTGAAGCGTGCCTCACTTAGAGGAGAAGGAGGAAAAAGAAACCGTTATGGCTGCATTTGGGCTACCAAGAAGCTCCTTCCTGTGGTTTGTGACATCTGTGTGACAAAGAGTGGCTGGGGACAAGGTGCCGTATCTGGGGGTTGGGGGTTGGTTTACACTCAAATCTGCCCAGGTCCATATCCTGTTGGCTGGCTGACTTACCGGCTCCCTGATAGGGACAAGTCACTTTTGACATTTCGTTTTCCCCAGCTATAAAATGGGTGTAAGGATAACAACAAAACCCGCCCTGAAAGCTTGTGAGGAGGGTCAGCCAGGTAATGATGACAAATAGTTAGCACAGTACCTGGCCCAGAATAAATCCTCTACTATCTCAGAGACAAGGCCTCATCTATTTGCTGGTTTACAGCAAAGAGTAGTATAATCTGCTACCCCAGTATAGGCACTTGGGCACAGAATTACTTTGAATGGAAGGCAATTAAGAAGCAGCAGATATTAGAAAAGCTCTCTGCCCTCGCCTGGTCTACTTGAAAACAGAACATAAACTCCCCCTGGTTAAGGTGTCCCCTACCACACTGCCTGCACCAGGAAGGGGACAACAGCTTTATCATGAGAGACGAGGTGGCCTGAGAGAGTTCTGTATACGCAAGCCTTACTGCAAACTTTACTGACTGGCCCTTACCTACTGTTCCTCTCCCCGTATATTGGCCTTCTCACAATCGACCACCAGTAGAAGCTCAAAGTCCTTTTCTTTTGTCCTGCCACTTCTCTACAAAAGCATTGTTCTTTGCTGAGATGCCACATTTATATGCCACACATATTTAGGGAACTTCATCATTCATTTTCCCATCTGTCAACTGAGAGCAATCCTACACCATGAGAGCTATGGTGAGGGTGGGTACAGACGACCCACCAACAGCCCTTACATGTTCTCATTGAACTACGATTTGTTGAGCCTAGCATGTGTCCGAGCACCATTGTAGGAGCTGGGGACGCCTCCACGAACAAACAGGGACCCCTGACTTCGTAGAGCTTGTAATCTATTTGGGAGAGATGATAAACAACAGTGAAGTAATAAGTTATGGAGAATATTAAAGATGATGAGTCCAGCAAGTGATAGCAAAATAGAGCAGGAAAGGGGACTCATGTATGTAGGACACTCGGACACTCGGAATTTGAAATGGGGTTCTTAGGAAAGGCTCACCAAGAATAACATCTGAGTCAGCAGGTAAAGATCACACCAGGAAGGAGCCCGGGGAAAAGTGTTCCAGGCAGAGTGGGCAGAGAAGGGCAAGGCCCTGAGAGAGAAGCGTGCCCACCACGGGGGAGGAAGGGCGAGGGCCCCTGTGCCTGCAGGTGCGAGTGGGGGGTGTCAGCGGGGAGTGGGAGAACAGGGGCCACGTACTAATCCTGACCAGCTCAGGGGAGGCCTGGCTGGCAGCCTGACAAACTCAGGGTTCTAAAGTAACCAAACAGGACGGTCTGAAATTAAAATTGATTAACTAAGAGCAGGCCATGGTGGGTGGGTGGGTCGTCCTGTCCTAGATCGGTATCTTCCCCTAATCAAGGCCAATCTTTACTTCAACGGAGCCTGTCTGTTGTCCTTTTGCATCTAAGATAACACGCCTTGGGAATGTCAAGATAATTTCCCTCTTCCAGACCCCTCTGGGCATAATCTCCCACCAGGGTAAAGACGGCCAGAGCCCCTCCCTGTTATCTTGTTCCCCAGAACACCATCTCTGGGTGCCGTAAATGTTCATTGTTCACTGTGCTTTACCCACCAAAGTAAAGGAAGTATGTGTCTCTCCATCGTACGTTTTATCCAGCCCCAGATTTCCCCGCTTTGCTTTCTCCTGCCTCCCTAATCCATCGCCAGTGCATTTCATGTAACCCCCTTATGTCTCCTCTTTTGATTGTAATGTATAACATAAAATGTTAAACTGCCATTCTCTGGAGCATTTCTGGAGCTGTTGAGAGTTGGCTTGCCGGGCAATTGTTGTCAATTTGGTTCAAATAAACTCACAGAAATTCTCTACAGGTTTGATTGTTTCTTACATTGACAGAGGTAATGGGGGAAGCCTTTTACCTCGTGGGGTTATTTTAGGGACGTTGGCCTTCTCCAAGGGAGATGCAGAGAGCCATGGAGGGTCTGAGCAGAAAAGTGACCTGGTGTGGCTCCCAGGATTGCTGGGGCTGCTGTGTTGTGGGTAGACTCTAGTGGGGAATGCCATGGACCCAGGCCTGTCGAAGTGGTTTGGGGAAACCTGCGCTGAGCAAGGCCGTCTTCCTCACTCACGAGGAAGCATGGAGAACGCCCAGCAAGAAAAGGAGGATAGGTTTGCTCTGCTGAAGCTTCTCTCATTATTGACAGCCTTGTCTCTTCTCTGAATATCTCACCTTCCTTTCTTGCCCAAGACCTGCAAAATAAGATTCTTAGAATTTAGGTGGTTTTTTTTTTTCTTGAAATCCCTACATTTGGATTTGCAGATATGCCAATATTTGGATTTGTCGAGCTGTAATTTAAGCCGGTCTCTCCCCTGGAGCCGCTTGGTGAAATGCATCTTTCATGAGGCTTTGCAGGAACCCAGCTACACGCTCAGACTCCTGAGCACAAATCAAACTCTGGTTCAACATCAACAATGTGATGTCAGGGGCCTCCTAGAGCAGCAAGCCTCCGGGAGGGACTGGCCTCAGTGTGTTCCCACCGGTGAGCCCTCTCCCAGGAAAGGATTAAAAGCTGCCTTACAGTGGACCCACAGGACTAATGCACGGAGGGCTGATGACCGGCGGTGGGCAAAAGCTCCAGGCCCCTCCTGGTGCTATCTCCTGGTCACCCTCACCCACGGGGCACACCAGCTCAGCCTTCTTGGGAGAGCTTGCTCTGGTGATCTGAGGGAAAAAAGCAAAATAAAATACAGATGCCAAGGGGAAGGATGCCACTCAGCCGCCTCTGGGCTCCCTCCCTCAACTGGAAGTTCTAGAAGAATCAGCCCAAGAACAACACTCTTCATGCAGGTTTCAAGGCCCAAGATAGGCGGGCGGGCTGGCTGGCGAGAGGAGCTGCAGGCCAGACTTCTCAGAGGGAGAGAGGCTCAGGCCGCACCTCCTGGAAACAGAACAATTAAAAAACACTTTTTAAATTGTCAAAGCAGCTTGCAACATTGATTGTCTCTTTTATTGTCTGGCCCTTTTATGCGGTGACTGCTGTACATGTAACTTCACCTGGAAGTGGGGGTCCCTTGTGAGAGTGAGATCTGGACAAAAACACCCGACTCTCCTGTTCCCCTCTCCCTGCCCTGTCCTACCCCCGCAATGCCCCCAGCTCCGTGTGCATGAAGCTCTTGGTTGAGGGAAGGCAATGACCCAGTGACCGGGATAGGGAGGCACTAGGCAGGGCAGCCAGCTGTCTCAGTTTCCTAGGATGTGGGACTTTTCGTGCTAAGACTAGGATAGTCCCAGGCAAACCAGGACAAGTTGGTCACTCTACATCCAGAAGACATACCAGCCCCCCGACCGGCGTCTGGATGAACCCACAGGCTGGTGCTCCTGGGTGGTGTGACGCAGCGTGAGATAGGGATTTGAATCCAGCAGGATTCACATCTCTGCGCTTTTGTCTTCTCAGCTAGGAATGTCGAAAACAGGATTGGTAGGATCTAGTTAGAGGCTGCCCACATCACACGGTTATCCTTTTGCTACCACAGTAAAATCATCATCTGGCTCTTACGTGGTGTCTAAATAATGTGGGACAACTACACCGCCTTTAGGATTTACAAGGTGCTTCCGTACACACTGTCTCCTTTCAGAGACTGGAAAAGGAGGCCTGGATGGAGAAGAGACAGCTCCAAGGTCATGCCCCTGGCAAACAGGACTTCAGTCTGGGGCATCAGTTTCCGTTCTGCTACCTCTCACCTCCTAAGGTCACAACAAAACCCCAGCAGGGGGCAACAGAAGCAGGGGAGTCTGGGAGTTCCCTGATGAGGAAGGTGTGGAGGAACCTATTTCCCAGCCAGCCCACACAGCTACTGCTGCTGCCATGAACCTGGGGCCCAGCCTGAGGAACAGGCCGAGTTCCAGATTCCTCATCGCATAATTCTGCCCTTGTGCTCCTGTTTTGTACATTCTTAGAGGCAGCCATCTAGACCAAGATCTCTACCACACTGGCAGGTTCAGCGCCCATGTCAGGTCAGGTAGAAATGCCACTTCTTAATCATTCCCCACTGCCCTGGACAGGAATCCTGTGAGTCACTAACTGGCATTCAACCCTTATTTTTATTGAGTGCCTTCTCTGAGGAGGTGTGTGGGATTTGACACTTGGGTCACTGATACAGGGACAATATGACTTGAGAATTCAAATCCAACTAACATTTCTTGTCTGAGTGGCTGCTCTTGGGAAAGGTGCCTTCCCAGGCTTTGTCCTTTGCTGGCTAGGCTCCTGCCCGCCTCTGAGGCCTGCCTCCTCTCTCATTCATTCCCCGCAGGGCAGCCAGAGTGCCAATCTTAAAACCCCGAAGCTTCTCCACCTTCCTAACTGCAATTACTTGAAGAAAAGGAAGGGATTACTATAGGTGCAGGTAAGCTAACATAGTGATTCTAGTTCTGACAAGAATGTCTTTAACCACAGCCCTATATAGTTATAACACCCAGTTGTTTGGAATACAGTGCTGCATTAGGGCCAGTCCAAAGGTTATTTGGCCCTGTTTTGACATCCAAAGGCTTGAGGGGCAAGAAGGCAAGGCACTTCCTCTGGAATGGCAGCTCCGACTAGTTTAAAGTGGCTTTGCTTATCTTCTTTTTCAGTGTTTTTCCTTATTAGATCTTTTACCCCAGAGTGCTGGCTGTGAACTGTCATACTACTGTACTACTGAGTCAAAGGGATTCTTGCATCACCAACCAACATACGCAGGGGCCTTCCCCAGCTGCCAGTAGCAAAGGTTTCCCGGTCTAAGAGACATGGGGTAACTGCCCACTGCCTTCCTAAGCCTAAATCTTGGCTGTGGAATGGGTACCTACAGGAGCTCACAAGGTCGTGGCAAGTACCGCGTGGGTAACAGCAGCCCCCAGAGCACTGTTGTGAAAAGGTGGGATGTGGGGATTCATCTGGTCACACTTGTTTAGGGCTGGTCAGACGATACGCAAGTAAATTCAGCCTGCGAGGAAGTCTCTTTTTGGTCTAACTTATACTGTGATCTCAGACTTGCTGAAGGACGAACTTCCATTACAGCCCGGCTAATATATCGAGTGTTCGGGCTCAAAAGTACGTAAGTAGATTGATTTCCCCCTCCCCCTCCATCCACACTGAAAAGGATCACGGCAGTGTTCGTATATTTGTTTCCACTGGTTGGTATATACACTGACTAAGTAATAGTGTTACCTGGAAAAACTTAGTCAAAAGAAAGTGATGGAAAACAGGGTAGAGGAGGTCTTGAGTTGCATTCTTAAATAAATGCAGCAGGAATTAGTTAGGGTGTCCCAGTGAAGACCTAAGTTTGCCTATTGTCCACCCTCCACCTCCACTCAGATCTATGACTTTTTCAAAGACAACAATAAAAAAAGGAACACTTTGGTAGCCTCTATCTTAGGTACAAAATACAAGCCAGCATGGAGGGGGAAGGGAGGAAGTGTCCCCTTGTGGAGGTTAATAGGCAATACTCCTCTCCTTCTGTAAAGCACTCTGTCACTTCCTTCTGTAACTCGGCAGGGAGGAAATATATTCACCAGGGGCCTCGGCTAATTTGTTCTTAATTTAAGGACATTTAGGCAATTTCTGCGTCCCTCACAGCCAAGAAAAACAGAGCTGAATACTTTCTTTCACTGCCAGGCCAGCTAGTAACTCAAAACAATGGAGATGGTGAAATCGACTTTTGCTAACTTCGGGGGGACATCAGTGAACCCAGAGAGGGTCTTGGGGGTAAGCCAGTAACTAAGTCTTCCTTCTGTTTTATGTTGTGTCCTTTCTGTGAATTTTTTCCCCCTACTGGAAAGTTTCACAGCACTCATCCTGGACATACCTCTAAACTGGCACACTTTTCTAGCTGTTCCACTCAAAAAAAAAAAAAAAAAAAAAAAACTTTGCTGTGAATATTGGCAAGAAATATGTTCCAGGAAGGAAAAGACGTGCGTTTGCTTCCTAATGACTGCCCCTCCCTCTCCAGGTACTCGGGCAGAGAGGCAAAGGGAAAGAAAACAAACAGCACACTTACTCCCTCTCCCATCTCTACACTGGCAGGTGGCTTTAGCCTTTCAACTTCTTTTGAAAGCTCACAGCTCGGAAAAACGCGAACTGAGCAAGCAGAGAGGTCCCCACAGCAGGCCCAGGCTCTAGGAAGGCGAGCGAGTTCCCAGGGGCCGGGGCAGACACCCGTGCTCGGAACGTCAGTCAGCGCGCGCGTTGATGATTTACCAGCTGGATTTAAACCTGCTGCGGCGTGGGGGCGTGGCCTGGGCGGAGCTCCGCGGGTCTGGTGGGCCAGGCGGGGCGGGTATCCCAGAGGCACTGCACCGCGTGGGAAAGACCCGGGTTCCGGGAGCGAGCGCCTGTCTCTTTAAATGCTACGGGCTGCGCTCCCGCCCCGGGAGCCCGGAGCCGGATCTACAATCCCGTTCCTCCCGCTCCAGCGCTTGTTGCTCGCCGGGACCGAGCTGGAGCTGGCGCCACCAGGCAGCCAAGCTGCTTCCTTCTCCTCCTTCTCGCGCCCCACTTCCCCCGAGAGCCGGTGGAGGGGGAGCGGCAATACCAGCAGAAGGGAGGAGGTGCGGGGTGAACAGACATTGACTCCCACTTTCAAAGCTTGAGACTGTGTAGCCGAGTGGGGCAAGACATGCATCGCTCCCCTCTGTCCAGGCTCGCAGCCGCCCGCGCCAGGAGAGGAAGGACTGTGGAGCCCACACCTGCAAACTCGTCCTAGAAGTCTCAGCGTGCGGCGGGGGCCTCCTCGGTGTTCCCCAGGGCCTCCACCTCTCCGCGGGTGAGTTTGCGCAGGTAACCCGAGCTAGAGGGCACGCGCGCGGGGGAAAGGCGGGGGAGACGGAAGGAGAAAGAGCCGCAGGTGTGCCAGGTAAGGTAGCTCACCTGCTAGGACCTTGCTACGCAGTCCTCGCTGGTTTCCTAGGGAAGGAGGCTTGGGGGTTGGGGATCGTCTCAGGGCTTAAGTTAGGGCCGTAGGGTGGAGGGGATGTGAGGAAAGGAGGGACTGGAGTAAAGTTTTTCTTACCCCTCCTGCCTGGGCTTGGCAGGTGGGGCACTGGCGGAAGCCCTAGGAGCTGCTGATGCAATGGACTTTGGCCCGAGCGAGGTGAGGGCGGGGTGGGGGGTGGACTTGGGATCGCCTGTCCTGCTGAGACAGTGACCCTAGGGGTGGAGAAATGAGGGAAGGCTCGCTACGTGAGACCCCTCTTAGAATGGCTTCTGGTGCTCCACCCAAACCTTTCTTCCGCCTCTTAACAAATCGTCCTTTACACGGAGGGGCTCCTATATGGCTTCCTTGCCTTCCTCTTCCAACAGGTGGTCTCAGCCCCTGTCCGGGGACCAGTGCCAATGACCCTAGTGGTGGTTTCGCTTTCTCTCCTCTCGGCGGTGTGAACGTGTCTCCGCAGCGTGATGGGCAACCAGGTGGAGAAACTGACCCACCTAAATTATAAGGAAGTTCCCACAGCCGACCCAACTGGCATGGACCGAGATGACGGCCCTCGCATCGGGGTCTCCTACATCTTTTCCAATGACGACGAGGACGTGGAGCCGCAGCCGCCGCCCCAGGGGACGGATGGCGGTGGCCTGCCCAAAGGCGGGGACGGGCCAACGCTGCCCCCGCCGCAGCCCTACGACCCTCGGCTGCACGAGGTGGAGTGCTCCGTGTTCTACCGTGATGAGTGCATCTACCAGAAAAGCTTCGCGCCAGGTTCTGCGGCGCTGAGCACCTACACGCCAGAGAACCTGCTCAACAAGTGCAAGCCTGGCGACCTGGTGGAGTTCGTGTCGCAGGCGCAGTACCCGCACTGGGCTGTGTACGTGGGCAACTTCCAGGTGGTGCACTTGCACCGGCTGGAGGTGAGCAACAGCTTCCTGACCGACGCGAGCCAGGGCCGGCGGGGCCGCGTGGTAAACGATCTGTACCGCTACAAGCCGCTCAGCCCCAGCACTGTGGTGCGCAACGCGCTGGCGCACGTGGGCGCCAAGGAGCGCGAGCTGAGCTGGCGCAACTCAGAGAGCTTCGCTGCCTGGTGCCGCTATGGCAAGCGCGAGTTCAAGATTGGCGGCGAGCTGCGCATTGGCAAGCAGCCTTACCGGCTGCAGATCCAGCTCTCTGCGCAGCGCAGCCACACGCTTGAGTTCCAGAGCCTGGAGGACCTGATCATGGAGAAGCGGCGCAACGACCAGATAGGGCGCGCTGCTGTGCTGCAGGAGCTCGCCATGCACCTGCACCCCACTGAGCCCGAAGAGGGCGACAGCGATGCCGCTCGGACTAAACCGCCTCCCGAGCGCCCTCCTGCGCCGGGCTGGGAGGTGGAGGACCGGGAAGCCGTGGTGCACTGATGGGAGAGCTGAGTACAGAGTTGTGACACGGAGCTGTTGCCAGCAGCTGCTGCCCCCTCCCTCTACTCCTCCTCCACCACCTTCTGGGACCCATCTGGGCTCCTGGGCCATTTGGAAAACGGAAAGTTGGCAAAATGCGCAGCCAGCTGTGGCTTGAGCTTGTTCTCTGGGACGGAGGAGGAAGAGAGAGCACATAGCAACAATTTGGTTGGGGGTACTGCCTGCCCACCTTCTCAATCTGTCTTCTTTCTGAGGTGGGGCAAACTGTAGGCATGCCTGACACTAAATCCCTGCTGGACCTGGGACCAAAATCTACCCTCCTTGTTATGCAGGGATGGAGAAAAATTTGGAGTACCAACGTCTGCCATTGCCTTCTACCTGCTGTCCTCCTACCCTGGGCTTGGAGGATGCCCTGTGCTAAGGCCAGTGTGGGATTGTGGCCAGCCCAGATGCATATCGGCTACCCCTGTGGAGCTGTGTGTGGGATCCAGGAGGCTGGGGCGATTTGTTTTATGGGATTCCTGGGATGCAGGCTTGGAGAAACCAGGACCAGGTCTGGGAGCAGCAGACCAAAACCGATCAGCGGCCTGTGAAATGTAACAAAGAGTCAGTAAACTTCGGCCACAAAACAAAGACTTTGCTACCTCCCTCCTCCCAATCCCCAGGTAATTCATCTTCAGGGGCTGGCTGAGCCTCCTGCCTCCTCCTGCTCCACCAGCCACTTCCTAGGTTACAAGTAAATCATTGTCACGGGCCAACTAGGGGAAGGATTCAATTATGGTTCTGTTTGGCTGCCTTTGTTCCTCGCCTGCTATTGTAGGCACTTACAGCTGTGTTATTTGTTATCAAAGGTGGGAATAGCCTTTTGTGTCGCTGGTCTAATTAAACCTGCTTGGCTGTGTTCATCCCCAGGTCACGCATGGCACTGGCTGGTGCCACCCTGTAAAGTATCCACTACAGAAGCAGCCAAACAGGTTTGCCCTGGTAGGAACTAGTCAATCACTCCCACTTCCCACTGAACCCTATTCCTGAACAGTGAAGGTAACCTTTTTAAAATGTAAGGCTTTGATGGTAGTCCTGTGAATTTTAATTTTCCGTCACCACTCCATCTCTCACTTTTGTTCTGCTGCTGGTTAAAATCCCAGGCCTAAGGCATATTTTGATGATAAGGTATTTATTTTGGTAGCCTCCTTGATGCACACTTAATTCAAGATGCAAAGTCTTGTTAAGTTGCAACAGTCCCCTTGTGGCTTAGAGAACACACCTTCAGAATGCTTTCTCAAGAGACCTGACAGCCATCACAAATGCCACCTGGTATAGTCGGTGCCAAATCTGGTGACAGTCGTAAAGCACAGGTTAGTGATTGTGGAATCTCTTGACAGCAGACTGACCAATACTATTTGGATCTGCTGCTGAGTTAGTTGGCTCTATGATGAGGCTCAAAAAAAGATTTTTACAAGCTGCTCCTTGTAGTCATGTGAGCTCTTTAAGGATGCGTGCCCTGTACTTCAGAATATGTCTCTGCTGCACATTGGCATTGCTAATACTGTCTCAGAAGTTGAGTCAAGTTTTTATTTCTCTTGGGAGTCATTAGAGATTGCACTGAACATGTCATTTCTGTGACCTAAATCTTGCAGTTGGAGTAGAATCACACTTCAGTGTTCTGTAGCTGTGGTCGTCCTTGGGCCTTCTGCCTGGATCTCTCTAAATCAAGGCAACAAGACTTGAAGGATTTCCTCGTATACTTTTTCCAGACTTGGCAGTTGAGGTCATAATTTTTGTCTTCATAGCACCTCCACGTGACATCATTTCATTACAAGGGCATTAACTGTGTTCCCTGTGTTTTGGTGCCAGGGCTCACCAAGCAGGTCTAGCACTTTGTGAGAGATGAACCACACTCCGCTCCAGTCTTTGACTTAGAGACATAGCAGTCTAGTTTCCGTGTTTAGTAAATCTCACCACTTTTTGTTTATGTTTCTCTTGCTCATGGAAAAGAGGAGCAAGAGAAACATGGGTAAAGACATTGACGAGAGCCTCCTCTGCCTAACAGATTTGGATGTTCTTTTATGCTTAACACAGTAGGGAAATTTAAAAGCAATGACTCATGTGCAGACAGCCGGAAGGAAGAAGAGCATCACTGTCCAGCAGTTCTGGGCTAGCCGGCCAGGGGTCCTTTCCAATCCCCCATCCCTGTCTTCCTCCTTGGCCCCCAAGTGGAAAGTGGGTGTCCTTGGTCACACTGAGGTGGAGCAGTGAGTATCTGTTGTTGCAAATGAACTGCTTTGAGTGAGCAGTCTCAACCTGAAGGAGCACTCCTGTAAGATCTGCACCAACCATTGCAGTCTGCCTCTGGAGAAGAGGTTTTTGACAGCAGGGCATGGGAACGAGCTAGAAGAGGGAACAGGTCGACTCCAGGGACTGCTTTTCTGTGTAAAGCAAGCGTTTTGTACAGGGCACCAGAGATGTGACGTATGTAATACTTAGGAACAGTGATTCCGTCGAAGTTTGTGTAGGGTTCTAGAGCTTCAAGCAAAGCAACATCCAACCAGTGCAGGTGCCAAGAGAAGAGAATCCAGCCAGCGCTTGGCTCTGTCCTCAAGAGGGCAGTGTGGTGGATCAGTGAATGTTGAATCCCAGACAGTGGCTCCATCTGGCACTTTAAAAATACATATATATAATAATTTTTGTTTCTCCTTAGGCTTAGGACTTTAGAACCGTTTTTTGTACTTTGAATAACAGATGCTCTTTGAAGGAAAGACATACGGACTCTAACGTTCTTCGGCAGCTCCGGCAGGGGTAAGCAGGACACCCGAGTGGACCGTGTGCTACGTGGAATCAGACAAACTCTATTTTCTTACTTGAGCAACTATTTTATTGACACTGCTTGTGTACGTCGGAGGAGCCCACGACTTCAGCGACACAACTTTTGTACCGAAAGAACTCAACTTTTTGTAGTTCCTATTCCATATTTAACTTAAAAAAATAACTTTAATAGCACTAAAATGCCTAGCAGAAGGCTGTATTCCAGACCTGTGAGGAAATTTTTAGTTTTTATGAAAAATGACCCTTCAGTGGTTAAGCGTCTCCTGTCTTGGTGCTTCTGACCCCACTAGCACCACTAGACAACACAGCCACGCGGGAACATATTTTTGGAAGCAAAACTTTAATTTTATATGACATATGCTATGGAGAGTGGAGAAAATTTAAGGACTACGTGTTTTCTATTTTTTTCTTAACAAAATGGAATCCACTGTGTTGAAGACTCTTGAGGTTATGTGATTGTCTCACCATTTTTTTTTTTCATAAGTTGGAATAAAATCTAATGTGATCATGGTTATCGAATGGATTTGTTTGGGAAGTTATATTTTATTTATGAATTTTTTTTAAATCAGGGTAACTTAACTATAAAGTTGACTGGATTATTCAACTTTTCTTTATGTCGTTCTGTTCTTCACTATAACACTGTAACCCATGGAGAATTACACTAACGCGATATACTCTACATGTATTTTATTTCTCAGTGAATTGTGTAAACCTTATTTCTGTTGAAGATTGTATGTTAAATCAATATGTTCTCATATGACTTCTTGAGAAGGAGGTTCCAATTTGAAACTGTTATCATTTCCTTCAAAATGAAGGGCCTTGCTTAGTTAAATAAAAGATTGATGACATCTTTTAAACCACTTCCTCTTCACTATGTCTTATTAAAATAAAACCTGTCAAGTTCTTTTGGAAAATGCTATGAGAGTCTCCAATAAACCATCAATTGGAGTTAACGGAATTTATATATATTTTTCCACTTGTATACCTTTTTTCCTGACATTTTTGGTCCATAGCCAAGCTGTGCAGCCTAACTGTAGTTTTTCTCAGAATATTAGTGTGTATCATCTTTTCAGTTGCTTGGTAAACATTTTGATGGATCATTTAGTGACTGAAAGTGCTCCCTGTATTTACTGTGTGAGAATTAATCACCCATTGTTTCTACGCTATCAGTGTTCGTGAGAAGTGTCTCATGAATATAAATCTTCAATACACATTGATTTTCGGGATTAATGCAAGTATGTCTGGAAACCACACACACATTTTGGAATCCACACTGGAGAGTTGTGGGGTTAAGATCAGTAAGCCAAGCTGCACCTTAGGTAGTTGTAGAGTCCCAGACAAAGAGAATGGGTTCAACGAGTCATGTGATTCTGGAAAAGGGGTAAGTGTGAGCACGTGCCACTGTTGGCACGATAAGGAATGCAGGTGCACGTGGGTGGTAAAGGGGCAGATGTGGCATCTGGGACTGGTGTGGGGAAGGCCACCTGTTCTCCTTATGCCAGCACCTGAAAACACTGCCACAATCCTGTGAGATTCAAAAGCCCGAGTTTTATCAACAGACTCCTGGAGAATTTTAAATAGTGAGAAAGTTGATTGCTGAAGGTTGTAAGGAGCTCAAGTAGCAGTGGGACCCTTTCCCCTGGCATGGGAGTCTTTAACGTGCCATGGTTCTCATCGCCAAGAAAGCAGCGGGGCCAGGGGTGGTGGGGGGCGGGGGGCTAACCTGGAATGTGTATTTATTCTTGGGTGATTTTGGTGGAGGCTGCTGTTCCCATTTCTGCTAAATGGACTGAGTTTGCTTAATGTAGGAAAATGACATGTTGGAAAGCATTTAAAAAGAGCTCGCAATGAACAGTCTCAGAATGCGTGCGGAAGGGCTTTTATTTCTTCTTACCGAATTTACTGGGAAAGCTGCTGATTGAACAAATATAGCAATTTTATCTGCAGAGTAGATGGAAGAATGATTAGTGTCCATTTGCAGTCACAACAGGCTACTAAGTATTGATGACGGGTTAAAGGATGTTGAGTCCTAGCCTAAGGTATTAGAACATGCAGAAGTTAAACAGGAACCTCCAGGGGTAGTCCCTACCCCTGAGCTTGTTTGTAACGGGGAATCAATTTCAATCCTACGTGGAGTACAGGTTATAATAAAAGGTGGCCCCGTAAATGCCGATGGTTGATAGGTATTCAAATAAAGTAGATATGTGTAGGTTTAACTAAAGCACTCCCGTTGGAGAAATTGGATCAAAAAACCCTGGAAGTGCAAATGATGAAGGGATATAACTAATCTAACTAATATTCACGAGGTACTTAACTGGGCATCTCCCAACACAAAGATAAACCAGATCCATAGTTTCTATCCTATGACTCGTATTCTAATAGGTGAGGCAGACAGCTACTTACCAAAAAGTTCACAAGAAGGTATTTATTAATAATTACATTGGCCTTGGCTGGTGTAGCTCAGTGGATTGAGCGTGGGCTGCAAACCAGGCATCGCAGGTTCGATTCCCAGTCAAGGCACATGCCTAGGTTGCAGGCCATGGCCCCCAGCAACTGCACATTGATCATTGATGTCTCTCTCTCTCTCTCTCTCTCTTTCCCCCCCTTCCCTCTCTAAAAATAAATAAATAAAATCTTTAAAAATAATAATAATAATTACATTGGTGATACGTGCAATGAAGGATATATACAGAGTGTATGTGGCAGGATCAGTGTCCATGAAAGAATCAGAGAAGGCATCTCTGAGGAAGCGTTGATGCTGAACTTTGGAATAGGTAGAGGAGAAAGCCAGGCACTTCAGAGTAGGCGTGATGACATTTAGGAGGAAGCCTGGGGAATAGATGAATGAGCATTGCGAGCTCTCCAAATGCCCTGGCTTCGTGCTCCAATAGTGTGTCTCCTTGGAGTTCCCTCCCATACCATGCTAACTCATTCATGCATCTCAGGAGTTTGACATGGCACCGGGCAAAGAGACCCTCACTCCAAGATGGAGTAAGTGAATGAATTTGGGGATGGGGTTTGGCAGACTAGAAAGCCCTCATTATCTCAAGGTGATATCATGACTGGCTTGAGGAGCGTAAAGAATAGCTTGGTGAGGGCAGTTGTTTTTAGGATGGATTGAACAAGGAGAGCAAATGAGTGACTACCCAGCCCTCTCCCGGAACTAGAGGTTATATGGCTAATGCTTTTGGTGACTTGAATTGCCAGGCAGGCTATAAAGTAGAGGGCGAGTGTGAGCCTTTGCCTACTAGAAGTGAGAGGCAAAGCGGCCCAGGCTGGTTGGGGCAGAGGTCAGACGGAGCCAGAGGTGTTGCAACCCTTCTGCCATCGCTGTGGAATCATGATTGAGAAAGAGTTTATTTTGTTCATTTGGCCAACACAAGCCACTGCTGTAATAGAGTCTCTTGTGCCTTGTCGAGTGTGGCCATAATGACGCAAAAGGTGGGCTCTCAGGAAACTTTCTTCAGGAAACTTGTGCAACAATGTCATTAACTTCCAAGGTCTATTTATCTTGATAGTCAGTGCATTCTTTTCAACTCCATCACTTTGAGGATCATCAGGCGTTAGGTCAGACTGGAGGTAGATCATAGACCTAGGCACACACGGTCGAATAGTGGTTGAGGCCTGATGGTCAGACTACCTGGGTTTCTCTACTCTGGCCTCTGCCAACAATTAACCTTGGGAGAAGTTGCGTACTTGCTTGAAAAAATGTATTTCCTCTTCCATACAATGTGGCTTGTGTCACTGGTCAGTTCACTGAACTCTCCATTTCAGTTGTATTTGTAAAATAATATAATTAATAAATATAACATAATTGGACTATAATAATTATATCTACTTCATATGGACATTGTGAGCACAAAATGGAACAATAGCCATAAAGCCCAGATCAATACCTATTACGATTAGAGAAAATTTGGGCTATTGCATGTGTTCAGAAGCCTTATTCAAAACAAATAAAGTTACATCTGGGAGAGAGAGGTGGTCTTCCCTTTAGTCTTGGAGAATTTCTTAGCTAAATACAAGAAATTAGTAAGATAAGAAAGAGATAACTCTAGTTAACACTAGTTGTTTAGCCACTGCTGTAGAGTTTTAAATGTCTTTTGAGCTTTGATCTTTAGTAGATGAACCGTTTAACTATTTTGTATTATGTTTACTCATTAATTCCAATATTTCCCGAGAGCTTTGAAGGCCCTAGATACTGGAGAGCCAAGGGAGGCGGGTATGAAGGGGTATGGCAGCAACAATATTAATAATGATGAGGTGACCTTGTCCACACTGCCCTATTTTAATCATCACACAGCCTCCTGGACAGATGCTAACATTTTCATTTTACAGTTGAGGAAACAGGTTTAGAGAAATGAGGTGATTTGTCCATGGTCACATAGCTAATAAATGAGAACTTCTGGCCTGGAACAGGATTGCTGATCCCCAAAGCCCCAGGCTGTGGTCGCTCCACTGAAAGATCATCCGACCACTCCCAGCCCTTTGGCCACCTCTCCCTCCTCCTCACCTGTGAAGAAAGCCTTGTCTTCTGTATCAACGTCTAGAATGCAGCATCAGTTGAACAGCTTGTGTATTTGCAGCAACTCTTTGAGGTGGTGGGAAGCAGGAAGGGGCAGGAAGGGAGGGAGGCAACTCGCAGCCAAGGAGGACTTCACATCCTTGTCCTGAGCAACAGTGACAAGCCCGGGGCCAGTGTTCTCTCTCCCATAATTACTCGCACCCTCCGCTCGGGCGAACGCCATGCCGTTCCCTGCTCGAACTGCCCTCCGCCTGCCCTTTTGCGACTCCGCTTTTCCCTTCAGACCAAGGTCAGGCCACACAGGCCTGCCTCAAATCGTGTCTCTAACCCTTGACCCGCTGTGTGACCTTGGGCAAGTTATTAAGTTGGTAACTTGTTTAAGCCACTGTGACTTATGTAAAAAATGGGGCTACTGGGGATACCTAGTCCATAGGGCTGTTTATTGCCTTCTGTAAGTCAGTGTAAATCCAGTGCGCCGTGGGGCACTTGGGTGTGGCCTGGTGGCCCTATTGGCTCCGCCCCAAGTGGCTCTGCTATGAATATGACAGAGGACCTCGAGCAAGTCCCTTTACTACTCCAGGACCCTGGGTCCACGTTTCTGTGTGTAGAGCACCCAACTCCAGCCGGAGGAGTCCGTGACAAGGTCCTAAGTGCAGCTTCATCCTTTGAGATGGCTTTAGAAGTTGCTAGGTGCTCTACTTAATTATAATTAATTAATACTAATTAGTGCTGATGCCTTGGCCATACTAAATGCAAAAACCTTAGTAAGGATAATAATAAGGACTGATTTTAGGGAGTGCTTTTATTGTGACAAGGAGGGGCTGTACACCAATTTTTTTTTTTTTGGACTGGCACATTTTATGATTTTGTATTAGGACCAAATGTAGACCAAGGATGAGGAAAAAGGTGATGATATGAGTAAGTTAAATCAAGTCTCTTTTATTTTAGAAAAGGTATTTAGAATTTGTTCCCATTTTTTAAAAACTTTTGAAAACTTTCCTCACACACTAGAGTACATTTCTCTTTGCTACCTGGCTCTACTCTTGGCCAATACGTGGAGAGAATTCTCCTGTGTCTCAATGGTCATGCATGCCTCATTCTCCTTTATTCTAATGGAGTCCATCGGTTTTATATTTCAGAAAGAGCAAGGCTGTTCATAAAGTCATAAAGCACTAAATGGTGGCAGTTCTTTCTTTTTTTTTTTAAAGATTGTATTTATTTATTTTTAGAGAGGGAAGGGAGGGAGAAAGAGAGAGAGAGAAACATCAATGTGCAGTTGCTGGGGGCTGTGGCCTGCAACCCAGGCATGTGCCCTGACTGGGAATCGAACCTGCGATGCTTTGGTTCACAGCCCCCACTCAATCCACTGAGCTACGCCAGCCAGGGCTTTAAATGGTGGCAGTTCTTTGTGCCAACATCTACTGTAGTACTTAAAAAAATAATAGACTCTGGCTTTTGCAACAGTTTTGGGTTCACAACAAAAGTGAGTGGAAAACACAGAGTTCCCACGCTGCCCGTCTCCAACCTCACAGCCTCCCCGCCATCATCGTGGGTGTCAGTGAGGTCACCTGGTTACAGTGGGTGAACCAGCATTAACGCATCCTTCTCCACCATAGTTTACATTGGGTTCCCCTCTCTGTGTCGCCCATTCTGTGGCTTTGACAAATGTATTCATCATCAGAGCATCATGCCAGAATAGTTTTAGTCATTTCTTCTCCCCCTCCCCACCATGGGGTAGAGGAAGGGCCCAGAAGAGACTTCCTGGGGAGGGGAAGCAGGTAGGACAGGTCTTATCAAAGAGAGGTTCTGACATAATCCTGCTCCCATCTCATGCATCCTTTTTTTTTATAGAGTTAGCTTTTTAAAAAAGATTTTATTTATTTACTTTTAGAGAGGGAAGGGAGGAAGATAGGGATAGAGAGAGAGAGAGAGAAACATCAATGTGCGGTTGCTGGGGGTCATGGCCTGCAACTCAGGCATGTGCCCGCCTGGGAATCGAACCTGCAATCCTTTGGTTCGCAGCCTGAGCTCAATCCACTGAGCTATGCCAGCCAGGGCTCATCCATCCTTTATTTTAGGAGTAAAGTGCACACCTGTCTTTGTATGACCAGGGCAGGGTGTTTGTGAGGACAAATATTATAAATTGCATAGGAATTCCCTTTTCCTTTTTTATAGTGCCAACAGAGCGTTCAGCCAACTCTGGGACGTTCGTGAGAACACTGAAAGGATGCCTCAAGCACTGCCCTCCCGCTGACTGTAGGCAGTCCACACAGCACCAGTGTGGCGAGGACCAGCCGCTCTGTGTTTTGGGGGTGCTGGGAGGCACTGTGGAAAGCACTGGCCAGTGTTGGAGGCAGGCCCGGGGCTGTCAGCCCAGCACCTCCCCTCTCTGGGCCTCCTGGGCAGAGGACCTCACCTGGCTCAGCAGGCAGTGGTGTATTCATTTGTCAAGTGCGGATAATATATCACCTACCTTGAGGGGTTATGGAGTTAGGGGAAATACACATAACTCACTCGGAAGCAGTCTTGGCATGAAGCTGTACGCTCAGGGACTGCTCGGTGTCATTCCCCATTTTTCTCGTCCGTAGTTTTGCCCTGTGCTTATGATTCTAACACCAAAATCTCACCGGTGAAATTGAGACTGGAGAAGGTTGAGCCAAACTTGACCCGCGTGTGGTCACAGGTGGTGAAACATTTGGTTTTATAATAATTAACACTCTCTGGCTCCAGGTGTTTGGGGGGAAGTCATCAGTATATGTATCTCTCATACACACACACCCCAACAGGCCAAGTACATCATTTTATCCGCCTCATTGGTTTGTCCCTGACCTGACAACTTAGAAGGTGAAGCTTAGGTACTAAGATCATCATAAAGCTATAATTGTTTGATTCCCTCCCTGGGTAATAATGCCTTTTTCTGTCTGCCCTTTAAGCCTATGGATATTTTTATTATTGTCATTTTATTACCTTTTTTTCCATTTCAAAAATAATATTGTGTTTGGCATAAAATGAGTTCAAACACCCAAGTGTATAAAATAAAAAAAAGGACACCCTCCACTGCCTTCTCTCACCCTGTTCCTCCTCTGACGAGGACTACCGACAGGAGGTGTGTTCGTGTGTTTCTGC
Source organism: Phyllostomus hastatus (assembly GCF_019186645.2). Lineage (NCBI taxonomy): Eukaryota > Metazoa > Chordata > Mammalia > Chiroptera > Phyllostomidae > Phyllostomus > Phyllostomus hastatus. Next base: position 40,468,704 of record NW_025334017.1, on the reverse strand, counting down.
TAGACTTTTTTCTACAAATACTCAGATACGCTAACTGCATCTATTTCCCCAGTTTTTAAAAATTAGATGACCTTGCCCATGTTATTCTGCCACTTTTTTTTACTCATCAATATATTAAGACTTTCTTTTATATTAGCACATAAAGTATCTAGAACATTCTTTTGAAATAGCTGTTTAAGTATTTCATAGCAAAAAGCTTCTGTTCCTTCTCTATAGTTTTATTCTCTCAGTGAGAATGAAACTTCTCTCATTGACGCCTGTTTAAACTACATCCAGTGTTTCCTAAGTATAAACGATACCACAAACATCTGACTATACCTGCTCTTGGCATATATGTGAGTATTTCTGAAGGATGTAATTGTAGTGAAATTTCTGGATATAAGGTTATGCAAAATTTATATTTTGATAGGAAAACCATATGGCTCTTGATAAAAGATTGTGCCAATTTATAGTAATGCTAATAACATTCTCACATGTTTGAAAATTTTTGTTGTTTGATTTTCTATGAGTTTTATTTTTTACCACATGACCTAGTCTCAATGGTATCACCAAGAATTTAAATCAGGGGTTTACTAGTTTTACTCTATTACAGACATTCTATTGTGCTCAGAGTTTGGTTATTGGATCAGACTGGTGAATTCTAGAGTCCAATCTATGAACTTGAATGTACGATAGAAAGTAGTAGAGGGAGGTACCTAAAATTACCCTTCTTTTAAAAATGCAAATCAGAGTGTTTTCCCCCTTTAGTGACTTCCAAGTTTCTTATCACGGCCTGTTTGCCGGCCCAGTCTGGCTTCTGCTTATGTGCCCACCTCACTTCTCATCACGCCCCCTTGTAGGGTAATGGGTTGGCCCAAATGTTCATTTGGGTTTTTTGGTAAGGTGGCTCTAGTAGCATTTAATTGTGTTTAACTTCATTCAAAACAATTTTGTTAGATTGTATTGTGACAGCTGTCATGTCAAGGTGTGTTTAAAAAAACTTATCAAAATTGGTGAATTTTTGAATAGCCATTTTAATATTGAAGATGGAAGAAAATATGCAACATTTTTGGCATATTATGCTTTAGTATTTCAAGAAAAGTAAAAGTGCCACTGAAACACAAAAAATATTTGCTCAGTGTGTGGAGAAGGTACTGTGACTGAACATGTCAAAAGTGGTTTGTGAAGTTTTGTGCTGGAGATTTCTTACTGGTCAATGCTCCAAAGTCGGGTAGACCAGGTAAAGTTGATGGTGACCAAATTGAGACATTAATTGAGAACAATCAACATTCTATCACACAAAAGTGAGCCAACGTACTGAAAATATCCAAATCAATAAAGTTATTGGTGAAAATGGAAAATGTTTTTAATAGAAAAAAACCATATGGACTTTTCGACCAACCCAACATTACAGACATTCTAATGCTGTCAGCATTTGGTTATTGGATGAGCCTGGCGAATTCTGGAGTCCAATCTATGAACTTGAATGAACAGTGGAAATTAGTGGTAGAAGGTATCCCAAATTATCCTTCTTTTAAAAATGTAAATCAGTGATTTATACCCTTTAGTGGCTCCAGTGGTACTTAGAATTAAACAGAGATGCGTTCGCCTGCACAGTCTGCCTTTTGCTTTGTTGCTGGCTTTACTTCCTACCACTCCCCCTTGCAGTCTAATTCCAGATGTATAGGCTTATATTTATTTATCTATTCTCCTAATCTCACCAAGGGTTTTCTTTCTTGCTTTAGAGCAGGGGTGTGTGTGTGTGTGTGTGTGTGTGTGTGTGTGTATTTGAAACTAAAACTTTGCCAAAGAATTCCTAACTATACTATGATGGTATGTGGTAAGATGATATTATAGGCACACGAATGCCCGCCCCCCGAAAGATGTCTGTATGCTAATCCTCAGACTTGTGAATGTGTCTTCTGACCTGTCAAAATCCCAAAATTGAGGATCCATTGGGAAGGGGAGCAAATACCCAGAGCCTCCTATTTTCACCAACGTACCACATCACTTCGGACAAGCCATTCCTTTTACTGCCTGTTTCATCATTTTGGAAGCATGAATGTTTACCCCACACTGGGTACATCCACATCCCTAGGTTAAGCACTCTAGGGAGATAGGAATTGTGTTTGGAGGTATAAATAAGGATTTGATAGTTGTGTGCTTATTGCAGAAATCAAATGAAAGAGTCAAAAGGAACTTGGAGGTAATAAAGACAGAACGAGACCTTCACCTGTGACATGCAGTGTGGGGCAAGAGGACATTTGGGTCATCTTGGTTCTCACCAGCAATGCAACACTCATTTGTAACATGGCAAATTTCCAAAGCAGGTTTCACAGGTTATCACATTGGATCTTTGCAGCCTTTCCTTAACCAAAAGCAGGGCTGGCTGGCTGCCACCCAAAAGTCAGTACTCAAGGGGCAGGTGCTGATGTAAAGGAAAGTGGTTTTTTTCAGGTGCCAGACACCTGGGAAGATAGGGGACTCACGTCTGAAAGCCCACCTCCCCCTCTCAGTGGAGGCGGAGGTTTTTATAAGGAGGGAGAGGGGCAGAGAACAAGGATTGAAGGAGGGGGTTGCCGAGTTCTCTACGTGCAGGCTAGCACAGTCCATTCCGACAAGGCAAGGGATGGTCCGGTGTGCAGCATCCTGGTTTAGTCATCGTGGATTCACGTCATCCTGACTTCACGTCATCCGGGCTCTGTGCTTGAAGGTCAGCAAATCTCCTCGGAACTGGGATGCCTGAAGGTCAGGGTCTGTATCTTTTAAAATTAGTTCCTAGGATTCTTATACAAACATGGTGCTTATCATAAGCTATGTATTAGTCAGAGCCATCACTTACTGAAACAATATAAAAAAAATAGTGGGGTGGGTCACAATTTCCCACTCTTACAATTACCCACGTTACACTGGGACCCCCATGGATACTCCAACATCCAACTAACAGGTACATGCCTGTGGAGCTGGAGCCTCCAGCACCCTGCTGCAGCTCTACATGGAGCATTTTGATTGGTTGATGACTGCCCAAATATGTTACCATCACGGCAGCATATTAGCTTGGTGCCTATATGTACTGTCACATCCATTTACAAATGGTGAAGGAAGTGAGGGAGGGAATGAGTAACTTTGCCCAAGGTCACACAGCTAATAATGTCTTAAACCTGAGACTAATTAATTTCTAAACCATGTCCAGTCTCTGTGGAGTAGAGTCCCTGTCTCCAAGTCTAGTTCGACCCTGTGACCTTGGGCAAGGGACTGCTTCTCGTAGAGGGGGAACAGTGACAATGATTCTTCCGGCTTCTCTACCTCTCTGGGCATTGAGGGAAAACTCCCTTGTCTCTTTGTTCAGGGCAAATAATCAAGTTAGCGGTCAATTTGAGGCCAGAGAGCAAACTTAACTTGTTAATTATTCACAGAGTTGGAAACTCGGCTTGTCCCTTGAAACTGCTTAAACCAGTTGCGACAAGCCACGACTACAAAGCTGGTAAAAGAAACGTGTTGAAAATGACTAGTCAGAGCAGAGCATACGAATGTTTTAGAGGGGCAATGTGAACCAATGAAAGCGAAGACAGTGAAAGGAGTGTGGCCTTGGGAGCCAGCTAGATTCCACTTGTGAGCCGTGTCCTATCGGGCAAGTCAGGTAATAAGTAACCTTATTTACCAGATGAGAATAAGTACCTCAAAGAGTTATTTAGAGTCAGAAACAATGGGGGCACAGCCTAGAGCTCAGTGCCAGGCACTAGGAGTGAAAGTGGAAATGTTTCCTAACCTGGACTCCAGGACCCCACAGAAACCAGAGTCACTGTGCATCAGCATCCCAGCTGCTCCCAGACGCCCCCTGCAGGCGGGAGTAAACCCTTACCTTGTTAGATCGCTGGGGGCAAGGATGTGGCTATTCACCCACAGGATGGAAGCCTCTTAGCTGCTGCCCTCTCGTGTCCTGAGTGCCCAGCAGCCCCAGCTAGCAGTAGCAGAAAGTGCTCAGCCACCCCCAGGCCTGTCCTTCACTATAGGAGGAAGAGGGAATGACAAGCGACAGCTCATAACTTAGGGGTTGGTTTGTTTCCCGTGGTACAGAAGGGGTAAAGGGAAAGTTGAAAACCCGCTCCCTCCTACTTCTGATCCTCAGTCCCCAGAAATAACAGTTAGTAGCAGATCCTTGTATCTCCAGAAATTAGTCAGTTAACCTTCATTCCTTTCATACAAATGGAATCATGACATAATGATAGCTAATATTTATCATGTGCTTGTATGTGCCTGGGAATATTTTGAGCCTCTTGTATGAACTATAGGTTATTTAACCCTCATGACAATCCTCTGAACTAGGTGCTTTTATGTTCATTTTTTAGATAGGGGAACTGAGGTTAAACTATTTGCCTCAAGTCACACAGTAGGTAAGGATAGGAAACGAACCCAGGAAGTCACCCTGGCTGGTGTGGCTCAGTAGATTGTGTGCCAGACAGTGAACCAAAAGCTTGCTAGTTCAATTCCGGGTCAGGGCACATGCCTGGGTTGTGGGCCAGGCCCCCAGTAGGGGGCGCATGAGAGGCAACCACACATTGATGTTTCCCTCCCTCTTTTTCTCCCTCCCTTTCCCTCTCTAAAAATAAATAAATAAAATCTTAAAAAGAAAAAAGAATCCAGGAAGTCAGTACACATCTATCTTACTGTTTTATGCTTATATAATCTCTTAATATGAATAATTGTTTTATGCTTATATAATCTCTCACTATGAATGAATAATAGTTTATTTAAATTACTGTTGGATATTGAAGTTGTCCAAACCAGTTCTAACAATCGCAGCTGCGCTGAACATCTTCTGTATTTATCTTTGAAGTTCCAACTTTCATTTGATGTCTACTTTGTGCCAGGAACGCTGGCGCTCTCTTTACATATATTTTATCACCTGATGCTCACAACCGCTCCATGAGGTTAGGAATCATCCCTTTTGCAGGTAAGGATCTTGAGACTCCCAGCAGTTGGGTAACTTGCCCGTAGTCCGAGTTACTGAATGGCAGAAGGTAGAGTTGAACTCGGGCCGTCTGACTCCAGAACCTATGACACCACTGTGACGATGGAACCTACATGGCTGTGTGTAAAAATGCCCACAAGGAATTCGTACATCTACAGGAATCTTCTCCTTTTGATAGCACTACCATTTTATATTTTTTCTTGTATATTAATCTCACTGAGACTCCATTTTTGTATGTATTAACTGAGTTAATAATACCTACTGCTACGAACTGAACTGTGTCCTCCCCAAATTTACATGGTGAAGCCCTAAACCTCAATATGATGGCATTTGGAGGTGGAGCCTTTGCGAGTAATGGGGTTTAGTTGAGGCCATGAGGATGGAGCCCCTGGCCCGGGATGAGTGTCCTGGGAAGAGGAGATGCCAGAGAGTTGCCTTCCTCTCCCCACCACGTGAGGACACAGTGAGGAGGTGGCCCCCTGCAGGCCAGGCAGAGTGTCCTCACCAGAACCGGACCACACTGGCACCCTGATCTTGGACTTCCAGCGTCCGGAACTCTGAGGGATGAATTTCTGTTGTTTAAGTCCAGTCTGTGATATTTTTCTATGGCAGCCCAAGCAGACTAATACACCCACCCCATGAAATTTATTACAGATTACTAGAAACAACACGGTCAACGCATCTAGAATAATTTCTAATGTAAATTATGGAGTAATCGCATGGGCCAGGTATTGTTCTTGGAGCTTCACACGTGTATTAGTTTCCTAGGGTTGCCATGGAAAAATACCACACACTGGGTGGCTTTAAACAATACAAACTTATTTTTTCACAGTGTCGAAGGCCAGAGGTCTGAAATTACCCTGATGGGCATAAGTCAGGTTAAAAGTGCCACCAGGCTCACTGTCCTTGCCGAGATGCGGCCGTTTTCTATGAGCAAATGCTGCTGGGATTGTGGCAAGTCTTCGGTGATTTTTCAGAGTTCTGAAAAAGTTAATAAAATGTTGACAGTTTTCGCTAGTGTCTCATGACTTTTTATGGAGAACTGGGTTTCAGAGGTCCTCAACTGATCATTTCAGAACAGTCCATTGAAGACTCATTTTCTGTGGGTAGGTAACACAATCACCACCAACTCAGCAGCTGAAACAACGCCCATGTGTTATGTCATAGTTGCTGTAGGTCGGAAGTCCCGGCCAGGTTTTCTGCTCAGACTCTTACAAGACGGAATTCAGTGTGTCGGTTGGACTCTGTTGTCTGCTGGGGCCCGAGGTCTTCTTTCACACTCCTGCAGGCCGTTGGCAGAATCTAAGCCATGTTGTGGGACTGAAGTCTCTGCTTTGTGTTTGCTGGCTGATGGCCGTGTCAGCTCCAAGAGGCCGCCTTTAGATCCTAGTTGACGACCTGGATGCTTACTTGTTCAAAGCCAGCAGGAAGGCTCTCTCTGCAGTGAGTTAAGAGAGAGTCTGACATAACCTATATGCAGGAGGAGAGAGCCTGCTCACACTCAGGGAATGGGGATTATACGGGGTGGATAACGGGAGGGGAAGGTTCTTGGGGCCCATCCTAGGATTCTGCCTACCACAGGCTTATCTGTGGGTCTTCACACACTTGTCTACAAGGGCCATTGTGTCCATTTATATTTCACTTGTGGAACTCTATTTCATCGAGCACGTTCACATAAATTAATCTGATGTAATCTTCACAACAGCACTCCCCGAAACAGGCAGGGAAGGTGTTCCCAAACCCATTTTAGAGACGCGAACCAAAGGCTCAGCAATATTATATGACTCGCTCATGAGCATATCAGTCGTAAGAGGCGAATTAATTCCTCTGATACTAAGCAGGGAGCCCTCAGCTCACACCTGCCTTCCATGTTAGAGGTCAGTCCTTTCCAAGTTTTGTTTCTATATGGCAAGGGTGTTAGTACCTGAGGCCTTTTTTAAGGACTTTGGAATAGCCTCCCCCAGGGCTCCTGCATCTCTGGCATGCGTATTTGGGTAAAATACTTAAGTGTGGAAAATTGTATTAACCAGGAGTTTTGACAAAATGGAGTTTTCAGGGGTGAATTGCAATTTAAATAGCTAAGAAATTCCATTTACTTCCAGCAATATATTCTGAATGTTCCCTCTGGCCCAGCTCAAAGGGAGCAGACAGTCATTCCCACAGAAAGCAAATGGAATTTTTATTTCTGTCTTCGAAGTGCCTTGACATCACCAGTCTCACAGCTGGCAACGGGCCCTCATTGAATCCACCCTCGGAAAGAACAGCAGAGGTTCCGAAAGTAGTCGGCCATGGACCAAACTCACTCTCACTTCAATTAGATGGTTTTGCAGGTGGTAGAAGACACTGGTGTTAAAGACCAGTCTTCCTGCCTCCCTGTACTTAATCTCCTGGTTCAGTGTGTCCAATCAGCTGAAAGGTAGCGGGTCTTCTTGAGCTCCAGTTCAAACCTTGTCATTGTTCTGTGTGTTTCTGTGGTAGCACAGATGGCTGCTTAGGGTCGTCCATCCATCGATCCTTCGGATGTATGAGACCAGTGGGCTGGGAAGTTGGCTCCTTTTCCTGGGAAGATACTCTTCTTCCCTGGCCCCTGCACAAATCCCCCAGCTGCTGTGAGAAGGTAATTCTCACCTTCCACAGAGGCCACGCCCTTGCTTTCAAGTGGAAAGAACTCACTGGGTGAGTTTCCTGCTCCAGAGTCCCAGCTGAGGCTGGATCCTGCTGAGAACACATCCTCCTTGCGCCTCCTCCCCTGCCCATCCTGCTTCCTCCCCATCGGGAATCACTACAGCCACCCAATCACCGTCTCAAGTGCTGCTTCAATGGCACTGGCCCATGTGGCTCAGTGGGTTGGAGCACTGTCCCATCAACCAAAAGGTCCCAGGTTTGATTCCTGGTCAGGGCACGTGCCTAGGTAGCAGGTTTGGGGTGTGTGTGAGATGCAACAGTTTGATATTTCTCTCACATCAAAGTTTCTCTCTCCTCCCCTCCTTCCCCCTCTTTCTAAAATCCATAAGCATGTCCTCGGGTGAGGATTGAAAAAAAAAGTAGAAGTTCAGCTGTACCCTTCATCTGTTTAGGTTAAAAAAATTTAGGTCCAGGAAGTAAAGGCCTTGCTATGAAGAAACTTCCTTTTAAACATGGTAGTCCCAATTTTCTCAGTGATGTGGAGATCATTGATTCAACCTCAGTTACCTGGAACATAGTCAAAAATATAGAAAGGGGCATCTAATCTAGATATTGTAAACTAAAAGGCAATCTGTACCTTCATCGTTAAAAAATGTATAGATTTTGGCACCGGACAGGTACAGATATATGCATTGTACCTGAGTACGCTGATAACCCCTCCGGCTCTGCTTACTGCCTGTAATACAGGGCTCATCCCATGCACCTGGCGCTGTGGCTGGGAAGACAAATGCGACAATACATTAAATGGGTTAGTACACCTCAGGGCTTCAAAAGCCAGAGCTTTTATTATTAAGGCCTTCTGTGACAGGGAGCATGCAATTTCAGTCTGGTTATAGGCCAATTTCGGCTTCAAAGCTGAGCCGGAGAGCAGATTCCTTTTCTTAACCCCCAAACCGGAAACACACCAGCTCCAAGTGATACAATAGTCAACGGAGATGTCGTCTCTCACTACACTGAGTCCCATTTGGAGGGGAGGGTGACGGGTTACTGAACCAGGGGGGACTGTGCATTGCAGCTCTCCAGGCGTGGTGAGCTGGGTGTGGATGCAAAGATGGGGCAGGCGTTGTGCTGGGCCCCTGGGAGTCTGCGGAGCCCAAGGAGCTGGGTCAGCCTCATCCCGACAGAGGACGGACAGCCAGTGTGGGAGGTGACAGACGTCGGCTCTGGTTAAGTCTGGGTAGTGGGTGCACCATAGATGTTTGCCTTACTGTGTAATTTCATGTAAGTTTGAAGTATTTAAAAATAAAAGTGAAGGTGGCAAAAGACTAAATAAAAATGATTGCACATGGTGGAATGAACTAAACATGGTATAATTTACACACTACCCTCAACTCACTCAAACGGATGAATTAACACTGGGTCTATGTGTGAGTGAATTTATATACATATGCATATGTGTCGATATCAATACGTAGACATTTTCACATAACACTTAATCACGTGTGTGTGCGTGTATCACACACAGGGTATTAACTGAATCTTCTTACCAGGTTGCATGACACGTAGCCCAGGTTAGTAAACAGGCAAATGCTTGGCTCCTGGGTCTCCTTTTGACGCCTGATTCTCCCAGATTTGGGGTTAGCCCTGTGACCTCAGTTCCTTAATGGGTCCAAGCAAAATTGTTAACTTGTCATGTGTCCTTCTTTTCTGTGTTGTAAGAGTGGGAGCAACGCTCTCTCCAGCTTTCCGTGTCTGAGCTGACACTGGAAGTCTTTGCGTTAAAATCATGAATCTAAAAATGTGGCCTGGTTCAGAGAGCTCCTCCTTTGTTGAAATCATAATTGTTAGTGAATTTCCTTTCCCCGGTTACCGATGAAATGAAACATCGGTCCAGCTCTTCATCAGTTGTCCCTTACCCCCCACCCCCCACAGCCAGTGTGGTCCCAGACCTGCTCTCTGGAGTCCTGGGAGGGGGACCCGGGGTGCTAGGCAGGGAGGAATGTGGTAGCGAGATTTCCGAAGGTGAGAGAATTGATGTAGTTGGTTCCTGGTTTCAATGATCAGTTCTTTCCTTAGGGTTCCCTGGGGCTAAGATTTCTTTGCAAAGCTCCCCTCTGTTCCTCCAGGGCCTGACCTGCCCTCTCCAGGATAATGTGTTTTTAACCAGCAATTCATTCTCCATCCTCCCACCAACGGAGACTCAAGCCAGAAAACAAAGGACTTCAAAACTGGACTCTGGCACTCCCTCAAGGGAAGCAACACCTAAGACAAAGAGAAGAAGGTGGTTTTGGTCTGGGTCCCTGGAGGAGTCGTCCCTTTCAGGTTAGTCGAATCCAAGGAGCCTTTACTTGAGACACTGTGACATTGTAAGCAGGTATAAGGAAACCCTGAGGGAAGAAGCAGCAGTATCACAGCTGATGAGAGGAAGGATTCTTTATCAGCTAAGTTAGAGGGAGAGAGTGGAATGCTGAACAGACAGAGGACCTGCCTTGTATGGAGAAAGCCGTTGGACCTGAGCCTAGCAGGGAGGGGGCTGCTCCACGGGTGACTCTGAGAATAAATACCCCGCCTCACTCTCCTCTCTCTCTTCTTCTTCTGCTGGTATTTCTGGTGGGCCAAAGCCAGCTAGAAGGCAAATGGCAAGGAAGCAGTTGATGAGTCATTCAGGTTGACCTCTTGGGGCACAGAGGAGAAGCCTGGGGTGGGGGGTCTGAGCAGGTTGATTGAACACGCCCAGCACAAAAACCATGGGGACCACAACTCATTCTGTGTTCACATGACTAGCTAAGCATTCTCAAATTAAATACCAATATACTGGATAATAAATAGTTCTTTTCCTCTGTCATGCAGCCAGCACTCTGAGGCACCATGTAAGAGGTTCACTATTACCTCCACCCAAACCAACGCAGAGAGTGATGAATTATTTGCCCCAAGCCACACAGTGAGAAAGACAGGCGAGAAAAAGAAAAAGTAAGTCTCCAGAGTGTTTGCTCACCACCACCACCCTGTGCAAATGTATTCCACCCTCTCCTTGGGCCAGACTTTTCCTCCTCAACATTCTAAGCAGCCTTCTGACCTGGTTCCTTGCTTTGCCTTCCTCTCCAAAAATAGACTAGGTCACTGCCCATTGAACATTAAGAAATTGGATCCAGGCAGGCAGGACCAACCCAGGTAAGGTCAGGACCCGAATGCTGGCTGGCAGGTGAGCAAGGCAGGTGGTGGACAGACAGAGCCAGGCAACCATGAACATGGAAGCAGCCGAAGGGAGCACAGAGACCAGGTGCAGACCTTTCACCTGCAGACTGGAGGCCAGCCCAAGGGGGAAAGAAACAAGGGATGCCACCGTCGTGAGCAAGGTTGGTGCAGGTCCCTGAGACCCTGGTGAAATATGAGAATAATCCATCCAAAGCAACTAATATTCATACAGTGCCTTAGTGGTTAAAGCAAATTCCTAAATATTTTCCTAGATAGTAGTTTACTTGACTGGAGTGTAGGCTATGCAGGTGGCACCTTCTCAGTGCGGTATCCCTACCACCTTGCATGGTGCCACTTAGTAGCCAATATCTATGAATATGTGTTGAGCCAATAACTGGAGATAGAGCAGATAGCGGAACCGTGAAGGGTTTGGGAGTCAGTGCCATCAGCAACATTATCCTGGTTCTGTTGATCACTGAGTGAGAAACCACGGGGCGGCCATCTAGGCTCTGCAAGCCTCAGTGTGCTCATACACGAAATTGAAATGAAATCTCCCTACGTCTGTGGAGAAGTTATCCACATCCACACACCGCACACGCGCACTCAACACTCATGCACTAACATACTCTATGCATGTCTATGTACTGCATATATATGTATGCACAGACACTCACACACACATACTCAACACCCGCATCTAGCAAGGTAGCCAGGATGATACGAGGACAGTGACTCTGAAAAGGAAGGAGTAACTTCCCTGAAGGTTTTCTTTATTTTTTCTTGCTGCCTCCATTATTTGAGCGAGTTTATCTCCAAGCAGCCCCTTCAAAGGAACAAACAGGTCTCGAGGCTCCCCCTTGAGCAGAGTGCAAATGAGCAAGCTGCACAGGTAGCAGGGTGACCTCTGTTCCTGGCAGAGCTTACTGCGAGGTGCCCATCTGGTAAACTGCTGTCAACCCGCAGGACCGCTTCACTGGCTGCTACTGACACCTGTTGAAAAGGACCGTCTAACAGCCATGCCACCACGTCCTCTTGGGTGGACACTGTCCCCACAGGGGTCTGCTGAGCCTTCCCAAGCCAGGGTGACCCTGGGCCATGAGCTGGGTGCTCCAGCAGGTCCTCTCTAGGTTAGTTGTAACGTTTTACTTTTATTTATTTTTTATTTTTCTGTTAGCTTTTCCCAGTCTGTAAAAGTTAGAATCGTTTTGCCTTCATTCTTCTCACCATTTGGAGTCTATACTTTTACCCTCATTTCCATACCCTCCACCCCTCATCCCACCCACATCTGCCTGTTTAGTGGTACAATCGGTTAAGAAGGCATTTAACAGAAAGTGTGGACTGAGTCCCCCTCGCCCTCAGAACCGGCACTGTCCCCCATACAAGTGCATTCACCTGTGGTCCGAGAAAGGGCTGCAGGCAGCGGCTCTCCCTGACTTGTGTTTGCTGGGTCCCCAGCACGTACTCATCACTCTCCTCTGCAGCCTGGATGGTGGAGGAGGAGACGGGAGGCTGCAACCAGGGGCTGTGAAATACAAGGCATATAGCAGCTTTCCTCCAAGGAGATCACTAAACATTTAAAAACCACTTTTATAAAACCCATCAGCTGACCGTATACTGGGTCCATGCGCATTCTGATGACCCTTTTAACGTGGAGTTCAGTCATGAATCCAAGTACAACTTCAAGCAAACTCACCTGGAATTCTCAGCTCTGGTAAACATTGCTTTCTGCTGCAAGAAAATGCACAGGAACTTGGGAATTTCCCATAAAGCATCTGTCAGTGACTTTCACCCACGTAATCCCATCCCTCCCCTCCTGCACTCCTGGGAAGGGGAACCACTTCGGCTTCATCGATCCTCTGGTTCTTACTGATGCTCTGCAGGTGCCTGAGAAGGAGGTCCTCTCTCACTTCCGTGAGGACAGGAATCTCAGCCTGGGGTTCATGGATCTCTGCAAAGTTCTCTGCACAGTGTCCACGAACCTTCTGATGTTTATGCAAAGTTCGTGTCTAGGTCTTCCGTGGGCTTCTCCTTCTGAGAAAATGTGTCATACCTTTCAGGAGATTCTCATTGTTGAACACGCTCTCCAAAATGTTAAGAACCACTAACCTGGAGGGTTCATTGAAGCATTCTGTTAACTAGACACAGTGTATTTTAGGCAAAACTCAGAGGGAAAATAAAACACGCCTTCTCCTCTAGGACTCACACTCGCACTCTCCTTGCCCGAGGTCAATGAGACCGGCATGTGGAGGTGGTGTGCCGCAGCCAATGGGTCATGGTAAGTGCGGCTGGTTGTGGCCCAGACTCTGATACTACTGGGTTGGCCAAAAAGTCCATGTGGCTTTCTCCGTAAAAAGAAAAAAGATACATTTTTTCATCTTCACCAATAACTTTATTGATTGGATATTTTGAGTATGTTGACTCTCTCCCACTATTGGCCTCTAGTGGGCAGAGGCCAAGGGTGCTGCCAAACATCTTCTAGTTCATAAGGCAGCCCCACAGCAAAGAATTATTTGGCCAAAATGTCAATAGTACCAAGAAGCCCTGCAAACCACTTTCGACACGTTCGGTTAGTCACAGCACCTTCTCCATACACTGCACAGATCTTTTTTTGTGTTTCAGTTGTGTCTTTATGTTTCTTGAAATAAAGCATAATATACCAAAAGTGTTGCTTATTTCTTCCACCTTCAATATTAAGATGGCTACACAAAAATTCACCAATTTTGGTAAGTTTTTTTAATGCATGCTGATATGACAGCTGTCACAGTATAATCTAATAAAATTATTTTGAATGATGTTAAAGACAGCTAAGCACTACTAGAGCCCTTGTATGGAAAAAACTAAGTGAACTTTTTGGCCAACCCAAAACTTGGCTTTCAGAATCTGTGTCGTGTCCACAGTGCTAGCTGGCCACAGAGACAGCTGGGGAAGGGCATGTTGACTACACAAAGTGTGATGGCTTCCATGTGCTCCCACAGATGGACTCCCACGAGTACACCCACAAAACCAGAGAGTGAGTCTTCTTAGAGAATGACACATTAGCAAATTCCTCTCTGGGTTTTGCACGTGAATTCTGACAAGTCCTTTAACACTCCAGCCTGGGTTTCCTTATCTGCTCAATCCAGGTGAGGATGTAATAGTTGAATGATTGAGTTGCTGAATCACTAAGGGGAAAATTGAGGCCTAAAAGAATGTAGAAACCTAGATAATCTCGTCTTAATGGAAAGACTCAGATTGTTCTGAATGGGCAACTATGAGCAATACACCAGGGTAGACCGCTTCCAGGGAGAAGACCCTAACAGGTAAGGTGGGGCTTGTTGGAGGTGATTTTAGAAAACAGGGTGTTTTGCATGCTGCTGTGAGAGTCTGAAGTTTACTATGTGGGTCTGACATGCCAGGGGGCCAATGGATGGTGTGGATTTAGACGAGATGTCAGTTCAGTGATCGCTGTGAAAAACCCTGTGGGCCTTGTTCCCTTTGCTCATGGCCTTCTGGATGCCAACCTGGCCACTCCGGGGCCTAAAGTCCCCTACAAGCAGATCTCTGGGCTCGAATCTTACTGGGGGCAACCATGTGACTACTTCATGTGTTACCTTGAATGTGCAAGATGCAGGTGAATCTTTAATAAGGAAAACAAGGATGTACTATGCTAGGGACTGCTTTCTTTTATTGCACTTGTTCTTCACAAATATTCTGCAATGTCAACATAAAAGGTGTGTTGGAAATGGGTTGGATCTGGTTGATACAATCAGGGAAGAGCTTTACGTTTCTCCCTATCACTTCCAAACTCACTTAGCTGTATTTGCTTTCTCCTCTCCCTGATGGCTATCAGGAGCCTCTAGAGCTTCCTGGTCGCTTTCAGGTATTAAAGTGTCTGGTCCAATCTAAGTCAAAATTTAATCTCACATCCAGTATCAAGTGCCTCCCCTCTGCTTAGCTCAGGCATGTCCCCATGCCCAGGTAAGGTCATAAGACTCTTGGTCTGTTCTCCAACTTGTCTGACTCTACTTCCTACCTGACTGACCTTGTTGCTGATGGATTTGCCAAGGTTGGGGTCATGGGAAGGAGGAGAGATCAGGTGGCAGATACTGTTTGTGATGCCCTGCAGGCCATTGAAGCCACTCCAAAGGATGGGATCCAAATGTTGGCTCTTCCAGACAGTAGCTTTCATACCTTTTCAATGTACTAGGCCAATCCTCATGACTTCTCCCAGTTCCTGTCCCTTGTGGTGCCCCAGTTCTCTTGAGCAGATGAGGGTTCAGCTGGCTACCTTCCAAGGTATTCACCTGGCCCTGGTAGAATGGACACACACTTGCTCTGCCATTGTAGGTGACATTGATGATCCCACTCTTAGTCTTCTCCAGGCAAGTGCTAAGCACTAGTGTCTATGTTTCCAATGCCAGGGGGACATATTTTGAGCTCTCCCAAGAACCCCACCATGCTCCACCTCAGGGGAGGTCTTTGCATTTCTGCTTACCAACAAGCATCCAGCCTGGGAGTGAGGTGCCAGTCTGCCCTCTTGCAACAAATTCTCTCTCCAAGACTGGTTATCATAGACTTCTTCATTTTGCTGTGGGTAAGTGGAAGCAAACTGATTCCCAGTACTTCAAGGGCTCTTTGAAGGAATTTCCTTCTCTCTAGGGAAGCGGCTAGCCTTCTGTAATCAAGCTTTTGGAGTGTTAGATTCAGTCACCAACCAGCAGTTCTCATGTGGAAGGGTCCACCTCCTCCCTTTAATGCATGGATACTTAGCTCTGTTTCCTTCTTTGGGGTCTCAGCCAAAAATCTATGCTCTACTGAACATATGTTATAATCCTTTTACCCATAAAGAGCTGAATTGCAGAGATTTGTTGCAAAAGGCCAGTGGTCATTCAACTTTAAGAGTGAAAGTCAGATTAAACCCTGAGGTATCCTCCCAAGCTCCAAGATTTTCCTGTGCTCCACAGCATTCTCTGTAACTGAAGTTACCCAGCACCAGAAGAAATGAGCCCCACTTAATCCTGTTTTACAGATGAGCAAACAAAGGCACAAAGAGTTTAAGAGGCTTGTTTAAGATCAACCCTTGGACTAGTCAGGATCCCTACGGGAAGCAGATGACTCATGAAGGGGAGGCTATTTCAAAGACAGCTTAATTAAAGGAGTACTCAAAAAGGTGTGGGTAGTATTAGGAAGCCATAGGGATAGTCCAGTACTCCAGGGTTCATTAGCAGCAGGGCTGTTACCTGTAGGAGTAAAGAGAGGACAGGAGAGAAGTGTACCCAGAGGGCTACTTTGAGGGGAGCAGGGGTCTCAGGTTGTAGAAGACAGCCAGTCTTAAGTCATAGCTCAGAGAGGGAGCTGTCCTTCTTGTTTCTCCTTTCAACCTCCCATCTCCACTGGGGACTAAACTCAGTAGGGAGCCAGAGGACACCTGGGCTTGTCCCTCCAGGTCCATCTCCCAGAATAGAGGGTCAGGGTTTGACGAGTGGTGAGTGGATCTGGCTCACTCAACTAGGAATGGCAGACCTGCCATTAAAAATGCCACTAAAACCATGTCTTCCTGCCTCCAACCTGTGCCACATTGTGTTGCCTTTGCCCTTATTTTATTATGTGGCCACGACACCTTGACTGTATTGCGAGTGCTCTTAGGGCAGGGACTACTTACCATCTTCATGAATACCCCCATCCCAAGCACACATGGATGTTCAGTGAAAGTTTGTTTCCTGAATGAAACAATGGCTGCAGGGACAGGCTCCAGATATGCTTGAAACACCTAGGGATTGTGAGCAAAGGGAGGGAAATGGTATGCGTTGCAGTAACTCCCTGTGTAAGCATTTAAATGAGGTGATGTCTCCACAGTTTTAATCTAGGAATACTTTAGGATATTACGCATTTTGTATACATTGGCTCATTGAAATCTCGCTTCAGCACTTGAATGATCGTTCCTTGAGGAGTCACCCAAGTTTATTGGTGTGATGACAGCAGCTGAAATAGGATATGAGCTTACGTCATCTGGCTCGAAGTCAGTGCTCTTTCAAGTACTTTTCAATGGGATATAATATGGTGAGATAACAGGATAGCCTCAGTTTGTTCTCAATCTCTCTTTCTCTCTCATTTAATTTAACTTGTGCCTCCACCACCTGCCCTATTTTCCATAAGTGAGCCCTTGAGGACTGGTTTCAGATTCAGATTTTTTGTTTTCTTTTGTTTTGTTTTGTTTTACAAGAACCCTTGAAGGGTGGTGGCTGTGTGTTTCATATTACAGCAGCACATGAGGATAGATACAAAGCCCTACTATCCCACCTTTCACGTGCCTATGATTAAGTGCTGGATTGAGATGACTCGTAAACATTTAATTATCATTATTAATAACTGGTATTATAAAGTTAAGCAACAGCAATGTTGCAGGCCCTGTCCTTGGCATCACACGCATATTATCTTGGAGAATCTGCACAAAGACTGTGTGAAAAGGTATTAGCATCTTTGTGTATTAAATGAGGAACTAAACTGAGGCTCCAAGAAGTTAGGTAGGCTGCCTGAAGTCATACAACTTCAAAGTAATGGAGGCTGGATGTGAAGTCAGGTCTGATGGGCCCCAGGCCCTGTGTTCTGATTGACTATGTGACTTATGCGTGACTTTGTTTCTTCTCAGCGCATCCTCACAGACCCTCTCCTAGATCCTTTGATGCTTGCTCCTTTAATAAATTGTTTCAGAGTATTTTATACATTTAACTTTAGAGCTAGTGCTGGGGAAAGGGCCAAGGTGGGAGGGCCCTTTGGTGCCACCCATTATATAGAAGGGAGGACAGGAGCCCAGGTTGTGGAGCAAGGCACTTAGGACAGGTTGCAGCAGGTGGCAAAATCCAGAAAGGCAATCTATTGTAATCATTTCCATTGTACTTTATAGATCCACAATCCAAAGTCACCCAAAGAAAAAGGGTAATTGATTTGCTCAAGTCAGCACACTATGGAAAGGCCAGAGGGGAATGACCTCAAGGATCACTGCACCCAAGAACCAGAATTCCAGGGAGTGCTTGCTCCATCTCTCAGTTCTGCCTCTTCAGGCTGGCTGTCTCCCCACGGCAGGGAACATGAGTACAAGCAGCTCATCCTTACAACTGTATGAACAGAGAGGAAATTCTGGTGAGAAAGCTCCCAGGGAAGACCTCTGATTCGCTGGGCTTGGACCAATCATTATAGCCAGGGGGAAAGGGGGCTTCTTATTGGTCCATTTGGGTCACATGTCCCTCCTGTGTCCATGAAAGCAGGGCCCATTAATATAAGAAAGGAATGAATCACATAGATGAGGCTACCAAGTGGACTATAACCTGGGCAATCACCCCAATATATTTTTCATGTATTGTTATGAGCAAGATGGCATTCAGAGGCAGGCTTTTGGGGGGACTAAAAAGAATGAATGTAGGGGAAGAAAACTGATGTTCATTAAACACCCACATGTGCTACATAATATTCTAAGTGCTGCATGCTTAGCTCATTTCATCTTTACAACAAGCCATCAACTCAGTATTTTATTCTCATTAAAAAAAAAAGAGACTAAGCTAAGGCTCATAGAAATTGAATGGCCCAAGTTAGTAAATGTGAAGTCAATTTTGGAATCCAGTTTTTAGAGCTCTAATGTCTGTGTTCTTTCCTTTGGACCAGGCACCCTTCAGTGCTGGAGGGACTGAGGACCGATGGGTTCATACTCAACTACGGAAATTCTGTATATAAAGTAGGTTCTTCTTCACAACAACGAGGTAGGGCCCAATTTATGTTATGTCACCTGGCCAGAGCAGAACCAAAGTCCTGGCTGATGTATTGCTAAATAAAAACTGTGTTTTTCATCAGACAAACTCAAATCAAGGGACATTCTATAAAATATCTGACCCATATTCCTCAAAATTGTCAAGTTTATAAAAAAAAAACACACAAGGAAAGGCCGAGATGCTGTCACAAACCACAGGAGACTTAAGAAACATGACAACTAAATATAATCCATGTGGCACCCTAGATTGAAACAGAAAACGGACATTAATGGGAAAACTGGCAGAATCCAGATAAAGGCTGGAGATTAGTTGAAAATCATGCACCAGCATTGGCTCCTTAGCTT
Source organism: Phyllostomus hastatus (assembly GCF_019186645.2). Taxonomy (NCBI): domain Eukaryota; kingdom Metazoa; phylum Chordata; class Mammalia; order Chiroptera; family Phyllostomidae; genus Phyllostomus; species Phyllostomus hastatus. The sequence goes on along the minus strand of NW_025334017.1, from coordinate 40,449,847 downwards.
TGATAACTGTCCAGTGGTAACGTAAGATACTGAACACTAGTACATACAGGGGGGAGGGGCGTAGGGATACTGTCTGTACTATCTTTCCATAGTTCTGTACGTTTTAAAGCACTCCAAAATTGGAAGTTTATTATTAACAAAATTGGGTGTTTTTTTTTCACTTACTGAGCACAAATACATTCTTCCCCCCAGGGCCTGGGGCCAACCTGCAAGTGGGGCTCACTGCTCGGGGTGGGAAGGAGCCCCTGGCGCTCCCGACACAGGTGCTGCGGACTGAATGTTCGCGCTCCCCATCCCCCACCCCCAAATTCAGTGTTGAAACCTTAATCCCCAGTGCAATGGTATTTGGAAGTGGTGCCTTTGGGATGTAGTTAGGTTTAGATGGGGTCATGAAGGCGAGGTCCTTGTGATGGGATTAGCATCCTTAGAAGAAAAGGAACAGACGCCAGAGATTGCTCACCCTTCAGTATGTGAGGGCGCATCGAGAAGGTGGCCCTCTGTAAGACAGGACAAGAGCTCTCACCAGGAACTCAACCTATCAGCACCTTGATCTTAGACTTCACTGCTTCCAGAACTGTGAGAAGTAAGTAACTGTTGTTTAGGTCACCCAGTCTGTGGTATGTTGTTATAGCAGCAGGGTTAAAACTAAGATCACATGGGATCACATACTTTGCTATGGGTAGCAAGCTAAAGGAGTAACACTTATAAAATGAAATTGCAGGAATGTGAGGAAGTTGATAATGGCTAACTTTTAGTCAAATTTCTGATTCCACCTCTGCCAACTTTTTCTTCTATGGATGCCCTGCTAACATGCCCTCAGCTCAGACTATGGCATCTCCAGTGCTCATGTCTGTGCCACATTTGAGTGACTACTCTAGGGTGAACCCCCAAACAGTATTAAAAGATATGCAGCCCTTAAAGAAGTTGTCCCAGCTCCCCCGGGTACTTCTCTTCCCAGCTTCTGCCCATGGCTTCTCTTAGTTCTCTTGGTTTGGAAAGATCAGAGGCCAGAGAGAGACTTGCTCATTTCTGATGGTGCCTGGTTTCAAATGTGTGGCTTAGATGACTTACTGAAAACGAAGAGTGGCCCTCCACTGCAGTCTTCACAGATGACAAAACTGCACAACCCATTGAGCGCATTATGGGCCCTCACTCCAGACAATGGCGTCAAATTTTTCACATGTGTTCCTTAGCCAGCTGTAGAAAGTGGGTTAAAAACAGAATATGGTATAGGAGGTGACTCAGCTGGAACCGAGAGAAAAGATTCTGAGGGTGTGTCTAATGGACCCTCCTTTTTCTAAGGTAAAAACAGAGAGAGTCTTGCATAAAGTTTATAATTGCAGGTTTCAAAGTTGGAAGCAGGGTGACCAGCAGCCCCAGTTTGTCCACGACTGAGGGGTCTCCCAGCATGCGACACATTCAGAGCTAACCCAGGACAGATGCAGGATGATTGGAATGATTGATCACCCAGACGGAAGGGACCTTTAAGAGATCTCAAATGTAAAGTTTTCAAAATACATATATTCTCTCCCCTGGGAATTCTGACTAGATAAATATTCAAAGGGGTTTGTGTCTTGCAAATGTGTCTTCGGGAAGCTGTGTGTGTGGTTGACAGAGACGGATGTGGGGAGAGAGGAGGCTAATCACGAAACTCAGTCAGAACGCAGGGGCAAATACCAGCCTTATTATGTAACAGCTAAGAAAACTCAGATACATGATTTTTCTCTTCCCATCTCAGTTTCTTCACCTGCAAAATGGGCACAGTACTTAGTACCACCCTCATATGTTTGTCTTGAGATTTAAAATTTAGTAACTTAAAGTTCTTAATATTCTGTTTACCAAATAGGAAATGCTAGATCAATAATACTCTTTATTCTTGTTGGTACTATTCCTAGTGTGGATTCTTATTCCCAGGTCTGCCAGTTACCAGCTACATGACCCTGGAAATCGTAGCTCCCGCATCTATAACTGGAGTCAATGACACTTCCGTACTGAGAGGCTGGGTGGCTTAAGTGAGATAAAGCAAATGCATAATTGACACGTGGATTCTGGAGGCTTTTTTCTCAATCCCTGAGTGGTTCAGGACACACATTCTGGTGCTTCGTACTTAAGTCCACTAGTGGAGTAGAGAGGCAACAGGATTTATAGGCTGGGTCTTAATCTTGGCTGCACCATTACTAGTATTTTCATTTAGAGGCTTTTTCATTAAAAAAAAAGATTTTCTTGAAAGGCTGAGGATTGGCTCTGCAGGCAGTTGCTCAAAAGCGATGTCAGTCATGTCTTAACAAATGGAATCATTGTTGGAAGAAGCATGTCATCACTCTTTTTAAAAAAAGATTTTATTTATTTACTTTTAGAGAGGGAAGGGAGGGAGAAAGAGAGAGAGAGAGAGAAACATCAATGTGTGGTTGCTGGGGGCCGTGGCCTGCAACCCAGGCACGTGCCCTGACTGGGAATCGAACCTGCGATGCTTTGGTTCACAGCCCGAGCTCAATCCACTGAGCTACGCCAGCCAGGGCACATGTCATCTCTTTAATTGTGTAACCCACATTCTATCACCCTGATTTGGCACTGTTTTTTGATATACATGGTAAGTCATTTAACCTATCAATTCTGGTCCGTTTCCAAATATATTCGCTTGTGCACAAGCATTACTAAACAATGTAGTACACCCAAGATTCTCTGTTTTAGGGACAATGGGGCTGTGGCTCTAGAACACTGTTCACCACAAAATCCTTCCAGTCCTCCTTTACCATTCCCTTCTTCCTTTTCCCATTGCCCTCTTCTCCACTTCTGTCTTGCCAGTGCTTTCCCTCCTTTTTGAGGCTCCTCATCCTTTAGCTCTCGCAGTAGACTGCTGTGTTCCTCAAAGGTGACCTTCTGTTGTCCTTGGACATATAATTAGACTACACTTCCCATGTTCCTTTGCAATTAGGTGTAGTCACATGACTGAGTTTTTCCAGTGGAATATGGATAGAAATGATGTGCACCACTTTCTGATGGTCTGGCCCATAAAAAATAACTCCCACGATGGACAACCGTCTCTCTCTTACTCCCCTGCTGGCTCATTGTTGAAGTCCAGGGCTGTTGATGGTATTGAAGCCTCCATCAACCTGGCTGTGTTGGGGCAGAACCAGTCCTAACTTTAACCCACACTTTTACTCCTTGCCATCAGGACCACCTTTGGGGGGCTACCAGGAGTGGGAAGATTTATCTATGTGGGAATTCAATTTTGTGTGAGTGAGAAATAAACTTAGACTATGTCGAGTCAAAGATATTTCAAGGTTTACCTGTTACAGCAGCTGGCTTTACATAAACTAATACAGCCATATTCCTGGGATGCCTCTTCTGCATGTTTTGATTTTGTGTTCCTCTGAATGTCTTTCCTTTTGCCTGCGATGGACAGCATAGATCTCAGGCTGCCATGTCCATGCCCACACCCTCACGGCCAATGCAATGCTCAGCAAAGAAACCTTCCATGACAGAGAACCACCCCCTTGAAAGAAGGGGTATGTTAAATAATATTTATTTTCTGTGACATACCATTGTATAGTTCAACAGATAATCACAAAATATCTAATATGTTCTTTGCCCTTTTGTAAGCACTAGAGGTACAGCAGTGAGAGTCAGCTGCTGCCTTCCGTACCTGTTGGTCTAGTGCTAAAGGGGATGTATAGTTTGAAAGTCACCTGATTTCATGGAAGTCAAAGGAGGGGTGGCTAATTCAACCTGGACCTGAACCAAGCAAGATTTCCTAATGAAGGAAGTGACTTGAATGGGAAAGAATGAGGAAGCACCACGCAAAGGGTGGAGGAAGGGCATTCTTGCAGGAGAGTCGTGAACGAGAAGGCAGGGAGATGGCGTGACTTTGCTGGAAACTGCATTTCGGGTCAGGCCAGAGTGGAGGGTCGATGGCTGGGGTATGGGCGTGGTGGGAGATAAAGCTGGAGGTGTCAGTGCATATCAGACCCTGAAGGACATCATGTTCAACGTTACTACCCATCTGCCACCATCTGTTGTGGTCTCCTTATTAATACACCATGTCACAAATTCCCAGTTACCACATCAAAAATAAATAACCCCTGTTCCCCTCCCCTGGCCCTCCCTGGGTGCTAAGCACAATACTTGAGGGAGAGGAGACTTCAGTGTGAGGACCAAACCTGTCTGTGGCCACTCTGAAGTGTCACTGTCCTGGGTGTTTCTAGGGTCAGCCTCACTGTATGTGAATTTGCTGAGGCACTTTCATGAGTAAAAAATCACGGGGTTTAGTTTTAGGGGAACTCGGGTTTAGCGGTACACTAAATATATTTTGTGTGTGTGGACAAGAGCCTTTTTACTTTCAACCACACTGTCATCATCATTGTCATTGCATTTTATCCTTTTGACTTATACGGTCCTTTACTGTTGATAATGTTTTTCACTTAAGTGACTTCATTTGATCTTCCCTATTGTATTCTTCTACCGTTTGAGGAATGGGTTCCATGATCTCATCGTATAGGTAAAGGGCCTGCCCTCGAGAGACGTGCATTAACTTGCCTCTCCTCATTGACAAGTGGTTGAGCCAGAATCAGAATTTAAATTCAAGAAATATTTTCTAGGTCTTATTTCCTTGAGACCAAGCATCACATTTTCTAAAATATTGCCAGTGTTTGGCATAGTCACTTAGCCTGTATTTGTTGATTAACTTAAAGTAGTGATTAAAAGTATGAGCTTTGGAATCAAAGGGAACCTGGATTCAGCACCTGGTTCCTGGTATATGTGGGCAAATCATTTAACCTAGGAGAAAAGCAGGTTTCTTATTCATAAGTGGGATTTTCCGTATCTTCCTCAGAGGGCCGTTGTGAGACTCAAATGAGACGATGTAAATGAGACACTGAACATACTGCCTGCCACATCGAATTGCTTAATTTACACTGAGATCTCTTGGTTCCTTGGTCTCTCTCTTTTTTTAGATCTTATTTTTTTATTATGCAATATTGTAGATGTATTCAGAGGTTGGCAGACTAACATGGTGAACCACAATATACCAAACACACAGCTTCAACAGTGACCAGCTCATGGCCAATTTTGTTTCATCTCTACCATTATGATTTTTCATTTTGTATTATTTTGAAGGAAATGTCAAGCATTGTATGCTTTCATCTGTAACTTTTGCAATCTGTATTTCCAAAAGATAAGGGTTTAAAAGAATAACAACTATAAACATTACTCCCCAAACCCGTTAAAAAATCAAGAGTTGTAGCAGGCAGAACAATAGCTCCTGAAAGATGTCCACACCCTCATCCCCGGAACCTGTGGATATGTTACATGGCAGAGAAGAATGAATGACACAGAGGGAATCATGTGGCTAATTGGCTGACCTTAAAATAGGGCCATAATCCTGGATTATCCAGGCAGATCCAGTGTAATCACAAGGGACCTTAAAGGGGTAAGAAGGAAGGAGAGAGAAGGATGGCAGCCCAGAAGGACTCGGATGCTGCTGGCCATGGAAACAGAAGAAGGGCCGATGAACCATGGATTCCCCAACGAGTTACCCCTGGTATACAAAATCTCTTCGTCTTTAGTGCAGGCAGAACCTGTGACTTGTTTGCAGCTGCAGAAAGGCAAAGGTGAAGGGATATCATTTCCTTGGTTAGATTCTGTTTTATGGCAAAGAATGCATTTTCTCTCCAAGGCCTGAGAATAGACACATTCATTAGGAAACGTCTAAGTCAGCTGAAAAGTCATCCTTTGCTCTTACTGTGTCATAAAGCTTTCCTGGCACTCCCTGACTCTCCGGTGAAGAACTTCCGGTGTTTTTACAGTCTGCGGGAGTTGCCTGGTGGGGCTGATGAAGAAGGGGGCCAGAAGAAAGATCTTGAAAGATCGTTTCATTGCAAGCATTGGCAGAGAATTCATCTTGGGTGCACTTTCTCCTTGGGTGGATTTGGGTGAGGATTTCAGCCACAGCAGAGGGACTGTCAGCCTGGGCTGCTGTAGAGAAGGCCCAAGCGCCGAGTCCAATGACACCAATTCCCAGTCTCACCCATAGGAGAAATGAAGAGCCAGCCTTTAGGGTGAAGACAAGGAGTCTTGACACGCTTGCTGGGTTCAGTTACCCTCAAAGGGAGACCAAGAGCCTGCTTGGGATACCGGGAAAACAGAGACGCGTTCGTATGTGATGTGAGTGTCCACACCCAGAGTCAGACCTACACAGTGATGGGAGTTTCCATACATGATCCAAGATTTTGCAGTCATGAAACCTATTATTTTTACTGTAAAAGATGTCTATGGTTTATCCTTTACAAAGGAGGGTAGGAACAGACAGTGTGGACTTTTCTTTGTTTAGGGTCTCTAAAGGTCTATGGAGACCTTGCTCAGGCAACACACCTGTCGACGCTTAGAGATGCTCACTTCGCATGGCTCTCCAACACCCCTCCCAGCCCTGACAAAGTCACAGGTACAGATAGAGAGTCAGCCCCTGCCATCTCTTGCTGATCTCTAGGCGACTCCCTCTAGTCTCTAGAGCACAGGTGGCAAACACAGTGCCTGCAGGCTGAATCTGGCTCTCCACCTTGTTTTATCCAGCCCAGCACCTTGGTTTTACCCAGTGGCAGGGCCGAGCTCTTGCTTAACTGTTAAGGAGTAGTTACATTCATACAGTCCTAAAATTACATTCAGCCCTTTGAAGGCAACTGGGAGGCTGATGTGGCCCCTGGTGAAAATGAGTTTGACGCCCCTGCTCTAGAGATACACAGACTTGCAGATGCTTTGAGCTGGAGGAAACCTAAAGAACATCCAGGTCATCTCCATCATTCGACCCAAGTGGAGGGAAGCGATGTGTTCAAGGTCACGTGGCCATTCCGGTGCAGGGTGAGGAGCAGCAGCTGTAGCCTCGTCGTCTCTGCTGCACTCTGTGTCTGGCCCTTCTCTGTTCCCATTCTGCGTGTGCTGAAGGAAGGGCTTGTTCAGGGAATGCAAACTCATGCTAATGTCTGAATGTTAAATTTTAATTTTGTAAATTTAGCCTAAAACAAAATTAAATTAAAAAGGTACATCTGCTGCAAAAAATGAAGTAATGCATTTCTGGCCACACTACAGATGATTGTGAATAATCTGACTTGTAGATTTATTCCTGGTGGCAGGACTGGCATGGGTCATACGGGTAGGAAGGCAGCGGGGTTTCATGGGTCCTCTCTCCCACTGGGCATTTCTTCTGTCTCCTCCTTTCCACTCTTCAATGCCTTCTGCTTCCACATAGTGGCCCCAAACGCACCTGCGTTGTCAAAGGCACACTTTCTGCCATCCAGAGTGACGTTTCTTATGTTCACCATGAACACATTAATTTGCTAGGGCTGCTGTGACAAAGTATTACAAATAGGGTGTCCTAAATAACAAAAATGTATTATCTCACAAAGATTAATAGCATCAGTCCTTATGCTCCTATCAGTCCTAAGACAAGATCCAATACATCAAACCCTCTCAATAACTGTTTATGTGCTTACTTTTGTCCACACCAAGAAAACTATTCTCAAATAAAGACTTCCCATATTTTTCGAACCATAAGACACACCTAGGTTTTAGAGGGGGGAAATGGGAAAAAATTTGAAGCAAAAAATGTGATAAAATATTTAATAACATAAATAGCATAATATTTCACCAATGTAAATGTGAACAGAACTCAACAACAGCATTAACAACCATTATTCCTCCCAAATTTGGAGGGGAGCGTGAGTCTTATAGTCCGAAAAATACGTTATTCTGTTCATTACAAGAGGAAACTGAGTAAAACGTATGTATGTATGTGCCCTTGGGAACTTTTGTTCAAATACAACCTCATACATGAGCACAAACAAAATCAATATATATGGAAAATAAAGTAGAGTGAGGAAGTAAGGAGGGGACCACACAGTCTTCCACCCCCTCCAAATACTACATATCACTGAGAACCCTTGAGTATAATTTCTCACATTGTATCTCTGATTGTGCAGGGCAACTGCTAGGGTAGTTGTACTTTATATTTTAAAGAAAGCAATAATTTTAAAAACAACAATGAATAAATAACAATGAAAATAATGATATATAAATTATATATAATATGTAGAATAATGAATAAACAAAAACCATACATAAATAAAAGTACTTTCTTATCAAAAGGAATACAGGTACTATATTATATTATATAATACAATACAAAAGTTTTATATATATATCTCTTACAAAGTTGGGAGTATTATTACTGCATGCTTTTTTTCAGTAAGAATCTGTTGTTGTTTTTTTGGTGAAAAGTAGGGTTGTATAATAAGTGTCATTTGATAAATCTCCACATTTCCCCAGGTGAACCATGCACCTTGAACATCCTTCTGTGTTAACATGTATTCCTCTGTATATCACTTTAAATGGCTACATAGTTGTTTGTTGTGTGAATGAGCCATCATTTATTTAACTGTTCATTAGTAACGGGCATTTAACTTATAGCCAGCTTTTGAATTATTAAGTTATTATTAGAAACCAATGCTTTGATGAAATCCTTAATCTTTCTGCATCTCCCTGCTCTTTCCGTGAATGCAATTATTCATCTTTGGCTATATGGACCCAAACCAAGCTGCTGGCGTGGTGGGAGATGAAAGGAACAAGCTCTTCACAGAGCTTCCTTCACACTGTTTGTAAAAACCCTGTGCAAGGATTTGTAAATGTGTCTGGAGAAACTTATCATGCCTATGCCTCCAATGAATTAGTTACCACACTTGCCGAGAAATTCTTTGAGCAGAACATCCCCAAATTGTTAGAGCTCAGAGCAAGGTGCAAATAAGTTATAGAGGAATCTCGGGAGGGTTTTTGATTGGAAAGAAAAATGCCCAAGGAAGAGGCACGCGCAGGAACGGGGACTGAAAAGGAAAGCAGACCGCCTCCGTAATATGGCATGAAAGGGGCTCCTCCCCAGAAAGTGCTGCATGAAGTCAAAGGTTGCTCAAGTAAGGGGCCACCTTGTGCCCATTGGTGCCTTTGTCTTTATGGAGCTTTGCAGTAAAGGGCTAGGAGGCCCAGGTCCAGGATTTGGGGCCTGTAGTTTCAGCCGATTTTGTTGGGCAAACTTAAGTCAGTTATTGGCAGGGGGCTGAGCTTCTCAAATCTGTTAAACAGGATGCTGAGTTAAAATATGAATTAGATTCTATTTATTTTTGTTTGAGAATCCTGGGTCTTCCATGATTTCACTGATAGAAAAGGAGCTAAGGAATCCAGCATCGCTGAGAAATCAGGAGTCAGGACTTCACTGAACTTGATTAAGCCTCACCCTCACTTCTAAGCCCATCCCTCCTGCTCTCCCCTCTGGGTCCCCTCAGCTTACTATTCAGATCCACCGGCTAATTTTGTCTGGGAAGGGAATGGAAAGTCTCCGTGTCATTGGATACACTTTTGCTTTGAAGGATGAGGCTTCAATTCCAAAGAGGCAGGAAGATCCGGCTCTTTCAAACTAATTATGGCATATCTGATTTATTTCCCTCCTTAATGCTGTTTATTTTGTTTTCATTCAAAATATAAAATTGCTCCCTGAGTTGGGAGATTAATGCCTTTCTTCTCCTTTAGCAACAGATCATTCACGGGCCCAAGTTATAAATAGGATGTTAGAATTTATGACACATTGTTTTTCCTTTCTCATATAGGATGTCCCCCGAGATTAACTGTAGTATTGAGTTTGTTTGTTTTAAGTTTAAAACATTAATGTCTAATTATTTGCAGGCTGCTATGCTAGAGATTTTATTTTGAGGGAAACGTGATGTTCTTTTGTGCCATACTCCTGGAAAATTTTATATTTTGATAAACCTGGATTTTAAGCATCATCGAGTCATGGCTTGAATGTTCACATTTCACTTGCTTGATTGATTCATTCATTTTAATAAATGTGCAGGGAGGGTAGGGTGACTCTGCATAAGGAAGGTGAAAGTTCAGTGTCTTGTGTGCAGCGGGCTCTGATACTGAGGCTGGAAGGAATATAGAGGTAGAGAATTGTCTCGGGTCAATTTGCTGTGTGTATTCATTTGTTTATTGTGTACCCCCTCACTGATCCATCAAATACCCACCGTAGTCACAGATCCTGCTGGGGTTTTGCGCAAGTGTGCAATTCATTCAGCAGCAAACACAACAAAACACAATGCCAGTGCCGTCCTACTGGACGGTGAGATGCAGATGTACAGAGGAAAACAGTTATGAAAGGCTTTGTGTGATATGCTTAAGGAGCTTTGATATAACTTAGTATCTTTTTCCCTTCTCTGTGCTCTCTAATACTCCCTAGTGGTTTATCTTGGGACAAGTTACTTAACCTGTCTGTGCCTCATTTTCCTTTGTGTTCAATGGTGTATCCATCAGCTGCCAGTCAAGCATAGAGAATGCTCAGATGCACTGCCGGTATTTACAACAGAGAGGGATTTCATGCGGGCAGTTCATCTGGGAAGAGGTGGAGGAGTCACGGGGAGAAGAGAGTGACTCACAGGTGAGGAATGAATTAGTTTACCAACTGTTGCTGGAAAAGTTCATTGAGCAGGACATCCCCAAATAATGAGAAACACACGAATTGGACTCAGGATAAGGCACAGGAGCCCAGCCTACACGTGCTGCTGATCTCCCAGAGCCCCTGTTGCTGCTGCTGCTGCTCTCAGGACGTCCCTGCGCCTGGGCAGAGAGAAGCTGTGTTCTCACTGCTCCCACTAATGCTGCTCCCACTGGGGGAGGCACCAGCGCAAGCAGGGGGAAATCAAAGCAATGCGAAAGCAAACTCTCCCAATGGCAGAGCCCAGCCAGAAGGCAGCTGGCCAGGGAGCCTGGGAAGTGTAGTCTGCAGGCTGCCTCTGTCCCCGTAGTCTAAAGGAGGACGCAGGAGGGTAGGAATGCAGCTGACAGCAAACAGACAAGCAACCAGCAATAATGGAACTGCCTTCTGGGATTGCTTGTGTTAATGCATTAAAGTAGGCAGAGCCCCTTAGAACAATGCCTAACACATAGTAAACAGTTGCTGTTAGAAATTATTACTATTGTAAGATCTGGAGGGAGTCAGGCAGGGTGTGTAAACAGAGCAGTCACAGAATCAGATTTACATTTGAGAAAGCACAGCTGGGGACCGAGGACAAGGATGAGCACTAATGGGTCTTACAAAAGGCGTGATCCACTTAGGAGGTGGCTGGAATATCTGTGCAATGACAGGGATGGAGAAGGGGGAATTGATTATACGGTTATTTAGGCAATAAAATTGTCTAGGCTTGGTGATTGACAGGAGGCTGAGGAAGGAAGGCAGCTCCAAGATGCTTCCCAAGTTTGAATATGGGCGGTTCTATGGAGCGTGGGTGGTCTCATCACTCATCATCCTGCCCTCAGGACAGGGATGGAGTGTGTCTTCCTGAACATTGACTCCCTGCCACTAGGAGAGTGTGTGGTAGACTGTGTGTATGTGCTTGGCTGTTATTTATCGAATTAACAAGTGAATACATTGCCTACATCCTTCACGTTACTAAATAAATACAGAGGCACAGGATACTTTCCCGGGGCCCTATCACTAATAAGCAGCAAAGTCGCACACCTGAGTTTTCTTATGTCGATTGCACTTGGCGGTGACCACACAGACCCCTCAGAGGCAACGTGACACCTCAGATACACACAGTTGTTGGCCCCTGCTCCAGCTGTGATGTGGGAACAGCTGGAGACCGCATTCCTGGTTTTCAGGAGGGACATTATGACAGGTCATCACCCAGCTACGTTGCATCCATGCAGATAACCATGATGGCTGCTCGCCGGTGCACAGGACACTTTCAGACAAGAAGTGGAGATCAGTGCATTAACTAAACAAGCACGTGCTATCTGCCCAGACGGACGGTCTCTGTACCAGGAGCTGGGATGTGCCTTCCAATAAGCTGAGTCCCTTCCCTCAAGGGATTTGCTATAAGGGATGAAGTCTTTGGGTATAGATGTCTCAGGCGCTTTTCTGGGTTTGAGAAGATGGAACACTGGGAAGAAGAGCCTCACGGTGGCTGCTGTCACTTCCGGGACGTCTTTGAAAACAGGCCGGAGTCAGAGGGCACGTGAGGCCAGCCAGGGCACCAGGGCCTCCCTACACACTTTTAAAGTGAGGTCTCTGGACGGCCCCCATCCGGGTCACCTGGGGTGCTGGCTAGAAGTGTAGGTTCCTGGGCCCCAATTCAGTCCTACTGAATCAGGATCTTGTGCGATGGGAGCTTCTCTCAAGGACATGTCTGAGAAATGCTCCCTCTGGCCTCATTGAGCCAAGACTTTGACCTGTTATTCCATCACTGACTTGATCCTTTCCTGAAAGACAGACATAGTCTCTCTTCTTCTGTAATACTTTGTACTTTGTCTGGGCCCTTCTCATGTGGTTTACATGTGTATACATTTGTCTGTCTTCCCACTGGTCCTCCTTCCCTTTGGATTGACATGAGTCACTGTCTGATTGCAGTTCCCCAACTCTGCCAGTCGCAGGGAACTGTGTTCAAGTCCCTGGATGGACTTGGCCTTCTCTAGACTCGAAGCATCTGCACAGCTAGTCCTCACTTGACCAGCTTCTCCATTTCTTTGTTGCATTGTCTCTTCATCATCTTCCCAAACATGGTCTCTTCCTGGAACCTTTTCTGCACCTTCCAGAATTGCCCCAGGTCCTGTGTGCTCCTCTTTGCATTGTAGCTTCCTCCTTGGTCACCTGCCTCTTCTGTCTCTCAGGCTGGACTCTGCCTTCCTGTGAAGGGAGGGGATGGGTGGGGCCCAGGGTAAGCCTCCACTGAGTTAAAGGGTGGCAGAGTTGTGCAGCCAACTATATATCCTGTGCTCTGGCGCATGAGCTCCATCCTGTGTTCTGGGAAACAGAGGGGTAGACTGTGGCACCATTTGCCACTTCTGGGCAACACATCCTAGGGCAGGATGAGTCTTGTTGTAACATTGTACCCTTGGTGATTATTCCTGCTTGATGAGGGTCTTGGCAGTGGAAGATAAGTCCCCACCAGGGCTCAGTGACCTCTCCAGACCCTAGTTAACATGACCTTAGGAAGTGATAATGCAACTTTTGCCTTCCCCCAGTAATTGTAGAGGACACAGTTCTCTACCCTCTATTTCAGAAACAGAGGACTGTGTCCAGCACACCCAGTCATTTGTTCTCCAGGAGTTGGAGTGGGATTAATTAGCTTGGAAGAGCACAGGGACAATGCTAAGTATTATTAATGACACAATTAACAGGTCCTTCCTGCGGGGGGATGGGTGGTTCCTGGCTCCCTTGGCAGCTCTTAAAGATGGACCCTGTTCTTTCCATATTCACTCTAACGAGCTCTGCTCAGTGCAGGGGACTCTGCTCCCAGCCACTTCCTGGCTGGGCTGTTGCCAGGGAACAGGGCTGGGTTCCAGGCTCCTGCCTGCTCTGTGGCAGAGGACTGGATGGACCCGGGTATCTCCTTAGTAAGGGAGGGAAAACCAGTGGATGCAAACAGGAAGCGGAAGTAACGTGAATTCAGCGTGTGTTGTGTGTCCCAGGAACTCTGCTTGGTGCTTTCCATACCTCCTGCCACTTGAACGAGTCCTCATCACGGTGTCATAAGGTAGACACTGCTTTCCCCATTGCACAGACCCAGAAATGGAGGCTCACAAAGGATACATGCAGAGTCTAAGGACACACTTCTAATCACTCTCAGAGACAGGATTTATACTTAGTCTGGTTTGACCTTGAAATGACTAGTGGCCAGTCAACAAGTAGCATTGGCTTAGATTCTATGCAAGGACCTAATGGCGGAGACTGGCTTTGTGGCAGATTCTTACATCAGCATTTGTCCACATACTCCACCCAGCCCCTGACCCTTTGTGATCCTCTCCTGGGTCAGTGCTTGGCTTCGTCGTGGACTTGTAGCCCAGGCCTATCCCATTGGGCTTCTTCCTCCTGTTTGCCAAGTCTCCTAGTCTGGATTCCTAAGCAGATGAATGACGATTTGAGTTAATGATTAAGAGACCTGCCTTAGAGGAAATGCACTTTGAGATGAAATGATCAGCTCTGTTAATTGATAACTGCACCTTGGAGAATGTATTTGACCATCCCGTGCCTTAGTTTCTTCACCTCTAAATTGGGAATGATGGTAGTTCGCTCCATTATCGCTGTCCCCTGGTGATCCCGCTCTCTCCTTCACCATTGTCCATTGTGTTGAGCATCAGCTCCTCCGAGGAGCCTCTTGTAGCTCAGGGCTCCCCGCTGTGCTCTGCTAATACTCTGTAAGCCTTCTGGAATGATCACAATCACCACATTATGTTATAAGTGCCTGTTGCACTTGACTTGATTATAAGCTTTTTAAGAACAGGGACCACGTATTGTTGTTCTCCACTGGGTTCCCCAGTAACCAGTATGGGTCCTGGCATACGCTGAATCTTCGATTAAAGTTGGTTGAAAAAGCGAGTCAATGGTGGGATGAGTGAATGAAATGATCCTTAAATTGAGTTTTAAAAGATTGAGTAGGTGCTTGCAGAGCAGATTGGAAGGCAAGGGGGTAGAGAGAAAGGCAGTGCAAACAGAATGGGCTGCATGAGCAGAGGTTTGGAGGCACGAAGACTTTGGGGGTCTTCGGGGGAACAGAGAGTAGCTAGAGATAGCTGTAGGGTGCAGATGAGGGAGGCAGAGCACCCTGGAGCCGAGGGCCCTTCTGCTTCCAGGATCAGCCCTTCAGAGGCCTTCAGTCTCCACCACTGGGGCTTGAAGGAAACAAAATATTGGCTTTGCTCAAAGGAAGGTTCGTTGTTTTGGTTTGTTCCAGCTGAGTCGCTTCAGACAACACATTCGTCTAGTCACACGTTGAAACCCTCCAGTAGGCATATTTGCAGAAAAAAAACAAACAAAACAATACTTTTGATTCAAGTCACAGTTCAAGAAAAAAAACACACACAAAAAACCCTGATTCTTTAATTCAAAGAAGCGCTTAAAACCATTTGGGTATTTCTGAAATTGTCATCTATCGTTCCAACTAATGTGTCTGTGTTGGTGGGGCCAGGCTCCTATCATCTTTTTATCCCCACATGTTTGGGGCCCCTAGAATGTGAATTGTACCCCCCTTTCAAGTATCAGGAAAGTGATACTTGCTTTTCCCTCCCTAAGGAGGGAGGAATTATTTGTCTGATTAATGGGGTGGGAATTTAAATTGCATTAGTTCAGAGTTTTTCAAACTGTGGTTGTGACTAATTAGAGGTCCGGAAAGCAATAGAAGTTGAGCTTTACATTACATAAACTCAGAAAACATTGTATACATAGTTTCTGAAAACTTTTATCTGGGTACATGTGTGTGTGTGTGTGTGTATGTGTTTGCATGTGCTTGTGCATGTGTATCGGGCCACAAGATAGTACGTATCTCTTGCTGTGGGTCTTGGCCAAACTATTTTAAACCCCTTCTTTAATTAATATTTCTTGACTGTTATAGGCCATGGGTCCTGTGTGGTCTGCCTGTCTTCCCTCTTTCACACCATTTGACCTGATTAATTAGTGGGATGTGTACTTTTCTCACTGCATCTTCAATGTAGTAGGAACAGCTGGACCCAGGACCTCTTCCTGAGGCTGGTCTGGAAGCCCACGGTTCCTCTGATGCTCTGTTAGGGTCAGGAGGCTGGAGTCAGACTGAGGTTCTCTGTGCTGCGGCCCCAGGAGTGAGTCTGAACTTGAGGGCACAGGTGCCAGGAACTGGGTGGTCAGTGCTCTGACAGAAGCACCCAGCCAGCCATGGGGGCCAGCGGGGGCTGCAATGCAGCCCTCCCTGTATATGTCAAACTTTGTACCCACAGGACTGTCCTTGCTGCAAAGGGTCACCTTTTTCTATTGCATCGAATGCTTCCTCTAAGGGCCTTGCTACGTCGCAGAGCCCACCCAAGCGAGCTAGCGAGATGGTCTAGACTTGGGGCACCGTGCACAACCATGCCTTTTGGGCAGCAGATCCAAGCCGTGGCTTTCCAATGATGAAGGTGACATTTATCTTCTACCTGATGCTGCTATTTATTCTCAGTGGGTTCCAACCTCAGGAGATGGAGGCTTGTAATGATAATTTCTGAAAAACCACTGTTATGTGCACACTTAATGAGGGGTGGGTGCCCAACTTCCTCGCCCCCTTCCAGAAGTCTGCTCTTAAAACCATTGCGTCTCATAGTCCGAGATGTAAGGTGCAGTATTTGAGCTGGGTTTGGCCCCACTCACTGCCTTGGGTTTTTCCAGTTTGGACTTGCTTTTGCCTGCTCTGGTCAAATGGTGCCTCCGCTCAGAGCTGGAGCCTCTGATTTCATGTGTTTGTTCTTTCCTTTTTCTTTTCCCTTTTTCCTTGAAACCTGCTCTTCTTTCTTTTCCTTTCTTTTCTTCCTCAACTTTCTCAAGTGCCCCTCTTCCTTCCTTTAGTGTTGAGTGAGTACCAACTTGGGTTAATCCGTGTCATTATTCCCTTAAGGTCACACCATTCATTGTGATACAAACACAGAAACAACACAAATTGAATGCAGAGAAGAGCATTTAAAGGACCCTGGTCTTTTGATTCTAGTCCACACCTCTTCTATTTTACATGGAGAGTTTAGTATGATTGTGGAAGAGGGACACACTTAAAATCAGATACACACGCATTAACATTAATTTTCTACTATTATGTATTGGTTTGCCTTTATGAGCCTTTGTACCTTAATATTTCAATTAGGAGTAAGTTGGAAGGACTCACTAGAGATTTGTTTTTCCTCTTTCTGCCCCCCCCAAAAACATGACCTGGTACTTTCAGAACAGGTGAAGGTAAACATGTCACCTTTGTGTTGATCTTTCAGGCCCCTGTTGGGCCCGCTGGTAGATGTCAGACGGCCCCACGCAGAGGAAAAGATGAATCCAAAATTGTCTTTCTTTTTCATTCTATTCCATGTGGATTGTTTCCAGCTGCTCCTTGTGGTATGCAGAGCTCTGGGGTGCAGGTGGGCCAATTTGCTCCAGCGGCCCAGGTGGTATTTTGAGTAAAAAAAGACTGGTATCTCCCCCAATCACTTCTCCAAAGATGTCCAAGTTAGACAGAACCGCTCGGTGGGCAAAGAGAACATGACCTGCTCTCAGGTAGGCAGATGGGGTGACTGATATAATGGTAGTTCTTGTATTGGTTTTTAGGGATGCTCTAACCAACTGCCACAAACTTGGTGGCTTAAAATAACAAAAACTTATTCTCCCACAGCTCAGGAGCTGGGCGACTGAAATCAAGGCGTCGGAAGGCCCCTTCTTTCTCTCACTGCTCTAGAGAAAAATCCATCCCAGCTTCTGGGGGTTGCAGGCAACCCTTGGTGTTCCTTGGTTTGTAGGTACATCATCTGCTTCCTGCCTCTGTCACCACGTGGTTTTCTGCTGTGTGTCTCTCCTCTGGGATCATTTCCCTCCCCTTCTAAAGACACAGTCACTGGATTAGGGCCCACCCTAATCCCATATGACTGCATCTAACTTGATTACATTCACAAACAGTCTGTTTTTAAATAGTGTCCAATGAGAATAGTCTGTAGGGTCACAGGTGCTGGAGCCAGTTCCTTCTGAGTCTGGCTTGTATCCAAGAATGTCGTTTTTTCTGGGCCTGAGCTGAAAGAAGTGGTAGTGAAGCCATCACACCTGAGGTTTCACCTGTTTGGACATGGGCCCTGGTCACTGAGGACAACCCTGAGGAGTGAACCAGCTCACTCTCCAAAGAATCCCTGTCCTTGGTCTAAGAACTGTGGCTTCTCTGGAAGCCGAGAGCTCTGACTTGGCTCTGCATGCTGGTCTTGGCCTGACGCCAGATCGACTTCTATTTAACAGCCAACACTCTTTCCTCCCTTCTCCCCTCTCACCCATCACAGACATCGTGTCCAGGAAAACAAACACTGAAGTGCTGACTCTGCGTTCTACCCCAACCCCATCCCTTGGATAATAATACAATAATCATATTCTAACAACTACAATATCAATAGCTAACACATTAAGAAAAACTTACTATGTGCCAAGCATTGTTCAAAGGGTTGTCTGTGCATTACCGTATTTCACCACATATAGCGCGCACTCATGCTGTGTGCACATCATGCATGGGATTATTATATGCATTATTATGCCCATGGTATGTAATCATTATACCCATGTATAATGTGCATCCTTATTTTTCCCTCAAAAATTCAGGCAAAAAATGCACACTGTACACAGCAAAATACAGTAACCCATTTAATCCTCATAAAACAGCTTTGAGAGAGGTGCTGGTGATATCCTCACCTCTCAGTTCAAGGGCTCTGAGAAGAAAGGATGTGAGGGAGGGGCCCCTCCTGCTGTTCAGAGAGATAGTGAAGGGAAGTGCAGCCATCCAAGCCTCAGTCTCTACCATCCCCTGCCCCGTGCTTGTGCTTTTCAGTGCAAAGTCCCCGCAGGCAGCACGGCCTGTGGTGTGGCCGGAGAAGCTCTGTGGAGCCACAGATGTTTAGCTCAGTATTTACGCAGACTGCCCGGGTCAGCGGAGGGTGCCCTGGTGGGCAGTATCCCAGGTCTTCTTCCTCTTGGGTACCTCTGTCCCAAACTCAATTCTTTCACTCCCAAATTTCTGTCCAGGCCTTCCCCCAGGGGGATCCTGCTAGGTCTCATATATACATGTGTTCTGGTTTTTGTTATTATTATAACATTGTGATCTTCAAGAAGGGGTTACCAAGGTAACCAGGAAGGGTGCACACGCAATCTTGGTGGAGACTTAAGCTCTACTTAATCGGATTATGTGATCTTGGCTTCCTCCATTCTTGTGATGACAAGAACACAGAATTTTCTTATGTATTTTCTTCTCCCTGTTTTGTATTTTTATCACAATGTCTTATTGACCTTCAGACTGTTTTCAGAATTTCCTAACAACTCAGTGTTTCTGTTATCTAAATGTGAAAGCATCCTAACCTTCAAGGAAAGAGAGAACCCTTTTAAGCCAAGCTTCCCCTCAAAATTGAGCATCTTGGGAGTCCTGCACGTGTGAAATGGGGAAGAGTCAGTGCCTTGGGAGGGGACAGGCCAGCTAGCCGGACTCCCTTCTGTACCACTGGATACTCTGAGAAGTGACGTGGGGACATTAACTTCAACCCACACAGCAAAGAGGGACAGTCTTGCTAAACAGACAATCATCACCTCCCATTTTCCTGCTGGTTAAGAGTCCACGCTTTCATGTCCTTCAGTTCTGCTGCTTTCCAACAAGTGATGCTTTTCTTGAACATCTAAATGAACTAATTCAAGTCTTCATTCTGTGTGAGTGAGAGAAATCTAACAACCTTCCCAAGATTTCTGAAGATGATTGCCCTTCTCCAAAGAACCCCAATATAAGGCTTTCTTGCCTTTAATGACTTTGTTTTTAAAAGTAATGGCAGGTGTCTGTGAACCAAAGTGTCGCAGGTTCGATTCCCAGTCAGGCCACATACCTGGGTTGCAGGCCTTGACCCCCAGCAACTGCACATTGATGTCTCTCTCTCTCTCTCTCTCTCTCCCTTCCTTCTCTAAAAATAAATAAATAAAATCTTAAAAAAAAAGTAATGGCAGGCACTTGTCACAAAGAACCTAACACGTCTGTTAGCGTGAGGACTGTGGCTGATGTCACTCTTTCCCCTTCCCTCAGCCGTCCCTGAGGATGGAGTATTTTTAGCCCAGTTCTCCTGGGGCCCCGCCTAGCACCGTTTCCTGGGGATCGGTACTTCCCTGCAGGGGTTCTCTCCTGTGTCTTCCCCTTCCCACTTCAGGGCTGGGGCTGGAGTGGGGTGAAGACTCCTTCACTTTGTTTTTTCAGAGCATTTTATCTCCCTTTTGTTTTAACTGCCTCCTTCCAGCTCACAGCTGAAACTTGTCATTCCTAACCCAAAAGGACATTGGAGGGTTTTTCCATATTAATGAGTCCTGTGTCACATGCACTCACTTTAAGCAAAGTGGTTAACTTTGAAAAAAATATGTAATATTTTATTTATATTAAATATTTTATTTATTTATTTTTAATTATATAAATATTATATAAGATATTTATATAAAAATGTTATATAATATTCTTTATATTATATAAATAATATGAAATAAATAAATATTTACTTATTTATTTATTTATTAATATCTAAGACTCCCCCTTTTTTTTTAATAAAGAGAGAATCCTTCTTTTAAATTTTATTTATTTATTTCCAGAGAGGGAAAGGAAGGAGAGAGAGAGAGAAACATCAATGTGCGGTTGCCGGGGGTTGTGGCCTGCAACCCAGGCATGTGCCCTGACTGGGAATCGAACCTTCGATACTTCGGTTCACAGCCTGCGCTCAATCCACTGAGCTACCCCAGCCAGGGCTAGAATCCCCCATTCTTAAGGAGGGTCTGTGATAATTCCCTCCCTGCTACCAACATCTGCTAGTTAGTAGATGGGGAAGAAAGGCAGTGAAGAGACTGTATCTCCAGCTTTCCAGGGCAAGCCCAAGAGCACATGGGCTTTTAGCATTTTCTTTCTTTGCCTTTCAGGTAAAGTGCATGGTGGATGGTCACAGTGGGTCAGTAAATGTTGGCCCTCTGTGTGTTTCTTACCCTCCTCACTGTCTGGTAGTAAACAAGGGGAGGGCAGCCAGTGGGCCCTGGGGCTCTGGCTCCGTCCAATCAGGACAGTTACCAAAACTGGCATGCTCCGAGGGATGGAGCCCAATTGTTCTGCCAGAAAGGTTCAAGGAAAACTTGGACATCTTTTGCAGCTGTCTGTGGTATCTAACATCACGCTGACACTCAATGCAACAACCTCACAGTCAGTGCCAGCATTTCTGCAGGGTGATGTACGCTTCTCTCTAGGTACTCTGCATCCCCCAGTGCATGCTCTCCATTTTCTGAGACCATCATTTTGCTGGAAGAGTCTGGGCCACCTATCACTGCCTTTCAGATCCCTACCTTTAGGGAGGCCAGGAACCCAGTGCGCAGCCTAGGAACTGGGGCACATGGGAGAAGCCAACATTAATTCACCTCGGTGGGGTGGTCCCAGAAAAGGAAGTCTGGCTGGCTCTGCTCTTTTTTAAAATTTAGTTTTTATTTTTATTAAAGAGATCCATGATGTGGTTTAAAGGGTCAAAAAGCTCTACAAACCCCCAAAGCTATGTTCTCCTCCTTCCCCATTTCCCTAGTTACAGAGACAACCACTTAAAACATTTTAGTCCTTTCTTTTGGGTATGTTTTTCCATGTCTCTAAGTCCTGCTTTTTGGTTTTTCATTGTTAGGTTTCATGTATTTGATATCCACTGTAGAATAATCAATTTAGTGGTCTTCCACATCCCTTCTCAAACCCCACTACAGGCAGGCAATTCCCCCCTTTCCTGTCCTCCTATAGGTTTTATCTAATCATGATGCGATAAGTGTTCAGTGTTTACACTATTTAAAATACGTAAATGTTATTTACAGGTAAACCATGCAGTGTGCCAGTGCTGTATTTCCTTTTGGGCACAGATTTTTGTTTTCACTGAAGTTAGTAGTTGACTTTTCTATTTATTTCCTTTGCTGAGCATCTTACTAAGCAATCCTCAGTGTCCCTGCTGGTCCAAATGTCCTCTGACACCTAAGGAGGCCTCTGGATTTCATCTTCTCAAAGAAATCCACTCAGAACCTTCTCTGTTATGAGACACAGGCATCCTTCTGTGTCTCTCTCTCACCATCATCCTGGACCCTCCAGATTTCTGCTGTTAGATCCCTGGTCTCCTGTACTCCTTGACTCTCTTTCTTGTTTTACTCCCTTCTTTTCATGGAGCTCGTCCTCAAGACATTCCCAAAGAAAAGTGCATAAGGGTTCAGTGAATGTTGTTGAGATAACTGTGTCTGAAAACATCTGCCTTCGACGTTAGCTTAGACTTGTGCAGAGTACAGAGCACTAGGAGTCAGCTGATGTTCTCAGGATTTCGAAGCTATTCCTTCTTGCCTCTCTTGATAAAGCTGTGTGGTCCGAAGCCATTTTTGATACTTTGCAGAGAAAGTACTCTCCATCCCTCTCAGGAAATTTGCAGGATTCCCCTTCTCACTTTTTTTCTTGATTTGGGTAGATTAAGTCTTTTTTAAAAAAATCCATTTGCTAAGCAGGTGGCCTTTTTACTCTAGAAATTCATGCCCTTCCTTTGTGGGAAAGGTGTCTTAAATTATTTATCTGGTATTCTTGTATTCTCTCTTTCTGGAGTCACTGTCATTTGGGTGTTGGCTCTCCAGGGCTCCAAGCCAAGTTTTTTGGTTTGTTTATTTCATCTTTCTCTCTCATTTTCATATCTTTTCCCTTTCTTTCTCTGGATCCTGGGAAATTGTTTCAAATTTATCTTTAAATGCTTCGATTGAAGGTCTTGATAATAGCTGTTACTGATATCATCATTTTTATTTCCAAGAGCTTTTTATGTTTCTAATATTTTCATACTTCTTTTGATTCATGGGTATAATATCTTATCTTGACAAGACTAATGTGTTGCGTGGCCTCTTTGTTTTGGATCCTACTTCTCATGCTAATGACTCCCCCAAGATGTTGAGCGGTACTTGGAGGCCCAAATTGAAGTGTGAGGCTCTCAAAGGCTGGTGACAAGCCCGAGTGTGTATCTGGGGCTCCTCAACTGTGGGTTTCACTGGGAGAAGTACTGCTTTGTCCACCTCACTGTGAAACCACTCTGTTCGATTTAGGTTTTCATTTCTTGGGGCCTGTCCCCTGTTGCTTTCCCTGGAAGTAGGCATTAAGACACAATCAGGGGGAAAGATGTTTATCCAGGACCAACACTGTGAAGGGAAGAGGACTGGACAAAAACAAGAACTCAAACTGGGGCACAGGTCACCCTGGCCAGGCGCTCTGGAGGGAATGTTGTCCACCCACATCCCATATTGGGCTGAAATGGCTACCTCTGTGACCCTCTCTCCAGTAGTCGTTAGATGTGGGTGGTCCCCGAAAGGGCATGACCTTGGGCCAGGGGACCCTCTGCAGCTGAGCCAGGCACCTGAAGGAACTGACATGACACGTCCCCGCAAGCTGTGCAGTCCGGCATTCCTCAAAGGGAATCTGCATCTCCACAGTCAGAGTCTCCAAGAAGGCCCCTCCCATCTCCTGCCTCTCTGCAGGACAGGGGCTCGTCCTCAGAGTGGGCTAGAGAGCGAGTGCTAAGAGGGGGTCTCAGATCAGCCTGTGTACTTCCTCATACTTCCTCATCACACGTATCATAGTTTGCGATGTGGAAGCCCCACCTTCATCCATATCCGGTATCCCACAAACCCAAAGCCCTTGGCTTTATCGCTTCTAAAGAATAAACTTCCGGGCTTTTTGCTGCAACGAGAAAGGGCCTGACTCTGGGTTGTGATGCAGAGAGAAATCAATGTGGGGTTTTGACTGAATCTTAAACTTACTAAAATAATTAAACCCTGTCCTAAATATGTCGCTTTTGCAGAAATCAACATGTCCCATAACATTTTTTTTCTTTCCTAATCCTAAAAAAAACAAAACAAAAAGCAAACACTTCTGTTGTCAGCCCTCAATCTTCTTGTTTTCGGGAGTACACAGTAGCGCCAATTTGTCCGATTCTTTGGGGACATGTGAGGCACAAAGCTGCTGGTGCAACCGGCTTCTACTGCTGCAGGCTGAGGATCGGCTCTTCGCAGTCAGTCGCACGTCAATCATCCATCTGCTTTGCAGCTTCTGAGATTTTGCTGCTATTATGTCCTCTCCTGTTCTCTTTGTCCTTGAGAGTTTCTTTTTAAAATAAGCCCTTTACTCTCTTTCAACTGAGCTGGTGTAGGTGAAGAGATAAATGAATGTATGTTGTCGTCTTTAACTGGATTTTGTGTTTAAAGAAACGCAGTATGTAATTTTTCTCCCCAAGTAATTGTGGAGATTCTTCAGCACACATTAGAGAAAAGCAGCAAGGGACTGTATAGTTAGCAAGGATTTGGAGAGCTGCTAGCACTTTCACCTGCTAAACGTGATCTTTATCCAACTCTCAAATGGGATCAGAGTAGCTCGCTCAAAGTTACATGAGAGCAGGTATATATGTGCTTAATATGTGCCTGGCTTGCAGTAAATATGTGCTTAATTTAGTTCTTAGCTCCCTTTGACCCACAAATGAATGTGGTTTCAAATGGAAACATGAAGAGATCAAGTAAAACACTTGAAATTAGACTGTGGGTGAGCTTGCTTATCATTTCTGACAACCTCTTCTTTTTCTTGATACAATGGAGTAAGAGATTAGCCTTCCAGAACGATCCTGAACAAAAGATGGTGGAGCCTCCGCTCCCCAGGTCTCCTCCTGGGTATGACTGGTAGAGACCTAGTCTCTTGGCATTTCCTGTTTCCTTTTGTCTCGCAGCTCATTTGTTTTTATTCCCATTCTTGGCTTGGGTTTCAGGCTAATGAGACACATGGCAAGTACATAAATCCGCTGTTGTCATAAACCCTGATAGCTTCGCCTCTGTGGTTTAACAGTGACTGTTAGGAGTGCAGAATACATTACAGCCGGGTGGCTCAGTGGTGTGCATTACTCATGTATGACTTCAGAGCTGGTTCAAGAGGGTGACGTTCTTTGTAGTGCAGATAAGAGACTTGGCGGGGGAAGACTTGACGTCCAGGCCTCGGTGACTTTACAGTCTCATTTCCATGCACTGTTTGCTCTCCCACATTTCATTGCATGCCCAGTTCCTCTACCTGAGAAACATGCACACACACACACACACAACCAAACACTCACACTGACACACACACACACAAACATCCACACACACAAGCACATAATCTACACCAGAGACCCTTAAAGTTTGGTCACTTGGTGGACACAGGGCCTCTGATTCTCCCTGAATAGAATCCTTTGCCCAAGTCTGTTGGAAAGCCAGCTTCTTCTTCAACGTCTTGCCTCCTGCAGTGTAAGACTGCTGGCATTAGATATATCACGTTTGCATATTAATTCCTGGTATTTACTCTGGAAGAAGTAATTAAACTTTTTGCAACACAGGCCCCTTTGGCCTTTGAACACAGTCTTCACAACAGTGTTTTTAAATACATGCAATTAATACATGAAATCACAAAGGAGTACGCAGTTTTCTATATCTATAACTGCACGTAAATTTCCTGGTGTAGTAACACATATATTTATTTATAAACACATGAAGTAGCAAAATTTAGTATCCAGTTGATTAACGTCTGTTATTTCAGCATAAAAACTATTTCAAGATATAGGCCGCTATGGTAATGTGACATCAAACTATTCGTAATTTCTGTGGGTGACCACACAGATATTGCTAGTACTAAGGCTGTTTTGTTGCCTCTTTCCAAAATGCTAAACTTCAGCGTGTGGTTAGTGAAAAACACACCATTCTTCCAGGCTTCGGGGTCCTTGTTAGGTTTGCCCCATGACTGGACCACCCTTGCCCAAGGCTAGTGTAGCCTCTTCTGGTACCTCAAGTCTCCCTCAAACTTCCCTGATAATTTTCTTTTTTTTTCTTTTCTTTTTTTTTAAAAGATTTTATTTATTTATTTTTTAGAGAGGGAGGGGAGGGAGAGAGACAGAAACATCAATGTGCTGTTGCTGGGGGTCATGACCTGCAACCCAGGCATGTACCCTGACTGGGAATCGAACCTGCGACACTTTGGTTCACAGCCCGCGCTCAATCCACTGAGTACACCAGCCAGGGCGATCATTTACTTTATCCCCTACACCAGGGGTGTCAAACTCATTTTCACCAGGGGCCACATCAGCCTCACAGTTGCCTTGAAAGGACCGAATGTAATTTCAACTCCTTCACAGTTAAGGAGGAGCTACATTTACACAGCCCTAAAATTATTTCGGCCCTTTGAAGGCAACCTCCAGGCTGATGTGGTCCCTGGTGAAGGTGAGTTTGACACCCCTGTGCCTACATCCTACCCACAGGCTGTTCAGCTTCTCTTTTATCTGGGCTCCAAAGCCCTCCTGGAATGCACTCAAGGCTCTGCTCCTGGCTCCCTCCCATCGTGGAAGAGAAGGGTTGGAACAGCATGTTGTAAAATTCGAACATTGGCAGGAAAAACCCAAAGGGCATGTGAAGTCCTGGACAATACAGTCTGTGTTTCTGTTCACAGAAACCAACCCACGGAGAATTCACAAAATGGCTGGCATCTTGAAGTGACTGTTTTAGGTCATTTATCTCGTCCCTGAGCTCTAGTTCGTGATTTCGGGGGTTTGTGCTAGGACTTCCAAGCATTCAGAGCCACCTTCACTGTCTGCAGAGTGTGATCCTGTGGGCCCTTCCCCAGGTGCTCTTTTCTCCCAAATCAGCACCCTTAGCCCTTTGACCCCATCCCTCCCCTGTCCTACCCTGAAACAAGGTCCACCCTTCATTGTTAGTCATTTTCTTATCTGTTTGTTTCTGTACCTGGTAGAGGCCTAGCAGGGGCTTCCGGTCAGGGGGACAGAGATGGGAAGGAGAAACTGTGAGCTTCACCGTGCTCTCGTCTCTGACAGTGATCTGGTTTCTTAAAAATCAGACCTTTATTCCACAAAGATTTGCTCCTGCAGACACATCCTCTGTACCTTGTTAAGCTGAAGAGCATCCGTCTCCTCCCCCAGTTTGAGTCACATTATCAAAGTCGCCAGCTCAAGGCAAGGTAGGGGGCGAGAAGAATGGGGGGGGGCAGGAGAAACCCCTTCCAATCAGGCAGAGTTGCTTCTGCAGGTGCTTATCTAATCTCTCCTGTTAGACCGAATCCTTTGACTGCAAGGCTTACTGTTTAAAGACAAGTGATATTTTTCTGTTAGGCAAGTTAACCTCTTGAAGTTGAAATTCCCTGATTCAATGATCGTAATGTTTATGTTACAGGGGTATGTTAAATAAAGCGTCTCCCTCAATACCACATCCAGAGGAAGTGTTCAATAAAGAACTTTCTCTTTGTCTTTTATTTCCAATATTCAGCAGAGTGCTGGCATCTACTACTACTACTACTACTACTAATAATAATAATAATAATAATAATAATAAATATAATAATAACATTATGAAACAATAGTATTACAGATCTCCCTCCACCTTACAATTTCAAATAAAGGAAATCTGTATTTTATTTTTTGAATGTAATTTGATCACTAATACATCCCACCACCCTCTTCACTCCTCAAAGGTTACATTTTAGCACAGTACACATATTATGCAGATAGTCTTAACAGGAAAATAGAACATGGGATCTTGGGGTCTTTCTGTATCGTGAGAGCATCTTTTATTCCTATGGGCCCATCCCTTCTTTTACTTAATGAATATCTGTTTCTACCCCACTTCATGCCAGGGGCTGTGGAAGAACCAGGAATCCCAGAGGGAACAGCATATGGTCTTTTCCTGGAGGAGCTCAGACGTTTGGAGAGGAGAGAAGACAAGAAAACCAGTGATGTCAAGACGATTGTCCCTGTTAGGATTGGGGGAAAGACACTGCGGGGAGGACAAGACCCATGGCCCCAGGAGGAGCTCAGAACTCAGCCTGAGTGTTCAGAGCTGACCTCCTTCCTGAAGGAAGTCGCAGCTAGCGGCCTCCCTCCTCTCTCCCTTTTCCAAACACAAGGGGAGGCCTTCCTTGTCAGATCAGCCTTCCTAACAGCGAACACACTTCAGCTGAACCACAACCTGCAAACTGATTAAACCCCAAACTCTCCTCTGTGAAGTGGCAAAACATAATTAAAACTTTGATGCTATTAAATTAGAGAAAAATACCACTTGGTTTTTTCCCTCCTGAACAGCAGCTGAATTGAACCCTTAAACACTCACCGAGTGCTCATTATACACTCAGGCCAAGCTGAGTTTGGCTTCCAGAGAAGTGGGTTGGCTCTACTGTTGCTAGTTCAGGCAGCGCGGGCCTGGGACGGAGGCCTTTTTCCCAACTGCATCGTGACAGTTTTCCTAGTGTGGACAGAAAATGTATGAACTCGCCACTCAAAAATACTTAAACACCATTACAAAGTTTCCACTCCCTCATAATTCTCCTTAATCATGCAAAAATCAACTCTGGACTCCAGTTGTGAGGTTGCATTTTTTTTTTTTAAAGAACCCTGCGAGGAAAGTCTCAAATTACCTAATTACCATATTTATTGCCAGATTCTGTTTTCTAATCCCTGATGACTTTGTCAGATATATTTCTGTGCTGTTCCTTTTCTTCCTCGGCTGTGGGTACTGAGCTGGGCTTGTTGCAACCTGAATGGAGAGCCTTTCGGGTGCAGACAAAAGAAGGAAGCCTGGGCGGCAATGGTTCAGAGAGGCACTCCCTTCCAGAGCCAGAGCCAGAGCCAGAGCCAGAGGGGAGAGGTGGCTGGCTTCCAGGCGATCATTAGAGCATCAGACACACCATATTGTAATTGTAATGGATGTAAAATTAAGCTGCACAAATAACCTGGCTTCTCTCCTGCTTAGAAGCCCCAAGCCAGGAGGCCCCTTGAATACTACTCCCATCCAGAGAGGAGTAGATGGGAACAGAATCCATTCTTCTTTGATTGAAGCTTAGACACACAAACTAGTCTGCCATCACAGAGGAGGAGAGAACGAATTAAATGGTGATCATGCTGAAGAACCCCGTAGCTCTATCTAGGGGAAGCAATGGCTGTGACTTTGAAGGTTTTTAAAGAAATGTGGCTTGACTTTATGGATGCAAAATTTCAGTTGTATGCAGCCCGGGACAGAGTGGTTCTGATTTTGTTTTTGTTTTTCAGGAGGTTGGACGTGATTAAGAAAACCAAAATCCACTTTAACTTATTTCAAACATTCTCTAGATTACCTGATTCTTTGAAAAAAAAAAACAAGCAAAAAAACCCCCCCAACAAATGTGATGTGCTGAAACGAATCGAACTTGACTTAGAAGTTCCTTATTTTCTTTTGCGTTTTCTCATTAAGATAAAAGAAAACACAAATACACACATAACCAAACAGAATAAAATAGAAACTCAATTCTTCAAAATGTTTTCTCTTTTCATAATCAAGTATAATATCTAGAAGGACATTGCATTTACATACTGGTTATGGCTGGATAGTTTTAGTATCTGCTTTTGAGTTAAGATATTTGTAGCAACTTTCCCTCTAAATTATTGCAATATTTTCACATGCCCCCTCCCTTTCCTTCCTCTTAGGTTAAAGACTGTCTTCCCTTAATGGTGGGGTGGTTTGCACATATTAATTTAAATTAAGATATTTCTAGTCATTTTCTCCCTAAATCCTTGCAATGTGCTGAAATATTTCTTCCCCCAACCCCCATCTAGATTAAAGATGACTTTCTCCTACATACACCCTTTATTTTTCCAAGAGACCCCGTTGTTATAACCCCAAATAGATGCTGCACATAGAGCTTAACTATTCTTGGCAAAGAGGCTCTTTGCTTGCAAAATGCAAATAGAGATTTGCTCCCTGGAATACACTGCAGGACTGTGTTAAAATGGCATGCTTAATAGCTAAACACTCAGACAAAAACGGAGCTGCAGCCCTCTTAAATGTGTCCAATAACAACAGTAAACCAACATATAAATGATAATGATGTCATAAACCATAGAAGCAAAATGGAAACTTTTGTAGTTAGAACAGGAGGAGAAAAAAAAAAAGAAAAGAAAATGAAGGGAGGAAATGTGATGTTTACTGGGCGTAGACAAAGGGTAGGACGGGGCACGAGGCTTTCCCCAAGTTTTCTCACTCATTTCTCGGAAGGATCCAGCAAGGTGGGCCTTATTATCCCAATCAGCTATTCATTCCTTCGTTCCTAATTGGCAAGCACAGTCACACACCAGCTTGCTCAGGTACTCACTAGATGCCTGTGATGTCCAGGCATGCCGCTAAGTTCTGCTGCACAAGGTGAACTGACCCTGTCTTTGAGGTGCCTCCAGTTTAGTGGGGTGGGTGCAGGCCAGGGTACCAGGGAGCGAAGTGATAAATCCTGAAATGCCGAGTGCCACTGCAGAGACAAGTGAGGAGTAAAACCTGGAGTCCCCGAGAGATCAAGGAACTTTCCCTCCCCTTCCTCCCCTAGGCAGAAACTACGGAGGACGAGGGCCTTTGGCTAAGAATTTAATTGAATCTCTGCTAGGGCAGCAATCACACTGATCGTCTTCCAGTAAGGAAGGCAGAAGTCCTTGCTATGGGCTCCAAGAGGCCTAGTTTGGAAGAGGGGGTGTTGGGGGAGGTTGAATAAAAGGGGTAAATTCTACTCGCCAAGATAACGTGATTTACAGATGCCCTGGGTAGAGACAATCTTTTCAAATGATGAAGTGCTTGAAGAATTAGTTTCTTTCAAATACGGTTGAGACTATTCCTTCCCCAAATCCTTCCTGGGTGGCCGTGTACTGGGAGTGTTCAGCCTAATAAGTGTGTGTGCGCTCCCATCGTGGGGGGCTGTGAAGGGAGAGCATACAGAGGGCCTGGAGGTGCTTGGACCCTGCTGGGGAGGGCTCCTCCCCATTCTGTGAACCGTCACTGGCGGCCAGTGAAGGATGCTGTGTAGTGTTTTCTGACACCAAATATGTGTTGTTGTTTTCATGCCAATTCTCCAACTCGGTAACACCAACTGGGTGTCCGATAATTCAACTCAACTCTGGCACTGACTTCCTAGAGTTAGCCCAGACCCCACAAGACTGCCCCCACTACAGACACCAAATGCAAAGGGGGTTCCCAGGTTGCCCACTCTTCTGCCCAGCTGACTACAAATTTGGGGGTTTCCATGATTTCTCCCTCAGGTTCTAGAATGTGCCAAAATGACTAAAAAAAAAACACAGAGAAGGGCTAACTTACATTCACCAGTTAACTGAAAAAGACAGAACTCAGAAACTCCCAGGTGGAGGAGAGGCAGAGGGCAAGGAGTGGGGGGAGTGGGGTGGGAGGAGCTTCACGCCCTCTCCAGGCACACCACCCTCCCAGTGTGCTCTCCGAGCCACAAGCTCCCAGAATCTCATTGCTCAAGAATTTTTATAACCCTATATCCAGCCCCATTTCCTTCCCTTGAGGTCAGGGAAGGGGTGGGAGGATGCTGGAAGTTCTCACCTTCTAATCACAGGTTTGATTTTGCTGATGACCAACCCCTGTCCCAAAGCTATCTGGGGAGCCCCACCTTGCAGTTAGTCCATTAGCATAAACACTTGTGTGGTCAACAGGGCTTGCTGTGAGCAATAAAAGAAACTCCTAGTCAGGAAATCCCAGAATTTTAGGAGGTTTGTGACAGAAATTGAGGACAAAGACCAAATGTATGTTTTATTGTATCTTCATTGTGTGACACTCCGTAGGGGAGACGGACTTTAACTGAGGTCTTTGACTCCCGGGACCTGCCTGTGCTTCCCTATTATTTCCGCTGCCTGTCCTTGGCATTACTGCAACTCCCTCACCTTTGCAGCAGATCTGAAACTCAGTGTAAGAGGGCAGGTGTGGCGACAGCCCCAGGGGCCCACAGCTGGCATCTCGTGGTGCATAGTCCAGGGCTCCAGGACGGAGATCTGGAGAGCAGCTAGGTGCACACGGCCAGAGCCACCAGGCACAGTGCTTCAGGTTGCTCACTGCGCAAGGCCACCCAACCGAGGTCAAGGGCAGGTCAGTGGAGACTGAAGTCTAGCCTGTGCACTGCTCGCCCAGTAGCGTACCTGGTGTGTGGCTGTGCTGGCCTGCAGAACGGAGTCTTCTCCACTTCCCTCCAAGTTGCCATTTGGGCTAGCTGTGGCCTGCTCGTGACTAAAGAACGATCATGAAGATTATACAATAACATAAAAAAATGCTCTCACCAACTAAGTGAAAATCGCAAAATGTGACATTGCTGAATAATATGAATAGAATTATGTACAGATTAGAGCTCTAAAAAAGCATATGCTCAGGAAAAATAAGATCTGAGGTGAGATAGTCCTTCTTTCCCCTTTGAATTCCCTTCAACCCCAAACTTTCAGTACTATGATTATGTTGCATTTAGAATGAAATAAATGTTTTAAAAGAAAATAAGACAATGCTGTTTTTTGCCTCTTTGGCTTTCTCAAAGACAGACGGAAGTACGTGTGTATGTCATGTAAGTGTGAAGAAAGAGCCAGGGTGACCGAATGCTCCCCAATGGGACTATCAGGAAGCATGGGAGCTGGAAATGGCAGGGACTAAGGGAAGCCTGCTCTCTCTTTAACCATCACCGAGCCATTTCCCTCCTCCATCGCAGAGTCATTTCAACAACTGAAGATTTATTCCTCACAGTAAGTAACTCTGTTAATAGGAAAATGCCTCCTCTATGAAGATTCAGCCTTGTCAATGCCATAACGTGCATAAACTTATTTAGATCGGCATCTCGCCGAGAGTCCCATCTGCGGTTTCTCTGTTATCACAGCTGCTTCAGACGGAGGAGGCAGAGGGGGAGCATTGTCGCTTTCCTGTTATCAGCCTTCTCCTGGTAACCACCATTTC